>NC_051334.1:46826693-48295231 GCF_015220235.1 Choloepus didactylus | reverse complement strand
AGAAAAACGAAGTGGGAGGACTTACACTCCCTGACTTTGAAGCTTATTATAAAGCCACAGTTGCCAAAACAGCATGGTACTGGCACAAAGATAGACATATAGATCAATGGAATCGAACTCAGAATTCGGAGATAGACCCTCAGATCTATGTCTGACTGATCTTTGATAAGGCCCCCAAAGTCACTGAACTGAGTCATAATGGTCTTTTCAACAAATGGGGCTGGGAGAGTTGGATATCCATATCCAAAAGAATGAAAGAGGACCCCTACCTCACCCCCTACACAAAAATTAACTCAAAATGGACCAAAGATCTCAATATAAAAGAAAGTACCATAAAACTGCTAGAAGATAATGTAGCAAAACATCTTCAAGACCTTGTATTAGGCGGCCACTTCCTAGACTTTACACCCAAAGCACAAGCAACAAAAGAGAAAATAGATAAATGGGAACTCCTCAAGCTTAGAAGTTTCTGCACCTCAAAGGAATTTCTCAAAAAGGTAGAGGCAGCCAACTCAATGGGAAAAAATTTTTAGGAAACCATGTATCTGACAAAAGACCGATATCTTGCATATATATAGAAATCCTACAACTCAATGACAATAGTACAGTCGGCCCAATTATAAAATGGGCAAAAGATATGAAAAGACAGTTCTCTGAAGAGGAAATACAAATGGCCAAGAAACACATGAAAAAATGTTCAGCTTCACTAGCTATTAGAGAGATGCAAATTAAGACCACAATGAGATACCATCTAACACCGGTTAGAATGGCTGCCATTAAACAAACAGGAAACTACAAATGCTGGAGGGGATGTGGAGAAATTGGAACTCTTATTCACTGTTGGTGGGACTGTATAATGGTTCAGCCACTCTGGAAGTCAGTCTGGCAGTTCCTTAGAAAACTAGATATAGAGTTACCATTCGATCCAGCGATTGCACTTCTCGGTATATACCCGGAAGATCGGAAAGCAGTGACACGAACAGATATCTGCACGCCAATGTTCATAGCAGCATTATTCACAATTGCCAAGAGATGGAAACAACCCAAATGTCCTTCAACAGATGAGTGGATAAATAAAATGTGGTATATACACACGATGGAATACTACGCAGCAGTAAGAAGGAACGATCTCGTGAAACATATGACAACATGGATGAACCTTGAAGACATAATGCTAAGCGAAATAAGCCAGGCACAAAAAGAGAAATATTATATGCTACCACTAATGTGAACTTTGAAAAATATAAAACAAATGGCTTATAATGTAGAATGTAGGGGAACTAGCAATAGAGAGCAATTAAGGAAGGGGGAACAATAATCCAAGAAGAACAGATAAGCTATTTAACGTTCTGGGGATGCCCAGGAATGACTATGGTCTGTTAATTTCTGATGGATATAGTAGGAGCAAGTTCACAGAAATGTTGCTATAGTAGGTAACTTTCTTGGGGTAAAGTAGGAACATGTTGGAAGTTAAGCAGTTAGGTTAGTTGTCTTTTTCTTACTCCCTTGTTATGGTCTGTTTAAAATGTTCTTTTATTGTATGTTTGTTTTCTTTTTAACTTCTTTTTTCATACGGTTGATTTAAAAAGAAGGGAAAGTTAAAAAAAAAAAAAAAGATGCAGGGCCCCCTTGAGGAGCCTGTGGAGAATGCAGGTGTATTCGCCTACCCCACCTCCATGGTTGCTAACATGACCACAGACATAGGGGACAGGTGGTTTGATGGGTTGAGCCCTCTACCACAGGTTTTACCCTTGGGAAGACGGTTGCTGCAAAGGAGAGGCTAGGCCTCCCTATGGTTGTGCCTAAGAGCCTCCTCCCGAATGCCTCTTTGTTGCTCAGATGTGGCCCTGTCTCTCTAGCTAAGCCAACTTGAAAGGTGAAATCACTGCCCTCCCCCCTACGTGGGATCAGACACCCAGGGGAGTGAATCTCCCTGGCAACGTGGAATATGACTCCCGGGGAGGAATGTAGACCTGGCATCATCGGACGGAGAACATCTTCTTGACCAAAAGGGGGATGTGAAAGGAAATGAAATAAGCTTCAGTGGCAGAGAGATTCCAAAAGGAGCCGAGAGGTCACTCTGGTGGGCACTCTTACGCACACTTTAGACAGCCCTTTTTAGGTTCTAAAGAATTGGGGTAGCTGGTGGTGGATACCTGAAACTATCAAACTACAACCCAGAACCCATGAATCTCAAAGACAGTTGTATAAAAATGTAGCTTATGAGGGGTGACAAGGGGATTGGGAAAGCCATAAGGACCACACTCCACTTTGTCTAGTTTATGGATGGATGAGTAGAAAAATAGGGGAAGGAAACAAACAGACAAAGGTATCCAGTGTTCTTTTTTACTTCAATTGCTCTTTTTCACTCTAATTATTATTCTTGTTATTCTTGTGTGTGTGCTAATGAAGGTGTCAGGGATTGATTTGGGGGATGAATGTACAACTATGTAATGGTACTGTGAACAATCGAAAGTACGATTTGTTTTGTATGACTGCGTGGTATATGAATATATCTCAATAAAATGAAGATTAAAAAAAAAAAAAAAGACATTATGCTGAGCAAAATAAGCCAGGCACAAAAAGAGAGATATTGTATGTTACCACTAATGTGAATTCTGTGAAAAATGTACAATGTTTTATACTGTAGAATGTAGGGGACCTAGAGATACCAATTAGTGGAGGGGGAATGATAATCTAATAAGAACAGATAAACTATGGAGGGTAATCTCAATGTTATGGGAATGCTCAGGAATGATTATGGTTTGTAAACTTTCTTGGATATAGTAAGATCATGTTGGAAGCAATAGAGTTATTTTAGGTTTTTTTTTGCTCTTATTCCTTTGTTTTCTTAGGGGTTGTTAATTTTCTTGGGGTATGGTAGGAACATGTTTGAAGCAATGTAGTTATTTTAGATTATTTGTTTTTCTTACTCCTCTGTTTGGACATGGTTTATTAATTTTCTTGGGGTATGATAGGAACATATTGGAAGCAAAGTAGTTATTTTAGGTTATTTGTTTTCCTTAATCCATTGCTTTGTTTGAAATGTTGTGGGGTTTTTTTGGTTGTTGTTTGCCTGTTTGTTTTTAATTTTTTGATAAACAAAGTTAAAAAATTGAAAAAAAATCAGTAGAAAAATGGGAGTAAAAACTAAATGACAAATAGGGTGGGATGGGGGGATGGTTTGGGTATTCTCTTTTCACTTTTATTTTTTATTCTTATTCTGATTCTTTCTGATGTAAGGAAAATGTTCAGAAATAGATTGTGGTGATGAACGCATAACTATATGATCATACTGTGAACAGTTGATTGTATACCATGGATGACTGAATGGTTTGTGAATATATTTCAATAAAACTGAATTAAAAAAAAAAAAAAAGAACTGTGAGGGCTGTTTCCTCAGCCATGGTACCTACAAAAACCAAAGAACACTGAGTTCAGCCCCTCAGAATCTTGCCCCATGCACGACACCATCTTTTCTCATCAGTGATCCTTCCCAGGGTTTATATCAAGGAAACTATTAAACAGTCCTAATCTGGGTCCTATATTTTTAAAAACAACAGCTACCTTGTGTATAATGCAAATGAAAACTGCACTGATGGGGATAGGGATAAGGGGAAAGGGGGTTTTTTCTTAATTGGTATATAGTTTCTGTTTGGGGTGATGGAAAAGTTTTGGTAACGGATGGTGGTGAAGGTTGTACAACACTGTGAATGTAATTAACACACTGAATTATATATTTGAAAGTGCTTAAAATGGGGAATTATATGTGTTATATATGTTACCACAAAAAAAAATTACACTAAGACATTCTAGTTCCAGATAAGATGGTGTAAACACACACTAACTTTACTTTTCCACTGAACACAACTATCAAACCTGTACAGAATGCATGGCCCAGTTATTTGAAAACTCTGAAAAGTAAATATCAGCAGGCAGATCAGAGAAGTACACCAGAATTTGAAGTACCATTGAACTGGTGGTGAGTTCGCTATTTTTCCTCCAATATCTCCTAGCCTGAGCTCAATGCAACCTGAAACCTGAAGTGAGCACTGTGGTACATAGGGAGGTTCAAGAGAAACTTCTACTTCTGACTCGAGGAGCAGAAAAGGAAACTCCTGAAGTTCAGAGAGAGTGGGGGAAATCCCCCAGACTTTTTCCACTCCTCTTCTCTGTTTGCACATGCACTAGTTCCTAGGCAATTCTGCAGCAGGGGTAGGAACAGCAGAGAGAGTGGCTGGCAATAGGAAACTATAGGACCCAAAATTCTGAGGGAAGGGGACCTTCCACTCCATTTGGTGAAAATATACTTCCAAAAGGATGGAGCAAAACACTGTTGCTCTTATATTCCCTTCCTTTGTCCTGCTGCTGCTTGGCCCCAGAGGCAGCACAATCATAGAAATGGGTGGTTTCTGGATGAAGGAATGAAGACAGAAGCTCCAGGAAACTGGAAAGTACTGGGAGATTGTGAAGAGGAAAGATTGAGGAGCTCAGGGATGTGACCCCATAAAGCTGTTTGTCGTCTCCTGGGCTCATCTCCAATTTGCATATACATGGATCTGCTTCTAATTAGCATACCAAAGCTTTGAGAATAGTGCTAATGTAGATAACTCCCAGTTCCCAGACTGACCACTGAGTAGTACACATGTGGGACAAATCTTAATGGCACCTAAATAGAAAGAAGATTAGAACTTGTATCCTGAATCTAAACATATAGATTTCTTGATAAGACAAATATATCAACATTATCCATAATATTTAAACAAAACCCAGAGTCTCATAACAGTATATTCAAAAAGTCCAAGACACAATCTAAAATTACTTGGCAAACACAAAGAAGCATGAAAATCTCAACTTGCATAGGAAAAGATAATTTAAAAAATGTCAAAATTGATATGGCACAGATGATGGAATTATTTGAAAGGAATAAAGCAGCTCTTACAAAAATGCTTAAATGAGCAACTGTCAACAGTCTTGAAACAAAACTCAAAACAGAAAACATTAAAGAAGTAAAAGATATAAAGAATAACCAAATAAAAATTTTGGAAATGAAAAACAAAATAACTAAAATAAAAAACTCACTGGATCGATTCAATAGCATGCAGGGCAAATATATATATGTAAATTTGAAAAAGTAATGGCTCCAAACTTCTCAAGTTTGGGAAGAAGCATAAAACTATACATTCAAGAAGATGAGCAAACCCCAAACAAGATAAACCCAAAGAAACCTATACCCAGACATATCACAATCAAATTGCTGAAAACTAAAGTGAAATAACAATTCTTGAAAGCTGTACTGGTTTGAAACTGTTATGGCTCCAGAAGAGCCATGATATTTTAACCCAATCTTGTTGGTTGGAACCTTTTGATTGAGTGTTTCCATGGAGATGTGATTCCCCCAACTGTGGGTGAGGCCTTTGATTAAATTATTTCCATGGAGGTGTGGACCCTGACCATTCAGGGTGGATATTGATTAGTTCACTGGAGTACTTAAGAAAGCTCATGGACAGAAGGCTCTCAGAGCGCTGAGAGAGACATTTTGGAGAAAAGCTAAAAGCTGACACAGACCCAGATGCTTGGAGATACTAGGAAATGCAGACAGAAGGACGTTTGGTGATTCTAAGCTAAGAGATGAAGCCCAGAGTTTGCCCCAGAGAAGATGAGAGGACCCCCTGACACTTAGAAAGAAATGCCACAGGAGAACCAAGCAGAGAGCTGAGAGAAACTAGGAGAGACAGAAGGCCAGAGACGTTTTGGAAACAGCCATTTAGGAAATGCAACCTGAGAGCAAAGGACCAGCAGACACCAGCCACATTCCTTGCCCACTGACAGAAGTGTTCCAGATGCCATCAGCCTTCCTTCAGTGAAGGTATCCTCTTGTTGATGCCTTAGTTTGGACACTTTTATGGTCTTAGAACTGTAAATTTGTGAACTAAAAAAAACCCCATTTTAAAGACCAATCCATTTCTGGTATTTTGCATAACAGCAGCTTCAGCACACTGGAACAAAAGCAGTGAAACAAAAATGGCATATTACCTATAAGGGAACAATTATTTCAATGACAGTGGTTATCTCATGAGAAACCATGGAGGCCAGAAGAAAGAAGTGCATTTTTAATTTGCTGAAAGAAAAAAAGTGTCAACCTGAAATTCTATATTCAGTGAAAATAAACTTTGGGAATGAAGATGAAATAAAGACATTCTAAGATGAAGTAAAACTAAGAGAATTCATAGTTAGCAGACCTTCTCTAAAATAATTACCAAATGAAATTCTTTAAACAGAAGGGTAATGATACCAAAAGTTAGCTTGGAACATCAGGAATGAAAGAAAAACAACAAAAATAGTAAATATATGAATAAATGTAATAGATTATTTTTCCTCTTTAGTTCTTTAAAACATATCTGATGTTTGACAGTAAAAATTATAACACTTTCTAATATGGTTTCCAATGTGTGTGTGTGTGTGTGTGTGTGTGTGTGCATGTGTGTAAATACAACTATTACATAAAGAGATGAGGACAATTTACCAATTGAAGTGGTAAAATACTTACCCTAAATAGACTGTGAAATGTTAGCTACATATTTTGAAATCCTTAGAGCAATCCTTAAAAAGCTATACAGAGGACAAAAAAATAAATGAAAAATAGGGTGGGATGGGGGGATGATTTGGGTGTTCTTTTTTACTTTTACTTTTTATTCTTTTTCTGATTCTTTCTGGTGTAAGGAAAATGTTCAAAAATAGATTGGGGTGATGAATGTATAACTATATGATGGTACTGTACCAACTGGATTTAATTGACATTTAAAGAATACTCCATTTGACAATAGCAGAATACACATTCTTCTCAAGTGCACCTGGAATATCACTTAGGTAGAGTTGTGCAATCTCAGGGAACAGAGCAGAATTTTTTAAATGCAATTTTGAGATATAGTCACACACCATATAATCCATCCAAAGTATACAATCATATAGTTGTACATTCATTGCCACAATCAATTTTAGAACATTTTCACGACTCCAAAATAAAGAAAAATAAAGAAAAAAATAAAACAAATAAAAATAAAAAATTAAAATAAAAAAGAACACCCAATCCATCCCATACCCCTTATACCCCCTATATTTATGTATTTTTTATCATTATTTTATTACCCATCTGCCCATACACTGGGTAAAGGGAGAGTCAGTCAGAAGGTTTTCACAATCACATGGTCACATGATAAATGCTATATAGTTGCACAATAATCAAGAATCAAGTCTACTGGATTACAGTTCATCAGATTCAGGTATTTCCTTCTAGCTATTCTAATACACTAGAAATCAAAAAGAAATATCTATATAATGCATAATAACCTCCAGATTGACCTCTTGGCTCCACTTGGCCACTGAAACTTTATTTTGTTCCATTTCTTTTCCCCCTTTGGGTCAAGAAGGCTTTCTCAATCCCATGATGCCAGGCTCATCCCCGGGAATCATGTCCCATGTTGCCAGGAAGATTTACACCCCTGGGAGTCATGTCCCACGTAGAGGGGAGGGTAGTGAGTTTATTAGCAGAGTTGGCTGAGAGAAAGAGACCACATCTAAACAACAAAAGAAGCTCTCTGGGGGTGACTCTTAGGCATAATTATAAGTAGGCTTAGACTCTCCTTCGCAAGAATAAGATTCGTAAGAGCAAGCCTCAAAATTGAGGGCTTCACTTATTAAATTGGGAGTCCCTAATGTTTGTGACAGTATCAGGAATTCCCCCGGTGGGGAAGTTTAATATTTCCACATTTTTCCCCAGTCCCTCAAGGGGACTTTGCAAATGTTTTTTTTTTAATTTTCTGCCCAAAATACTCTGGGATGTATTGGGGGTATTACATTAACCTGTACAGAATAACAATATCTCATTCCCTATTCTAGGTTCTATGTGATTATGTTGTTTAAATAAACTGACTATACAGGTTAAATTAGATAGCGTGCTACAGAGAATATAAACTTTGTACCAAATAAATATCTCTTAAAAAACAGTTAACCTCAGGAATAGAGCTTACAATCTAGGAAACTTTACAATAAGCCTTATTGAACATTCTGTACTCCTGCATCATCGACCTGCACTGTCGATTGCCCTATCTCTGCCCATGTTCTATCCTGATAACCTATGCTCTCAAATTCAGTTCTCAGCATTTGCTCATTTTAGTTAGTTTATATTAGTGAGCCCTTACAATATTTGTACTTTTGTTTCTGGCTTATTTCATTCAACATAATGTCCTCAAGGTTCATTCACCTAGCTGCATACCTCACAACTTCATTCCTTCTTGTAGCCACTCAATATTCCATTGTATGTATACACCACAGTTCACCCTTCCGTTCATCAGTCAATGTACCCTTAGGCCATCTTCATCCATTGCAAATTGAGAATACTGCCACCATAAACACCAGTGTGCAAATGCCCAATCATGTCCCTGATTTCAGTTCTTCCAAGTATACACGAAAAAAAAAACAAAAACAAAACAAAACAGGGCTGCAGGACCATATGGTAACCCCATATTTAGCCTCTTGTGGAACCACCACCCTGCCCTCCAGAGGGGCTGCACCAGTCTACTTCCCCCAGAGCAGAATTTAAATATAATGTATAGACTGGAAAGCTTATCTGCTCTACCATCCTCCATCTAAAAGAAGGGCAAATTAGAGGAGGAAAATGGACTAACGATGGGAAGCAGGACATGGACAGGATGAATCACCCCCCTCACTGGGGAGAAGGATGTTCACTGAGCAGTTTCCTGCAATAGGGCAGTTGGGTTTGTTTCATTAATATTCCTCCACACTATTCACCTCACAGAAAGGGATGCCTGTAACATGAATGTAAATCCCATGCTGCTTGGAAAGGGCTCTTTCCTTAGTGGGAAAGGATAACCTAGAACCCTGGGTTATGCATTCTTTTTTTTAAATTTAATTTTATTGAGATTGTTCACATACCATACAACTATCCAAAGATCCAAAGTGTACAATCAATTGCCCACAGTACCATCATACAGCTGTGCATCCATCACCACAATTAAATTTTTTTCAATTTTTAGAACATTTTCATTACTCCAGAAAAGAGATAAAAGACAAAAAAAGAAACCTCAAATTCTCCCATACTCCTAACCACGCCTCCCTCCATTATTGACTCATAGTATTGGTATAGTACATTTGTTACTGCTGATGAAAGAATGTTAAAATATTGTTAACTGTAGTACATAGTTTGCAATAGGTATATATTTTTCCCTATATACTCCCCTATTATTAGTTTTTAGTTATAGTGTCATACATTTATTCTAGTTCATGAAAGAGACTTCTAATATTTATGCAGTTAATCACAGACATTGTTTACCACAAGATACACTGTTGTATACAGTCCCATATTTTAACCTCCAACTTTCCTTCTGGTGACATACATGACTCTAAGCTTCCCCTTTCCACCACATTCACACACCATTCAGCACTGTTAGCTTTTCTCACAATGACATGCTACCATCACCTCCGTCCACTTCCAAACACTTAGGTTCAACCTAGTTGAACACTCTGCTCATAATAAGCAACTGCTCTCCATTCTTTAGCCTCATTCTATATCCTGGTAACTTATATTTCATGTCTATATGTTTACACATTATAATTAGTTCATATCAGTGGGACCATGCAATATTTTGTCCTTATGTGTCTGACTTATTTCACTCATTGTAGTGCCCTCAAGGTTTCTTCATCAACCTGTTTTTTTAAAGATGGTTTTGTTCACCCACCATACATTCTGCCCTAAATAAACAACCAATGGTTCCCTGTATAGTTACATATTTATGTATTCACCACCATCACCACTATCTATATAAGGACATCTCCATTTCTTCTACAAAGAAGGAGGAAGAGTCAAAGAAGGCAGAGAGACAAAAGAAAAAGAAAAAGAAAGAAGAAAAAACATGAAAGCTAAAAAGCTACAAAAGGAAAGACAGAATTAAATGGAAGTAGAATAAAAGAGTCAGACAACATCACCAATGCCAAGAGTCCCATCCCTCCCTTATGTCCCCCTCTTATAGGCATTTAGCTTTGGTATATTACCCTTGTTATATTAAAGGAAGCTTAATACAATGTTTCTGTTAATTATAGTCTCTAGTTTGCATTGATTGTATTTTCTCCCTATTTTACCACCCTATTTTTAACACCTTGCAAAGTTGTCATTCATTTGTCCTCCCTGATGTAAAAACATATTTGTACATTTTATCACAATTGTTAAGCACTTTAGGTTTCAGGGAGTTATACAGTCCCAGTCTTTATCTTTCCTCTTTCCTTCTGTTGTTCCACATGCCCCCAACCTTCCTCTTTCAACCATACTCACGTCATCTTTGTTCAGTGTATTGACATTGCTGTGCTATCATCACCCAAAATTGTGTTCCAAACCTCTCACTCCTGTCTTTCCCTATCTGTCTGCAGTGCTCTGTTTAGTATTTCCTGTAGAGCAGGTATCTTGTTCACAAACTCTCTCATTGCCTTTTTGTCAGAGAATATTTTAAACTCTCTCTCATTTTTGAAGGACAATTTTGCTGGATATAGGATTCTTGGTTGGTGGCTTTTCCTCTTTCAGTATCTTAAATATATCACATCACTTCCTTCTTGCCGCCATGGTTTCTACTGAGAAATCCACACAAAATCTTATCAAGCTTCCTTTGCATGTGATGGATCACTTTTCTCCAGCTGCTTTCAGGATTCTCTCTTTGTCTTTGACATTTGATAATCTGATTATTATTAAGTGTCTTGGCATAGGTCTATTCAGATCCATTCTGTTTGGGTATGCTGTGCTTCTTGGATCTGTAATTTTATGTCTTTCATAAGAGATGGGAAATTTTCATTGATTATTTCCTCTATTATTGCTTCTGCCCCTTTTCCCTTCTCTTCTCCTTCTGGGACACCCATGACATGTACACTCATGCTTCATGTGGTCATTTAATTCCCTGAGACATTGTTTATATTTTTCCATTCTTTTCCATATCTGTTTTTTTGTGTGTAGGATTTCAGGTGTCTTGTTCTCCAGTTCCTGAGTGTTTTCTTCTGCCTCTTGAGATCTGCTGTTGTATGTCTCCATTGTGTTTTTCATCTCTTGTGTTGTGCCTTTCATTTCCATAGATTCTGCCAGTTGTTTTTCCAAACTTTCAATTTCTACCTTATGTTCTCCCAGTGTTTTCTTTATAGCCTTCATCTCTTTTGCTGTATCTTCCCTGAACTCCTTCATCTCTTTTGCTGTATCTTCCCTGAACTCATTAATTTGGTTTCTGATTTGATTTAGCATATTTCTTTGAAAGTTTTTAATAGACTGTTTCAGCAAAGTGAAATAATATCTCAACTGTATCTTGATTGAGGTGTGAGTGTGTTCCTTTGACTGGGCCATATCTTCATTTTTCCTAGGGTAGATTGTAGTTTTCTGTTGGCTAGGCATCTGGTTTCCTTGGTTACGCCAATTGGATTTTCCCAGACCAGAATGGGTTCATATCTCAGAATGGGTATATATTCAGTTTCAAGTCTCCCTGCGGGTGTGTCTTAGAGATTGACAGACTTTCCTGTGAGGTCTCTAGCTGCTGTGCTTTCCTAACCTGCCCATTAGGTGGCACCTGGCAGCCTGTTGCTCCCGACTGGTGTAAGGAGGTGTGGCCCCTTCTGTTTTGGCTGTTTTCCCCCAAGCTCTGGGATCTGGTTCTGAAGGGAAGGTGGGTAGTAGAGCTGGGTCCTACCTCCTTTCTCTTAGGGAAGATACACCCCCTAGGGAGTTATCACGTGCATTTGAATAGTGCCTTTTGTCTCTCTGACTCTGCTATCTCCACCCCTGTCTGGGTCAGAGCACTGAGAACTGAAAATGGCTGTGGCTCTCTCCTCCGAGCCCCTCAGTTTGAGAGAGAGAAAAAAGGACCGAAAGCCCCCTTTTAGAGCCAGTACCTGCCCCCCCAGTTTCACTCCTTGGCCAGAGGTAACATCTGATCTTCTGGGTTCCACCTCCCAGGACAGATGAGTCTTCTGTTTCTTTAAGGTCAGTCATCACTAAAAGCCTCTGTCTGCTTGTTGGGGGTTTGTAGCTTGTATTGAGCAGTCCACGTTTATTAATTAAATCCCCAGTTGGAGCTGTACTGAGGAATATTCACTTGTTCAGAGATTGCTGCTTTCTACCACAGCGAGGTTTTGCAGCTAAGTCTGCCATGGGGGGAGGGGGCTCCTGGCTTGGATCTGCAGTTTTTACTTACAGATTCTATGCTGGGATCTCAGGCATTCCTCTCAATCCAGGTTGGTGTACGGTGTATGGATAGTCATAGTTATCCCCCAGCAGTTATTCTAGATTATTTACTAGTTGTTCCTGGTTGTTCACTAGTTGCTCCAGGGGACTAACTAGATTCCACTCCTCTCTATGCCGCCATCTTGCCCTCTCCTCCTTGCATTCTTATCTTGTAGTGAGCACAGATCAGATCCTGGATGTGGTGAGCCCTTTAGGGAAGTACCACTCCGAGACTCCATCTGGACAATCAGATGACCCCACCTTTTTCTGGGCCAGGGAGACCTCTAAGCACCTGTTAAAAGCTATGAACTTTGCAGGAAAAAAAAGGTTCTCAGGTACTTCTGGAAGTCACATACCACCAAAAGGTACACTCATGATGACACCTACAGGTTTAAGGGGATCTCCCGAGGCCTAGGACTCCAAGTTAAGAACTCAGGCCCCTGAAAACATCTTAATTTTGTCTCACAATGTGTCACAGAACTTCTAGCATAAGATGAAGAGAAAATCAATTTCAACAGGAGGTAAAGTTTTGTATTTCTTTAACTTGCAGAAATCACTGGGAGAAGGACTTCCAGTAGATTACATTTTTAATCGTTCATCCTGTTCTGGACTTTATCTGTGGTTGCATAAAGCCTGGGAAGACAAGAAACAATCTGTACCCAATTGTTCAGATCTCACCTGTTTCCCATATTGAAAGGAGGGAATGGGGCCAGGACAGCATGTCTAATGATGTGAGGTGGCAGTGTGGGGTGGTGGAAATAACAGGGATTTAGAATCAACTTTGATTAATTAATTAGGTTGCTGTGAGGAATGGTTAATTAGATATATATGTGAAACACATTATCTAATTAAAAACTGTAGTTAAAGGTTATTTAAAGTTGTATATAAGTCATCCTTCAGCCATCATGGTGAAGACTGGTTCCAACAAGAATCATCACATAAAATTATTGTCTCAATGTTAAATTTCCTTAAGTTAATAACTGTACTGTGGTCATGTAAAAATGTGCCCTTTTCCTTGGGAAATCCACACTGAAGCATTTTAGGGGTAGAGGCACATGATACATGCAACTTACTCCCAAATGATTCTGGAGAAAAATATGTCTATATTTATAGAGAAAGCAAATGATAAAGCAAATGGAACAAAATGTTAACAATAGGTGAATCTAGGTAAAGGGTATACAAGGTGTCGTTTGCACTAGTCTTATGTTTCTTCCTGAAAATCTGAAATTATTTCCAATTTAAACAGTAACCAAAAAACCCTGTATTTAAAACTCATTTAAACTGCAAAAAATATCAGTCTCTGCTGGACACCGAAATTGAAAAGAATATCTAGAAAAATTTTGTCACAGAATTTTTTTCAGTGATGCAAGTTATTCGAGTTAATAAAAGAAGAACCCAAGACCCATTATGAATAACACTTTTCCCATTAGAGCAGTGAGCCCTTTCTAAGTTATATTATGGTTTCCTCCAAAGCTTGGAAGGAGGTGCTTCTTTCCAATGAAACATACCGGAAACATATCTCCCAGAGGGATCCACCTTCCCATCATTGAACCGATTGTTCTTCTTATCTTTATCCACTGTGGCCAGAACAACTGCTGACTTATATTCCCAGTTCAAAGCACAGAACTTTGTTCCAACTGTGGTGACATAGCCACCTGACTGGCGAAGGGCCACAGAGCTGACTGGGGCATCTGCAAAAGCAAAAGTAGCAGTAAGAATGCAGCAAGCAGTCAGTAGCTGAGCAGCACAGAGGCCATTGTGCCACCTGGCATCTCTTAGAGGAGTCTAGGTCTTTCACCATGGGAGTGCTATCTTCCTTCTGTTGAATCGCGAGTATATTTGCTGAGCATGAACTCTGCGTAGTGTCCTGGGCAGCAAGGATAGAAAGGGGAATCAAACTCAAGTCCTCTGAAATTTCCCAGTCTAGTGGGAGGAGCAGGGAATTCAAACCACAGCAGTCATAATCCACCGGCGGCAGGTGCCACAATAGAATGTATCAAGCTCATAGGAGGAGGGGTTCCTAACCTAGGGGCAACCAGAACAGATCCAAGACACTCAATCTGCCTGACCTCCAGGAAATTCAGAGACACACAAATTGTATTTAGTTAAAGCAACAAGATTTTGTGAACACACCCCTTCCCCAGCAATACAGGGCTTGTCTTGTTTAAGGGGCCCTATTTTAATTGAAAATTGTTTCTCAAATCCTTTTTGGAAGGAAGCATGGTAAAAACAACAAATAGACATGTACATGCAGTGATAGTACAATCACATCACAGTATATTACTATATTTTCTATTTTTAAAGTTTTTCTGGGTTTAATATTTTTCCGTGACTAAGAAAACTCTTTTGTAAAGGGTAGATATTACTGTGGTGAGCAGTCACAGGAAACAGATTTATCTGAATTTATTTAGAAAACATTCCCTAAGCACCTATTCAGTCCAAGGATCTGGGTGTTCTGGGAGCACCTCTTAGCTAAAAGCCCTGGTCAAAAGTCGATTCAAGACATTGAGGGCCCCAGGAAATTTGTGGAACTCTAACAGAAGGGACACACTCTCATCAGGGGTCCTAATCTGTGGTCTGGGACCTGCTTCTCCATGAACTTTCCATAATACTGCTGACCCCACAAGCCCTTTTCACTAAAAAAAAAAAAGCTTGAGGCCCCCAGTTCTGGGTTGACAGCAACCCAGAAGTACAGGAATTCCTGGTATGTCTTCCCACAAACACAATAATGAAAACAAGAACCTTCTTTCTGTCACTAATCACATCAAGGCCATTCCCTCGGACCATAAAATCTGATAAACCACTCCTCTGGAAATCACATGGGCATAAAGTTCATCACACTAAAGTGCACTTAAAATTCAGTTATGAATCCTCTTTTGTACAGTGAACAAAGAGCCGCTGGTTTATGCTTTTTCACATTGACATACCTGTCACTTTCTTGAAAATTGAGGCCTTGGCCTCGCCTAAGGGAGATAGCTTTTACTGTGCCACTAACTGGTTTGACAACGTTCAAGGCTGTCATCTGAAGCTGTTCACGAAAGATACTACAGTGCCTCCTCACCAAAACAAAACGGGGAAAGTTGCCCCTCAACTGCAGAGAAAAAGGAAAGTATCATCCACCCATGATTTACCCCTGAGTCAAAGTGAGAATACATGGAGGGCAAACACAGAGAGTTTAACAATCCCCCAGATTTAAAGCATATTCAGTGTGGGTTGATGAGAAGATCCCAGGGGAATGACAAACACTGGGCAGCAGCCCCACCACTGGGAAGGGATGACAATCTGCGAAGATCAGAAAGCAGCTTTTCTCCTTACCCACGGTCACTCGCTGCACTTGCTTGGTAAGTGAATCCCACCGGCACACCTTTCTGGCAGGAATATCTATGAAGAGCAGACAGTTGGACACTTCTTCCCACACTGGAGACTCACCACACCAGCAGTTCTCCTGCAAAACACACTCAATCTTAATGGAAGACATCGTCAGGCAGAGATCTACTGAAGGTAACAGAGATAAAAATGAAATGTAATCGCAGGGAGCAAATGAAGTAAAATACCCAGCTTAACAGCCAATCAGATCCCAATACAGACTAACTTAGACCTGGAAAGGCTGGACACACTTTCCCCAAATCAGAACAAGAAAAGAAACATCATGTGACAAGAGGAGACAAACAAAGAGACAAACGAAGACCTAGAAGATAATTTACCAGTGATTTTTAAAAGCAACCTTCTAAAAAGAAAAAAAAGAGAAACACTCCAAAATCCATACCTTAGTTCTAACAACCCTGAGAGCCAGTAAGGCTGCCCTTTCTATTTGTATGGCAGGCCAGGGGGTGGGCAACTCCCTCACTGGTGGCCCTCTGGGTGGTTCCATGTCACCTTCTCCTGCTGCCCTCCCTATCCATTGATGCTGTCAATTCCCTTTCCTGATCTCTCAGAGGCCAAGGACTTACTCATTGATCATTTTAGATCCAGAACTGCAGTTTTAGACATGTCTTCACCAGTAAGAATACACTGAATTAGAACTAACAGCCATTTTCAAATTCAGAAAGTGGAAAAGTGAAGGAAGGAATATTGTTTAGTCACTGTGATTAGGAATTCACTCACAGCCCCCTCAGCTATTTCTTGCTGCCTAGGAAGGTCCTGTGCCTGAACTCCACCGGCAGGAACATTCTATTCTTTGACTTTAGGCCAGACTGTGTGTGACCAGTGAACTGAGAGAAGAAAAAAAAAAAAAAGCAAATGATCAGAAAAGAACAGAACATTACCTAGGAAACCCAAGTGGGAGAGGAAAGACAGGCAAATTTCAAGAGCCTTTTTCTCCTTCCCAGACTTTGCCCTGAGGAGGTAGGTGGGTTTCCAATGATGATAAAAATTGCTGGCTTCTTCATCCTTCTCCTGGGGCAACTATCTGCTTTGAAGTGGTCATACACATAAGTGGCCAAATGAATGATAGGGAAAAAAAAAGGAAAATGACATTTGGTTTAAGATTCTGTTTTTGAAAGAAACACGTATGCACACAGCTCAAATCGGCCTCAAATACTGACTGCCGGCATCGTAGTATTTGCAATGTTCACTGACTGTTAAACATTGGCACAGGCTCCAAAGGCCTTCATGCTATCGATTTCAGTTAGGCCCAAGATCGGACGCACGACTTTTGTAAGAGCTACATTTAACCCCACGCTCCCCACCCTGCTTAGGGGGCTGGCAAATGTCCCATTACCGCCCAGGCTTCAGAGAGCGTGGTCCGAGAGGGCACTGTAGCCACAAGAGGGTGGCTGGGGAGTGGGGAACGGGGACAGAGGGTCAGGTGCCTGCGCCACACCGGGGTTACCTGTGCGGGCGAGGGGCCTCCGCCCTTCCGGTATTGCCGCGGCAGGCTCACGTGACCGCGATTAGCTGGGACGCTGACGCAGGAGGCCGCTTCTCCTTCGGCGCGAGGCACTGCTGAGGGTGCAGCAGCTCGGCCGGGCCGAGGAGGCTGCTCGGCGCGGAGCCCCCGGCGGGCCGAGGGGAAGTCGGTCTCCTTTCGGCCGCTGTCGCTGGGTCTTTCCTCTCCAGACCGGGGGCGGGGAGGTTGGCCGGACTCCGGTACTCAACAGGCTGGTAAACCTCTAGGGCGGCTCGAAAATCATGCAGCAGAGGAGGAGAATTTTGGCTTGAGACACAGCGGTCAGGTGGGTAGTGTGCCGCAGGCTGGGGAAGGGGTGGGCACTTGACAACGCCAGCTTGCACACTCTCCCCCCGCCCCCTTTTGGAAGACTCCTGCAAAGCCACACCGGGGGCGGGGATGTGTGTCGGGGACAGAGGCTTGGGGCCCAGTGTACCCGAGCTTTGCAGTTTGGACGAATATCTAAAGTTTATCTCTTACTAACAAAAAAAAAAAGTTGTTAAAAATGCCTAACAGTTGAGATTGGGACCAGGGTCCGATTAAACACAAACAGGTTAACAAGGAAAGAGGGAAGTTAAACAAATCCTTTTCCCTAATCAAGAAGACCCTGAGGACTGGTGGGCAATTCCCGCAAAACGTTTTTGATGGGGGAGGAAGGGCTTTTTATTTTATTATTTATTTATTATTTTATTTATGTATTACTTGTTACTTATTTTATTATTTTATTTGATCTGATTTTTAAATCATGTGGAGAAAGCGATGGTAAGCAGCCCTCAGCTATACATTCACCATCGAGAGCCTAAAGTATTCCTGGTCCTCCACTGACCACTCATAGTTTCTCTAAATAACACACAAATTTAAAACATTTTTTTTTAATTTAAGGGAGGGAAGTAACGAGAACAGTGATTGCCCTTGTGGGGATTAACTGGAAAGGGGAGTAAGGGAACTTTCTGGGGTGATGAAAATGTTTCATATCTTAATGGAGGTTTGAGTTGCATAGGTGTATGCAGCATCAAAAATTATGGTACACTTCATATTTGTACATTTGATTGTATGTATTCAGTCCAGGGTCTGTTTTACCTCATTATTTTTTTTTTAATTTCAGTTATTTCTTTATTGTGAAATGTAACATATATACAGAAAAGTGATAACTTCCAAAGTACAATAGAACAGGTAGTTATATATGTAATTTCAAAGAATGTTATGCGTTATAGTTCCACAGTTTCAGTTATTTCCTTATTGTGAAACATAAGACATACAAAGAAAGGTGATAACTTTTAAAGTACAATTTAACGAATAGGTATAGAGCAAATTTCAAAAATGTTATGGGTTACAGTTCCACCATTTCAGTTATTTCCTTCTAGCTTTCTAATACCTTAGCATCTAAATGAAATATTTATCTAAAGACTCAGTATTCGTAATCCTTGGTTAAATCATATCTTGCCTGTTGCTACCCCTTCCTCTGGTTTAGTGTCTAGGCAGTGAAGACCTTAACTTGATCATATTGGAAAGGGTGTCAATATTATGGAGAAGGGGGCTGCTCTGGTGGTTGTTCTTTTTTTTTTTTTTTTTTAATCATTTTATTGAGATATATTCACATACCACGCAGTCATACAAAACAAATCGTACTTTCAATTGTTTACAGTACCATTACATAGTTGTACATTCATCACCTAAATCAATCCCTGACACCTTCATTAGCACACACACAAAAATAACAAGAATAATAATTAGAGTGAAAAAGAGCAATTGAAGTAAAAAAGAACACTGGGTACCTTTGTCTGTTTGTTTCCTTCCCCTATTTTTCTACTCATCCATCCATAAACTAAACAAAGTGGAATGTGGTCCTTATGGCTTTCCCAATCCCATTGTCACCCCTCATAAGCTACATTTTTATACATCTGTCTTCGAGATTCATGGGTTCTGGGTTGTAGTTTGATAGTTTCAGGTATCCACCACCAGCTACCCCAATTCTTTAGAACCTAAAAAGGGTTGTCTAAAGTGTGCGTAAGAGTGCCCACCAGAGTGACCTCTTGGCTCGTTTTGGAATCTCTCTGCCACTGAAGCTTATTTCATTTCCTTTCACATCCCCCTTTTGGTCAAGAAGATGTTCTCCGTCCCATGATGCCGGGTCTACATTCCTCCCCGGGAGTCATATTCCACGTTGCCAGGGAGATTCACTCCCCTGGGTGTCTGATCCCACGTAGGAGGGAGGGCAGTGATTTCACCTTTCAAGTTGGCTTAGCCAGAGAGAGTGGGCCACATCTGAGCAACAAAGAGGCATTCTAAGAGCTCTAAGGAGGAGACTCTTAGGCACAACCATAGGGAGGCCTAGCCTCTCCTTTGCAGCAACCATCTTCCCAAGGGTAAAACTTATGGTAGAGGGCTCAACCCATCAAACCACCAGTCCCCTATGTCTGTGGTCATGTTAGCAACCATGGAGGTGGGGTAGGCGAATACCCCTGCATTCTCCACAGGCTCCTCAAGGGGGCACTACATCATTTTTTTTCCTTGTTTTTCTTTCTATCTTTTTTTTTTAACTTTCCCTTCTTTTTTAACTCACCTGTATGAAAAAAAAAGTTAAAAAGAAAACAAACATACAATAAAAGAACATTTCAAAGAGACCATAACAAGGGAGTAAGAAAAACACAACTAACCTAAGATAACTGCTTAACTTCCAACATGTTCCTACTTTACCCCAAGAAAGTTACATAATATAGCAACCTTTTTGTGAACTTGTTCCTACTATATCCATCAGAAATTAACAGACCATAGTCATTTCTGGGCATCCCTAGAACGTTAAAAAGCTTATCTGTTCTTCTTGGATTATTGTTCCCCCTTCCTTAATTACTCTCTACTGCTAGTTCCCCTACATTCTACATTATAAACCATTTGTTTTACATTTTTGAAAGTTCACATTAGTGGTAGCATATAATATTTCTCTTTTTGTGCCTGGCTTATTTCACTCAGCATTATGTATTCAAGGTTCATCCATGTTGTCATATGTTTCACGAGATCGTTCCTTCTTACTGCCGCGTAGTATTCCATCGTGTGTATATACCACATTTTATTTATCCACTCATCTGTTGAAGGACATTTGGGTTGTTTCCATCTCTTGGCAATTGTGAATAATGCTGCTATGAACATTGGCGTGCAGATATCTGTTCATGTCACTGCTTTCCGATCTTCCGGGTATATACCGAGAAGTGCAATCGCCGGATCGAATGGTAGCTCTATATCTAGTTTTCTAAGGAACTGCCAGACTGACTTCCACAGTGGCTGAACCATTATACAATCCCACCAACAGTGAATAAGAGTTCCAATTTCTCCACATCCCCTCCAGCATTTGTAGTTTCCTGTTTGTTTAATGGCAGCCATTCTAACCGGTGTTAGATGGTATCTCATTGTGGTCTTAATTTGCATCTCTCTAATAGCTAGTGAAGCTGAACATTTTTTCATGTGTTTCTTGGCCATTTGTATTTCCTCGTCAGAGAACTGTCTTTTCATATCTTTTGCCCATTTTATAATTGGGCTGTCTGTACTATTGTCATTGAATTGTAGGATTTCTTTGTATATGCAAGATATCAGTCTTTTGTCAGATACATGGTTTCCAAAAATTTTTTCCCATTGAGTTGGCTGCCTCTTTACCTTTTTGAGAAATTCCTTTGAGGTGCAGAAACTTCTAAGCTTGAGGAGTTCCCATTTATCTATTTTCTCTTTTGTTGCTTGTGCTTTGGGTGTAAAGTCTAGGAAGTGGCCGCCTAATACAAGGTCTTGAAGATGTTTTGCTACATTATCTTCTAGCAGTTTTATGGTACTTTCTTTTATATTGAGATCTTTGGTCCATTTTGAGTTAATTTTTGTGTAGGGGGTGAGGTAGGGGTCCTCTTTCATTCTTTTGGATATGGATATCCAACTCTCCCAGCCCCATTTGTTGAAAAGACCATTATGGCTCAGTTCAGTGACTTTGGGGGCCTTATCAAAGATCAGTCGGCCATAGATCTGAGGGTCTATCTCTGAATTCTCAATTCGATTCCATTGATCTATATGTCTATCTTTGTGCCAGTACCATGCTGTTTTGGCAACTGTGGCTTTATAATAAGCTTCAAAGTCAGGGAGTGTAAGTCCTCCCACTTCGTTTTTCTTTTTTAGAGTGTCTTTAGCAATTCGAGGCATCTTCCCTTTCCAAGTAAATTTGATAACTAGCTTTTCCAAGTCTGCAAAGTAGGTTGTTGGAATTTTGATTGGGATTGCATTGAATCTGTAGATGAGTTTGGGTAGAATTGACATCTTAATGACATTTAGCCTTCCTATCCATGAACATGGAATATTTTTCCATCTTTTAAGGTCCCCTTCTATTTCTTTTAGTAGAGTTACATAGTTTTCTTTGTATAGGTCTTTTACATCTTTGGTTAAGTTTATTCCTAGGTACTTGATTTTTTTAGTTGCTATTGAAAATGGTATCTTTTTCTTGAGTGTCTCTTCAGTTTGTTCATTTCTAGCATATAGAAACATTACTGACTTATGTGCATTAATCTTGTATCCCGCTACTTTGCTAAATTTGTTTATTAGCTCTAGTAGCTGTATCGTCGATTTCTCAGGGTTTTCTAGATATAAGATCATATCATCTGCAAACAATGACAGTTTTACTTCTTCTTTTCCAATTTGGATGCCTTTTATTTCTTTGTCTTGCCAGATTGCCCTGGCTAGCACTTCCAGCACAATGTTGAATAACAGTGGTGACAGCGGGCATCCTTGTCTTGTTCCTGATCTTAGAGGCAAGGCTTTCAGTCTCTCACCATTGAGTACTATGCTGGCTGTGGGTTTTTCATATATGCTCTTTATCATGTTGAGGAAGTTTCCTTCAATTCCTACCTTTTGAAGTGTTTTTATCAAAAACGGATGTTGGATTTTGTCAAATGCTTTTTCAGCATCTATTGAGATGATCAATTGATTTTTCCCTTTCGAGTTTTTAATGTGTTGTAATACATTGATTCTTTTACTTATGTTGAACCATCCTTGCATGCCTGGAATGAACCCCACTTGGTCATGGTGTATGATTTTTTTAATGTGTCTTTGGATTCGAATTGCAGGTATTTTGTTGAGGATTTTTGCATCTATATTCATTAGGGAGATTGGCCGGTAGTTTTCCTTTTTTATAGCATCTTTGCCTGGTTTTGGTATTAGATTGATGTTAGCTTCATAAAATGAGTTAGGTAGTGTTCCATTTTCTTCAATGTTTTGAAAGAGTTTGAGTAAAATTGGTGTCAGTTCTTTCTGGAAAGTTTGGTAGAATTCCCCTGTGAAGCCATCTGGCCCTGGGCATTTATTTGTGGGAAGATTTTTGATGACTGATTGGATCTCTTTGCTTGTGATGGGTTGGTTGAGTTCTTCTATTTCTTCTCTGGTCAGTCTAGGTTGTTCATATGTTTCCAGGAAATTGTCCATTTCTCCTACATTGTCCAGTTTATTGCCATACAGTTGTTCATAATATCCTCTTATAATTTTTTTAATTTCTTCAGGATCTGCAGTTATGTCACCTTTTTCATTCATTATTTTGTTTATATGGGTCTTGTCTCTTTTTGATTTTGTCAGTCTAGCTAGGGGTTTGTCAATCTTGTTGAACTTCTCAAAGAACCAACTTTTGGTGATATTTATCCTCTCTATTGTTTTTTTGTTCTCTATGTCATTTATTTCTGCTTTAATCCTTGTTATTTCTTTTCTTGTACTTGGTTTAGGATTGGTTTGCTGTTCATTTTCTAGCTTCTTCAGTTGATCCATTAGTTCTTTGATTTTGGCTCTTTCTTCCTTTTTAATATATGTGTTTAGTGCTATAAATTTCCCCCTTAGCACTGCTTTTGCTGCATCCCATAGGTTTTGGTATGTTGTGTTCTCATTTTCATTCGTCTCTATATATTTAGCAATTTCTCTTGCTATTTCTTCTTTAACCCACTGATTGTTTAGGAGTGTGTTGTTTAACCTCCAGGTATTTGTGAATGTTCTAAGTCTCTTATGGTTATTGACTTCTATTTGTATTCCATTGTGGTCAGAGAATGTGCTTTGAATAATTTCAATCTTTTTAAATTTATTGAAGCTTGTTTTATGTCCCAGCATATGATCTATTCTGGAGAAAGTTCCATGAGCACTAGAAAAGTATGTGTATCCTGGTGATTTGGGATGTAATGTCCTGTATATGTCTGTTAAATCTAATTCATTTATCAGATTGTTTAGGTTTTCAGTTTCCTTATTGGTCTTCTGTCTGGTTGATCTATCTATAGGAGAGAGTGATGTGTTGAAGTCTCCCACAATTATTGTGGAAACATCAATTGTTTCCTTTAGTTTTTCCAGTGTTTCTCTCATGTATTTTGTGGCACCTTGATTGGGTGCATAGACATTTACGATTGTTATTTCTTCTTGCTGAATTGCCCGTTTTATTAGTATGTAGTGGCCTTCTTTGTCTCTCAAAACATCCCTGCATTTGAAGTCTATTTTATCTGAGATTAATATTGCTACACCTGCTTTCTTTTGGCTGTGGTTTGCATGAAATATTTTTTTCCATCCTTTCACTTTCAGTTTCTTTGTGTCCCTGTGTCTAAGATGAGTCTCTTGTATGCAACATATTGATGGTTCATTTTTTTGATCCATTCTGCGAATCTATATCTTTTAATTGGGGAGTTTAATCCATTTACATTCAACGTTAAAACCGTGAAGGCATTTCTTGAATTGGCCATCTTATCCTTTGGTTTATGTTTGTCATATTTTTCCCTCTCTCTATTAATATCCTTTATTGTACCCATACCAAATCTCTTTAGTACTGAACCTTTCTCCAAGTCTCTCTGTCCTGTCTTTGTTTCTCTATCTGTAGGGCTCCCTTGAGTATCTCCAGTAGGGCAGGTCTCTTGTTAGCAAATTCTCTCAGCATTTGTTTGTCTGTGAAAAATTTAAGCTCTCCTTCAAATTTGAAGGAGAGCTTTGCTGGATAAAGTATTCTTGGCTGGAAATTTTTCTCACTCAGAATTTTAAATATATCGTGCCACTGCCTTCTCGCCTCCATGGTGGCTGCTGAGTAGTCACTACTTAGTCTTATGCTGTTTCCTTTGTATGTGGTGAATTGCTTTTCTCTTGCTGCTTTCAGAACTTGCTCCTTCTCTTCTGTGTTTGACAGTGTGATCAGTATATGTCTTGGAGTGGGTTTATTTGGATTTATTCTATTTGGAGTTCGCTGAGCATTTATGATTTGTGTATTTATGTTGTTTAGAAGATTTGGGAAGTTTTCCCCAACAATTTCTTTGAATACTCTTCCTAGACCTTTACCCTTTTCTTCCCATTCTGGGACACCAATGAGTGTTATATTTGGATGTTTCATATTATCTATCATATCCCTGAGGTCCATTTCGATTTTTTCAATTTTTTTCCCCATTCTTTCTTTTATGCTTTCATTTTCCATTCTGTCATCTTCCAGGTCACTGATTCGTTGTTCAACTTCCTGTAGTCTTGTAGTATGAGTGTCCAGAATCTTTTTAATTTGGTCAACAGTTTCTTTAATTTCCATAAGATCATCCATTTTTTTTATTTAGTCTTGCAATGTCTTCTTTATGCTCTTGTAGAGTCTTCTTGATTTCCTTCATATCCCGTACTATGGTCTCATTGTTCATCTTTAGTTCTTTGAGTAGCTCCTCTAGGTGCTGTGTCTCTTCTGGTCTTTTGATTTGGGTGCTTGGGCTTGGGTTATCCATATCGTCTGGTTTTTTCATATGCTTTATAATTTTCTGTTGTTTTTGGCCTCGTGGCATTTGCTGAACTTGATAGGGTTCTTTTAGGGTTTGTAGACCTATTGAAGTCCTTATCTCTAATTTATCAGATCTACAGCTTCGTGGAGTACACTTTCTCTAACTAACCAGCAGGTGGCGTCCACGAGCCACCTGTTCTCCACAAGCCAGTTCTCCCCTGCTTAGCCTTTTTGGTGAGTGGGGGAGTGAGTCTTGTGGGGCCCAATTGGTGTACCAAGCTTGCGTGTGTAGTTGGTGTTGCCTGCCCTGTATGTGGGGCGTGTTTCTGGGCCGTCGGGAAGGGGGGGTGGCCCTAACAATCAAATCTCCCTGGTGATCCTAGAGTTTTAAAGCTGGTGCAATAGTCTAATCCTTCAGTTCAGTCCTGCCACAGTTTGTCTCTGCCACTGACCCACAAGTCCTTGGTATTGGCGTATGGCTCCTGAGACTTGCAAGTGGGCCCCTCTTCCAGGCTGTGCACCCCGGATCCTCTGTTGAGGGATGACTGTGCTATGTTACAAGTGAGTGCCGTCCCCTCAGGGCAGTTCTGGGCTGCTGGGCTGTGTAGGGAGGCTCCCAGTCTGCTGAAATGATGGCTGAATGGGGCTTTGTTAATTCACACTGCTCCACCTTCCCAACTCTGGGACAATCAGCTGAGGTTGCCGGGAAGGCTAATGTCCATGCCCAGTTTTGTGGTGTGTGCCTGTTATTTGAAGCCCTTCCGTCACACTGGGTTGTCTGGGGCAGCTCTGGGCTATGGGGCTGGAGATGGGCAGGAGTGTTTCCTGTCCACCAGGATGGTGGCTGTGAGCGGACACCCCCGTTTTCTTGGGAAGTTGTGGTGTTTAGTGAATTTTCTCAGCCACTGAATTATTGCCTTTTGTCTCAGAGCTCTCTTAGTTCTGCTCTTGACTAGACGTGCCCAAATTGAAAGTCTTTGAAGCTTTCTGTATTGGGCTTCTTAGAGTAATTGTTTTAGAAAAAGAAAAAAGGATTAAAAAAAAAAAAGGGTCCTCCTCAGAGATCTAATGGGTTATTGAAATGCTAAGAGACAAAGCAACCAGGGCCATTAAGGAAAGGTCCACAGGGCAGAGAGATCGGCTTTTCTTCGGGATTTGCATATGCGCCTTAGGGCCTGAGCTCTGCCCTTCCCCTTTCTGTGTTCAGCAGAACTCTAAAAATCCTCTGCTTTTATTTTGGAGTTTTTCGTGTTGTTTTTTTTTTTCTATGCCTGTCTCCTCTCTGCTGGGCTGGCTGCTCACAGATTCTCTGGTGTCTGGTCTCTGTCTATCTATGGTTGGAGTCTGCATCAGTAGAATGAGTTTCCGATAAGAGCAGCCACTGCAGTTCTCCCTTCTCCTTCCCGGAGCTGACAGCCCCTCCTCCCACGGGACTGAGCCTGGCAGGGTGGGGCGCGGGTCCCCTGGCCGCAAAAACTTACAGATTTCGCTGATCTCAGCAGTTCGACATTTTCATGAGTGTTGTATGAAGTATGCCCAAAGACAGATTGCTCTGTGGTGTCCAGTCCACGCAGTTCCTGGCTTTCTACCTACTTTCCTGGAGGAGTAACTAAAACATACAGCTCACCAGTCTTCCATCTTGCCCCGCCTCCTTTACCTCATTATTTATATCTTACAATCTCATTGCCCCATTCCTTGCTGTGTGGACTATCCTAAACCCCCTTAGTACAATTAAATCACAATCATTTTGGTCTTCTAAAACTCTTTAATTCACTAAGGAAGAAGGGCCACAATTATATCTATCCATCTATCTATCTTTCTATATATTTATCTATTTTCTAAACATTTGAGTGTAGCTTTTATACATCAGGCTCCTTGAACACTTAATACTTCCATATACAGTTCCTAAGAATGAGGATATTCACTTATGTAACCACTTAGATCTTTTATTATGATATAAATGTCCTGTGTTCAAAGACCACCCCTGTGGAACAAATCTGGGTTCACTAACTCCTTGCAATTAAGGTGAACCACAAGACATCTCAGTAAGAGGGTGTTAGAAAGAAACTGTTACAGGAATTGGCTTGGTATTAGGTGATTTGTGGAGATTTCAAGGATAGGATTCTGTCAAGAAGCAGAAGTAATGCTATGATTGGGTATCTTAATTCTTATCTAGAAGGTGAGAAGAACAGAGTGATTGAAAAAGCTGATTCATATGAGCCAGGGTAGAACGGTATTTGGTCATTTTTGTGATATGGATTATGTTTATGATTAGATTTGTTTTTCTCTTGATCCATCACAGTCACAGAGTGGCCTTGTCTGATGTTGGTGTTCTGTGGAATTGTTTCAACAGGAGAACACTAGGGCCTGTGAGTGCCAAGCAAACTCCCAGATGTTACTTTCTCAGTTTCCCCATTTTTCCAATGTCAGATGAAGACAGGCTCCAGGACATTAATATATGACATTCTGATCTTCACCATTGCCAAGATTTTGCTGATCTGGAGGTTGCTCAGAGAAAGTGGTCTGCAGTAGGACTAGCGTTAGTCTCTCTGCTCCTTTTGTTGCAGGGTGTTGTTGAATCCCCTGATGTGACAATGGTTGTGCAGCAGCATTTAAGACTCTGGATGGGATCTACTGGCCAAATGCAACACAGGCAATTACCAGAAACAAGACGATTATTAGTTTTTGTAATAGGTCCAGAATCCAGCTGATGTGTTCACTTGCTGATATGGTGATGGCCACAGCTTATATGGCCCCGGAGTTTCCGAGTCTTTCTCAATCTGGATGGCATATTGGTCACCCAGATTGAAAGAGCTCCCTCATCTTTTGTTTTTCCGAGAACATCTAATTCCCTTTCCTATTTTGAAGGACAGTTTTGCCAGATATGGAATTCCTGATTGGCAATTTCTTTCTTTCAGCACTTTAAATATGTCACTCTCCTGCTTCCTTGCCTCCATGGTTTCTGTTGAGATTTCAACATTTAATCTTATTCAGTCTCCCTTGTATGTGACACTTTGCTTTTCTCTTGAAGCCTTCAGGATTGTTTCTTTGTCTTAGACATTTGGCACTTTAAGTATAATGTGTCTCAGTATGAATTTGAGTTTATTGTATTTGGAGTTCATTGAGCTTCTTAGCTGTGTATAGTCATGTCTTCTGTTGAATTTGGGAAGTTTTCAGCCATTATTTCTTTGAATATTCTTTCTGATCCTTTCTCTCTTTTTTCTCATTCTGGGACTCCAATAATAAATGTATTGGTATGCTTGATTGTGTCCCACAGGTCTCTTAGGCTCAGTTCACTTTTTTTTCCTAAAAATATTTTAATGAAAGTTATGTCTGTAAACATTTCATTATACTACAAATGAAACATTTGAATGTTACAGACCACCTCTTCTTAAAAATCAGAATAAAACATATATTAAAGTTTTAAAAGTAGTTTAGATACTTAGATAGGCTACAATCCTTACATTACCCCTCAAATTCACGTGCTTTTTCTCAATCTACTTTGTGACATAAATTACCGTTAACTCCAGATACTGTCATTAATTAGAAATGTCTCAAATTTCAGCTAGTATTATACCCAAACCCTTAAAATGAAGTCTATTTGAATTTGGTTCCTTACAGAAATATTCTTTAAGACATGAGTGTAAATTGTATTTTTAAAAAATGTAGTATTGAAAATAGCAATCTACAGCTTGGCTTATTTAACATCAGTTAAAAAGTTTGCCTCAATCAATTTCCCCTTTTGTAACCACTGTTAGATCCCAGAAGAAGAAACTAACATGTAAAAGGAGTTTCTAACTCAAGGGCCCCACAGCTTATCTCACAAGAAAACAGGTGCCCCATAGACTAAAGAATGAAGGCTGTTCAAAGCTGTTCAAAGCCGTCCCAGTGGCCCCTCAAAGGCGGGTAAGGCAAGGTCAGAGATGCCCATAAGATGAACAACCTAAAAGGCCTGCTCTCCCTAGCTAGATTAACGCAGCTGCTTTCCTAAAAAGAATATTGTCTCAGAATTCTACCAGCCAATCAGCCCAAAACTAGATAAGCACTCACTCAATCGAGGCACAAAACATCACAGCAGACACCCTACCCAACGTGGTTTCCTTTTTTCATTAAAGAACGCTGCTCTCAGATAGAGAGTGGGAGCCATTATCTTTTTCTTCTTTTCTGCTGGCTCCCACCTGCTTTCTTCCTCTAATAAATCTTAAACTTTATATTTAAACTTTGACTCGCTGTGTTGTGTGGATTCCTGAATGGCTCCGGACCTAACAACCACCTCCTTACTTTGTTCAATGGTGCTACAGACTACAAGATTGACAGTATTTTTCAGAAAAGACAGAACTTTTATTTAAATAAAATCACTTTATTTCATATAGAAATGACATGGACTAAAAAGGACAATACCATAAAAGAGAGAAAATGTCTCCTACTATAGGAAATTTGCTTCACTAAGACCATGGTGAATAAGGCTATTTACCTTACTCAACGTTTCATTCTATGGTGTATTTTCAGCCCTGAGATTCAGCAGCAAACCCAGTACTCCTGTTTATGTAGGTAGCTACTTGGTTTATAATTTAGAAACTAGTATATATTTATAGTATCTGTGTCCAGTTTTTTTTTTTTTAAGATTTAACATTGATTCTGAATTTTTAATAGGCCCTTTTGGGGCAGCAAAAACAGCCCTTATGAACAATCAGCAACTGATTTAAATGGTGACTGTGTAATATTTTAACTATCCTTTAGGAAAAAAGTATCTTTTACAAATTAGCATTAGTGTAGACTTCCACCGCTTTCAGTTAACAGGAGAAAAAAGGAACCAAGAATTCAACCATGTGGTCCAAATAATAGTACTCTGAAATTACATAAAAGGGAATTTATGTATGAAGCCACTTGACTGAAGACCTTTTTTATATGTATATAAACAGATAATTTTGACAGTTCATTCCAAGGTCTTTTTCCTAAAATGAGGATTGGCAGCTTAAATGCCTGTTACAAGTCACTTTCTTACAAACTTTTTTTTTCATAAAATTTGAGGTTATTCTCTTTCCCTTATGAAAAACTGACTGTACCTTCAAGACACTAACAATGAATGAGTACATGTGAAGAGCCACCTCTAACTCAAGAGGTACACTCATGGGTATTGCAGGGAAATTTTAACTAACATTTGAAAAGTACTAGTGTGATTTTAAGAAAGTTTTCAAACTTAAGAATTTTGCCAACACATCTATCGAAGAGGGATGAGTACTTTTGAAATATGTAATATAAATGTGTAAGGAAACAAATGGCATCATCAGGTTTTACTGTGAGCTACAAACCTTACCCCAGCCAGAAACCTTCGTATATAAGATGGTAGGAAAGATATTCCTTATTTAGGCAAGTAAGGTTCTCATTTAACCTGCAAATCAAAAAGATTACTCTTACCTTGCTTTACAAAAAATTACTCTTTAATTAGTGTAAAAATTCAAATTCAAGCCTTACCCAATGTTTATTGCCCTTCCTTGCAGGTCTAAATGCTAGACCTAGAGACTGTGGCAACTATCTCTCATTGATGTTCCAAAAGGCGAAGAGCTCCTGCTAGAGTTTCTTTGATATTTCAGTTGTAATAAGCAACTAGCCTTTGGAAAGGTGCTCACTATCACCATAGTATATTATGCCTTCGCTTCTCTGTAGTTGAAGCTCTTGCTGCTGCCTTGTCATTCTTTATTATGCTGACTTGTCCATACTCAAAAGGCAGCTGAAGTCCTGTCTTAGGGAGTTTCCTTTGATCCACATTGTGCTTAGAAAGCACATCTTAGGTCCTTTAAAGCTGGTTGCGGGACACTGATTACGTGCTTCGACTTGGCGGGCCTGGGCCAGGGGACCGGATCCGCCCCTGGGGAGGGTGGTGGGCACGGGCGACAGCGCCCTCCACAGCCCCCCGGGCCTGGGAAAGTGAGGCCGGAGGCAGGCCCCATTTCCTCACCCAAAATACCACCGTTAGGGGAGGCTTGCCGGAGGGAACCGCCTTTTCCCCACCCCCTTGTCCTGCTCGGACACTCCTCGTTGCCAGAGCAACTCCCCCACCTCTAGTGAGCATGCTCAGTTACCGGAACAACTCCCGCCCCCTGTCTATCAACCTCTGCACCCTCTCTGAACCAATCCAAGCCTTTGACCTCTACAGCTACCCCGCCCCCTAATCACCCAATATAAGCTGGTGCTCTCCCCTAATAAAGCTCTCTCGCTCTCTTGGTTTCCCACACCCTCAAAGAACCGTGTCCCGCCTGCTCCTTCTCGCCGCCCTCCTTGCACGCCTCCGCCGGGGACTAGGGCCCAGTCCCCCGCCTCGCCCTCGCCTCCGGGAAAGAGCCCCCGCCGCCGGTACCCTCAGAGCAGCGCCGAGAGCCGAGGGTTCAGCAACCGGCTGCCCCCCCCCCCACAAAGCAGCAAACGCGACCGCAACTGGTGCCCCGTGTGAGGACTTCTCCACACGACGGTTTAGCAGGTCGCCCGCTCGCCCGGACGCCTCTCCAGCTTCCCTTCTCCTCGCCTGCAAGGTAAGGGCCGCCTCTCCTTCGCCGCTCCCGGAGCCGCTTTTCCCTCGCCGCTCCGCGTTAGGGGCCGCCTCTCCCTCGCCGCTCCGCGTTAGGGGCCGCCTCTCCCTCGCCGCTCCGGAGCCGCTCCTCCCTTCCCCAATTATCCCGGCTGCCTCTCCTTCTTTTCTTCTATAACCCCCATTCTTCCTAACGCTCTCCCTCTTCCCCTCCATTACTTTGCTGTCCTCCTTTCTGTCTTTCTCTCTTTGTTTGGCGCCCTGTACCTCTTTGCAACCGCCCCCCCAGACTGCTCCAAAATGGCGAACTTCCTCCTTCTTCTACTGAGGGGAGGAAGTGCTCTAGTGATGACGTCAGCCCTAAGCTGGGCCGGAAACTGCATGCGCTTTACCCCGCCCTTTCACAGGGCGGAGTTAGTCCGCCATCTTATGCCTTAGACCCCGCCCTTTCACAGGGCGGAGCTAGTCCGCCATCTTATGCCTTAGACCCCGCCCTTTCACAGGGCGGAGCTAGTCCGCCATCTTATGCCTTGGACCCCGCCCTTTCACAGGGCGGAGCTAGTCCGCCATCTTGTGCCTTGGACCCTGCCCTTTCACAGGGCGGGGCTGGTCCACCATCTTGTGTCTTAGCCACGCCCACTGCGCCGCCATCTTGCGACGCTTGGGGCCTCCCACTTCCACCTCCCCCTTCGACAAGCTCCCCCTCGGAGCCGCTACCGGCAGCTGCCGCCGCTCCTCCCACCCTGCCGACTAACAACCCCTGGCTGCCTTCTACACTTCAAGGCAGCCCTTGGGGCAACGCTCCCCCTACCCCCACTCCCGCGCCAGGCCCTCTGCAAGTGCGTCCTCCTTTCTCTCGTGCTTTTCGCTGCTTTCCTCTTAACTTTGCCCCCACCCCACAGAAGCCGCATGACTGGTATCCCATTGACTCAGATACTATCAAGCAGCTTCGCAGGGCCGTCAAGGAGGACGGGTTAGGTAGCCCATACGCTTCTCAAATACTGCAGGATCTCGGCATGGATTTTTGCATCCCCCAAGACTGGGCCTCGCTTGCCCGTTCAATTTTTAACCCCGGTCAGTTTGTTGATTGGCGTGCTCACTACCAGGCAGAGGCAGCTAAGCAAAGTGAGCAAGACGCAGCCATTGGAGTCTATCATCCCCCCGAAGCCTATTTGGGCACGGGAGCGTTTCTAAATGCGGCTGCTTATATTCATGCCCCTGCTACCTTCTGGACTGTCCTCAGAGGCATCGCCTTACGTGCGTTTGCCAACTGCTCTGCCCGTCGACCTGACAACTTTACCAAGCTCCTCCAGGAGCCAAACGAACCTTTCGCCACCTTCGTTTCCAGGGTTGAAGAAGCCTGTGCTAGAAAAGTTAGCAACCCCCAAGCACAGCTAGCTCTCACCCGGGAACTCATTCTAGAAGGGGCTAACCCCCCCTGTAAGCAAGCCATTCTCCCCTTGCGGGAAAAAACTCTGAATGATTGGGTTCTCGCCTGCAGCACCTTTGACCCAGCTGCTGCGTCCCTAGCCCAGGCTGTTTCTGGCGCTGTCACTGCCGCCTTAGCCGCCACCACTGGTTGTTTTAAGTGCGGGCAGAGCGGTCATTTTGCCCGGGAGTGCCCCAATGCGGAGGTCAAACGCCCGCCTTTCAGGCAACGCAATGGGCGCCCCCCTCCCACTCCCTGCCCACGCTGCCAGCGTGGCTATCACTGGGCACGCGATTGCAAGGGCAGCCACAGAGATCTTAGCAAGGATAGCTTAAAAAACCTCTGCTATCCATGGTGCCCTGACGGCAGCCAGCGCCAGGGCACTGAGCACGCTTTAAACTCCAAGCGGGGCAAGCCTCAGCCCCGCCCCTAAGAGGCAGCGTGCCGGCCGGTTCTAATACAACCAATCATTTCACTGGCAGTAAAACGCTTCTCTGGACAGTCCCTATCACTCCAGAGAAGCCTACTCGTAAATTAAGACTATTACCCCGTCCGCTCCCCAGCTGGACATACCGGATCGGGTCACTATCACTGAGCTCCAACAGCTCTGTGGCCAAATCAATTGGCTCCGCTCTGCGTTGCCAATCACCACCGCGCAGCTCCAACCACTTTTTATGCTGCTAAGTGTCCCTGAAACCCCGCCGTTAGCAATCTCTCGGCGCATTAAGCTCACCCAGGAGGCAAAGGAAGCCATTGCCGCTATTAACAGGGCGCTTGCTGCCTGTTGTCTCAACAGGTTTAGCACTAAAGAGGGCAATCTTACAGCACTCATCCTTCCTACGCCCGGCACACCCATGGGCTGCCTGTGGCAAGAAGGCCCTCTGCTTTGGGTACACCCTGCTAAGAGCCGGCTTAGAAAAATTTGCCCCGCAGTGCGGCTTTGGATCAGCCTAGCTTCAGATCTAGTCACTCTGGCTGTTCATGTATTTGGAGAGCCGCCGGAAAAAATTATCTGGCCCCTGGACGCAGGCCAAACTCGCCTGCTTATACGTGATAACCCAGACATGCAAATCCTCTTAGAAGGATTTCAGGGGGAATTCAGCTGTCATTATCCTAGCCATCGACTGTTACAGGGGCTCGCCAAGCTTCCCTTCCGCAGCCCCTTCCATCCTTTCCCCTCCTCTGCACCCATCCCGGGTGCCACTACCGTCTTCACTGACGCCTCCAAAACCCGTTTTGCCTTCCTCTCTTATTCCCAGAACCACCCTGAACCCCGCCTATTCAGTTATGTTAACCTTCATTCAGTCCAAGTGGGGGAAATTCTGGCAGTGTCATACGCGCTAAACGCCCACTGCAACCACCCAGTAAACATTTTCACAGACAGCCTCTACACGTATCAGGTCTGCCGAGTCCTCGCGTTTTCCACCTTTTTCCCGGGAGACTCGGCCATTGATAAAACGCTTTCTGACCTCAGAAGCATCCTGGAGCATCGACAGGATCCTTGGTTCATTAGCCACATTCGTAGTCACTCAGGCCTTCCGGGGCCCCTGGCTAATGGCAATAGTATAGTAGACCAAGCGGTCTCAGCTCAGACTACCCAAGCTATGCTAACCCACACGGCAGCCCCTCCGGGGGATGCTGTTAACCAGGCCAAGTTATTGCATTCCAGGTTTCACTTTTCGGCTACGTCGTTACATCATTTATGTGGCCTCCCCCTAGATACCTGTAAACATCTTGTCCGCAATTGTGCAACTTGTGCGCCCTTCACGCCGCTTGGCCCCCTGCAACCTCAGGGAGTCAACCCACGAAGCCTAAAACCCAATTCTAGATGGCAAATGGATGTAACTCACGTTCCGTCCTTTGAACGCCTCAAATATGTGCATGTAATAATTGACACCTTCTCAGCCATGTGTTATGCAGTCCCCCTTGCCGGGGAAACGGCCAAGCACTGTATCAAGGCCCTAAGACAAGGAATTCTCTTCATGGGAGTCCCCTGGGACCTAAAAACGGACAATGGGCCTGCCTATCGCAGTGCCTCCTTTGCGGCCTTTCTTCAGTTATATAACATCACCCATCATTTCGGCATCCCCTATAATCCTCAGGGGCAAGCCATTGTGGAAGCAGTCCATCGCCGCTTAAAAACACAAATTGAAAAAGAAAGGGCTATGCTCCCCCAGGCAACTCCAGGGGACCTTATCATAGCAGCCCTTATTCACCTTAATCTACTCACATTCAATAAGGATGGACTTTCGCCCCTACATAAACATTGGGGGCCCTCATATAGGCCCACCCAGGCCCCGATGGTCTACTGGAAGGACCCAGAGAATAATGCCTGGAAGGGTCCCTCCCCACTCCTCGCCCAGGGGCGCGGGTTTGCTTGTGTTTTTCCAGATGATGCAGCACAACCAATCTGGATCCCAGGAAGGGCAATCCGGCCCGCCACCAGCAACCAAGCGTCTAACGAGACGAGAACGCCGTCATCTCCGCAGCCTGGTGCACCAGATGACAACAGTACACCTGAGCCTGGACCCCAGCCCGAGTGAGACCCCAGAGAAAATAGAGATCAGAGAAATTATACGCCTCTATAGGCAGGCGAAAGCCAGCCCCCTGCACCTCCACAACCCTCACCCTAGTATTGCTTCCCTTCTTACAATTATGTTGGCTCTCGCCTCTTCTACCCAGGCTGTCCTTCAGCCCCACAACCCCCACCAGCCTTGGAAATGGACGCTTGTGCGTTGGGAGGATTCAAAAATTGTCTTTTGCAATATCACTGCACAACCCCCCTCCTTTTCTTTTAATGCCTCTGAATTGTTTCTTCCCGGAACCTTTGCCCCCGCCTATAGCGATTCTGGTAGTTCTAGAAGGGGAGGCCGAGTTGGAGTACGCAGTAACAAAAATCTAGACCAGTATTACATGTGCCCATCCTCAAATCCTGGAAAATCGTACTGCAATTCCCCCAACGAGTACTACTGTGCATATTGGGGGTGTGAAACATTAGCCACTAATTGGAAGCCTCCTGTTCCCGATCAATACCTTACCTTAAAGTGGGCCCCTACAGGGTGCAAACTCCCTACAGTTAACTGGCTCGGTCAAGAAAGCGAGGGATCCTGCACACATCTTAATCTTACAGTGCAGCTCCCCACTGATCCCTCCTGGTTACTCGGTCGAACTTGGGGCTTCAGAATCTATGAGAAAGGAGCCGACCGAGGATCACTTATTCTCATAAAAAAGGAGGCTGTAAGCCAGCCATGCCAAAATACTGCAATAGAAACACCCTCTGGCATTGGTCCCAACAAAGTCATTAACCCTCTTTTCCCACAGCCCTCCAGCCGCACCTCAGCTGCAAACAACGCATCGCCAACCCCACCACCCCGACCTCCTCTACCCCCCTCTCGCTACTCCTCTCCCCTCCTCAACCTTATCCAAGCGGCCTTCACCTCAGTGAATTCCTCCAGCCCTAATCTTACCTCCTCTTGCTGGCTTTGCCTCTCCACCTCCTTCCCCCTGTATGAGCCAATTGCCTCCAACCTCTCCTTTTCAGAAAACACAGAGGACAGCCCTTCGGAATGCAATTGGAATACCTCTGCCGTCCCCCTAACCTTTCATTCAGTCTCCTTTACAGGAAAGTGCATCCGCCCTCGCTCGAGTAACTCTCCCAGCCTCACAGCTTGTGCCAACTACTCCTCTCCCAGCAGCTCTGCCAAGTTTCTTATTCCCCACAACTCCTCCCAATGGCTCTGCTCCTCTACAGGACTTACCCCCTGCCTTAATGTACAAACCCTCAATACAACTCATGAAACTTGCCTCTTGATTGTTCTCATCCCTAGGGTCCTATACCACAGTGAGGAAGACTTCTTCCTCCGCCTGGAAACAACTGCAGCTCCTGCCCCACTGCAAAAGCGAGAGCCCATCACCGTTCTCACAATTGCCTCCCTCCTAGGTCTTGCAGGCGCTGGCACCGGAATCGCTGCATTAGCCAGTCAAAGCTCCGCCCTAACTCACCTCCGGGCGGCTGTTGACGAGGACATTCGTCACCTACAAGACGCTATTTCCCATCTTAAAAATTCTGTCAATTCCCTCTCTGAGGTAGTGCTCCAAAACCGCCGAGGTCTCGACCTTCTCCTTCTCAAAGAAGGAGGCCTCTGCGCCGCCCTAGGAGAAGAGTGCTGTGTATATGCCAATTCCACAGGTCTCGCCGAGGACAGCCTAAAAAAGGTCCGAGAGGGACTGGAACAACGTAAAAGAGACCGTGAAGCCACCAACTATTGGTCCCACATCTTTACTCCCCTCCTTCCTTACCTTCTCCCTCTCCTCGGCCCCCTACTAATGATCATTCTAGCTCTCACCCTAGGGCCCTGCATTATCCGCAGAATCGTCCAACTTGTAAGGAAACAAACGGATGCTATTTTTTCCTCGTTCGTGCAAGTTCAGTACCAGCGACTCGCCACCTCTGACGCTGCCTACTCCAAAATGACAACCAACCCTCAGCGACCTCGCCGCCACCGGTCAACCCGTCGACCGCGAGGCCCTTCTCAATCGCCTGAACCTCGTATCAACCCCGAGCTCCAGCTTCTCTAAACTTTCGCCCAGCCCGCTACCAGCAAGGCCCTTGTCGAGCGCCCGGGCGCCACACCAACGCTGAGCTCCAGCCTTGCTGAGCCACCGTCTACCCCTTTTTCCCCTCCCCAACCGTCCCCTTCCCTCATCCCTTGGCGGACCTCTCCGGTAAGCTTCTCCCTTTAATTTGAAAAGAAGGGGGAAATGCGGGACACTGATTACGTGCTTCGACTTGGCGGGCCTGGGCCAGGGGACCGGATCCGCCCCTGGGGAGGGTGGTGGGCACGGGCGACAGCGCCCTCCACAGCCCCCCGGGCCTGGGAAAGTGAGGCCGGAGGCAGGCCCCATTTCCTCACCCAAAATACCACCGTTAGGGGAGGCTTGCCGGAGGGAACCGCCTTTTCCCCACCCCCTTGTCCTGCTCGGACACTCCTCGTTGCCAGAGCAACTCCCCCACCTCTAGTGAGCATGCTCAGTTACCGGAACAACTCCCGCCCCCTGTCTATCAACCTCTGCACCCTCTCTGAACCAATCCAAGCCTTTGACCTCTACAGCTACCCCGCCCCCTAATCACCCAATATAAGCTGGTGCTCTCCCCTAATAAAGCTCTCTCTCGCTCTCTTGGTTTCCCACACCCTCAAAGAACCGTGTCCCGCCTGCTCCTTCTCGCCGCCCTCCTTGCACGCCTCCGCCGGGGACTAGGGCCCAGTCCCCCGCCTCGCCCTCGCCTCCGGGAAAGAGCCCCCGCCGCCGGTACCCTCAGAGCAGCGCCGAGAGCCGAGGGTTCAGCAACCGGCTGCCCCCCCCCCCACAAAGCAGCAAACGCGACCGCAGCTGGTTAAATCACTCTCCTCATGGCTTACTTTTCCACACTGTTCACAAGAAAGAAGCTAATAACACGACTTATAAACAGGTCATATACAGTCTTCACCTGCTTATAGGTTGCAAACATCAACTTACTGGTAATATTTTCACTATTAAACTAATTCCAGAACATAGAAAGTTTGTTAACAGTACAGTTAACCTCATATGCCTTTAAAGGATACTGTCAAGGTTGTGTCAAACAAATTCACAAACATAAAAACAGGAAATGTTAGTCTCTTTGCTCATTCTTTCAGCCTTTATTATATGAATAAAAGAACTTGAGACATTCAGCTCAATTTTAATAAAATGCTTCCCAAGCATTACTTTGATCAAGTACCCAGGTTTAAGTTATGAATATTGACAGTGTCCATTTACATAACCACACTCAAAGTTAAGGACTTAACCATTCTCTAATATTAGCCTATTTTCTATGCTGCTTATTCATATATGCCCATTAACAAATGGAATGCTGTCTGTTACAGTTATTGATTTTGTGAGTGTTTTCTGGAAAACTTCAGTTTATCTGTGAAGACCAATTTCCTTGCTGGCATTGCATGCATCCAAATATTAATAATGCACAGAGGCACAGCATTAGAGCAACAAGATAGAGCATATTCAAACACTAGGACAGCCCATTCCCCTTTTTATTGCTTGTTTTTGCTTAGTACTTCTTAAAACAAAAAGAATCTTTGAATTCAATGTTCAACTGCCAAAGAAAAAATAACAGCAGGGCACATACTTAGGGCTCAAATCAAATTACAAGCACTAGCTGGCGCAAAACAGTAGACATTGGTTTTCATATATGATTACTGTCATCTGAAAGTCTTCTCAACCAGGGTCTTGCAAACAAACTGATGATCCATACTGTGCTGGTTTGAATGTATTATGTCCCCCAGAAAAAGCCATATTCTTTGATGCAGTCTTGTGGGGCAGACATTTTGGTGCTGATTAGATTTGCATGGAAATGTGCCCCACCCAACTGTAGGTGATAACTCTAATGAGATAATTTCCATGGAGGCGTGGCCCCACCCATTCAGGATGGGCCTTGATCAGTGGAGCCATATAAATGAGCTGACAGGCAGAGGGAATTCAGTGCAGCTGTGAGTGACATTTTGAAGAGGAGCTACAGCCAACAGGGACTCTTTGAAGAATGCACAGAAGCTGAGAGAGTAGCTGCAGATGAGAGACAGTTTGAAGATGGTTGTTGAAAGCAGATTCTTGCTCCAGAGAAGCTAAGAGAGGACAAATACCCCAAGTGCAACTAAGAATGACATTTTTGAGGAACTGCAGCCTAGAGAGGAACATCCTGGAAGGAAGCCATTTTGAAACCAGAACTTTGGAGCAGATGCCAGCCATGTACCTTCCCAGCTAACAGGTTTTCCAGACACCATTGGCCATCCTCCAGTGAAGGTATTCGATTGCTGATGTGTTACCTTGGACGCTTTATGGCGTTAAGACTGTAACTGTGTAACCAAATAAACCCCCTTTATAAAAGCCAGTCCATTTCTAGTGTTTTGCATCTGGGCAGCATTAGCAAACTAGAACACATACCAACGTAATTTAGGTTGAAACATACACATGGAATAACAGTGTGGCAACCTGTGGCCTGAGCAAAACAGGCCTGCAGATCTCTGGTGCACAGCAGTCTGCATGACCTAGGCAGCTAAATGTTTAACCTATTGTCTTTTTAAGCCAGTAAAGAAAAAAAAGGGTAAATTGATCTTAAAATGTAACTTTATGCAAGCAAGCAGGAGGTGAGAGGCTCTTAGTCTCACAAAAAGAGCAAAATGTAATTGTTCAAGTGCTATTCTAGTCCTTCCTGCACCACCTCTCAGGTCAGAATGACCTGTTCCTGCATCTATGCTCCCCCCACCCTTAGGAGGGCCTTTGTCTTAAACCCTTATAAAAGCCTTTCTGCCCGTTTTGCTTTACTTGGTTGTCTTCCCTGCAAATACAATGCCTGCTCAGCCTGAGAGAGCTGTTGTGATCTCTCCACGACTTCTCACCCTGTAAGTAAGCCCTGAATAAATGTTCATATATCAGAAAATGCTTGTTTTCTTCTTTGGCCTTTGGCCTGGCATGGCCCTCATGGCCTGCAACAAACAGTGTGTTCTTTGGGAATTAAAGTGAAAGTAAGAATTCCGACAATCCAGCATTCAATTCAGGCCTTTGGGTTGTGAGAAGCTTGTACTAAGCAACTATGCTACATTTCTGCTGCATTAAATTATTTTGAATGATTATACCTAGACTATCCTTGGTTTTATCCAGCAAAATGCACAGAGTGCCAACAGGAAAACATGCCAGCAAGGTTCAACAATGCATGATTTTTATTTTCTTGCTCTGAGAGCTTGTATCAATTTTAAAAAAATTAAACCAAGGAAAACAACTGAAGATTTATGGGCCTCTTGTGCTTTAGAAAGGAAAACAAAGGTAGCCACTAGGTAGCAAATAAGCTTGAATACAGCAGGCTTAGCGGTCCTGTATTTTGGTAAGTTTTGAAGAATTATTTTTAAAGTAATAAGAAAGGAAAAAACCCCACTACCCCATTTTAGAATTTAAGCACAGGGCAGGGGGCCTTCCTTACACTCAAATAATACTCTGGCAGCAGTTCAAGTGTGACCAAGGTAAAGAGAAAGGAGATTTTCTAAATACAACTAGGACTTTTAGCAAAGCTAACACACTAAAATGATTATGACATTTTTTAAAAAAGAAAATGCACAAAAAACAAATAGGAATTTTGAGATTTTTAATTTGAAGGTAAATCTTAATGCTATTAAATTCACAAATACGCTAATTTAAATACCCAATCCTAGTTGTTATCTAAAACACACATTGCAAACATACAAGTTATCTGTTCTCTCCACATGTCAGTGCCCATTCGTATGGTTTGGAAATCGGGAGAATCGATTCCCCTTAAACTGCAAGTCAGCAGGTGTTTCTTTACAGTTAACTTTAGCAAAATTCATACAAAATAATAATTAAAAATGATCTTCACTTGTTAGCTCACAAGGAAACACTTTCAAAACTGCATTTTGTTAAGTTTCTGTACTAAAATGTAGAAAAACTGAATTATACAAATATTGAAAAGTTAAAAATTCCTTAATTTTTTATTCCTGGTAACACTACCATAATTTCCAGGGCAATATAACTGATGTAATGAAAAGAAAAATAAAAAGACAAAGCTACAAGAGATAAAAGACTTCAGGAATGTACATCTAATTGACACTACATTGCATTAATCAGTAGCTGTACTTTTTGCAAACTGTGGCTATGACAGCTCCTGAACAAGAAGGGTTTCCTGTTTAAGCTGCAGTAACTTTTCTGACTATGGATCATCATACCTTCTGTGGCAGATTTTTACAGTTCCTCTAATGCATTTGGGACGACTGTCTCAAAGTAACCTGCAGCTTTCCTGACAACTCCTCGCTCTCTCTCCTGCTAAGAACTGTAGCCATTTTCTACTGAGTTTTTAGAACCTTCTGTTACCATATCCACCACTTCCACCACCAGATCCATAACCACCACCATAGGGAATGCCCAAGCTTCTTCCACCAAAACTGCCCCTTTCATGGGTCCATAATTTGATTGCTGCTGTCCACTATAATTTCCAAAATCATTATAGTTCCCACCACCACCATAGTTACTACTGCCAAATTTCCTCCTTCATTGTAACCATGATATCCACCCCCACCACCACCATATCTGCCACCTTGGTTTCCATATTCTGGTTCACCACCACCATAGCCCCCTCTACTACTATAACCAGGACCACCACCATAGTTGCCACCATCACCTCCAAATCCATTATAACCACCATCACCTCCTCCATAACTATCTCAGCTGCCACCTCCACCATAGCCTCCTCTTCCTCCAAAGTTTCCACCATGGCCAAAGTTCCCTCCACCACTTCCAAAGTTCCCTCCACGGCCCATAAAGTTGCCAGATCCACCTCCACGACCTCTTTGTGATCTAGCAGACTGCATCTCTTGTTTAGAAAGGGCCTTTCTCACTTCACAATTATGCCCATTAGTAGTGTGGTATTTCTGAAAACAATTTTATCTACTGTATCATGATCATTGAAAGTTACAAAAGCAAATCCTATCTTCCACAACTTCTGTGGTTTCAATCTTGCCATACTTTTCAAAGTAGTCTCTCAAATTATATTCTTCTGTATCTTCTTTAATACCACCAACAAAAATTTTCTAGACTGTTAGATGGGCACCAGGCTTTACAGAATCCTCTCTAGAAACAGCTATCATTGGTTCAACTACATGCCCATCAACCTTGTGTGGTCAAGCACACATTGCTGCATCCACCTCTTCAACACAAGAGTAAGTCACAAAACCAAAGTTTCTGGAACATTTTGTTTGGGGGTCTCTCATCACCACACAATCTGTGAGTGTGCTCCATTTCTCAAAATGTTCTTTTAAACTATCATCCATAGTTTCAAAGCTCAAACCACCAACAAACAGTTTTCTCAACTGTTCTGGTTCCTTTGGATCATGGCCCTCCTCCCCCTGGTGGCAGCGGCGGTGGCCAGAGTCAGGCTGGGGGTGACCAGGTGGCAGTTTTACCTCCATTTTGAGCTCAGTTCACTTTTATTCATTATTTTTTCTTTCTGCTCCTCAGACTGGATAATTTTAGATGTTCTATATTCAAGTTTACTGATTTTTTCTTCTGCCAGTTCAAATCTGCTGATGAACCCCTCTAGGGAATTTTCAATTCAGTTATTATACTTTTCAGCTCCTTTCACAGATTTGCAGATTAACTCTGTGAAGATGCTTCCCTTCAGAGCTTAGCCAGTTTTACAGTGAGCCTAAAGAACAGCCTGAGGCAAAATCATAGGGCCTCCTCCAGGCTTTTCTGAGCATGCATCTTGTCCTGGGCATGTGCATGTAGCATTATGGATGCTTTGAATGTCCCTCTGCTCCCAGGAAACTTGAAATCTTTCCTCCCAGTCCCTGGTACTTTATTTTTTTGTCTTAAAGCCCTAGGCAGCTGCAGTTTGATTGTTTTCTTACAGCATTTTAGTTGCTCTGTGAGCCACTTCTCCATCCAGAGGAAGCTCTGGAAACAGGAAAATAGAGACAAGTGTTCTGGTCCAGTCCTCTGGGTTACCACCAAAACTGGTAAAGACATATATGTATCCTGATTTGCATGTAACAATTATTCTTCTCCCTCCAGAACTGGGACCAGGGACACATACTGAGAACATGGGCTAGCTCTGCTCTGAGTGGGGAAGGGGTGAGGGAAGGGCCAGAAAAGATGCCATGTTTTCCTGCCATTTTTAGTTATCTTTTTCTTGATTCAGTGCTCACCTAGTTACTGTGACACTTTAAATGTTTTCTGGAGCTCTGAGAAAGAGGTTCTGCTAGTTTTTGCTGGTTGCTCAAAAATTCTGTGGAGCATCCAAAGTAATTTGGGCAGAGAATAAAAATACATATTCACCAACCCCCTGCTGAGGAGCTGGTGGAGGATGCAGAGGTGTTGGACTTCCTCACCTGGATTGTTGCTGATATTCTCACAAACATTGGGGACTGACAGTTTGCCATGCTGAGCCCTCTGTCTTGGGGCTTGCCCCTATGAAGCTTGTTACTGCAAAGGAGAGGCTAAACCTGCTTATAATTGTGCCTAAGAGTCTTCCCCTGAGTACCTCTTTTTTGCTCAGATGTGGCCCTCTCTCTCTCTCTAACTGAACCACCTTGGCAGGTGAACTCACTGCCCTCCCCTCTGTGTGGGACCTGACTCCCAGGGGTGTAAATCTCCCTGGCAATGCAGGATATGACTCCTGGGGATGAATCTGGACCTGGCATCATGGGATTGAGAACATCTTCTTGACCAAAAGGGGGATGCAAAATGAAACAAAATAAAGCTTCAGTGGCTGAGAGATTTCAAGTGGAATCAAGAGGTCACTCTGGTGGACATTCTTACTCACTATATAGATAACACTTTTTAGGTTTTAATATATTGGAATAGCAAGAAGTAAATACCTGAAAATACCAAACTCCAACCCAGTAGCCTTGACTCTTGAAGATGATTGTATAACAATGTAGATTACAAGGGATGACAGTGTGATTGTGAAAACTTTGTGGATTGCACTCCCTTATCCAGTGTATGGATGGAAGAGTAGATAAATAGGGACAAAAACTAAATGAAAAATAGGGTGGGATGGGAAGGATGATTTGGGTGTTCTTTTTTATTATTTTTATTTTTTATTCTTATTCTGATTCTTCCTGGTATGAGGAAAACGTTCAAAAATAGATTGGGGTGATGAATGCACAACTATATGATGGTACTGTGAACAGTTGATTGTACACCATGGATGATTGTATGTTATGTGAATATATCTCAATAAAACTGAATTTTTAAAAATTCCGTGGGGGATGAAATCCTGGAGCATCTCACTGCTATCTTGCTTACATCACTCTCAAATTCTTCTTGAACATGCTTTGGTAGTTTGCATCTTGAAGGAATTTGTTCATATACATTGTCAAATTTACTGGCATAAGTTTGTTCACAATATTCCTTTATACCCTTTTAATATATGTAGAATCGGGTACAATGTCATCTCTTTCATTCCCAATATTGTTAATTTCTGCTTTTCTTCTTGATCAGTTTGACTAGAGGATTATCAATTTTATTTAATCTTCTTAGAGAACTAGCTTTTGGTTTTATTGATTTTCTCTTCTTCTGTTTCACTGATTTCAACTCTGATTTTTATTATTTACTTTCTTTTATTTATTTTGGATTTTCTCTTCTTTTTCTAATTCTTTAATGTGTAGGTGAGGTCACTGATTTGAGACCCTTTTTCTTTTTTTAATGTAGGTGTTGATTTTCCCAAAATACTGCATTAGCATCATCCCACAAATTATAATTTCTAATTTCATTTATGAGTTCTTCTTTGATGTGTGTGTTATTTAGAAGTGTGTTGTTTGTTTTTAATAACTGAATTTTCCAGAGATGTTTCTGTTATTCATTTCTCATATAATTCCATTGTGGTCAAATAATATACTTTATTTGACTTGAATCCTTTTACATTTATTAATCCCAAAGAATTTAAAACAGCTGCACAAACACATGTCAATAGCATATACCACCATGAGACTTGAAGGATGCAAGGGTGGTGATTTCCACCGCATCTCCATCCAACTCTCCTACTTAGCAAGTTCAGAAAACAGATGGATCTTGGAGGATGACAGTGGATTATCATAAGCTTAACCAGATGTGACTCCAGTTGCAGCTGCTGTACCAGATGTGGTATCATTACTTGAGCAAATCAACAAATCCCCTGGTACCTGGCATGTAGCTATTGATCTGGAAAATGCTTTTTTTTCTCAATTTCTGTTAATAAAGACCACATGAAACAGTTTGATTTCAGCTGGCAAGGCCAGCAATGCACCTCCACTATCTTACCTCAGGGGTATATCAACTCTCCAGCCCTATGTCATAATCTTGTCTACAGGGATCTGGATTGTCTCTTCCTGTCACAAGACATCACACTGGTCCATTACATTGGTATCATGCTGGTTGGACCTAGTAAGCAAGAAGTAGGAACTACTCTAGCCTAACTGGTAAGGCATTTGCCTGTCAGATGGTGGGAGATAAATCCAACAAAAATACAGGGGCCTTCCACCTCAGTAAAATTTCTAGGTGTCCAGTGGTGTGGGGCATGTCAGGATATCCCTTCTAAGATCAAAGATAAGCTGTTGCATCTGGCCTTTCCTACAACCAAAAAAGAGGCACAATGCCTAGTTGGCTTCTTTGGATTTTGGAGACAACATATTCCTCATTCGGATGTGCTACTCTGGCCCATTTACTGAGTGACCAGAAAAGTTTCTAGTTTTGAGTAGGGACTAGAACAAAATGAGGCTCTGCAACAGGTTCAGGCTGCTGTGCAAGCTGCTCTGCCACTTGAACCATATGATCCAGCTGATCCAATGTTGCTGGAAGTGTCAGTGGCAAATAGAGATGGTGTTTGGAGCCTCTGGAAGGCCCCTATAGGAGAGGCACAGCATAGACCCTTAGGATTTTGGAGCAAAGCCCTGCCATCCTCTGCAGATAACTACTCTCCTTTTGAGAAACAGCTTTTGGCCTGCTATGGGCCTTAGTAGAGACTGAATGCTTACCCATGGGCCACCAAGTTACCATGAGACCTGAGTTGTCCATCATGAACTGGGTATTGTCTGACCCATCAAGCCATAAAGTTGGGCGTGCACAGCAGCACTCCATCATAAATTGGAAGTGGTATATATGAAATAGGGCTCAAGCAGGTCCTGAAGGCACAAGTTTCGTGAGGAAGTGGCCCAAATGCCCGTGGCCCCCACTCCTGTCACATTACCTTCTCTTTCCCAATCCACAGCTATGGTCTCTTGGGGAGTTTCTTACGATCAGTTGTCTGAGGAAGAGAAAACTCAGGCCTGGTGAAACAGACGATTCTGCATGATATGCAGGTACCACTTGAAAGTGGAGAGCTGCAGCCCTGCAACTCCTTTCTGGGATGTCCCTGAAGGACAGTGGTGGAGGGAAATCCTTCCAGTGGGCAGAAACAAAGACTATAATGGTTATGAATATTTCTTCCTTGTTATGAGGTTTGTACATGTACCTAAAGCAAATATCCTTGTTTTCTTCCCTATCTTATCCATTTATCATATGACTTAAGCTGTATTTCATGTTGCAGTATTTAAGCTATAGGTTATCAAGTTTAAGAGTGAATATTACCCAGGGACTTGTACCCTATTCTCAGGAAAGTTAGTGCATATCTGGTAAGCAGGACAGTTGAGTACTGTTAGGCAAAAATATGACTGTTATTGTTTTTATTAAGAGATTAGGTATGGTTTAAAGGGATGTGCATGGGTTCCAAGTTGACAAGGGGTGGTCTGTGATGGTTAAATTCAGGTGTCAAGTTGGCCAGTGTCCAGTTGTTTGGTCAAGCAAGCATTGGCCTGATTCTTACTCTGATATTTTGATGACTTAAATCATTAGTAGGTTGATTGCATCCATGGTTGAATACATCTACAATCAACTGAGGAGATTGCTTTTAACAATGAGAGAAGTAGCATCCAATCAGTAGAAGGCCTTAAAAGAAGTGATGATTTCAGCTGTCAGAAGGGGGAATTCCCATATTTATCTCAGCCAGCCAGCTTCTTCTGGGGAATTCATTGAAAGCCTTCATCGGACTTTTCAGCTTGCGGCCTGCCCTATGGAATTTGTACTGTCCATTCTCACAATAGCATGAGCCAATTCCTTAAAAAATTCTCATAATATTTACATAATATATACATATGTATATCTCACATTAGTTCTGTTTCCCTAGTGAACCCTGACTAAAACACCTACACACACAAATTATTGACTTGTTTAATGGCCCAGAATATGGTCTATCTTGGTAAATGGTCTGTGTGCATTTGAAAATGATGTGTATTCCGCTGTTGTTGGTTGGAGGATAAATGTTAATTAAATCTAGATGGTTGATAGTTGTGGTAGTTTGAAGCTGTTATGTACCTCAGAAAAGGCCATGTTCTTGTAACCCATTCTTGTGGGTCCAAACCTATTGGTGGGACCTTTCGATTAGGTTATTTCAATCGAGATGTGACCCAAGTCATTCAAGGTGGGTCTTAATACCCTTACTGGAGTCCTTTATAAGGGATAAAGTTAAGAGACGCTCATAGAGAAATGCCCTAGAGGAGCTCAGAGTGGATCCACAGAAGCTCAGAGAGGAAGCCATTGAAGCCAGAAGCTGAAAGCAATGAAATCCAGGAGAGAAGGACCAGCAGACACTGGCATGTGCTTTCCCATGTGACAAAGGTGTCCTGGATGCTGGCAGCCTATCTTCACAGTCCATGTATCATCCTGTTGATGCCTTGAGTGGGACATTTTCATGGTCAAAGAACTGTAAATTGCAAGTTAATAAATCCCCACTGTAAAAGTCCAACCCATTTCTGATATATTGCTTTTCAGTAGCTTTAGTAAACCAAAACAATAGTTTTGTTCAAATCTTTTATATTCTTACTGATTTTCTGTGAACACTGTTCTATTAATTATAGGAAGGTACTGAAATCTCTGACTATAATTGCAGATTTGTCTATCTCTCTTTGCAGTTCTATAAGTTTTTACTTAACGTATTTTCAAGCTATATTATTAGGTGCATCAACATTTAGAATTGATGCATCTTCTTGTTGAATTTACCTTTTTCCTTATGAAATGACCCTCTTTATCCTTGATAATATTCTTTCCTCTTAAATCTGCCTTGAATGATATTAATATAGCCACTCCAGCTTTCTTTTGATTAGTGTTAGAATGGTATACATCTTTCCATCCCATTACTTTTAATTTATTTTAGTCTTTATATTTAAAGTGGGTTTCTTGTAGGCAGATAGAATTGCATTCTCTAATTCCCCAGCCCTACTCTAGTACGTAGAATTCCTTACCTCTCCAGGTTGCCCACTTCCTTGTAGAAGGCTCTGATAATTAAGAGCACAGTCCCTCATAATGAGCCCCACCTGCCTTCCATCACCCCCCCCACCCCAGATTAATACCCAAGGAATTATGTCCACTTTTGCAGGACAGTTTTTCAGAGAACAGGAACATCCAAACCTATGGCAAGTCCTCAGGCAGTGCCAGATCCAGGCAATGGATCAAGCAGGCCTATGGAGGACTACCCAAGGCTACCTGAGAAGTATCAAAAATTAACTTGGAAAAAGTGTAGAGCACAGGAAAGAGAAAACTAATTTCTACAAAGGATTTTTTCTGATTATTTTCCATTTCAAGAAACCATTTCAACTAAGAGTGAAATTATAGAACCAGCCTCGAGTACTGCAGCCCAATTGGACTTGGTGGAAAGAAGGGATGCTTCCTTGAAAAGGTAAGGAACACTTGCTCCATACCCAGTGTGTTAGTTTCCTATTGTTGCTGTAACAAATTGCCACATACTTAGTGGCTTAAAACACGAATGTATTTTCTTAGAGTCCTGGAGGTGAGAAATCTAAAATCAAAGTGTAGGCAGGGTGGTGTTCTTTTGGAGACTTCAGGGGTAAATACATTTCCTTACCTTTTTCAGCTTCTAGAGGTTACCTGCATTCTTTGGCTAATGGCCCCAGAATAATCTCCCCATCTCAAGATCCTTAACTTAAAAACATCTGCAAAGTCCCTTTTACCATGTAAGGTAACATCTTCACAGGCTCCAGCGATTAGGATGTGGATATATTTGGGGGTTCATTATTCAGCATACCACACCTAGTTACAGGTCAGACTAGCTACAGAAAGGCAAATCCACAAGGTCCTAGAGCTCCTGTGAGGTCTGTCCTGTCCAGATTTGTGTGAATCTTGCTCTTTGGATGTGAGCCTCTAAACTGCTTGCCTTTGTGTCAAATGACTCTAATTCTGATCCAATCATCGGCATCCCAGAAGGCATGAGACAAGTGACACAAAACCCATATGACTAAACCCTAAATCAGATTGCTTCCTTTAGGAAGAAGCTGTGTATAGGAATGTTTAGAGAGAGTGGCCACAGAAGTCAAGCAGAGTGAACAAGTGCATGAACTATAGAGGCATCTTCATAGGTTCTAGTCCTGACCCTGCTATATACTAGCCGTGGGGTCTTGAATAATTGTGTTAACCATTTGGCTTCAGTTTCCACAAGTGTAAAATAGAGTCAATATTATTATCTTCATATGGCTGTCAAGAGAATGAAATATAAGATACTCCATGTAAAAGGCTTAGCAAAGGACCTGGCGCAGAATAAGTACTTAATTAATATTGTTATTATTTGAAGGTGTGACTGGTCCTAAGTAGTTATCTTGACACTGACCTTTAGCCTAGTCTTTGCCTGTGTGGTTCTCAGTCCATGTTTGAGGATTTGGGGACAAGAACACTGGCACAAATTCTGCCTCAAAGATGTGGGCATCACTGTTATTCCTATGAGCAAATATGACAAAAGATTGATGAGTGGCCACAGTACTGCACACAGTCAACAGTGGCCTGTGGCATATAGGAAAAAAATATATATACCTATTGCAAACTATATAATACAGTTTAGTAGTATTTTAACGTTGTTTCATCAACAGTAACAAATGTACTATACCAATACTATGAGTCAATATTGGAGGGGGGTGGTTAGGGGTATGGGAGGATTTGAGTTTCCTTTTTTTTGTCTTTATTTCTTTTCTGGAGTAATGAAAATGTTCTAAAAATTGAAAAAAAATTAATTGTGGTGGTGGATGCACAGCTGTATGATGGTATCATGGGCAACTGATTGCACATTTTGGATCTTTGGATAGTTGTATGGTATGTGAACAATCTCAATAAAAAACAGATTCTCTGTAACAAAAAACAACAACAAACAAACAAACAAACAAACAAACAAACAAAGAAACAAACCAGTGGCCTGTGAACACCATTGTTGTTTTTGTCCCTAGGGCCACCTCTGCTTGCAGAGGTTGTGGGGGCAGAATTAACCAGAGATCCTGTCTTGGGAAGTGGAAAGTTAAGATGAAAAGAGGAAAAGTCTATTACTAGAACACTGGCACATATGCCAGGTTTATAGGAAGCAGAAATAAGTATTTAATGCTTTTTTCCTAAAAAAAACTTCCAAAAGATCTAAAATGGTCTTCTGTTTTGTAGCTGAGGTGACTAACTCAATGAAATTACAATTTGCAAATTGTCAGCAATTCTTATAGTGAAGTTTTTCATCATGTGAGAAATGACTATAAAATAATGGAATCCATTCTCATGTGTGATTTATGGATACAACTTCAGAACATCTTCGCAATACTTAAGAAAGCAATGTTGAACAAAAGGGAAGTTCTGCAAACGGTCCCCAAATTTAGCTAACTTGCTGTAATTAATACAGGTTAACCAGTCCAATTCCATCTTTTCAGATTGTTTACAGCCTGGCATTCAGCTACAGTAAATGAAAGTGAGGATGTGGGATGAGGGGTAGTAGTGAGGGGGAAGGTTAGGAAATTTAAAGCTTGGGTATCCAGGCCTTGAGGCAGGAATGTTCACACCATCTTAAGATAAATAATAGATGCTCTGAGAGTTTATCAAGATGATTAATGTATTTAGGGAACATCAGGTCAAAGAACTCATCAGTGGCTGGACAGAGCAGAGGTCACCAGTCTAGCACTTGAGCTTCTCCCTACCCCCAAGAGTCATTTCAAGGGCAACTGCCCTCACTTCTTCAGATCATGCAATTTGTTCCAATCCATGAGGTAAAGTAAAATAAACTGAATTCACAGAGGCCCATGTTAACAGTGTCAGATTAAGTGTTACAGAGCTCCCTGCACAGGAGTGACAGCCTCATGGTAAGCCTTTATTTATGAACTAAATTAAATGCATCAATTTTTTAATTGATGCACAATAGCTGCTTCCAGTAAAACTTGAAAAGCTAAGTTACAGGTGGAAAAGCCTAATACATTGTAATAAATAAGATATATATTTTTGAAAGTCTTACATGAAAGTATTCAGTGGTAAGTAAGTTTTTACTTCTATCATTTACTTTTCCTTGATTCGTAAGAGTTAGTAAGCATGCTGAGGATTGTAAAGTCCTGGAGGGGAAATCTCCAGGATTGTGGATCCTTTGGTGTATCCTCTGAATTTACAAGTTTCTTCAAGACAAAGACAAAGAAAGGTTCATCTCTCATTGCAAATATATACATTGGTATAAACCCAATAGCTTTTGTTGGCTATCACAGGGTATATTTGTAGCTTCAGTTCCCTAACATTCTACCTAACAATTTCAAAACAGTCACCCATTAACAAAATAAGGGAGAGAGAGAGAGAGAGAAAGAAGAGAGAGAAAAACTGAGAAAAACAACCTCACCTTTTACCTATTTTCCCTACTGATTTACCCAGTGACCTCTGGCAAGTACATTTCTCAAACATAACAAAAATGTTTATTTTGTCCTCAAAGTCTCCCCATGATACTGCATAATCTCTATAACATGAATATACTCATATGACTCCAAAGAGAATGAATACTACAAAGAATATACATTTAAGTGATGCCTGAACTAAGCCTTCTGAACCTTGTGACTTTAGATAGGCTCCACTTCCCTGGTGATACTTTATGATGATTCTGAAGTCTTTATTTTATTATCCTGATGAAATTATGATTTCTGGGTAGAGTCAAAGTCCCCAGAGTGTTTCTAAATATTCAATTTCTCCTTTTCCTCCTTCCTCTTCTCCCCTACTACTGATTTGTTTTGTTTAGTAAGAATTTTTTTTAATATAAAAGGAACATATGTAAGATTTTCTAAAAACTGAAATAAAAAAATCACCACAACTGACAGTAGTTACCAGTTTTCATAATTTAATGAAAAAGTATTGGTAAAAAGGTGACATTTGAAAAAAGACTGAGTTTCTCTTGGAAAACTGAACTATATAAGACAAAATGAAAAAAATTAACAAAGAAGGTTAAGAGGTAATACTTCAAACAACAGCAAAATGTAGCAAATACATTTTGGGCCAATTGAAATTTACACAACTGAAGGCTCCTTCATTTACCTAGGAAAATACTGTAAAAATATCACAACTGTATTTCCCTGATTGAAATTATTTTAGTCAATACTCTCCCAGTGGCATTACATGTGGAATTTGGCTGCAGCACTGTTTCAATGTTTGCTTTTCCTTGTACTCAACTCAGAATTGAAAGGCAGAAAAGGACAAAGACTACTGCCCTGTCCTCTTAACAGAGGGAGTTCACACTAGAGCTCCATTATAATTTCACTGCCATGAAGGTGTTAAATTATTATCTACCCAAGGAGAACTCAAAGAAAAAGCACAGAAACCTAGTGCACAAATAGAGGAAATTCTCATTCTCATTTTGGATGATCCATAGCTTTTTCCTTTCAAACAAAATACAGTAAACCCACAATACATGCTGTGGCATGTTCACACATGTACACAGGCACAAAAGAAACATTTTGAAGATGTAGCCAAAGGAGAGGTGAAAGTCAAAAGTATTGGGGAAACGAGAAAACAAATAGTAAAGGAACCCATTTATTAACAAGGCTACAAGAGCAATAGCAGGAGAGGAAAACTGCTGAGTTTTGCAAACTGACGGAGAGGGGCCCTTGCCCTTACTGACTGGTGCTTACTGCAACTAGGTTGTTTCATCAGTAAGAAACTTAAAAAAATTTAAGATGGCCTCTTTTGCCTGAAGTTCCCAAACCAGAAGAAAGAACATATTAATTTAAGGCTAAGAAGAAAAGAGAGGTAAGAATTATAGTTGGCTTGACATTTTAAAAATTGCAACATTTTTCCTTTTTTTGGGAAGCAGACATGGTCCCCCCACCCGACTGCCTGAATGCAATTATTCTCTTCTCCCCCAAATTAATTAAGGTTGATAGTTTGGGAACCAGGTATAAGCAACTTCTGAAAAAACAGCTCCAGCCTTTTTGTTTGGGAAATCACCTCCGATTCAAGGGTGACACAAAGCTCAATTATATCCATGTGTTAAACACATGCTTTCAATTCTGTTTAACAAAAATTTGCTTCAAAATGAAAGCAGGTAAGAATACTTAACCTCTGTGCATTTCATTTTGTGTTAATTATACCTCAATAAAAACTATATAAACATTAAAACAGGTATACAAAACTTTTCAGCCAAAATTATTTTAGTCAAACTCATTTGAAAACGACAACACAAAAACTCTGACCTGGTACAAAATCCCCAGAGATGGTCTCACTTTAGGAAAGACTCTGGGATCCTTCACAAATGCCTAAACAGAGAGAATCAGAGCATCTTCCTTGGAAGTAGAACAACTTTTGTAAACACTATCCACAAGTTAGCCTTTAAGCTTGTTAGCTGGGTGAAATATTTACAAGTGCGTCCCCAGCAAGCAAGACTAGGAACAGGCACTGGACGTTCCTAAGGATTAAGAGAGTATTGACTCTAAGTTAGTTAAGATACTGTGGAAAAAAAAACCCAGCCTTGCACAGAGCAAAGGAAGAGTTTGATAGCATCTGAGATGTTGGTCTCCTGGTATCTCCCTGAAGAGGGTGTACAGATACCATGAAATTAGCAACTTCCTACAGACAGGAGCTCTGGGAGTCACATGCTGTAGGTTCAAAAGATAAGTAGTTTTAGTGTCTGATTAATCACGCTCCTTTGCAAATCTCATTAAAATTGCAAGGACTCTTAATATATGTGCTCATCAATGTGTTAATATAACCGGAAAACTTCCCCAAAGTACTTATTAAGCAATTACTCTGGGCCTAGCTGTTCCCAAAAGTTTCTGACAAAAAATCCTCCAAACAATTTGCAATTTCTGTAATGTACTTGTGATGACTAGACAGGAAACTTTTGCAAAACCTGCAAGCCAATTTAATGCAAAAAAATTTCATTCTTTTCACTGCAATTCCTCCCAACATACGCTACAATCCTTTTGGTGTATAGGTTTTCCCCAGTATATGGGGCAAAGGCAAAGGTTGGGTTATCTTTAGAAGTTTCTAATCACCTTTGCATTGAACTGTGGGAAAGCATATGAGTCTTGTTTTTACTGTGGCAATCCCGTCTGGAGTCATGGGGAGGATTTTCCCTACCTGAGTTGTCTCTCCTTAGCCTGATTTTCTCCTTATTTCCATCGCTTTCTGCTTCTGAATCACTCGGCTCCAGATCTGGGCAATACCCATCATTTTCCTGATACGGAGCTCTCCCTGCAGAACTCCTGAGAAACTGCTTACCCCAGAACTGCTCCCTGGGGTTAATATTCTTGGCTGGCTTCGCATAGCAATGGAGGTCCTCTGTGGTCCTCACCCATCTGTTGGTGGCCTCCTTAAAGGACCTGCTGAAGTGTTCCATGGTAGATTTTCTAAAGCTGCTCTGACTGGCCAAGTGGGAGCTGAGTACAGGCCCTTGGTCACAGAACATCTCACTTGAGCTGTCTTTTTGGGTGACATCCCCAGACCTACTGCCCTCCAGGCCATTGGATTTGGGAAACTTGGAGTGAGGCTGAATTTTTCCATTCCCAATGGAAGAATGTCCATGCAGGGCAGCCTGAAGGACCAGAGGTTTTCCTAGTGACTGTTCATGATAGAATTCTGGAGATGGAGTTCTCCAAGCAGCACTGGGATCCTTTGCTTCACTCCTAGAATGGCTGAGACTGGCCAGCAAACAGTTATTCTTGATCTCTAGTGGATGCCTCGGGTACGATTTCACTCTCATTTCTAGCGACTCTTGAGGCACCTGCATGCTCCTTTTATTGACAACGGGGGAGCTGCTGTCAGAAGAGAGGGGTCCGTGATGGGGCTCGGTGGAGCTGTTTTTGCAGTCTTCCATGGCTGATCCGGGCATTTTTAACTTTAAGGTAATTCTTGGTGGTGGGTAAAACAGTGAGTTTTCTAGTGCATTTGTCAAAGGAAGTCCTGAGATCAAAAACAAAGATTCATTTTAACAATTGATTTAAATAACAGCTTATGCCCTATGGCAGTGAATTCATATACCTACTCTTCCAAATATTTAACAAGCAGATGTCTTTTATTTGTACTCACATCATGAAATTGGAGGCTGTTGTGAGCTGAACTTGAAGTGGGGCGGGGGGTGCTACAGATGAAAAACTGAACAAATGCCACCGTTTGCTATGCAACTTCCAACCTCCTCCCTTCTGCTCTCCCAATTTGTACAACAATCACAGACTAGTGTGCTGCCTCCTGCAGTCCGATCTCTGCCCCTTCTACTTCTGAAAAGAACATCAATAACAATGCGTTTAGAACAGGGTCTCCATATTTGTGTGTCTGTGCATGTGCATGTGTGGATACTGCACAGCACTTAGGATAAAGCACTTAGCATGTAACTTTACCACAGACATTTCAGACCCCATTCTCCAGTCTCTCCTGGCTTTCCTTAAAGTAAGTCAAATATAAACCCTCATAAATGTAGCACTGTTTTGGAGAGTATGTGTTTTAATCTGGCATTAGTAGGAGTGGCAGTGGGTGGTTTCTGTGTATTTCATCTTCTTAACCTAGAATAATTTCTCATCTATCAATGACCATTCTGGAGGTGTGAGGAAAGGTTTTGTAGTGGTAAGGCCAGCAGAAGAGAATCACAACATTCTTGCTTATGGCCTGCTATGGCTTGGCTTCAGTGCATCAGTGACCCGGGCATGTCGTCCCACAATCATAGTTAGAACAGGTCTTCCCCTCTCTATTAGTTTGAGGACTCTGAAATTCTAAAAGCACTACCAAACAATTCCTTTTGGATTTGAGACCACTGTCCATTACCATCTTACTGTAGCTTCAAAAAAATGAGATAGATAGAGGACAGCTATTAGGAGCCTCAATGGCCAGCATTTGTTCCTCAGAGGTCCCTGCTGAACACCCACAGCACCCATCTCTGCCAGGGGTTGCTACCTGCTAATGCCACAAGCCATAATGAGGCTGGCTCCTACCAATCAGAAGCCTCATGGGTTAGGGGCCAATTCCCTCAACATGCAGAGGTTCCTCCTTGATGTACTTTGGTCCTTATCTTGCCCATTATGCTGCCCTTGTGGCTGAGCAGCCCTGCTGCCTCCTGCTATAACACTCTACTGTGACCTAAAATACTCACAAATACCCCAGAACTTCTAGTGTGTAACTGACACCTTATTTCTGGGTGTTTCCCTTGCTCTGTGGCTAGTCCTTGGTAGGAGCTGGATTCTGTACACCATGTCCAGTGACCAACCACCGTGTTAAATGAGGCTCAGGAAGGTTATAAGAGTCACCAAATATTACGGACATTATTCCAGCCAAACTCCCCATGCTTAGGGCACTATAATTCTGCTCACCTCTCTCACTAAGTGGGCAGCCTATCCTTTTGGTAGGGATTCTGTCTTCCTGACTGTTATCTTCTAGGTCAGTTCTTGGTCCATAGTAGGTGCTCAACAAGTATTAGTGAATGAAAAAATGAAAAGACAGGAATCTCAATTGCCTAACTTCTGACTAAGGATTTGTTTTAGGAGACTATTGTTAAGATGAGTAACCCTGGAATTAAACATTTTCTGGAGACTAGGATTAGATTCCATCCTATCAATTTCTAAATGAATTCAATTATTAATGCTACAAGGAAAGAATAATTTTATGACTCAACTAATAGCCCCTGATATATGTCTGGGACCTAGATTATCTGCCCTAGATCTCCACCTGCCCTAAATCTCCACCATGGGATTTCTTACCTCATAAATTGACAGTGAAATGGGTCATGTTATATCAGGGTTGGACCAGAGTAAATAAGATATTTGACAGGAATTTATTAATATCTTCAAGTGAAACATAAAATTTAAATTGTTAAAATAGGATGCAATCAAAGTCTATGTATGCATTTATTAGAATACCTTTAATATACAGGTTACCTGCAGCAATTTCCTGGTTAACAAGCTGGACTTGCAAACTGAGTATCTCTTCATGTATTTTGCTGTGTGATAGTTTCAGCTTCTCTTGCCTGCTTATCATGTAGCACAGGTTGCAGACCTGAAAGCCAACAGCCAGCAAACAGAAATTTTTGTCATTGTTAAAGAAATCTGACAACCAAAATTCTTTAGCTAAAATTAAGACAGGGTAGGGGTGGTGAGAAGAGAAGACAGAATCCAAGAGCTGCATGAGACCCACAGGAATTCATGTAGCATGGTCAGTTGTGGGATCTTGGTTTCCATATAAATCAGCAGCACAAGCAAAATGCTTCAAAACCGCCTCCTAAGACTTACTGTCTTTGCAAAAATACATGGGCTCAGTATTTTATTTGCGCAGCCAGGCTAGGAAGACTAAAGGATGGTTTAACATTTCAGCCTTCCTTTTATATCCCTGAGTACAAAGGATGGTACTACTAGATCGAACACAATTTTCTAATGATGCTGGACCAGCAGGATAAAGGTCTGCTGGAAAGACTGGCAGTGGCTTTTTCGGCTCACTTTCAAAAGCTCAGACACGTTTCTATAGCCACAATTCATACTTCTCACTGGACAAGTTACTCAACCTTTCTGTGCCTCATGTAAATAGGGACAACAATAGTACTTTTTTTTTTTACAGGTATGTTAGGATTAAATGGGTTAATATTTATAAAATGCTTAAAACAGTGTTGGTACACAGTAAGTGTGTTAAATTTTAAAAAGTAAACCCAATCTATTAGTTCCCTTTCATATTCTGGCAGCAGAGAAAAAAATTGAGCCATTTCTATAATTAGAATTGCTTATACAATTCTCTATAGTAAACACAGTGTCTGACTTATCTTTGAACCCCTGCAGCACCTTATTTAGCACATACCTGATAAAAATGTGGTGAGTTGTAAACAGTGGCTCTCAATTAGGGGCAATTTTGACCCCCAGGGATATTTGGCAACATCTGGAGATACTTTTGGTGTCATTAACTGGGGATTAGTGAGGGTGGGTATGAGGATACAACTGACATCTAACGAGTGGAGGCCAGGGATGCTGCTACACATCTTACAATGCATAGGTGAACCCCCACAACAAACTATCCAGCCTAAAATGTCACTAATGCCAAGGCTGAGAAACCCTGATCCAGTGCTTTCCTAGCAAAATTTATTCTTCAGCCTGAAGCCTTGTAAGTGTGTCAGTAAAATATAGCTGAGTCAACTTAGGCTCAACAGTCAATAAAGCAAATCAAATGAGAATTTAAAGTTCATAGATCATGTAAGTGAGGTCTCACCAATCCCCTGAATGTCAAAATCTAAACAGAAACCAACGTGTGGGGTCACAATGAAATCAATCAGAAGATAAAACAAGGACACAGAAGCCCATAATATAATGAGTTGACCTTTTAACTGGAATTGGGCCTCCGTCTCTATGTCAGACTGAGACCTATGCTAGTCATTGCTGTTCACCTTACCCTCTCCAGGTCCTGCGGCAGGTGCATAAACATCCTCATACGGGTGTGAATGCTTTCCTCTTTTGGTTGTACCAGGCCATTTTCTTCATCTTCTTTTGGAGGAAATAATGGTTTACTGAAATTACTTTTCCGCTTCAATTTCCAGTAGTTGTAGATAAAATCCACGGCCAGTGTGGGCAGCCCCAGCTCTGTGGCCACATCTTCCATACTGACCAAGGAATAGAATTCCTCTTCCAGCTCCTGAAGCTTCTGTGCCCGCAGGCTGGTCTTTTCCCCTTTGCCCTGGCTTGGCTCTGCAGCCCTATGTGAGGGGTAGTTGGTCTCCGCCAGGGGCTTCTGCTTGTTTTGGCTGTGCTTGAGGCAGAATGACTTGAACTTCACTTCATCCCCCTCATCCAGGATAGTCTTCATCTCTAGGCTATGCTCAAAGGCACAGGTGACACAGAAGGCAGTGATGCAGCTTTTTATGGAGCACTGATGAAGAAAATATGGATCGAGACAGCAGGACTGGGGGAAAGAGGGAACCCTATGTCCCGGGGTTTAAATTGAGAGCCCATAGAAAGTGAAGCAAAGGACAGACAGGGATAACATTGGTCCTAAATTGACCATGACAACCACTTTATAATTAACCCAGGAAACTAGCTCTCACAGAAAAGAGCAAAAACAGAGGCATAAAAACAAAAACAAAAACAAAAAACCTATCAGACTTCCCTCTGAAGGTTTCAGCAAAAGTGTTAAGTTTTTCTGAGGAGGCTTCCTTGACTCTCATAAACAGTTATGTGGTCCCTTCTCTGTGTCCCTCACATTGCCTTATACATGCTTCTGTAACGGTACTTTTCACATTGTATCTATAGTATAATAATAGTCAAATACTTGGTCTCAGCTCTTAAAGACAGAAGCGTTGTCATTCATCTTTGCATCACCTATTGAACAAGGAGGTGCTCAAAAAATGCTTTTGAGCAAATAAAAGAAAAAAACAAAACCTACATTATTACCAGAACATCCACTGGTTCTAAACCAGTCAGAGTAACTCCAATATCTAAGTAACCTAATTTCTTGAAACTGTTCTCATAGAGCTGCGCTGTCCAACACAGTAGCCACTAACTACAAGTGGCTATTTAAATTTAAAGTTATTAAAATTACATTAAATCAAAACAAACTTTCCTCAGTTACACTAGCCACATTTCAGCCACACTGGACAGCACAGATAAAACATTCCCATCATTGTGTAAAGTTCTATTGCACAGTATGGGTACAGACAATCTGAAATTAATGTTATAATATTCTTCATTCATAGATTTAACATATTTATTAAGCATTATTATATACCATCCACTGAGGATTGATAGCAAGGCAGAGCAGGAAAAACCTGGTCCAAGACGGCTCTACTCCTGTGCTTCACAATTAGCCTTAGTTGCCATTTGTTACAGTTAAAACGTTATACCTTTCCTTCCAAAGATTTAAAAATGCATAGGTGTGTTTATACCTTTATGCAGAGGAAGGGCAGGGAGAATTTGTTTCTAAGCAAACAGTGGGAATTCTCATGGTCTTTAACCAAGGCAATTCTTAACTTTTTAGAAGCCTGCATATGGAGGGGCAGATTGCTCAGTTACCTATATGATGTAGTTGCTTTTTTAATGTGCATGTGTCTTGATCTCTTTTATTAAAGCATTATTTATTTTATTTATTTTTCTTTTTTTATTTATTATTTATTTTTTCATTTTTATTTAGATTGTTCAGATACCATACAATTATCCAAAGATCCAAAGTGTACAATCACTTGCCCCTGGGTACACTCATACAGCTGTGCATCCATCACACTTAATTTTTGTTCAATTTTTAGGAACTTTTCATTACTCCAGACAAGAAATAAAGTGAAAGATGAAAAAAGAAAAAAGAAAAAGGAAACTCTAATCCTCCCCTATCCCTAACAAACCCCCCTCAATTGTTGACTTGTAGTATTGATATAGTACATTTGTTACTGTTTATGAAAAAATGTTGAAATACTAGTAACTGTAGTATATAGTTTGTAATAGGTATATAGTTCTTCCCCATATGCCCCTCTATTATTAACTTCTAATTGTATTGTCATACATTTGTTCTGGTTCATGGAAGTGATTTCTAGTATTTGTACAGTTGATCATGGACATTGCCCACCATAGGATTCAGTTTTATACATTTCCATCTTTTGACCTCCAACTTTCCTTCTTGTGAAATATATGACTCTGAGCTTCCCCTTTCCACCACATTCACGCGCCATTCGGCACTGTTAGTTATTCTCACATCTTGCTACCGACACCTCTGCTCATTTCCAAACATTTAAGTTCATCCTAATTGAACATTCTGCTGATACTAAGCAACCACTCCCCATTCTTAAGCCTTGTCCTGTATCTTGGTACCTTATATTTCATGTCTATGAGTTTACATATTATAATTAGTTCCTATCAGTGAGACCCTGCAATAATTGTCCTAATGTGTCTGGCTTATTTCACTCAGTATATTGCCCTCGAGGTTTTGTCATCAACCCATTTTTTTTTAATATGGTTTTGTTCACTCACCATACATTCCATCCCAAGTAAATAATCGATGGTTTTCTGCATGGTCATACATTTATGTGTTCACCACCTTCACCATTATCTATATGAGAGCATCTACATTTCTTCCACAAGGCAGGAGGGAGAGTCAAAGAAGGTAGAGAGGAAAAAGAAAGAGGAAAAAAAAAGACAGCTAGGAAGCAGCAAAAGGAAAAATAACCTTAAATCAAAGTAGAATAAAGAATCAATACCACCAATGTCAAGTGTGTAACATGCCTCCCCTATCCCCCCCTTATCTCCATTCACCTTGGTATATCACCTTTGTTACATTAAAGGAAGCATAATACAATGATTCTATTAGTTACAGTCTCTAGTTCATAATGATTGCATCCCTCCCACAATGCCTCCCCATTTTTAATACCTTGCAAGGTTGACATTTGCTTGTTCTCCCTTGTAAAAGAACATACTTGTACATTTTATCACAATTGTTGAATAGTCTAGATTTCACTAAGTTATACAGTCCCAGTCGTTATCTTTCCTCCTTTCTTGTGGTGTCTCACATGCTCCCCACCTTCCTCTCTCAACCGTATTCATAGTTACCTTTGTTCAGTGTACTTACATTGTTGTGTTACTGTCTCCCCAAATTGTGTTCCAAACCACGCACTCCTGTCTACTATCACCCTGTAGTGCTCCCTTTAGTATTTCCTGTAGGACAGGTGTCTTGTTCACAAAGTCTCTCATTGTCTGTTTGTCAGAAAATATTTTGAGCTCTCCCTCATATTTGAAGGACAGCTTTGTTGGATACAGGATTCTTGGTTGGCGGTTTTTCTCTTTCAGTATCTTAAATATATCACACCACTTCCTTCTTGCCTCCATGGTTTCTGCTGAGAGATCCGCACATAGTCTTATTAAGCTTCCTTTGTATGTAATGGATCGCTTTTCTCTTGCTGCTTTCAGGATTCTCTCTTTGTCTTTGACATTTGATAATTTGATTATTAAGTGTCTTGGCGTAGGCCTATTCATATCTCTTCTGTTTGGACTACGCTGCGCTTCTTGGATCTGTAATTTTATGTCTTTCATAAGAGATGGGAAATTTTCATTACTTATTTCCTCTATTATTGCTTCTGCCCCCTTTCTCTTCTCTTCTTCTGGGACACCAATGATACGTACATTATTGTACTTTGTTTCATCCTTGAGTTTCGGAGATGTTGCTCATATTTTTTCATTCTTTTCTGCATCTGCTCCTTAGTGTGTAGGCTTTCAGGTGTTTTGTTCTCCAGTTCCTGAGTGTTTTCTTCTGCCTCTTGAGATCTGCTGTTGTATGTTTCCATTGTGTCTTTCATCTCTTGTATTGTGCCTTTCATTTTCATAGATTCTACTAGTTGTTTTTTTTGAACTTTTGATTTCTGCTGTATACACGCCCAGTGCTTCCTTTACAGCCTCTATCTCTTTTGCAATATCTTCTCTAAACTTTTTGAATTGATTTAGCATTAGTTGCTTAAATTCCTGTATCTCAGTTGAAGTGTATGTTTGTTCCTTTGACTGGGCCATAACTTTGTTTTTCTTAGTGTAGGTTGTAATTTTCTGTTGTCTAGGCATGGTTTCCTTGGTTATCCACATCAGGCTTTCCCAGACCAGAACAGGCTCAGGTCCCTGAGGGAAGAAATATTCAGTATCTGGTTTCCCTGCGGGTGTGTCTTAGAAAATTGGTCCACCCTTTGATGCCTGGGGTCATTGTGCTTTTCTGCTCAGCAGGTGATGCCTGTTAGCCTATAATTCTTGACTGGTGTGAGGAGGTATGGCCGTGTTCCCCCAGGCTCTGGGGTCTGGTTCTGAATGGAAAGGGCCCCACCCCTTTCCTCCTAGAGAAGACAGAGCCCCCAGGTGGAGGTCATTAGCATTTCAATGGTCTCTCTCTCTGCTTGTGTTGTCTCCACCCTTCTCCGCTTCACAGCCCTGGAAACTGAAAATGACTGGTGCTTTCTCCACTGACCCGAAAAAGAAACAGGTAGTCCCCTTCAGACCCAGTCCAAGGTGACCCTCCGGCTCTCCCAGGTCAGTCGTCACCCAAAGCCTCTGTCTGTTTTTTGGGGATGCGTACCTGTAGTGAGCAGTTCACACTCGCTACTTAAAACCCCAGTTGGAGCTCAGCTGAGCTATATTTGCTTGCTGGGAGAGAGCTTCTCTCTGGCACCACGAGGCTTTGAAGCTTGGGCTATGGGGGAGGGGGTCTCCCGACTTGGATCCGCAGGTTTTACTTACAGATTTTATGCTGTGTTCTCGGGCATTCCTCCCAATTCAGGTTGGTGTATGATGAGTGGATGGTCTCGTATGTACCCCCGCAGTTATTCTGGATTATTTACTAGTTGTTTTGATTTTTTGTAGTTGTTCCAGGGGGACTACTTAGCTTCCACGCCTCTCTATGCCACCATCTTGCCCCTCCCTCTAAAGCATTATTAAAGCATTATTCTTCTAACTAAAAACAATGAAACTACCTCTTCAGTGTGAAACTTAAAATTTTTTTTATATTAGAGCAGTTGTAGGTTTACAGAAACATCATGCAGAAAGCAGAGCTCACATATACCCCTTCCCACACAGTTTTCCGTATTAACATTTTGTTTTACTGTGGTATCTTTGTTACAATTAATGAAATTATATTAGTATAATATTGCTATTAACTTTAACCCACCATACTGCTGAACTCATTTATTAGTTTTAAGAGCTTTGTTGAGGATTTTTCAGGATTTTCTGTATACAGGATCATGTCATCTGCAAATAGGGAAAATTTTACTCCTTCCTTTCCAATTTGGATGCCTTTTATTTCTTTGTCTTGCCTAACTGCTCTGGCAGGAACTTCCAGTATAATGCTGAGTAACAGTGGTGACAGTGGGCATCCCTGTCTTGTATCTGATCTTACAGGAAAAGCTTTCAGACTTTCACCATTAAGCAGGATGTTAGCTGTGGGCTTTTCAGACATGCCCTTTATCATGCTGAGGAAGTTTTATTCTATTCCTAGTGTTCTAAGTGTTTTTATCAGGAGGGGCTCTGAATTTTGTCAAATGCCTTTTCTGCATCAATTGAAATTATCATGTGTTTTTTTCCCTTTGTTCTATTGATGTGCTGTATTATATTAATTGCTTTTTTTTATGTTGAACCACCCTTGTACACCAAGTATAAATCCCACTTGATGATGGTGTATAATTCTTTCAATGTGAAGTTAGATTTGTTAGTATATTGTTGAGGATTTTTACATATATATTCATGAGGAATCTTGGCCTGTAATTTTCTTCTGTTGTTGTATCTTTATCTGGCTTTGGTATTAGGATGATGCTAGCCTTATAGAATGAATTGGAAAGTGTTACTCCTCTTTAAGATGAACATTTTTTCATGTGTTTTTTAGTCATTTGTATTTCATCTTCAGAAAAATGTCTTTTCATATCTTTTGCTCATTTTATAAATGGGCTGTTTGTACTATCGTCGTTGAGTTGTAGCATTTCTTTATATATGCTGGATATCAGTCTCTTATCAGATATATGCTGTTCTAGTTTGCTAATGCTGCTGGAATGCAAAACACCAGAGATGGTTTGGCTTTTTTAAAAGGGGGGCTATTTGGTTACACAGTTACAGTCTTAAGGCCATAAAGTGTCCAAGGTAACACATCAACAATCGGGTACCTTCACTGGAGGATGGCCAGTGGTGTCCAGAAAACCTTTGTTAGCTGGGAAGGCATGTGGCTAGTGCCTGCTCAAAGTTCTGGTTTCAAAATGGCTTTCTCCCAGATGTTCCTCTCTAGGCTGCAGTTCCTCAAAAATGTCACTCTTAGTTGCACTTGAAGTATTTGTCCTCTCAGCTTCTCTGGAGCAAGAGTCTGCTTTCAACAGCCATCTTCAAACTGTCTCTCATCTGCAGCTCCTGTGCTTTCTTCAAAGTGTCCCTCTTGGCTGTAGCTTCTCTTCAAAATGTCACTCACAGCTGTACAGAGTTCCTTCTGCTTGTCAGCTCATTTATATGGCTCCACTGATCAAAGCCCACCCTGAATGGGTGGGGCTATGCCTCCATGGAAATTATCTCATCAGAGTTATCACCTATAGTTGTGTGGAGAGCATTTCCATGGAAACACCCAAAAGATTACAATCCAATCAGCACTAAAACGTCTGCTCCACAAGACTGCATCAAAGGATATGGCTTTTTCTGGGGGACATAAAACATTCAAACCAGCACATATGGTTTGCAAATATTTTCTTCCATTGAGTTGGCTGCCTCTTCACCTTTTTTGACAGTTTTTTGAGACAGAGAAGCTTTTGATTTTGAGGAGTTCCCATTTATTTTTTCTTTCATTGCTTGTGCTTTGCGTGTACTGTCTGGGAAGATACCCCATAATACTAGGTCTTGAAGATGTTTCTCTACATTATCTTCTAGGAGTTTTATGGTACTGTCTCTTACATTGAGGTCTTTAATCCACTTTGAGTTAATTTTTGTATAGGGTGTGAGGTACGGGGTCCTCTTTTATTCTTTTGGATATGGATATCCAGTTCTCCCAGCCCCATTTGTTGAAGAGAATGTTCTGTCCCAGTTCAGTGGATTTGGGGGCCTTGTCAAAAATCAGTTGACCACACATCTGGGGGTTTATATCTGAACTCTTGATTCGATTCCATTGATCAATATCTCTATCTTTGTGCCAGTACCATGCTTTTTTTAAAATATTTATTTTACTGAGATATATTCACATACCACGCAGTCATACAAATAGTACATTTGACTGTTCACAGTACCATTACATAGTTGTACATTCATCACCAAAATCAATCCCCGACACCCTCATTACCACACACACAAAAATAACCAGAATAATAATTAAAGTGAAAAAGAGTAACTAAAGTAAAAAAGAACACTGGGCACCATGTTGTTTTGAACACTGTGGCTTTACAGTAGGCTTTAAAGTCAGGAAGTGTAAATTCTCCCACTCCATTCTCCTTTTTTAGAATGTTTTTGGCAATTTCAAGGCCCCTTTCCATTACAAATAAATTTGAAAACCTCTTTTCCAAGTCTGCAAAGTAGGTTGTTGGAATTTTGATTGGCATTGCATTGAATCTATAAATCAGTTTGGGTAGAAATGATAGTCTATTTCTACCTTCAGTTATGCTTGTGTTTGCCTTATATATACGTTTAACCTTCTAATCCATGAACATAGGCTACTTTCCAACAATTTAGGTCCTCTTTGATTTCTTTTAGCAAAGTTTTGTAATTTTGTGTGTAGAGTTCTTTTAAACCTTTGGTTAAGTTTACTCCTAGGTACTCGATTTTTTTAGTTGCTACTGTGAATGGGATTTTTTCTTGAGTGTCTCTTTAGTTAAGTCATTTCTAGTTTGTAGGAACATCACTGACTTTTGCACATTAACCTTGCATCCTGCAACTATGCTGAATTTATTAGCCCAAGTAGCTTTGTTGTCAATTTCTCAAGATTTTCCAAAAATATGATTATATCATCCGTGAATAATGACAGTTTTATTTCCTCCCTTCCATTTTGGATGCCTTTGATTTCTTTCTCTTGCCGGATTGCTCTGGCGAGAACTTATAGCACAATGTTGAATAAAAGTGGTGACAGTGGTCATCCTTGTCTCATTCCTGATCTTAGGCGGAAGTCTTTTAGTCTCTCACAGTTGAGTACTATGCTGGCTGTGCGTTTTTCATATATGCACTTTATCATATTGAGGAAGTTTCCTTCAATTCCTTTTCAAGTGATTTTATGAAAAAAGGATGAAGACTTTTGTTGAACGCTTTTTTAGCATCTATTGAAATCATTTGATTTTTCTCTTTTGATTTGTAATGTGTTTTATTATATTGATTGATTTTCTTATCCTGAACCACTCTTGCATGCCTGGAATGAACCCCACTTGGTCATAGTGTATGATTCTTTAATGTGTCTTTGGATTCAATGTGCAAGTACTTTGTTGAGAATTTTTGCATCTATATTCGTTAGGGATTGGCCTGTAGTTCTCCTTTCTTGTAGTATCTTTATCTGGTTTTGGTATTAGAGTGATGTTAGCTTCACAAAATGAGTTAGGTAGTGCTCCTTTTTCTTCAATTGTTTGAAAGAGTTTGAGCAGGAATGGTGTGAATTCCTTTTGGAAAGTCTGGTAAAATTCCCCTGTGAAGCTACCTGGCCCTGGGCTTTTATTTGTAGGAAGCTTTTTGATGATGAATTGGATCTCTTTACTCGTGACTGGTTTGTAGAGGTCTTCTATTTCTTCTCAGGTCAGTCTAGGCTGTTCATGTGTTTCCAGGAAATTAATCATTTCCTCTAAATTGTCTAGTTTGTTGGCATACAGTTGTTCATAGTATCCTCTTATGATTTTTAAAATTCCTTCGGGATCCACAGTAATGTCCCCTCTCTTGTTTCTGATTTTGTTTATTTGGGTCTTCTGTCTTTTTTATTTTGTCTGTCTAGCTAACTGTTTGCCAATCTTGTGGATGTTCTCAAAGAACCAGCTTTTGGTTTTATTTATTCTATTGTTTTTTTTTGTTCTCCATATCATTTATTTCTGCTTTAATCCTTGTTATTTATTTTCTTCTATTTGCTTTAGTGTTAGTTTGCTGATCATTCTCTAGCTTTTTCAGTTGTTCAGTTAGTTTTAGCTCTTTCTTCCTATAAAATGTATGCATTTAGAGCTGTAAATTTCCCCCTCAGCACTGCCTTTGCTGCATCCCATAGGTTTTGATATGTTGTATTCTTGTTTTTGTTCATCTCTAGATATTTACCAATTTCTCTTGCAATTTATTCTTTGACCCAATGTCTGATTGTTCTAGCTATAGAAGAGAGTGGTATATTGTGGAAACATCTATTGCTCCCTTCAGTTTTGCCACTGTTTGTCTCCTGTACTTTGGAGCACCCTGACTGGGTGCATAAACATTTAAGATTGTTATTTCTTCTTGGCAAATTGTCCCTTTTAGTAACATATGTTGTCCTTCTCTTATGACATCTTTGCATTTAAAGTCTATTTTGTTTGATATTAATATTGCTACCCCTGCTTTCTTTTTGGTTGTAGCTTGTGTTGAATATTTTTTCCATCCTTTTACTTTCAATCTCTTTGTATTGCTGGGTCTAAGATGAGTCTCTTTTAAACAGCATATTGATGGATCATACTTTTTAATCCATTCTGTCAATCTATATCTTTTAATTGGTGAGTTTAATCCATTCACATTCAATGTTATTTCTGTGAAGGCAGTTCTTGAACCAATCATCTTATCCTTTGGTTTTTATTTGTCAGCTCCCCTCACACACACCCTTTTTTTTCCTTTAAGTTACCCTTACTAATATTCCTCAGGTCTGTGCCCTTCTAAGGACCTCTTTCTCCTTTCTTTTTTTCTCAGCTGGTAGAATTCCCTTCAATATTTCTTGCAGGGCAGGTCTCTTGTTAACTATTTCTCTCAGTGTTTATGAAAATTTTAAACTCTCCCTTAAATTTAAAGGAGCACTTTGCTGCATAAAGAATTCTTGGCTGGCGATTTTTCTTTCAGGATCTTAAATATGTCATACCACTGCCTTCTCTCCTCCATGGTGCCTACTGAGTAGTCAGTACTTAGTCTTATGTGGTTTCCCTAGTACATGGTGAATTGCTTCTCTCTTGCTGCTTTCAGTACTATCACCTTCTCTTCAGCATTTGACAATCTGATCAGTATATGTCTTGGAGTAGGTCTGTTTGGATTTACTCTGTTTGGAATTCATTTGGCTTCTTTGATTTGCAAATTTATGTTGTTTAGAAGGGTTGAGACATTTTCCCCAACTATATCTTTAAATAGTCTTCCCAGCCCTTAACTGTTCTCTTCTTTTTCTAGCACACCAATGATTCTTCTATTTGTTTGCTTCATGTTCGCCATCATTTCCCTGAGAACCATTTCAAACTTTTTATTTTTTTCTTCATTTGTTCTTTTCTGTATTTGCATTCAATTACTCTGTCCTCTAGTTCACATATTCTTTCTTCTGACTCTTTAAATCTGCTGTTGTGCACCCCTAGTATATTTGTAATTTGATCAACAGTATCTTTCATTTCCATAAGATCTGCTATTTTTTAATTTACTCTTTAAACTTCTTCTTTTTGCTCTTCTAGAGTCTTCTTGATGTCTTTTTTGTTTTTAGCCAATTCACTGAAGTTGGTTTGGAGATTTGTGTGTACTTTGATTAATTGCTCCAAGTTCTGTGTCTCCTCCATCTTTTTAATTTGGTCATTTCGTGTGTCCATATCTTCTTGTTTCTTCATGTGCTTTATGATTTTCTTTTGGCTTCCAGGCATTTGCTTATCTTGATAAGGTTATTTTGGGAAATGCAGGATTATTTGAACATGTGTGTGTGTGTGTGTGTGTGTGTGTGTGTTTATTGGCAGAGCCATAGCTTGCTGGAGTGCACGTTCCTTGTCTTCTCAGCAAAGGGTGCCTTTGAGCCACCTCTCACTCTCAAGCCACTTTCCCCCCCAACTTCACCTGTGTGCTGGGTGTGGTCCAAACCAGGTGGAATCCAATCAGTGCACCAGTTCTCTGTGTGCACTGGGGAATGCCAGTCCTGGGGGTACAGTGTGGACCCTGTGCAGCTCAGAAGAGAGTCTGCTCAAGGACACAGTGGATCTGGTGATTCCTGGGCCCCTGAGTGGGTCAAACTCAGGCTGTGAGGCTGTGTGTCTCACCCTCCAGCTCAAATGTGCCCTGCTCCCTGCCTGACATGTGCCTGAGAGCCTCTTTATTTACTTTTAAAAGTGGAAAAGAAATAACTTTCTACATATTTTTCAGAAATTGTAGAAAAGTTTTTTTTTTTAAATGGTTTCACTAGAGGGAAAATGCTACCTATAGGCATCTGTAAGGGGAATTTCTGTGGAATGGAAATTGGATCAGACAGAGTGGCTGGCACATACATCTTGGAAAAAGAACACTGGAAATTGACTTAGGAATCAAGGCACTTCTTGTTCTTTTAAAGAAATATTTTGCCACTCCAAAACAGAAAACAGTGTGCCCTCCTCAAATGCAGATGATACCTGCCTGGAACACCAAGGACTTTGTGCATATTCTCTCAGCTGCAGGGTATAATATTTCATGATACATGAAAAATTACATGAAATTTAAATTTCAGAGTCTATAAGTAAAGTGTTTTTGGAACACAACCACACTCATTTGTTTAAGTACTGCCTGTGGTTGCTTTTGCACTACAATGGCACAGCAGAATAGCTGTGACAGGAGACTGCACAGCCTAAGTCTGCAAAGCCTAAAATATTAGCTATCTGATCCTTTACAGAAAATGTTTGACAACCTCTGCCTTAATTGATCAGGCCTCCTTGTAATCTCTGATGTTCTCTTCCTACTCACTCTGTTCCAGTATCACTGGCTTCTCTCCTGTCACTCAAACAGGCCAGACAAACTCCTACCTCAGGGTCTTTGCATTGGCTGCTCCCACTATTTGGAACACTCCACTTTTACTCCAAATATCTGAATGGCTCTCTCTTCCTCCTTCAAATCTTTGTTCAAATGTCATTTCCACATTGGATCCTACCCTGACCACTCTATTTGAACTTGCTACTCATGCCCCTGCCCCACACTCCCTATCTTCTTATTCTACTCCACAGTTTTCCTTTCCATAGCACTTACCAGCTTCCAACATGCTGCTTAGTATCTATTGTTTATTGTTATCTCTCCCAACTAAAATGTAAAGTCTATGGTGCAAGGTTCCGTGTTGATTCAGTTATGGATCCAAAGAGCCTAGAACAGTGCCTGGCACAAAATTAGGTATGTAAATATTTGTTGGATAAGTATAATTGATTATAATAAAAGTGTTAAGAGTTTAGATTTGGTGAGGCTTTTACAAAACGCAGAATATCAGAATCTAAACTCTAGGTAATGAAAATAAGAACCACTGACCTGTAAATGAGAAACTTATTCTAGAATGTATCACATATCCATCTGTCCATCCATCATCCACCCACTGATTTATTATTTGTGTGTTTGCTACTTTGGGGGAGGGGGAAGGAATTCTAAGGATGAAATAGTCTGAGCTTACAGCATACTAGGAAAGACAAGGCTCATGATAAATAACTATAATAGATGGCAGAATGTGATAATACAGAGCTGTAATGCAAACCCAGGCCTGCTAAGGATAAGAATAGTTTTCTCTCATCACAGTTATGCTGCCAATTACTAACTCTTATAAAAATCATTCTTTAAAGCAGCAAAAAATAAGGGTGGAAATTCAGGTATCATACTAAGGAAAATAAGTAAATTACTGGACATAAAATAATGAGCTATTATAACATGACAATAATTATGAGAACATGGAAAATATTTTTTGTGAGGAAAATGCATATCACAAACTGACCTATGGTGCAATTAAATATGGTTATATTTATTCAATAAACACTAAATGAGCATTATCAATCAACACTATTCTGTGTCCTACGGGAAATTCATAGTAGAATGATCTACTCTAGGCCCTCAAAGAGCATAAGTTGATTTCTATGGGGAGATCAACCAGGAGAGAACCTAGAAAAACAGATAGTGTGTTAGGGTAGCAGACCTCATGGGAATAGTTTTCTTTAAAAATTTTTCCCTTTGTAATTGTTAAAAGTGCTGTAGTTAAAACAAATAAAAGTCAATAGAAAAAGTAAAAAAAAAAAAAAAAAAAAAAAAAGACCGCATTCCTTAAATACCATTTCCCAGTAAAAGAATTAGGGTTCCTTTGAGAAGTAGCCGATCCCAGGTTTGCTGCAAAAAATCTACAAGATAAGCATGGAACATGTTATGCCAGATAGCAAGGAAACCCGTATCCACCTAGAGCCACTGTCCCTAAGCTGTGACATCATGTGGCTCCTTTTCCACGAAGAAGGCAAATCTAACTCCAATCTGCCTCAGAGGCAGGAGGTCCAGGGAGTAGGTCAGCCCTTCCTCCCCTCTTGGAAGCAGAGCCACTTAATACTACTTAATAGAAAGTGAGAGGCATTACAGAACGCCAGATTAGGAAGGGTTCACTCTTGTGCCTTTCCTGGAGGTAATAGGCCCCTTCCAGTCCCACCCACCTACTAACTGCTGCTGTTGGGTGTCACAGCAGCCAATCTGGACAGAAACTGCTCAACAATACCCCTACTTGGCATTTGCCCCAGCAGCCACTACTACTACTTCAAGCAGCTGAATTTCTGTGCCCCGGATGTCTCAGGGACCTTTACTTGCACTACTATATGCAATAAGTGTGTCTATGAGAATGACTTTCAAGCCTATCCACCAGAATTGATCCTTTGCTACCAAAATGACGTGCACTTAGTCTAGCATTAGGGTCATTTATCAAATCATCCCAGATTCCCTGAGTCCATCCACATCAGTCAGTGAGCCATACAAGGACGTGGGCCTGGTTGTTTGAGTTACAGCTTGTTTTCACCTAGGATGGTATCATACAGCTTCTGCACTCATCTCATTCATTAGATGTGACAGTAAAGGATGGAGAGTAACTACTACTATGGCTATCAAAAGGAACAGGCTGAAGAGTCCAGAGGCAATGCTAAAAAAGGAGTTCCAGAGATGTCTGTACAATGGAAGAGCCCTAGAAGTTGAGTGGGCAGCTTCTGAATGACCTTTCGATTAACAGGACACTCTCACTGAGAGGGTGAGTCTGGTTAATTTGTTGTTAGTCCACTCCACTACTTTTCACAGAGACTCACCTGAATACATGCCCCTGTCTTTAACTTGCACAGGCTGCAGACTAAGGCCCACCGACTTGGTGGGATGTGGGAAACCTTTGTGATTGGTTCCATCCTCGCAGGACAAGCAATGCTGACCTATAAACAAAACACCACCATAAAGCAGCAGCACCAAGGCTTTATAGAAGTACATTTCACAAATTATAAATACTACATGAAACTCAGAACATCAAAACAATGAAGTGAGCCTCATGTCTTAGGGTTAATAATGGAACCAAGAATAAATAAAACCTGTATCCACTGCTCAGAACTTCAATCATTTCTAGTAACATAAATGATTTCTATATGGGATAAGAAGGCAAGAGTGTAGAATAGCAATGGTTACTTTAATAAATCAGGAACCAAAGGAAGCTACTAAGGAAAGGAATTAAAATTAAAAAAAAATCTAGCATCTATCATATGTTATGTTAGAAATGGTGCTTTAGCTGCTTTGTTATTTCATTTAATGAACTAAAGATGAAAAACAGAGGCAATGTTAAGCCTTCCAGTTCAGTTTACAAAGAAGTGTGATATTACTGGAGATTAGCAGCCAATTTTGATAATGAAGAAACTGCAGTTCAAAAGTATAAAGGATGAGGATAATATTTTTAAACCAAAATAACATTTTTAATAACAAAATTAATAACATTTTAAACCAAAGTCTTTAAGACCACACAACTATCATTGCTTTACCATATTGCCCTCAGGCAAAGTAGCTTCAACATGAAATTAGTCTTTGGGAGAGTTCTGAAAGGAAAGCGATGTTTTAAAAAAAAGATGGAAATTTTTTTTTTTCCATATGAAAATAAGGCGTCAAGCATCTGCTGGTAAAAAGTGATTTGGATTTTTTTTCTAAGAGAGACACAACTTTAAAAAGTGAAGGACGATTGAGTAAGGATGGTCAAACTAGTACATGCTCAGCCCACATCAGGAAACTAACAGTAGAAAGATCAGAGGGATCTTGATCAGATCATGAGGTACTGGAAACCATAAGACAATGTCAATAGGAGAGAAAGCTTCTTTTACTTTTAAAGAACTCTTCCTGAGTTATGCTAAAGACTTTTATGAGAGAACCTGCTGTAATAGCTTGAGTGCTTGCTACTGGAAATCAGTCCAGGTTTCTTTAGGCCGGGAATCAGTCCAGGTTTCTTTAAGCCAGAAACCTGAGAACTCATTTCATATGTCTGTAAGCAGCTGGATGTTCTTAGTGAGAATAAGAAGCTACTACTAAAAAAATTTTAATACTGACTTCTATATTCATGAGAATACAAAAGTATGTATCTAGAACTTTTAGTTTAACATCCTGAGCTCGATTAGATGGTAAATGCCCTGGAACTGCTATAAACAAGAATAACGCCGGAGAAGTTTTAAAGGAGAATGAATTACTGATACAATATCTATCAGCTCCCCATGAACTAAAGTCTGCAGTCTCTCCCATCATGCAGTTAAACTTTTTGACAAATTTGCTGCCTTAGTTTGGGACTGGGGAGAGAGCATATGAGTAGGATATCCAAGCAGCTAAAAAAGGCAGCCAAAGGAAGTAAGGAGTCTGGAAGCCCTATTTTAATCAATTTAGTATGCAGGTAGCCCCTCAGGAAATACCAGCAAGTCAAGGACAAGCTTAAATATTAAGGAATAGAGTTTTGAATAAGGAAGCTCTTAGGCAAATGTAGAGTCTAGGCTCTGTAAAATTTCAAAAACCAAAGGGAAACCATCATAGTAAGTAAAAGAGCTGATGTAATAGCCCAAAACTGGAACAAAACCAAAATGCCCATCAAAAAAGAACGGGTAAGTAAATCATGTTATATCCATACAATGGGATACTACTCAGCAAGAGACAGGAATGAACTACTGATACACACTATAACATGGAGTGCTGAGTGAAAGAAGCCAGAGGAAAGAGTATCTTTTGTATGATTGAATTTATATGAAACACAAAAACAAGACAAAACTAATCTATGGTGATAGAAATAAAAATGGTAGTTACTCCTGGGGAATAGAAACTAGAAAATGGGTATGAGGCAGCCTTATAGGATACTCATTGTCTATGTCTGGGGTGTGCCATATCTTGGTCTGGGTTGTGGTTACAGACATACACATGTATAAAAACTCACAAAACTCTACACTTAAGATTTGGTATTTTAAGGTAAGTTTTACCTTTTAAAAAATTTGTTGCTCACACTGGTCATTTAAGCCTCTCCTCTCATGAAAATTTACCAAATATCACTGGCAGTACCACCTATAAATTAATCAGCATGGGCTTACTCACACTTGTATTGAAGAAGGATCTAAAGTAGTTCAAGGGGAAACACAATCAGTTCAGAAACATAACCAGGCCTGAAGCATCCCCATGTGGAGCCTAAGTCAATTTGAATGTTGTAGAATAACAGGGGTACTTGTGGAGCAAACAGTCTAACAGACCTGAATGAATTCTTACCTCTGGAATCCACAGGGCACAGCTGACATGGGCCCATTTAGTCCCTGTCCTGGTAGTTTTCATGGCACCACCTCTCTTTGGACATAAGAGACATTGCGGATGAATGCCCAGGACACAGGAGCGACACAACCAGCTGCCTTCTGGGACCTTGAGGATGCCGTAGCAAGCCTGGAGGTATAAGAAGGAGAGAGGAGAATGGTCAGCTTTTACTCACCAGGGTGGATATCTATTCTGATAATAAAGTCACAGAGCACCTTCCGCTTTTAGCAGAAAGAGGCAAAGCTGAACAAGCTCATATCCAGTATTTAGTAATTTTAAAACACCCAAACAAGCAATTCCTAGCATCTTTTCTTATGATCAGCATGTTTCTGCTATGAAAAATGACTTGAAGGATAATAGAATAAAACTAGAAAATACACCCATAGCCTAGCCCAACTATTACCTGAGTGTTGGAATTACCTATTTTTTTCTTCTTTTTTGCCTGTTTTTCCAAAGCTTCTTCAATGACTATGGATTATACATTAGTCATGTATTTATTGAACAACTTCCACATGCCACGTACTGTTGCAATTAAGAAAAAAGTGCTAGGAAAAAAAAGAATGAAGCTTCTGAGGCGCAAATGAGGTAATGTTTATAAAGCACCTAACGCAGTATCTGGCACAAAAAAAGTACCCAGCAAATCGCAGCCCAAAATATTTACTATCTCATCCTTCAAAGAAAAAGTTTGCTGATCCTTGATCTAAATTCTGCTGCTCCTCACCTCACCTGTCAACTCTCAAGCTCCACCACACCGAAACACAGGGCCCTGGTTAGACAGGCCTGGTTTTCTCTACAACAGGGCATTCTAATTCTCACTTTCATGCGTTTATTTAAGCAGTTTCCCTGTTCTACACTGTCAATTCCTCTGCATAGTCAGAACCTTCTCACACTTCAAGACCTGGCTCAAAACCTTTCAAGACTCCTCCAAGGCCCCCCCCTCAGGTCACTGTAGCCTCTTGTATCTGTTTTACTTTCCCAACTCCCTACCACACTCTACATGATTTTCCTCAACAAATGTGTAGTCAGCACCATGTATTCTCTATTCTTTATGTTATATGTGTTTCATTTCCTCAGCGAGATTATAAGATCACTGGGGAAGGGCCTTTATCATCAATTTATCTGGAATACCTCCTATGCTGAGCTGAGTAGGTGGTTTAGTAGAACAAATTTATTTAGCTCAAGAACCAAAACTGGACTTCAACCAGTTAGGCTGCTCTCATGCCATAAAGGCAAATTTTATAAGGTTCCTAACCTTCCAAGCTTTTCTTTCTCTGGGGCCCAGAATGTTTGTTAGGAAATGGAAGCAGACTCCCCACCCCAGGAGAGAGCCCTTTTCAGATTGGCAGCAGAAAGGCCAGTGCCATTTCTAGAAATGCCCTTATCTTCTGTCCATTCTTTTGGGCAAAAACCATTTAGTTGGCCTCTTGTAGACTTTGTATGGTCATAAGACGGTAGAAGCTTATCTTCCATACCTGTGGTTCTCAACTTTTTTTCTGAGACACAAAATGATGAAGGCTATGGATCCTGATGAGAAAATTGCACACATGCACTTATATGTGTTTTGCATATAATTTCAGGGGGTTAGTAAACTCAGTGCCAAAAATTATATACATAACAGATAATAAAAGAACATGCACTTTCGGGAAATTAAGTCAGGCCTCAATTTGAGTGTTCAATATCTGGCCTAAAAAGAGGAAAATGGATATACATAAAGGGACTTGTAATGGTCCCAACTTTCACATTTTTGAATGAAATTTTTAAAAGTTTTTTGTTAAAATCTCGTCTATCAATATGAAGATCTCTAAAATACTGGCCATAAGTCTATTATCATCACTGAGGAACAAATACTGAACATAATATAGTGGCAGTAAAATAAAAATAGTGATGTTTAATAAATTAAGATGTTAACGTGCCCCCATTGTGTTCAGGAATAAACCAAACCTTCCAAATTATTTTAAGTCAACTTTTTAGTCAACAGAGGAAGCTCTACCCTTTCTAGTCAACAGAGGGAGCTCTAGCCTAAACATTTCTTTAGAATCCAAGAAGCCTTGAATGTACTCACTTTAGAAGCATCTCTTTTATATGCAACTTTATGGGGCACCAATGTCCTAGTTTTAATAGATGCTAGCTCACATTCTGTAAGGCCTGGCCAACTGTTATTGTCTTATTTTTCTATGTGGGGAAGGGGAATTGTTTGTAGACATTACTGGATATGCTTTCAGAACAAATAAAACACCACTGGAGAAAATTATTATACTTCATGTCATTTTTTTTTAGTCACAGAATCTGAAGAGATTTCCTTAATATTTTGTCCAAACCATAAAGGACAAATATCGAAAGTGTATACAGATGACCTCTGCACTAGTCATTTTAAGTATACTATAGGTCTGCAATCCTTTATTCAAAACATCTAGGGTGATGAGAGACATTATGAAATCCAGAATTTTTCAGAATATAGGAAAGTAATACAGTAGTACATGGCATATTACCTAAGCCCCCCAGTGGGACCAGGGGAAGCCCCATATAATCAAATACAGTAAATACAGTAATATTTCTCTAAAAAATGCATATTTACATAAAATGGGAAAGACTATAAATAGCCTTATATTGTTTGAGTTCTGGTTTTGCTCTCAAGTGAATTTTGATGCTAAACTTAAGCGAAATCTTTCAGTTTTCAAAATGTTTATAATTTTGGAATTGAAGAGAAGTATTGTCAGATACTTGAGTTCATACTTACATGGTGAAGATTTTCCACTCTTGCTAACAGTATAACATAAATGCCAATTAAAAGGTACAGTGAAGATAAATTTTCAAAATACACTACTTTAGAGGATACATGTAAATGAGGAAAGAAAAACGACCCAATAGGTCACAGAATAATTTTGAATATTTTCTACATATAGAGAATTAGGTTGGGTGACCCAGGGAATGAAAACAAAGCCTTAAAACCTGGTTTCTTTCTCTCTTTTGCATTATCTATTCTAGGCATTCTGTAGTCAGAATGATCTTTCTAAAACAAATCAGAGCCTTCAGGGTGAAAAGTACAAAATCAAAATTCCTTAGTTTGTCAGAGAGGGTCCTTCACACTTGTCCCTTGTAACCCTCTCTATTCTCTTTCTCCATCTGATTCCCTACCCTACCCCACAACTCTACAGTTTAGAACTACTCAGAGTTGCTCCCTGCATATTTTGTCCACTCTGTCTGAACATGTTCTCCTCTTTGCCTGAATATACACTTTGATTTTACCTGACAACTCCTTTTGGCCATTAAGATTCAGCTTGGATGCTATGTTTTGGAAGTTGTCCCTGACTTCCATCCCTCTCATACACTTCCACAGCAGCATGGACCTATAGTGATGTGGCTTACCATGTTCAACTGTCAGTTTACTTGTAGTCCCTACACCAGACCATGTCTGCCTCTTAATCACTGACTATGCTCTCAGCACATAGCAGTCCTGGCATATGAATTGTACTAATTATCTATTTCCTAGAGAAATGAATGAAATGCACTCTTCAGAAGAGTAAAAAATCACCTAGGATAGGTGAGTTCAAGAAAGGACCTGAAAAAAAGAAAGACTTGAACTATATCTTGGAAGATATGTACACTTTTGATAGCTGGAGATGGGAGGAAAAGGCATTTTAAATAGGGTGTGGCTGAAACATGGAAATAATAAGGCGTCATTGGATACTGAGAAACCATGTTTAGTTGGAGCACAGGACTTATGGAAGAGAGAAAAATAGAGAGCTGAAAAGAATACTGATATGATCATCATCATTAACTAAAAAGGCAGTGTGGTAGAGAGATTGACAACTAGCTGTAAGAGCTTGTGTAAGTTACTTCACTTCCCTGATATTATCTACAAAATTATTTACAGTCCTAAAATTCTACGATCTTTAAAAATGAGGTGGATCTAGCTTCCTAGAGGTGGTATATTGGGGGTGGGTGGGGATGGGGGAAGCCATTGGGTACCAGGATAAGGAGTACGGACTTCCATTCGTATGAAGTGTAACCTCACCAAGGTTACTGACTTTGAGTATAATCTAATGATGCAACGGGATTCAAAGGCAGAGGAGAGAGTCCCACATAGGCAGCAGGAAGATCCCCAGAGGGAGTGTGGAATTACCAAACAAGACAATCTCAATGGTCTTGGCATGAAGTGACATAATAAAGACCTGGGTTTAGCCCTCTGGGGTGAAGTTAGTAGGTAAGTCACCCTGGAGCTTTTAAGAGGTATTGTTTCTAGACAAAATATTGAAAACAGCCAGGTCACATCTTTATTTTCAGCTGATTCCCAGACATGGAAGACATCATCACTGAGCTTCAGGAGGCTGACTGTGGAGAGGGTAGTGTCCACTCTCACTAACCTGATGCACACAGACGTTACACTTATCACAGAACACCATATCATTCCCTTCTTCACTGTCTGGAGATTGGCACACATCACAGATCACATTTTCATCATACTCTATGCCTAGCCCTTCCTCTCTCTCAATAGCATGGTTCATATTTTCATGGCTATGGCGTTCCAGGACTTCTACTGTCTTTTCCATAAGATTCTCATCAACTGGCCCACAACCTGCACAGAAATACAAACAATCAATCAAGCCATCAGTCAGCTGTCATTCCCAAATCAGTGTAAGCCCAGTGCTTGGGGGTGGTTTCTAAAGGATAAAACCATCTCTTCCGTACTCTAAAACAAATTTCAAAAATCTTTTACTAGGGCCATTACATATTTGCCTATAATCACACATTAGTGTTAGACACATGAAAGGGAAAATACATTTCACCATATTTCTTAGAAGATAAATTATTGACCCTTTCAATTTTCTATCTAAAGCCTACCCAGTTTCCTCCTAAATCTCTCTCCATTTTCTTTTACTCCCACCAAGGGAGGACTTTTACCAAGCTTTGTAATTCTGAACACTTTTAATACAGGGTTATAAAGTAATTAAAATCACATAACTATTTAGATGTAAATGATGATTCATTCTTGGCAAATTAGTCCCAGTAAGCACATCTAATGGTTATACAAGGAAATTTTCACAGAAAATGGTATTAAGCCCTAAAAGAAAATTCTAGGCACTATGTGTATATGATTATACATATGAAATACTTTGCTTTCAAACATGACTTATTAAAAATCTAATGGTAGTTTCCAGTGGGAAACTATAACATAAACACATTAGCATTCACAAAGGTCTAACCACAATTCCGAAATTACCTTTTTGACTCTTGATTCCTTTTTCCTTCTAAGTTTTATTTTTTCTTAGCCTTCCACATTTAATGACCCAACTAAAAGATTCGTTTGGTGGATGCTGGTAACAACTAAACATTTTTCTTCTTAAGGGGACTTACGATTTTGTATGAGCACATATATATTTATTCTAGCAGTAAGCTCAGGAATAATTCTCAAAATGATCCCAAACAAATTTACCCAAGTATTTCACTTCATCTGTAATATAAGGTGTCCCAAGGAACTCTGGAATTCCACAATAAATTACCTTTGTTATGTTGTGGTGATTTATGAAACTGAAAACCACCCAAGTTTTACGTTTCATTTTTCCAGCCAAGACAAATTACACACACACATACACACAAATTTTTTTCTGGAGTGTTGTGGTTTTAAGAGCACTTGGATTCAAATTCCAACTTCACCTCATAATGGATATGTAAGTCCTGATAAGTTATTTATCTTCTTTAGGCTTAGTTTCCTTATCTATAAAATAAGGATAATAATAACCAACTTACTGATTTGTTGTGAGGCTGAGATGAGGTAATGGTCATACATTGCCAACAGTGCCTGGTACACAGTAAGCACTCAATTTTTAAATTCTCTAACTGAACCAGAAAATATGCATCAATTAATTTTGTTTAAAAAATTTTTAAGCTATCAGAAGCCTCACTATAATATTATTTATGCTAAAGGAAAACTTGAGATAAGGCAATCCTCTTTAAAAATTCTTCCAAGTCTAAATGCAGTAAGGCATCCGGGATGGCATCGTGGAACAGAAAAAGGTCATTAATGGAAAGACTGGTGAAATTCCAATAAAGTCTGAAGTTTAGTTAATAGTAATGTACCCGTGTTGTTTCTTAGCTCTAACAAATGTACCATGGTAATGTAAGGTGTTAACATTTGGGTAAACTGAAACTGTGTGAAGGGTATACAGGAATTCTCTAAACTAAATGTGTGACTTTTCTGTAAATCTAAAACTATTTCAGTAAAGTTTATTTTAAAAAAAAACTCATTCAAGGGGAATTAGTTGCAAAATACAAAAGGTACCTCATTATAAGGTGGTTTCATGCCGAAGGCAGGCTTGTAATGACTGTAATATATATGGATGGTATTCATAAACACAACCAAACATTGAGCCATGAATCATTTGATTATGCCAGGCCATCATACACTGATTTTCCTTCTCCATCAGTCTTTTATTCTTTTCCCTTTGCATTTCATACCCTAACCTAAATTGATCCCTTCTCCTCTTAGACAGCAGAGCAAGAGAAGACATTGGCTAAAAAGGCTTTCCCAAATCAAAACAGTTTTACAAAGCAAGGACTAAGTATTGGTTAGTGTCAGAATAACTACCATTGCTAGGCCAAACTGGATTTAACACAATTTTAATTTTTATTCATGTGCATTCAGATACCAGACTCAAAAGAGAAAACAAAAGGAGGGAAGGGAAGGAAGAAAAGAAAATCACCCATCCTTATTATACTAACAATAAACAAATGTGATTCAAACAAAAATGAAACCAAATTTAACCTTCACCACACTTCATATAGAGACTTGAAAACCACCCACAGTTCCACAAGAGCACTTGGATCTAAACAGTTCCCAAATTGAAGACAGATCAAAAAGGCCTGTGGTAGGCATAAACTGAATTTCCTGAATTTCAGCCCAGCATCTCCTAACAATGCTAGTGTGGGACTGTATGGCATATATGTACTTTTAAATTATCATGTTTGTTCCCAAGTTTTTAGTTTACTTATTAATTTATTTATTTTTAGAATTGTATGTAACTCTAGAACTCATTGGTGGTCACTAAGAACTGCTCTGGGGATGTTTTGCCTTAGGCCTTTAATCCATGGCCCTTGCAGCAAAATTATAGGGAGTACCAATCACAGCAACATTTCTGTTGCAGTGATGCTGCCCAGTGCTGAAGTTGGAGCTTCTCTCCATCAGGCGGAGATGGGAAACCCTTGGCAGAGATGCTTCTACCCCTGGCCCCACTAACAGATCAGATGTTCTTCAGGTCTGAGCCACAAACCAGCTTCAGAATCCTATTCAATCAGAAGTCCAATCAGCCACGACTGCTTTCTCATGCGGAGTTGGGAAACAATATCTTGAAACATACTTGCCTGCCCCTATGCCTGCTCACCTTGGATGAGGAAAGAAAAGATTAGATTTAAGTGTTATTGCTCTATTTTGATATTTTTATGCATCTGAAGAAATATCTCATTAAGATAAGATCAAAGAGAAAAATAAATGAAAAGGCCACAAAAGAAAGGAAGCCACAAGATGGAAGCAAGTTAAAGAGTCCTGAAAACTTACAAAAAAAGAAAAAAGAAAAGAAACCGTAAGTCAAGTCAAGGCATTACTTAATTGCGAAGAAAACACACCCATTTCTGCAAGGTCTTCGTTGAGTTCCTGGAGCCAGAAGATATCCATGTCATCTAGGTCATAGCGGCACACAGATGCTGCCAGCTCCAGGATGTTGATGTATCCAGGCTCCGTGGGTTCTGGGCCAGAGCAGTGGATGTACTTTTGGGGCCGGATGACTAGAACCTCCTTTACTTTCTCAGCTATAATCCTAGAAGAGCAAGAGAAAGAAATTGTTAACAATCAACAGATGACACATTCTAGGCACTGCTTGGATGGGCCCAGCAACGCTCAGGCCATACAGTAGAGTTTGACCTTCTTCCTTTCCACCCTGGGTAAATCCCCTGGTCTGCTCTCTGGGAGACATGGCAGATCCCCTTCTAGAAAGCAAATGTTCTGAAAAATTCAGTAGTTTTGTCATCTGCTGCGAACTCTCCGACTGCTAACAATATGCTTCATTCACCCTTACGGATCCTAGGTCCCTACCACCATTTATCATATAGTCTAATAAAATTTTGTTGCTTTACTGTGTATTCTTATTGCAATGGCCACTAAGCTTATTTAGAAATGGAAACCTGGAATGGATTAATACCTACCTCAAAAGCATAGTCAGATCCCATACCAAAGAAATATTTCAGCCAAACTCATTTCCTGCCATAGAGGCAATAATGGAGGCAAAGACTACAGGCTCACACAAACCTGTTTTTTTCTGCCACTCACTTGCATGGTGATCTTGGGCAATTACTTAATTTCTATAAGTTTCAGTTTTCCTAGCTTAAAGGTAGGGATAATAATCATAAATTGTGATAAAATAACTGCAAATTCATAGGGCAATTATGACACTTATAGGAAATAAAATTTAAAGTGCTTAGCACAGGGTCTAATAAAAAGTAGGTGTTTAATAATATCATTGTTGTTATTTTTATTTTCACTATTTATGTGGATGAATTAAAGCCAAGAGACAATGGAGTTATACAAACTCAAGTCATTTGCCAGCCACAAATGATAGGTCTGAGCCAGGATAACCTGATGGGACTAAAGATTCCAACTCTTCCATCAACTTCTCCAAGAGGCCCAAAGCAAACTCATACTTCCCCTTACCTTTCCTAACAACCAAGGGCCCAGAACCCAAGGCAAGGAAGCCAAGCAAGGAAGAAATATGAATTTCTCATACCAACCATTCATTCTGAATTGTTGTGTTAAATACTGCATGAAGCATCAGAAAATATAACCAAGAGGAAATGTGGAATATTATGCCTTAGCAATTTTTAAAAAGAGAGAAATAAATATGATAATAATAAGAAAATAATAAAAATCATTCCTCTGGAAGGCTTCTGGAACCTGTTTCTTTTCTTTACTTTAGAGTCACTATACATATACCCTAACAGTCGTAAAGCATATGCACATTCATATGTATACATATAAGCATATATAAGCATAGTCTACCCTATAAAGATGGACATTAAATAGTTCTTCCTAAGCAATCCTTCAAAAGCCTTTGATTACAAATAATGTAGGTTGAATAAAGTTAATACTGTCATACACAGTTTAATATTTTCCACTGTTTGTTGGTTTTGAAGTCAAAGGCAACAAATATTTGAAGAAGAGAACAGAACCTCAAATATTAATTAAGGCTAAAAATTTGGCAACTGTTGTCAGAAGTATGCTTCCAAATGAAACAAACCCAACTGAAAAGAATAAGACACGCTCTATCAATTTTCCAAAGACTGTAGGATTAAATATGCTTCTTTGGTACAAGGCCTATGAGGTAATTATAGAATATCCAATTTCTGCTCATCAGTCATCTTTTTCTAAAAAAGAATAATATTTTGCGAACTATTCACCTCAATTGCTTCAAATTCTATGTGGAACAAGGGAGAATATAAATGTTCATTAAACTAATACGTTTGGTTAAACAAAAAAGTTTCTGGAAGAAAGCAAAAGAGAATATATTTGGGGCAGGCAAAGATATTTTAAATAGGACACAAAACCCATTAACCATAAAGAAAAAGACTGAAAACTAAACTATAACTTTTGTTTATCCCACAGATCAGCACTACAAGTATAGATAGGTGCTTGCATGATAAACTTCTAAGGCATGACACTGGTACAGAGAGTTGACAACAGAGTGGTATATGGGAAAAATCTACCTATTGCATACTAGAGACTATAATTAATAGGAATAACTTGCTAGTATCACACAAATACTAGGGACTAATAATTAAGGACTGAGAAGAGCTATGAGGTGTTTTGGATCACAAGAATTGTTTAAAAAGGAGAATGACAAGGATTTTACAACTAAGTGATGATAATATGAGATACTGATTGATTATCATGGACAGAACATATGCAATGTGAAATCAGGAACCCACTACTTTATAAGTCAAGCCCTCAATCTTGATGCTTGCACTTGTGGAACTTATGGTTGTAAAGGGGAGGCTAAGCCCACATATCATTATGCCTAGGAGTCCCTCCAGAGAACCACTTTTGTTGCTCAAATGTGGACTTTCTCTCTCTAAGCCCAATTTTGCAAATAAATTCATCCCTCTCCCCCCGACAGGTGACAGGACCCCCCAGGTAAGTGAGACTCCCTAGTGATGTGGGACACAGATTCTGGAAATGAGCCTTACCCTGGCATCGAGGGGTTGAGAATGCCTTTTTGACCAAAAGAGGGGAAAAGAAAGGCAATGAAATAAGGTTTCTATGGCTAAGATAGTTCAAATACAGTCAAAAAGCTGCCCTGGAGGTTACTACTAATGCAAGCTTCAGCTAGGTATTCCAAGTGACCACAGTATAAGCCCAATTCAACAGTAGTCTCGAAAGCCCTAAAGAATACTCAGATCTCAACCTGAGATTCTATAAAAGTTTCACTGACTAAGTTTATTCTTCAGAAACAAATCCTCCAGAGAGCTCCTATGCCAGCCAAGTCCCCAAACCCGGAGGCAACAGCCTCTTCAAGAACATCAACCAGTTGCATCCTCTTCCCATAATGTCAACAGCCCTTTTCAACACGAACAAATTAGGTGGTCACTGCCTAGACATTCCCGAAGATCGGGCAAGTGATTAAACTAGAGGAAGGGATAGCAACAGACAAGAAAGAATTTAACAAAGGATTATGAATACTGAAACCCTATACAATTTTATTTTTCTTGGTTGCTGGAGTATTAGAACAGCTGGAGGCAAGGAACTGAAATGGTGGAACTATAACCCATAACATTCTTTGAAATTTGCTATATAGCTACTTGTCAAATTGTACTTTGAAATTTGTCACCTTTTTGCATATATGTTATATTTCATGATGAGGAAACAACTGAAACCGTGTAACTGTAACCCATAACATTCTTTGAAGTTTGCTCTAACTACTTAAGTTACACCTGGAAAGTTATCACTTCTACATAAATATGTTATATTCCACCATAAAAAAAGATGTAGTTAAGAGAGTACAAAAGCAATCCACAGAATAGGAGAAGATATTTGCAATCACATATAGGTGACAAAGAACTTATATCTACAATATATAACAAACATTTACAAATCAATTAGAGAAAGACAGATGGACCAATTAAACACTGGGCAAAAATCCTGAATAGACAATTCACAAGGCTAGTCAGATGGCAAATAAACATAATTTAAAGTTTCTCAACCTCATTAGTTATCAAAAAAGTGCAGTCACTACTACTACCTACCAGAATGACTAAAATTAACAAGACTGACCCAAAACTGACATTGCTGTCTTGGTAAGGAGATGGAGTAAATAGAATTCTCATACATTGCTGGTAGGAGTGTGCATTGGTACAATCACTTTGGCAAGCTATTTGGCAGAGGATATTATAGCTGAACATATGTATATCCTATGAACTAGCAAACCTACTCCAAGATATACATGTAACAGAAATGTGTACATATGAATACTAAAATGTTCATATCAGCAATTTTCATAATAGCTGAAACTGGAAATACCCTAATATCTATCAAGAACAGAATGGATAAATAAACTGTGGTATATTTATATAACGGAATAAGACACTGCAGTGAAAAGTAATGAACTCCTACATGCAACAGCACAGATGCATCACCCAACCCAAACAATGAACAAACAATCCAGTCTCAAATGAATACATACTTTATGGCTCTATTTCTATGAAGTTCAAAAACTGGAAAAAATTATCTTTGGTAAGGGGGATCAATTATTGGGAGGGAACATAAGGAGGGCTTCTGGGATTTTCATGAATTTTGATTTCTTGAGGTGGGTGGTGATTAAACCAGCGTGTTTAATTTGTAAAATTACATTGAGCTATACAATTATGATTTGTGTACTTTTCTGTAATACTTCCATTAAAAGTTTATAATGATAATGATGATGTCATCTCACTTATCTTTCCATACATATATATATCTTGAACTGAAGGTCTGCAACTAAGCATTGAATCTATGACAATTAAAAAAATCATGGACAGGATGTCAACAACATGGTGAGGTAAGCAGCTACTGAAAACTCCTCTCCAGAGACTCAACGAAAAAAAAAGGACAATTCTGAATTGTTTGAAACTCTGGGGAAGGACATAGACTGGAAAAGGGCCCTGCAGAATGTGAACTGAAGAAAGAGAAGAAATATCAGATAGCAATCTTCCATCCCAGATCCTCTCTCCTACCCCTCACTCAGTCTCCGTATGGGAAAGGCACATAATCAGCAGACAGGAACTGTCGCACCAGGGACACAGATTTTAAAATCTCTCACAGCAGTGAGACAAAACCCAACTGTCTGAAGACCTAGAGGACAGGGGAGGACATTTCAAGGCCCAGGTCAGTGAGGGACAAAGAGACAAGAGAACGTGGACAGAGACTGCATTTCCAGCCTTGGATCTGAAAACCCTTCCCCCACTCTTGAAAGCAGCAGCAGCTGGCAGTCATTTGGGGATGGCTAGACAACTGGGTCAGCTGAGGGAGTACTTTGCCACAGGTAAAGCCCCATATCCAGCCAACAAAGTGAGGGCATAGGAATCCTGCAGTTTCAGCTCACCTGTATGCACCCTATGCTTGGAGGCAATGCAGCCTCTGAGGACCATTAAGTTACTGAACAGTGCAATCTGCTCTACAGTCTGGAAAGTGCAAGGGAAACAGAGCACCCCTGGAAGCCAGCAGATCTATATTACCACACACAGTGAACTTGCTGGAGTACCCAGGGCCTATCTCCCATTCTTTTGTCAGGCTATGACGAGTGCCTGATTTTTGGGGAAGATTGGTGGGCAGAGTCAATCTGACCACTGGCCAGCAAGAGAAACAAAGAAAACCAACAAGAAAACCGAAGGCAAAACAGAGAAAACAACCTCCAGAATAAACTAATCAAGAAAATCCAATGCCTAGACAGCAAAAAATCATGAGTCACACCAGGAAACAAGAAGATATGGCCCAGTCAAAGGAACAAACTAACACCTTAACTGAGATTCAAGATGTTCAACTAATTAAAGATATTCAAACAAACCTAAATCAAATCAACGAGTTGAAAGAAAAATGCAACAAAAGAGATGACGGATATACGGAAGACACTGGGTGACCATAAGAAAGAATTTGTAAGCTTGTATAAACAAAAAGCAGAACTTATGCAAATAAAAAGCACAATAGAAGAGATGGAAAGTACAATGGAGACATACATCAGCAGACTTGGAGAGGCAGAAGAAAGGATTACTGAACTAGAGGACAGAACATCTGAAACCCTACACACTGAAGAACAGATAGGAAAAACAATAGAAAAGTATGAGCAGGGGCTCAGGGAACTGAAGGACAACATAGAGCACATGAATATACGTGATAAGTGTCCCAGAAGGAGAAAGGAAAAGGAGCAGAAATAAGTGGAAATAATCAACGAAAATTTCCCAACTCTTACGAAAGAAATAAAATTACAGATCCAAGAAGCGCAGCATAGCCCAAACAGAATTGATCCAAATAGACCTACTCCAAGACACTTACTAATCAGATTGTCAAATGTCAAAGACAGAGAATTCTGAAAGCAGCAAGAGAAAAGCAATCCATCACATACAAGGGAAGCTCAATAAGACTAAGTGTGGATTTCTCAGTAGAAACCATGGAGGCGAGAAGGCAGTGATATGATATATTCAAGATACTGAAAGAGAAAAACTGCCAACCAAGAATCCTATACCTGGCAAAACTGTCCTTCAAAAATGGGGGAAAATTTAAAATATTTACAGATAAACACACACTGAAAGAGTTAGTGAAACAGGAGACCTTCTCTAGAAGAAATACTAAAGAGAATGCTTCAGACAGATAGGAAAAGACAGGAGAGAGAGGTTTGGAGAAGAGTGTAGAAATGAAGAAATCAGGAGACAGAAAGAGGATAAAGATCAGGCACTTGATGCTGAAGGACTACAGAATGTTCAACAGCATTGACTGTATAGATCCAGAAATGGATGGCACAATACTGGGGATGGTAGCACAATATTTTAAGTACACTGAACAAAGACGACTGTCAGTACAGTTGAAATAGGAAGGTTAGGGTCATGTAGGACACCAGAATGAAAAACAGAAGATAAATACTGGGACAGTATAATTTAGTGAAACCTAGAGTGGTCAACGATTGCAACTAAATGTATAAATACAAGAATGTTTTTACATGAGGGAGAACAAATGAATGTCAACTTTGTGAGGTGTTGAAAATGGGATGGTATTTCGGAAAAAATACAGTCAATGCAAACTAAAATATATAGCTAACAGTAACATTGTAATATGCTTCCATTAACTGTAACAAAGGCAATATACCAAATATAAATGTCTGTAAGAGGGGGATATAAAGGAGGGGTATAGGATTCTTGGTGTTGGTGTTGTTGTCTGACCTTTTAATTGTATTTTATTTTAATTTTTTCTTTTGTTGCTTTTCAGTTATTTTAAAAATTTCTTTTCCTTCTTTAATTTTTTAAACTCTTCCTCTTTCTTTGTGGAAGAAATGGAAATGTCCTCATATAGATAATGGTGGTGAATGCATAATTCTGTGATTGTTCACGGAAACATTGATTGTTTACTTAGTAGGAATGTATGGTGTATGAAAAAAACTGTCTAAAAAATAAACAGAGTGATACAAGTGCTAGAGAAAATATGGATAATGGCATGTACCTAATCACTATTGGTAGGTGTGATGGTTTGGATGTATTATGTCCCCCCAAATACCATTATTTTTGATGCAGTCTTGTGTGGGCAGGAAACGTATTGATGTTGATTGGATTGGAGACTTTTGATTGGATGTTTCTGTGGAGTTGTGATAACTCAACTGTGGGTGAGATCTTTCACTGGATAATTTCCATGGTGGTGTGGCCCTGCCCATTCAGTGTGGGCCTTGATTAGTTTACTGGAGCACTACATAAGCTCAGACAGAAGGAGTGAGCTGGCTACAGCCAAGAGGGACACTTTGAAGAATGTACTGGAGCTGAGAGAGGAACTGCAGTTTACAGAGACATTTTAGAGATGGCCTTTGAAAGCAGACTTTTGCTCTGGAGAAGATGAGAGAGGACAAATGCCTCAAGAGCAACTGAGAGTGACCTTTTGGAGAGAAGCGAAGCCTAGAGAGGAACGTCCCAGGAGAAAGTCATTTTGAAACCAGAACTCTGGAGTAGACGCCAGCTATGTGCCTTCCCAGTTAACCGAGGTTTTCCAGATGCCATTGGCCATCCTCCAGCGAAGGTACCCAATTGTTGATGCCTTACCTTGGACACTTTATGGCCTTGAGACTGTAACTGTGTAACCAAATAAACCCCCTTTATAAAAGCCAATCCATTTCTGGTGTTTTGCTTAATGGCGGCATTGGCAAACTAGAACAGTGGGGAAGTAGAATGCTGCAGCCCATCTGGAGGGGAGTGTGGTGGTTCCACAGAAAGCTAAGTTTGGGGTTGCCATACAGTCCTGCAACTCTGTTATGGGTATATACTTGGAAAAAATGAAAAGAGGGACATGAATGGACATTTGCACAGTGGGGTTTATGTTGGCAGTATTCATGATTTGCAGCAGATGGAGGTGGCCTAAGGGTACATTGACTGAAGAACAGAATGGCAAACTGTGGTGGATACATTCAATGGAATATTGAGCTGTTACAAGGAGGAATGAAGTTGTGAGGTATGCAATGAGGTGAATGGGCATTGAGGACAGTATACTGAGTGAAATAAACCAGAAACGAAAAGCCAAACATTATAATGCCTCACTAATATGGGCTAACTATAATGTGCAAACTCTGAGAAGTGAATCTGAAAGCATAGGTTATCAGGGGAAGGCTTAATGTAAAGTTTCTAAATTGTAAGCTCTTACATCAGTAACATCTATTTCTGAGTTGTAATAGCTGTTTCTAAATTCTGAAATGCTGGGCTTTTTGTGTATAAACTGGTTGGTTCCTAGAACTTTGGGTATCTGTGTGACACCTGAGACTCAAAGACAGAATCCAGCAGCTAGGAATGTCAGCATTACCCAATACAGCAAATATTAAAAAGTCTGAAAAAAAGATCAGATTTCAACTAGCAATATGAACAAAATGGACTTGGTTAGGACTAAGGTAAATCAGACTAAAGGGTAAAGGACGATAGTGACGGTGTTATAAAACTTCAATTTCTGTGAGACCAAAGGAAGAGATGTTTATTAGCATAAAAATCTATATTTTTGTAACACACTATAATTTAACTTATATGGACAGTGTATTCAAACATAATTACATGGAACTGTGAATAGGAAGTGAAATCTGGTTGTTTTGTACAGGTTAGTGTGGAGCCCCGAAACATCCCAACATAATTTGGGCAGAGAATAAAAATGTATTTGCAAAGCCCCCTTGAGGGACTGGGGGAAAATGTGGAAATATTAAACTTCCCCACCTGGGGAATTACTGATATTCTTGCAAGCATTGGGGACTACCAACTTAGAAAGCCAAGCCCTCAATTTTGGGCTTGCCCTTATGAAGTCTGTTACTGCAAAGGAGAGGCTAAGCCTACTTAAAATTGTGCCTAAGAGTCACCCCCAGAGAACCCCTTTTGTTGCTCAGATGTGGCCATTCTCTAAGCCCAGTTGGCAGGTAAACTGAATGCCCTCCCTACTACGTGGGACATGATTCGTGCGGATGAGCTTGGCCCTGGCATCGTGGGATTGAGAAAGCCTTCTTGGACCAAAAGGGGGAAGAGAAATGAAACAAAATAAAGTTTTAGTGGCTGACAGATTTCAAATGGAGTCAAGAGGTCATTGTGGAGGTTATTCTAATGAGTTATAAAGGTATCCGTTTTTAGTTTTTACTGTATTGGAATAGCTAGAAGGAAATATCTGAAAGTGCTGAACTGCAACACAGTAAACTTGATTCTTGAAGACAATTGTATAATTATATAGCTTACACTGTGTGACCATGTGATTGTGAAAACCTCATGGGTCCCACTCCCTTTATCCAGTATATGGACACATGAGTAGACAAATGGGGACAGAAAGTAAATGAATTATAGGGAGGAATGGGGGGGTATGGGATGATTGCGTGTTCTTTTTTACTTCAATTTTTATTCTTTTTTGTGTTAATGAAAATGTTCAAAAATTTATTGCGGTGATGAATGCACAACTATATAATGTTACTGTGAACAACTGATTGTACACCATGGATGATTTATGGTTTGTGAATATATCTCAATAAAATTGAATTTAAAAAATTATGGACAGAAAGAGTAACATCAAAGGCAAGGAAATGGGTAGGTAAGGGTGAGGTTAATGCCAACATACAAGGAGAAACTCTTGTATTTAGAAGGGAAGGTCTATGAGAATTAGTGAAAAATATCATTTTGGGATTTTTTAAATGTAGCTTTATTATCTATAAGCATATATAATATTGTTACAGCTTGAAGAAATCCCAGGATTGTCCCTGGGTGATTTTCTTTTCTTGCCACTATGTGCTAGGTATAGAAATGCTCTTTGAATGATCACCAGACCACTGACCAAATCAACAAAATCTCACAATCCTAGAGGCAAGAATACTATTCGTTAGGATAAATTGAAATCAGCTTTCAATTTATATGTTTTAGTGTAACTGAATGTTGTAATAACTTCCTAGATGGCTAGCCTTTGGTGAAAGGACCCATAACCACATCTGTTTAGTGCCATGGAAAGAAGGCCTATTTACCTGCTCCTCAGGGCAGACCACAGTGGCTGGAAAATTCAACCTCTTGCCCACATGGACATTGCTGTGCCCACTGGGAAAGCAATAAAAAGTAAGCTGTTACCACTCTAAACTGATCTACAGCCTCCTCCAGTTTCTCATGCACAGTGAGCCCTCAGTGTCTCTCCAGTTAATCCAAATATTTTACAGATACAGACTATGCCACATTTCCTAACAAGCAGATTAGAATCATTTGTGAACAGTATAAAAATGGCACAATGAATATCATAATATCACAGATTTTTAAAAGGCTTGAAATGAGTATCTTGAAAACTAACTAAATAGTATCCCCTTCCAATAAAAACAATATGAGTAGTTTCCCAAGCTGCAACTTTGATTTTCTCCCCATTCTGGGCTGATCGCTTATCTCCATGACTCATCTAAGAAGCAAAAGATAATTATAATCTCTGTGGCAGATAGTATTTTCCAAAATTTGCTGCAACAACATCTCCCAATCTCACTGTTCTTCTATTAATGCGACTTCATCATCAAGTGGTTAAGTCTATTTCCCCTCACCCCAAATCAGGGCGGGGGAGGGTGAGGGGGGCTTGTGACTTTTTTGACCAATAAATACAGCAGAAGTGATTCTGTGTGAAGTGAGAGGATGGGTCATAAAAGGGAATGAAGTTTTCATCTTGTTCGCTGGAAAACATGTACTTGGAGCCCTGAGCCTGGAACCTATATGAAATCTGACCATGCTAAGGTTATCATGCTCTGAGAGGCCAAACAACATGGAAAGGCCATGTGTAGTCTTCGTGTCATCCCAGCCCATTAGACAGGCATGTTAGTGAATGAGCCTTCAGATGATTCCAGTCTTTAGCCACTGAGTCACCCACAAACTTCAAAACATCCCAGATGAGGCCCTAGACATCATGGAGCAGAATCAAACTATCCCCATTGTGCCCTGACTGAATTCCTGACCCAGAGAATCCATGAGCATGACTATGATAACATGGTTGCTTTAAGCTTCAAAATCTGAGAGTAATTTATTACACAGCAATAGCAAATGGGACATCTGCTAAAGGACTGTTTCAAGCTTTGAATAAGATAATGTGTGTGTGTGTGTGTGTGTGTGTGTGTGTGTGTGTGTGAAAGTGCTCTGTAAATTGTGCTTCTTACTGAATTCTCATAATTGAAAGCAAGAGCAACAGAACTCTGTTGCCTAATATGGAATGGGAAAGTGGGCTAAGGAGAGCAGAGGGATGTGGGAGAGGCCTGATGACCAAATACTGACAGCAGTGGAGTTAGGGACAGGCTTATGTCTCCATTTATCATTAAGAGCTCTTTTTCCTTTGACTTACTATATGAAATCTGGATAGATTTTGAAAGTAGAAGGAAGAGCATCTCCTGATGTTCTGATTATGGGGCATGAGACAATGAAGAACCAAACCCTCTCAGCCTGAAAAACTGAAAAGACAAGAGTTACAGCTGGAAAGGTGGATTTTCCTTCAGGTAAATACGGAAATCTATGGATAGAAGTGGTTTAAAAAAAAGATCAGCAGTTCAGTTTGGAGCATTTTAAGTCTGTTTACTGGACATCCAAGTAGAAATGTTGAGTTGGCAGTTATATATTTGAGCCTGGTGTTTACTAGAGAAAGCAGTTCTCCATAGCCCAGTTAGTCCAAAGTTTACATTCCAAGGAGAAATAGGGACCTATATGAATATCCAATAATTTTCTCTTTCAGGCTCACTAATGACCCAGAAATATATCATAATATGTTAATAAAACGCACGTTATAGAATGATCCCATTTACTTACATATCATACATACACGTGTGTACATATACATACTATATACCACTTTGTATTCTGATTTTTCTTTTTAAGTAAGTAAATAATTTATCTATAATTTTAAAAGCATACACACATTCCTACCTCACAACATATAAAATATGAACTCAAAATGGATCAACAAGCTAAGTATTGGAGCTAAAACTATAAAACCCTTTGAAGAAAACACAAAGGAATATCTTTAAGATGTTGTATCAAGCAATGGATTCTTAGAATTTATACTAAATGCATGAGCAACAAAAATTTTGTGAATTGGATTTCATCAGAATTAAAACTTGAGGGCAAAGGGCATTATCAAGGAAGTGAAAAGACAACCTACAGAAAGGGAGAAAATATTTGGAAACCATATATCTGATAAAGGTTTACCATCCAGAATATATAAAAAACTCTGACAACTCAACAACAAAAAATACAAACAACTCAATTAGAAAATGGACAAATGCCTTGAATATCCTAAGAAGATATATGAATGGCCAATAAGAACATGAAAAGATGCTCAACATCATTTGCCATTAGGGAAATGCAAATCATACCCAGAATGATACAACACTTCACACCCACTAGGATGGCTATTACCTAAAAAAACAGAAAATAATATGTGTAGGTGAGCATGCAGAAAAATAGGAACCTTATACACTGTTGGTGGGAATACATTTTACAAAGTTATGCAAATGCAGATGCTGTGGAGAACAGTTTGGCAGTTCCTCAGAAAGTTAAGTATGGCTTTACCATATGACCTGGCAATCTCACTTTTAGGTATATACCCAAAAGAATTGAAAGGAGGGATTTTAACACATATTTGTAACAACAATCTTCATAGCAGCATTATTCACAGTAGCTAAAAGGTGCAAGCAAGTCAAGTGTCCATCAATGAATGAATGGATAAGCAAAATGTGGAATATACATACAATGGGATATTTTTCAGCTGTAAAAAGGAATGAAGTTTTCATACATGATATTACATGAATAAACCTTAAAGACATCATGTTGAGTTAAATAAGACAGACACAAAAAAAATATTGCATGACTTCACTTATATATAAGAATTAATGAGAATACGCAAATTCACACAGACATAAGGTAGAATATAGGTTATGGTTATCAGGGGTGGAGAGGGGAATGGGGAATGGGGAGTTAATACATAATGAGTACTGAGTTTCTGTTTGGTATGATGGAAAAGTTTTGGTAATGGATGATGGTGATAATGGCACAACATTATAAATGTAATTAATACTACCAAATTGTATACTTGAAAGTAGTTAAAATGTGAAGTTTTATGTCATATATGATACAATAAAAATTTTACAAAAAGTTTTCACATGAATACATGATAAATATACCATTATCCATTTGTGTGTCATTTAATTTATATTTATATTTTCTTTCAACCAAAAATGAAGCATTGTTTTCCTTCCACTGTAATCTTACTGCAATAGAAAACAATTAAAATAGAAAAAAATGATCTGAAGCTTGCTGTTTAGCACTGACTAGTATCAAAATGATCCTTACGCCACCTGAAAACATGTAATGGGATTAACATTATCTTAATTTGTAGAATTTACTTAAAAAATTTTCTGTGGTAATGAACAGATTTATCTGAGCAGTTATATTTTGCAGTCCAAGTTGGCTCTGTAATTCTCTGTACCATTCTCCTTAATCACCACATATGCCACTACACTATAGTAAACTAACAGACAGGAGTACTGCAGAAAGTCAATGAAACAAGGGTAAAACCCAGTTTGAGGGCCATAACAAAGATTGTGAAAGGATTTTCACCTATTATAGCATGAGTAACTTTAGCATCCAAGGATGAGGTAAATTAATTTATATACATCCAAAAGTACTTCGGTAAGCTCATTTTGAGAACCTTGTAGATTAGGTGTTAAATAAAAAATGAGTGTGCACTCTATTTTTATTACTATTTAAGTTTCTCTAGCTGATTAATCTGTTGAGAGGCAAAAAAGACAAGATACTCAAACACAAACCAAAACATTACTAGGTGATGTCATCAACATGGCAATGTTAGATATCCCCTGGAAAAGTCTCCCATCAGAATCAGCTAATAAAAGGACAAATTCCATTTGCTTGGAACTCTGGAGGACATTAGAGACTGGGGAAGGACTGCACAAATGCTGAATTGAAGAACAAGAAACATAATCTCTTAATATCAGTAGGATATTTTCTTCCTGGAGCCACCAGTCCAGAACCCTCCAACTCACTCGGTTCCTCACAACTTCGGGGTTGCACAGAAGCAGCATGGCCATGGCTGCAGAGTACAGAGCCACTCACAGCAGTGGAACCCCACGCATATCCAGGCACAGGGACCGAAGTCTACAGAGAACCTGGGGAAACACAAGCAGCTAAGGCATGCTGCACACAAAAGGGCCCCCAGGGGAAAGAAAAAAAAGAGATTGGAGCAGAACTATCGGTAATAGGTATGCACATTCAATCCAGTTTCTGGTAGCTGGACCATCTAAAGGCAAAACAGATTTTCCAGACTGACCCTCCTTTCTGGATAGACCCCATCTGGGTTCCCAGGGTGGGATACCTTAAAGGGGAAGAAACCACAGGCAGAAAGGCCTCACAGAAAAAAAAAAAAAAAAAAAAAAACAAGGAAAACTGAACAGCTATAAGACAGTATGGGTCCCAGAATTGAAAAGTGTAAGGAAAAGGGGGCAATGAGTGAAGGAGAGAATTTAAACAAATCATGGTAGCTGGGGAGAAAATTCTAAACAAAAACAAAACAGAACAGATCAAAATACTTGGAGAGGGAACACAGGAAAAGAAGCTTTCTCCTGGAAGTGATATAATTGCAAAAAAAGTGCAATCTTAAAAATTGTACCACACATCCACAGCAAGAATCAGATGAAGAGCTGAGAAAATCTGAGGTGTGCTGGTGTGAATCTATTATGTACCTCACAAAAGTCATGCTCTTTTAGTCCAATCTTGTGGGGACAGACCTATTGTGGGTGGGATCTTTTGATTAGGTTGTTTCCATGGAGATGTGACCCTGCCCATTCAAGATGGGTCTCAGTTTACTGGAGTCCTTAAGAGAGCTCAGGGGGAGAGAGCTCAGAGCCGACACAGATCCAGACACTTCGAGAAGCAGACAGAAAGATGTTTGGAGATGCTAAGCTAAGAAATGAAGAGTGGAGTTTGCCCCAGAGAAGCTAAGTGAGAACCCACAGATGCTTAAAGAGAGAAGCTGAGAGAGACAGTTTGAAGAGAAGCTAAGATATGTAATCCAGAGTTTGTGTCCAGGAGAAGCTAAGAGAGAAGCTGAGACAGAAGCCGAGAGACTTTCTGGAGAAAGCAATTGTGAAATCAGAACCAGAAGAAGGACTAGCAGCAAACATCACCATGTGCCTTCCCATGTGACAGAGGAACCCTGGATGCCATCAGCCTTTCCTCAGAGAAGGTATCTACTTCCTGATGCTTTAATTTGGACATTTTCATGGCTGTGGAACTGTAAATTTCTGACCTAATAAACCCCATTGTAAAATTGAATCCATTTCTGGTGTTTTGCATTCTGGCAGCTTTAGCAAACCAAAACAACAGGCTACTTTAAAGGTCCCAAATAAGTTGAGCCAAGCATCAAAGAGCTTTAATGCAAAGTCAATCAACAATAAACCCTAGAACAGACAAGAGAGAGAAACTGACTGTGCTGGTTTGCATATTTATGTCCTCTAGAAAAAGCCATACTCTTTAATGCATTCTTGTGGGGGCAGACATATTAGTGTAGACTGGGTTGGAACCTATTGGTTCAGTGTCCATGGAGATGTGACCCACCCAACTAGAGGTGATAACTCTGATTGGATAATTTCCATGGAGGTGTGGCCCCACCCATTCAGTGTGGGCTTTGTTTAGTTTACCGGAGAACTATATAAGCTCAGACAGAAGGAGCTCATAGTGAGCTGGAGCTGAGACAGACATTTTGAATACAGCCGTTTGAAGCTGATGCAGACATTTTGGAGAATGCCATTTTGAAACGTAACCTAGGAGCAAGCAGATGTCAGCCACGTGCCTTCCCAGCTAAGAGAGGTTTTCCGGATGCCAACGGACTTTCTCCAATGAAGATACCCTTTGTTGATGGACACTTTATGGCCTTAAGACTGTAACTGTATAACCAAATAAACCCCCTTTTATAAAAGCCAATCCATTTCTGGTGTTTTGCATTCCAGCAGCATTAGCAAACTAAAACACTGATCTTCAGAGTTAATTCATCAAAACAATCAGATGCCTAGACATGAACCAAAAATTACAAGCCATCCTAAGAAAAAGGAAGATATGGCTCAGTCAAGTGAACAAATTAAAACTTCAGAGGAGACACTGAATTTTGAACAATTAATCAGAGGAACTCCAACAAATCTCCTAAATCAATTCGAGATGAAGAAAAATATGTATATAGAGTGAAAGGATACTAAGAATACAATATGTAAGCATAAAGAAGAATCTGAAAATTTAATGGAGATGAAAAATACATTACAGGCATACAACAGCAGATCTGAATAGACAGAAGAAAGAATCAGTGAACTAGAAGACAGGACAGTAGAAAACATACAGTCAGAAGAGGAAAGAATAGAAAAATTGAGCAGTGTCTCAGGGATTTGAGTGACAGCATGAAGTACACAAACATATGCATCATGGGTGTTCCAGAAGGAGAAGAGAAGGGAAAAGGGGTAGAAAGAATATTTGAGGAAATAATGGCCCCCAATTTCCCAACTCTTAAGAAAGACATAAATACACATGTTTAAGAAGTACAACTTATTCCAAACAGAATAAATCCTCACTGACTTACTCTGAGACACATACTAATCAGAATGTCAAAATTCAAAGATAAAGACAGAATTCTGAAAACAGCAAGAGAAAAGTAATTCGTCACATACAAGGGATCCTCAATAAGACTAAGTGCTGATTTCTCATCAGAAACCACGGAGGTGAGAAGGCAGTGGTATGATATATATATAAGGTCCTGAAAGAGAAAAACTCTTAGCCAAAAATACCTTATATGGCAAAACTCTCCTTCAAAAATGAGGAATAGTTTAAAATATTCATAGATCAAGAGAAACTGAGAGAGTCTGTCAAAAAAAGCCCTGCCTTATAAGAATCACTAAAAGGAGTTCTGCAGGTTGAAAGCAGACAGGACAGCATGGCTTGTAGTAGTGTGAAGAAATGAAGATTACCAGCATGGGAAACTGAAAGAATAAATGCAAAACACAATAGCACTGTATTCTCTCTTTTTTTTTTTTTTTTGACTTTTTCTTTTAATCTTCATTTTATTGAGATATATTCACATACCACGCAGTCATACAAAACAAATCGTACTTTCGATTGTTTACAGTACCATTACATAGTGGTACATTCATCACCCAAATCAATCCATGACACCTTCATTAGCACACACACAAAAATAACAAGAATAATAATTAGAGTGAAAAAGAGCAATTGAAGTAAAAAAGAACACTGGGTACCTTTGTCTGTTTGTTTCCTTCCCCTATTTTTCTACTCATCCATCCATAAACTAGACAAAGTGGAGTGTGGTCCTTATGGCTTTCCCAATCCCCTTGTCACCCCTCATAAGCTACATTTTTATACAACTGTCTTTGAGATTCATGGGTTCTGGGTTGTAGTTTGATAGTTTCAGGTATCCACCACCAGCTACCCCAATTCTTTAGAACCTAAAAAGGGTTGTCTAAAGTGTGCATAAAGAGTGCCCACCAGAGTGACCTCTCAGCTCCTTTTGGAATCTCTCTGCCACTGAAGCTTATTTCAGTTCCTTTCACATCCCCCTTTTGGTCAAGAAATGTTCTCCGTCCCACGATGCCAGGTCTACGTTCCTCCCCGGGAGTCATATTCCACGTTGCCAGGGAGATTCACTCCCCTGGGTGTCTGATCCCACGTAGGGGGGAAGGCAGTGATTTCACCTTTCAAGTTGGCTTAGCTACAGAGACAGGGCCACATCTGAGCAACAAGGAGGCATTCGGGAGGAGGCTCTTAGGCACAACCATAGGGAGGCCTAGCCTCTCCTTTGCAGCAACCGTCTTCCCAAGAGTAAAACCTGTGGTAGGGGGCTCAACCCATCAAACCACCAGTCCCCTATGTCTGTGGTCATGTTAGCAACCATGGAGGTGGGGTAGGCAAATACCCCTGCATTCTCCACAGGCTCCTCAAGGGGGCACTACATCTTTTTTTTCCTTGTTTTTCTTTTTCTTTTTTTTTTTTTTAACTTTCCCTTCTTTTTTAAATCAACTGTATGAAAAAAAAAGTTAAAAAGAAAACAAACATACAATAAAAGAACATTTCAAAGAGACCATAACAAGGGAGTAAGAAAAAGACAACTAACCTAAGATAACTGCTTAACTTCCAACATGTTCCTACTTTACCCAAAGAAAGTTACATAATACAGCAACATTTCTGTGAACTTGCTCCTACTATATCCATCAGAAATTAACAGACCATAGTCATTCCTGGGCATCCCCAGAACGTTAAATAGCTTATCTGTTCTTCTTGGATTATTGTTCCCCCTTCCTTAATTGCTCTCTATTGCTAGTTCCCCTACATTCTACATTATAAACCATTTGTTTTACATTTTTCAAAGTTCACATTAGTGGTAGCATATAATATTTCTCTTTTTGTGCCTGGCTTATTTCGCTCAGCATTATGTCTTCAAAGTTCATCCATGTTGTCATATGTTTCAAAAGATCGTTCCTTCTTACTGCCGCGTAGTATTCCATCGTGTGTATATACCACATTTTATTTATCCACTCATCTGTTGAAGGACATTTGGGTTGTTTCCATCTCTTGGCAATTGTGTATAATGCTGCTATGAACATTGGCGTGCAGATATCTGTTCGTGTCACTGCTTTCCAATCTTCCGGGTATATACTGAGAAGTGCAATCGCTGGATCGAATGGTAACTCTATATCTAGTTTTCTAAGGAACTACCAGACTGACTTCCAGAGTGGCTGAACCATTATACAGTCCCACCAACAATGAATAAGAGTTCCAATTTCTCCACATCCCCTCCAGCATTTGTAGTTTCCTGTTTGTTTAATGGCAGCCATTCTAATCGGTGTTAGATGGTATCTCATTGTGGTCTTAATTTGCATCTCTCTAATACTAGTGAAGCTGAACATTTTTTCATGTGTTTCTTGGCCATTTGTATTTCCTCTTCAGAGAACTGTCTTTTCATATCTTTTGCCCATTTTATAATTGGGCTGTCTGTACTATTGTCATTGAGTTGTAGGATTTCTTTATATATGCAAGATGTCAGTCTTTTGTCAGATACATGGTTTCCAAAAATTTTTTCCCATTGAATTGGCTGCCTCTTTACCTTTTTGAGAAATTCCTTTGAGGTGCAGAAACTTCTAAGCTTGAGGAGTTCCCATTTATCTATTTTCTCTATTGTTGCTTGTGCTTTGGGTGTAAAGTCTAGGAAGTGGCCGCCTAATACAAGGTCTTGAAGATGTTTTGCTACATTATCTTCTAGCAGTTTTATGGTACTTTCTTTTATATTGAGATCTTTGGTCCATTTTGAGTTAATTTTTGTGTAGGGGGTGAGGTAGGGGTCCTCTTTCATTCTTTTGGATATGGATATCCAACTCTCCCAGCCCCATTTGTTGAAAAGACCATTATGACTCAGTTCAGTGACTTTGGGGGCCTTATCAAAGATCAGTCGGCCATAGATCTGAGGGTCTATCTCCGAATTCTCAATTCGATTCCGTTGATTTATATGTCTATCTTTGTGCCAGTCCCATGCTGTTTTGGCAACTGTGGCTTTATAATAAGCTTCAAAGTCAGGGAGTGTAAGTCCTCCCACTTCATTTTTCTTTTTTAGCGTGTCTTTAGCAATTCGAGGCATCTTCCCTTTCCAAATAAATTTGATAACTAGCTTTTCCAAGTCTGCAAAGTAGGTTGTTGGAATTTTGATTGGGATTGCATTGAATCTGTAGATGAGTTTGGGTAGAATTGACATCTTAATGACATTTAGTCTTCCTATCCATGAACATGGAATATTTTTCCATCTTTTAAGGTCCCCTTCTATTTCTTTTAGTAGAGTTATGTAGTTTTCTTTGTCTAGGTCTTTTACATCTTTGGTTAAGTTTATTCCTAGGTACTTGATTTTTTTAGTTGCTATTGAAAATGGTATCTTTTTCTTGAGTGTCTCTTCAGTTTGTTCATTTCTAGCATATAGAAACATTACTGACTTATGTGCATTAACCTCGTATCCCGCTACTTTGCTAAATTTGTTTATTAGCTCTAGTAGGTGTATCGTCGATTTCTCAGGGTTTTCTAGATATAAGATCATATCATCTGCAAACAATGACAGTTTTACTTCTTCTTTTCCAATTTGGATGCCTTTTATTTCTTTGTCTTGCCAGATTGCCCTGGCTAGCACTTCCAGCACAATGTTGAATAACAGTGGTGACAGCGGGCATCCTTGTCTTGTTCCTGATCTTAGAGGGAAGTCTTGCAGTCTCTCACCATTGAGTACTATGCTGGCTGTGGGTTTTTCATATATGCTCTTTATCATGTTGAGGAAGTTTCCTTCAATTCCTACCTTTTGAAGTGTTTTTATCAAAAAGGGATGTTGGATTTTGTCAAATGCTTTTTCAGCATCTATTGAGATGATCAATTGATTTTTCCCTTTTGATTGTAATGTGTTGTAATACATTGATTGATTTTCTTATGTTGAACCATCCTTGCATGCCTGGAATAAACCCCACTTGGTCATGGTGTATGATTTTTTTAATGTGTCTTTGGATTCGATTTGCAAGTATTTTGTTGACGATCTTTGCATCTATATTCATTAGGGAGATTGACCGGTAGTTTTCCTTTTTTATAGCATCTTTGCCTGGTTTTGGTATTAGATTGATGTTAGCTTCATAAAATGAGTTAGGTAGTGTTCCATTTTCTTCAATGTTTTGAAAGAGTTTGAGTAAGATTGTTGTCAGTTCTTTCTGGAAAGTTTGGTAGAATTCCCCTGTGAAGCCATCTGGCCCTGGGCATTTATTTGTGGGAAGATTTTTGATGACTGATTGGATCCCTTTGCTTGTGATGAGGTGGTTGAGGTCTTCTATTTCTTCTCTGGTCAGTCTAGGTTGTTCATATGTTCCCAGGAAATTGTCCATTTCCTCTACATTATCCAGTTTGTTGCCATACAGTTGTTCATAGTATCGTCTTATTAATTTTTTTAATTTCTTCAGGATCTGCAGTTATGTCACCTTTTTCATTCATTATTTTGTTTATATGGGTCTTCTCTCTTTTTGATTTTGTCAGTCTAGCTAGGGGCTTGTCAATCTTGTTGATCTTCTCAAAGAACCAACTTTTGGTAATATTTATCCTCTCTATTGTTTTTTTGTTCTCTATGTCATTTATTTCTGCTTTAATCCTTGTTATTTCTTTTCTTGTACTTGGTTTAGGATTAGTTTGGTGTTCATTTTCTAGCTTCTTCAGTTGATCCATTAGTTCTTTGATTTTGGCTCTTTCTTCCTTTTTAATATATGCGTTTAGTGCTATAAATTTCCCCCTTAGAACTGCTTTTGCTGCATCCCATAGGTTTTGGTATGTTGTGTTCTCATTTTCATTCGTCTCTATATATTTAGCAATTTCTCTTGCTATTTCTTCTTTAACCCACTGATTGTTTAGGAGTGTGTTGTTTAACCTCCAGGTATTTGTGAATTTTCTAAGTCTCTGATGGTTATTGACTTCTAATTGTATTCCATTGTGGTCAGAGAATGTGCTTTGAATAATTTCAATCTTTTTAAATTTATTGAGGCTTGTTTTATGTCCCAGCATATGATCTATTCTGGAGAAAGTTCCATGAACACTAGAAAAGTATGTGTATCCTGGTGATTTGGGATGTAATGTCCTGTATATGTCTGTTAAATCTAATTCATTTATCAGATTGTTTAGGTTTTCAGTTTCCTTATTGGTCTTCTGTCTGGTTGATCTATCTATAGGAGAGAGTGATGTGTTGAAGTCTCCCACAATTATTGTGGAAACATCAGTTGCTTCCTTTAGTTTTGCCAGTGTTTCTCTCATGTATTTTGTGGCACCTTGATTGGGTGCATAGACATTTACGATTGTTATTTCTTCTTGCTGAATTGCCCCTTTTATTAGTATGTAGTGGCCTTCTTTGTCCCTCAAAACATCCCTGCATTTGAAGTCTATTTTATCTGAGATTAATATTACTACACCTGCTTTCTTTTGGCTGTAGCTTGCATGAAATATTTTTTCCATCCTTTCACTTTCAGTTTCTTTGTGTCCCTGTGTCTAAGATGAGTCTCTTGTATGCAACATATTGATGGTTCATTTTTTTTGATCCATTCTGCGAATCTATATCTTTTAATTGGGGAGTTTAATCCATTTGCATTCAACATTATAACCGTGAAGGCATTTCTTGAATCAGCCATCTTATCCTTTGGTTTATGTTTGTCATATTTTTCCCCTCTGTCTATTAATATCCTTTATTGTACCCATACCGAATCTCTTTAGTACTGAACCTTTCTCCAAGTCTCTCTGTCCTTTCTTTGTTTCTCTGTCTGTAGGGCTCCCTTGAGTATCTCCAGTACGGCAGGTCTCTTGTTAGCAAATTCTCTCAGCATTTGTTTGTCTGTGAAAAATTTAAGCTCTCCCTCAAATTTGAAGGAGAGCTTTGCTGGAGAAAGTATTCTTGGCTGGTAATTTTTCTCACTCAGAATTTTAAATATATCGTGCCACTGCCTTCTCACCTCCATGGTGGCTGCTGAGTAGTCACTACTTAGTCTTATGCTGTTTCCTTTGTATGTGGTGAATTGCTTTTCTCTTGCTGCTTTCAGAACTTGCTCCTTCTCTTCTGTGTTTGACAGTGTGATCAGTATATGTCTCGGAGTGGGTTTATTTGGATTTATTCTATTTGGGGTTCGCTGAGCATTTATGATTTGTGTTTTTATGTTGTTTAGAAGATTTGGGAAGTTTTCCCCAACAATTTCTTTGAATACTCTTCCTAGACCTTTACCCTTTTCTTCCCCTTCTGGGACACCAATGAGTCTTATATTTGGACGTTTCATATTATCTATCATATCCCTGAGGTCCATTTCAATTTTTTAAATTTGTTTCCCCATTCTTTCTTTTATGCTTTCATTTTCCATTCTGTCATCTTCCAGGTCACTGATTCGTTGTTCAACTTCCTCTAGTCTTGTACTATGAGTGTCCAGAATCTTTTTAATTTGGTCAACAGTTTCTTTAATTTCCATAAGATCATCCATTTTTTTATTTAGTCTTGCAATGTCTTCTTTATGCTCTTCTAGGGTCTTCTTGATTTCCTTTGTCTCCCGTAGTATGGTCTCATTGTTCATCTTTAGTTCTTTCAGTAGCTGCTCTAGGGGCTGTGTCTCTTCTGATCTTTTGATTTGGGTGCTTGGGCTTAGGTTATCCATATCGTCTGGTTTTTTCATATGCTTTATAATTTTCTGTTGTTTTTGGCCTCGTGGAATTTGCTGAACTTGATAGGGTTCTTTTAGGATTTGTAGACCAATTGAATTCCTTATCTTTAATTTGTCAGATCTACAGCTTCATGGAGTACACTTTCTCTAACTAACCAGCAGGTGGCGTCCACGAGCCACCTGTTCTCCACAAGCCAGTTCTCCACTGCTTAGCCTTTTTGGTGAGTGGGGGAATGAGTCTTGTGGGGTCCAATTGGTGTACCAAGCTTGCGTGTGTAGTTGGTGTTGCGTGCCCTGTGTATGGGGCGTGTTTCTGGGTAGTCAGGGAGGGGGGGGTGGCTCTAACAATCAAATCTCCATGGTGATCCTAGAGTTTTAAAGCTGCTGCAATAGTCTAGTCCTTCAGTTCAGTCCTGCCACAGTTTGTCTCTGCCACTGACCCACAAGTCCTTGGTATTGGCGTATGGCTCCTGAGACTTGCAAGTGGGCCCCTCTTCCAGGCCGTGCACCCCGGGTCCTCTGTTGAGGGATGACTGTGCTATGTCACAGGTGAGTGCCGTCCCCCAGGGCAGTTCTGGGCTGCTGGGCTGTGTAGGGAGGCTCGCAGTCTGCTGAAATGATGGCTGAATGGGGCTTTGTTAATTCACACTGCTCTATCTTCCCAACTCTGGGACAATCAGCTGAGGTTGCAGGGAAGGCTAATGTCCATGCCCAGTTTTGTGGTGTGTGCCTGTTATTTGAAGCACTTCTGTCACACTGGGTTGTCTGGGGCAGTTCTGGGCTATGGGGCTGGCAATGGACAGGAGTGTTTCCTGTCCACCAGGATGATGGCTGTGAGCAGACACCCCCCTTTTCTTGGGAAGTTGTGCTGTTCAGTGAATTTTCTCAGCCACTGGATTATTGCTTGTTGTCTCAGAGCTCTCCTAGTTCTGCTCTTGACTTGACCTGCCGAAATTGCAAGTCTTTGAAGCTTTCTGTATTGGGCTTCTTAGAGTAATTGTTTTAAAAAAAGAAAACAGCTTTAAAAAAAAAAAAGGGCCCTCCTCAGAGATCTAATGGGTTATTGAAATGCTAAGAGACAAAGCAACCAGGGCCATTAAGGAAAGGTCCACAGGGCAGAGAGATCAGCTTTTCTTTGGGATTTGCATATGCTCCTCAGGGCCTGAGCTCTGGCCTGAGCTCTGTCCTTCCCCCTTCTATGTTCACCAGAACTCCAAAAATCCTCCGGTTTTATTTTGGAGTTTTTCGTGTTGTTTTTTTTCTATGCCTGTCTCCTCTCTGCTGGGCTGGCTGCTCTCAGATTCTCTGGTGTCTGGTCTCCGTCTATCTATGGTTGGAGTTTGGATCAGCAGAATGAGTTTCCGATAAGGGTTGCCACTGCAGTTCTCCCTTCTCCTTCCCGGAGCTGACAGCCCCTCCTCCCACGGGACTGAGCCTGGCAGGAAGGGGCGCGGGTCCCCTGGCCGCAAAAACTTACAGATTTTGCTGATCTCAGCAGTTCCACGTTTTCATGAGTGTTGTATGAAATATGCCCAAAGTCAGATTGCTCTGTGGTGTCCAGTCCACGCAGTTCCTGGCTTTCTACCTACTTTGCTGGAGGAGTAACTAAAACATACAGCTCACCAGTGTGCCATCTTGCCCCGCCTCCCTGTATTCTCAATATATAACTCTAGTCTTTAATTTCTGTAAGACTCAATACAATTGAACAATAAAAAGGTATATTTCCCGATAATGGACATGCAAAACATCAAGAGTTAATGTGGGACAAAAACAACATAAAGAGAGGGAACGGAAGGATGTGGTAGCAGAGAACGTGTATGCTTTTGAAGCTAAGTTGGTATCTTTTCAAATTAATAGGTTATAGACGTAAGTTGTATGACCAAAGAGAAAGTACTTTTTAAAATATATAGAAAGAGAAATGAGAAAGGGATCAGTCAGTTACATCGCAAAAGATCAACTGTATAGAAAAGGAGGTTGCAAGAAAGGAAAAGAGAGACAAAAAAAGATATGACATATAAAACCAAAGGACAAAATGGCTGAAGTAAATACTGCCTTTACAGTAGTAACACTGGATGTTAGTTGACTAAACTCCTCAATCAAAAGACACAGATTGACAGAATGGATAAAAAAGCATGATTCAACTATATGTTGTTTACAAGAGATTCACATTAAATGCAAAAAGATGAAAGGGTTGAAAATAAAAGGATGGAAAAAGACATTCCAAAAAAATAATAACCAGAAAAGACCTGGGGTTGCTATACTAATTGTGCTGATTTGAAGCTGTTATGTACCCCAGAAAAGGCCATGTTCTTTATTCCACTCCTGTGGGTGCAGACCTATTGTCAGTGGGACCTTTTGGTTAGGTTATTTCAACTGAGATGTGACCCACCGCATTCAAGGTGGTCTTAATCCTTTTACTGGAGTCCTTTATGAGATAACAAAGGACAGAAAAAGCCGGGAAAGCTTAGAGAGGAAAAGACTCCAGAGAAGCTGAGATAGGGAGCCACTGAAGCCAGAAGCTGAAAGCAATGAAATCTAGGAGAAAAAGACAAGCAGATACTGGCCATGTGCCTTCCCATGGGACAGAGGTGTCCCAGATATCAGCGGCCTTTCTTCAGAGAAGGTATCGTCCTGTTGATGCCTTAATTTGGACATTATAATGGCCTTAGAACTGTAAATCTGTAAGCTAATAAATCCCCATTGTAAAAGCCAATCCATTTCTGGATAAAGAAAGAGAGACCTTAAATAATGATAAATGAACTATACCTAACAGACATATACAGAGCATTGCACCCCAGAACAACAGGATATACATTCTTCTCAAGTGCATATGGATCATTCTCCAGGAAAGCCCACAGGTTGGCTCACTAAACAAGTCTCAATAAATTTAGAAAGACTGAAATTCTACAAAGCATATTCTCTGGTCATAAAGGAATGAAGCTGGATATCAATAACAGGCAGAGAACTGGAAAATACACAAATATATGGAAGTTAAATAACACACCCTTAATCAAGAGTGGATCAAAGAAGAAATTACAAAGGAAAAGAATAAATATCTTGAGATGAATGAAAATGAGAACACAACATTATCAAAACTTAAGGTATGCAGTGAAGACAGTGGTGAGAGGGAAATGTATAGGCCTAAGGGCTTACATTAAAAAAGAAGAAATTTAGCTGATCATGGGACATTTGACAATGGCTGAAGACATTTCTGGCTGTCACAATTAGGAAAGGGCTGCTATCAGCATCTTGTGGGTAGGGCTAGGGATACTGCTAACTGTCTTGCATCAACAGGACAGCTCCAGAACAAAGAATTCTCTGCTCTGTGGAATACAAGTGATAGAAACCATTGAAGAAAAGATATGAATTTCCCTTCTTGTTTGTAACTATGTGCACATGGCTAATCAAAAGTAGGGTCTGGGCTAGCACAGTGACACAGGAGATGCTCATTATAGATTTTTTTGTTGTTGTTTCAAAGTAAACATGCAAAAACAAATAAATTGCATCTTCTCAGACCACCAAAGTAAAGTACCTGAAGAGATCAAGTTGAAGCACAGACCTTTCAAGAAACAAGCAGCCTTATTTGCTTTAAACCTGCAGGGAAGGATGATTTATAGTTGTCACAGAGCTTTTTTTTGTTGCTGTTATTTGAGTTTCCACCAACATTTTATTCATTGGAGAATTTACTCAAAGAGTAACAAAATTTAGCATCTCTAGTTACATGAGCTTTATTCAGAAAGTGAGTGAATATGTTATCTACAATTTAGCGTATTGAAGTATCTGCATAAAAAGTTGAATGCAAGCATTTTATATTCTGTATTCCATATCCTATTAAAAGTTTTATACATTAAAAAGAAGGGCTAAAATCAAAGACCTAACTGCACACCCAGAGGAACTAGAAAAAGAACACCAAACTAACTCCAAAGCAAGCAGAAGGAAAGAAATAACAAAGATTAGAGCAGAAATAAATGAAATAGAGAAAAAACAAAGCACTGACAAAAAAAAGTTGGTTCTTTGAAAAGATCAATAAGAGCAACAAACCCAAGGCTATATTGACAAAGTAAAAAAGAGAGAAGACCCAAATAAATGATCAGTAATGAGAGGAGGGATATTACTACCGACCACACAGAAATCAAAAGGATTCTAAGAGGCTACTATGAACAAATGTACGCTAACAAATTAGACAACCTAAATAAAATGGACAAATTCCTATAAACACTCAAGGAACCTCTACTGACTCTAGAAGAAATAGAAGACATCAACACACCAATTACAAGTAGAGAGCGAATCAGTTATCAAAAGCCTCCCCAAAGAGAAAAGCCCAGTAACAGATGGCTTCATAGGTGAATTCAAGTAATCATTTCAAGAAGAATTAGTATCAATCCTGCTCAAAGTGTTCCAAAAAACTGAAGAGGAGGAGACACTTCTTAACTCATTCTATGAGGCCAACATCACCCTAATACCCTTTAACTTGGATTGTCAACGCTTGCACTGGTCCCTCTGTTAAACATTTCAGTAGCAGCTGGGGCAGCAGCTATGGAGTTCAGGTGGGTTAGGGGCCCGATAAAACCTTTTTGCTGTAGAGATTTTACAGTCCATAGCCCATGCTTGGGCCATTTGTTCAGTGAAAGGGGTCCCCAGATCAATGTCTATTTGTGTAAGTAACCCACTGCAGAGCACACATCTTTTCCAAAGAGCTGACGGTGGCCCGCTGGTTCACGCTCCCCACCAGGAAAGCTAACAAAAATTCTGCAGCCATGTCCACAGCAGTAAAAGCATAACCTCGAGAATGGAAAGTGGTTGATGTAGTCCACGTGTCCCATCTGTTGTGGTAGCCTACATGGTTGATACAGGAAGCATGAAGGGCACTCCCTAGTGAAGTCCACTAGCTGATGGCAACTGTTAACTGTTAAACATTTAACTGTTAACTGTTAAAGCATTGGCAGGTGTCCCAGATGTCTTTCCACAATTCTTGTCATTTCAACAGCTACATCAGGTGCAGCAACTTTAACTGCTGAATCCTCTATATAGGACGCTGGACCGAGAATCTTATGCATTTCTGCATTCAGAGGGCTGGTACTGAACATGCTGCGCTGTAGCAGACAGGCTTTCTATTTGGTCAGTGTGCTCAGCTGGACATCGCCAGAGTGTGGATTAGAAGCCCATATTGGTTATCCATCCCTGAATAGGGATGGCCATTTTTAAGGTTACTTGGAATCTTTGTGTCAGTCTCTCCACTTGCAATAAGGCATTATATGCAGCACACAATTGCTTTCTTTAGGCGGCTGTTATCTCAGTTCTGCCACTTTCCATAATTGTGACTAAAACCAAGGGGCGGAGGCAGGACAAGATGGTGGATTGGTGAGGTGTATGTTTTAGTTACTCCTCCAGCCAAGTAGGTAGAAAGCCAGGAACTGCATGGATTGGACACTGCAGAGCAATCTGACTTTGGGCATACTTCATACAACACTCACGAAAACGTGGAACTGCTGAGATCAGCGAAATCTGTAAGTTTTTGCGGCCAGGGGACCTGCGCCCCTCCCTGCCAGGCTCAGTCCCGTGGGAGGAGGGGCTGCCAGCTCCGGGAAGGAGAAGGGAGAACTGCAGTGGCAGCCCTTATCGGAAACTCATTCTGCTGATCCAAACTCCAACCATAGATAGACTGAGACCAGACACCAGAGAATCTGAGAGCAGCCAGCCCAGCAGAGAGGAGACAGGCATAGAAAAAAAACAGCACGAAAAACTCCAAAATAAAAGCAGAGGATTTTTGGAGTTCTGGTGAACATAGAAAGGGGAAGGGCAGAGCTCAGGCCCTGAGGCTCATATTCAAACCCCGAAGAAAAGCTGATCTCTCTGCCCTGTGGACCTTTCCTTAATGGCCCTGGTTGCTTTGTCTCTTAGCATTTCAATAACCCATTAGATCTCTGAGGAGGACCCTTTTTTTTTTTTTTTAATCCTTTTTTCTTTTTCTAAAACAATTACTCTAAGAAGCCAAATACAGAAAGCTTCAAAGACTTTCAATTTGGGCACGTCAAGTCAAGAGCAAAACTAAGAGAGCTCTGAGACAAAAGGCAATAATTCAGTGGCTGAGAAAATTCACTAAACACCACAACTTCCCAAGAAAAGGGGGGCATCCTCTCACAGCCATCATCCTGGTGGACAGGAAACACTCCTGCCCGTCGCCGGCCCCATAGCCCAGAGCTGCCCCAGACAAACGAATGTGATGGAAGTGCTTCCAATAAAACGTATACACCACAAAATTGGGTGTGGACATTAGCCTTCCCTGCACCCTCAGCTGGTTGTCCCAGACTTGGGAAGGTGGAACAGTGTGAATTAACAAAGCCCCATTCAGCCATCATTTCAGCAGACTGGGAGCCTCCCTACACAGCCCAGCAGCCCAGAACTGCCCTGAGGGGACGGCACTCACCTGTGACATACCACAATCATCCCTCAACAGAGGACCAGGGGTGCACGGCCTGGAAGAGGGGCCCACTTGCAAGTCTCAGGAGCCATACGCCAATACCAAGGACTTCTGGGTCAGTGGCAGAGACAAACTGTGGCAGGACTGAACTGAAGGATTAGATTATTGTAGCAGCTTTAAAACTCCAGGAACACCAGGGAGATTTGATTGTTAGAGCCAACCCCCCTTCCTGACAGGCCAGACACACGCCCCTTATACAGGGCGGGCAACACCAACTACACACTAAAGCTTGGTACACCAGTTGGACCCCACAAGACTTACTCCCCCACTCACCACAGAGGCAAAGCAGGGGAGAACTGGCTTGAGGGGAACAGGTGGCTCATGGATGCCACTGGCTGGTTAGTCAGAGAAAGTGTACTCCACGAAGCTGCAGATCTCACAAATTAGAGATAAGGATTTCAGTTTGTCTACAAATCCTAAAAGAACCCTATCAAGTTAAGCAAATGCCAAGAGGCCAAAAACAACAGAAAATTATAAAGCATATGAAAAAAACACATGATACGGATAACCCAAGCGCAAGCACCCAAATCAAAAGATCAGAAGAGACACAGCACCTAGAGCAGCTACTCAAAGAACTAAAGATAAACAATGAGATCATAGTACGGGATACAAAGGATATCAAGAAGACCCTAGAAGAGCATAAAGAAGACATTGCAAGACTAAATAAAAAAATAGATGATCTTATGGAAATTAAAGAAACTGTTGACTAAATTAAAAAGATTCTGGATACTCATAGTACAAGACTAGAGGAAGCTGAACAATGAATCAGTGAGCTGGAAGATGACAGAACGGAAAATGAAAGCACAAAAGAAAGAATGGGGAAAAAATCGAAAAAAAATCAACATGGACCTCATGGATATGATAAATAATAGAAAACATCCAAATATAAGACTCATTGGTATTCCAGAAAGAGAAGAAAAGGGTAAAGGTCTAAGAAGAGTATTCAAAGAAATTGCTGGGGAAGACTTCCCAAATCTTCTAAACACCATAAATACACAAATCATAAATGCCCAGCGAACTCCAAATAGAATAAATCCTAATAAACCCACTCCGAGACATATTCTGATCACACTGTCAAATACAGAAGAGAAGGAGCAAGTTCTGAAAGCAGCAAGAGAAAAGCAATTCACCACATACAAAGGAAACAGCATAAGACTAAGTAGTGACTACTCAGTAGCCACAATGGAGGCGAGAAGACAGTGGCACGACATATTTAAAATTCTGAGTGAGAAAAATTTCCAACCAAGAATACTTTATCCACCAAAGCTCTCCTTCAAATTTGAGGGAAAGCTTAAATTTTTCACAGACAAATGCTGAGAGAATTTGCTAACAAGAGATCTGCCCTACTGGAGTTAGTAAAGGAAGCCCTACAGACAGAGAAACAAAGAAAGGAGAGAGAGACATGGAGAAAGGTTAAGTACTAAAGAGATTCAGTATGGGTACATTAAAGGACATTAATAGAGAGAGGGAAAAATACATGTGACAAACATAAACCAAAGGATAAGATGGCTGATTCAAGAAATGCCTTCACGGTTGTAACGTTGAAAGTAAATGGATTAAATCCCCAATTAAAAGATATAGATTCGCAGAATGGATCAAAAAAAATGAACCATCAATTTGTTGCATACAAGAGACTCATCTTAGACACAGGGACACAAAGAAACTGAAAGTGAAAGGATGGAAAAAAATATTTCATGCAAGCTACAGCCAAAAGAAAGCAGGTGTAGCAATATTAATCTCAGATAAAATAGACTTTAAATTCAGAGATGTTTTGACAGACAAAGAAGGCCACTACATACTAATAAAAGGGGCAATTCAACAAGAAGAAATAACAATCGTAAATGTCTATGCACCCAATAAAGGTGCCACAAAATACATGAGAGAAACACTGGCAAAACTAAAGGAAGCAACTGATGTTTCCACAATAATTGTGGGAGACTTCAACACATCACTCTCTCCTATAGATAGATCAACCAGACAGAAGACCAATAAGGAAACTGAAAACCTAAACAATCTGATAAATGAATTAGATTTAACAGACATATATAGGACATTACATCCCAAATCACCAGGATACACATACTTTTCTAGTGCTCACGGAACTTTCTCCAGAATAGATCATATGCTGGGACATAAAACAAGCCTCAATAAATTTAAAAAGATTGAAATTATACAAAGCACATTCTCTGACCACAATGGAATACAATTAGAAGTCAATAACCATCAGAGACTTAGAAAATTCACAAATAGCTGGAGGTTAAACAACACACTCCTAAACAATCAGTGGGTTAAAGAAGAAATAGCAAGACAAATTGCTAAATATGTAGAGACAAATGAAAATGAGAACACAACATACCAAAACCTATGGGATGCAGCAAAAGCAGTGCTGAGGGGGAAATTTATAGCACTAAACGCATATATTAAAAAGGAAGAAAGAGCCAAAATTGAAGAACTAATGGATCAACTGAAGAAGCTAGAAAATGAACACCAAACCAATCCTACACCAAGTACAAGAAAAGAAATATCAAGGATTAAAGCAGAAATAAATGACATAGAGAACAAAAAAACAATAGAGAGGATAACTATCACCAAAAGTTGGTTCTTTGAGAAGATCAACAAGATTGACAAGCCCCTAGCTAGACTGACAAAATCAAAAAGAGAGAAGACCCATATAAACAAAATAAAGAATGAAAAAGGTGACATAACTGCAGATCCTGAAGAATTTAAAAAATTTATAAGACGATACTATAAACAACTGTATGGCAACAAACCGGATAATGTAGATGAAATGGACAATTTCCTGGAAACATATGAACAACCTAGACTGACCAGAGAAGAAACAGAAGACCTCAATCAACCCATCACAAGCAAAGGGATCCAATCAGCCATCAAAAATCTTCCCACAAATAAATGCCCAGGGCCAGATGGCTTCACAGGGGAATTCTACCAAACTTTCCAGAAAGAACTGACACCAATCTTACTCACACTTTTTCAAAACATTGAAGAAAATGGAACACTACCTAACTAATTTTATGAAGCTAACATCAATCTAATACCAAAACCAGGCAAAGATGCTACAAAAAAGGAAAACTACCAGCCAATCTCCCTAATGAATATAGATGCAAAAATCCTCAACAAAATACTTGCAGATCGAATCCAAAGACACATTGAAAAAATCATACACCATGACCAAGTGGGGTTCATTCCAGGCATGCAAGGATGGTTCAACATAAGAAAATCAATCAATGTATTACAACACATTAACAAGTCAAAAGGGAAAAATCAATTGATCATCTCAATAGATGCTGAAAAAGCATTTGACAAAATCCAACATATATTTTCGATAAAAACACTTCAAAAGGTAGGAATTGAAGGAAACTTCCTCAATATGATAAAGAGCACATATGAAAAACCCACAGCCAGCATAGTACTCAATGGTGAGAGACTGAAAGCCTTCCCTCTAAGATCAGGAACAAGACAAGGATGCCCGCTGTCACCACTGTTATTCAACATTGTGCTGGAAGTGCTAGCCAGGGCAATCTGGCAAGACAAAGAAAGAAAAGTCATCCAAATTGGAAAAGAAGAAGTAAAACTGTCATTGTTTGCAGATGATATGATCTTATATCTGGAAAACCCTGAGAAATCGGCGATACAGCTACTAGAGCTAATAAACAAATTTAGCAAAGTAGCGGGATACAAGATTAATGCACATAAGTCAGTAATGTTTCTATATGCTAGAAATGAACAAACTGAAGAGACACTCAAGAAAAAGATACCGTTTTCAATAGCAACTAAAAAAATCAAGTACCTAGGAATAAACTTAACCAAAGATGTAAAAGACCTATACAAAGAAAACTACGTAACTCTACTAAAAGAAATAGAATGGGACCTTAAAAGATGGAAAAATATTCGATGTTCATGGATAGGAAGGCTAAATATCATTAAGATGTCAATTCTACCCAAACTCATCTACAGATTCAATGCAATCCTAATCAAAATTCCAACAACCTACTTTGCAGACTTGGGAAAGCTAATTATCAAATTTATTTGGAAAGGGAAGATGCCTTGAATTGCTAAAGACACTCTAAAAAAGAAAAACGAAGTGGGAGGACTTACACTCCCTGACTTTGAAGCTTATTGTAAAGCCACAGTTGCCAAAACAGCATGGTACTGGCACAAAGATAGACATATAGATCAATGGAATCGAATTGAGAATTCAGAGATAGACACTCAGATCTATGGCCGACTGATCTTTGATAAGGCCCCCAAAGTCACTGAACTGAGTCATAATGGTCTATTCGAGAAATGGGGCTGGGAGAGTTGGATATCCATATCCAAAAGAATGAAAGAGGACCTCTACCTCACACCGTACACAAAAATTTATTCAAAATGGATGAAAGATCTCAATATAAAAGAAAGTACCATAAAACTCCTAGAAGATAATGTAGGAAAACACCTTCAAGACCTTGTATTAGGCAGCCACTTCCTAGACTTTACACCCAAAGCTCAAGCAACAAAAGAAAAAATAGATAAATGGGAACTCCTCAAGCTTAGAGGTTTCTGCACCTCAAAGGAATTTCTCAAAAAGGTGAAGAGGCAGCCAACTCAATGGGAAAAAATTTTTGGAAACCATGTATCTGACAAAAGACTGATATCTTGCATATATAAAGAAATCCTACAACTCAATGACAATAGTACTGACAGCCCAATTATAAAATGGGCAAAGGATATGAAAAGACAGTTCTTTGAAGAGGAAATACAAATGGCCAAGAAACACATGAAAAAATGTTCAGCTTCACTAGCTATTAGAGAGATGCAAATTAAGACCACAATGAGATACCATCTAACACCTATTAGAGTGGCTGCCATTAAACAAACAGGAAACTACAAATGCTGGAGGGGATGTGGAGAAATTGGAAATCTTATTCATTGTTGGTGGGTCTGTATAATGGTTCAGCCACTCTGAAAGTCAGTCTGGCAGTTCCTTAGAAAACTAGAAATAGAGTTACCATTCGATCCAGCAATTGCACTTCTCGGTATATACCCGGAAGATCGGAAAGCAGTGACACAAACAGGTATCTGCACGCCCATGTTCATAGCAGCATTATTCACAATTGCCAAGAGATGGAAACAACCCAAATGTCCTTCAACAGATGAGTGGATAAATAAAATGTGGTATATACACACGATGGAATACTACACGGCAGTAAGAAGGAACGACTTTGTGAAACATATGACAACATGGATGAACCTTGAAGACATAATGCTGAGCGAAATAAGCCAGGCACAGAAAAAGAAATATTATATGCTACCCCTAATGTAAACTTTGAAAAATGTAAAATGAATGGTTTATAATGTAGAATGTAGGGGAACTAGCAATAGAGAGCAATTAAGGAAGGGGGAACAGTAATCCAAGAAGAACAGATACGCTATTTAACGTTCTGGGGATGCCCAGGAATGACTATGGTCTGTTAATTTCTGATGGGTATAGTAGGAACAAGCTCACAGAAATGTTGCTATATGAGGTTACTTTCTTGGGATAGAGTAGGAACATGTTGGAAGTAAAGTAGTTATCTTAGGTTAGTTGTCTTTTTCTTACTCCCTTGTTATGGTCTCTTTGAAATGTTCTTTTATTGTATGTTTTTATTTATTTATTTATTTAGTTTTTATACAGTTGATTTAGGAAAAAAAAGTTAAAAAAAAGGAAAAAAATATGCAGAGCCCCCTTGAGGAGCCTGTGGAGAATGCAGGGGTATTCGCCTACCCCACCTCAATGGCTGCTAACATGACCACAGACATAGGGAACTGGTGGTTTGATGGGCTGAGCCCTCTACCGTAGGATTTACCCTTGGGAAGACTGTTGCTGCAAAGGAGAGGCTAGGCCTCCCTAGAATTGTGCCTAAGAGCCTCCTCCCGAATGCCTCTTTGTTGCTCAGATGTGGCCCTCTCTCTCCAGCTAAGCCAACTTGAAAGGTGAAATCACTGCCCTCCCCTCTACGTGGGATCAGACACCCAGGGGAGTGAATCTCCCTGGCAACGTGGAATATGACTCCCGGGGAGGAATGTAGACCTGGCATTGTGGGACGGAGAACATCTTCTTGACCAAAAGGGGGATGTGAAAGGAAATGAAATAAGCTTCAGTGGCAGAGAGATTCCAAAAGGAGCCGAGAGGTCACTCTGGTGGGCACTCTTACGCACACTTTAGACAACACTTTTTAGGTTCTAAAGAATTGGGGTAGCTGGTGGTGGATACCTGAAACTATCAAACTACAACCCAGAACCCATGAATCTCGAAGACAGTTGTATAAAAATGTAGCTTATGAGGGGTGACAATGGGATTGGGAAAGCCATAAGGACCACACTCCACTTTGTCTAGTTTATGGATGGATGAGTAGAAAAATAGGGGAAGGAAACAAACAGACAAAGGTACCCAGTGTTCTTTTTTACTTCAATTGCTCTTTTTCACTCTAATTATTATTCTTGTTATTCATGTGTGTGTGCTAATGAAGGTGTCAGGGATTGATTTGGGTGATGAATGTACAACTATGTAATGGTACTGTGAACAACTGAATGTATGATTCGTTTTGTATGACTGCGTGGTACATGAATATATCTCAATAAAATGAATATTAAAAAAAAAACACCAAGGGGCATTCGTTTAGGATGTTGCCTCTGTCAAAGACCTCACGCAAAGCAAATATTACTGCTGCCTTCATCAAATTCACAGGGCAGCTCCAGATCTACGCCTCCCAGTGTTTGTGCATGTGCTACTACTCGTCTTGCCTTTTTAATCACAGCCTATTGGGAGGTCTTCCATTCCAAGGGATAGCCTTTCCTAATCAAGACATACAAATGTTTTAACATTTGGGCTAATTGAGGAACAAAGGTCTCCAATCCCCCAACAACCCTAAGAGAGTTGTTGCTTTGGTGTTTGTGGAGCAGGGCAACATTCAGCCTTAAAGAGTCACCGGTTAGTTAAATAGAGTTACACTTGCAGCACTTTTCCACTTAGCCAAGTCCTTTGCTGCGAGAATGTGGCAGATGGTCACGCTACACACATAGCCTTGGGGGAGCACAATAAAAGTCCATTGTTGGCTTCCCCAGGAGAAGGCGAATGCAGGCTGGTTCAATGTTCAGGAGTTATGGCTCCACAGCAGAAGTTGGTTGGGAAAGATGAAAGTTAGTGCTCTGCCTCTCACTGTGGTTTTGATTTGCATTTCCCTAATGGCTAATGACATTAAGCAACCTTTCACATGCTTATTGGTCGTTTGTACATCTTCTTTGGAGAAATGTCTATTTTGCCCATTTAAAAAATTGTGTTTTTGCCTTTTTGTTGTTGACTTGTAGGATTTCTTTATAGATTCTGAATAGTAAGCCCTTACTGGAAATGCAGTTTCCAAATATTTTCTCCAATTCTATAGGCTGTCTTTTACTTTCATGATAGTCTTTTGAGGCACAGAAGTTTTTCATTTTGATGAGGCCCCTTTATTTATTTTTTCTTTTGTTGCTTGTGTTTTGGTATAAAGTCTAAAGAAATCACTGCCTAGTACAAGGTCCTGAAGATGCTTCCCTATGTTTTCTTCTAGGAGCTTTATAGTTCTGGTTCTTATATTTAGGTCTTTGATCCATTTTGAGTTAATTTTTATACATAGTGTGACGTAGTGGTCCATCTTCCTTCTTTTGCATATGGATATCCAATTTTCTTTTGTTGAAGAGACCTTTTTACCCCATATTTGTGGATTTGGCACCTTTCTCAAAAATCAATTGACCATAGATATGAGGGTTTATTTCTAAACTCTCAATTTGATTCCACTAGTATATGTCTATCTTTGTGTCCTTGATTACTGCAGATTTGTAATAAGTTTTATTTATTTATTTATTTTAATTTTCTAATTTTTTTTTTTCATTTTTATTGAGATTGTTCAGATACCATAAAATTATCCAAAGAACCAAAGTGTACAATCACTTGCCCCTGGGTACCCTCATACAGCTGTGCATCCATCACACTTAATTTTTGTTCAATTTTTAGAAACTTTTCATTACTCCAGACAAGAAATAAAGTGAAAGATGAAAAAAGAAAAAAAGAAAAGGAAACTCTAATCCTCCCCTATCCCTAACCAACCCCCCTCAATTGTTGACTCCTAGTATTGATATAGTACGTTTGTTACTGTTTATGAAAAAATGTTGAAATACTACTAACTGTAGTATATAGTTTGTAATAGGTATATAGTTCTTTCCTATATGCCCCTCTATTATTAACTTTTAATTGTATTGTCATACATTTGTTCTGGTTCATGAAGTGATTTCTAGTATTTGTACAGTTGATCATGGACATTACCCACCATAAAGAATCAGACAATACCACCAATGTCAAGTGTCTAACATGCCTCTCCTATCCCCCCCCTCTTATCTGCATTTACCTTAGTATATCACCTTTGTTACATTAAAGGAAGCATAATACAATGATTCTATTAGTTACAGTCTCTAGTTTATGCTGATTGCATCCCTCCCCCAATGCCTCCCCATTTATAACACCTTGCAAGGTTGACATTTGCTTGTTCTCCCTCGTAAAAGAACATATTTGTACATTTTATCACAATTGTTGAATACTCTAGATTTCACCAAGTTACACAGTCCCAGTCCTTATCTTTCCTACTTTCTTGTGGTGTCTCACGTGCTCCCCATCTTCCTCTCTCAACCGTATTCATAGTTACCTTTGTTCAGTGTACTTACATTGTTGTGTTACCATCTCCCAAAATTGTGTTCCAAACCACACACTCCTGTCTTCTATCACCCTGTAGTGCTCCCTTTAGTATTTCCTGTAGGGCAGGTATCTTGTTCACAAAGTCTCTCATTGTCTGTTTGTCAGAAAATATTTTGAGCTCTCCCTCATATTTGAAGGACAGCTTTGCTGGATACAGGATTCTTGGTTGGTGGTTTTTCTCTTTCAGTATCTTAAACATATCACACCACTTCCTTCTTGCCTCCATGGTTTCTACTGAGAGATCCGCACATAGTCTTATGAAGCTTCCTTTGTATGTGATGGATTGCTTTTCTCTTGCTGCTTTCAGGATTCTCTCTTTGTCTTTGACATTTGATAATCTGATTATTAAGTGTCTTGGCGTAGGCCTATTCATATCTCTTCTGTTTGGAGTACGCTGCGCTTCTTGGATCTGTAATTTTATGTCTTTCTTAAGAGATGGGAAATTTTCATGAATTATTTCCTCTATTATTGCTTCTGCCCCCTTTCCCCTCTCTTCTCCTTCTGGGACACCAATGATACGTACATTATTGTACTTTGTTTCATCTTTGAGTTCCCGGAGACGTTGCTCATATTTTTTCATTCTTTTCTCCATCTGCTCCTTTGTGTGTAGGCTTTCAGGTGTTTTGTTCTCCAGTTCCTGAGTGTTTTCTTCTGCCTCTTGAGATCTGTTGTTGTATGTTTCCATTGTGTCTTTCATCTCTTGTGTTGTGCCTTTCATTTCCATAGATTCTACCAGTAGGTTTTTTGAACTTTTGATTTCTGCCGTATACAGGTCCAGTGCTTCCTTTACAGCCTCTATCTCTTTTGCAATATCTTCTCTAAACTTTTTGAATTGATTTAGCATTAGTTGTTTAAATTCCTGTATCTCAGTTGAAGTGTACGTTTGTTCCTTTGACTGGGCCATAACTTTGTTTTTCTTAGTGTAGGTTGTAATTTTCTGTTGTCTAGCCATGGTTTCCTTGTTTATCCAAATCAGGTTTTCCCAGACCAGAACAGAGGGAAGAAATATTCAGTATCTGGTTTCCCTGCGGGTGTGTCTTAGAAAATTGCTCCACCCTTTGATGCCTCGGGTCACTGTGCTTTTCTGCCCAGCAGGTGACGCCTGTTAGCCTATAATTCTTGACTGGTGTGAGGAGGTATGGCCGTGTTCCCCCAGGCTCTGGGGTGTGGTTCTGAATGGAAAGGGCCCCACCCCTTTCCTCCTAGAGAAGACAGAGCCCCCAGGTGGAGGTCATTAGCATTTCAATGGTCTCACTCTCTGCTTGTGGTGTCTCCGCCCTTCCCCGAGTCACAGCCCTGGAAACTGAAAATGACTGGGGCTTTCTCCACTGAGCCGAAAAAGAAACAGATAGTCCCCTTCAGACCCAGTCAAGGCGACCCTCCGGCTCTCCCAGGTCAGTCGTCACCCAAAGCCTCTGTCTGTTTTTTGGGGCTGCGTACCTGTAGTGAGCAGTTCACACTCGCTACTTAAAACCCCAATTGGAGCTCAGCTGAGCTGTATTCGCTTGCTGGGAGAGAGCTTCTCTCTGCCACCACGCGGCTCTGCAGCTCGGGCTATGGGGGAGGGGGTCTCCTGACCTGGTTCCACAGGTTTTACTTACAGATTTTATGCTGTGTTCTCGGGCATTCCTCCCAATTCAGGTTGGTGTATGATGAGTGGATGGTCTCGTTTGTCCCCCCGCAGTTATTCTGGATTATTTACTAGTTGTTTCTGGTTTTTTGTAGTTGTTCCAGGGGGACTGCTTAGCTTCCACTCCTCTCTATGCCGCCATCTTGCCTCTCTCCCTTCTAATTGTTTTAATGGGTTCACCAGCACAATTACTTGGGGACACTGTGGATTTTTCGTTTGTTTTTGAAGCTAATTTTTTTTAATGCAATGGCTTTTTTTTTGAAACAAAAGATTTTAAAAAATTCAAACAAAAAAGGAGTAAGAAAAACAACCTAAAAACTGTATTGCTTCCAACATGATCCTACCATACCTAGGAAAATTTGCAAACCATAATCATTCCTGAGCATTCCCATAACATTGAGATTACCATCAATAGCTTATTTGTTATTAATCATTCCCCCTTCACTAGTTGCTATCTATCTCTATGTCCCCTACATTCTACAATATAAAATATTTATTTCACATTTTTCACAAAGTTCACATTACTGGTAACATAAAATATCTCTCTTTGCGTCTGGCTTATTTCACTCAGCATTATGTCTTCAAGGTTCATCCATATTGTCATATATTTCATGACCTTGTTCCTTCTTACTGCCACATAGTATTACATCTTGTGTATATACCACATTTTATTTATCCACTTACCTGTTGATGGGCATTTGGACTGTTTCCTTTTCTTGTCAATTGTGTGAATAATGCTAATATGAACATCAGTGTGCAAGTATCTGTTCATGTCACTGCTTTTAGATCTTCTGGATATGTACCGAGAAGTGAAATTCCTGGATCAAAGGGTGACTCGATATCTAGTTTTCTAAGGAACTGCCAGACTGTCTTTCAGAGTGGTTTTACCATTTTACAGTCCCACCAACAATGAATAAGAGTCCCAATTTCTCCACATCCTCTCCAGTACTTGTAGTTTCCTGTTTGTTTAACGGCAGCCATTCTAATTGGTGTAGGATGATATCTCATTGTGGTCTTAATTTGCATCTCCCTAATAGCTAGTGAAGACGAACATTTTTTCATGTGTTTTTTGGTCATTTATATTTCCTCTTCAAAGAACTGTCTTTTCATATCTTTTGCCCATTTTATTAATTGGGCTGTCTGTACTAGTGCCATTGAGTTGTAAAATTTCTTTATATATGTAAGATACCAGTCTTTTGTCAGATACATGGTTTCCAAATGTTTTTTTCCCGTTGAGTTGGCTGCCTCATCACTTTTTTTGACAAATTCCTTTGAGGTACAGAAGCTTTTAATTATGAGGAGTTCCCATTTATCTATTTTTTCATTCACTGATTGTGCTTTGAGTATAAGGTCTAAGAAGTAACCTTCTAATACAGGGTCTTGAAGATGATTCCCTACATTATCTTCTAAGAGTTTTATGGTGCCGTCTCTTATGTTGAGGTCCTTAATCCACTTTGAGTTAATTTTTGTGAGGTAGGGGTCCTCTTTCATTCCTTTGGATATGGAAATCCAGTACTCCCAGTCCCATTTGTTGAAGAGACTGTTGTGTCCCAGATCAGTGGTTTTCGGGGACTTATCAAAGATCAGTCAACCAGAGATCTGGGGGGTCTTATCTCTGAATTCTCAATTTGATTCCATTGATCAATATGTCTATCTTTGTGCCAGTACCATGCTGTTTTGACTACTGTGGCTTCATAGTAAGCTTCAAAGTCAGGAAGTGTAAGTCCCCTCGCTTTGTTTTTCTTTTTTAGAATGTTTTTTTACCAATATAAGGCATCTTTCACTTCCAAATAAATTTGTTAACTAGTTTTTTCAAGTCTGCAAAGTTGGTTGTTGCAATTTTGAAAGAAATTGCATTGAATCTGTAGACGAGTTTGGGTAGAACTGACATTTTAATGACATTTGGCCTTCCTATCCATTAACATGGAATATTTTTCCATCTTTCTGTTTCTTTTAGTAAAGTTATATAATTTTCTATGTATAGGTCTCTTACATCTTTGGTTACGTTTATTCCTAGGAACTTGATTTTTTTAGTTGCCTGTGAGAATGGAATCTTTTTCTTAAGTGTCTCTTCAATTAGGTCATTTCTAGTGTATAGAAACATTACTGACTTATGTGCGTTAATCTTCTATTCTGCCACTTTCCTAAATTTGTTTATTAGCTCAAGTAGCTGTGTTGTTGATTTCTTGGGGTTTTCCAAATATGCAATGATATCATATGCAAATAATGACAGTTTTACTTCTTTTCCAATTTGGATGCCTTTTCTTTCTTTGTCTTGCTGGAGTGCTCTGGTTAGAACTTCTAGCACAATGTTGAGTGACAGTGGTGACACTGGGCATCCTTGTCTCATTTCTGATCTTAGAAGGAAGGCTTTCAGTCTCTTGCCATTGAGTACTATGCTGGCTGTAGTTTTTCATACATGTCCCTTTATCATATTGAGGAAGTTTCCTTCAGTTCCTACCTTTTGAAGTGTTTTTATAAAAAAAAGGATGCTGGATTTTGTCGAATGCTTTTTCAACATCTATTGAGATGGTCATTTGTTTTTTCCCTTTTAATTAGTTAATGTGTTGTATTACACTGATTGATTTTCTTATCCTGAACCACCCTTATATACCTGGGATGAGCCCCACTTGGTCATGGTGTATGATTTTTTAATGTGTCTTTGTATTCGATTTGCAAGTTATTTTGTTGAAAATCTTTGCATCTATATTCATGAGGGAGATAAGCCTGTAGTTTTCCTTTCTTGTAGCATCTTTATTTGGTTTTGCTATTAGAGTGATGTTGGCATCATAAAATGAGTTAGATAGTGTTCCACTTTTTTCAATCTTTTGAAAGAGTTTAAGTAGGATTGGTGTCAGTTCTTTTTTGGCAAGTTTGGTAGTGTTCCCCCATGAAGCCATCTGACCCTGGGCTTTTACTTGTAGGGAAGCTTTTTGATGACTAATTGAAACTCTTTGCTTGTGATTGGTTTGTTGCGGTGTTCTGTTCCTTCTCTGTTCAGTCTAGGTTGTTCATGTGGTTCCAGGAAATTATCAATTTCCTCTAAATTATCTAGTTTGTTGGTATACAGCTGTTCATAGTACTCTCTTATGATTTTTTAAATTTCTTTGGGATTCACATTAATGTCTCCCCTCTTATTTATTATTTTGTTTATTTGGGTCTTCTCTCTTTTTGATTTTGTCAGTCTAGTTAAGGGTTTGTCAATCTTGTGGATCTTTTTGAAGAACCAACTTTTGGTTTTATTTATTCTCTCCATTGTTTTTATTGTTCTCCATATCATTTGTTTTTTATTTAATCCTTGTTATTTCTTTTCTTCTACTTGTTTTAGGATTAGTTTGTTAATCATTGTCTAGCTTCTTCAGTTGTCCCATTATTTCTTCGATTTTCACTTTCTTCCCTTTTAATGTATGCATTTAGAGCTATAAATTTCCCCCTCAATACCGCCTTTGCTGCATCCCACAATATTGTGTTCTCGTTTTCATTCATCTCTAGATATTTAAGCAACTTCTCTTGCAATTTATTCTTTAACTTACTAATTGTTTAGGAGTGTGTTGTTTAACCTCCAAGTATTTGTGAGTGTTCTAGATCTTTGATGGTTGTTGAGTTCTAGTTGCATTCCACTGTGGTCAGAGAATGTGCTTTGAATAATTTCAATATTTTAAAATTCATTGAGGCTTGTTTTATGCCCCAGAATATGATCTATCCTGGAAAAAGTTCCATGAACACTACAGAAGAATGCATATCCTGGTAATCTGGAATGTAATGCTCTATATATGTCTGTTAAGTCTAATTGTTTTTTCACATTGTTTAGTTTCTCAGTTTCCTTATTGGTCCTCTATCTGGTTGATCTATCTATAGGCGAGAGTGATGTATTAAAGTCTGCCACAATTATTGTGGAAACATCTATTGCTTTCTTCAGTTTTGCCAATGTTTGTCTCATGTTCTTAGGAGCACCTTGATTGGGTGCATAGACATTTATGATTGCTATTTCTTCTTGTTGAATTGCCCATTTTATTAGTATCGAGTGCCCTTCTTTGTCTCTTATTACGTCCTTGCATTTATAGTTTATTTTACCTGAAATTAGTATTGCTACCCCTGCTTTCTTTTGGCTGTAGCTTGCATGGAATATTTTTTTTTCCATTCTTTCACTTTCAATTTCTTTGTGTTGCTGGGTCTAAGATGAGTCTCTTGTAAAGAACATATTGATGGTTCTTATTTTTAAATCAATTCTGCTAATCTGTATCTTTTAATCGGGGAGTTTAATCTATTCACATTCATTGTTATTACTGTAAGGCAGTTCTTGAATCAGCCATCTTATCCTTTGGTTTTTATTTGTCAGATATTCTCTCTCTCTCTCTCCCCTTTAAGGCACACTTACTAAAGCTCTTCAGTTCTGTTCCCTTCTCCAGATCTCTCTCATCTTTGTCTTTTTTTCTCAGCCGGTAGAGCTCCCTTTAGTATTTCTTGTAAGGCAGGTCTTTTGTTAAATTCTCTCAGCATTTGTTTGTGTGTGAAAATTTTAAGCTCTCCCTCAGTTTTGAAGCAGAGCTTTGCTAGATAAAGAATTCTTGGCTGGCAACTTTTCTCTTTCAGAATTTTAAATATGTCATACCACTGCCTTCTTGCCTCCATGGGGCCTGCTGAGTAGTCAGTATTTAGTCTTATGTTGTTTCCCTTGTATGTGGTGAATAGCTTCTCTCTTGCTGCTTTTAGAACTTTCTCCTTCTCTTCAGCATTTGACAATCTGATAAGACTATGTCTTGCAATGAGTTTATTCCAATTTGTTCTATTTGGAATTTGTTGGGCATCTTCGATTTGCATATTTATGTTGTTTAGAAGGGTTGTGAGGTTTTTCCCCATGAATTTCTTCGAATACTCTTCCTAGCCCTTTACTCTTCTCTTCCCCTTCTGGAATACCAAAGATTCTTATATTTGTGTGCTTCATGTTGTCCATCATTTCCTTGAGATCCACTTAAATTTTTTGATTTTTTTCACCACTCATTCTTTTGTGCTTTCACTTTCCAACACCCTATCATCAAGTTTGTGAAGTCATTCCTCTATTTCTTCAAATCTGGTGTTATATGTCTCAAGAATCTCTTAAATTTGATCAACAGTACCTTTTATTTCCATAAGATCTGCTATTTTTTTAATTTACTCTTGCAAATTCTTCTTTATGCTCTTCTAGCGTCTTCTTCATGTCCTTTATATCCTGAGCCATGATACTGATATTTCTGTGTACTTCTTTGATTAATTACTCCAAGTTCTCTGTCTCCTCTGGCTTTTTATTTTGGACATTTGGGTCACTCATATTTTCTGGTTTCTTCATATGTTTTATAATTTTCTGCTATTTTTGGCCTCTTGGTATTTGCTTATCTTGATAGGTTTCTTTTAGGATATGCAGGCTTATTTGAAAAATTAACTATAATTTGACAGAGCTACAGCTTGGTGGAGTGCATTTACCCTGACCTACCAGCAGATGGCGATCCTAAGCCACCTCTTACCCTCAAGCCAGTTCTCCGAACTTCATTTATGCACTGAGTGGGAGTCCAAACAATGTGGAGGTACAATCAGTGCACCAATTTTTCGTGTGTGCTGGGAACCACCAGCCCTCTGGGTGGGCAGCATGCCCTGCGCAGTCTGGCAGGGAATCTGCTTCAGGACACAGTGGGCTGTAGAACTGCACTTCTTACCAGCTCAAATGCCCCACTGTTGGGTACCCATCTGTGTTGGGTACCCATGAGTCTTGGGATTTGGGGAGGGGTCCTGGCACTTCCATGGGGCACCCATTTCTAAAGAGTGGATGCAGTTCCAAGCCCACTGTATCCTGAATTCCGTCAAGGAAGCTCTTGGTTGCAGGGCTGTGAAGGGTTGTCTCCCAGCCAGCTGCAAAGATCATTGCATGGGGCATGGAATGCTACACCCTTCCTGCGATCATCTGCCTGCTCCAATGGCCAGTCCCTGGCAGAGGTCTTGGCTGCAGGTCTGTGAAGGTTTATCACCCATGCCAGGTACTGAGGAGGTTGCCTGGGGTGTGGATACTATGCCCCTCCGCACCATCACCCAGCTCCAGCCACCCATTCCCAAGCAGCTTTCCAGGCTGAATACTCACCCATCTCTAAATGCACCCTCTCGATTTCTGCAAGTACACACTCACTAAGGGTGTAGAAGTCCCTGCCCAGCTGGTGGAACCCTGCTGTTCTGGAGCGCCTTCTGTCCTATACCTAATGTTTTTCACAGAGGAGAATTTTGCTCTGTCTCTCCTAATCTGCCATCTTGGATCCCCCCTCTAAATCACATGCTCTTAAGCAACCAATGGATCAAAAAGGAAATCAGAAGCAAAATTAGGAAATACCTTGAGGTGAATGAAAATCAAAATACAACATACCAAAACATATCAGATGCAGCAACAGCAGTACTTAGATGGAAATTTATAGCTCTAAATGCTTATGTTAAAAAAAGAAGAGACTTCAAATCTGAGACCTTACCTCAAAATTGGAAGAGATAGAAAGAGAAGAGCAAACCAAATGCAAAGTGAGCAGAAGAAAGGAAATAACAAAGATTAGAGCAGAGACAAACAAAACAGAGATCCCCCTAAAACAAGAGAATCAACAAAACCAAAGTTTGTTCTTTGAAAAGACCAACAAAATTGACAAACCTTTAGCTAGACTGACAAAGAAAAAAAGAGAGAGGATACAAATAACGAAAATCATAAATGAATCGAGGAAGCATTACTACTGACCCTGCTGAAATAAAAAGGGCTATAAGTAGATACTAACTATATGCCAATGAATTAGATAACCTAGATTAAATGGACAAATTCTTAGAAACCCATAAACTGTCTACATTAACTCAAGAAGAAACAGATCTCAACAAAGCAATTACTAGCAAAGAGTCTGAATCAGTAATCAAAAACCTCCTAACAAAAACTGCCCTGGACCAGAAGGCTTCACAAGGGAATTCTCCTAAACAATCCAAGAAAAATCAACTCCAATATTGCATGAACTCTTCCAAAAAAACTGAAGAAGAGGGAACACTCCCTAACTCATTCTAGAAAGCCAACACCATCCTCATACCAAAGCTGGGTAAAGATACCACAAGAAAAGAAAACTACAGACCAATATCTCTTAGGAATGTTACAAAAATTATCAACAAAATACTAGCAAACCGAATCCAGGAGCATATTAAAAGAATTATACACCATGATCAAGTGGGATTTATCCCCTGTATGCAAGGCTGGTTCAACATCAGAAATTCAATTAATGTAATTTACTACATTAACAACCAAATGGCGGGGGAACGCATGATAATTGCAATTGATGCAGAAGCATTTGACAAAATTCAGAACCCCTTCCTGATAAAAACATTTAGAACCATAGGAATAGAAGGAAACTTCTTCAACATGATAAAGGGCATATATGAACAACCCACAGCGAACATCCTACTTAATAGTGAAAAACAAAGGTTTTCTCCCTATGTTCCGGTTTGCTAATGCTGCGGTTTTGCAAAACACTAGACATGGATTGGCTGCTTTAAAGGGGGTTTATTTGGTTACAAATTTATAGTCTTAAGGCCATTAAGTATCCAAGGTCAGACATCAACGATAGGGTACCTTCACTGGAGAAAGGCCATTGACATCCAGAAAACCTCTCTCAGCTGGGAAAGCACATGTCTGGCATGTGTTTGCTCCCAGGTGGCATTTCAAAATGATGTTCTCCAAAGTGTCAGTTTCAGTCTTCAGCAGCCATCTTCAAAATGTCTCTTTAAGCTGCAGCAGCAAGCTCCTTCTGTCTGAGCTCTTATATAGGGCTCTAGTAAACTAATCAAGGCCCAAGCTGAATGGGCGGGGCCACACCTCCATGAAAATGATCTAATCAGAGTTATCACCTACAGTTGGGTGGGTCACATCTCCATGGAAACAACCTAATCCAAATGTTCCAACCTAATCAACACTAATACATCTGCCCCCACAAGACTGCATCCAAGAACATGGCATTTTGGGGGACATAATACATCCAATCTGGCACACCATAAGTTCAAGAATAAGACAAGGATGCCCACACCACTGTTATTCAACATTGTACTGCAAGTTCTTGCCAGAGTAAGTAGGCAAGATAAAGAAATAAAAGACATCCAAATTGGAAAGGACAAAGTAAAAATTTCCCCATTTGCAGGTGTTATGATTCTATAAAAAGAAATCCTGAAAAATCCATGACAATGTTCCTAAATCTAATATATGTATTCAGAAAAGTGGGGGGTACAAGATCAACACCCCAAAATCAGTAGTGTTTCTATACACAAGCAATGAACAATCAGAACAAGAATTCAAGAAAAAGATTTCCATTCACAATAGCAACTAAAAGAATCAAATACCTAGGAATAAATGTAACCTAGGGTGTAAAGGACAGAAATCTATAAAACATTGCTAAAAGAAAGTAAAAAGATCTAAATAAATGGAAGAACATTCTGTATTCATGGATTGAAGAATAAATATCATCAAGATGTCAATACTACCTAAAGCAATCTATAGATTCAATGCTATTCCAATCAAAACTTCAACAACCTTCTTTGTAGAAATGGAAAAGCAATCATCAAATTTATATGGAAGGGTAAGGGGTCCTGAATAACTAAAGCCATCTTGAAAAAGAAGAATGAAGTTGGAGGAATCACTTCTGGATCTTCAAACTTATTAAAAGCCACAGTAATCAAATCACAATGGTACTGGCACAAGGACAGACATGTAGACCAATGGAGTCAAACTGAGAGCTCAGAAATCAACTCTCATATTTATGGCCAACTGATTTTTGACAAGGGTGACATATCCACTCAATGGGGAAAAAACAGTCTTTTCAAAAAATGGTGCTTGGTAAACTGGATCTCCATTGCAAAGAAACAAAAACAAAAAGGAGGATGCCTACCCTCATACCACATACAAAAATCAAATAAAAATAGATCAAAGACCTAAATAGAAGAGCTAGATCAATGAAACTCTAGAAGAAAATATAGGGAAGCATCTTTAGGATGCTGTGTTAGGCAATGGTTTCTTAGACTTTAGACACAAAGAACAAAAACAAAGGAAAAAACATAAATGGGACCTCATCAAAATAAAAAAAAATTTTTGTCTCTCAAAGGACTTTATCATGAAAATAAAAAGACAACCTATACTGTGGGAGAAAATAGCTGGAAACCATATATCTCATAAAAGATTAATATCCAGGAAACATAAAAATAATCCTTCAACTTAGCAACAAAAAGACAAACAACCCAATTAAAAATGGGCAAATGACTTGAACAGACATCTCTCCAAGGAAGATATCCAAATGGCCAGAAAGCTCATGAAAAGATTCTCAACATCATTGTCCATCAGGCTAATGCAAATCAAAACCACAATGAGATACCATTTCACACCTATTAGAATGGCTCCTATTAAAAAAAACGGAAAATAAGTGTTGGAGAGGATGCAAAGAAATAGGAACCATTCATTCACTGCTGGTGGCAATTTAAAATGGTGTAGCCACTGTGGAAGACAGTTTGGTCATTCCTCAGAAAGCTAAGTATAGAACTACCAGATGACCTAGCAATTCCACTACTAGGTATCTACTTGAAGAATTAAAAGCAAGTGCTCAAACAGATTTGCACACCGATGTTCATAGCGACATTATTCACAACGGCCAAAAGATGGAAGCAACCCAAATGTTCATCAGCTGATAAATGGATAAATGAAATGTGGTCAGTATACACAATGGAACATTATTCAACCATAAAAACATATGAAGTCCTGATACATGCGGCAACATGGATGAACCCTGAAGACATCATGTTGTGTGAAACAAGCCAGACACAAAACGACAAATATTGTATGATAGCAGTCATTTGAAACAATTAGAATCTATCCATACAGTCAGAATCTAGAATACAAGTTTCCTGGGGATGGGGTGGGAATGGGGAATAGGAAGTTAAGGCTTAAAATGTACAGGGTTCCTATTTGGAATGATGGAAATTTTTTGGTAATGGATGGTGGTGATGCTATGACTAGCTCGACATTACAGATCAGTCTGGGAATAACTTCACATCATGGTCCTAAATAACTAAGCCTGAATTTATGCAGCACTTAAAAATACTGATTTTGAATTCATTTGATTTTGGAAATTTGATCAAGGACATCAAAACTAACTCTTCATCAATGTTACAATATCATTTCGTATTACAGATATTTAATTTTTAAGATGACCTACTAAATCCAAAAAGTAAAAATCGTAAGACACAAGTTTGACCCCTGCAAAATAATGATAGCTAAGGGTAGCTGCAATGAGCACTTGTGATTGAGGAACCTAAGTATCCCAAACATAAAGCCTCAATACTAAACCAGGTGAGCCGCTACCTGAGAGTTGACTCATACTGAAAGCCAAAAGTAAAATCCAAGTTATAAAGATGTCCATTCAATTCCTTAGCAGTGGTTCTCAAAGTGTTGTCCCTGAACTAGTAGCATCAGCATCATGTGGGAACTTGTAATAATTGCAAATTTTCAGTCCCTACGCCTCAGATATATTGAATCAAAAGCTCTGGGGGTGGGGTCCAGAAATCTGTTTCAACAAACTGTTCAGGTAATTCTTATACCAGCTAAATTTTGAGAATCACATAGGAAGGACTGTATACCACAGTTTGATTTTTATTGACGTATAAACAACAGAAAATAATACACTCTACCTACTAAAAGCAACCAGTTCAGGAGTTCATTAAGGAATTTAATATGACAAATAATTTAAGAGTCTGCCTTGTTGCTCAATTAAAATAAAGTTTTATGGGATAGGCAAAGAACTATGGGAAACAGAAATGACTTAGCAAAACACTCATAGCACCTGAAATGGTAGAATTCTAAACCCTCAGAACAAATTTTCGAGCACTGAGGCCTCATATGATTTAGGGAGTACGCATCTGTCCGCCTGAAAACAAGTTAACTTTTTCAGATCCTAAAATTACTGTTCCTAAACTGATACTCCATTTTTGTTACCTTACTTATCTATGGCTCACTGTTCCGATACATAACATTTTCAAAGTGGTACTCAACTTTCTCCACTTAATCTGAAAGACTAAAATCACCTGTTTGGATAGGCAATTGATACTGACTTAACAAAAAGGCCAAAGTCAAGATATTAGTCACTTTCAATAATCCTTGGAGTCTCAATGGAGTGGTGATGGTCAACTCACCACCAAAGCTGCTATGGTAATATAAAAATCCTGACAGTAAGGACATGAAAATGCTTGACTCTGTGTTCACTCAGGATGCCAGTCTGGTTTTAGAAGGCAGGAGATGGTGTCAACGATGACAAGCCAGTGAGGCTCGGGACATGTGTTGAATAGGATTTCCTTAACTGAACAGGGATAGCCTCTCTGTGCATGGAATACCCTGGGTCTGGGTTTCTAGAAGTGATTCACCAAGCATTTCTGGAGAATCACTAGGCCTTAAGAATCCGGTTCTAGGAACAGAGAATTCAAGGATGTGATCCCTGAGCTTTAGGAACCTAGTGTGTAATAGAAATAGACAGATGTACACTGAAAAATGATAACCAACAGGTCCCACCAGCCCCTTTATCTAACAAACTCCATTCTATTCATTTATTCCTTCATTCACTCAAATTATATTGAGCATTTTATGTCATGTCAGCCTTTGTGCAAAGCACTGGGGACACAAAGACCATTAAAAAAAAGGCTTCCAAAACTTGTCACTATTACTGAGGAGCTGAAATTACAACTTCCTCTGGCAGAAAATCCCTTGTCTCCCCGTTCCACAAAACCAAAGCCATCCCCTACTTCAATTTTGTTCTCAAATCTTTGCTAATGAAAGCTACACACTCATAGTCAACCCAATTATTCCAGTAATCCCCTTTCATTTGAGCTTATGCATTTTATGAACTCTATATGTTTTGGACCTCTATTTACAGGTGCTATTACTATGAGGACCCTATTATATTGAAGCAACTTCCCATTGGTGTTATGTAATTAATTATTGCCCTATTATTACTTGAAGCCTAATAAATGCTACTGATCGTTGAGTCAGACTTGGAAATCCTGGTCTCAAAAACCTTACTGTAATTTCAGATTGGACTTCGAAAAGTTTTGGCCTGTGTATGGGCACATATTATATCCCTAAATAAATTAGTTTGACTTTTTTTTTTATTAAATTCAGTTTTATTGAAATACATTCACACACCATACAATCATCCATGGTATACAATCCACTGTTCACAGTATGATAACACAGTTATGCGTTCATCACCACAATCTATCTCTGAACATTTTCCTTACATCATAAAGAACCAGAACAAGAATAAAAAATAAAAGTGAAAAAGGAACACCCAAATCATCCCCCCATCCCACCCCATTTTTGTCCTTTAGTTTTTATCCTCATTTTTCTAGTCATCCATACACTAGATAAAGGGGGTGTGATCCACAAGGTCTTCACAATCACATTGTCACCCCTTGTAATCTACATTATTATATAATTGCCTTCAGGAGTCCAGACTGCTCGGTTGGAGTTCGGGAGTTTCAGGTATTTACTTCTAGCTATTCCAATACATTAAAACCTAAGAGGTGTTATCTATATAGTGCATAAGAATGTCCATCAGAGTGACCTTTCGACTCCATTTGAAATCTCTCAGCCACTGAAACTATTTCATCTCATTTTGCAACCCCCTTTTGGTCAAGAAGATACTCTCAGTCCCATGATGCCGGGTCCACATTCATCCCCGGGAGTCATATCCTGCATTGCCAGGGAGATTTACACCCCTGGGAGTTGGGTCCCACGTAGGGGGGAGGGCAGCGAGTTCACCTGTTGAGATGGCTCAGTTAGAGAGAGAGAGGGCCACATCTGAGCAACAAAGAGGTACTCAGGGGCAGACTCTTAGGCACCATTACATGCAAGTTTAGACTCTCCTTTGTGGTAATGAGATTCTTAAGGGCAAAGTCCCATGCTCGAAGGCTCAACACATCAAACTGCCAGTCCCAATGTTTGTGACATCAACACCAGTCCAGGTGAGGATGTCCAACACATCTGCACCTTCCCCCAGATTCTCAGGGCTGGGGAGGGGGAGGCTGTAAATATATTTTTTATTATCTGCCCAAATTACTCTGGGATGTGTCACTATTTCACTCCAGTAGTTTGACTTTTAACTACTGGCTTATTGCAGTCTGGTGTAATCTGCCACTGGTCTGAGTGAATTAATGAACACAGTGTGACTTTGTTTATAAATGTATAATTAGCTACTCAAAGTTTCTCCCCATACCAGACAAATAACCATGAAAGTATTTATTCTCTAAGTGCAAGCAAGCAAATACCTGAGGGAAGGCTGTGGAACAGTGTCTGGACTGGCTGGTACCTGGACTCCCTTTTCCCATTCTTCCTTCCATGTATCAGCAAAGAGGTAATAGTTGTCAGGATTAATGTGGTAAGAATCTGGAAGTTTCATGGCACTGATGAGGTCCTTCCGGAATACCTGGTAACATATGGTACACACCTTGAGAAAACCATCACTATGGAATTAACACCACTTAATGTTCTCCTTTAAAAAGGACCACCCCTACTCACTCCCCATTTCCAGCAACTTGCTAAACAGCCAGATAAACATCTTAAAGGGTTTGAAGTACTGACAGGAAATTCAGCTTATTCTGGTAAACATGTTCTTCCTGAATTATTTTCTTGGGTTCTTTGAATTTAAACCAGTAATACAGGTTACTATAAAACAGTGTATGCAATGCAATCATTAACTCTTGTTAAACTAAGTAATAAGCATTCCATTGCTAAGTTGTAATTAGTTCTTTTGCTATCGCCTGATATTTTTAAATTTTTAAACTTTTTATTGTAGTAATAAATACACAATTTAAAATTTCGCATTTTAACCACTCATGTGTACAAATCAGCAGTATTAATTATATTAACAATATTGCATCACTTTATTTTTCAATTTGCTTAAACAGAACTTTAGACTTAGAAAAGATACAAATTAGTTTCCTCTAATATTAACATTCTGCATAACCAGAGTACAATGTTCTAAACCAAGAAGTTAATATTGTTATAATGGTATTGACTAATCTATAGACATTATTCAAATTTTGTCAGTTTTCCCCATAATGTCTTTTGCTGTCCCAGAATTCAATCTAGGATTTCACGATGCAATCAGTTATTGTTTCCTTAGTCTCCTCTAATCTGTGACAGTTTCTGTCTTTCCTTGTCTTTCATGACCTTAATACTTTTGAAGAGTACTGGTCAGGTATTTTGTAGAATGTCCCTCGAATTTGGGTTTGTCTGATGTTTTCTGATGATCAGACTGAGGATATGCATTTTTTGTAAGGATACTACAGAAGTGGTGCTGTCTTCTCAGTTCATCATATCAGGGGATATATCGGGAGATACTATAAGGCTATAAGAATAACCTGATTCTCCTCAAACTGTCATGGACTAATTTTAGCATCCATTGGTGGCTATCTTGCCTGCAACAATTACTACTGTAGTATTCTACTGGTGATTTTCTATTTCCCTCACTCCTTCAAAATTCATTAATTGGAATTTCTCAGTAAGAACAATCTGTACTTTCTCCTCCATTTATTTATTTATACCATCATTGACTCATGGATATTTTACCCTTTTAAGTTATAATCCAGTACTATCGTTATTTATTCTGTTGCTCAAATTGTTACAACTATACAGAGCTTCTGTTTAGGGTGATGCAAAAGTCTTGCTAATGGATGGTGATGATGGTACCACAACAATGTGAAAGGAATTAACACCACTGAATTGTATATTTGAAAGTGGTTAAAATAGGAAATTTTAGGTTGTATATATGTTACTAGAATAAAAATCTTAAAAAAACCCCCCAAAGAACTGTATAATACAGTAAACCCTAATGTAAACTATGGACTACAGTTAATAGTATAATTATAATATCATTTCATTAAAGATAACACACTAATACAAAATGTTAGTAATAGGGAAAACTGTGTGTGTGTGTGTGTGTGTGTGTGTGTGTGTGTGTATGTGTTTATGGGAACTCTACTTTCTGCATGACTTTTCTATAAACCTACAATTACACTAACAAAAAGAAAGAAAAAATGCTTAAAAATGCCAAAGGCAATATGTGGAACTTGATTAGACCATTATTTGAATAAACTAATTGTAAAATCACATTTTTGACATAATCAGTGAAAACAATATGAATTGGATATCAAAGAATGTTATGGATATTTTCCTTAACAGTGTTGGTTGTGATAACTGTATTGTTTTTTTAGATACTTATCCATTAGATATAACCTCTAAGTACTTACGGTTGATACAAGATGATGTCTGGGATTTCCTTTAAAATATTCCAGAAAAACAAAATGTATTTGGGGAATTAATGAAAAAGTAATAGCAAAAAGTTGATCATTTTTGAAATGTGATCATGGGAACATGAGAGTTTATCTTATTATCCTCTCCTCTTTTGTATGTATTTGTGAATTTCCATAATAAAAAGATAAAGTATTAAAAAATTGTTCCATCTTTGGCCATTGGGAGCTTTTTCAGGTTGGTGCCTATGTTCTATAAACATAACCTATCTATTTTTGAGCATTTCGTTAATTTTTATCACTACTGATATGCCCCAGGCATGTTTATATTCTTTAACTGGTTATAAAAGCTATTGATTTTGTGTGTCAACTTCATGTTCTGCTACCTTACTGAATTATTTTATTGCTTGAGTTAGTTTTATCATCAATTCTCTATGGTTTTCCAAATATACCACTATATCATCTGAAAACAGATGAATTTGTGTCTTCTTTACCTATTCTTATGTCTCTAATTGGTTTCTCTTGTTTAATTGCACTGGCTAATATCACTACTAATACACTGAATAGTAATGGAGATTATGGGCATCTTTGCTTTCTTCCTGAAATTAGTGACATGCCTTCAGTGCTTCTCCATTAAATAAGATCCTGGGTTTAAGACTAAGGTACATATATTTTATAATGTTAAGGAAGTTATCTCACTGTTCCAAATCCCTTTAGTGTTTTTTTTTTTTTTTTAATCACGAATAGGTGGTGAATTTTCTTAAAGGCTCCTGCAGCATATATGGAGATAATTATATATTTTTCCCTTAGGCTTATTAATATGCTGTATGACATTAGTGGATTTCCTAATCCCAAAACAAGCTTAAATTTCTGGAATGAAAGCTAGTTTGTCAAGGAGTATTTTCTTAATGCGGTATTATACTCTGTTTGCTAATATTTAATATTTTTGCATCATATTTGTGAGTGATATTGATTTACAGTTATCTCTTTTTTTGGTATTCTTTCTATCATATTTAGGTATCACTATTATACATGCTTCATAAAAAGCTTTAGGACATTTTCCTTCCTTTCCAATGCTCCGGAAAAAAAAACTGGTGCTTTTTTTGTAGGATAGCTCCTTAATATCTTTTTCTAGTTCTTCTATGGAAAATGATCACCTTAAGTTTTATACCTCTAATGGGGTCAATTTTGGAAATCTATATTTCCATAGGAAATTATCCATTTTATTCAGTTTTTCAAATGAAGCGATCTTAATAATTAATGGGGAAAATCATAAATGTTCTGTGACCTTTATACATTTTTTTGTCAAAACATTAGAGACTCTCTTATTGTTTGCTGTAAGTGTATAGAAAAAAGGAAAAGTAGTAAATCTAATATGTGTTAGTATACTGTAATTAAAATATTAGAAACATTGAGAATTAAAGTGCTCTATTCCTTTGAAAAAAAATTTATCAATAGTGGGTTGAACAATGCTTGCTTCTTTCTTCTCATGTTATAACTTATGACATGGAGTAAGCATCTGAAATGTAATGTTTTTGTTATTATTTTTATTTTTTATGAGAGAAGTTGTGGTTTTGCAGAACAATCATGCACAAAATTCAGGACTTCCTCACAAAGCCCCACCACTAACACCCTGCATTGATGTGAAACATTTGTTACAATTATGACAGCACATTTTTATAATTGTACCATTAACTACTGTTGATGATTCAACTTAGGAATCACTGCTTGTGCAGTGCAGCTTCATGGATTTCTTTGAAAAAATTTTATTCTATTACTATATACAACCTAACACTTCCTCTTTTAACTATTCAGACAAATGTTTCATTGCTGTTAATTATGTTCCCAAGGTTGTACTACCATCCCTAACCAAAACACTTCCATCACTCCCAATAGGAAGCCTGTACATTTTAAGCCTAACATCCCATTCCCAATCCTCACCACATCCCGATAACATTTATTCTAGATTCTGACTCTATGAGTTTGCATATTCTATTTTGTATCAGTGAGATCCTTTTGTGTCTGACTTATTTCACTCAACATCATGTCTTCAACGTTCATCCATCTTGTAGCACGTATCAGAACTTTGTTCCTTTTTATGGCTGAATAATATTCCATTGCATATATAAACCACATTTTGTTTATCCATTCATCAGTTGATGGACACTTGGGTTGCTTCTATCTTTTGGCAATTGAGAAAAATGCCGCTATGAACATCAGTGTGCAAATGTCTGTTCAAGTCCCTGCTTTCAATACCTTTGGGTATATATCTAGCAGTGGAACTGCCGGGTCATATGGTAATTCTATACTTAACTTTCTGAGGAACCATCAAAGTGTCTTTCACACTGGCTGCACTATTTTACATTGCCCCTAGCAATGCATGAGTGGTCCTATTTATCCACATCCTCTCCAAAAGTTGCTATTTTCTGTGTTTTTAATAGGAGCCCTTCTAATAGGTGTGAAATGGTTAAGTTATTGTGGTTTTGATTTGCATTTCCCTGATGATTAACAATGTTGAACATCTTTTCATGTGCTTTTTGGCCATTAGTATATTTTCTTTTGAGAGACATCTATTCAAATCTTTTGCCCATTTTTTAAAATTGATTTGCCTTTGTGTTACTAAATTGAAAGATTTCTTTATATATTCTGGATATGAAACATTTACTGAGTATGTGGTTTCCAAGTATTTTCTCCCATTGAGTAGGCTGTCTTTTCACTTTCATGATAAAGTCCTTTGAGAACAAGTTTTTAAAATTTTGATGAGGTCCCACTCGTCTAGTTTTTCTTTTGTTGCTTGAGCTTTGGGTGTAAAGTTTAAGAAACCATTGCCCATCGCAAGGTCCTGAAGATGCTTCCCTATGTTTTCTTCTAGTTTTATACTTCTGGCTATTATTCTTAGGTTTTTATCCATTTTGAGTTGATTTTTATATATGGTGTGAGGTAGGGGTCCACCTTCCTTTTTTGTGTATATGGGTATCTAGTTTTTGTTTTTGCTTTTTTGCAAATGGAGATCCAATTTTCCTGGCACCATTTGTTGAAGAAACTATTATTTCCCAATGGTGCGATCTCTTCCCCCTTGTCAAAAATCAGTTGGCCATAGATTGTTAAGCTCTTACAGCAGTCACACATATTCCTGAATTTTAATTGTTATTTCTAAATTTTGAGATGCTGTGCTCTTTGTGTACAACCTGGTAGCTCCCTGGAACTCTGGGTATCTGTGTGACACTGATACCAAGAGTTAGAGTTCTGCAGCTCTGATAGTCAGCACTCCTTCATAGAGCAACAGTTAAAGAAGCTGAAAAAGAGATCGGGCTTCAATTAGAGATATGAATGAAGCTAATCTGGTTAGGACCAAGGGGTTAGGACCAAGGTAAATCAGAATACAGGGTAAAGGATGATATTGTCTGGGGTCTCATTTTGATTCCATTGGTTTATACATCTGTCCTTGTGTCAGAACCATGCTGTTTTGATAACTGTGGCTTTGTAGTAAGTTATAACATTGGGTAGTGTGAGTCCTTCAACTTAAATTCTTCTTTTTCAATTGGCTTAGCTATTTGGAGACCTTTACCCTTCCTTATAAATCTGATGACTGACTTGTCCATTTCTGCAAAGAAGGCTGTTGGAATTTTGTCTGGGATTGCATTGAATCTATAAATTGTTTTAGATAGTATTGACATTTTAATGATATTTGGTCTTCCAATCCATGAATACAGAATTTCCTTCCATTTATTTAGGTCTTCTTTAATTTCTTTTACCAATGTTTTACAGCTTTCTGTGTGAAAGTCCTTTACATCCTTAGTTAGATTAATTCCTAGATATTTGATTATTTTAGTTGCCATTGTGAATGGAATTTTTTTTTCTTGAATTCTTGTTCTGACTTTCTGTTGCTTGTATACAGAAATATTACTGAATTCTGGGTGTTGTTCTTGTACCCCCCACTTTGCTGAATTCATTTATTAGCTCTAAGAGCTAGTTGTAGAGTTTTACGGATTCTGTATAAAGGATCATGTCATCTGGAAATAGGGAAAGTTTTACTTCTTCCTTTCAATTTGGATGCCTTTTCTTTCTTTTTCTTTCCTAATTGCTCTGGTAAGAACATCCAGTACTATGCTAAATAACAGTGGGGCCAATGGGCATCCTTGTCTTGTTCCTGAAAAGCTTTCAGTCATTCATCACTAATTAGACTGTTAGCTGTCAGTTTTTCATATATGTCCTTTATCATGCTGAGAAGTTTCCTTCTATTCCATAGTATACTAAGTGTTTTTATCAAGAAGGGGTGCCCTTTATTCTGTTAATGTGGTGTATTACATTAATTGATTTTCTTATGTTGAACCAGCCTTTCATACTAGTGATAAATCCCATTTGATCATGGTGTACAATTCTTTTAATATACTGTTGGATTTGGTTTGCTAGTATTTTGGTGATGATTTTTGTATCTATATTCATAAGAGATTAGGTTTATAATTTTCTTTTCTTGTGGTATCTTTACCTGGCTCTGCTATTAGGGTGATGTTGGCCTTGTAGAATGAGTTAAGGAGTGTTCTTGCCTCTTCAATTTTTGGGGAGAGTTTGAACAGAATTGGAGTTAAGTCTTCTTGGAATGTTTGGGACAATTCCCCTAAGAAAACATCTGATCTTGATCCTGTCAGGAGCTTTTTGGATTACTGATTAAATCTCCTTACTAGTAATCCCTTTGTTGGGATCTATTTCTTCTTGAGTCAGTGTAGGTAGTTTGCATGTTTCTAAGAATTTGTTCATTTCATGTAGCCTAATTTACTAGCACAGAGTTCTTCATAGTATCCTTTTATAGTCCTTTTTATTTCAGCAGGGTCAGTAGCAATGCCTTTCTTTTCATTTCTGATTTTTGTTATTTCTATCTTGTCCCTTTTTTTCTTTGTCAGTCTAGCTAAAGTTTTGTCAATTTTAATGATCTTTTCCAATAACTAACTTTTGGTTTTGGTGATTCTCTCTATTGTTTTTTTGTTCTCTATTTCATTTATTTCTGCTCTAATCTTTGTTATTTCCTTCCTTCTGCTCACATTGGATTTAGTTTGCTCTTCTCTTTTCAGTTCTTCCAGTTTTGAGGTTAGGTCTCTGATTTGATGTCTTTGTTTTTAAATGTAAGCATTTAAAGCTACAGTTTCCCTCTCAGCACTGCCTTCACTGCATCCCATAAGTTTTGGTATGTTCTATTTTGATTTTCATTCACCTCAAGGTATTTCCTAATTTCCCTTATGATTTCCTCTTCACCTCATTGTTTGCTTACCAGTATGATGTTTAATTTCCATAAATTTGTAAATTTTCCATTTCTTCCTCTGTTACTGATTTCTAGCTTCATTCAGTTGTGGTTTCAATATTTTTAAATTTATTGGACTTGTTTTGTGACCTAATATATAGTTTACCCTGGAGAATGACCCATGCGCACTTGAGAAGAATATGTATTCTATTGTTGTTGGGTGAAATGTGCTATATATATATATCTGTTAAGTCTAGCTGGTGTAGGGTATCATTCAAGTCTTTTATTTCCTTATTGATCTTCTGACTGGATGTTCTATTCATTATTGAGGGTGGTATGTTAAAGTCTTCTACTATTAACGTAGCACAGCCAATTTCTCCCTTTAAATCAGTTAGTATTTGCTTCATATATTTTTGGGTTCTGCTGTGAGGTGCATATATTTATATCTGTTATATCTTCTTGTTGAATTCACCCCTTTATCAGTATAGAAGCACAGTCTTTGTCCCTTGTTACTGTTTTTGACTTGAAGTCTGTTTTATCCGAGATTAGTACAGTCATCCCAACTCTCTTTTGGTTACTACTTGTATGGTATATATATTTTTCCATCCTTTCACTTTCAACCTACTTGTAGTTTTGACTTTAAGGTGAGTGTTTTGTGGACAGCACATTGTTGGTTATGCTTTTATACCCATTCTGCCTATCTCTGCCTTTTGACTGGAAAGTTTAATCTATTTATTTTAAAGGCACTACAAGACTTTCTTCTGCCTTTTTGTTATTTAGCTTTTGTAAGTCTTATACCTTTTTGCTCCTTCAGTTCTTCCATTAATGCCTACTTTTATATTTATTTGATTTTTTGTGTGTTGTACCATAGTGAGTGCCTTCTCTTTTCTATCTGGATATAAGTTTCCATATATTTTCTTTGTGATTACCATGGGGTTAAAATTTAACATCTTAAATATATAACTATTGTATTTGGTTTAATACTTAACTTCACTTCAATAGCATACACTGACCCCTTTCCTATATTCCTCCGCCCCCCACCTTTTTTTGTACTTGTTACCACTTACATATTTGTACATTGTATGTACAAAACCAAAAATTCAACCTTATTTTTTATGCATTTGCATTTTAGCACTTGTAAGAAATAAGAAGTAGCGCTATATACCAATCAATACAATACAATGATATTGTCATTTATAGTAACCCAAATGGTTACCTTTCCCAGAGGTCTTTATTTCTTTATGCTACTTTGAACCACTACCTAGTGTCCTCTCCTTTCAGTCTGAAGAACTCCCTTTAGTATTGCCTGAAGGACAGATCTAATGGTGATGAGCTCCCTCATCTTTTGCTTATCTGAGAATGTCTTAATCTCTCCCTTATTTTTGAAATAAAGTCTCACTGTATGTAAAATTCTTGGCTGGCAGTTGTTTTCCTTCAGCACTTTAAGTATTTCAACCCACTGCCTTCTTGCCCTCATGGTTTCTGATGAGAACTTGGCACTCAATCTAATTGGGACTCCCTTGTACGTAACACATCACTTTGCTCTTGCATCTTTCAGAACCCTCTCCTTGGACTTTGCATTAAATAATTTGATCAGTATTTCATGGGGTATATTTTTCTTCATATTTATCCTGTTTGGTGTTTTCTGGGCTTATTGGATGTGCATATTCACTTCTTTTACTAAATTTGGGTTGTTCTCCTTGATTATTTCTTTGAATATTCCTTCTGTCCCTTTCTCAATCTCTTTTCTCCTTCTGGAACTCCCAAAACGTGCATATTGGTACACTTCTGGTCTCCCAGAAATGTCTTTAGCTCTTTTTGCTTTTTACAATTCTTTTTTTCTTTCAGCAACTCAGCCTGACTCATTTTAACTTTCTTGTCTTCAACTTGGTGTTCCTTTCTTCTGCCAGTTCCAATCTGCTGCTGAAACCCTCCTGGGAAATTTTTCATTTCAGTTACTGTGGTCTTCAACTTCAGTAATTCTGTGCGGTTTCTTTTTAAAATTTCTGTTTACTCAGATTCTCATATTGCTCATTCATCGTGTTCCTGATATTCTTAACTTCTTTCTCTGTATTTTCCTTCATCTCCTTGAACATTTTTAAGATCATTTTTTTAAAAGTCTTTGGTATGTTCACATTCTCGTCTTCTTCACTGGCATTTTCTGGATTTTCATCCTCTTCTTCTGGATGGGCATAATTTCCTGTTTCTTTGTTTTCCACTGTTTTGTGGCACATTGTATATTTTAATATTATAGATTTATTCCCTGAGATGTCAGTTTCTTGATTTTATAATCATCTGGTGATAGGACATTTTCCTGAGCTTCAGCCCTCCTAATCTGGAAGGTGCGTCCAAGGTGAATGTCGTTTGCAGGGTCCTCTTGGTCTGTGTCTTGTCCTGGTTTGTCCTTGTTAGTCGTTTTGGAGTCCCCCTGTTTATAGGAGTTTGAATACTACTTTCTTCTCCCAGGAGACAGACCTCTGTCTTCTGGGTGTTTAAAGCAGACAAGCTTTTTCCCTAGGCTGTCACTTTCTATAGTTTCTTTGGTTGTCTCAAGCTGCTTTTGCCTGAAGGGCAAATTCTGAGGGGGGGGCACACCCAAGAGGAGCTTTCCAAGTCAGTATTTCCCAGCCGAAACAAGGCCAGGGACACAAGAGGGGGCACAGACCTGCTCCCAAGTGCCCTATAGAGGGGATCAGGAAGAGTGTCAGGAGTTTTCTTTTATGACTCCCCAAAACTGAGCTTTTGTGTCCTGCCCAGCAAATGTAGCCCTTCCCTGCAGCCGTGATGAACCATACCAACTTTAAGTCTCATCCACTACCATTTTTGTCCAGGGTAGGTTGGAACAGTGGCAGCTCTCAGAGCCGGGCCCCAGCAATCTTAAGTCGCTAATCAAAAGCTGTGATCAGCAATTGGCTGTGCTCACCCTTGCTCTTGGGCAAGAGGATTTCTATGTCACTTTTTGTCACCAGTGAGCTAGCCAGTGTCTGGATTCCATGGTGGTCTGCTGTGAGCATGGGGGATGGGCACTCGTAACTGCAATGCAGAGAGAGCAATTTATTAGTGTTTACCAAAATTTACCAGCCTCTTCTTTTCTTTCTTCCTTGGATTATGTACAGTGTTCTGGCCTCCAGAGTTTCAAATAGTTGTTTCAGATGATTCCTGCCAGTTTAATAGTTGTTCTGGTGGAAGGACTGAATTCTGGAGCTATCTACTCCAACATCTTCCCACAATCCTCTGTCATTACTTTTGTTATAAATCTGTAATTTCAGTTTGTATTTCCCACTTTTACCCAAGAGGTGATTAATAGAAAGTTTTTAAATTTCCAAGTGAAAGGAGTTTTCTGTTTTTATTAGTAATTCTTGATTTTACTGCACTGTTATCAGAATATTATTTATAATATTTCTACTTAGCGGAAATTATGATGTTTTCTTTGAGACTTAATATATGATCAAATTTTGTGACTGTGTAATATATGACCAAATTTTGTGAAGGTGTATTCACTATAATTTCTATTATCAAGGTAGAGTTTAATATATATATTAACTATCATATCTACCTTAATGCTTATGTTATTTAGATCCTCTACCTACTCATTTATTTTTTATTTACTTAATTTGTCTGAGACTGTAAGGTCTTTTTAAGTCGCTTATGATTAATGCGTTTCTATATACATCTCCTTGTATCTCCTATAGTTTTAGCTTCATGAAAGTGTTTGCTGTGTTATTTGGTGCATAAATATTCATAAGTACCATATCTTCATGGAGAATTTTAGCTTTAAGCATTAAAAAGTCTCCTTTGTCTTTGGAACTTAAATTCCACTTTGTCAGATATCAGGATCACTACCCCTGCTGTTTTTGTTTCCATTTGCCTGATATATCTTTGTCTACCTGTGCCAGTTTGCATGTATTATATCTCCCAAAACTCCATTATCTTTGATGTAATCTTCTGTGGGCAGACGTACTAGTGTTGATCAGATCATAATTCTTTGAGTGTTTCTGTGGAGATGCGCCCCACCCAACTGTGGGTGATGACTCTGACTGGATAATTTCCATAGAAGTGTTACCCCACCCATTCAGGTGGGTCTAAATTAAATCACTGGAGCCATATAAATGAGCTGACAAACAGAAGGAACTCAGTGCAGCTGTGAGTGACATTTTGAAGAGCAACTGAGAGTGACATTTTGAAGAGGAGCTACAGCCAAGAGGGACACCTTGAAGAACGCACTAGAACTGAGAGAGGAGCTTCAGCTTACAGAGTTATTTTGAAGTCAGCCATTGAAAGCAGAGTTTTGATGATGCTTTGGAGGTACTAGCCCAGAGTTTGCCCCAAGAAGCTGAAGCCTAGAGAGGAACATCCTGGGAGAAAGCCATTTTTAAACCAGAACTTGGAGCAGATGCTGGCCATGTGCCTTCCTAGCTAACAGGGTTTTCCGGATGTCACTGGCCATCTTCCAGTGAAGGTACCTGATTGTTGATGCATTACCTTGGACACTTTATGGCCTTAAGACTCTACTGTGCAACCAAATAAACCGCTTTTATAAAAGCCAATCCACCTCTGGTATTTTGCATTCTGGCAGCATTAGCAAACTAGAATGGATTTTGGTACCAGAGAAGTGGGGTGCTGGTGCTGCTGAGTTTGCAAATACCAAATATGTTGAAACAGCTTTTTAAATGGATAAGGGGAAGATTCTGGAAGAATTGTGAGGAGCTTGACAGAAAAGGCCTAAACTGCTTTGAAGAGACTGTGGAAATATGGACTCTAAAGATACTTCTGATGAGGCCTTGAGCAGACATGATGAATGTGATGTTGCAAACTGGAAGAAAGGTGATCCTTGTTTTAAAGTGACAGAGAATTTGGCAAAATTGTGTCCTGGCGCTGGATGGAAGGCAGAATTTGAAAGCTATGACCTGGAATATTTAGCTGATGAGATCTCCAAGCAAACTATAGAAGAAGTAGCCTGGCTTTTACTTGCAACTTATAGTGAAGTGAGAGAGGACAGAGATAAGCTGAGAAATGAGCTCTTGGTTTCAAAGAAACCAGAAACTGATGGTTTGGAAAATTCCGGGCTTCCAGGGGGTGGAAGCCCAGAAGCTTCAGCCCAACTTAAGGATTTAACCAAACATGGAACCCGACTGCCATTCCAGTACAACCCAAAATTGGAGACAGAGTTTTCCAGAAAGGATTTGTGGGAAGTCCTATTGTCTGATGGCTTTGACCCGTGTGCTTCATGCAAAGCCAACAGAACTTTTGCGAGATCTCTATAGACGGAGATGCTGCCGTTTTGGACTGGAGGGGACAGACAAGGAACATACTGAAGGAGAAATTTCTTCCAAGACAAAGCCATGGAGGTTGAGGTCTGAAGTCAAGAGGCCTTGGGCTGGGAGAGTGGAGTGGCCCACATGCATGGAAAGGGTGAGTTTGCCTCGGAGGTCGAGGGTGGGCCTTCCACTTCCATACTCCGGAAAAGTTTTGCCACCCCAGGCCCCAAAGAGGGTGGAGCAAATTCCCAGGGGACTGGGGAGAGCCTGGCCACCACCCCAGTGTTCTGAAGGGGTTGAGCATGTGCCCTGGAGAAGGAAGGGAATCTGGGTGCTGCCCTGATGTTTGAGGCCAAGAAGGTGGTCTCCCTGATGTGTGGATATGTTGGAGAACTCACCCCAGCGTTTGAAGAGGAAAGGGCTGCCAAAAAGGCCCTTAGGATGGGTTAGACTCCTGCTCTTTCAAGCCACAAGGATGCAACGTTGTTCTGTTAATGACACTCAGACTTTGAAATCTAATGGAGTTTGTCCTGCAGGTTTTAGGAACTGTTTTGGTCCTGTTAACCCTGTTTTACATACTGTTTCTCCTTATGGCAATGAAATGTTTATCCTATGAATGTCCCTCCTTTGTATACTGGAAGCAATAACTTGTTCAAAGTTTCACAGATCCACAGCTAGAGGGGACTCATGCCTTAAGACTGATTACATCTGTAATTGATTCTGATGGGATCCTGTACATATTTACTGTTATTGAAATGATTTATGTTTTTGTGATATTGTGATGCGGTGAATGTATTTTGTATATGGAAAGATAATGTCGTTTTGGGGTCTAGGGATGGAATGTGCCTGTTTGGATGTATTATGTCCCCCAAAACTCCATTATCTTTGATGTAATCTTCTGTGGGCAGACCTACCAGTGTTGATTAGATTGTAATTCTTTGAGTGTTTCCATGGAGATGTGCCCCACCCAACTGTGGGTGATGACTCTGATTGGATGATTTCCATGGAAGTGTTACCCCACTTAGAAGTTAGAAGGAACTAAGTGCAGCTGTGAGTGACATTTTGAAGAACAACTGAGAGTGACGTTTTGAAGAGGAGCTACAGCCAAGAGGGACACTTTGAAGAATGCACAGGAGCTGAGAGAGGAACTCTGGAGCAGACGCCAGCCACGTGCCTTCCCAGCTAACAGAGGTTTTTCAGATGCCATTGGCCATCCTCCAGTGAAGGTACCTGACTGTCAGTGCATTACCTTGAACACTTTATGGCCTTAAGACCATAACTGTGTAACCAAATAAAGCCCCTTTTATAAAAGCCAATCCATTTCCGGTGTTTTGCATTCTGGCAGCATTAGCAAACTAGAACAACATCTATTTTTAGCCTTCCTGAATAGGTGGTTTTAGGTGTGCTCTTGCATACAGCATATAGTTGGGTCTTATTTTATGAGTCAACATGAACATCTTTTTCTTTAATAGATTTTAAAGCTCATTCATATTTATTGGTATGACTCATGCATTTGTTCTCAACTATGTCATATTTGATAATTATTTGTATTATGTTACAGGTCTTATGTTTCTCTACATAAGACCTGTAACATAATACATATGTATTCTTTGCTCTTTTATTTATATTTTTGATATTTAAGAAGGTTTGTAGTTTACTCTAGTTGATATCTTTGTACTTAGAACTTCTAAAAATGTTATTAGTCTTATTTTCTTATTTAACCTGTTATCTGTTTTATCAGTTTTCATTGATATCAGTAAACTCACAGGTGAGGAAGATAGGAATATGTCTATTGTGGCAGCCAAGAGGTTTCCAGTGTGACTCCTAACCCCAACCCTAGTGAGGGAGCCCTAGCTGTGTGGAAAGTTCAAAGACCACAGGTAGCTGGATGTGGGTCCAGTTACAACTTGGACTTGTGGAAACAAGGAGATTCCCTATAGTCTATTTTCTTCACTCTATGTACAATTAGGTACCACCAATATGGGAATGAGATCCATCTCAAGTTTAATGTCCTGTTACCGTGTGGTTAAAAGGTACCTGTATAACTAAGGGCATAGAAATGTGCTGACCAGTCTGGAAACATGACTTATATGGCTTGGTAGCCTCAGCTTTGTAATTCTGCCTTTTCAACAACAGAACAAAAGTCTACTATCAGTTCTTAGCTAAACTGGCAACGATTTCAATGATGAAGGCCCAGCTGATGTCTAAACAATGAGGGAATACATTTTCATGTAATAAAACAAATAATTCTTAATTTAAACAATGTCTCTTTAAACTGACAGCATTTTCACAGAGCATAGTATTATATGATCAAATAATCAAATGATGCCATTTAAATGAAATAAGGGCTCATTCCATGTACTAGTTTGCAGGAACAACTCTGCAATTGTTTGATAGTTTCACTTAGGAAAGATTTACAATTAGTAGTATTACCTGAGCAAAGTGGAGAAAGAAACCTACCTTAAACATGCTGATGGCCAGGTGGCAAGAAAATTAATTTCCTACCAAGAACCTTAGTTAATTAAAGTTAATTGGGAGCTAAGTCTACAGGAAAGAAAAACTGACGGTTTATTAAATAACGCTTTTAACATGTTTTACACAGACCTCAGTGTCCTAGGAGGCCAGCAGGAGGCACTAAATCACCATTTTGGGGGACAAACTGCTCTTCAGGCACTATATGTGCGTTTCTACAAATTACTAGAGTGCCTTTAATGAGCCAGTGGTTAAGTGGTGGTGGTGATTTAAAATTGTGTGAAACTACTGTCTTCAGGAAAAGACAGTGCTGTGGATTATCCTACCTTAGATCTGGAAAGAAATAATAGAGGTATTTCTCAACCTCCTAAAACATTTCATTATTTTCCAGGTGATAGGGTGAGTAAGAATACAAGGTATTTAAAACTCTTAAAACATAAAAAAAAATCCACTAGTGTTGTAGGCACTACAGGGGAATGCACCAGCAAGAAAAATTCAAACTTAGGTCTATACTCTTTATAAAAAAATCAACTGACTCAAAAACATGCATTGGGCTTAATAATGACACAACATCTAATCACATAACATAAATGTATAATGTCCTGTCTTCATACTTAACATAACCGCTTATGAAAATCTGTTCTGTATAGTTTCCTAAGTAGCCTGGACACATTGTAGTACATTGAATGGTGGTTCCCAAAAGATATGTCCACGTCCTAACTCCAGGGATCTGTGAATGTTACCTTCTTTGATTCTTTGCAAATGTAAATTAAATTAAGGATCTTGAAATGAAAAGATCATCCCAGATTATCTGGGTGGGCCCTGAACCCAATGTCTTTATAAGAGAAAGGCACAAGGAGATTTGAGACAAACAGAAGAGAAGGCAATGTGACCACAGAGGCAGAGACTGGAGTGATGGGGCTGCAACCCAAAGAATGCCAACAGCCACTAGAAGCTGGAAGAGGCAGAGAATAGAATCTCTTCGAGAACAGCTAGAGGGAGCACAGCCTTGACATCTTGATTTTGGACTTATGGCCTCCAGAAATGTGAAAGAATAAATTTATGTTTTTTTAACCTACCCAGTTCCTAAGCAACCCTAGGAAACTAACACATATTTACCAAACAGATGAGACAGAAGACTCTAGACAAAGAGATATAAAAGCAGAGGCAGTGAAATCTGGCCCTTGGCATGGTTTCAGAAATACCAAACCTCTGGGAGCAGGCACACTGTAAAGTCTAGAAAACCTCAGACTGTAGGAACACTAACCAGCTCACACCTATTTTCTTTTAAGCAAATGAAACCGAAATCCAGTAACTATTATTATTTTCCCTTCCACTATAGAGAAAAAACAGCAGACTTATAAGTTGGATTCCAATTTTATAAGCTAGCCTGCTTAAACAGCATCTGATCCAAGTTTTTTTTTAGATAAGCATTTTCACTCAAGGCAGAGTGTGAGAGTCTGTCTTATCTTTCCATAGAAGTCAAACACCCCAAGTATGAGGCGGAAAGTAAAATGCTGAAGAGGGGACAGGAATGTAAGCTTAGCATTCAGGAACGTATCTGTTAAGTGACATGAAATATATTTACCAGACTGGTCTCATGAATCTGTTTCTGATTAAAAATTGCTTTTTAGGTTTTTCAATTGAGGCAAACAAAATGGCTCTAGTATATCCTGGTAAGGGACATGAGTTTTATACATATACGGTGACACACATACACAAGCATATTTATATAAATTTTCATAAAACAACAATAAAAGGATAAACTAAAATCTTTTACAACAAAAATTATTAACTCTGGGGTTGGGGGAAGGAGAGGAGAAAACAGAAGGGAGAGGGATAAAAGCTAGATCTCTCTGGATGTATTTTGTTTTATAGTTTTCAAGTTTGAACCAGGCAAATGTTTTAAATGGTTAAAAATGAAATTTAAAAAATTTAAAAACAGGAATATGGGTTCAGACTACCTAGGTTGGTTTATTGGTTTTACCACTTGGTAGCTTAAGCAAGTTACCTAAATTTTCTGCGTCTCAGTTTCCTTATCTGTAAAATGAGAATAATAACACTTAATCTCATAAGGGTTATTATTAGGATTAACTGGGTGAACTTAAGTAAAGGGCTTGGCATGGAATTGGGTGCATATTAATTGATAAATTATTGCTATCTTCAGTTATTTCATTATCATTATCATAGTCTCAGTTTTTCTCCTAGAAGCAGAAAGAATTATATAGCTGAGCTATTATATCTAGTCCATAAAGTAACTACTGATTTTTTTTAATTCAGTTTTATTGAAATATATTCACAAACCATACAGTCATCTATGGTATACAATCAACTGTTCACAGTATGATCATATAGTTATGCGTTCATCACCATAATATATTTCTGAACATTTTCCTTACATCAGAAAGAATCAGAATAAGAATAAAAAATAAAAGTGAAAAGAGAATACCCAAACCATCCCCCCATCCCACCCTATTTGTCATTTAGTTTTTACTCCCATTTTTCTACTGATTTTTTTTCAATTTTTTAACTTTGTTTATCAAAAAATTAAAAACAAACAGGCAAACAACAACCAAAAAAAACCCCACAACATTTCAAACAAAGCAATGGATTAAGGAAAACAAATAACCTAAAATAACTACTTTGCTTCCAATATGTTCCTACCATACCCCAAGAAAATTAATAAACCATGTCCAAACAGAGGAGTAAGAAAAACAAATAATCTAAAATAACTACATTGCTTCCAACATGTTCCTACCACACCCCAAGAAAATTAACAACCCCTAAGAAAACAAAGGAATAAGAGCAAAAAAAAAAACCTAAAATAACTCTATTGCTTCCAACATGATCTTACTATATCCAAGAAAGTTTACAAACCATAATCATTCCTGAGCATTCCCATAACATTGAGATTACCCTCCATAGTTTATCTGTTCTTATTAGATTATCATTCCCCCTCCACTAATTGGTATCTCTAGGTCCCCTACATTCTACAGTATAAAACATTGTACATTTTTCACAGAATTCACATTAGTGGTAACATACAATATCTTTCTTTTTGTGCCTAGCTTATTTTGCTCAGCATTATGTCTTTTTTTTTTAATCTTCATTTTATTGAGATATATTCGTATACCACGCAGTCATACAAAACAAATCGTACTTTTGATTGTTCACAGTACCATTACATAGTTGTACATTCATCACCCAAATCAATCCCTGACACCTTCATTAGCACACACACAAGAATAACAAGAATAATAATTAGAGTGAAAAAGAGCAATTGAAGTATTGAAGTAAAAAAGAACACTGGGTACCTTTGTCTGTTTGTTTCCTTCCCCTATTTTTCTACTCATCCATCCATAAACTAGACAAAGTGGAGTGTGGTCCTTATGGCTTTCCCAATCCCCTTGTCACCCCTCATAAGCTACATTTTTATACAACTGTCTTCGAGATTCATGGGTTCTGGGTTGTAGTTTGATAGTTTCAGGTATCCACCACCAGCTACCCCAATTCTTTAGAACCTAAAAAGGGTTGTCTAAAGTGTGCGTAAGAGTGCCCACCAGAGTGATCTCTCGGCTCGTTTTGGAATCTCTCTGCTACTGAAGCTTATTTCATTTCCTTTCACATCCCCCTTTTGGTCAAGAAGATGTTCTCCGTCCCACGATGCCAGGTCTACATTCCTCCCCGGGAGTCATATTCCACGTTGCCAGGGAGATTCACTCCCCTGGGTGTCTGATCCCACGTAGGGGGGAGGGCAGTGATTTCACCTTTCAAGTTGGCTTAACTAGAGAGACAGGGCCACATCTAAGCAACAAGGAGGCATTTGGGAGGAGGCTCTTAGGCACAACCATAGGGAGGCCTAGCCTCTCCTTTGCAGCAACCGTCTTCCCAAGGGTAAAACCTGTGGTAGAGGGCTCAACCCATCAAACCACCAGTCCCCTATGTCTGTGGTCATGTTAGCAACCATGGAGGTGGGGTAGGCGAATACCCCTGCATTCTCCACAGGCTCCTCAAGGGAGCACTACATCTTTTTTTACCTTGTTTTTCTTTTTCTTTTTTTTTTTTTTAACTTTCCCTTCTTTTTTAAATCAACTGTATGAAAAAAAAAGTTAAAAAGAAAACAAACATACAATAAAAGAACATTTCAAAGAGACCATAACAAGGGAGTAAGAAAAAGACAACTAACCTAAGATAACTGCTTAACTTCCAACATGTTCCAACTTTACCCAAAGAAAGTTACCTAATATAGCAACATTTCTGTGAACTTGCTCCTACTATATCCATCAGAAATTAACAGACCGTAGTCATTCCTGGGCATCCCCAGACGTTAAATACCTTATCTGTTCTTCTTGGATTATTGTTCCCCCTTCCTTAATTGCTCTCTATTGCTAGTTCCCCTACATTCTACATTATAAACCATTTGTTTTACATTTTTGAAAGTTCACATTAGTGGTAGCATATAATATTTCTCTTTTTGTGCCTGGCTTATTTCGCTCAGCATTATGTCTTCAAGGTTCATCCATGTTGTCATATGTTTCACGAGATTGTTCCTTCTTACTGCCGTGTAGTTTTCCATCGTGTGTATATACCACATTTTATTTATCCACTCATCTGTTGAAGGACATTTGGGTTGTTTCCATCTCTTGGTAATTGTGAATAATGCTGCTATGAACATTGGCGTGCAGATATCTGTTCGTGTCACTGCTTTCCGATCTTCCGGGTATATACCGAGAAGTGCAATCGCTGGATCGAATGGTAACTGTATATCTAGTTTTCTAAGGAACTGCCAGACTGACTTCCAGAGTGGCTGAACCATTATACAGTCCCACCAACAATGAATAAGAGTTCCAATTTCTCCACATCCCCTCCAGCATTTGTAGTTTCCTGTTTGTTTAATGGCAGCCATTCTAACCGGTGTTAGGTGGTATCTCATTGTGGTCTTAATTTGCATCTCTCTAATAGCTAGTGAAGCTGAACATTTTTTCATGTGTTTCTTGGCCATTTGTATTTCTTCTTCAGAGAACTGTCTTTTCATATCTTTTGCCCATTTTATAATTGGGCCTACTGTACTATTGTCATTGAGTTGTAGGATTTCTTTATATATGCAAGATATCAGTCTTTTGTCAGATACATGGTTTCCAAAAATTTTTTCCCATTGAGTTGGCTGCCTCTTTACCTTTTTGAGAAATTCCTTTGAGGTGCAGAAACTTCAAAGCTTGAGGAGTTCCCATTTATCTATTTTCTCTTTTGTTGCTTGTGCTTTGGGTATAAAGTCTAGGAAGTGGCCGCCTAATACAAGGTCTTGAAGATGTTTTCCTACATTATCTTCTAGGAGTTTTATGGTACTTTCTTTTATATTGAGATCTTTGGTCCATTTTGAGTTAATTTTTGTGTAGGGGGTGAGGTAGGGGTCCTCTTTCATTCTTTTGGATATGGATATCCAACTCTCCCAGCCCCATTTGTTGAAAAGACCATTATGACTCAGTTCAGTGACTTTGGGGGCCTTATCAAAGATCAGTCGGCCATAGATCTGAGGGTCTATCTCCGAATTCTCAATTCGATTCCATTGATCTATATGTCTATCTTTGTGCCACTACCATGCTGTTTTGGCAACTGTGGCTTTATAATAAGCTTCAAAGTCAGGGAGTGTAAGTCCTACCACTTCGTTTTTCTTTTTTAGAGTGTCTTTAGCAATTTGAGGCATCATCCCTTTCCAAATAAATTTGATAACTAGCTTTTCCAAGTCTGCAAAATAGGTTGTTGGAATTTTGATTGGGATGCATTGAATCTGTAGATGAGTTTGGGTAGAATTGACATCTTAATGACATTTAGTCTTCCTATCCATGAACATGGAATATTTTTCCATCTTTTAAGGTCCCCTTCTATTTCTTTTAGTAGAGTTATGTAGTTTTCTTTGTCTAGGTCTTTTACATCTTTGGTTAAGTTTATTCCTAGGTACTTGATTTTTTTAGTTGCTATTGAAAATGGTATCTTTTTCTTGAGTGTCTCTTCAGTTTGTTCATTTCTAGCATATAGAAACATTACTGACTTATGTGCATTAACCTCGTATCCCGCTACTTTGCTAAATTTGTTTATTAGCTCTAGTAGCTGTATCGTCGATTTCTCAGGGTTTTCTAGATATAAGATCATATCATCTGCAAACAATGACAGTTTTACTTCTTCTTTTCCAATTTGGATGCCTTTTCTTGTTTTGTCTTGCCGGATTGCCCTGGCTAGCACTTCCAGCACAATGTTGAACAACAGTGGTGATAGCGGGCATCCTTGTCTTGTTCCTGATCTTAGAGGGAAGGCTTTCAGTCTCTCACCATTGAGTACTATGCTGGCTGTGGGTTTTTCATATATGCTCTTTATCATGTTGAGGAAGTTTCCTTCAATTCCTACCTTTTGAAGTGTTTTTATCAAAAAGGGATGTTGGATTTTGTCAAATGCTTTTTCAGCATCTATTGAGATGATCAATTGGTTTTTCCCTTTTGACTTGTTAATGTGTTGTAATACATTGATTGATTTTCTTATGTTGAACCATCCTTGCATGCCTGGAATGAACCCCACTTGGTCATGGTGTATGATTTTTTTAATGTGTCTTTGGGTTCGATTTGCAAGTATTTTGTTGACAATCTTTGCATCTATATTCATTAGGGAGATTGGCCGGTAGTTTTCCTTTTTTGTAACATCTTTGCCTGGTTTTGGTATTCGATTGATGTTAGCTTCATAAAATGAATTAGGTATTTTTCCATTTTCTTCAATGTTTTGAAAGAGTTTGAGTAAGACTGGTGTCAGTTCTTTCTGGAAAGTTTGGTAGAATTCCCCTGTGAAGCCATCTGGCCCTGGGCATTTATTTGTGGGAAGATTTTTGATGACTGATTGGATCTCTTTGCTTGTGATGGGTTGGTTGAGGTCTTCTATTTCTTCTCTCTTCAGTCTAGGTTGTTCATATGTTTCCAGGAAATTGTCCATTTCCTCTACATTATCCAGTTTGTTGCCATACAGTTGTTCATAGTATCGTCTTATTAATTTTTTTAATTTCTTCAGGATCTGCAGTTATGTCACCTTTTTCATTCATTATTTTGTTTATATGGGTCTTCTCTCTTTTTGATTTTGTCAGTCTAGCTAGGGGCTTGTCAATCTTGTTGATCTTCTCAAAGAACCAACTTTTGGTGATAGTTATCCTCTCTATTGTTTTTTTGTTCTCTATGTCATTTATTTCTGCTTTAATTCTTGTTATTTCTTTTCTTGTACTTGGTTTAGGATTGGTTTGCTGTTCATTTTCTAGCTTCTTCAGTTGGTCCATTAGTTCTTTGATTTTGGCTCTTTCTTCCTTTTTAATATATGCGTTTAGTGCTATAAATTTCCCCCTTAGCACTGCTTTTGCTGCATCCCATAGGTTTTGGTATGTTGTGTTCTCATTTTCATTCGTCTCTTTATATTTAGCAATTTCTCTTGCTATTTCTTCTTTAACCCACTGATTGTTTAGGAGTGTGTTGTTTAACCTCCAGGTATTTGTGAATCTTCTAAGTCTCTGATGGTTATTGACTTCTAATTGTATTCCATTGTGGTCAGAGAATGTGCTTTGAATAATTTGAGTCTTTTTAAATTTATTGAGGCTTGTTTTATGTCCCAGCATATGATCTATTCTGGAGAAAGTTCCATGAGCACTAGAAAAGTATGTGTATCCTGGTGATTTGGGATGTAATGTCCTGTATATGTCTGTTAAATCTAATTCATTTATCAGATTGTTTAGGTTTTCAATTTCCTTATTGGTCTTCTGTCTGGTTGATCTATGTATAGGAGAGAGTGATGTGTTGAAGTCTCCCACAATTATTGTGGAAACATCAATTGCTTCCTTTAGTTTTGCCAGTGTTTCTGTCATGTATTTTGTGGCACCTTGGTTGGGTGCATAGACATTTACGATTGTTATTTCTTCTTGCTGAATTGCCCCTTTTATTAGTACGTAGTGGCCTTCTTTGTCTGTCAAAACATCCCTGCATTTGAAGTCTATTTTATCTGAGATTAATATTGCTACACCTGCTTTTTTTGGCTGTAGCTTGCATGAAATATTTTTTCCCATCCTTTCACTTTCAGTTTCTTTGTGTCCCTGTGTCTAAGATGAGTCTCTTGTATGCAACATATTGATGGTTCATTTTTTTTATCTATTCTGCGAATCTATATCTTTTAATTGGGGAGTTTAATCCATTTACATTCAACGTTATAACCGTGAAGGCATTTCTTGAATCAGCCATCTTATCCTTTGGTTTATGTTTGTCATATTTTTCCCCTCTGTCTATTAATATCCTTTATTGTACCCATACCGAATCTCTTTAGTACTGAACCTTTCTCCAAGTCTCTCTGTCCTTTCTTTGTTTCTCTGTCTGTAGGGCTCCCTTGATTATCTCCAGTAGGGCAGGTCTCTTGTTAGCAAATTCTCTCAGCATTTGTTTGTCTGTGAAAAATTTAAGCTCTCCCTCAAATTTGAAGGAGAGCTTTGCTGGATAAAGTATTGTTGGCTGGAAATTTTTCTCCCTCAGAATTTTAAATACATCGTGCCACTGCCTTCTTGCCTCCATGGTGGCTGCTGAGTAGTCACTACTTAGGCTTACGCTGTTTCCTTTGTATGTGTTGAATTGCTTTTCTCTTGCTGCTTTCAGAACTTGCTCCTTCTCTTCTGTGTTTAACAGTGTGATCAGTATATGTCTCGGAGTGGGTTTATTTGGATTTATTCTATTTGGAGTTTGCTGAGCATTTATGATTTGTCTATTTATGTTGTTTAGAAGATTTGGGAAGTTTTCCCCAACAATTTCTTTGAATACTCTTCCTAGACCTTTACCCTTTTCTTCCCCTTCTGGGACACCAATGAGTCTTATATTTGGACGTTTCATATTATCTATCATTTCCCTGAGGTCCATTTCAATTTTTTCAATTTTTTCCCCATTCTTTCTTTTATGCTTTCATTTTCCATTCTGTCATCTTCGAGGTCACTGATTCGTTGTTCAACTTCCTCTAGTCTTGTACTATGAGTGTCCAGAATCTTTTTAATTTGGTCAACAGTTTCTTTAATTTCCATAAGATCATCCATTTTTTTGTTTAGTCTTGCAATGTCTTCTTTATGCTCTTCTAGGGTCTTCTTCATTTCCTTTATCTCCCGTACTATGGTCTCATTGTTCATCTTTAGTTCTTTGAGTAGCTGCTCTAGGTGCTGTGTCTCTTCTGATGTTTTGATTTGGGTGCTTGGGCTTGGGTTATCCATATCGTCTGGTTTTTTCATATGCTTTATAATTTTCTGTTGTTTTTGGCCTCGTGACATTTGCTGAACTTGATAAGGTTCTTTTGGGATTTGTAGACCAATTGAAGTCCTTATCTCTAATTTATCAGATCTACAGCTTCGTGGAGTATACTTTCTCTAACTAACCAGCAGGTGGCGTCCACGAGCCACCTGTTCTCCACAAGCCAGTTCTCCCCTGCTTAGCCTTTTTGGTGAGTGGGGGAGTGAGTCTTGTGGAGTCCAATTGGTGTACCAAGCTTGCGTGTGTAGTTGGTGTTGCCTGTCCTATATATGGGGCGTGTTTCTGGGCAGTCAGGGAGTGGGGGGTGGCTCTAACAATCAAATCTCCCTGGTGATCCTGGAGTTTTAAAGCTGCTGCAATAGTCTAATCCTTCAGTTCAGTCCTGCCACAGTTTGTCTCTGCCGCTGACCCTCAAGTCCTTGGTATTGGCGTATGGCTCCTGAGACTTGCAAGTGGGCCCCTCTTCCAGGCCGTGCACCCCGGGTCCTCTGTTGAGGGATGACTGTGCTATGTCACAGGTGAGTGCCGTCCCCCCAGGACAGTTCTGAGCTGCTGGGCTGTGTACGGAGGCTCCCAGTCTGCTGAAATGATGGCTGAATGGGGCTTTGTTAATTCACACTGCTCTACCTTCCGAACTCTGGGACAATCAGCTGAGGTTGCAGGGAAGACTAATGTCCATGCCCAGTTTGGTGGTGTGTGCCTGTTATTTGAAGCATTTCCGTCACACTGGGTTGTGTGGGGCAGTTCTGGGCTATGGGGCTGGTGATGGGCAGGAGTGTTTCCTGTCCACCAGGATGATGACTGTGAGCAGACACCCCCCTTTTCTTGGGAAGTTGTGGTGTTTAGTGAATTTTCTCAGCCACTGGATTATTGCGTTTTGTCTCAGAGCTCTCCTAGTTCTGCTCTTGACTTGACCTGCCCAAATAGTAAGTCTTTGAAGCTTTCTGTATTGGGCTTCTTAGAGTAATTGTTTTAGAAAAAGAAAAAAGGATTAAAAAAAAAACAAAAAAAAAAAACGGGCCCTCCTCAGAGTTCTAATGGGTTATTGAAATGCTAAGAGACAAAGCAACCAGGGCCATTAAGGAAAGGTCCACAGGGCAGAGAGATCAGCTTTTCTTCGGGATTTGCATATGCGCCTCAGGGCCCTTCCCCTTTCTATGTTCACCAGAACTCCAAAAATCCTCCGCTTTTATTTTGGAGTTTTTCGTGTTGTTTTTTTTCTATGCCTGTCTCCTCTCTGCTGGGCTGGCAGCTCTCAGATTCTCTGGTGTCTGTTCTCAGTCTATCTATGTTTGGAGTTTGGATCAGTAGAATGAGTTTCCAATAAGGGCTGCCACTGCAGTTCTCCCTTCTCCTTCCCGGAGCTGACAGCCCGTCCTCCCCTGGGACTGAGCCTGGCAGGGAGGGGCGCGGGTCCCGTGGCCGCAAGAACTTACAGATTTCGCTGATCTCAGCCGTTCCACGTTTTCATGAGTGTTGTATGAAATATGCCCAAAGTCAGATTGCTCTGTGGTGTCCAGTCCACGCAGTTCCTGGCTTTCTACCTACTTTCCTGGAGGAGTAACTAAAACATACAGCTCACCAGTCTGCCATCTTGCCCCGCCTCCCTACTGATGTTTTAAAGGAGACATGAGTTCACAGGTGAACAAAAATGTACATGGTTTGGCTCCCAAAGATAGGATTCCTAAGTAAAAGCATCATCCAGAACCTTAGTCAACATTCTAGAGGCCACCAGGTAATGTGGAAACTTCACAAAAGAAAATATGGGCATTTTTTTTTAAAATTCAGCTTTATTGAAATATATTCCCATACCGTACAGTCATCTGTGGTATACAATCAACCGTTCACAGTATGATCATATAGTTATGCATTCATCACCAAAAAATATTTCTGAACATTTTCCTTATATCAGAAAGAATCAGAATAAGAATAAAAAATAAAAGTAAAAAAAGAGCACCCAAACCATCCCCCCCATCCCACCCTATTTGTCATTTAGTTTTTGTCCCCACTTTTCTACTCATCCATCCACACACTAGACAAAGGGAATGTGATCCACAAGGGCTTCACAATCACACTGTCACCCCTTGTAATCTACATTATTATACAATCACCTTCAGGAGTCCAGACTACTGGGTTGGAGTTTGGTAGTTTCAGGTATTTACTTCTAGCTATTCCAATACGTTAAAACCTAAAAAGTGTTATCTATATAGTGCATAAGAATGTCCACCAGAGTGACCTCTCGACTCCACTTGAAGTCTGTCAGCCACTGAAAGTATTTCATCTCATTTTGCACCCTCCTTTTGGTCAAGAAGATGTTCTCAATCCCACGATGCCAGGTCTAGATTCATCCCCAGGAGTCATATCCTGTGCTGACAGGGAGATTTACACCCCTGGGAGTCAGGTCCCATGTAGGGGGGAGGGCAGTGAGTTCACCTGCTGAGGTGGCTCAGTTAGAGAGAGAGAGACAGGGCCATATCTGAGCAACAAAGAGGTACCCAGGGGGAGACTCTTAGGCACAATTATATGCAAGTTTAGCCTCTCCCACGAGGGCAAGTCAATATGGGCATTTTTTGCTAAATTAAAGATTATGAATGATGCTGACAATGACATTACCTTCTAGATAATGACACTGAGAGTTTTACAAGTTCTTAATTGTGTGCTTATTTTTTTTTTTTGCTTAGAATATATAGTATACTCTCTCTTTTTTTTTTTATCATCATTTTATTGAGATATATTCACATACCACGCAGTCATACAAAACAAATTGTACTTTCGATTGTTTACAGTACCATTACATAGTTGTACATTCATCACCTAAATCAATCCCTGACACCTTCATTAGCACACACACAAAAATAACAAGAATAATAATTAGAGTGAAAAAGAGCAATTGAAGTAAAAAAGAACACTAGGTACCTTTGTCTGTTTGTTTGCTTCCCCTACTTTTCTACACATCGATCCATAAACTAGACAAAGTGGAGTTTGGTCCTTATGGCATTCCCAATCCCACTGTCACCCCTCATAAGCTACATTTTTATACAACTGTCTTCGAGATTCATGGGTTCTGGGTTGTAGTTTAATAGTTTCAGGTATCCACCACCAGCTACCCCAATTCTTTAGAACCTAAAAAAGGTTGTCTAAAGTGTGCGTAAGAGTGCCCACCAGAGTGATCTCTCGGCTCGTTTTGGAATCTCTCTGCCACTGAAGCTTATTTCATTTCCTTTCACATCCCCCTTTTGGTCAAGAAGATGTTCTCCATCCCACGATGCCGGGTCTACATTCCTCCCCGGGAGTCATATTCCACGTTGCCAGGGGGATTCACTTCCCTGGGTGTCTGATCCCACGTAGGGGGGAGGGCAGTGATTGCACTTTTCAAGTTGGCTTAGCCAGAGAGAGAGGGCCACATCTGAGCAACAAAGAGGCATTCAGGAGGAGACTCTTAGGCACAAATACAGGGAGGCCTAGCCTCTCCTTTGCAGCAACCGTCTTCCCAAGGGTAAAACTTATGGTAGAGGGCTCAACCCATCAAACCACCAGTCCCCTATGTCTGTGGTCATGTTAGCAACCATGGAGGTGGGGTAGGCGAATACCCCTGCATTCTCCACAGGCTCCTCAAGGGGGCACTACATCGTTTTTTTTTTGTTTTTTGTTTTTTTTTTTCCTTGTTTGTCTTTTTTCTTTTTTTTTTTTTTAACTTTCCCTTCTTTTTTCAAATCAACTGTATGAAAAAAAAAGTTAAAAAGAAAACAAACATACAATAAAAGAATATTTCAAAGAGACCATAGCAAGGGAGTAAGAAAAAGACAACTAACCTAAGATAACTGCTTAACTTCCAACATGTTCCTACTTTACCCCAAGAAAGTTACATACTATAGCAACATTTCAGTGAACTTGTTCCTACTACATCCATCAGAAATTAACAGACCATAGTCATTTCTGGGCATCCCCAGAACGTTAAATAGCTTATCTGTTCTTCTTGGATTATTGTTCCCCCTTCCTTAATTGCTCTCTACTGCTAGTTCCCCTACATTCTACATTATAAACCATTTGTTTTACATTTTTCAAAGATCACATTAGTGGTAGCATATAATATTTCTCTTTTTGTGCCTGGCTTATTTCGCTCAGCATTATGTCTTCAAGGTTCATCCATGTTGTCATATGTTTCACCAGATCATTCCTTCTTACTGCCGCGTAGTATTCCATCGTGTGTATATACCACATTTTATTTATCCACTCATCTGTTGATGGACATTTGGGTTGTTTCCATCTCTTGGCAATTGTGAATAATGCTGCTATGAACATTGGCGTGCAGATATCTGTTCGTGTCACTGCTTTCCGATCTTCCGGGTATATCCCGAGAAGTGCAATCGCTGGATCGAATGGTAGCTCTATCTCTAGTTTTCTAAGGAACTGCCAGACTGACTTCCAGAGTGGCTGAACCATTATACAGTCCCACCAACAATGAATAAGAGTTCCAATTTCTCCACATCCCCTCCAGCATTTGTAGTTTCCTGTTTGTTTAATGGCAGCCATTCTAACCAGTGTTAGATGGTATCTCATTGTGGTCTTAATTTGCATCTCTCTAATAGCTAGTGAAGCTGAACATTTTTTCATGTGTTTCTTGGCCATTTGTATTTCCTCTTCAGAGAACTGTCTTTTCATATCTTTTGCCCATTTTATAATTGGGCTGTCTGTACTATTGTCATTGAGTTGTAGGATTTCTTTGTATATGCAAGATATCAGTCTTTTGTCAGATACATGGTTTCCAAAAATTTTTTCCCATTGAGTTGGCTGCCTCTTTACCTTTCTGAGAAATTCCTTTGAGGTGCAGAAACTTCTAAGCTTGAGGAGTTCCCATTTATCTATTTTCTCTTTTGTTGCTTCTGCTTTGGGTGTAAAGTCTAGGAAGTGGCCTCCTAATACAAGGTCTTGAAGATGTTTTCCTACATTAACTTCTAGGAGTTTAATGGTACTTTCTTTTATATTGAGATCTTTGGTCCATTTTGAGTTAATTTTTGTGTAGGGGGTGAGGTAGGGGTCCTCTTTCATTCTTTTGGATATGGATATCCAACTCTCCCAGCCCCATTTGTTGAAAAGACCATTATGGCTCAGTTCGGTGACTTTGGGGGCCTTATCAAAGATCAGTCGGCCATAGATCTGAGGGTCTATCTCTGAATTCTCAATTCGATTCCATTGATCTATATGTCTATCTTTGTGCCAGTACCATGCTGTTTTGGCAACTGTGGCTTTATAATAAGCTTCAAAGTCAGGGAGTGTAAGTCCTCCCACTTCGTTTTTCTTTTTTAGAGTGTCTTTAGCAATTCGAGGCATCTTCCCTTTCCAAATAAATTTGATAACTAGCTTTTCCAAGTCTGCAAAGTAGGTTGTTGGAATTTTGATTCGGATTGCATTGAATCTGTAGATGAGTTTGGGTAGAATTGACATCTTAATGACATTTAGCCTTCCTATCCATGAACATGGAATATTTTTCCATCTTTTAAGGTCCCCTTCTATTTCTTTTAGTAGAGTTATGTAGTTTTCTTTGTATAGGTCTTTTACATCTTTGGTTAAGTTTATTCCTAGGTACTTGATTTTTTTAGTTGCTATTGAAAATGGTATCTTTTTCTTGAGTGTCTCTTCAGTTTGTTCATTTCTAGCATATAGAAACATTACTGACTTATGTGCATTAATCTTGTATCCCGCTACTTTGCTAAATTTGTTTATTAGCTCTAGTAGGTGTATCGTTGATTTCTCAGGGTTTTCTAGATATAAGATCATATCATCTGCAAACAATGAGAGTTTTACTTCTTCTTTTCCAATTTGGATGCCTTTTATTTCTTTGTCTTGCCGGATTGCCCTGGCTAGCAGTTCCAGCACAACGTTGAATAACAGTGGTGACAGCGGGCATCCTTGTCTTGTTCCTGATCTTAGAGGGAAGGCTTTCAGTCTCTCACCATTGAGTACTATGCTGGCTGTGGGTTTTTCATATATGCTCTTTATCATGTTGAGGAAGTTTCCTTCAATTCCTACCTTTTGAAGTGTTTTTATCAAAAACGGATGTTGGATTTTGTCAAATGCTTTTTCAGCATCTATTGAGATGATCAATTGATTTTTCCCTTTCGAGTTTTTAATGTGTTGTAATACATTGATTGTTTTTCTTATGTTGAACCATCCTTGCATGCCTGGAATGAACCCCACTTGGTCATGGTGTATGATTTTTTTAATGTGTCTTTGGATTCGATTTGCAAGTATTTTGTTGAGGATTTTTGCATCTATATTCATTAGGGAGATTGGCCGGTAGTTTTCCTTTTTTGTAGCATCTTTGCCTGGTTTTGGTATTAGATTGATGTTAGCTTTATAAAATGAATTAGGTAGTATTCCATTTTTTTCAATGTTTTGAAAGAGTTTGAGTAAGATTGGTGTCAGTTCTTTCTGGAAAGTTTGGTAGAATTCCCCTGTGAAGCCATCTGGCCCTGGGCATTTATTTGTGGGAAGATTTTTGATGACTGATTGGATCTCTTTGCTTGTGATGGGTTGGTTGAGGTCTTCTATTTCTTCTCTGGTCAGTCTAGGTTGTTCATATGTTTCCAGGAAATTGTCCATTTCTTCTACATTATCCAGTTTGTTGCCATACAGTTGTTCATAATATCCTCTTATAATTTTTTTAATTTCTTCAGGATCTGCAGTTATGTCACCTTTTTCATTCATTATTTTGTTTATATGGGTCTTCTCTCTTTTTGATTTTGTCAGTCTAGCTAGGGGCTTGTCAATCTTGTTGATCTTCTCAAAGAACCAACTTTTGGTGATATTTATCCTTTCTATTGTTTTTTTGTTCTCTATGTCATTTATTTCTGCTTTAATCCTTGTTATTTCTTTTCTTGTACTTGGTTTAGGATTGGTTTGCTGTTCATTTTCTAGCTTCTTCAGTTGATCCATTAGTTCTTTGATTTTGGCTCTTTCTTCCTTTTTAATATATGCGTTTAGTGCTATAAATTTCCCCCTTAGCACTGCTTTTGCTGCATCCCATAGGTTTTGGTATGTTGTGTTCTCATTTTCATTCGTCTCTATATATTTAGCAATTTCTCTTGCTATTTCTTCTTTAACCCACTGATTGTTTAGGAGTGTGTTGTTTAACCTCCAGGTATTTGTGAATTTTCTAAGTCTCTGATGGTTATTGACTTCTAATTGTATTCCATTGTGGTCAGAGAATGTGCTTTGAATAATTTCAATCTTTTTAAATTTATTGAGGCTTGTTTTATGTCCCAGCATATGATCTATTCTGGAGAAAGTTCCGTGAGCACTAGAAAAGTATGTGTATCCTGTTGATTTGGGATGTAATGTCCTGTAGATGTCTGTTAAATCTAATTCATTTATCAGATTGTTTAGTTTTTCAATTTCCTTATTGGTCTTCTGTCTGGTTGATCTATCTATAGGAGAGAGTGATGTGTTGAAGTCTCCCACAATTATTGTGGAAACATCAATTGCTTCCTTTAGTTTTGCCAATGTTTCTCTCATGTATTTTGTGGCACCTTGATTGGGTGCATAGACATTTACGATTGTTATTTCTTCTTGCTGAATTGCCCCTTTTATTAGTATGTAGTGGCCTTCTTTGTCTCTCAAAACATCCCTGCATTTGAAGTCTATTTTATCTGAGATTAATATTGCTACACCTGCTTTCTTTTGGCTGTAGCTTGCATGAAATATTTTTTTCCATCCTTTCACTTTCAGTTTCTTTGTGTCCCTGTGTCTAAGATGAGTCTCTTGTATGCAACATATTGATGGTTCATTTTTTTTGATCCATTCTGCGAATCTATATCTTTTAATTGGGGAGTTTAATCCATTTACATTCAACGTTAAAACCATGAAGGCATTTCTTGAATCAGCCATCTTATCCTTTGGATTATGTTTGCCATATTTTTCCCTCTCTCTATTAATATCCTTTATTGTACCCATACCGAATCTCTTTAGTACTGAACCTTTCTCCAAGTCTCTCTGTCCTTTCTTTGTTTCTCTGTTTGTAGGGCTCCCTTTAGTATCTCCAGTAGGGCAGGTCTCTTGTTAGCAAATTCTCTCAGCATTTGTTTGTCTGTGAAAAATTTAAGCTCTCCCTCAAATTTGAAGGAGAGCTTTGCTGGATAAAGTATTCTTGGCTGGAAATTCCTCTCACTCAGAATTTTAAATATATCGTGCCACTGCCTTCTCGCCTCCATGGTGGCTGCTGAGTAGTCACTACTTAGTCTTATGTTGTTTCCTTTGTATGTGGTGAATTGCTTTTCTCTTGCTGCTTTCAGAACTTGCTCCTTCTCTTCTATGTTTGACAGTGTGATCAGTATATGTCTCGGAGTGGGTTTTTTTGGATTTATTCTATTTGGAGTTCGCTGAGCATTTATGATTTGTGTATTTATGTTGTTTAGAAGATTTGGGAAGTTTTCCCCAACAATTTCTTTGAATACTCTTCCTAGACATTTGCCCTTTTCTTCCCCTTCTGGGACACCAATGAGTGTTATATTTGGACGTTTCATATTATCTATCATATCCCTGAGGTCCATTTCGAGTTTTTCAATTTTTTTCCCCATTCTTTCTTTTATGTTTTCATTTTCCATTCTGTCATCTTCCAGGTCACTGATTCGTTGTTCAACTTCCTCTCGTCTTGTACTATGAGTGTCCAGAATCTTTTTAATTTGGTCAACAGTTTCTTTAATTTCCATAAGATCATCCATTTTTTTATTTAGTCTTGCAATGTCTTCTTTATGCTCTTCTAGGGTCTTCTTGATTTCCTTCATATCCCGTACTAGGGTCTCATTGTTCATCTTTAGTTCTTTGAGTAGCTGCTCTAGGTGTGTCTCTTCTGGTCTTTTGATTTGGGTGCTTGGGCTTGGGTTATCCATATCGTCTGGTTTTTTCATATGCTTTATAATTTTCTGTTTTTTTTGGCCTCGTGGCATTTGCTGACCTTGATAGGGTTCTTTTAGGGTTTGTAGACCAGTTGAAGTCCTTATCTCTAATTTATCAGATCTACAGCTTCGTGGAGTACACTTTCTCTAACTAACCAGCAGGTGGCGTCCACGAGCCACCTGTTCTCCACAAGCCAGATCTCCCCTGCTTAGCCTTTTTGGTGAGTGGGGGAGTGAGTCTTGTGGGGCCCAATTGGTGTCCCAAGCTTGCGTGTGTAGTTGGTGTTGCCTGCCCTGTATGTGGGGCGTGTTTCTGGGCAGTCGGGGAGGGGGGGTGGCCCTAACAATCAAATCTCCCTGATGATCCTAGAGTTTTAAAGCTACTGCAATAGTCTAATCCTTCAGTTCAGTCCTGCCACAGTTTGTCTCTGCCACTGACCCACAAGTCTTTGGTATTGGCGTATGGCTCCTGAGACTTGCAAGTGGGCCCCTCTTCCAGGCTGTGCACCCCGGGTCCTCTGTTGAGGGATGACTGTGCTATGTCGCAGGTGAGTGCCGTCCCCCCAGGGCAGTTCTGGGCTGCTGGGCTGTGTTGGGAGGCTCCCAGTCTGCTCAAATGATGGCTGAATGGGGCTCTGTTAATTCACACTGCTCCCCCTTCCCATCTCTGGGACATTCAGCTGAGGTTGCAGGGAAGGCTAATGTCCACGCCCAGTTTTGTGGTGTGTGCCTGTTATTTGAAGCACTTCCGTCACACTGGGTTGTCTGGGGCAGCTCTGGGCTATGGGGCTGGCGATGGGCAGGAGTGTTTCCTGTCCACCAGGATGGTGGCTGTGAGCGGACACCCCCCTTTTCTTGAGAAGTTGTGTTGTTTAGTGAATTTTCTCAGCCACTGGATTATTGCCTTTTGTCTCAGAGCTCTCTTAGTTCTGCTCTTGACTTGACGTGCCCAAATTTCAATTCTTTGAAGCTTTCTGTATTGAGCTTCTTAGAGTAATTGTTTTAGAAAAAGCAAAAAGGATTTAAAAAAACAAAAAAAAAACGGCCCTCCTCAGAGATCTAATGGGTTATTGAAATGCTAATAGACAAAGCAACCAGGGCCATTAAGGAAAAGTGCCCAGGGCAGAGAGATCAGCCTTGCTTCGGGATTTGCATATGCGCCTCAAGGCCTGATCTCCGCCCTTCCCCTTTCTGTGTTCACCAGAACTCCAAAAATCCTCTGCTTTTATTTTGGAGTTTTTCGTGTTGTTTTTTTTCTATGCCTGTCTCCTCTCTGCTGGGCTGGCTGCTCTCAGAGTCTCTGGTGTCTTGCCTCAGTCTATCTATGGTTGGAGTTTGAATCAGTAGAATGAGTTTCCGGTAAGAGCAGCCACTGCAATTCTCCCTTCTCCTTCCTGGAGCTGACAGCCCCTCCTCCCCCGGGACTGAGCCTGGCAGGGAGGGGCGTGGGTCCCCTGGCCGCAGAAACTTACAGATTTCGCTGATCTCAGCAGTTCCACGTTTTCATGAGTGTTGTATGAAGTATGCCCAAAGACAGATTGCTCTGTGGTGTCCAGTCCACGCAGTTCCTGGCTTTTTACCTACTTTCCTGGAGGAGTAACTAAAACATACAGCTCACCAGTCTGCCATCTTGCCCCGCCTGTGTGCTTATTTTTATATGCACTGGTAATTTCCCCAAAAGTTCCTGAAACAAAAAGACTGTGTACGAACCAGAAAACTGCTCATTTATGATCAAAGAGGGGATTCACAGGTTAACATACAGGCCAGATGTTATGCCAAGTCCAATAGTGCGTGCACAACTTGGCTTCTCAGATTCTTGCAGAAACAAAGGGACTTCACTATGAATTCAATTAAAACATCAATGCTTAACCTGCCCGAGCCACAAAATGAAAATGTCCTTCATGGACAATTCTCACTCCTGTTGAATCAGTCATTATAGCTTTTTTGTGTACTGGCCTGCTCTCATTAACATCTTTCAGTGGACAGTTTCCTAAAGCACAGCTAGTTTGAACATTTGTGTGACATTTTTCAGAGGAAAACCCAAAGCATTCACTTCCTCTATGACACAAAGGGAAACATTATCTAGTCCAAGTGAATGAAACAGAGACACTGACCAATTTCAAGCTATATTTATTTAAATCTGAAAATATACATAACTGATCAGAAAAAATGTGTAAAAGCACAAAACAGCTGCAAATATGATAATTATATTTCATCAAAAGTAATTAACTATAAGTGATTTTCTCAGAATTATAGAATCTTAAGGCAAGAAAAGGTTTTTGGGTTATGTAGAAGAATCAACCACTTAAAGAAGAGAAAATCTAAGAATGGATACAGTACCTAAGACCCTTAAAGACTGTTCTTATTTGATAATAAAGGTACCCAGTATTGTCAAGACATTGTGTCTCATAGTGATTTTTCCAATGAATCAAAGCTTATTCAATTTCCGAGTTTAAAACATCAAAAATCATGTAAATATTTTTCAAGGAAACTTTTCAAATAACTTAAAATAGTTCTCAGATTTCTTATAAAGAATAAACAGAACATTTTTGATGACTGGGGGCTCAGACACCAACTGGAACATCAATTACTATAAAATGCGCTCTTGGGTTGCTTAGGTAGGTTGGATTATGTCCCCCCACATTAACCTGCCCATGCTGTTATGTAATTTGAATCACTGTGACTGCTCATACTCTCCTTCACTCCTTCCCTGAACAAACATTTATAAAGCACCTATTACAGTCAGGGCACTATTCTGGGCTTATCAAAATCATGAGATGAAGTTCTCTGACTTCAAGAACCTTGTATTTTTGAGAAGAATGTGACCATAGAACAAGGTAGAGTGAAGTATGTATTAAACAGAGGTATATGTATTCTGGTAATGGAGGAGGCGGAGAGATTGAGTTTGACTTGGAGATCTGGGCAATTTTCACACAAGAAATGGTATTTGAGGTATGCTTTGCAAATATCTCTCTCTTCCCTCAATGTTCCTTTTTGTTAAGTGTGAATTTATAGCTTAGAGTTTTTATCTGCTGTAGAACAGAAAATCAAATAACCGAGCTTGTCAGAAATACAGATAAGGTGCTGTAAACACCCTCTATGTGAGGGTATGCAGTGGTATCCACTGATTTAAAATACTTGAGCTTTCACTCTAGTGCTATGAAAGAGACTCCAGGCCCAAGGAGAATATGCAGCCAATCCTTTAAGATACGTTGATGTTTTACAAAAAAGATTAATATTAGGTGAAAATATCCTAGCTTTTGAGAAAGAATTGAAGACTTTTTAATACTCACCTTCAAACTGGTCTTCTAATACTATGTGCTTTTTCTAGGGAAGTTGTTTTTTAAAAGCATCTTTAAAAGTATGGGCCCACCTTGGCGGGTGACCTCGGTGCCCTCCCCCCTACGTGGGACCTGACCCCCACGGGTGTAAATCTTCCTGGCAATGCAGAATGTGACTCCTGGGGATGAATCTCGACCCAGCATCGTGCAATTGAGAACATCTTCTTGACCAAAACGGTGATGCAAAATGAAACAAAATAAAGCTTCAGTGGCTGAGAGATTTCAAATGGAGTTGAGAGGTCACTCTGGTGGACATTCTTATGCACTATATAGAGAACACTTTTTAGGTTTAATATATTGGAATAGCTAGAAGTAAATACCTGAAACTACCAAACTACAGCCCAGTAGCCTTGACTCTTGAAGACGATTGTATAACAATGTAGCTTACAGTGGGTGACAGTGTGACTGTGAAAACCCTGTGGATCGCACTCCCTTTACCAAGTGTATGGATGCATGAGTAGAAAAATGGGGCACAAAACCTAAATGAAAAACAGGGTGGGATGGGATGGGGGTGACCTGCGTGTTTCTTTTTTTAAATTCTGACTCTGATTTTTTCTGGTGTAAGGAAAATGTTCAAAATAGATTGGGGTGATGAATGCACAACTATTAAGATGGTACTGTGAGCAGCTGATTGTACACCATGGATGACTGTATGGTATGTGAATATTTCTCAATAAAACTGAATTTAAAAAAAAAGTAAAAAAATATGGGCCCCTTAGAGAATCAGATGAAGACTAAGAGCTCAGAAAAAAATACAAATACCCTTCAAAGTCTGTATACAATTTTGAGATGGTACACAAAGCCCTGAACCATACGTGGTCTCACACTACTAGCAACCTCTTCTCTAGAGAATAAATCAAGGGGATGTATGCACAGAAGTCTCACTAGAGCGCTAAACATCAAACAAAATATGAATCTATTTAATGCAGTCAAGCCCCAGAGAAAAAGATCACCTATATCACACTTCAGTGACTAACTCCCATTAAAAATATTAGGCTCAAGACTTCTGGTTTCATCTCAGACATGGAGAAGGTCAAAAAAAGGAAGCTCCCATCCTTACAACAAGAAAAAAGCAGGGTGGGCAGCAAATTAATGACTTCATGAACTCATTCAGAGAACTGAGTCACAGGACAAATGGCTAACTCTAAAAGAGACAGATGCCTGCAGGGAGATGCAGGAGAGGGGTATTTGCTTACCTAGGGGAGAAGCCACTGCAGGAACACTTAACTAGAAATTTTAACTACTTGTTGGTGGTCAAGTGGGAACTACCAGGAGAATATGAAGTTCCTGGGGATCTCAGTCAAAGGAGTTTCCCACCTTCTTGCAAGTTTTTTCTCCAGGAACTCCACTGGACTCTCAAAGGGAAGATGGGGAAGAATCCAGAGAAAGCATCCCAATGGTGCTGTGTAGAGATGGGGAATAATACCCATTGTGAAATCTCAAACCTGGCTCCCATACTGAAAAGGCTTCATCTGCAGGTGAAGGATATCACCTGAGGGCACTGGTATAATTTCACTACTGCTGGGAATATGGAAATGCATCCCGTTCTCAGCCTCCCTGTGTTACCTAAGAGGAAAAGTCTTAATCTATAGGAGGGAGGACCTCGAGGACACAGACATCACTGGCAGGGAAGGGAAGAGAGGGCACGGACAAAAAAGCCCTACCCATGAAGACTACACTCCCAAGACACAGGACTACTATGCACCCCAAAGACTGAGACTTAATCAGATTAGAGAATGCTGCCCTTCCCCTATACCCTACAGTGATAAGTGAATTATAGCTGGGAGAGCTGCAAGAGACAGAAACTGAGGACAAGTACAAAGGCAAGACTCAAAGCTAAGAGGGGAGACAAAAACAAAGTAACTAGAGGAATTTGAAGTCTCTGGTGCCCATAGCTAAAACAGAGGATTTAAATAAGATCCAGAGTCTCATAATACCAAAAAAGTCCAGGATACAATAAAAAATCATCATCATACCAAGAACCAGGATTAGAAGAGACAATCAACAGACACCAACACTGAGATGGTACAGAAGATGGAATTATCTGACAAGGATTTTAAAGCAGCCACTATAAAAATGTTTCAAGCAATTAAAACATTGTTAAAATAATTAAAAAACTAGAAAGTCTCAGCAAGGATACAGAAGATATAAAGAATAACCAAAAGGAAATTTTATAAACTCATTACCCCACCCCCCACCCTGACATGGGACATGACTCCCAGGGATGAGCCTGGCCCTAGCATTGTGGGAATGAGAATACCTTTTTGACCAAAAGGGGGAAAAGAAATGAAACAAAATAAAGTTTCAGTGGCTGAGAGATTTCAAGTAGAGTTGAGAGGTTAATCCGGAGATTATCCTTGTGCATTATATAGATACTCCTTTTTACTATCTAGTGTATTGGAATAGCTAGAAGGAAATACCTGAATCTGTTGAACTGTAATCCAGTAGACTTGATTCTTGATGTGATTGTATAACAATATAGCTTTTATCATGTGACTGTGTGACTGTGAAAACCTTGTGACTGACATTTCCTTTATCCAGTGTACGGGCAGATGAGTAATAAAATAAAGACAAAAAATATATATAAATAATGGGAGGAGATAAAGGCTATGGGATGTTTTGGGTGTTCATTTTTATTTTTTCTTTATTTTGGAGTAAGGAAAATGTTCTAAAATTGATTACAGCAATGAATGCATAGCTATGTGATGATGCTGTGAGCCACTGTTTGTATGCCTTTGATGGATTGTGTTTACGAATATATCTCAATAAAACTGCATTTAAAAAAGGAAATTTTAGAATGAAACAATGTAATAATGGAAAGAAAAAAATTCATGAGATAGGCTCAACAGAAGAATTAACAAAGGAAAATATCAGTGAACAAGAGAAATTACCCAATCTAATCAACAGAAAAAAAATAAACTGGAAAAAAATGAAAAGAGCCCAAAGACCCATGGCACAATAACAAAAGATCTAACATTCATTCAATTAAAGGTACAGAGGGAGAGGAGAAAGGAGGTGGAGCTGAAAAAATATTCTAAGAAATAATAGCTGAAAATTTTCAAAATTTGGCAGAAGACACAAACCTACAGATTCAAGAAGCTGCCCAACCCCCAAACAGGAAAAACCAAAAGAAATCCATGCCAGGGCACATCATAATCCAACTTTGGAAAAGAATGAATCTTGAAAGCAATTGGAAAGAAATGATGATTACCCATAGGGAAACAAATATTTGAATGAGAGAGAAGATTTCTTATCAGAAACCATGGAGACCAGAAGGAAATGGTAAAACATTTTTCAAGTGCTGAAAGAAAAGTAACGTCAAACTAGAATTCTACACCAAGAGAAAATATCCTTCAGGAATGAAGGTGAAATCAAGACATTCTCAGATCAAGGAAAACTAAAAGAATCTATCACCAGGAGATCTAGCCCAAAAGAATTCCTAAAGGAAATAAGGAAACTTGGAACATGGGGAACAAAGAACAACAAAGAGCAAAAATATGGGTAACTATAACAGACTATACTTTTCCTGAGTTTTCTAAATTATGTTTGATGGGTGAAGCAAAAATTATAACATTGTCTAATGTGGTTCTCAATGTATGTAGAGAAAATATTTAAGACAACTATATTATAAGGGAAGGAAGGATAAATGGACCTAAATGTTGGTAAGGTTTCTATACCCCACCAGAAGACTTTTAAGTTACGTATGTAAAATTGGGTAGTGAAGTATTTATCCTTGCTCAAAAAGAGGTCTGGCCTTTGTTCTCAGTTTCTGGAAGATAATCTCTAAGCATTTGGAACGTTTGCCTAGGGGCCTGCGTTCATGTCATAGTCTAACTATGTGATTTAGCGTAGAGACTGGTTATGTCAGAAAGACAATGTGATTTATGGTGGGGGTTTTGGGTCATGTCTCGAGGGGCTGGAGACTGGAGACTGAGTTCAGCCATGTGGGCAATCAATCATGCCTACATAATGGAGCAACAATAAAAACTCTGAAAATAAAAAACTTTTCTGGTTGGCAATATTCTGTGTGTATTTTCACATATTCCACCAAGGGTTCCATGTTTTCCTTGCTGCCTGAGTTCCTGGCCCCTGTTCAATTCCAAGCATTTGCTCTCCCTATTATCAAGTTTTGCTCCCCAGTCATCATGGAAACCTTGGTTATAACTGCTCATGAGAAAACAGTGGTGCTGCTCATATTTCTTAAGTGCCAAAGTTTCCACAAATATTCACCAAAGAGCTATTGTACCCTACGTAATGTGTCAAGTGCATACTGCTTAATAGCATGGGATTCAGGGCCAATCATAACTTGAATTTCTGCTCTGCTATTATCTGTGTGATCTTGGAAAAATAACAATTCTTCTGACTCTCAGAATCATCACCTACAAAAAAACAGTACCTATTTCATGGTGCTATTTGGTGAATGAAATGAGAGAATATTATTTTCCCAATGTGATGGATTATAAAAATCACCTGAGTCAGTTATCAAAAACAAGATCCCAGGGGCATTCCTTAAAAATACTTATTTACTAGGTATGGGGTGGGCCTGTGATCTGTATTTTTAACAAGCATCCAAGGAGATTCTCATAATTGCTTAAGTTTTGGAAATAATCAGATTATCTAATGTAAAGCTCTTGCACATAAAATTTCAGTGACAGCCATGAGAGGTAAGTGGGATAATGTCCATTTTATGATGACAAAACAAATTATTTCAGAGAGACGAAATAAGTCAGCAAAGCAGAACATGAACTCAAAGTCTTCTAATGCTAAGGCTAGTTTTGTTCTACATTATCACCAAGTTTTCCTTTTTATAACAGAATGTGAAGTATAAATGAAAAGATTTGGTCCTAGCATCCCAGGCATCCTATCCCTTGCAACAAAACACTGTTATTCCCACTGACTTCAAGAAAACAAGGCCAAAAGACCCAAAGTCGGTTTATGCACTAGGACTAGCTAAACTCCTAGTAGCCTCTCTCTAATTTTTCTGTAATCAAGACCTCCTCTGGATATATGGGAAATTTCTTCCACTCCTGTTCATGTGCATTTTATTCCCTAAGATTTTCTGCATGACACAGAAACATACATATACTCTGATATTCTACTGTGTCTAGAACAATCCCTGCAAAAGAGGGGAATGAAAAGCAACCTTTGAGAAAGGGAGAGAGAAATGTTCTCTCTGGCGAACACACCCTAAAGTAACCCCCAATGAGTCAAACTCTTGTATAATCCCTTCCCCTTGAGGACAGGTGGAACACATAACTTGCTTCTAATCAATAGACTATGGCAAATACAATGGGATGTCACTCCCATGATTATGGTATGTAATTTAAGATTCTGTCTCAGCATACTGGAGCAAAAGACTCCCCTTGTTGGCTTTGAAAAAGTAAATTGTAATATTGTGAGAGGACCTATAGAGAAGGCTATGTGGCAAGAAATTGCAAGTGGCCTCTAGTAGCTGAGAGTGGTCTCTGGTCAACATCCAACAGGAAAACAGGGATCCCAGCCCTATAGCCACAAAGAGATTAACTCTGCCAACAACCTGAATGAGCTTGGAAGCAAATAATTCCCTAATCAAGCCTCCAGATGAGAATACAGTCTAGCTAGCTTCTTGACTGCAGTCTTGTAAGACCCTAAACAGAAGATCCAGCCACATGCCCAGATTCCTGACCCACAGAAACTGTGAGATAACAAATGGGTGCTGTTTTAAGCCACTAGTTTTGTGACAATTTGTTATGTAGCAATATACACTCTTTTCCTTTGCAGTCAAGGGCTCATAGTAGAAGTGGAGATACAAAAGGTTCCTTATCATCTAATTATCCCAGACAAAAATATGTAGGATCCATTAAACCATCATGAAGTTCAAGTGCAACCTTGGCACTTTGCTACCCTTGGAGCAGAAGATGATCCGCTTCACAAGGAGTGACCCATTCTTTCTAATTCAGCAGTGCTCCGAAGCCTGTGAGGATCCACCACAGTCCCATAGTCCAAGTTTCCAACCTAGTTCATCTCTTCTCCATCCACAACCTCTTATTTACCTCTTCCTGCACTGCCTCCCACCTGCTGACTTAGCTCTTTCCAGTCACATTCTTACCAATTCTGCAAGTATGGTTCTCTTTGACTTCCTGGCTAGGGGAGGCCTTCTATTCTAAAGCCAGGAACTTAAGTGGTATCACCAAAATAAAACCACAGTGTGAAGATTACTGTTTTCCTCAAGGTGAAAGAAAATGGAATCTTTCTTAAAAACAAACAGGTTCATCAGAAAACTAGCCTACCCATTCATACATACTTTACCCTTCACATCTTCAGGATCTAGATATTATAGGTATGTAGGTAGGAGACAGTTATCTATTTTTTTAAGTCTAAAAATTGAATATCTGATCTCACCTCAGCAGGTTTCTTATGTTCATTTGGAATTTTTGACTTGCTGCTATACTTTGAGCCAGAAGTAAAGGAAGTAGAAGGACCTGCAAAAGATATTTAGAAAATTCTGAGACTTATTACTCACTAATATCATATAACCAAATGTCATCCAAGAGAATATGAAAGATATGATGGAGAAGACTGCAGAGATCTCACACTACTGAAGAAGAGTTAAAACTGCATCCAAAAGAGTCTTATGATGGAGTTTAATGGCATTTATAGGTGACCCTTCAGTGTGCAAAAGCTTCAACAATTCTAAGGCTAAGAAGATTCAACTTGGTGTAATTACACTTCATAACATTTTGGAATAACACAATTCATATTCCACTCAGAGAAAAAGTATCTGCAAAAACAACTGAAAAAAACTAAAAATGTGGAGCAGGTGATATGCGCAGCCTTCAGCACTTCCCCAAAAGGCCAATGTTAAAAAGGCTATTGCCTTTTACAAATGACTCACCCACAGTCAAATATTTAGTACCTGAGCTACAATTAGAACTGGGGCCTACAATTTACATTCTCATACTTTTCTTCCTTCCTCGAAAAGCACTGCTAAATCATTATTGGATTTGGCTTTTGTTGTTTAGGTAATGAAAAGTGAAAACAAAATGTTATATGACACACAAAACCAACTCTCCCTCCTAATTTATCTAACATTAGTGAAATTAAAATGAGTAAGAGGAATGGTACCCCAAGCTTTCCTTCCCAGAAACATTTTTTAACCATTGAAGAAAGCATGAAACACCTTGTCCTCAAGTCAAAGAACAAAACCTCAACGGGTACAGACACAGAAGTTAACAGCTGCCAGCCAGTTCTACTTACTCTCGTCCAAACTGTCACTGCTGCTGAGAGACCTATGGCATTTCATCCTGGAGCACCCTGGGAAAGAGAACAACACTGAATAAAACACGGTCAAGACAAACCCATCCCAGAGGGCAGTCAACACGGTCCCACAGATTTCATGAAGGAGCAGGCAAATAATATAAATAGAATGATTTCTGTCCAGAATATTCTCAAATGACCTAGAGTAATGGGAAAAGACTACTACCACATCCTCCAATATAAAGTGTGTCAAAGACTGTGTGTGGCCATACATCAGCCTTAGAAGGGAGCTCAAGGTGCAGAGGATGACTGGTACAGCATTGGCTGTAGCCACAGACATGGCCACTCATCCGCTGTCCACCCAAACAAAACGGAACAGCCATGTGGCTGTCACTAACCGGGGTTCCCCAATAAGGGAGAAGAAGGGAAGGAAAAAGTAGTTGGGAAGGCAGAACTGTCACAGGGCAAGATTGAAAAGCATGAGACATGGTTGACAAAAGAAAGAACAAGTGAGACACATCTTACTTTTAAGAGCACAACCACACTGCTTTTCTGCCTGCCCTTTCTTCTTCTTTCTTGCTCTGTCTCTATCCAAATCTCCCAAACAGCTAGCTTAATCAAAAATTATAACTATATATATTTATACTGCAAGGAATGTTAGAGAAAGCTCCTATATTATGAAGAGTGAGTAATGCTTTGGACTAAAATTTCTAAAGGTCCAAATGCCCTTCCCTGAGTGTGGCCACTGACAGATAAAAAGGAGTACCACCTTTATGAGAATATATCAGCACTAGAGCATAGGAAAAAAGGAAGACACAGTTAAACACTTCAGAGGAAGTGCTAAAAATATAAACTAGAAAAGACAGTGACATAGTAACTGATATCATTTCATGGCAACAGCAAACAAAATGCTACTAGAGCCTGCCTTGATTCCACAAGGAATAAAGGTCAGGGCTACTGCCTTTAAGGCACTTACAATCTACTGAGGATGCAGAAATCCAAGTAAGTACAAGGCCACTCTGTGCCATTATAACTAACAGCAATAACACTGTATATTAAAAAGTTAATAGAGAAAGTTCCATTTCTGGTATTACAACAGGAGGAGTTCCACTTTTGAGCAAAAGTAGTAAAAATTTTTTTTTAAAAAAACCCAACCATTTCAAGTCTTTGAAAATGGTCCTAAGCACACATAAAGCAAATAAATGAAAAAAACATTTATTTAAGAAAATCTTCTAAAACTTGGTAAGAAAGGCGAAAGTCTGTGTTACATGAACCTAGACCCACTCTCACACCCATCCCCAGCTCAGCAAAATGGAACTCCACTCCTAACTGGTTCAGCCAAGAGCCCAAGAGCACAGGGTTCCCTCTCCCTCTAGCTCCCAGTTGGAGGGCTATCTTCACAGAAGGGGCAGTATATTAGCATTTCTCATACTGCCGTCAGCTACATGTTGTGAAAGCTAAGTTCCAGTGAGTGTAGCTAAGTGGACAGGGCTCCCTTTTTCCTTCCAGCCCCCACTCATGGGATAGAGGCTCTACCCTGGGTGCACCGCACTGAGAATAATGGGGCCCAAATTGCTCTTGCACCTGCTCACTGGTTCCACAGCTGTAGAGACAAGCCTAGGAAATTTCAGGCAAAAAAAAATAGAGCAATCAAACAGAAATTAGTGGAGCTTAACAGCTGAATAGGATCAGGGAAAGACCTAGGAAAAGCAAACCCTGCCAAAACCAGTCAACCTAGCGTGACTGTGGGCATATCCAAGGCTTTGTTCCCTGAGGAATAACAGAGGCTTTTCACTTTGGGTTCAGGGTGGGGAAACAGATGTCACTAAAATAATCTAGTTAGTAACCAAAAAAAGTGAACAAGCAATAGCAATAACAAAACCTGGGAATGAAGGAACAGTACCAGAGTTGCTACTACATATTATTGAAAGTGTCCAGTTTTCAAAAAAAATTAAGAGTCATGCAAAGAATAGGAAAGCATGACCCATACACCAGAAAAAGATCAGGCAACAGAAACTGACTGTGATAGCAACCAGATGCTGGATTTAACAGGCAAAGACTTCAAAGTAGCCAACATAAATACGTCCAAAGAACTAAAGGAAACCATGACTAAAGAAGTAAAGGAAGGTATGATAACAATGTCTCATCAGACAGAGAATCTCAATAAGGAGAAATTATTAAAAAAATAGAAATTCAGGAGTTGAAAAACACAATAACTGAAACAAAAAATTCACTATAAGGGCTAAACAGCAGATTTGAACGGGAAGAAAGAATTACTGAACTTGAGATCAATAGTGACTACAAAATAAAAAAAAACAGAGAAAAAAGAAGGACGAAAAATGAACAGTCTCAGAGAATTGTGGGTCACCATTATGCACACCAATATACGCATAGTGGGAGTACCAGAAGCAGAGGACAGAGAAAAAGCAGAAAACATCTTTCAAGAAATGATGGCTGAAGCATGCAAATTTATTGAAACACATCTACACATCTAGGATGTTCAACAAACTCCAGGTAGGATAAATGGAAAGAGATTCACAAACAGACTCATCATTGTAAAAATTATGAAAGTCAAAGACAAGCAAAAAATACCAAATACAGCAAGACTTGTTAATTATGAGGGAACAGGAATAAAATTAACAGCTGACTTCTCATCACAAACAATGGAGGCCAGAGGAAGGAGGATAACATATTCAAAGTTTTCAACAACAATAAAACTGTCAAATGAAAATCCTATATCCAGCAAAACTTATCTTTCAAAAATGAAGGCAAAACAAAGACATCCCAAGATATACAAAAATTGAGAAAATTTGTTGCTACCAAACCCCTCTTAAAAGAAATCCTAAACGGATTTCTTCAGACTGACAGTAAGTGACCCCAGACAGTAATTTGAATCCACACACACAAAAACAAAAAGCACTGGTAAAGGTAATTATGTAATTAAAAAGATAGTATAAATACATATTTTCCTCCTTTCTTATCATAAATCTAAAAAGCAAGTGTATAAATCAATACACACATAATGTATTGTTGGGCATAAAATATACAGAAATGTAATATATTTGTCAGTAACATCACAAAGGAGGTGGGTGGGAGCAAAGCTGTATTGAGCTAAGGAAAGGACTCCATATAGTAACTTGAATCCACGTGACCAAATGAAAAGAACAAGGAATGATAAATAAGAAGGTTAACTAACATAACAAAAGCTATAAATATATACTTGTTCTCCTTTCTTTTCTCAACTTCTTTGAAAAGACATAAAATTATGTAAAGCAATGTATAATTGAGTTTGTAATATTTATTGATGCAATATGTATAAAAACAGCGTCACAAAAAGGGTTAAAATGGAATAGAACTAGTTGCGTGTAAGTTTTCTGTATCTCATTGGAATTAAGTTAATATAATTCTGAAGAAAATAGTGGTAAGTCAAGATGTATATGGCATGATATTTGGTGTATGCACTTGGCGGGGGAGACAATAGGGTGAAGGCACCATCTCTGGGATTATGACTGAATGCCTCTAACTCAGAATCCCTCCCTGGCAGACCAATATGGCACCACCATGGAGCCTCAGTTGGACTCTGATAGCCAGTTCTCCACCATCCCTGCAGTGCGCCCCACCACATATCCGAAACAGGGTCTCGTGCAGAAAGTGTTTTGTTACAGGAAATGAGAAGTGGCCAGAAAGTGGTCTGCTCCCTCACCCACCATGTACCACATGTTTGCAGGGAATCTGGTCCTAAACATTCATAGATGACTTTTGCATGTAGCAGAGCAGTTCCCTCACTGCGTTGGACTTTTGCATGTAGCAGAGCAGTTCCCTCACTGTGAGCTACTGAAAGTCAGCTCTTGACATGAGGGTTTGTTAAAATAAGAACAAAAAGAAAAGAAAAAGGAAAAAAAGACAACAAAATTTAAAAGTAAAAGAAGTGAGGTCAAGATTGCGACATCAGATACCCTCTGGAAAAGTCTCCCCTCAGAAACAATTAACAAATTGAAAAACACCACCTACTTGGAACTCTGGAGGACATTAGAGACTGGAGAAAGACTCAACAAACACTGAATCAAATTAAAAATACATTGAAATGAAGGCAGGGGAGATCTGTGACTCAGATTTCCCAGTGCGGATCTCTCCTCCTCAGTCAGACCTGCACAGCTTAAGAATCAGTCACACAGCAGTAGCATGGCCTGGGAACCTCCTGTCATGCACACACACCACAGAGTCACTCACAGGAAAGAGTTAGAACCCCACGTATATCCAGGGACTAGGTCCCTAGGACACAGAGACACATGGCAGACCCAAGTGGCTGGTGAGCACATGCATACAAAAGGAAAACAAGGAAACAAACGAGATCCATGGTGGAATTGGTGGCAACCGGTGCAAACATCCAACCCACTATCTAATTGCTAGAAGACCTAAATGAAAAAAATTTGAAGATTAACCCCATCTGGCTCCCTGCTTCAAAGATTCAGTATAAACTGGACTAAGCTTCAAAGAAGAGCATTAACACATAGCCAATCTACAATAAATCCCTAGATAAGAGGGTGTGAAACTGACCTTTAGAGTTAGCACATCAAAATATTCAGGTGCCCAGATATGAGCATAACATAACAAGCCATACTAAAAAACAGGAAGATGTGACTCAGTCAAGGGAACAAATTAAAACTTCAAAGGAGACACAGGCTTTGGGACAACTAATCAAAGTTCAAACAAATCTCCTACATCAATTCAAAGAGATAAAGAAAACACAGATAAAAAGAAACTAAGTATGGACATAGAGCTAAAGGATATTAAGAAGACAATGGGAAAAATGAAGAATTAAAAAATTTAAAAAGAAACGTAACAAATTATGGGGATGAAAAGTACAATAGTGAAGACTAAAAATCCACTAGAGCCATACAACAGCAGACTTAAACAAGTAGAAGAAAGAGTCAGTGAATTAAAAGAACAATCAAAATCAAAGTCAGAAGAACAGATAGAGAAAATAACAGAAAAGAGTGAGCAGTGTCTAAGGAACTTGTGTGACAGCATGAAGCCTAACAATGTATATATCATGGGAATCCCAGAAGGAGAAGAGAAGGGAAAAGGAGTAGAAAGAATATTTGAAGAAATAATAGCAGAAAATTTCCCAACTCTTAAAAAAGACAAAAAATACGCATGTGCAAGAAGTGCAATATAATTCAAACAGGATAAACCCCAAAAGACCTACTCTAAGACACATATACTAATCAGAATGCCAAATGCCAAAGACAAAGCAAGAATTCTGAAAGTAGCAAGAGAAAAGTGATTCGTCACATACAAGGCACCCTTAATTAAGAAAAAGTGCTAGACAGATTGTGGTGATGAACGCATAACTATGTTATCATACTGTGGACAGTGGACTGTATATCATGGATGATTGTATGGTGTGTGAATGTATTTCAATAAAACTGAATTTAATAAAAAAAAAAGAAAAAGTGCTAATTTCACACAGAGACCATGGAGATGAGAAGGTGTCCATGATATATTTAAGGTACTAAAAGAAAAACTGCCAGCCAAAAGTTATTTATCTGGCAAAACCATCCTTCAAAAATGAGGAAGGGTTTAAGTCATTCACAGATACACAAAAACTGAGAGAGTATTTCACCAAAAGATCTACCCTGCAAGAATTGCTAAAGGGAATTCTTTACACTGAAAGAAAAAGACAGGAAAGAGTGGTTTGTAGCAGTGTGAAGAAGTGAAGATCTATCCTCAGTAAAGGAAACTAAGTGGGTAAATGAAAAACCCAATAGTTCTGCATCCTCAATATATAACTCTACTCTTTAATTCCTATAAGAGATACAATACAATTGAATAATCGTATTTCCGGATAATGGACACACAAAATATAAAGAGGTAATATGAGACAAAAACAACATAAAGAGGGGAAACAGAAATATGGGAGTAGAGAAGTTAAGTTGCCATCTTTTCAACCTAGTAGATTAGACACTTAAGTTGTGTAATACAAACTCTAGGATGACCACAAAGTATTTAAAATATATGCAGAAATAGAAGTGAGTAAGGGATCAATCAGTTACATCAGAAAAGATCAACTATATGCAAAAGGAAGCTGCAATAAAGGAAAAGAGGGACAAAAAGACATAAGACATCAAAAATAAAGGATGAAATGGTTGAAATAAGTCCTGCCTTTACAATAATAATACTAACTGCTAATGGAGTAAATTCCCAATCAAAAGACAAAGATTGGCAGAATGGATAAAAAAGCATGATCCAACTATGTGTTGTTTCTAGGAGACTTACCTTAGACCCAAAGACACAAATAGGTTGAAAGTGAAAGGATGGAGAAAGATAATCCAAGCAAACAGTAACCAATTAAGAGAGTTGGGGTAGCTATGCTAATATTGTACAAAATAGATTTTAAGTCAAAAGCTGTTTTAAGAGACAAAGAAGGACACTGTGTATTAATAAAAGGGTCAATCCACCAAGAATAATAATCATGAACATTTATGCACCTAACCACAGTGACCCAGAATACATGAGGGAAACACTGGCAAAACTTAAGGGAGAAATATGTGCCTCTACAGCAATAGTTGGAGACTATTGCAAAAATAAGGGAGCGATTAAGACATTTCCAGAGAAACAAAAGCTGAGGGAGCTCATCACTATAAGACTGGCCCTACAAGACCTGCTAAAGAGAGTTCTGCAGGTTGAAAGGAAAGGACAATAGACAAGAGACTGAAGCCACATGAAGAAATAAAGATCTATGGTAAAGGTAACAACATGGGTAAATATAAATGTCAGTAATACTGTATTTTTGGTTGTAACTCCACTTTTTACTTCCTACATGATCTAAAAGTCACATGCTTAAAATGTAGTGGTAAATCTATGGTTTTTTTACTCATAATGTAGAAACATGTAATTTGTGATAAGAACTACATAAAAGGGTGGACAGAAGGTTATAGGGAACATAGTTTATGTATACTATTGAAGTTAAGTTAGTATCAAAACAAATCAGATTGTTATAGATTTAGGATGTTAAATTAAAGCCCCATGATAACTACAAAGAAAATACTGGAGAATGTGCAAGTTCATAGGGACAGAAATTAGAGTACAGGTTTCCAGGGGAAGGAGGCATGTGGGGAGCTAATGTATAATGGGTGTAGGCTTTCTATTCGGGGAGATGGGAAAGTTTTAGTAATGGAAGGTGGTGAAGGTACCACAATATTATGAATGAGATTAATCCCATTAAGTGGTATGCTTGGGAGTGTTTAAGATGGGAAAGTTTAGGCTGTATATATGTGTTCACAATTAAAAAAAAAAAAGAAAGAAAGAAAGAGCAACTAAAGAGACCATGATAATTAAATGCAATACATGATCCTGGATGGGATCTAGCAAGAAAAGAGAAAAGGCTTCAAGGGACATTATTGAGACATGTGAACAAACTGGAATGCAGACTGTAGGCTTGATATCAATGCTAAATTTCTTGAACTTGATAACTACACTTAAGGTGTTTATATAAATGAGTATGTTTGTTTTTAGAAAATGCATGTGGTAGTATTAAGCGTTCAAGAAGCATGATGTATACAGACTACACTCAAATGTTCAGAAAAAGGGGGAGGGAGAGAGAGGTAGAATGATATGGCAAAATGTTAAAATTGGTAGATCTGAATATGGGGGGTAGGGGTATGGTGGTGTTCTCTGTATGGGTTTGTATTATTTTTGTAACTATCTTGTAAGTTTGGAAGTATTTCAAAAATAAAAAGTGAAATAAAAAGGAAAGAAAACCTCAGGCAGGGATATAAGGAAAAAAAAACTAAACATGCAACTACCAAACAAAAATAAAAATTTATGTCCATACAAAAACCTGTACATTAATGTTTATAGCAACTTTATTCAAAATAGCCCAAGCTGGAAACAATCCAGATGTTCTTCAATAGGTGTATGGTTAAACAAACTATGGTACATTCATGCTATGGAATGCTATTTAGAACCAGAAAGGAATGATGTGTTGATACATGCTACAGTGCATGAAACAAATGTAAAAGATCTTTAAAAAAAACAAAACACTTAGCACAACATTATGCTCAGTGAAAGAAGCCACTGTATGATTGGTTTACTGTTGGATTCCATTTTAATGAAACATCCAGAAAAGGCAATTCTATACAGACAGAAAGTAGATTAGTTGTTGCCTAGGGTTAGAGATGGGAATGGAGACTGACTGCAAATGGGAACAAGGCTTCTTTATGGAGTGATGGAAATGCTCTAAAACTGCACTGTGGTGATGGTTGCACAATTGTGTAAATACACTAGAAACCACTAAATTATATATTTAAAATGGGTGAATTTCATGGTATGTAAAGTATATCTCAATAAAGTTTTCAAAGACACCTTAAATTATTAACATTTTACCAGTGAGAAAATTTTAGGCAGAGCCAAGAAGAACAGCAATATAAAAACTGTGTTTCTACCCAAAGCAAAGGGTAGCATAGAATGCTTTTATTCTCTAACTTCTCTTAGTGGAAAAAGACAACTGAGCATGGGCCCTCTCTTCTTGCCTTCCTAAGAGTCTCAGGAGACGTAAGATTTCTTGTAAGACAGATACTCCTCTCATATGAAGTTCTGGGCTTATGAATTTTAGACATAATAGTTCTCCATTTTCTTTAAGATTCTGTTCTTTAAGTGAAAGAGTTACCAAACTGTTCATGACACTGGGGGGGAAACAGATTTTTAAGAATCTGCCTTGGCATTCTTTAATCTACTATGGTAACAACCATTTTAAAAATTATAGATAGAAACAAAAAGTCTTGTACCTTCAGTAAAATGCCTGGCATAGAGATTATCTAATATCAGTAGCACCAGTCCTGGAGAAGAAACTGAATCCCCACTGATTTTTAGAAAAGAAAATAAAGCAAGCTAATTTCTGGGTATGGGCTGTTAAAAGTCCATTGATGTGTCTATTTCTGTGAGAGCACTGCTGTTTAAATTACTGTAGGAAAATAACAGAGAATAGTAAATATCAGTAGAACGATTTTATTATGGCAAATCTTTAGATGTCATTATTTGTAACAACAAAACCAGCCATTTTACAAATGAGGAAACTGGGGCTCAGAAATCTTTAAGCGACATTCTTGGAACCACAGGGCCCTAAGAGGGCAGAGCTGGCAGTTACACCCAGGAGGCACGGTGGAGGGATGATGGCAGGAATGCTGTCCCTTCTCAGCCCAGCCTCCTCAGCATCGTCTGAGAAATCCACAGTATTCTGGCTGCAATCTGTCAGGCTCATAAGCTGCTGCTGCTCTGGCTCCCTCAACAATCCTGCACATGCTATGCCCCATAATGTGATTCCACGAACATATCATCTTTATACTTGCCTGCCTTTGCACAGGGCTCATCCTTCTGCCTATGACTCCCTCCCTGTTTACCCTGACCAGCCCATTTTCCCCCAACCTGGTCCTACTCATTTGTTAGCTCTCCTAGAGAAAACTCCCCAGATACCACTCCCCAACAATTATTTACCCCTTTGCTTTCTATTCATGTAAAAAGCACCTCATTGCACTGTGAATGAATGTTCTTTTTACACATGTTCAGCCCTGCCACTCGACTACAACCATCTTGAAAGCAGAGACTGTGTCACATTTACCCCAGTTCTTAGCATAGTATCCTGCATAAAGTAAACATGCAAAAGAGTAATAGATGCTGTGGTGCCTCACCCAGATCCCCTTTACCCAGCTAGTGCATTCATTTCCCAGCTACTGTTTATTGGTTGCTAGCAGCAGTCAGCTGACCCCTTCCCAGGAACTGCAGTCCCGCCAGAGATGACACTCTCACTGTCTCCCTCCCAGGGGCAGCCCATAGCCAGTAATTGTTCCACTCTCTCACCCTCCCCACTCCCCCCCCCCATCTCCCAAAAACAGGCTATGGCTAGATTTTCCTAAGACCATAACCTTACTCAGTTCCTCCTGCTCCCTAACCTGCTTCCCTCCCTCCCTTATAGGTTTCTCCTGAGAGCACTCTTGGAATAAATCATAAACATTTGAATCCTGCTTCTAGGGATCCTACTTAAAACAACATGTGACTCCTTATTAAATGGTACACTTAAAAAATTTCCTTAAAATAACATGTTTCGTTAAGCAAAACTATAAGCACATTGCAATCTTGGAGTAACTTCTTCATGATGTGCCTCAATGTCATACATCTGGGTATATTAATCAGCTTTTTATTTTCTAGTCCTCTATTGAGGGTATAGACTTTATAAAGGCATTCTTTTCCTCCTTACCTTGCACAATGAGTATTCCTTTGTTTTGGCAGAAATGAAATGTGCACCAGATCTTACCTTGTACCCTTAGGAATTGTAATTTGAAGGTAGTTTTCAGATCTTATTCCTACTATATCTCAACCACAATGCTGATTTATTTTAACAGTGAGTGTAAGATAGGCAAAATACAAGTGTCTGAAGTAAATGCCTTCCTTGGGTAAAATACCCTCCTCCTTTAAGAAGCACCCTCTGGAAGTTAACCCAGCTGTGATTATTTGGGAGTGGAATCTATTTTTGTGTTTGGTGATTACCTTACTCCCAATTAGTATTCCCACAGAAGAGCAGGCAGGCAAGAAAAAGAAAACATGATAAACCCAAACTCACCCCTTTCCTTTCCTCTACACCCACAGACATCCTTATGAAATGTGTGATCAGAGCAAGGAGCCCTTGTTCACTGCTCTCTCTGTAGAACCACACAGCAGGTTAAAAAATAATCTAAGGCTCTACTTTAGAGAAACTCACATCCTTTGACCCAGAAATTCTACTTCAAACATTCATCTTTGAGAAAGAATCCAAAACACAGAAAATGATTTGTGAACAAAAATATCCATTAAAACTTCATAGTAAAAATAATAAATGACATCTAGCCATTGAACAAAAGGGTAATGATTAAAGTACATTAATATTATGGAATAGCTTTCATAATTTAAACATGATATGAGATCTTAATAATACAGGGAAACATGTTAAAATGTTAAGTGGAAAAAAACAGTATAAAACTGGTTTTACCCAGAGGCAACAGCCTCTTTAAGAACATCAACCAGATGCAGCCCCCTTCCCCATAATGTTGACACAACTTTTCAATATGAACAAGTTAGGGTGGTCACTGCCTAGACATCCCTGAAGATGGACAAAGTGATTAAATGAGAGGAAGGGGTAGCAACAGACAAGATAAAATTTAACAAAGGATTATGAATACTGAATCTTTATATAAATATTTTTTTAGATGCTACGGTATTAGAACAACTAGAAGGAAATAACTGAAATGGTGAACCTGTAATCCACAACATTCTTTGAAATTTGCTATATAACCACTTGTTAAATTGTACTTTGAAAGTTATCACTTTTCTATATATATATGTTATATTTCACAATAAAAAATGTAAAAAAAATTGGTTTTATAGTGAGATTACATCTATGAAATAAAATACAAAAAACAGATGAAGGCTTATAAACCAATATACTCACATCAGCTGTACTGAGGTGATGGATTTCTGGGTGATAACATTCTTTCTGTTTATTTCAATTCTCAACATTTTTACAGTACTCATATTCGTAAATGGAAAAAAAATACTTTTAAGATTTCAAAGTACCTGCCCCCTACACCATCCCCAAATGACGTAGCTGCACCTGAAACACTGAAACTATAAAAATATCTGCCACTGTCATTCAAGATGGACATTAACCAGAGCTGGAAAAAAATCAGAAAAGCACAATACAATCAATTGGATAGAGAAGGCTCCATATCATAAAGATATCCCAAAAAGTTAAAAACTTTGCAGTTTGGAAAAGCCAAAGATCTAAAGTAGTGGTTTTCAACTAAGGGAAATTTTGCCCCCAGGGGACATCTGGCAATATCTGGAGACATTTTTTGGTTATAACAACTTGGGAAGGGAGGGTAAGGGCTGCTACTGGCATCTAGTGGGTAAAGGCAAGGTATAAACTGCTAGACATCCTTCCTATTATGCACAGAATTATCTGGCCCAAAATGTCAGTGCAAGGGTTGAGAAACCCTGCTCTAAAGGGATGAAGCAGAAATCAATAGGTCCTGGGAAGAATGTAGAAATGATCTATTTGAGCTTATTCAGCCAATCACAAAATTCAGTAACAAAGGGGCACTCCCTGAAACCTAAAGGCAATTTTATCAAAAGGAAAGCAGACTTTCAGGAATGCTTGGGGAACTTAGAGAATTCATCAGCTCAAGAAGTTTAACAGGATGAAAATGTAAACAGCTTCAAGAAGGACTGAGATAAAATCAGAGAGGGTAAATCCATGATGGTATCTGGAAGTAATCCTTAAGTATGGCTTTCAGGAAAATATTCTTCAGAGCCATTATCAAAGACAGACAACTGAGCTCTGGTCAGACCTGACTAGCACATTTCTTATATCCTTAGGGGTCAATTTTTGCTCACATGGGCAAAGAACCTCCCAAACTATTACTTAAACAGGAGTCATGAACGCTATAAATGTGTTTCTTGAGCTGATTATCTCTGCTTTGAGGTAAACAATACTAACCCTTCTCCAAGGAGACCCACTTGAGTCCACTGCCTATGCTTTAATTCAGAATTCATCCCTCTCTACAAACAATTCAATCTATCACTGCTTTGAAGTCGTGGAAACAAAACTCTTCCCTTCAAGTATGTTCACCTCACACATCTTTCATCTCTACCACATCTCAGTAGCCAAGTGACTGAAGTCATAAATATCTATCTAGAGACGGATTAAGCAGAAAATAATCAGAAGAAAAAGAACATATCTTATATATTTCTACTGCCTCTCCTCATTCCCAATAAGTCCTTGTATTTTAAGAAAGAAGAGATATCTAAAGAGGGAGTAGATGAACTCTTCTGTACTTTCTAAATGAAGACCACTTTCGTATCTCAGCATGTTAAAGCTTGTTTTTAAAAATTAAGACACATTATATAACTCATAAGTCCCCTGTGACCAGATGAGGGAAGAGTCTGGAAGTGTTTACATCTTGCCTCTAGTCTTTTTCCAAAGCCTTCAAAAAGCATTAAAGAAAAGAGAAAATAAAGAAAAAATATGATTTTACCTAGGTAGTTTCCTGCTGCTGAGACAAATATTTCTGTCAGCCATAGTTACCCTCTTTGATAAACAGACTTGTTAATGATTTCTTTGGGTATTTCAAACCCCCCGAATATAAATTATCTTGCAAGGGAAGCCCAGGTTGGAAAGTGAGTCTAAACCAGAGGTCAGCAACCTTTTTCTGTAAAGGGTCAGATAGAAAATATTTGAGGCTTTAAGGGTTATACGGTCTCTGTCTCAACTACTCAACTCTGCCATTACAGCATGAAAGCAGTCATAAGCAATACATAAATGAACAAGAATGTCTGTTCCAATGAAACTTTATTATACTGAAATTTGGATATCATATAGTTTTCATGTCATGAAAAACTATTTTTCCTCTGATTATTTTTCAGCCATTTAAAAAAGTAAAAACTATCCGTAGCTCATAGCTCATACAAAAACAGGCAGCAGGCTGGATTTTGTTCATAGGCCATAGTTTACTAAGCCCTGGTCTAAACTACAAGAAACCTATTCTTTTAATCAAAGAAGAATACTGAAAATCGGAAGCATACAATTGAATTATCACATTTCTAATACCCACTCACTCTTTGGTTGATGCAGACCTCACTGGAAGGTTTCAGCCTGGATAGCCTATTCTGTGATGTTATCTTGACAGATTATGATGGTACTGGCCCTTTCCAAATAAAAAATCTGTTTAATATCTTTTAAAGAAAAGGCCAGTTCCAGCAACTAAAAAAAAAAAAAAACCAAAATATTAGTAGTACAGTTTTTACCAATTTATGTACATATATTCAACAATTTCAACTGCCCATATAAATAAGTAGATGTGGCATCTTAAGAATAAAAAAGGATACACATGTGTGTGCACACACACACACACCCACACCCACAGACACACACACAAAACATAAATCCTTTAAAGATAAAACATATTAGCAGATAAAACCTCTTAAAAATAAGGTAAATTAACAAGATTAACTTTTACTGTGAAATACATAATTCTTCGCATAAAAACTCAATTTTTAAATAATGATTTCCATTAGGTCTTATCTGCTGCCATGAGTTGTATCCACACTGACTTTCTTATGCACATGTACCCCTAATATTTTTACATCTACCTGATTTAAAGTTATCAGAATTTATTAGGAGGAAAAATAAATAACCTTTATCCAAGGTGTTTTAGTAACAGTAACAGGCATTTAGGTCTCATCTATAAGTTTAAACAAACAGAAACAACCCCAAACTTACTCAGCAAGTTCAAATCCACAGGCACACCAACTGCTAATACTGTGCTAATAGAGAACCACCAGAAAGGAGACAGACAAGAAAAATCTGAGTGAAACCAACCAAGTCCTTCGGCTCTCTCAGAGCCAGGGTCATAGGACCAGGTGCACCAGACACATTGTCACTATGGCTTGAGTGATCACAGCCTAAAACTGGTAACCAGTGATGTGTGACAAACCAATTAGAGGTCAGAGGGGGGTTTCAGAGTTAATCCCAGAATCAATCAAGGAGGGTGTGGGTGTGAAGTAGAGGGAGGTTTCTGTTAAAACATTCACCTCAGGTCAGAGCAAGGCCTATAGCAAGGAGCAGTCAGAAATGGAAGTTAACATACAAGGGAAAGAGTTAATGCAGACTTGCAGGGCAAGTAAGAATAAGGGAAAACAAATTGGCTACAAATTTCCCTCAGGAGAAATGAGCGGGGGCTGGGAGACAGATGCCAAGGGCAGGTTAAATCCCAAGGAAATGTATTTGGCTTCCCTGACACAGGTTTAAAAATGTCCATTACTTACTGAAGTCATCCTGGGAGTGTGTAAAAATCCCAATAACCAAACTGCACCCATTACCAATTAAATTAGAAACTCTCTTTCTGAAGAACCAGCTCTTGAATTCATTGTTTTTCTCTTGTTTTTCTGTTCTCAACTACATTGATTTCTGCTCTTTTATTTCCTTCCTTCTGGCTTGCTCTGGGTTTAATCTGCTCCTTTTTTAGTTTCTTAAGGTGGGAGCCTAGATTATTGAATTGGGACTGTTCTAGTTTGCTAATGCTGCTGGGATGCAAAACACCAGAGATGGATTGGCTTTCATAAATGGGGTTTATTTGGTTACACAGTTACAGTCTTAAGGCCATAAAGTGTCCATTAACAAAAGGGTACCTTCACTGGAGGAAGGCCATTGGTGTCCGGAAAACTTCTGTTAGCTAGGAAGGCACATGACTGGTGTCTGCTCCAGTGTTTTGGTTTCAAAATGGCTTTCTCCCAGGACGTTCCTCTCTAGGCTGCAGTTCCTAAAAAATGTCACTCTTAGCTGCTCTTGGGGTGTTTGTCGTCTCTTAGCTTCTCCAGAGCAAGATTCTGCTTTCAATGGCTGTCTTCAAACTGTCTCTCATCTGTAGCTATCCTCTCAGCTTCTGTGCATTCTTCAAAGTGTCCCTCTTGGCTGTAGCAAGCTTGCTCCTTCTGTCTGAACTTATATAGTGCTCCAGTAAACTAATCAAGGCCCATAATGAATGGGCGGGGTCACACCTCCATGGAAATTATCCAATGAAAGATCTCGCCCACAGTTCAGTGATCACATCTCCAAGGAAACATCCAATCAAAAGTCTGCAACACAATCAACACCAATATGTTTCCTGCCCACACAAGAATGCATCAAAGATAATGGTGTTTTGGGGGTGCATAATACATCCAAACCAGCACAGGGACTTTTCATCTTTTCTAATATAAGCACTGAAATGCTATAAACTTCCCTCTCAGCACTGATTTAGCTGCATCCCACAAGTTCTGACATGCTGTATTTTCATTTTTATTCCAGTCAAAGTATTGTTTATTTCCCTTGAGACTTCCTCTTAGACCCATGGATTAATGATTAGTGTGTTGTTTAGTTTCCAAGTGTTTGGAGAGTTTCCTGTTGAATTTCTGTTATTGATTTCTAGTCTGATAACACCGTAGTCAGAGAATATACTTTGCATGGCTTCAATTCTTGTATATTTGTTTTATGACCTGCTTTATGATGTATCTTGGTGAGTTTCACCTGCGAACCTGAAAAGAAGGTATATTATGCTGTAGTTGTGTGGAGCATTCTGTAAATGTCAATTAGATCCAGTTGATTGATGGTGGTGTTTATTTTTTCCAAAATCCTGCTGATTTTCTATCTACTGGTTCCATTAATTACTGAGAGACAGGTGTTGAAGTTCCCAACTGCAATTGTGGATTTGTCTATTTCTCTTCTCATATATTATCAGGTATTGTGATGCTCTGTAATATGATGCATACACATTTAGGACTGCTGTATCTTTTGGGGGTCCCTAGTAATTTTCTTTGCTCTGACATCTAATTTACCTGGTATTAATACAGCCACTCCAGCTTTCTTTTGATTGGTGTTTTCATAGCATATCTTTTTCAATCCATTTACATTTTAACTACCAAAATCATTACATTTAATAGGAATAGGGTGAAATGTTTCTACTCCATCTTGTCTGGAACTGGAAGTTCTCTGTACAATTTTTGCAACTCCTCTCTAAGTCTAAAATTACTTCATAAAATAATCTCAAAATAAAAATATAACAGTTTTTAAAAGGCAAATAAAAATGGGGGTCTTATTCATGTTCCTAACATATTTGGAAAGTATTAAATTGAGAAAGGAAAAGAATCAACCTCTATCTTGTGAAATTTTCACTTACTGCACCCTCCCAGAGCAAGGAAACGAACAGGTTAAGAAATAAGTAAAACTTACAGACCTGAGGGTAACTGGGAGGCTGACCCCCTTTAAGAAGAAGAGTCAGTGGTAACAAGGATGCATCTATTTTTCCTTAAAAGATAAATATTCCCCATATCTGGATTTAAAGCAAACACAATTGTTCATGGGGTTTTATTTTTGGGGGTGGGGGTTTTCCAGTACATGCATTTTCTAGTTCTACCGTTGGGATTTTAGTCACTGTATTAACATTTTCAAAAGGTTAACAGATAGAATTTAAAATCTGTAACTTGAGGAGAAATAAAACTCGTAATCAATTAGTTATACCACCTTGTTAGGTCTGTAAAAAAAATGAGCAAGAAAATTGGAAAGTACTGACTGAAATGTGGCTTTCTTGGAATTAGTTGAGCTAAGTCATTTGTGTTGTTCATGCTCTATTACCTTCAGGGAGCCAGATTTGGGTACAGACAAGTACCTGAGTCATTTGAGACAAAACAGCAAAAGGTTAGCCCTGAATTGTTTCAAATGTTAACTGAAGAGATCACTACTACATCTAAGATAAGGACTAACTAGAGATTGTAGATGGAACTTAATTATCTCTTCCTGGCCCTAGAAAACCAAAATTCTATGTAAACTACAAGTATCCATATAGGAATACACAGAGAAAAAGAAGCAGATTTTTTTCTCTATATCCATTTCTCCTATTATCTCAGTGCTTATTCTGGTTTGCTAAGCTACTAGAATGCAAAATACCAGAAATGGATTGGCTTTTACAATAGGGGTTTATTAATTCACAAATTTACAGTTCTAAGGCCATAAAAGCATCCAAACTAAGGGATCAACAAGAGGATTTGCTAATGCTGCTGTTTTGCAAAACACCAGAAATGTACTGGCTTTTACAAAGGAGGTTTATTTGGTTACAAAGTTAGTCTTAAGGCCATAAAGTGTCCAAGGTAAGGCATCAACAATAGGGCACCTTCACTGGAGAAAGGCCACTGGCATTCAGAAAACCTGTTAACTGGGAAAGCATGTGGCTGGCATCTGCTGATCCCAGGTTGTGTTCCAGCTCCATTCTCAGCTCCTGTGCATTCTTCGTGTCCCTCTTAGCTGCAGCTGCAAGCCCCTTCTGTCTGAGCTCTTATATAGGGCTCTAGTAAACTAATCAAGGCCCATGCTGAATGGGTGGGGCCACACCTCCATGGAAATTATCTAATCAGAGTTATCACCTACAGTTGGGTGGGTCACATCCCGACGGAAATGACTTAATCCAATGATTCCAACCTAATCAACACTAATACATCTGCTCCCACAAGACTGCATCAAAAAACATGGCTTTTTGGGGGGGACATAATATAGCCAAACTGATACAGATAACATCACTGAACAAAGTCCTATGGCATCCAGAACACCTTTGTCAGCTTATCAGCTGGGAAGGCAGATGGCTGGTGTCTGCTGTGCCTTTGCTGCCAGGTTGCGATGCCTTCAGCTTCTCACTCCAGATGCTTCACTTTAAGCATCTGTGGGTTCTCACTTAGCTTCTTCAGGGAAAACTCTGGGCTCCGTCTCTTAGCTTAGTATCTGCAAACATCTTTCTGTCTGCATCTCCAAGTGCCTGCGTTTGTGTTGGCTCTGGCTTCAACAGCTGTCTCCAAAATATCTCAGGGCATGTTCGCACTATGTATCTCTGAGCTCTCTTCAAAAGGTCTCTGCCTTTTATCCTCTCATAGAGGATGCCCGTATACTGATTACGACCCACCTTGAATGGGTGGGGTCACATTCCCATGGAAACAACCTGATCAAAAGATCCCACCCACAATAAGTTTGTACCCACAAGAGTGGATGAAAAAAACATAGTCTTTCCTGGGGTGCCTAACAGTTTCAAATCATCCACAGTATACACAATCAGTGGCTCACGGTATCATCATATAGTTCTGAATTCATCGCCACAATCAATTTTCAAACATTTTCATTACTCCAAAATAAAGAAAAAATATATACATAAAGAAATAAAAAAGAACACCCAAACTATCTGTGATTCCAACCTTTTTTTGAGAATCATTGGATTAAGTCATTTCCATGGGGATGTGACCCACCCAACTGTAGGTGATAACTCTGATTAGATAATTTCCATGGAGGTGTGGCCCCACCCATTCAGGGTGGGTTTAAATTAAATCACTGGAGCCATATAAAGGAGCTGACAAATAGAAGGAACTCAGTGCAGCTGACAGTGACATTGTGAAGAGGAGCTACAGCCAAGAGGGACACTTTGAAGAAAGCACAGGAGCTGCAGATGAGAGACAGTTTGAAGATGGCCATTGAAAGCAGACTCTTGCTCTGGAGAAGCTAAGACAGGACAAATGCCCCAAGAGCAACTGAGAGTGACATTTTGAAGAGGAGCTGTAGCCTAGAGAGGAATGTCCTGGGAGAAAGCCATTTTGAAACCAGAGCTTGGAGCACATACCAGCCATGTGCCTTCCTAGCTAACAGATTTTCCAGACACCACTGGCCATCCTCCAGTGAAGGTACCTGATTGCTGATGTGTTACCTTGGACACTTTATGGCCTTAAGACTGTAACTGTGTAACCAAATAAACCCCCTTTTATAAAAGCCAATCCATCTCTGGTGTTTTGCATTCTGGCAGCATTAGCAAACTAGAACACCATCCTATACCCCTTATACTCCCCTATTATTTACACATTTTTATCATTATTGTATTACTCATCTGCCCATATACTAGTTAAAGGGAGTGTCAGTCACCAGGTTTTCACTATCACATGGTCACATGATAAACGCTATACAGCTGTAAAATTATCATTAAGAATCAATCTACTGGATTACCATTCAACAGATTCAAGTATTTCCTTCTAATTATTCTAATACACTAGAAACTAGAAAGGAATATCCGTCTAATGCGTAAAAATAACCTCCACATTGACTTCTCGACTCTATTTGAGATCTCACAGCCACTGATGCTTTATTTTGTTTCATTTCTTTTCCCCCTTTTGACCAAGATCGCATTTTCAGTCCAGTGATGCCAGGGCCAGGCTCATCCTTGGGAGTCCTGTCCCTTGTTGCCAGGGAGACTTACACCCTTGGGAGTCATATCCCACGTGGGGGGGGGTAGTGTATTTATTTGCAGAGTTGGCTGAAAGAGGCCACATCTGAGCAGCAAAAGAGCTTCTCTGGGGATGACTCTTAGGCATAATTATTAGCAGGCTTAGCTTCTCCTTTGCAGGAATAAGCTTCATAGGGGCAAGCCCCCAGATCAAGGGCTTGACTTATTAAACTGGGATTCCCTAATGCTTGTGGGAATATAAGGAATTCCCCAGGTGAGGAAGTTTAATATTTCCACATTTTCCTCAGTCCCTCAAGGGTACTTTGCAAATACTTTTTTATTTTCTGCTCAAAGAAAGTAACAGTGTTTTACATAAAACATGGACAGTTAAAAAATAAAAGAATATTTTGAAACAAAAACTCACTGTTGCTGTGAGGAAAGTGACTACCTTCTCAAAAATACCTGTGAGTCCAGACCATGAGTAACTGTTCAACGTGATGAAACTGGGAACTAAGCCTCAATATTTGTTATCTGAGAATCTGAAGTTTAATTTCATCCTCCAAGATCACAAGGAAATAAATGAATTTGGCCCAGTGATTCAAGGACTCTATGGAGAAGTGCCAGGTGAGGCAAGTCTACAGAATAACTCATTACTTCATAATATTTAAAGTAACTTTGGGCAAACTGCTGGGAATTGAACATAGGCTAAAACCCCTGAAGACACTCACCAATACATAGTTCTACACAGTTGACCAGCAAATATCTAACCTTTACTTTTTTTAAAATTCAGTATTATTGAGATATATTCACATATCATACAATCATCCATGGTGTGCAATCAACTGTTTACAGTACCATCAAATAGTTGTGCACTCATCACCCCAATCAATTTTTGAGCATTCTCCTTCCACCAGAAAGAATAAAAATAAGAATAAAAAATAAATGTAAAAAAGAACACCCAAATCATTTCCCCCATTCCACCCTATTTTTCATTTAGTTGTTGTTGCCATTTTTCTATTCATCCATCTATACACTGGAAAAAGGAAGTGTAAGCCATGAGGTTTTCACAATCACACTGTCACCCCATGTAAGTTACATAATTATACAATTATCTTCAAGAGTCAAGGCTGATGGGGGAAGATGGCAGATTAGGAGAGTCAGGGCAAAAAAATGTCTCCGTGAAAAACACTAGATAAAAGACAGAAACGGTTCCAGAATACTAGTTCCAGCGCTGTACTGACTGAACAAGGGTTGCTAAATCCACAGGGACTGTGCACTTGGTGAATCCGAGAGTCTGCATTCAGACACGAGTGAGTGAGGCTGCCAGGGAGCCAGCAGCCATGATGCAGTTGGGAGAAACCGGGGGTTGGCGTCTGCAAGGGATTAGTTTAAAAATGCGATAAGCAGCTGTGGATCTGGCAGCAAGAGTCCAGTCGAGTGTGGGAGGAGTGCTTTCCCCACCCCGGGCAGCCGCCTCAGTATCTGACATGGATGACAGCCTTTCGCACACCCACAGCTAACTGTCCTGGAGCTAGGAAGGTGGAGGTCTGCTGAAGGGGGAAATTACCATGCCCCATACAACCAACCTCTCAGGGGGCAGGGAAGGCCCCTGCGAGGCACAGCTGCCCAGAGTTTCCCTTGGAGACTGTGCTTCCCTGTGACGTTGTGCTGTGTTCCCCATGCAGAGGCCCTTGCAGGCAGGACCCAGACAGAAGTCCCAGAGGCCCTACACCAATACCAGGGATTTGTGGGTCCAGGGCAGAGACAGACTGTGAGGAGCCTGAGCCAAAGGTTTGGACCCCTGCAACAGGGTTAAGTCTCCAGGAATGCTTGGGAGATTTGATTCTTAAAGCTACCCTCCCTCCCTAACAGCTACACACCCCCAACATTCAGGGGTGGCAGCACCAACTACACATGGAAGTTTGAGGCACCGATTGGACACCCACAAGATTCGGACCCCCACTCACCACACAGAAAAAGTTGGGGACAACACGCTTGAGGGTAAGAGACAGCTTGCGGGCGCCATCTGCTGGTCATTCAGAGAAAGTGCACACCACCAAGGTGTAGCTCTGACAAATTAGAGATAAATGTTTAACTAAATCTGCATATCCTAAAAGAATCCTATCAAGATAGGCAAATGCCAAGAGGCCAAAAACAACATAAAATTTTAAAGCACATGAAGAAACCAGAAGATATGGATAACCCAAACCCAAATACCCAAATCAAAAGATCAGAGGAGATAGAGTACTTGGAGCAATTAATCAAAGAACTAATGAAAAACAATGAGATCATGGCACAGGATATAAAGGACATGAAGAAGATCCTAGAAAAGCATGAAGAAGAATTTGCAAGAGTAAATAAAAAAAAAGATGACCTTATGGAAATAAAAGAAACTGTTGATCAAATTAAAAAGATTCTAGATACTCATAGTACAAGATTAGAGGAAGCTGAGGAGGGAATCAGCAAGCTGGAAGAGGCCAGAATGGACAGTGAAAGTACAAAAGAAAGAAAGGATTAAAATTGAAATTGACCTCAGGAATATGATGGACAACATAAAGTGTACAAATGTAAGAATCACTGGTGTTCCAAAAGGGGAAGAGGAGGGTAAAGGTCTAGGAAGAATATTCAAAGAAATTGTAGGGGAAAACTTCCCATACCTTCTAAAAAACATAAATACACAAATCATAGACGCACAGCGAACTCCAAACAGAATAAATCCAAATAAACCCACACTGACACATATCATGATCACATTGTCAAATGCTGAAGAGAAGGAACAAGTTCTGAAAGCAGCAAGAGAGAAGCAATTCACCACATATAAGGGAAACAGCATAAGACTAAGCAGTGATACTCAGTGCCTCCCAAGGAGGCGAGGAGGCAGTCGTATGATATATTTAAAATGCTGAAAGACAAAAATTGCCAACCAAGAATTCCTTATCCAGCAAAGCTCTCCTTCAAATTTGAGGGAGTGCTTAAATTTTTCACAGACAAACAAATGCTGAGAGAATTTGCTAAAAAGACACCTGATCTACTTGAGATACTAAATGGAGTCCTACTGCCAGAGAAACAAAGAAAGGAGAGGTATGGAGAAGGTTCAGAACTAAAGAGATCTAGTAAGGGTACGTTTAAGGAAATTGAGAGAGGGAAGAAAAAATATATCTGACAAATATAAACCACAGGATAGGGTGGCTGAGTCAAGAAATGCCTTCACAGTAATAACACAGAATGTGAATGGATTAAACTCCCCTATTAAAAGATATAGATGGGCAGAATGGATTAAAAAATATGAACCATCAATATGTTGCTTAACAGAGACTCATCTTCAACATAGGGACACAAAGAAATTGAAAGTGAAAGGATGGAAAAAATATTTCATTCAATCTACAGCCAAAAGAAAGCAGGAGTATCAATATTAATCCCAGATAAAACAGACTTTAAATGCAAGGAGATTATGAGAGACAAAGAAGGCCACTACATATTAATAAAAGGGAAAACTCAACAAGAAATAACAATCACAAATGTTTATGCACCCAATCAAGGTGCCCCAAAATATGTGAGACAAACATTGGCAAAATTAAAGCAAGCAATTGATGTTTGCACAATAATTGTGGGAGACTTCAATACATCACTCACTCCTATTAATAAATCAACCAGACAGAGGACCAGTAAGGAAAATGAAGACCTAAACAATTTGATAAATGAATTTGAATTAACAGATATAATATTAGAACATTACATCCCAAATCACCAGGATACACATTCTTCTCTAGTGCTCATGGAACTTTCTCCAGAATAGATCATATGCTGGGCCATAAAACAACCCTTAATAAATTTAAAAAGATTTAAATTATTCAAAGCACATTCTCTGATCACAGTGGAACACAATTACAAGTTGACAACCATCAGAGACTTGGAAAATTCACAAATATCTGGAGGTTAAACAACACACTCCTAAACAATAAGTGGGTTAAAGAAGAAATAACAAGAGAAACTGCTAAATATATATAAATGAATGAAAATGAGAATACAACATATCAAAACTTATGGGAGTCATCAAAGGTGGTACTGAGGGGGAAATTTATAGCTCTAAATGCAGACATTAAAAAGGAAGAAAGAGCCCAAATCAAAGAACCAATGGATCAACTAAAGAAGCTAGAAATTTAATAGCAAACTAATCCTAAATCAAGTAGTAGAAAAGAAATAACAAGAATTAAAGTAGAAATAAATGACATAGAGAACAGAAAAAACAAGAGAGAGAATAAATAAAACCAAAAGTTGGTTCTTTGAGAAGATCAACAAGATTGACAAGCCCTTAGCTAGATCAACAGCATCAAGAACAGAAGAACCAAATAAACAAAATATTGAATGAGAGGAGACATTACTGTGGATCCTGAAGATTTTAAAAAATTTTAAGAGGATACTATGAACAACTGTATGCCAACAAACTAGATAATTTAGAGGAAATGGACCATTTTCTGGAACCACATGAACAACCTAGACTGTCCATAGAATAAAAAGAAAACCTCAACCAACCAATCACAAGCAAAGAAATCCAATCAGTCATCAAAAAGCTTCCTTCCCACAAATAAATGCCCAGGGCCAGATGCTTCATAAGGGAATTCTACCAAACATCCCAAAAAGAACTGACACCAATCTTGCTTAAACTCTTTCAAAACATTGAATAAAATGGAACACTATCTAACACATTTTATGGAGCTAACATTGCTCTAATAACAAAACCAGTAAAGATGCTACAGGAAAGGAAAACCACAGGCCAATCTCCCTAATGAATACAGACACAAAAATTCTCAACAAAATACTTGAAAATTGAATCCAAAGACACATTAAAAAACTCATACACCATGACCAAATGGGGTTCATCCCAGGCATGCAAGGATGATTCAATATAAGAAAATCAATCAGTGCATTACAACACATTAACAAATCAAGAGGGAAAAATCAAACAATCATCTCAACAGATGCTGAAAAAGCATTTGACAAAATCCAGCATTCTTTTTTTTAAATAAAATCACTTGAAAAGGTAGGAATTGAAGGAAACTTCCTCAGTATGATAAAGGGCATAAAGGAAAAACCCACAGCCAGCATAGTACTCAACGGCAAGAGACTGAAAGCCTTCCCTCTAAGATCAGGAAAGAGAAAAGGATGCCCACTGTCACCACTGTTATTCAACATTGTGCTAGAAGTGCTAGCCAGGGCAATCCGGCAAGACAAAGAAATAAAAGGCATCCAAATTGGAAAAGAGGAAGTAAAACTGTCATTGTTTGTAGATGATATGATCTTACATCTGGAAAACCCTGAGAAATCAATGACAAAACTACTTGAGCTAATAAACAAATTTAGCAAAGTAGCAGGATACAAGATTAATGCACGTAAGTCAGTAATTAATAAAGTCTAGTTTATGTTTCTATAAACTAGAAATGACTGAAGTAAAGGGACATTCAAGATAAAGATACTATTTTCAATAGCAAGTAAAAAAAATCAAGTACCTAGGAATAAACTTAACCAAAGATGTAAAAGACCTATACATAGAAAACTATGTAACTTTTCTAAAAGAAATAGAAAGGGACCTATAAAGATGGAAAAATATTCCTTGTTCATGGATAGGAAGGCTAAATGTCATTAAGATGTCAATTCTACCCAAACTCGTCTACAGATTCAATGCAATCCCTATCAAAATTCTAACAACCTACTTTGCAGACTTGGAAAAGCTAGTTATCAAATGTATCTGGAAGGCTGAGATGCCTCAAATCGCTAAAAACATTCCAAAAAAAAACAACAACCAAAAACCAAAGCAGGAGGACTTAAACTCCCTGATTTTGAAGCTTATTATAAAGCCAAAATAGTCAAAACAGCATGGTACTGGCACAAACAAAGACATATTGATCAAAGGAATCAAACTGAGAATTCGGAGATAAACCCCCAGATCTACAGTCTACTGATCTTTGATAAGGCACCCAGAACCACCGAACTGGGACATAACAGTCTTTTTCACAAATGAGGCTGGGAGAGCTGGATATCCATATCCAGAAGAATGGAAGAGGACCCCTACCTCACACTCTACACAAAAATGAACTCAAAATGAATTAAAAGACCTCAACATAAGAGACAGTACCATAAAACTCCTGGAAGATAAGGTAGGGAAATCTTGTCAGGATCTTGTATTAGGCAGCCACTTCCTAGACCTTACACCCAAAGCACAAGCAACAAAAGGAAAAATAGATAAATGGGAACTCCTCAAACTTAGAAGCTTCTATACCTCAAAGGAATTTGTCAAAAAGGTGAAGAGGCAGCCAACTCAATGGGAAAAGATATTTGGAAACCATGTATCTGACAAAAGACTGGTATCTTGCATACATAAAGAAATCTTACAACTCAACAACAATAGTACAGACAGCCCAATTATAAAATGGGCAAAAGATATGAAAAGACAGTTCCCTGAAGAGGAAATACAAATGGCCAAGAAACACATGAAAAAATGTTCCGCTTCACTAACTCTTAGGGAGATGCGAATTAAAACCACAATGATATATCATGTCACATCAATTAAACTGGCTGTTCTTAAACAACCAGGAAACTACAAATGCTGGAGAGGATGTGGAGAAATTGGAACTCTTATTCATTGTTGGTGGGACTGTATAATGGTTCAGCCACTCTGGAAGACAGTCTGGCGGTTCCTTAGAAAACTAGATATAGAGTTACCCTCCGATCCAGCAATTGCACTCCTCGATATATACCCAGATCTGAAAGCAGTGACATGAACAGATATCTGCATGCTAATGTTCATAGCAGCAATATTCACAATTGCCAAGAGATGGAAACAGCCCAAATGTCCTTCAACAGATGAGTGGATAATCAAAATGTGGTATATACACATGATGGGATACCATGTGGCAGTAAGAAGAAACGAGGTCGTGAAACTTATGACAACATGGATGAATCTTGAAGACATAATGGGAACGAAATAAGCCAGGCACCAAAAGAGAAATATTTAATGTTACCACTAATGTGAACACTGAAAAATGTAAAATAAATGGTTTATAATGTAGAATGTAGGGGATCTAGTGGTAGATAGCAATTAGTGAAGGGGGAACGATAATCTAATAAGAACAGAAAAGTTATCGTGGGAATGACTACAGTTTGTTAATTTCTGAGGGGAATGATAGGAACAAGTTTGCAGAAATGTAGTTATTTTAGGTTACTTGTTTTTCTTATTCCTTTGCTGGATTATAGTCTAAATATTCTCTTGGGGTAGAGTAGGAACATGTTAGAAGTAACGTAGTTATTACAGGTTATTAGTTTTTTCTTATTTCTTTATTTTGCTTTTGTTTGAAATGCTTTTTATTGTCTGATTTTTAAAACTTTGTGATATAGTTAACTGAAAAAAAAAATACAATGAAAAAAAATACATGCAGAGCCCCCCTGAGGAGCTGGGGGAAAATGCAGTGGTACTGGGCTTCCTCAACTGGATGGCTGCTGATGCTCTCACAAACATTGAGGACTGGCAGGATGATGGGCCGAGCCCTCTATCACAAGACTTGCCCTTATGAAGCTCATTACTACACGGGAGAGGCTAGACTTGCACATAATTTTGTCTAAGAGTCTCCCCCTGAGTACCTCTTTGTTGCTCAGATGTGGCCCTCTCTCTCTCTCTAACTAAGCCGCCTCACCAGGTGAACTCACTGCTCTCCCCCCTACGTGGGACCTGACTCCCAGGGGTGTAAATCGCCCTGGCAACGCAGGATATGACTTCTAGGGATGAATCTGGACCCAGCATCAGGGGATTGAGAACATCTTCTTGACCAAAAGGGTGATGTGAAATGAAACAAAATAAAGCTTCAGTGGCTGAGAAATTCCAAACGGAGTTGAGAGGTCACTCTGGTGGACATTCTTATGCACTATATAGAGAACACTTTTTAGGTTTTAATGTATTGGAATAACTGGAAGTAAATACCTGAAACTAACAAACTGCAACCCAGTAGCTTTGACTCTTGAAGATGTATGCGTAACAATGTAGCTTACAAGGGGTGACAATGTGATTGGGAAAGCCTGGTGAATCACATGCCCCCTTATCCAGTGTATAGATGGATGAGTAGAAAAATGGGGACAAAAAACTAAAGGAAAAATAGGGTGGGATTGGGGGTGATGATGTGGGTGTTCTTTTTTTACTCTAATTTTTTCCTATTCTTATCTTCACTTTTTTGGGTATGAGGGAAATGTTCAAAAAAAAATAGATGGGGGTGATGAATGAACAACTATATGATGGTACTATGAACAACTGATTTTACACTTTGGATGATTGTATGATATGTGAATATATCTCAATAAAATTGAATATTAAAAAAAGAATCAAGGCTACTGGGTTGCAGTTTGATAGATTCAGGTATTTACTTCTAGCTATTCCAATACACTAAAACCTAAAAAGGGATATCTATATAGTGCATAAGAATGCCTTCCAGAGTGACCTCTCGACTCCATTTGAAATCTCTCAGCCTCTGAAACTTTATTATATTTCATTTCATTTTCCCCTTTTGGTCAAGAAGATTTTCTCAATCACATATTGCTGGGTCCAGGCTCATCCCTGGGTGTCATATCCTGCATTGCAAGGGAGATTTACACCCCTGGGAGTCAAGACCCACGTAGGGGGGAGGGCAGTGAATTCACCTGCTGAGTTGACTTAGCTAGAGAGAGAGATCTAACCTTTACTTGACCACTCCAGGGACAGTGAGCTTACCATCTAAAAGGCAATACATTCCAATATCTGGACAGTTCCAAACAAGGAAGTAATTTTTATGAACAGAAAAAACCTGTCTCCTTTTAACTTTCTAGTTCTGCCTCTATTCTGGATTTGTACTTGTTAGCAGGTTTTAATCTCTCCCTATCTTTATCCCCAAACCATCTCTTGACCCTACTTCATTTATCTCTAGCTAATGTCCAATCTCTGTTTCCCTTCTGCAAACTCCTCAAAAAGTTGTCTATGCTCTGTCCCCTCTTCCTTACTCTCAGTCACTCCTCAACTGGCTTCTACCACACCAGACTTCTTGAAAAGATCACCACAGTCTGTGCATACTTCCTAACCCTCATTTTTAAGGATCTGTATGCTATATATGATAGGCTGATAAGTCCCACCACCCCCCTTGAAACAACTTCCTTGGATGCCAAAGGCTTTTTCCAGGTCCTCTCTGTTGCTCTCCAAGACCTTATTCTTCCTCTAAACATCCTGGTAAGTGCTGGTTCCCCAGTGTGCCCTGTTAGACTATCCAAATGCTTATGACTCCCAGAACAGAGTCCCCAGTCCAGAACTTTTCCTAGAGCTTGAGACTCAAAATATAAATAAATAGAAAGCAAAAACCCTGCCAACCAGATACGATGCAGGATGATGAGCACCAAGGTAAACATCTCTTCTCCACTTTTCTTCTCTTCTAGTCGTCTCCATTGGCACCCTCTTCTATGAAGTCACAAAATCTAGAAAAATCTCTTCATTCTTGGCTTTCTCTCATCCTGGGATGTCCAATCAATCATCAAATCCTGCCAAGTTAACATTTGATATTATCTTTCAAATCAATATTTCTTTCCCATCTCATCCATCATTTCCCTAGTTTAGGAGCTAACCATCTCCTCAAATTCAGAATACAATAGCAGCTTCCTAACTGGTCTTATGACTTCCAATCTTGATGCCCCCAAACGCACCCTCTACCCTGCTGCCAGAGATCTATTCTGCCCACAGCTCCTTTCATGGCTAAGAGACTTAAATGGCTGCCCTTTGCTACTAGGATCTTTATCAAGGTCTTCGTCAAGACCAGCAAATTCCTCCATGATGGGACCTTGTGATGGTTAGTTCACGTGTCAACTTGGCCAGGTGATTGTAACCAGGTGTCTGGTCAAGCAAGCACTGGCCTAACCATTGCTGCGAGGACATTTGTGGCTGGTTAATAAACCAACAGGCTGTTTTACTAAATCATCAATCAATTGGCTGCAGCTGTGACTGATGATGCCAATGAAGGGTATATCTTCCACAATGAGAGAATTCAGTCCGCTGATTTAATCCAATCAGTTGAAGACTTTTAAGCAAGGCACATAAAAGACCTTCAGTTGTTCAGCTGACCAGCGAAGCGTTTCCTGAGGAGTTTGTCGAAGTTGCCAGTTCGTTTCCTGAGGAGTTCATTGAACATCTTCATTGGAGTTGTTAGTTTGCTGCCCGCCCTATGGAATTTGGACTCGTGCATACTTACAATTGCGTGAGACACTTTTGTAAATCTTATATTTATAGATATCTCTCATTGATTCTGTTTCCCTAGAGAACCCTAAATAATACAATTTGGTACCAGAGAAGTGGGGTGATTGTGCTGCTGTGTTTGCAAATACCAACCATGTTGGAATGGCTTTTAAATGGATAAGGGGAAGATTCCAGAAGGACTGTGAGGAGCTTTGAAGAGACTGTAGAAATATGGATTCTAAAGATACTTTTGATGAGGGCTTGAGCAGAAATGATGTGTTGTTGCAAACTGGAAGGAAGGTGATCCTTGTTTTAAAGCTGCAGAGAGTTTAACAAAATTGAGTCCTGGTGTTGGATAGAAGGCAGAATTTGAAAGTGATGACCTGGAGTATTTAGCTGATGAGATCTCCAAGCAAAATATAGAAGTAGCCTGGCTGTTACTTGCAGCTTATAGTAAAATGCGAGGGGACAGAGAAGCTGAGAAATGAACTCTTGGTTTCAAAGAAACTAGAAACTGATGGCCTGAAAAACTCTGAGCTTCCAGTGGGTAAATCCCCAGCAGCTACAGCCCAATGTGAGGATGTAACCAAATATGGAACCCAGCTGCCATTTCAGTACAAGCCAAGATTGAAGGAGTTAAGCAGAAAGGATTTGTGGAAAGTCCTATTGTCTGACGTCTTCGACCCCTGTGTGCTTCATGCGAAGCCAACAGAATTTTTGCGAGCTCTTTACAGAGAGCCGGTGCCAGTTGGGACTAGAGGAGACAGTCAAGGAACAAGCTGAAGGAAAAATTTCTTCAAAGAAGAGCCATGAAGGTTGAGGTCTGGAGTCAAGAGGTCTCAGGCTGGGAGAGTGGAGTGGCCCACACACATGGAAAGGGTAAGTTTGCCCTGGAGGTCGACGGTGGGCCTTCCACCTCAATGTTCAGGAAAGGTGTTGCCCCCTCAGGCCTCAAAAAGTGTGGAGCACATTCCCAGGGGACTGGGGAGAGCCTGGCCACCACGCCAATGTTCTGAAGGGGTTGATTGTGTGCTCCAGAGATGGACGAGAATCTGGGTGCTGCCCCAATGTTTGAGGAGAGTAGGGCCAAGAAAAAGGTAGTCTCCCCAGTGTGTGAATACGTTGGAGAGAAAAGGGCTGCCACAAAGGCCCTTAGGAAGGGTTAGACTCCCCCTTCTCTCAAGCCCCAAGGATACAATGTCATTCTGTTAATGACTCTCAGACTTGGAAATCTAATGGAGTTTGTCCCACGGGTTTTAGGAACTGTTTTGGTCCTGTTAACCCCATTTTCCTTTCAGTTTCTCCTTATGGCAATGGGAATGTTTACCCTATGACTGTCCCTCCTTTGTATATTGGAAGTACATAATTTGTTCTAAATTTCACAGGTCCACAGCTAGAGGGGAATTATGCTTTTGGACAGACCATGCCTGTAACTGATTTTGATGGGATCTTGTACTTAACTATTGTTATTGAAATGATTTAAGCTTCTGTGATATTGTTATGGGACGGATGTATTTTGTATATGGAAAGATCATGTCATTTTGGGGTCCCGGGGGTGGAATGTGCAAATTTGAATATATTATGTCCCCCAAAACACCATTATCTTTGACGCAATCTTGTGTGGGCAGACGTATCAGTGTTGATTAGATTGTAATTCTTTGAGTTTTCAATGGAGATGTGCTCTACCCAACTGTGGGTGATGACTCTGACTGAATAATTTCCACGGAGGTGTGGCCCTGCCCATTCCACATGGTCCTTGTTTAGATTACTGAAGCACTATATAAGCTCAGGCAGAAGGAGCTCATATTGAGCTGGAGCTGAGACAGAGATTTTGAAGACGGCCATTGGAAGCTGATGCAGACATTTTGGAGAACACCATTTTGAAATGCAACCTAGAAGCAAGCAGGTGCCAGCCACATGCCTTCCCAGCTAACAGAGGTTTTCTGGATGCCAAAGGCCTTTCTCCAGTGAAGGTACCCTTTGTTGATGGACACTTTATGGCCTTAAGACTGTCACTGTGTAACCAAATAAAGCCCCTTTATAAAGGCCAGTCCATTTCTGGTGTTTTATATTCCTGCAGCATTAGCAAACTAGCACAGACCTCAACTACTTCTGCAGCTTTATCCCTCATGAGCTCTGCACTGGTTTTATGCTAACACTGAACTTTCATACGTCTCAGCATCCCATGCTGTTTCTCACCTCTATAATTTATATAATCATACTATACCATCTGCTTAGAAGACCCTCTTCTCATGTCCTTACCTTGAGGACAAAGAAACTCATCCTTATAAGGCTCAGTGAACACGTTACCTCCTCTAGGAAGCCTTTTCTGTGTGACTCACCCACACTTTGACAATCCCAACAGCAGCATGATCTCAGAGTGTCCTGTGCATAGCACAATCACTAACTTAAACTATTTTGTAAACAATGGTATCACTATCTATATATATCTATCTCCAACTAGAACATGAATTCCTACCAGGTATGGACTGGATAATTTTTTAAATGGATGTTAGTCTTCCATTATCTCCTTGAGAGTGTTAAACTTTAAAGTCATTCTAAAACAATTCTCATTCAGAGTGAATTTATTTCCTGGTTGCTAATTTGGATGACTGTCCTTGCTACTTCGAAATTTTATTTTGTAGGCTAACCTTGGAGAAAAATGTGTTACTTCTCTCCCTCTTTACTCATCCTTTTCACTGAGAGTTTTGCTGTTGCATCCCCTCAGGCCTCTCAGTCTTATCTCACCAATAATGAGAAAAGTACAGATTTAGATAGTGAGTCACTTTGTCTCTGGTCCTCAGTCTCTCTCTGCTCTCCTGTCAAAGCACAGAAGTAACATCTTTTCCTGCCTCTGCTCATGGGCAATCCCTGACTTCACACAGTGAGTCTATAATTTTCTTCATACAGGGTGTTTTGATCCCCATTATCCATAGAAATACAATTCCCAGCATCTCTACCTTTTTCCGGACCTAGAGCACAGCATGTCAGTAACTAGAGCCCCACAACTAATAATACCCCACTTATGTATGATCTGTTTATGGTCCAGAGATTTATCTTTTTTTGATCACAGATATATGCCTTTCCCATTTTTCTCATCTTACTTATCATTGTTTTGATTAGAAAGGAGACATGAGTTTAAAGTATGAAATCAGGAGCCATCCTGACCAGAAACGTTCAGGTTTAAATTTTACAAGTACTACACAGTCTTCTAGATCAGGTATTAGCAAATTATGACGCATGGGCCAAATCTAGCCTACTGCTTGAGAGCTAAGAATGGTTGAAAAAATCAAAAGAATGTTTTGTGACTTTGTGAAATTATCTGAAATTCAAATTCCAGTGGAACTTGATTCCATAAATAAAGTTTTATTGGAATACAATCATGCCTATTCATTTAAGGTGTTCCATTTATCTACTGCTGTGTAACAAACCATTGCAAAACTTAGTGATATAAAACAGCAACCATTTTATCACCTCATGAATTCTGAGGGTCAGAAATTCAGACAAGGCACAGCAGAATGGCTTGTTTCTACTCCACAATTGTCTGGAACCTCAGCTGGAAGACTCAAACAGCTGAAATCATCTGGAAGCTTCTTCACTTCTTCACTCATCTGGCACCTTGGCAGGGATGGCTGGGCTTAGTGGAGACTGTCTCTGGGGTTTAGTGGAGATTGGATCGCCTATATGACATTGCTCCAGCATAGGTGGGTGGCCTCAAGGTAGTCAGCCTTCTTACATGGCAACTCGGAATCCCAGCTTGAACGTTTTAATGAACAAGACAGAAGCCACTGACTTTCATGTCTTAGCTTCAGATGTTGTACAGACTGCTTGAAGCAGTCACAAGCCCACCCAGATTCAAGTGGAAGAGGACATAGAACCCATTTCTAGATGAGAAGAGTATCAAAGAATTTGCAGTTATGTTTTAAACCTCCATTTATGAACTTCAAATCATTCAGTAGCAAGGATCCAAAATTAATGACTTTGACTTAAAATGAGGCACATCCAGGCAGCAGATTATCCAAGTTCCAAGAATTAAACTTCAAAAAACAATTGTCATCAGGGCCCTGACATGTGAACAATTTTAATACTTTCCTACTTGCTTCTGATCAGTGTTTAACTCTGTACCTATGAGTTTTAAAATGTTACGGGAATAACTACATCCTTCAATAACGGTGATCTGAATTTGTGATAGATAACAAAAAATGGCCACAATTCTCTACCCTTTTCTGTCTCCAGGTTCTTTCAAGGTGATATGCAGCTCCCTCCCATCCCTTGAATCTGGACTGGCTTTGTGACTTGCTCAGGGCCATAGGCCAAGGTGATATGCAGCTCCCTCCCATCCCTTGAATCTGGACTGGCTTTGTGACTTGCTTGGTGTGCCAGTTCTGAGCTTAGGCCTCAAGAGGCTGTGAAGCTTATCCTCACTTCTGGAAACATGTTCAGCTGTCATGAGAACAAGCCTGGGCTAGCCTGCTGCATAACAGGAGATATGTAACCCAGTGATCCTCCACCCCCCACCATTGCCCCAGTCAACAGCCAGCCAAACCCAGAAGCGGAGCTCCCTGCTGACCTGTAACTGACCATTGACATAAAGGAACCCAGCTGAGAGCAGCAGAACCACTCAGCTGAACCCAGTCCAAATGGCCAACACTCAGAATAATGACCTATATAAATGATAACTATCTTAAGTCCTTAACTTTTGAAGTGGTTTGTTATGTATCATGTTAACTGATAGAATTTAAAAAGTAGTTTTTAATGAATTAACCATAGAATAGGAATTTCATGACATACCTCAGTCTTACTACATTCAATCACTCTTTAGACATTAAATAATTCTCCAGTAAGAGGGCACTACTGATGGACTCCACTGAGGAGAGCACTTTAGACAATACCAAGATCATAGAGGGGTCAAGCACCTGACCCAAAAGAAGAAATCTGGAATAAGAGTCATACAAAAAGCAAAGCCAACGTCACTCCATCCTTCTCTCATTCTACATGATACCTAGATCTATGAGGCACCTTCCTAGACCAGAGGTGAATGGCACTGCAATCGGCAGTTAAATAGTTAACTGGAGTGTCAAGAGTAACACATCCCAGCAATTCCAATTCCTCACCCAAAAGGTTTTAAGCTCTTTAATGAGAATTTAGCATTAATATTAGAATCTATTATTTTTAATTTTAATCCTCATCCTCTTTATTATATGTACCAGTGTTACCCCTTCAGTACACTCCAGGAAAGGCAGAGCAGATACCAACTCAAAAGGTTAATTATGCACATGTAACTATAAAGTAATTTTTAAAACACAAATATTCCAGAACTCACACATCCAATTACAGGCTCACCACCAGGAGACCCCCTGGGGCAGCAAATGCTTATTATAACAATGCAATTTTCTCAAAATACTTATATTCTTTCCTTGGATTTGCCTTCTGATCCTCTGATATATCTCTTTGAATAAGGTCAATGGAGGCAAAAATTTTCCTTTGAGAGTAAACTTAATTTTTGGAAACAATCAAATGTTATTTAAAGCTCATTCAGGTGAACCTGCAATCAAGGTGTGTAAAATCAGTTTCAGTCAGAAACACGCTGGGAAAATAAAATGCAAGGCTGATTTGTAATTGCAATTCAGCTATCATTAGCTGGCAGATTAAAACTCTAGAAGCAAAAAAACCTTCAATGGTCCTCTACTGCTCACAGCACAAATTTCAAACTCCTAGGCCTAGTATCTGAGGCACTCCACAATGTGGTCATGGCTCATCTTTCCAGCCTTACTTTCCCTGCATGGTTTCTTCTCCAATGAAGCTGAGCCCCTCACCACTCCCTACTCACATGTCCCGGTGCTTTTTCACATCTCTGCATCTGCTCACACCCATCCCTGGACTGCCCTCTATGTCCATGGCATCTGTCTCTGAACCTCATACCAAGTCCAGCACTGTATATGACTCAAATACTTATTGAATGAATGAAATGAATAATTAATTCTTTGGGTGACTTTTAACATTGCTCTGAAGGTAATTCTAAAAAGGAGTGCTCCAAAGGAGAGGCTAGGCCTCCCTATGGTTGTGCCTAAGAGCCTCCTCCCGAATGCCTCTTTGTTGCTCAGATGTGGCCCTGTCTCTCTAGCTAAGCCAACTTGAAAGGTGAAATCACTGCCCTCCCCCCTACGTGGGATCAGACACCCAGGGGAATGAATCTCCCTGGCAACGTGGAATATGACTCCCGGGGAGGAATGTAGACCTGGCATCGTGGGACGGAGAACATTTCTTGACCAAAAGGGGGATGTGAAAGGAAATGAAATAAGCTTCAGTGGCAGAGAGATTCCAAAAGGAGCCGAGAGGTCACTCTGGTGGGCACTCTTATGCACACCTTAGACAACCCTTTTTAGGTTCTAAAGAATTGGGGTAGCTGGTGGTGGATACCTGAAACTATCAAACTACAACCCAGAACCCATGAATCTCGAAGACAGTTGTATAAAAATGTAGCTTATGAGGGGTGACAATGGGATTGGGAAAGCCATAAGGACCACACTCCACTTTGTCTAGTTTATGGATGGATGAGTAGAAAAATAGGGGAAGGAAACAAACAAACAAACAGAGAAAGGTACCCAGTGTTCTTTTTTACTTCAATTGCTCTTTTTCACTCTAATTATTATTCTTGTTATTTTTGTGTCTGTGCTAATGAAAGTGTCAGGGATTGATTTAGGAGATGAATGTACCACTATGTAATGGTACTGTAAACAATCGAAAGTACGATTTGTTTTCTATGACTGCGTGGTATGTGAATATATCTCAGTAAAATGAAGATAAAAAAACACTATTGATGAATTTCAGTAGATGTTTTAGGGATGACTAAAAAAAAAAAACACACACACACTGGATGAAAGGTCCTGTAAAAAAACCTCTGAAGGAGAAAAACATCCTGTACTGAGAGAACAGAGGTGGGATGAAGGGGTTTTGCTGTCCCTGCTTTGCATTTCTAAATAGTAAGTTTGAAAGCACAGGATCTTCTGATCATTGAAGCTGAAATTATGTATGGATTGTTTCTTATGAAATAGCATTTACCATAAAGAAAGCTTGCATTTATATTTGTCTTGTGTAATTCTAAAAATTTTAATGCAAAAATTTCACCAGCTCAAGACCCAACACATGCACACAAAAGCATTACCATGTCTGTGTATTGGTAGAGACCTGAAATGGTGTCTCAGAAGGATTAAAATTGAACCTCTGTTCTGAGCATGTGGTGTTGACTGTGGCCTGGGAGTATGCCAGTTAGTCACAGCATCTGTGTCTCCTCCCAGGGCCTTGTTGTTGCTGCCCAGGAAGATGGAGGGGAACTGCCTCACTACTCTGGTCACACATGTAGGGCTAAGAATCCTGCCTATCAGGCTTCTTCTGCTCTTGACTGACAAGAGACCCAGAGATGATAGTCTAGCCATCTGGTTGTAACTGTGGGACAGGAAAAGCAGAGGAAATAGGAATAAAATCAACGCCCCCACCCCCCACCAACCCACTCCACTCAGATAGTAATGATCAGAATGCCTTTTTCCAACAACTTTTTCTTGCATTAAACAACACTCAGGAATCCTGGGTGTAATGGCCTATTTGCAGTGTGCGAATGGAACACAGGAAGAGGCTGCTCAGATCTGACCTAGAAATTCGAGATGTGGATGGAGAGACCTAATACCCCACTAGGGACCCACAGGCCAATTACCTTGAATCTGGTAAGTGGAATATAACTCCTAAAGAGAACTAGGTGTTTTGAACTAAGAAAAAAATGTACTTATAGGTTAGGCTTTGTGTATTTCTTGCTTTCTTTGTTATAAGTCTTCAAAAGTTCAGAGAAATTAAAGTTCTCCAGAGTGTGTGAAGGCTTGGAAGACAAAGGGAGAGAAGCAAGGGAAGAAGCCTATTTTTATTTTTGTTAGTGAGAAAAATACTGCAGAATTATAAAATTGCTAATATTTGAACATTTTGACCTATAACAATGGCAGTTTTTATGGTTCAACCTAATATAAACTAATTTCACCACAAAAATGCTTTGAAAATACTCTCAGCTTTTATTGTATTGGGCAAAATATCATTAGAATGAATAAGATCTCATAAATTCTTGGAGAGTCTTTATTCTTTATAATAATTTGTGGCATATTCCTCTTTTATGAAAGTAGTGTTTCTTTTTAACTTGGATATTCTTGGGAGGAAATACCAAAGGAACCCCCTAAGGAAAAAAAAAAAACAAAAAAACACGATGACCTGCTGTTTTGAATACAATGCGATTGTATTCCAGAGTGGTCTGGAATTTTTAGTTCATTTCTAGCTCCTGCATTTCTACCTCCGGTACCTGACTCACTAAGCCTTCTTAATCATTAGGCATGACACCAAGCAATTTCTTTTCCAACATTTTATAACTTCATCCTCAAAATGCATGTTATTTCCTTTCTCAGAATGTTTTTGGAGCACTCCTTTTTATTTTTTTATTATTATTTTTTTAATCTTCATTTTATTGAGATATATTCACATACCACACAGTCATACAAAACAAATCGTACTTTCGATTGTTTACAGTACCATTACATAGTAGTACATTCATCTCCTAAATCAATCCCTGACACTTTCATTAGCACAGACACAAAAATAACAAGAATAATAATTAGAGTGAAAAAGAGCAATTGAAGTAAAAAAGAACACTGGGTACCTTTGTATGTTTGTTTGTTTGTTTCCTTCCCCTATTTTTCTACTCATCCATCCATAAACTAGACAAAGTGGAGTGTGGTCCTTATGGCTTTCCCAATCCCATTGTCACCCCTCATAAGCTACATTTTTATACAACTGTCTTTGAGATTCATGGGTTCTGGGTTGTAGTTTGATAGCTTCAGGTATCCACCACCAGCTACCCCAATTCTTTAGAACCTAAAAAGGGTTGTCTAAGGTGTGCATAAGAGTGCCCACCAGAGTGACCTCTCGGCTCCTTTTGGAATCTCTCTGCCACTGAAGCTTATTTCATTTCCTTTCACATCCCCCTTTTGGTCAAGAAATGTTCTCCGTCCCACGATGCCAGGTCTACATTCCTCCCCGGGAGTCATATTCCACGTTGCCAGGGAGATTCACTCCCCTGGGTGTCTGATCCCACATAGGGGGGAGGGCAGTGATTTCACCTTTCAAGTTGGCTTAGCCAGAGAGAGAGGGCCACATCTGAGCAACAAAGAGGCATTCGGGAGGAGGCTCTTAGGCACAATTATAGGGAGGCGTAGCCTCTCCTTTGCAGCAACCGTCTTCCCAAGGGTAAAACCTACGGTAGAGGGCTCAACCCATCAAACCACCAGTCCCCTATGTCTGTGGTCATGTTAGCAACCATGGAGGTGGGGTAGGCAAATACCCCTGCATTCTCCACAGGCTCCTCAAGGGGGCACTACATATTTTTTTCCTTGTTTTTTTCCTTTTTTTTTTTTTAAACCTTTTCTTCCTTTTTAAATCAACTGTATGGAAAAAAAATTAAAAAAAAAAAAAGAAAAACATACAATAAATGAACATTTCAAAGAGACCGTAACAAGGCAGTAAGAAAAAGACAACTAACCTAAGATAACTGCTTTACTTCCAACCTGTTCCTACTTTACCCCAAGAAAGTTACATAATATAGCAACATTTCTGTGAACTTGCTCCTACAATATCCATCAGAAATTAACAGACCATAGTCATTCCTGGGCATCCCCAGAACGTTAAATAGCATATCTGTTCTTCTTGGATTGCTGTTCCCCCTTCCTTAATTGCTCTCTATTGCTAGTTCCCCTACATTCAACATTATAAACCATTCGTTTTACATTTTTCAAAGTTCACATTAGTGGTAGCATATAATATTTCTCTTTCCGTGCCCAGCTTATTTCGCTCAGCATTATGTCTTCAGGGTTCATCCATGTTGTCATATGTTTCACAAAGTCGTTCCTTCTTACTGCCGCGTAGTATTCCATCGTGTGTATATACCACATTTTATTTATCCACTCATCTGTTGAAGGACATTTGGGTTGTTTCCATCTCTTGGCAATTGAGAATAATGCTGCTATGAACATTGGCGTGCAGATATCTGTTCGTGTCACTGCTTTCCAATCTTCCGGGTATATACCGAGAAGTGCAATCGCTGGATCGAATGGTAACTCTATATCTAGTTTTCTAAGGAACTGCCAGACTGACTTCCAGAGTGGATGAACCATTATACAGTCCCACCAACAGTGAATAAGAGTTCCAATTTCTCCACATCCCCTCCAGCATTTGTAGTTTCCTGTTTGTTTAATGGCAGCCATTCTAACCGGTGTTAGATGGTATCTCATTGTGGTCTTAATTTGCATCTCTCTAATAGCTAGTGAAGCTGAACATTTTTTCATGTGTTTCTTGGCCATTTGTATTTCCTCTTCAGAAACTGTCTTTTCATATTCTTTGCCCATTTCATAATTGGGCTGTCTGTACTATTGTCATTAAGTTGTAGGATTTCTTTATATATGCAAGATATCAGTCTTTTGTCAAATACATGGTTTCCAAAAATTTTTTCCCATTGAGTTGGCTGCCTCTTTACCTTTTTGAGAAATTCTTTTGAGGTGCAGAAACTTCTAAGCTTGAGGAGTTCCCATTTATCTATTTTTTTTCTTTTGTTGCTTGTGCTTTGGGTGTAAAGTCTAGGAAGTGGCCGCCTAATACAAGGTCTTGAAGATGTTTCCCTACATTATCTTCTAGGAGTTTTGTGGTAGTGTCTTTTATATTGAGATCTTTCGTCCATTTGAGTTAATTTTTGTATAGGGTGTGAGGTAGGGGTCCTCTTTCATTTTTTGGATATGGATATCCAACTCTCCCAGCCCCATTTCTTGAATAGACCATTATGACTCAGTTCAGTGACTTTCGGGGCCTTATCAAAGATCAGTCGGCCATAGATCTGAGGGTCTATCTCTGAATTCTCAATTCGATTCCATTGATCTATATGTCTATCTTTGTGCCAGTACCATGCTGTTTTGGCAACTGTGTCTTTATAATAAGCTTCAAAGTCAGGGAGTGTAAGTCCTCCCACTTCATTTTTCTTTTTTAGAGTGTCTTTAGCAATTCGAGGCATCTTCCCTTTCCAAATAAATTTAATAACTAGCTTTTCCAAGTCTGCAAAGTAGGTTGTTGGAATTTTGATTGGGATTGCATTGAATCTGTAGATGAGTTTGGGTAGAATTGACATCTTAATCACATTTAGCCTTCCTATCCATGAACATGGAATATTTTACCATCTTTTAAGGTCCCCTTCTATTTCTTTTAGTAGAGTTACATAGTTTTCTTTGTATAGGTCTTTTACATCTTTGGTTAAGTTTATTCCTAGGTACTTGATTTTTTTAGTTGCTATTGAAAATGATATCTTTTTCTTGAGTGTCTCTTCAGTTTGTTCATTTCTAGCATACAGAAACATTACTGACTTATGTGCATTAATCTTGTATCCCGCTACTTTGCTAAATTTGTTTATTAGCTCTCGTAGCTGTACTGTCGATTTCTCAGGGTTTTCCAGATATAAGATCATATCATCTGCAAACAATGACAGTTTTACTTCTTCTTTTCCAATTTGGATGCCTTTTATTTCTTTGTCTTGCCAGATTGCCCTGGCTAGCACTTCCAGCACAATGTTGAATAACAGTGGTGACAGTGGGCATCCTTATCTTGTTCCTGATCTTAGAGGGAAGGCTTTCAGTCTCTCACCATTGAGTACTATGCTGGCTGTGGGTTTTTCATATATGCTCTTTATCATATTGAGGAAGTTTCCTTCAACTCCTGCCTTTTGAAGTGTTTTTATCAAAAACGGATGTTGGATTTTGTCAAATGCTTTTTCAGCATCTACTGAGATGATCATTTGATTTTTCCCTTTTGAATTTTTAATGTGTTGTAATACATTGATTGATTTTCTTATGTTGAACCATCCTTGCATGCCTGGAATGAACCCCAGTTGGTCATGGTGTATGATTTTTTTAATGTGTCTTTGGATTCGATTTGCAAGTATTTTGTTGAGTATTTTTGCATGTATATTCATTAGGGAGATTGGCTGGTAGTTTTCCTCTTTTGTAGCATCTTTGCCTGGTTTTGGTATCAGATTGATGTTAGCTTCATAAAATGAGTTAGGTGGTGTTCCATTTTCTTCAATGTTTTGAAAGAGTTTGAGTAAGATTGGTGTCAGTTCTTTTTGGAAAGTTTGGTAGAATTCCCCTGTGAAGTCTTCTGGCCCTGGGCATTTATTTGTGGGAAGATTTTTGATGACTGATTGGATCTCTTTGCTTGTGATGGGTTGATTGAGGCCTTCTATTTCTTCTCTGGTCAGTCTAGGTTGTTCATATGTTTCCAGGAAATTGTCCATTTCCTCTACATTTTCCAGTTTATTGCCGTACAGTTGTTCATAGCATCGTCTTATAATTTTTTTAATTTCTTCAGGATCTGCAGTTATGTCACCTTTTTCATTCATTTTTTGTTTATATGGGTCTTCTCTCCTTTTGATTTTGTCAGTCGAGCTAGGGGCTTGTCAATGTTGTGGATCTTCTCAAAGAACCAACTTTTGGTGATAGTTATCCTCTCTATTGTTTTTTTGTTCTCTATGTCATTTATTTGCTTTAATCCTTGTTATTTCTTTTCTTGTACTTGGTTTAGGATTGGTTTGGTGTTCATTTTCTAGCTTCCTCAGTTGATCCATTAGTTCTTTGATTTTGGCTGTTTCTTCCTTTTTAATATATGCATTTAGTGCTATAAATTTCCCCCTCAGCACAGCTTTTGCTGCATCCCATAGGTTTTGGTATGTTGTGTTCTCATTTTCATTTGTCTCTACATATTTAGCAATTTCTCTTGCTATTTCTTCTTTAACCCACTCACTGTTTAGGAGCGTGTTGTTTAACCTCCAGGTATTTGTGAATTTTCTAAGTCTCTGATGGTTACTGACTTCTAATTGTATTCCATTGTGGTCAGAGAATGTGCTTTGAATAATTTCAATCTTTTTAAATTTATTGAGGCTTGTTTCATGTCCCAGCATATGATCTATTCTGGAGAAAGTTCCATGAGCACTAGACAAGTATGTGTATCCTGGTGATTTGGGATGTAATGTCCTGTATATGTCTGTTAAATTTAATTCATTTATCAGATTGTTTAGGTTTTCAGTTTCCTTATTGGTCTTCTGTCTGGTTGATCTATCTATAGGAGAGAGTGATGTGTTGAAGTCTCCCACAATTATTGTGGAAACATCAATTGCTTCCTTTAGTTTTGCCAGTGTTTCTCTCATGTATTTTGTGGCACCTTGATTGGGTGCATAGACATTTATGATTGTTATTTCTTCTTGCTGAATTGCCCCTTTTATTAGTATGTAGTGGTCTCCGTTGTCTCTCAAAACACCCTGCATTTAAAGTTTATTTTATCTGAGATTAATATTGCTACACCTGCTTTCTTTTGGCTGTAGCTTGCATGAAATATTTTTTTCCATCCTTTCACTTTCAGTTTCTTTGTGTCCCTGTGTCTAAGATGAGTCTCTTGTATGCAACATATTGATGGTTCATTTTTTTTGATCCATTCTGCAAATCTGTATCTTTTAATTGGGGAGTTTAATCCATTTACATTCAACGTTATAACCGTGAAAGCATTTCTTGAATCAGCTATCTTATCCTTTGGTTTATGTTTGTCATATATATTTTTCCCCTCTCTCTGTTAATATCTTTATTGTACCCGTACCGAATCTCTTTAGTACTGAACCTTTCTCCAAGTCTCTCCGTCCTTTCTTTTTTTCTCTGTCTGTAGGGCTCCCTTTAGTATCTCCAGTAGGGCAGGTCTCTTGTTAGCAAATTCTCTCAGCATTTGTTTGTCTGTGAATAATTTAAGCTCTCCCTCAAATTTGAAGCAGAGCTTTGCTGGATAAAGTATTCTTGGTTGCAAATTTTTCTCACTCAGAAATTTAAATATATCGTGCCACTGCCTTCTCGCCACCATGGTGGCTGCTGAGTAGTCACTACTTAGTCTTATGCTGTTTCCTTTGTATATGGTGAATTGCTTTTCTCTTGCTGCTTTCAGAACTTGCTCCTTCTCTTCTGTGTTTGACAGTGTCATCAGAATATGTCTCGGAGTGGGTTTATTTGGATTTATTCTATTTGGAGTTCTCTGGGCATTTATGATTTGTGTATTTATGTTGTTTAGAGGATTCAGGAAGTTTTCCCCAACAATTTCTTTGAATACTCTTCCTAGACCTTTATCCTTTTCTTCCCCTTCTGGAACACCAATGAGTCTTATATTCGGACGTTTTATGTTATCTATCATATCCCTGAGGTTCGTTTCGATTTTTTCAATTTTTTTCCCCCTTCTTTCTTTTATGCTTTCATTTTCCATTCTGTCGTCTTCCAGGTCACTGATTCATTGTTCAGCTTCCTCTAGCCTTGTACTTTGAGTGTCCAGAATCTTTTTAATTTAGTCAACAGCTTCTTTAATTTCCATAAGATCATCTATTTTTTTATTTATTCTTGCAATGTCTTCTTTATGCTCTTCTAGGGTCTTCTTGATATCCTTTGTATTCCGTACTATGGTCTCATTGTTCATCTTTAGTTCTTTGAGTAGCTGCTCTAGGTGCTGTGTCTCTTCTGATCTTTTGATTTGGGTGCTTGGGCTTGGGTTATCCATATCATCTGTTTTTTTCATATGCTTTATAATTTTCTGTTGTTTTTGGCCTCGTGGCATTTGCTGAACTTGATAGGGTTCTTTTAGGATTTGCAGACCAATTGAAGTCCTTATCTCTAATTTATCAGATCTACAGATTCATGGAGTACACTTTCTCTAACTAACCAGCAGGTGGTGTCCACGAGCCACCTGTTCTCCACAAGCCAGTTCTCCCCTGCTGTGCCTTTGTGGTGAGTGGGGGAGTGAGTCTTGTGGGGTCCAATTGGTGTACCAAGCTTGCGTGTGTAGTTGGTGTTGCCCGCCCTGTATATGGGGCGTGTTTCTGGGGCGTGTTTCTGGGCAGTCAGGGAGGGGGGGTGGCTCTAACAATCAAATCTCCCTGGTGATCCTGGAGTTTTAAAGCTGCTGCAATAGTCTATTCCTTCAGTTCATTCCTGCCACAGTTTGTCTCTGCCACTGACCCACAAGTCCTTGGTATTGGCGTATGGCTCCTGAGACTTGCAAGTGGTCCCTCTTCCAGGCCATGCACCCCCTGGTCCTCTGTTGAGGGATGTCTGTGCTATGTCACAGGTGAGTGCTGTCCCCCCAGGGCAATTCTGGGCTGCTGGGCTGTGTAGGGAGGCTCCCAGTCTGCTGAAATGATGGCTGAATGGGGCTTTGTTAATTAACACTGCTCCACCTTCCCAGCTCTGGGACAATCAGCTGAGGTTGCAGGGAAGGCTAATGTCCACGTCCAGTTTTGTGGAGTGTGCCTGTTATTTGAAGCACTTCCGTCACACTGGGTTGTGTGGGGCAGCTCTGGGCTATGGAGCTGGCGATGGGCAGGAGTGTTTACTATCCACTAGGATGATGGCTGTGAGCAGACACCCCCCTTTTCTTGGGAAGTTGTGGTGTTCAGTGAATTTTCTCAGCCACTGGATTATTGTTTTTTGTCTCAGAGCTCTCTTAGTTCTGCTCTTGTCTTCACCTGCCCAAATTGCAAGTCTTTGAAGCTTTCTGTATTGGGCTTCTTGAGTAATTGTTTTAGGAAAAGAAAAAAGGATTAAAAAAAAAAAGAAAAAAAAGGGCCCTCCTCACAGATCTAATGGGTTATTGAAATGCTAAGAGACAAAGCAATTAGGGCCATTAAGGAAAGGTCCACAGGGCAGAGAGATCAGCTTTTCTTCGGGATTTGCAAATGAGCCTCAGGGCCTGAGCTCTGCCCTTCCCCTTTCTATGTTCACCAGAACTCCAAAAATCCTCCGCTTTTATTTTGGAGTTTTTTGTGCTGTTATTTTCTATGTCTGTCTCCTCTCTGCTGGGGTGGCTGCTCTCAGATTCTCTGGTGTCTGGTCTCAGTCTATCTACGGTTGGAGTTTGGATCAGTAGAATGAGTTTCTGATAAGGGCTGCCACTGCAGTTCTCCCTTCTCCTTCCCGGAGCTGATGGCCCCTCCTCCCACGGGACTGAGCCTGGCAGGGAGGGGTGCGGGTCCCCTGGCCACAAAAACTTACAGATTTCGCTGATCTCAGCAGTTCCACATTTTCATGAGTGTTGTATGAAGTATGCCCAAAGTCAGATTGCTCTGTGGTGTCCAGTCCACGCAGTTCCTGGCTTTCTACCTACTTTCCTGGAGGAGTAACTAAAACATACAGCTCACCAGTCCGCCATCTTGTCCCGCCTCTCCAGTGTGTTTTAAATAAGCAGTTTTCTCTATTTCCCAATAAGATTATTGCACAGTCTAATTAAGTTTTCCCTTAGGAAACAGCACACCTGAGTCACAAAACAATGGTCACAGATTGCGGAAATAGGAATATTTCATTTTTACCAAGTGAAAAAACTATAGAAATTAAAAGAGCCAAATTATTATGTATCAATTGAAATACAGCAATTCATAGGACACTCAGAAATAATCCTATGGTGTTCAATTCAGAACCCCACATTCCTACTTGGACAGGTGACAGCACCAGGACCACCTAAAAACAAGATCAGAAAGTTCTGTTGCAGATAGGATAAATGATGCTTGTTTTTGCATGGTCTGTCTTAGAAGTGAAGCTAAGGAGGAATTGAGTCTTACATGTTCACTCTTACAGGATCCATCAGAGAACTCAAAGATTTGCTGAAGGAACTTGGGCTGGCATTTGAAAACCTGAGTGTTAGACAAAATTTCTATAGCATCACCATACTGATTTTATTATAGTGGTTTTGTAGGAAGTTTTAATCTGGTAAAGTTCCCTCACATATTTTCCTGAAGATTCTTGGGCATCTCTTCTTTCCAAAATGCAATTCTGATCATTATACTCGTTAGTGTAAAACTCATCCATTGCTCCCCAGTGCTCAAAGACTTCCTTCTGTGGAAAGAGAGTGGAGGCCCCTGAAAGACTGTAGTTAGGAGAATGGGAAGTGCAGGTTTAGGGCTAAAGCCAGCTTCTCAAAAGGAGAGTCAGTGCCACCTCCAGAGAGCTTCTCTCTCTGTCCCCGGTCCCTTGCCATACTTCCTCTCTCCTTTAAGTGTTGAACAAATATTTAACAATGGTTTTGCAAGGGTACTGTGTCAGACCATCCTGGTAACAGACCAAACATATTAATCACTTCTATGCCCTGCTCAAACTTTTTATAGCTTTCAAACCTCTTGCAAGCCACCTGCCAGAGGTGGTCCCAATCTCCTTCTTCAGCCCCACCTGTGCCTCTCTGTGACCCAACCACCCTGGCTTCCTTTCAGTGCCCGGAGTATGCTCCTTTCCACCTCTGAGACTCTACATACTCTCCCACCCCTCTACTCTATACACTTTAAGAAGGCAGAGATCATGCCTATGTTGTTCACTGTGATAAGCCTAGAGCCTAACATGGTGCCTGTCATATAGTGAGCACTCAGCTAATCTGTGAATGAGGAAAGAATGAGGGCTCATTCTCAGTCCATGCAGTCTGCGTGAGGAAAACCCACCTGCTCCCCGCCCCAGCCGAAGGCATGTGACCCAGGCTAGCTCTACAAGTCATTCAAGAGTTTTGACAGAAGGATTGGGAAAGAGCACTGAATATGCTGCAGATAATCTGCCTGAGAGCGTAACTAACCTAGAGGAGAGCAAAGACCAGAGAAGGAGAGTCAAGGCTACCCTGAGTGTCCGGATGTAGCCACTTCCAAAGGCAGCTCACTATGGGCTATTCAGTTATCAGTAAATGCTCTTTTTGTTTCCTTAGGCTAATTTGAGTTGAGATCTTGACACAGGTAACCGAAAGACTCCTAATACAAAAAACAGTAACTGAAATTAGATATGTCATTGGTCCCAAAGAACAAGAGGACTATCAGCAAGCCTGACTTGTGATGATCCCGTGAACTACTGGCCTAGGGAACCCCCTACTTTTATTTAAATTATGAACAGGTTTTGTTCTAGCGGAGGGAGAGACAAAGCCCTGGCTAGGAAGTAGAGCACAGGCATTCTGACTAGTCATGAGATGAGATTCTCAGAGAAGAGCTAAAATCTCTGAATAAGTTTAAGCATTCAGGCTCCACTAAATTGTACTCCAAAGGGCTAAAAGACTTTTTTGCAGCAATGACAGCAAAATTGCTTCCTCTCGTTTATGAAAACTAACAGAAACCAGACTTTCCAACAGGCTGGAGAGAGGCATAAATGTCCTTTTCCAAAGGGATCGGGTATAATCATTACAAATAAAAAGCTTAAATCTCACCTTAAACTAAGTTCTAGACCAGATTAATAAAACAATGGCTGGAAAAGCACTTGAAAAAGAAGAAGGTAGTCACTAGCTGCCAGCACAAGGTCTTTAAAAAGCAAGATGCAACCAACTAATCTCCTGCTCCTTTCTGTTCCAGATATGCAATCCATTCAAGATAATTCTTTATAGATACACTATATGTGGAGGCAGCTAACAAAAGTTATCATAATTTTCCTGTTAATAAGATGAAGAACCCAGGTTGCAGAGGGGTAAATCTGAAGGGAGGTGTTTTGCGGTGGGACAAAGAACTATAACCTTGCCCCATCCTGATCAGAAGAGGATGAAATTTAACTAGAACATATTGTAAAGTCACTGCAATTTTTTAAAAAAAACTTTCCAAAAACAGGACGATAATGGTTCAATTTTTGATGCCAGCAAATACCACAGCTACCAAACCTAGGCTCTGTGCAGAAACACACCCTAGTTGGAAAACACCTGGATAACCATGTTCTAGTCTGAGCATCAAAAATAAACAATGATCAACAGATGTGCATCCAGAGGGGAACCCAGGATAGCAAATAAAATTTGGGAACCATGTTACCGAAATTGCAGTTGAAAGGGTGGGAATGTAAACTGGTATACACTTTGGAGAATAAATACAAAATCCTATAAAACAGAAGCTGTCCATATCCCATGTCCTAGCAATTCTATTTCTGGATGCATATCCAGGTGCACAATGATCAGTGAAGAAATGTGTATAAAAGCAAAACTCAGGAAGTACTCAGGCTTCCATCATTAGGAGAATGGCTAGACAGAATAAGGCTTCTTCATATACTCTGTAGCAGTTAAAAAAAAGGTGGTCAGGATGGACCTAAGTTTGTCAAGGTAACAAAAAGAACTTAAACTCTCACTGGCCTATTAGCACAACCACAGTTTATTTCTTCCTTATGCTACATGTTTAAAGTAAATAGGCAGGAGACTCATTTGTAGTTATTTGGGGACCCAGGCTAAAAGAGGCTCCATCTCCAACTGCCAGGGAAATAGAATGTGGCAATCTCATAGTAGCTCTTAAAACTTCCATATGGAACTACACATATTATTTTTGCTGATATTACATTGGTCAAAGCAAGTCATATGGCCACACCTAACTTCAAAAGCACAGAAATTGCAATCCTACCAAATGCCCAGAATGTAGAGAGCCAAAAATATGGTAAGTACATTATAAGTGATGACTAACATAATATGTAGTATGGAAAGATTAATACAAAACATATAGAAAGATCTAAGACATTAAGCTGTGTGGAAAAACATATAGACACATTCAGAACACTACTACTTACGTAAATTAAAATGCATATCCCAAACAAATCTATATATTCTTTATACATACCTATGTATGCAAGAAACTGAGGAGGGAGGAAGATGATACTAAAATAGGCAATTAAAGGGGAAATCACCCATTTCTTTAATGTTTTAATTCCTTTATTTAAGAAAAATTAAAATATGACAAAACTCTAACTGTTGATAATTCTGGCTGGTAGAGAATATGGGTGGTTATCACATTATTCTTTGAATTTTTCCATTCCACTAAAATCTTGAAATAAGAAGCTGTTGAAAGGGCCAAGAATGTTTTAGCCTGAAAAGACCACAGGTGGGATAAAGAAGAAAAGGAAGTAGGAAAACAGACACCTTTAAATATTTTCTGAAAAAGGAGATTTTCTCTGGCTACAGAGGGGAAAGCTGGGAACAATGGTCAGAGTTCCTGGAAGGCAGATCTTGGGTTGGGAATAAAGAACAACCTATTAGGGAAAGAGTAAGTGAATACCCTCAAAAATGTATGGAGGAAAAACATGTATTCTTTGATGTGGGAAAAGTGGTCAAGTCAAACAACCACCTGTCTGATAGAATACTGTGGAGAGGATTTCTGCATTGGGAAGGCACCTGGGTTTGGCGATCTCTGAAGTCCAACTCTCAGGTACCATCAACCTTGGACTGGAACCTCTTGGTTTAGAGCTCATGGGCTCTGGAAAATGCAGCACAATTATCCAAAGACAAGCTTAAAAAAATAATGCAACAATTTGAATTCAATATATCATTTAATTGTGTTAGCTAGGTATATTTCACAATCAATAAGGAATAATTCACTTAATTGGGCTAAAAAATTATTATAGGCAGGTGGATTCACAAGAATTACACTGGCTTTCAGTAAAGCTAGCTTTAATTACCACAACTTGGTCAACCTTATGGACATAATTAAACCAGCATTATTGTAAATTGTTGCCTATTTAATCATAGTTTCTGTGACTTATTTGTTCTCCTAGGGCCAAAGTCAAATTGTTCCCACAGCTAGAGATTGCCACAGAAACACCCCAATGAAAGGAACATTCCTTTATAAAATGAAAGAGCAAGAATGAATCAGTATGTTTTCTTTAAAGCTACTTGCTTTCGCTACTGTCAAAAGAAAAAAGAAAAGTCTTAGCAGTGGAAAACAAGTATTACTGAGGTGTCCTTGTGCCAGGAGGGCCGTTCTGGCATAAAAATCAGTGGGGTCAGGCAACTTCCTATTGCTGCCCTGCTCCTAGCCAAGAAGAGAAACAATTTTAGTGGGAGTAATTGAGACAACATGCTGTACTTTAGGTTTTTCTTTCTAAAAGATACCATATCAGTCAACAAGTTTTTATCTGTACATAGTTAATATATGCCCAAAAGGTTATGAGTTGATCAGCCTTTGCATGCCTGGAACCTGATGGATCTGACTAAGACAACTGGGAAGCTCACTGTGGCTTTTAAGGAATGCATATTTCCACCATAAAAATACTGAAAGCATGCTGCAACATAAAAACATGCTTTACCCATGTGTTTTCACCCATTTAGGACTTCTTCCTGCAGTGATTTTGTACTACACAGCTAACAATAAGAAATACTTGCATAAAAGTAGCTTTTTATTGATAAAGTTTCCCCTTATTAAATTTCAAGACTGAAACCAACACAAAAATAAAAACACATCCCCCCAAATCAATGAGATTAGTGTGGCTTGAACATTAGCTTCTTTCTAGAGCCACACTCCTGGCTGTGAAAAGGCTCTGATACACTGGAAAAACAGCTGGCCACATAAGCAAAAGTTGAACACCCTTCCTAGCCTTAGCTTCTCTATGTTTAAAGTATAAGCACTTACATCCTAAGGTGTCATAGAGCAGTGCACTTATCCTTGGAAGATACAGTTTGGTGATAAAATACAAGACTGTAATGCTGGGAAGGACAGAATGTGAGAAAACCAGAACAGGAGAGAGAGAAGGATAAAGGAGTCAATGAATAAAGTCCTGAGAGACAAAGGTTACTGGAAAACAGCAGGACATAAGCAAGAGAGTGTGACTGACAGACTTGGCCAAGGAAAACAATGAGGTCAATGATGTGCTATATGAGAATAAAGAACTGCACTTCTGGATAAGACTGCCAGCTATGTTTTCAGTAAAGTGGCTCTGTTTTTTAGGGGGTTATCTATTCAGCCAATAGTGTAGCACCTCTACTCACCCTTAAAAATTTTTGTCCACCTAACTACACCACACTGGGTCTCCAAAACTACTGTTTCAGAGATCAATATTTGGAGGAAAAATCAACCCAAAATATCAATTAAAATACCAATTAAGATCTCTGGTTCCAGGAAGGTGGAATAAACCACATGCCAACCTTTCTTTCCACTGAATGCAACTATAAAATCTGTATACAATGCCACTGAATGTAACTATAAAATCTGTATACAACGCATGGGCAGCTTTTTGAGCACTCTGAAAAGTATATATTAGCAGGCAGATCAGGGAAGAGCACTAAAATGCGAAGTATCATAGAATGGTAGTGAGTTTACATGTCTTTTTCCCCAATATCCTCTAGCCTAAACTCAACACGACGAAACCTCAAAACAAGCAACTGTGGTTAGAGCACATGTTCTGGCTCAAGGTGCTTTTTTGGAGAAGGGAACTCCTAAAGCTTAGAGAGATTGGGGGAAATTCCCTGGGTTTTTCTCTCCTTTTTCTCCCTCTCTCATGCCACAGTCCCCAGAAAATCCCATGGGCGGAAGCTGTGGCAACAGCAATGAAAGTGACTGGAAAGGGAGACTGCAAGAGCTAAAACTCTGATGGAGGAGAATCTTCCCCTTCATTCAGTGGAGATATGGCTTCAAAAGGGCAAGGTCAAATCCCATTGTTTTTTCTTTCTTTCTATCTATCCTCTTGCCCCTCAGCTCCAGAGGCAGTACAATTGTAAAAGTACATAGTTTCTGACTGGAGAACATAAAACGGAAGCCTCCAGAAACTAGAAAGTACCATGAAAATAACAGAAAGAGTTCAGGAAAGCAAATTCATAAAGCTGCTTATGAACTTCTGGGATCACCCTCCACTGGCACACATGTGGATTTGACCCTAATTAGTATACCAAAGACTTTGAGAACTGAGCTAACAGATGAACACCCAGGTGTTATGATCCAGGTGACTGACCAGTGGGTGGATCACACATATGAAACATCAGTATAGCACAGCTAAGGCTCTGAAAAATGAACTGACATTGGAACTACAGCCCACAGGAAAGTGGTTTGGAACTTGCAGCCTGAACCTAACCAGGTTGATTGCCAACTAAAACAAAAATATCAACATTCTCCACTGGACTGAACCAAAGTTCCAGTCTTCTAACATAATATTCAAAATGTCCAGGATATGAACTTTAATGATTATCTCCAAATTCTGAGGTGCTGATCCCTTTGTGTATAACCTGGTCAGTCTCTGAAACTCTGGGTATCTGTGAAACTCAGAGCTAGAGCTCGGCAGATATGAATGTCAGTACTAGTGCATACAATAACAGTTACAAAAAGCTGAAAAGGAGTCCAGATTTCAATAAGAGATATGAATGAAACAGATCTGGATAGGACTAGGGCAAATCAGGCCAAAGGGTAAAGGACGATACTGGCTATGCTTTAAAACATCAACTTCCACGTGAGACCAAGGGAAGAGATGCTTATTTGGGTGCAGGATCTATATTTTCTGTAGTACACTAAATAATTTAACTTGTACAGTCAGTTTATTTAAACACCATAATTACATGGAACTTTGAATAGGAAGTGAGATCTGGTAGTTTTGTACAGGTTAGTGTGAAATAGTGACACATCCCAAAATAATTTGGGCAGAGAATAAAAATATATATGCAGGGCCCTTCTGAGGAGCTAAAGGAAAATGCAAAAATGTTGAACTTCCCCACTTGGGTTGTTGCTGATGTTCTCATAAGCATTGAAGTCTGACGGTTTGGTATGCCAAGCCCTCTATCTCAGGGCTTTCCCTTATAAAGCTTGTTGCTACAAAGGAGAGGCTAAGCCTGCTACTCATAATTGTGCCTACGAGTCTCCTCCAGAGTGCCTTTTGTTGCTCAGATGCGGCCCTTTCTCTCTAGCTAAGCCAACTCAGCAGGTGAACTCACTGCCCTCCTCCCTACATGGGACCTGACTCCCAGGGGTGTAAATCTCCCTGGCAATGCAGGACATAACACTGGGGAGTGAGTCTGGACCTAGCATCATGGGATTGAGAACATCTTCTTGACCAAAAAGGGGAAGCGAAATGAAACAAAATAGTCTCAGTGGCTGAGAGATTTCAAATGAGTCGAGAGGTCACTCTGGAGGGCATTCTTACGTACCATACAGATATCCCTTTTTAGGTTTTAGTGTGTTGGAATAGCTAGAAGGAAATACCTGAACTATCAAACTGCAACCCAGTAGCCTTGATTCTTGAAGATGATTGTATAACTATGTAGCCTACATGGGGTGACAGTGTGATTGTGAAAACCTTGTGGATCTCACTCCCTTTATCTAGTGTATGGATGGATGAGTAGAAAAATGGGGACAAAAACTAAATGAAAAATAGGGTGGGATGGGGGGGATGATTTGGGTGTTCTTTTTTACTTTTATTTTGTATTCTTATTCTGATTCTTTCTGGTGTAAGAAAGTGTTCAAAAATAGATTGGGGTGATGAAGGCATAACTATATGATGGTACTATGAACAGTTGATTGTACACCATAGATGACTGTATGGTATGTGAATATATCTCAATAAAACTGAATTAAAATAAAAAAATGTCCAGGATAAAATCCAAAATTGCTCAGTATACAAAGAATGATGAAAATTCAACTCACATGGGAAAAGACAATCAACAGACACTAACAATGAGATGACACAAATGTTAAAATTATCTACAAAGACTTCAAAGCTGCTGTTGTAAAAATGTTCAAATGAGCAACTATCAACCTTGACTATGCATGAAAGAAAAGTTGAAATAGAAAGAAGGTATCAGCAAAGTAAAGAGAAGATAAAAGAATGACCATATCCCACTCTTGATAACAGGACAGCTAGACAGAAAATGAACAAGAATATAGAAAACTGAAGCAATACTATCATGCAAATTGACCTAACATCTACAAAACACTTCCCCCATCACATGAGTAAAAGAGACATGCTTTTTCCAGGACAAATGGAACATCTTCCAAGACAGACCATATGGCAAGCTATAAAACAAGTCTCAATAAATTTAAAGACTGAAAATCATTCAACTATGTAGGCCTACCACAACAGAATTAAATTAGAAATTAACAACAGAAATATGAGAAATCCACAAATATTTGGAAATTAAACTACACACTGCTAAATAACTAAAGGTCAAGGAAGAAATCACAGAAAAAAAACTAGACAATATTTGTTAACTGAATTAACGTGACAACACAACATATCAAAATTAATGGGATACACCTAAAGCAGTACTTGGAGGGAAAACAATAGTTTTAAACGCTCATGTTAGAAATATCTATAACCTAAATGTCCAAGTTATGAACTGAGAAAATAAAGAAAAAACCCAAAGCCAGCAAAAGGAAAGGAAGAATGAAAATTAGAGCAAAAATCAATGAAAACAAAAAGAGAACAGAAAAATTAATAGGAAAGAAGTAAAACTAAGGGTTGATTCTTTGAAAAGATTAACATAGATGATAAATCTTTAGCTAGACTAACCAAGAAAAAAAGAGTCAATAACCAAAAGGAAGAATGAAGAAGTATCTCTACCTACACCATAGGAATTAAAAAGAATTATAAGAGAATACTATGAACAATTTATGCTAACAATTAAAATAATTTAAATGAAATGGACAAATTTCTAGGAAGACAAAACTACCAAAACCTATGAAGAAACAGAATATCTGAATAGACCAAAATAGCAGGAAAAGACACAGAATTTGTAATTAGAAATCTTTCCAGAAAGAAAAGCCCAGGCCCAGATGGCTTCATTGATGAATTCTATCACCCAGTTGCTGAGGAAATAATATGAATTCTCCCCAAATTCTTCCAGAAAACATAGGAGGAAGGAACACTTTCCAACTCATTCTATCAGCCAGCCAAAAATATCAAATGGAAAGAGTGAACGATATCCCTTATAAATATAAATGTAAAAATCCCCAGCAAAATATTAGCAAACTAATTCAGCAACATATACAAAGGATTATACACTAAGATTAAATGGGATTTATCCCAGAAATGCAATGTTGGTTTAATGTTTGGAAACCAATTAATGTAATACACTTTATTAACAGAATAAAGAACCAAAACCATATGATCTTCACAAAAGATGCAGAAAAAGCATTTGACAAAACCCTACAACCATTTACAATAAAAACGTCAACAAACAAGGAATGGAACTTTCTCAAACTGCTAAAGGGCATCTGAAAAACTAACAAGTAGCATCATACTTATAGGTGAAAGGGCTGAATGCTTTCTTCCCAAGATCGAGAACAAGGCAAGGATGTCCACTTTAGCAACTTTTATTCAACATTTTACTGTAGGTTCTACACAGTGCAATCATACAAGAAAAAGAAATAAAAGGCATATGCATTGGAAAGGAAGAAATAAAACTGTCTTTATTCACAGAAGGCATAATCTTGTTTGTAGAAAAACCTATTAATACACAAGCACACCCACAAACAAAACTATTAAAACTGATCAACAAATTCAGCAAGATCACAGGATACACGATCAACATACAAAAACAACTGCTTTTTATATAGTATCAATAAACAATCCAAAAATGAAGTTAAGAAAATAGTATCATTCAGAATAACATCAATAATGCAATACTCAATAAAGTTAACAAAAGAAGTGCAAGACTTGTACAACAAAAATGACACATTATAATCCCACTTACATGAAATAATTAGAATATGCAAATTCATATAGTCGGAAACTAAAATACCAGAATCCACGGTGGGTAGGGGTAGGGAACGGAGAATTAAAACTTAACTGGTGGGGGGGGCGGGGCAAGATGTCGGAGTGGTGAGGTGTAGGTTTTAGTTACTCCTGCAGGGCAGTAGGTAGAAAGCCAGGAACTGTGTGAACCAGACAACAGTTCATACAACATACTTCATACAACACTCACGAATGCATGGAACAGCTGAGATCAGCAAAGTCTTTAAGTTCTACTGGGAAGGGGATCTGTGCCCCTCCCTGCCAGGCTCAGTCTCGTTGGGAGTAGGGGCCATCAGTGCTGGGAAAGAGAAGGGGGAACTGCAGTTGCAGCTCTGACTGAAAACTCCAACTGCTAATCCAAACTCCAAACATAGATAAGACTGAGACCAGACACTGGAGAATCTGGGAGCAGTCAGCACAGCAGAGAGGAGATAGGGCTAGCAAAAACAGCATGGAAAAAAACAAAACCAAAACTAAAAATGAGACTTTTTAGAGTTCAGATGAACACAGCACAGAGAAGGGCAGGGCTCCAACAGAGTCAGGCTCATATGCAAATCCAGAGGGCCAGTTTCCTTGTCTGAAGAGCCGGTTTCTCTGCTTTCTTGATTGTTCCTTAATGGCCCTAATCTCCTTGTCTCTTAGCATTTCAATAGCCCATTAGATCTGCAAGGAGGACCCCCTTTTTTTTTTCTTTTTTTCTTAACTTTTTCTCTTTTTCTAAAACAATTACTCTAAGAAGCCCACTACAGAAAGTCTCAAAGTCTTGCAATTTGGGCCCAGACAAGAGCAGAGCTAAGAGAGATCTGAGACACAAAGCAATAGGTCCAGTGGCTGAGAAAATTCGCTAAACACCACAACTTCCCAAGAAAGGGGGGATGTCCCCTTACAGCCACCTTCCTGGTGGGCTGGGAATGCTCCTGCCCAGGGGCAGCACCACAGCCCAGAGCTGCCACAAAGAACCCAATGTGATGGGAAGTGTTTCCAACAACATAGGCACACACCACAATATTGCGAGTGGACAATAGCCTTTCCTGCACACTCAGCTAATTGTCCCAGACCTGAGAAGGTAGAGCTGTGTGAAAAGGGGGAAATTAACACACCCCATTAAGCCATCCTTTCAGCAGACTGGGAACACACTTACACAGCCCTGCAGCCCAGAACCTCTCCTGGGGGACGGTGCTCACCTGTGATGTTGAACAGTCATCCCTCAGCAGAGGACCTAGGAGCGCATGGCTTGGAAGTGGGACCCACTTGCAAGTCCCAGGGACCATATGCCAATACCAAGGACTCGTGGGTCAGTGGCAGAGACAAACTGTGCCAACACTGAACTGAAGGATTAGACTATCGCAACAGCTTTAAATCTACAGGAATACCTGGGAGATTTGATTATTAAAGCCGCCCCCCTTCCCTAACCACTCAGACACACGAACCATATGCAGGGCAGGAAATACCAACTACACATGCAAGCTTTGTGCACCACTTGGACCCCACAAGAATCATACCCCCACTCACCACAAAGACAAAGTGGGCGAGAACTGGCTTGAGGGGAATAGGTGGCTTGCGAACGCCACTTGCTGGTTAGTTTGGAAAAGTGTACTTCACAAAGCTGTAGATCTGACAAATTAGAGATAAGAGCGTGAATCAGTCTGCATATCCTAAAAGAACCCTATTAAGTTAAGCAATTGCCAAGATGAAAAACAAAAGAGAATTTTAAAGCATATGAAAAAACCAGATGATATGGATAACCCAAGCCCAAACACCCAAATCAAAAGATCAGAGGAGACACAGTACTTGGAACAATTAATCAAAGAACTAAAGACGAACAATGAGAGCATGGTACAGGATATAAAGGACATGAAGAAGGCCCGAGAAGAACATAAAGAAGAAATTGCAAGAGTAAATAAAAAAGTCTTATGGAAATAAAAGAAACTGTTGACCAAATTAAAAAGATTCTGGATACTCATAATACAAGAATAGAAATAAAAAAAAATCTTATGGAAATAAAAGAAACTGTTGACCAAATTAAAAAGACTCTGGATACTCATAGTACAAGACTAGAGGAAGCTGAACAGTGAATCAGTGACATAGAGGACGACAGAATGGAAAATGAAAAAACAAAAGAAAAAATGGGGAAAAAATTGAAATAGACCTCAGGGATATGCTAGATAATATAAAACATCCAAATATAAGACTCATTGGAGTTCCAGAGGGGGAAGAGAATGGTAAAGGTCAGGAAAGACTATTCAAAGAAATTGTTGGGGAAAATTTCCCAAATCTTCTAAACACCATAAATACACAAATGATAAATGCCCAGCAAACTCCAAATAGAATAAATCCAAATAAACCCACTCTGAGACATATTCTCATCAGACTGTCTTATACTGAAGAGAAGGAGCAAGTTCTGAAAGCAGCAAGAGAATAGCAATTCACCACAAACAAAGGAAACAGCATAAGACTAAGTAGTGGCTACTCAGCAGCCACCATGGAAGTGAGAAGGCAGTGGGATGACATATTTAAAATTCTGAGAGAGAAAAATTGCCAACCAAGAATTCTTTATCCAGCAAAGCTCTTTGAGGGAGAGCTTAAATTTTTCACAGAAAACAAATGCTGAGGAATTGGCTAACAAGACACTTGCCCTACTTGAGATACTGAAGGGAGCCCTACCAACAGAGAAACAAAGAAAGGAGAGAGAGAGATGGAGAAAGGTTCAGTACTAAAGAGATTCAGTATGGGTACATGTGATGGTTAGGTTCATGTGGCAACTTGGCCAGGTGATAGTACCCAGCTGTCTGGTCAAGCAAGCACTGGCCTAAAAATTGCTGTGAGGATGTTTGTGGCTGGTTAATAAACCAACCGGCTGGTTTATTAAATTATCAGTCAACTGGCTGCAGCTGTGACTGATGACTCACCAAAGGGCGTGTCTTCCATAATGAGAGAATACAATTGGCTGGATTTAATCCAATTAATCAGTTGAAGACTTATAAGCGAGACAGATAGAGGACTTTCACTTCTTCAGCTGACTAGCGAAGCGTTTCCTGAGGAGTTTGTCAAAGTTGCCAGTTCGTTTCCTGAGGAGTTCATCAGACATCTTCACTGGAGTTGACAGTTTGCGGACTGCCCTACAGAATTTGGACTTGCGCATACCCACAGTTGCATGAGTCACTTTTATCAATTTTATATTCATAGATACCTCTCATTGATTCTGTTTCCCTAGGAAACCCTAACCAATACAACTTGGTACCAGGAGTGGTTCTTGAGAAACAGAATCTTACAACGGGATTTTACAATTTGTTTTCTACTGATTCGATTCAAAGGCACTAATGACTCTATTTCCAATAATCAGGAGGGCACTGACAGTCCATGGCATGAGTTGGCAAAGAAGATACACAAAAAAGCAGATACACAAAAAAGAGTACAAAATCACTCTTGTACAAAGCAAGGCTCTGGGTGACAGTGTTTTTGACACTTTGTCACAGAGTTTTGCAGAATTAAGAGGTATAGTGATGTTGCCTGGCTGCTCTTAGATATGTTGGATAAAGTTGTAAGAGAAAGGGATGAGCTAAAGGCTTCAAATTCAAAACTTGAATGCCGTATGACAGATGTAAAGAGTTCCATCTGTGCCCTGAAAGAAAATCTTATTTCCTGTGCCCGCAGACTGGAGGTTTCTGAAAATCAGACGCAGTCTCTTATTGTGCGAGTAGCACATTTACAGCGTAAACTAAAATCTCAACCTCTCAGGGTGTCTGCTGTTAAAGTAAAGGCACTGATTGGAAAAGAATGGGATCCTGAAACTTGGGATGGGGACATATGGATTGATAATAATGGCAGTGAGGACACTGGAACCCTGGATTCTGCTGAGTCATTGTTAGATTTACCTGTAAAGGGCTGTCTTGAAGAAACAGCTTCCTCACCTCCAGTCTGCCCTAAGGAGCTTGCCATCCAACCTCCACCTAAACAGATTAACCCTTCAGTGCCTGCTAATCCTGTAATCACCTCTGTCTGGAGAGATTAATTCTGTTTTTATGAGATGAAAATGCAATAGAATACCCTGAGGTAAATGGCTTGAGGGTTAATTCTAACTGTTTTCATGACCCATCCCCAACACCAGTCTTTGCTTCAAAACCTATAATTAGACTAAAGACCCAACAGGCCCCGAACGGTGAGGTACAAATTGTGACCCATGAAGAAGTACACTATACTCCAAAGGAACTGTGTGAGTTTTCCAATTTATACAGACAGAAACAAGGGGAATATGTGTGGGAATGGATATTAAGGGTGTGGGATAATGGTGGAAGGAATATAAGGCTAGATCAGGCTGAATTTACTGATATGGGCCCACTAAGCAGAGATTCTGCATTCAATGTTGTAGCTCGAGGGGTTAGAAATGGCATTAACAGTTTGCGTGGTTGGCTGAAACATGGATCAAAAGATGGCCTGCATTACCTGAGGCTGAAATGCCAGAACTGCCCTGGTACAATGTGGAGGAGGGGATTCAAAGGCTTAGAGAGACTGGTATGTTAGAGTGGATTTATCATGGAAGACCTGGTCACACAGCCCTGGAATGTCCAGAGGACATACCTTTTACCAGGACTGTGAGGACTACATTTGTGAGACTATCTCCACCATCCCTGAAGAGCTCTGTAGTCGCCTTTCTATGTAGATCAGACATTACTGTAGGAACTGCTGTCATTGAGCTGGAATCCTTACAGACAATGGGGATAATTGGGTCCTGAGTCGGCAGAAGCCAAGTGGCTGCAGTTAATCGCCACAGACAAGGTGGGCGTGGCTACCATAATGGAAAACACACTCAAAGCAGCAATCAAAATAATATGACTCGCGGAGACTTATGGCGTTGGCTAGTAGATCATGGAGTACCAAGTAGTAAAAAACAGATGGGCAATTAACTAAATTGTTTGAACTATATGGGCAGAAGAATTCTAGGTCATGTGAACAAAAGTCTCCCTTGAATTACACAAACAGAGAGTCACGGCCCCTTAATCAATTCCCAGATTTGAGACAGTTTATAGATCCAGAGCCCCTTGAATGAAGGGAAGGCTGGGTACACTTGGGGAAGGACCCTGTTATACTGCCAAAAATTTATACTGTTAATCTTCTTCCCAGCCTTCCCCAGGGGTACCAACGGCCTTTTACCAGGGTAACTGTGCACGGGGAGAAAGGAAATGATCAGATATTTTGTGGATTATTAGACACTGGTTCAGAAGTGACATTAATTCCAGGAGACCCAAAAAGTCACTCTGGTCCACCAGTCAGAGTTGGGGCTTACGGAGGCCAGGTGATCGATGGAGTTTTAGTTCAAGTCCGTCTCACAGTGCGTACAGTGGGTCCCCAGATCCATTCTGTGGTTATTTCCTCAGTGCCGGAATGCATAATTGGAATAGACATACTCAGTAACTGGCAGAATCCTCACATTGATTCCCTAACTTGTGGAGTGAGGGCTATTATGGTGGGGAAGGCCAAGTGGAAGCCACTAGAACTGCCCCTGCCTAGCAAAATAGTAAATCAGAAGCAATACCGGACTCCTGGAGGGATTGCAGAGATTAATGCCACTTTTAAGGACTTGAAAGATGAAGAGGTAGTGATTCCCACCACATCCCCAAACAACTCTCCTATTTGACCTGTGCAGAAAACAGATGGGTCTTGGAGGATGACAGTGGATTATTGTAAGCTTAACCAGGTGGTGACTCCAATTGCAGCTGCTGTTCCAGATGTAGTATCATTGCTTGAGCAAATCAGCACATGCCCTGGTACCTGGTATGCAGCTATTGATCTGGCAAATGCTTTTTTCTCAATTGCTGTCGGTAAGGACCACCAGAAACAGTTTGCATTCAGCTGGCAAGGCCAGCAGTTTACATTCACTGTGCTACCTCAGGGTTATCTCAACTATCCAGCCCTATATCATAATATTGTCCACAGGGATCTTGATAGTTTCTCCCTCCCACAAGACATCACACTGGTCCATTATATTGATGATATGTTGATTGGACCTAGTGACAAGAAGTAGCAACTACTCTAGATTTGTTGGTAAGGTATTTGAGTGGCAAAGGATGGGAGATAAATCTGACAAAAATACAGGGGCCTTCCAACTCAGTAAAATTTCTAGGTGTCCAGTGGTGTGGGGTCTGTCGAGATATTCCTTCTAAGGTGAAGGATAAGCTATTGCATCTGGCCCCTCCTACGACCAAAAAAGGGGTACAATGCTTAGTTAGCCTCTTTGGATTTTGAAGACAATATATTCCTCATTTGGGTGTTCTACTCTGGCCCATTTACCGAGTGACCAGAAAAGCTTCTAGTTTTGAGTGGGGACCGGAACAAGATGAGGCTCTGTGACAGATCCAGGCTGCTGTGCAAGCTGCTCTGCCACTTGGACCATATGATCCAGCTGACCCAATGGTGTTGAAGTGTCAGTGGCAAATACAGATGCTGTTTGGAGCCTTTGGCAGGTTCCTGTAGGAGAATCACAACGCAGGCCCTTAGGATTTTGAAGTAAAGCTTTACCATCCTCTGCAGATAACTACTCTCCATTTGAGAAGCAGCTGTTGGCCTGCTACTGGGCCTTAGTAGAGACAGAACGCTTAACCATGGGCCACCAAGTTACCATGAGACCTGAGTTACCTATCATGAGCTGGGTGTTGTATGACCCACCAAGCCATAAAGTTGGGTGTGCACAGCAGCACTCCATCATAAAATGGGAAATGGTATATATGAGACAGAGCTTGAGTGGGTCCTGAAGGTACAAATAAGTTACATGAGCAAGTGGCCCAAATGCCCATGGCCTCCACTCCTTCCACCTTACCTTCTCTTTCCCAGCCCACAACTATGGCATCTCAGGGAGTTCCTTACAATCAGTTGACTGAGGAAGAGAAAACTCAGGCCTGGTTTACAGATGGTTCTGCACAATATGCAGGCACCACCCGAAAGTAGAGAGCTGCAGCACTGCAGCCCTTTCTGGGATGCGCCTGAAGGACAGCGGTGAGGGGAAATCCTCCCAGTGGGCAGAACTTGGAGCACTGCACCTGGTTGTTCACTTTGCTTGAAAGGAGAACTGGCCAGAGGTGCATCTGTATACTGATTCATGGGCTGTTGCTAATGGTTCGGCTGGATGGTCAGGGACTTGGAAGGAACATGATTGGAAGATTGGTGACAAAGAAGTCTGGGGAAGGGGTATGTGGATACACCTTTCTGAGTGGGCAAAAAACATGAAGATATTTGTGTCCCATGTGAATGCTCACCAGAGGGTGACGTCAGCAGAAGAAGATTTTAATAACCAAATAGATAAAATGACCTGTTTGGTGGATACCAATCAGCCTCCTTCTCCAGCAACTCCTGTCATTGCCCAATGGGCTCATGAACAAAGTGGTCATGGTGGTAGGGATGGAGGTTATGCATGGGCTCAGCAACATGGACTTCCACTCACCAAGGCTGACCTGGCCATAGCCACTGCTGAGTGCCCAATCTGCCAGCAGCAGAGACCCACACACAGTCCCCAATATGGCACCATTCCCTGAGGTGATCAGCCTGCTACCTGTTGGCAGGCTGATTACCCTGGACCACTTCCATCATGGAAGCAGCAGCGATTTGTTCTTACTGGAATACACACATACTCCAGATATGGGTTTCCCCTCCCTGCATGAAATGCTTCTGCCAAAACTACCATCCATGGACTTACAGAATGCCTTATCCACTGTAATGGTATTCCACACAGCATTGCTTCTGACCAAGGAACCCACTTCACAGCAAATGAAGTGAGGGAATGGGCACATGCTCATGGAATTCTGTGGTCTTATCATGTTCCCCATCATCCAGAGGCAGCTGGGTTGATAGAATGGGGGAATGGCCTGTTGAAGACTCAAAGACAGTGCCAACTAGGTGACCATACCTTGCAGGGCTGGGGCAGTGTTCTCTAGGAGGGTGTGTATGCTCTGAATCAGCGTCCACTCTACGGTGCTGTTTCTCCCACAGCCAGGATTCATGGGTCTGGGAATCAAGGGGTGGAAACAGGAGTGGCACCACTATCACTCCTAGCGATCCACTAGAAAAATTTTTGCTTCGTGTCCCTGCAAGCTTAAGCTCTTCTGGTCTGCAAGTCTTTGTTCCAAAAGGAGGAGTCCTTCCACCAGGAAACACAACAATAATTCCATTGAACTGGAAGTTAAGACTGCCACCTGGCCACTTCGGGCTTCTTTTGCCCCTGAATCAACAGGCAAGGAAGGAGATTACTGTACTGGCTAGGGTGACTGATCCTGACGATCAAGGGGAAATAGCACTGCAGCTACACAATGGAAATGAAGAAGAGTTGTCCTGGAATACAGGAGATCCCCTAGGGCATCTCTTAGTACTACCATGCCCTGTGATTAAAGTGAAATGAAAATTGCAACAACCCAATCCAGGCAGGACTACCAATGGCCAAGAAACTTCAGGAATGAAGGTTTGGGTCACGCCACCAGGAAAAGAACCACAGCCAGCTGAAGTGCTTGCTGAGGGTAAAGGGAACATGAAATGGGTAGTGGAAGAAGGTAGTGATAAATATGAACTATGGCCACGTGACCAGTTACAGAAACGAGGACTATGATGGCATGAGTATTTCCTCCTTGTTTTGTCATGAGCATGTTTGTATTTGTCTGTAAAGCAAATATCTTTGCTTTCTTCTCTGTCTTATTCCCTTATCATGTGGCATAAGCTGTACTATTCATTTTCTTATATTTAAGCTAAAAGAAATCAATTTTAAGAGCTAATATCACCCAAGGACTTGCACCCTATTCTGGAGAGATTTAGTGCGTTTCCAGTTATACGCTGCACAAGGGAGTACTGTTAGGAAAAATATATGTGTGTTATTCTACTTAGAGATAAAGTATGGATTTAGGTGATGTGTATAACTGCCAAGTTGACAAGGGGTGGACTGTGATGGTTAGGTTCATGTGTCAACTTGGCCAGGTGATAGTACCCAGCTGTCTGGTCAAGCAAACACTGGCCTAAAAATTTCTGTGAGGACGTTTGTGGCTGGTTAATAAATCAACAGGCTGGTTTATTAAACTATCAGTCAACTGGCTGCAGCTGTGACTGATGACTTACCGAAGGGCGTGTCTTCCACAATGAGAGAATGCAACTGGCTGGATTTAATCCAATTAATCAGCTGAAGACCTACAAGCCAGACAGATAGAGGACTTTAACTTCTTCTCTGGCTGACTAGCGAAGCGTTTCCTGAGGAGTCCGTCGAAGTTGCCAGTTTGTTTCCTGAGGAGTTCATCGAACACGGTTGTTGAAGATCCCAGTTCATTTCCTGAGGAGTTCGTCGAAGTTGTCAGTTCATTTCCTGAGGAGTTCATTGGACATCTTCATTGGAGTTGAGTTTGCTGAATGCCCCACAGAATTTGGACTCGTGCATACCCACTGTGGCGTGAGTCACTTTAATAAATTTTATATTCATACCTCTCATTGCACCTGCTTCCCTAGAGAACCCTAACTAATACAGTACATTAAAAGACATTAAGAGAGAGAGGGAAAAAGTTATCTGACAAACATAAGCCAAAGGATAAGATGGCTGATTCAAGAAATGCCTTCACAGTAATAACGTTGAATGTAAATGGATTAAAGTCCCCTATCAAAAGATACAGATTGGCAGAATGGGTAAAAAAAATGAACCATCAATATGTTGCACACAAGAGACTCACCTTAGACACAGGGACACAAAGAAATTGAAAGTGAAAGGATGGAAAAAAGTATTTCATGCCAGCTACAGCCAAAAGAAAGCAGGAGTAGCAATATTAATCTCAGATAAAATAGACTTGAAATGCAAGGATGTTATGAGAGACAAAGAAGGCCATTACCTACTAATAAAAGCAGCAATTCAACAAGAAGAAATAACAATCATAAATGTGTATGCACCCAATCAAGGTGCCACAAAATACATGAGACAAACACTGGCAAAACTAAAGGAAGCAACTGATGTTTCCACAACAATTGTGGGAGACTTCAACACATCACTCTCTCCTATAGATAGATCAACCAGACAGAAGACCAATAAGGAAACTGAAAACCTAAACAATCTGATAAATGAATTTCGTTTAACAGACATATATAGAACATTACATCCCAAATCACCAGGATATACATTCTTCTCTAGTGCTCACAGAACTTTCTCCAGAATAGATCATACGCTGGGACATAAAACAAGCCTCAATAAATTAAAAAAAAATTGAAATTTTTCAAAGCACATTCTCTGACCACAATGGAATACAATTAGAAGTCAATAACCATCAAAGATTTAGAAAATTCACAAACACCAGGAGGTTAAACAACATGCTCCTTAACAATCAGTGGGTTAAAGAAGAAATACCAAGAGAAATGGCTAAATACATAGAGATGAATGAAAATGAGAACACAAAATACCAAACCAATGGGATACAGCAAAAGCAGTACTGAGGGGGAAATTTATAGCACTAAACACATACATTAAAAAGGAAGAAAGAGCTAAAATCAAAGAACTAATGGATTAACTGAAGAAGCTATAAAATGAACAGGAAACCAATCCTAAATGAAGTAGAAGAAAAGAAATAACACGGAATAAAGCAGAAATAAATGATATAGAGAACAACAACAACAAAAAACAATAGAATAAGTAACACCAAAAGTGGGTTCTCTGAGAAGATCAACAAGATTGACAAGACCCTAGCTAGAATGACAAAATCAAAAAGAGAGAAGACCCATATAAACAAAATAATGAATGAGAAAGGTGACATTACTGCGGATCCTGAAGAAATTAAAAAAAATTACAAGAGGGTACTATGAACAACTGTATGGCAACAAACTGGATAATGTAGAGGAAGCAGACAATTTCCTGGAAACATATGAACAACATAGACTGACCAGAGAAGAAACAGAAGACCCCAACCAACCAATCATAAGCAAAGAAATCCAATCAGTCATCAAAAAGCTTCCGACAAATAAATGCCCAAGGCCAGATGACTTCACAGGGCAATTCTACCAAACTTATCAAAAAGAACTGAAACCAATTTTACTTAAACTCTTTCAAAACACTGAAGAAATAGAACAGTACCTAACTCATTTTATGAAGCTAACATCAATCTGATACCAAAACCAGGCAAAGATGTTACAAAAAAGGAAAACTACCGGCCAATCTCCCTAATGAATATAGATGCAAAAATCCTCAACAAAATACTTGCAAACTGAATCCAAAGACACGTTAAAAAAATCATACAGCATGACCAAGTGGGGTTCATTCCAGGCATGCAAGGATGGTTCAACGTAAGAAAATCAATGTATTACAACACATTAACAAATTAAAAGAGAAAAATCAAATGATCACCTCAATAGATGATGAAAAAGCATTCAACAAAATCTAACATCCCTTTTTGATAAAAACACGTCAAAAGGTAGGAATTGAAGGAAACTTCCTCAATATGATAAAGAGCATATATGAAAAACCCACAGCCAGCATAGTACTCAATGGTGAGAGACTGAAAGCCTTCCCTCTAAGATCAGGAACAAGACAAGGATGCTCACTATCACCACTGTTATTCAACATTGTGCTGGAAGTGCTAGCCAGGGCAATCCGGCAAGACAAAGAAATAAAAGGCATCCAAATTGGAAAGGAAGAAGTAAAACTGTCATTGTTTGCAGATGATATGATCTTATATCTTGAAAACCCTGAGAAATCAATGATATAGCTACTAGAGCTAATAAATTTAGCAAAGTAGCAGGATACAAGATTAATGCACATAAGTCAGTAATGTTTCTATATGCTAGAAATGAACAAATTGGAGAGACACTCAAGAAAAAGATACCATTTTCAACAGCAACTAAAAAAATCAAGTACCTAGGAATAAACTTAACCAAAGATGTAAAAGACCTATACAAAGAAAAGTACATAACTCTACTAAAAGAAATAGAAGGGGACCTTGAAAGATGGAAAAATATTCCATGTTCATGGATAGGAAGGTGAAATGTCATTAAGGTGTCAATTCTACCCAAACTCATCTACAGATACAATGCAATCCCAATCAAAATTCCAACAACCTACTTTGCAGACTTGGAAAAGCTAGTTATCAAATTCATTTGGAAAGGGAAGATGCCTCTAATTGCTAAAAACACTCTAAAAAAGAAAAACAAAGTAGAAGGACTTACACTCCCTGACTTTGAAGCTTATTTAAAGCCACAGTTGCCAAAACAGCATGGTACTGGCACAAAGAAAGACATATTGTTCAATGAAATTGAATTGAGAATTCAGAGACAGACCCCCAGATCTATGGCCAACTGATCTTTGATAAGGCCCCCAAAGCCACTGAACTGGGACCTAAGAGTCTTTTCAACAAATGGGGCTGGGAGAGTTGGATATCCATATCCAAAAGAATGAAGGAGGACCCCTACCTCACACCCTCCACAAAAATTAACTCAAAGTGCATCAAAGATCTCAGTATAAAAGACAGTACCATATAACTCCTAGAAGATAATATAGGAAAACATCTTCAAGACCTTGTATTAGGCAGCCACTTCCTAGACCTTACACCCAAAGCACAAGCAACAAAAGGAAAAAGAGATAAACGGGAACTCCTCAAACTTAGAAGTTTCTATACCTCAAAGGAATTTGTCAAAAAGGTGAAGAGGCAGCCACCTGAATGGGAAAAACTTTTTGGAAACCATGTATCTGACAAAAGACTGGTATCTCGCATATATAAAGAAATCCTACAAGTCAATAACAATAGTACAGACAGCCCAATTATGAAATGGGCAAAAGATATGAAAAGACAGTTCTCTGAAGAGGAAATACAAATGGCCAAGAAACACATGAAAAAGTTCAGCTTCACTAGCTATTAGGGAGATGCAAATTAAGACTACAATGAGAAACCATCTCACACCAATTAGAATGGCTGCAATTAAACAAACAGGAAACTACAAATGCTGGAGAGTATGTGGAGAAATTGGAACTCTTATTCATTGTTGGTGGGACTGTATACTAGTTCAGCCACTCTGGAAGTCAGTCTGGCGGTTCCTCAGAAAACTAGATATAGAGTTACCCTTCGATCCAGCGATTGCACTTCTCAGTATATACCCAAAAGATCTGAAAGAAGTGACACGAACAGATATCTGCACGCCAATGTTCATAGCAGCATTATTCACAATTGCCAAGAGATGGAAACAATGCAAATGTCCTTCAACAGATGAGTGGATAAATAAAATGTGGTATATAAACATAGTGGAATACTACGTGGGTGTAAGAAGGAACGATGTCATGAAACATGACAACATTGATGCACCTTGAAGACATAATGCTCAGTAAAATAAGCCAGGGACAAAAAGAGAAATATTATATGCTACCACCAATGTAAACATTGAAAAATGTAAAATAAATGGTTTATAATGTAGAATGTAGAGGAACTAGCGATAGAGAGCAATTAAGGAAGGGTGAATGATAACACAATAAGAACAGATAAGCTATCGTGGGTAAATTTAATGTTCTGGGAGTGCTCAGGAATGACTACGGTCTGTTAATTTCTGATGGGTATGGTAGGAACAAGTTCACAGAAATGTTGCTGTATTAGGTTATTTTCCTGGAGTAGAGCAGGAACATGTTGGAAGTAAAGTAGTTATCTTAGGTTAGTTGTCTTTTTATTATTCCCCTGTTACGGTTTGTTTGAAATTTTTTTTTATTGTATGTTTTTAAAAAAATTTTTTAATATAGTTGATTTAAAAAAAAGGAGTTAATTAAAAGAAAAAAAAACAATGAAAAAAATATGCAGAGCCTCCTTGAGGAGCTGGTGGAGAATGCAGGGATGTTGTGCTTTCCCACCTCGGTGGTTGCTGATGTGCTCACAGACATAGGGGACTAGTGGTTTGATGGGCTGAGCCCTCTACCACAGGACTTGCCCTTGGGAAGAGTGTTGCTGCAAAGGAGAGGCTAGGCTTCCCTATGGTTGTGCCTAAGAGCCTCCTCCGGAATGCCTCTTTGTTGCTCAGACGAGGCCCTCTCTCGCTAGCTAAGCCAACTTGGCAGGTGAAATCACTGCCCTCCCCCCTACGTGGGATCTGACACCCAGGGCAGTGAATCTTCCTGGCAACGTGGAATATGACTCCCGGGGAGGAATGTAGACCCAGCATCATGGGATGGAGAACATCTTCTTGACCAAAAGGGGGATGTGAAAGAAAATGAAATAAGCTTCAGAGGCAGAGAGATTCCAAAAGGAGCCGAGAGGTCACTCTGGTGGGCACTCTTATGCACAATATAGACAACCCTTTTTAGATTCTAATGAATTCGAATAGCTAGCAGTAAATATCTGAAACTATCAAACTACAACCCAGAACCCATGAATCTTGAAGACAATTGTAATGAAATGTAGCTTAAGAGGGGTGACAATGTGATTGGGAAAGCCATATGGACCACATTCCCCTTTGTCTAGTTTATGGATGGATGAGTAGAAAAATGAGGGAAGGAAAAAAAAGGCACCCAGTGTTCTTTTTCACTTTAATTGTTCTTTTTCACTTTAATTTATATTCTTAATATGTTTGTGTGTGTGTTAATGAAAATGTCAAAAATTAATTTTGGTGATGAAAGCACAACTATTAATGGTACTGTAAACAACTGAATGTACACTTTGTTTTGTATGACTGCAAAAGAAAAACTTACCTTTGAAGAATTTCTGTTTGGGTGACAGAAAAATTTTGATAATGGATGGTATTCAAGACTGCACAATATTGTGACTGTCATTAACACAAATGAATTGTATATTTGAAAGAGGTTAAATTAGGAAATTTTAGGTTGTATATATGTTACCAGAATAAAAATTAAAAAACAACATAAAACCATACAATACAGAGTGAACCCTAATGTAAACTTTGGACTATAATTAATAGAATTATAATAATATTGTTTCATCAATTGTAACAAAGGTACCACAGTAATGCAAAATGTTAATAATAGGGAAAACTGTGGAAGGGTATATGGGAAATTTGTGCTTTCTGCACATTTTTTCTGTAAACTTACAACTGCTCTAATAAAAAAAATGGAAAAATAACTCCTACAAAACATTGCTAAGAATGTATCAGCAGCATTTAACTCTGCTGACCAACCTCTTTTTCTCAAAACTTTCTTTCCATGGCTCATAGGACAGTGTACCCTCTAGGAATTACATTTACTTTCTGGCCTCTCTCTAACAAACTCTGAAATATCGGTTTCTGAAGTCTTGGCACTCAATTATTTTCTCTTCTCATTCAGTATTGTTTCTCAGCAGTCTTATCCATATAGTTATCATTTATAAACTGAAGATTTCAAACTCCAGCCCAGACCAATCCTTTAAGCCCAAAGCATATCTATCCAACAACCTCTTGACATCTCCCCTAAAATGTCTCTAAGGGGACAAAAGATCATATATTGTATGATTCCATTACATAAAATATACAGAAAAGGCAAATCTATAGAGACAGAAAGTCGATCTGTGGTTGCCTAGGGTTGGCAGTGGCGGGGGGGAGGGTAGAAGAGTGACTTCAAAGGGTCACAGACAATTTCTGTGATGAAAATATTCTAAAACTGGACTGTGGAGATGTTTACACAAGTTTACCAAAATCATTAATTGTATACTTAAACAGGTGAATTTTCTGGTGTGTAAATTATACCTCAATAAAGTTGTCATTTGAGAACATTTAATAAATGAAATCATACAGTATGTAAAGTTTTGAGATTGCCTTTTTTTTACTCAACATAATGCTCTTGAGAGGCATCCAACTTGTTCAATGTTTCAAAAGTTCATTCCTTATATATTCCATTGTATGGATATACCACAGTTTGCTTAACCATTCACCCACTGGAGGACATATGGCTCCCCCCTTCCCCAGTTTTTGGCTATAATAGATAAAATTGCTACAACCTTCCTGCACAGGGTTTTTGCTTGAAAAAGATACTCTAAGGAGAGTGAAAAGCTAGGCTTCGGACTGGAATGGACTGATATCCAGGTTATATAAAGATCTCCAACAAATTAAGAAGCTGCCAGACAACCCAACAGAAAAATGGCGAAAGTCTTAAACAGGCTCTTTACAAGAGGATATTCAAACAACCAATGAACTTTTGAGAAGATGTTCACTATTACTATTTATTAAGAAAATACAAATCAAAACGACAATACTTGGAAAAACAAAAAGTCCATCAACAGGAAACCAGAAAAACAAATTTTGGTACATTCATACAATGAAATACTACTCAGCAATAAAACAGGATGAACTACTGATATACACAACATTATGGATGAATTTCAAAAACATTATTTGCACCAGAACAGAGGGGTGACCATAACTGATACTGGTTTATGAAGACATGAGACACCTCTTAATGACTTACAGACTTAGCCATGAAAACTTTGCTGGCAAACAAGAATCTAGTAGGAGCTAGTGGAACCAAAACCCACAAAATTTGGGTGTAAACATACTGATAGGATGCCAAGGCCTAAAGACATCTTGATTATACAAGGGTAAATATGTGTGTCAAGGGTGGAGGCGGGGGTGGGACTTTTTCCTTAGAGTTCCAATCCCCTATCCCCTTCTTTGCTTGGCCAATCTCTACTGCTCATTTAAAATTCAGCACCGCCATTACCTCTTATTGCAAGCCTTGCTTAACCTCACTTCCACTCTCAAGCTGGATAAATGCCCCTATTAAACTCAACTACAATATTTACTCGCTGTTGTACAAGACTCCCAGTGGACTCTAAATTCCTGGAAGGCAAGGAGTGTGTCTTGTCTTTGTGTCTCTAATACCTGGCCCAGTGTTTGGCACCCAAAAGGAGCTCAGTGAGCATTTTTTAGTGGAACTGGGTTGGATCACTTGCCCAAGGTCACAGAACTGCTATCTGGCAAAGGAAAGGTTAGACCCTAGGACTCCTGACTCATCATCTACTAAGCTTTCCATATACCATGTATTTAAAGAGCTATTCATGAAGAAGCCAGACAGAAAATGTATTTTTATGGATAAGTGTTTTATTGCTTTTTGAAGGACCAGCAAAATAATCTGATTACTTGCCTATATGAGGAATTTCTATGAACATAAATGCTATTTTGGCTATGGAAAAAAACATCTGTGATCTAAGACACAGAGGGATGGATCTTTTAAGGACAGATTGCATCCGCACTAAAAAAATCTCTGGACTTCCCCTCCCCACAATGCAGAAGTTTTCTCTTCGCATATAATTGCCAAACAACCAGTGTCTTTTTATTCTACTACTGACCAGTGTGACTCCATACACATACATAAATAATAGAATTTTTTTTGCCAAAGGGAAAAATAAACCATATCCTTAAGACTGTTTTTAGACTAGAACTGTCATGGATTTCAAAAGCATCTATTTCACTCACCTCTGGAGGATCAAGAGTTTAAAAACTGAAAGACAGAAATTGAGATAGCAAGAATGAGAGGGGAAAAAAAGAATAAAAGGTAATAAACTGAAAATCCCTTCCCCTTAATTTGGCAATTTGTATAAAGAGCTTCGAAAATGGAGTTGGAAAGTTTAGCATGTCTACCACGTTTGTTCTGCTCAAACTGATGCCAGAAAAGGGTTGTTTTTCAGTATTGGGTGGATGTTTTATGGTCAACTGAAGTCCCTCACATAATGATTATGAATTACATATGTACACCCACTTTATAAGATACTATAAAGAAGGTAATCAAGTATGATAGATGTCTCAGTAGCCATAGGGTAGGTATGGTGGAGTCTTGGTGGTCATACATTTTGGTACAGCTATGCTGATAACTAGCTGTGTAACTTGGCCCCAGTTTCTTCTGTTAAATGAAGGAGCTCGGATAGGTAACCACCAGGTCCTCTGGTCAAAACTCAGCCATTTCAAATGCTGTAAGAAAACCATCTCTGCAAGTACATGTGTTTTGATTCTCCAAAGAATAAAAACATTCCTTAAAAACAGGATGTGTGGGCAGAAGAGGAGGGGGAAAAGGGTGAAGAGAGGGAGATGGCTGAGGAAGGGGGTGGGGGCCTAGCAGGGGCATCTGGCAGAGCTGGGGAATCCATCTGAAGGAAATGGGACTGCACTTGCTAGAGCAGCCAGAGGGAATGCGACAGGGTCCGTGGGCAGGCAGGCAGATTCACCCTCTTGGTGACTGCGCCATTCTGGCCCTCCTGCCTGACCACAGGTGTCCTTGGATGAGGCTGCTCTGTGCACCCCAAACCAAGATTATAATCAACGAATAAAGTGGGGAAAATGTGGAATAACTTCAAATAGAGGTATCAGAATCTCTTCAGTCATGAGGGAGGAAGCCATAGTGAAAATGTGGACATGAATTCCAACTGATGTTTGTCAAGAAGAACATCTGTGTAAGAGACTCAATTCCTCAGCAACAAAGCAGTCCCTTAAGAGAAAATGTTTTACAACTGAGATTAATCCCCTCAAAGAATTATTCAAGGAGAAACCAAAACTGTGCCACTGAAATCTCTCACTGTTGAAATAAGCATTGAAAAGGATAATGATTCATATATGACCTCAGGAACAAGACTTGCATGATGAGTCTACTCTTGACATGATCCACGGGGTGGGAAGCAAAAATATTACTGTTCTACAAAGACACAAGGTTCAACAGATACTGATAAAAAGTTTGGTAGAACTCAAAGTGGACTTAAAGGAGAGAAAGGTGATACAGCCTAGGCTGTGTACACGATAAGGACAGCATTTCCAGCACACAGGTAGGAAGTCGCTTACTGAGACAAAGGTTGCAGGATACTGTTGGGTTGTGTTTTCCCATGAGAACTTACAACAAGCAGTCAAAACCCCTCTTTTCTAATAAAAGAAAAATGCATCTTTCTGAATTAATGCTTGAGAAATGTCCTTTTCCTGCAAGCTTGGATTTAGGGCAAAAATGGCATTTGATTAAACAGCATACAGTTCCTGTGAGCCCACATTCAACATTTTTTGATACATTTAATCCATCTTTGGTTACTACAGAAGATGAAGAAGAGAAGATGGCATAGTACTGAAGAAGGGGATGATCCCCCTCCCAATGCACAGCACAAGTTAATCCATTATATAAACTTGGACCAAAGTTAGCTCCTGGAATGACTGAAATAAGTGTGGACAATTCTGCAATTCCACAAGCTAATTGTGACTCAGAAGCGGACATAACTATATTTGCAGTCATATAGGCAGAAGCAACATGAGGTGTCTGGAGACAGCCACGCCCATGTTAACAGACAGAGAACTTGGAAAGTCCATACACAGAATGATTACATACACTACCTCATTCCTGATTTGCTTCAGATTACAGGGAATCCCTGTTACTGGGGAGTGATGTACCACTATGAAGCAGAAGCTGTTCTTGAAGGGAAACGTGAAGGCACGTTTGTGCTTCACAAGAGGACTATCTCTTCTCTATAAGTTTCTGTTGCTACAACAGATCCTTGAATGCCTGGATTGAATCGTGGAACTACAGCTTGTGATGCCCATGACCCATGTGTATTTCAGTCCTCTACTGTAACAGGACTCTTGGAACATTACGAAGATCCCAGTTCTTGCATGTTTTTTGAACCACTGCTTACTGTATCACTAAATAGGACTTTTCCTTTTAGCCTGCAATATAATTGCTGTGCAGTAATCTGCAGATGCACCACATCTGATGGAACTGATGGGCTCCCTTTACCACCAGTGTTATAGGGTTTTTAAAAGAGTATCACTATAAACAAAAAGTTAGGGTTCACTGGTTAGAACAAGAACCAGTCAAGGCAAAGTAAACTCTCCTGTCCCCAAAGGACATTAAGTAGATCTGCTATTATGTACATCAGACAGTACACCTACAGCAAGACATGTATCAGTCTTAGTTTTTTTTTTTTTTCCAGTACACTAAGTCAGTTTAGTGTTAGTATTTGTCACGTGCCATCTGCTGTTACTTATTCAGATAAACCTGATGCCTATTGAAACAACACAGGATAGCGCTACAGCTGTTCAGTAAGGCCGACAAAAACATTTTGCCAATTTAGCTAAAGGTTTGGTTTCTAATAGCTATAGTAGTTGACTGAAGCAACTCGGGGGCATTTGCTATGAAGAATTATTAATACCGGATGAGTATTTCAATAGTATGACTAATGTTCAACTGAAAGTATTATTTTTTCTAAGAATTTTTCTATAATCTTCCCAAAGTAGTGACATTCGTAGTTACTAAAGCTAAAGCTTTAGAAGTCCAAAAAATAAAGACTGCCTTCCTTTTAGAAGAAATGCAATTTTCTGGCCACAAGAGCACTGTACAGTTCACTTAAATGTTGATATAGTTTATAGTCAATGTCCTTTACTCTTCTGCAAAAGGTACTGTTAAATAAACTGGGTTTTCTAAAAGGTAGTTCTTAAACTTTGACTTACATGGTTAGTAGAAGAAATTTATTTAAAGCCTCTAAGTATTAATTTTTAATGAGTACTTTAAATTAAAACAGGCATTTGGAATAGCTCCTGCAACAGTCCTACGTGTGACTTTTTTTTAACTTGACATGTGCAGTCTAATCATTGATTCATTAAAGTTGGACCTTTTCCTATGTCCATGATGAGTTTGTGGACGATGAAGAAAATGAGGATAGATGATGCCCAAATGAGTCAGATAATAATAACTACAGTGGTTGCTGATGTCAAGATTGTTAAAGTGTTTAATTAATAATTTTTAAGGTGGTATTTATCACTGCTGTAAACGCTCATAGCTGAATTGAAGTATAATTTGTAGAATTTCAGTGCAATTCATTTTAATGGAAAATTTGAAACTAAATGACAGATTTAAAGGTACTGTTCAACCACTGTATCTGTAAATAACTTTACTTAGCACTTCTGTCACATAGATTAGTATGCAATACTATTTGAGTGAGCTCTTTTTGGAAAAAATATTGAGTTCTAGTGTCTGCTTCTTAGTATTGAACTGAATGTACAGTTCTGTCCTAGATGTTTTGCACTAAAGTAGTTGACTCCATTCTTGTGTCTTTTTGTTAATGTGCTCTGTATCACTGGTGAGTGCTCCTTAGTTTCCTTACCTGATGCTAAAGAATGTTATTTTATATCCCTTATGGCCCTTGCCAATACTATAAAAAATAAAAGCTATGTTTGTATGCAACACTAACCCTTTGACTGCTAATGTATGTTTCTGCTTACTGTGCCTTGTTATGGCTGCTTTTCTGTGACAATAAAGCATATTTGGTATTCTCCTTGTTTAAAAAAATAGCATATGAGGGAATATCATTCCAGGCAGCGCCCCCTTCCATTCCAAGAAAACATCGGTTTTATATTAGGAGTCAACGAGATAAGGTTTAACACTGACCTACAAAGGCACCAAGCAGGACATAATACAATGCTTTCAAAATTAGGGTACCTGTTTTGCTGAGAGTTTTTAATCAGTTACATATGTAACTGATTGCTGAATGTTAAAACCAACCTTGCATTACTGTAATATATCCTACTTGGCATTATCCTTTGAATATGTTGTTAGATTTGACTGGCTAAAATGTTGTTGAGGATTATTTGATCTATGTTCATGAGGGTTATCAGTCTAGGTTTTCTATTTTTATAGTATATTTGTAAGGTTGTGGTATTGGGCTATTGCTAGTCTCATAGAATGAGTTGGGAAATACTCATTCCTCTTCAATTTTTTTGGAAGAATTTATGTAGAAGTGATATTATTTTTTTCCTTAAGTGTCTTGTAGACTTCACCAATGAAGCCATCTAAGCGAAGGGTTTTCTCTGTGGGAAAACTTTCAACTACAATTTCACTTTTAAAATATAAATAGGGCCATTAAGATTGCCTATTTCTCCTTGAGGGAGCTTTGCTGTTTGCACCTTTCAAGGAATTTGTTCATCTAAAATGTCAAACTTATTGGCAAAAGGTTGTTGATAATAGTCCCTTGTTAACCTTTTGGTATCTGAACTACGTAGTGATGTCTCCTCTCCCATTCTTGATATTGATAATTTTTATCTTCTCCTTTCTATCCTTCCTATCAGTCTGGCTAGAGGTTTATCAATTCTATTGATTTCAAAGAATCAGCTTTTAGTTTCAATGATTTTCTCTACTGTTTTTCTGTTTTCTATTTCACTGACTTCCATTTTTATCTTTATTACTTCCATTCTTCTGCTTTCTTTGGGTTGCTTTTGCTCTTCTTTTTATATCAGAATGTCTAGCCAGTACAAAATGAGAAAAAGAAAAAAAGGCACCCACTTTAGAAAGAAAGAATTTAAATTGTCTTTGTTTGCAGATGGCATGATCATCTCTGTCAGAAGTAGCAAACTTCATCTTAAAGGACCAGACAGTAAATATTTTAGGCCTGTGGGATGTACAGTCTGTCACAACTGCTCTACTCTAGCACTGTAGCACAAAAAGCAGCTACAGACAACATATAAATGAATCAAGGGCTTTGTTCTAGTAAAATGTCAAAAAAAAAAAAAAAAAAAAAAAGGCAATCAGCCCACAAGGACACAGTTTGCCAATCCTTGTTCTAGGTAAAAAAGCAAATGGAATCTACAAAAAAGCTACTAAAATTAACAAGTGAATTTAGCAAGGTTGCAGAATACAAGTTCAATACAGAAAAATCAATTTTGTTTATATACTACCCACAAACAATAAGAAATTTAAATTTAAAAAGCAATACCGGTTTTACACCCGGAGCAATACCTGCAATTGAAGATTCCTCCCAGGAAGAAGGCTGCCTGTCAGCATGGCTCAGGAATTTGTGAATAATAGAATCCACCCTGGGAAGGTAGTTGTGTTCATAAAGCCCACCCACCCCTACTGCAGAAATACCCAAGAGATCCTCTGTCAAGTGCCCTCCAAACAAGGACTTCTGGAATTTGTTGTTTTTACAGCCACCAGTGACACAAACGCGATTCAAGATTATTTCCAACAGCTCACAGAAGCAAGAACGGTACCTTAGGTCTTTATTGGAAAAGACTGTATAGGTGGATGCTCTGATCTAATATATGTGCAAAAGTGTGGGGAACTGGAGACCCGGCTATAGCAAACTGAAGCTCTAAAATAATTACAGAGCAGACTCCAATGATGCCCCCCTTGGAAAACGGATGGCTTCACCAATGATAACAGCATTTCTGGGTGGATGGATCTGAGGCCATTCTTACTCAGCTAGAGCAACTGTTTACCTAAATTCTGAAATATAGTTATTAAGATGATGATGATGATGATGATGATAATGATGATGATGGGGGAAGTAGAGTTTGGGCAGGGGGGGGAAGCTTTTCCTCTTCTTTTGGATCTGTGTAATAATAATAATAATGGAGGAAGTAGAGTTTGGGCAGGGAGGAAAGCTTTTCCTCTTCTTTTGGATCTGTATTAAAAAGTAGACCAACTTTCCCCACACCATGGGGCCGAAAAGATTGATCGACAGTCTTGGGTTTCTTCCGGATTGGCCTCTTAGGTTCCAAAAAGACCACGACAAGTTCCGGTTTAAAAGGATTCATTCATTGACCCAAAAGATGTTCTTTTGGACATGTTTTTCTTACAGACCGTTCTCCATGTGCTGAACCAATGTTTCTCAACCACAGCTATATTTATTCCAAGCCCCCTAGGATACCAAACCCCCTTTGGTATTACTCAGCAAGCCAAAATTATTTTCCTGAGCTTGACTTTCTAGAGTTTGCATTACGAAATCAATAGCTTCTTAAACGTGCTTTTTCAAACTATACGCCTATCTCCCTTCACCATCTTCACCCCATCTTTTCCCATTTTGAGAATCATTATCCTGATCCAGAATGCTCAACCTTGAAAACTTAAGAGTTCTCATGGGAAATATGTAACAACTCCACGAAACATCTGAGGGCCCAAGTTGAGAAAATCTGCAGGAAAAGTTAAGCACTGTTAGTCTTCACTCAGTGCCACAGGGATCAGAGACACAAGTGCAGATGCTGCAATCATGTGGCAATATTCTTATATAAGATGCTTGTCCAGGTAATCCTGAATGAGTGTATTATTTTGATTGAGAATCATCAAAATCTAAAGGTAAAATTTAAAAATTCTCATAGAAAGCTTGTAGCTCCTTCCCCCTCCCCCAAGAATATGTTTGTGGAAGGAGCTAAATTTGGGAAACACTGTCCTAAATGGTTCTCAATTTTTCTTTTCATTTTCCTTTTTCCAGTTTTTGAAAATTTAAGAATTCTTTACCATGAAATTTAATTTTGTGTCCCAGAATTGCAAGATGATGTTCATTTTCTTTTGTGATCACCAGTACGAATAATTTCTTTTCTAATGAAGAAAAACCCATAGATGATAATTCTGTTATTTTTGTTAAATGGTATTAGTGTGAAGTACAGACTTAAAACTTTATTCATGTTTGCCCCCTACCATTATAAATAAAGGCATGTATTGCTGTCAAAAAAGCAATACCAATTACAGTATCATCTAAAATATGAAATGCTTAGGTATAAATCTGACAAAAGATATGAAAGTCTGTATATTAAAAACCACAAAACATGGCTGAGAAAAATTAAGGAAAACCTAAATAAATGGGGAGATACACCTTGTTAATGTGTTAGAAGACTCAACACTGTTAAGATGTCAACTGTCCCCAAATTGATTCAGTCCACTCCAAATTAAAATGCCAGCATGTTTTTTTTTGGGTAGAATTTGCCGAGCTGATTCTAGAATTCATACAGAAATTCAAAGGACCTAAACAGCCCAGGCAAATCTGGAAAAAAAGGTTAGAGGGTTAACACTACCTGATTTCAAGACTTATATTATAAAGCCACAATAATAAAAAGTTTTGTACTGGGGTAAAGACAGATAAAAAGATAAAAAGCACACAGGAAATAGCCCAGAAATTCACCTACTCTTGTATAGAAAATTGATTTTTCCCCACAAATGTGCAAAGGAAATGCAGCAGAGAAAGAACAGCCTTTACAACAAATGGTGATAGAACAATTAGACAGTCATATACAAGAAAAAGGACAAAAAAAACCACCAAGCAAAACCTGAATCCATATATTGAACCACTAGAAAATTTAACTGAATGAATCATACACCTAAATCCCTAAAAAATCCTGAATCCATATATTGAACCACTATAAAATTTAACTCAATGGATCATACACCTAAATCCCTAAAACTATAAAGCTTTTAGACAAAAAAATGAGAGACAATCTTGGTGAGCCTGGGTTAGGTAAAGATCTTACATAACACCAAAAGCACAATCCATTAAAGAATTGAGAAAACTGACACATCAAAATTAAAAACTTCTGCTCTCCAAAGGTCACTGTTAAGAGAATGGAAAGACAAGCCAATAGGAAAGACTGAGAAAATCTCTGCAAAGGATATATCTTATAAAGGATTTTTATACAGAATATACAAAGAAATCAAAACTCAACAATAGGACTTCTGCTTCCAGAAAGAGAAGTATTTTCCCATACCCCTAAGTGCAACAGTACACTAAAGGAACTGGACATTATACATAAAACAAATATAAGACAACTCTCCGAAAGGGGAGAGAAGGCACACCAACTAGAGACCAAGAGATCCAAGAAGCAATACTATGGTAAGTTCTCTAAGTTTTCTTTTTGCCTCATATATCACTGACTTGGTGCTGGTGAAGCCAGCAATCTGGAAATGCCAATGGGTGCAAACAAAAAAGGCCTCAACAAAAGCCTACTCTCTCTAGTCAAAAGACCAGGAAAAGGGCAGCCTAACAGGACAGAAAACTTTTCGACAATAACTACTCTACTCAGACACCATAGAAAAAAATAAAACTGCTAGCCCACTCCCACCATTGCCAGAAAAGATCAAGTGGGGAACCTAGATTTACACCCTCATCAGGCTGTAAGGAGGTGTCTCAACTATCCCCTCCGCTGCCAGGGTGGTGTCAGAGAGGACCAAGTAGTGAACTTGGACTTTCATCACCAAGCAGTAACTTGGCACCCCTTCTGACATACCCTCCTCTCTGCTGGAGTGTGTAAGAGAAGGCATAATGGAAAATCAGGACTTTCATGATGACTGAAGTGAAAATTATAACACTGATAGGTTCTCAATATATGTCAAGGAAATATTTAAGATAATCATATTAGAAACTGGGGAGTATAAATGGAAATAAAGGGAGGTAATTTTGTATACTTCACCAGAACAGATAAAAGGTCAACACCGGTAGACTATAATATGTCATGTATATATATAATGTAATATCTAGATCAAGCAGCAAAAAGCTATACAAACAGATACCCTCAAAATCACTATAGACTCCTAGACCATGATAAAGGCATCAGCTAACAGGTCCCTGCAGCTCTGCTTTTGTGCTCCCCACCTGCTGGCTGAGCCACTAGAGCCCCTGAGCCAACAGCACTTTCCCTCAACTCCTCATGGCACCACTCTCTCTATGGAACCGGAGGACCGTGATAGGAGTGTGGTGGGAGGAAGAGAAGCATGAAGACGGTATGAAATGAAAGCAGGTGGAGCTCAAAGGCTGGTAGTTTGCCCCCTCATACGAGCCTCTTCCTGAAGATGTTCGCTTTTCCTAAGATGGAAAGCCCATGAATCTCAGTTTAGCAGCTGAGGAGGTGGGGACTTTTAATGGGAAAATGTTGGATCATGAATATACAACAAAAGCCACAAGAATCAATCCCTCAAAGAGAGTATACATGGAGGCTTCTGGGAAGATGGTGGAATAGGAGAGGCAGAGCAAACTTCCCCATGGAATAACTAGAAAAAAGGCAGAAAACAACCAGGACAGTGGTTCCAGGGTATGAGAAGCCAGAAAATGACCTCTACAATATACAGTGAGGACTTGGTTGAAAGAACAGAGAAATTACGTCTCAAAGGATGGGGTGAGTTTATTCAACTGGGACTGCCGCCAGGGCTGGCAGCTGTAAGCAGGCCAGCCTAGCAGAGGAGGGAGGAACTATCCACTCCCAAACACCCATCTCAGCAACTAGCAGGAGATAACCCTTCTCAGCCTCGCAGTGCAGCTGTGAAGGAACTGGGAAACCAGTGGACCTGTGTTGACCACACAGAGAAAACTTGGTGCATTTACTCTTCCTCTACGGAAGCCCGCAGTGTGCACAGGCAAAATGCAGAGATAAGCAAGAGTGCCACACGGAAAAACTGAGAGCCCTTCCCCAACCCCAGAGGCTTATGGGCACATGGCAGGCAGGGACCTTGAGAGCCTATTAAAAGTGGGGCACTTTTGAGTTGGCTGAGGGCTAGGAAGGGTGAGAATTGCAGCTCCACAGCCCAAGGGTGATTCACTTGGAGGCCTGAGAATCAATAGACACACTGTGCCCATAAAGAGACTCTATGCCAAACTGCACAGGGTGCACCCCCACCCCTAGGGCTGGCAGTCCTCAGTGCACATGGAAACCTGCTGCGTTGATTGGATTTCCACCTGGCTTGGACTCTGCTCAGAACACAGCTGCAGACAGGGAAAAGCAGGCTTGAGGGGACGAGGTGGCTCAAGAGTGCCATCTTCTGGTAAGATAGGGAAAGTGCACTCCAGAAAGCTGTGGGTCTGCCAAATTTAAAATAAATGTCCAAATAATACTGCATTTCCCAAAATAACCTTATCAAGATAAGCAAATGCCCTGAAGGCAACAGAAAATCACAAATCATATGAAGATCCAAGAAGATACGGACAAGACAAAAGACCAAATTAAAAAGCCAGAGGAGACACAGAACTTGAAGCAACTGATCAAAGTACATACAAATCTCCCCAACAACTTCAACAGGGTTGGCTAAAGACAAAAAGGACATCAAGAAGACTCTAGAAGAGCATAAAAAAGAATTTGAAAGAGAAAATAGAAAATAGCAGATCTTAAGGAAATAAAAAGGAATGTAGAGCTTTTCACAAAGATGGAGCCAAAAGTGAAGAAGGAAGCCCCTGCCCCTCCCAAAACCGAAGCCAAAGCAAAAGCTTTGAAAGCCAAGAAGGCAATACTGAAAAGTGTCCACAGTCACACACAAAAAAGAAGATCTGCAGTTCACCTACATTAACTGGCAGCCCAAGATGCTGAATCTCAGAAGACAGCCCATATATGCTCGGAAGAGTGCCCCCAAGAGAAAGACGCTTGACCACTATGCCATCAAGTTCCCCCTGAAAACTGAGTCAGCCATGAAGAAGACTGAAGACAACACCACACCTGTATTTATCGTGGATGTCAAAGCCAACAAGCACCAGATCAAACAGGCTGTGAAGAAGCTCTATGACACTGATGTGGCAAAGGCCAACACCCTGATTAGGCCTGATGGAGAGAAGGAGGCGTATGTTCAGCTGGCTCCTGACCATGATGCTTTGGATGTTGCCACAAAACTGGGATCATCTAAACTGAGTCTAGCTGGCAAATTCTAAATATAACATTTTTTGACCATAAAAAAAGAATGTAGATTAAATTAAAAATATACAAGAGAAATACAACAGCAGATTTGAAAAGGCAGAAGAAATAATAAATGACCTAGAGGACACAGCAATTGAATGAGAACACACAAAAGAACAAATGGACAAAAAATGAAAAATTTGAAGTGGATCTCAGGGAAATGATAGACAACATGAAGCACACAAATATAAGAATCATTGGTGTCCCAGAAGGAGAAGAGAAAGGGCTAGGAAGAATAGTCGAGGATATAGTTGGGGAAAATTTCCGAGCCCATATAAAAGACATTAATTATGCAAATCAAAGAAGGCCAATGAACTCCAAATAGAGTAAATCCTAATAGACCCACTCCAAGACATATACTAATCAGATTTTCAAATGCTAAAGAGGAGAAAGTCCTGAAAGCAGCAAGAGAGAAGGGATTCACCACATACAAGGGAAACCACAGAAGACTAAGTAATGACTACTCAGTGGCCACCATGGAGCTGAGAAGGTAGTGCTATGACATATTTAAGACCGTGAAAGAGAAAAATTGCCAGCCAAGAATTCTTTATCCAGCAAAGCTCTCCTTCAAAAGTGAGGGAGAAGTTAAAATTCTCCAAAACAAATGCTGAAAGAATTTGTAAAGAAGAGACCTGCCCTACTAGAAATACTAAAGGGAGTTCTACTAGATGGAAAAAAAATAAGAAAGCAGAGAGAAGTCTGGAGAAAGGCACAGAATTGAAGAGTATTAGTAAGGGTAACTTTAAAGAATAAAAAGGCGGGGGGGGGGATAGATCTGACAAATAAAAACCAAACGATAAAATGGTTGGTTCAAGAACTGCCTTTACAGTAATAACTTTGAAAGTGAATGGATTAAACTCCCCCAATTAAAAGATACAGACGGGCAGAACAGATTAAAAAGTATGATCCATTGATATGCTGTCTACAAGAGACTCATCTTAGACCCAGTGATACAAAGATTAAAAGTGCAATGATGGATAAAAAATATTCCATGTAAGCTGCAGCTGAAAGAAAGCAGGGGTAGCTATACTTATATCAGACAAAACAGACTTTAAATGAAAAGATGTTATAAGAAACAAAAAGGACATTATCTATTAATAAAAGGGACAATCCACCAAGAAGAAATAACAATAATAATGCTTATGCATCCAATCAAGGGGCTCCAAAGTACATGAGACAAACACTGGCAAAACTAAAGGGAGCAATAGTTATTTCTACAATAATAGTGGGAGACTTCAATACACCACTCTCTTCTACAGATAGAACAATTAGATAGATGACCAATAAAGAAACTGAGAAACTAAACATGATAAATGAATTAGACTTAACAGACACATACAGATTGCTGCATCCCAAATTACCAGGATATATATTCTTCTCTAGCACTCATGGCACACTCTCCAGGATGGATCATATGCTGGGGCACAAAACACATCTCAAAAAATTAAAAAAACGCTGAATTTATTAAAAGCACATTCTCTGACTACAATGAAATGCAGCCAGAAATCAATAACCACAAAAGAATCAGAATTTTCACAAATATATAACAACAAATGTATAACAACATACTCCTAAACAATCAGGTCAGTGAAGAAATTGTAAGAGAAACTGGTAAATATACGGAGATGAATGAAAATGAGAACACAGCATAGCAAAACCTATGGGATGCAGGGAAGACAGTGCTGAGGGAAATTTATAGCTCTAAATGCAAACATTAAAAAGGAAGAAAGAGCTAAAACCAAAGATCTAATGGAACAACTAACAAAGCTAGAAAATGAACAGAAAGCTAACCCTAAAGCAAGTAGAAATAAAAGAAATAACAAAGATTAAAGAAAAAATAAATGATCTGGAGAACAAAAGCACAATAGAGAGAATAAGTAAAACCAAAAGTTGGTTCTTTCAGAAGATCAACAAGATTGACAAACCCTTAGCTAGACTTACAAGGTCAAAAAGACAGCATACCCAAATAAACAAAATCAGATGGGGGGGTCATTACTATGGATCCCAAAGAAATTTTAAAAATCACAAGAGGATACTATGAATAACTGCATGGTAAAACACCAGACAACTCAGAGGAAATAGATAATTTCCTGGAAACACATGAACAACTAGACTGACCTGAGAAGAAATAGAGGACCTCAACAAACCAATCACAAATAAAGAGACCCTGTTATCAAATATCTTCCTAAAAAGAAAATCCCAGGGGCAGCTGTCTTCACAGAGGAATTTTACCAAACATTCCAAAAAGAACTGACAACATTCCAGCTCAAATTCTTTCAAAAAATTGAAGGAAAAGGAACACTATCTAATACGTTTCATAAAGCTAACATCACTCTAATACCAAAATCAGATAAAGATACTACAAGAAAGAAAACCTACAGGCCAATCTCCCTAATGAATATAGATGCAAAAATTCCCAACAAAATACTTGCAAACTGAATCTAAAGGTACATTAAAAGAATTATATGCCAGGACCAAGTGGGGTTCATTCCAGGCATACAAAGGTGGTTTAACATATGAAAATCAATGTAATACAACACATTAACACATCAAAAGGGAAAAATCAACTGATCATCTCAATAGATGCTGAAAAAGCATTCGACAAAATTCAGCATCCTTTTTTGATAAAAACACTTCAAGGGTAGGAATTAAAGGAACTTCCTCAATATGATAAAGGGCATATATGAAAAATCCATAGCCAGCATAGTACTCAATGGTGACAGACGGAAAGCCTTCCCCCTAAGATTGGGAAAGAGACAAGGATGCTCGCTGTCACCACTATTCAACATTGTGCTAGAAGTTCTAGCCAGAGTAATTCAGGAAGACAAAGAAATAAAAGGCATCCAAACTGGAAAGGGAGAAGTAAAACTGGCTCTATTTGCAGATGATATGATTCTATAATTGGAAAATCCTGAGAAATCAATGACAAAGCTACCTGAGCTAATAAACAAATTCAGCAAAAATGGCAGGATACAAGATTAAGGCACAAAAGTCAGTAATGACCTAATGGAAGAGGCAATCAAGAAAAAGTTCCATTCACGGTAGCAACTAAAAGAATCAAGTATCTACAAATAAACTTAACCAAAGATGTAAATATCTCTACACAGAAAATTACAAAACTTTCCTAAAAGAAATCAAACAGGACCTAAATCAGTGGAAAGATTCTCCATGTTCATGGATAGGAAGGCTAACTGTCATTAAGACGTCAATTTTATCCAAACTGATCTACAGATTCAAAACAATTCCAATCCAAATTCCAAAAACCTACTTTGCCGACTTGGAAAAGCTAGTTATCAAATTTATTTGGAAGGAAAAGGGGCTCAAATTGCCAAAAACATTCTATAAAAGAACAAAGTAGGAGAACTTACACTTCCTGACTCTAAAGCCTACTATAAAGCCACAGTGTTCAAAACAGCACGGTACTGGCACAAAGACAGACATACTGATCAATGGAATTGAATCAAGAGCTAGTAAAAAGACTCCCAGGTCTATGGTCAACTGATTTTTAACAAGACCCCCAAATCCACTGAACTGGGTCAAAATAGTCTTTTCAACAAATAGGGCTAGGAGAGCTAGATACCATTTCCAAAGGAATGAAAGATGACCCCTACCTCAAACCCTATACAAAAATTAACTCAAAGCGGATCAAAGACCTAAATATAGGAGTCAGTACCATAAAACTCCTAGAAGATAATATAGGGAAACATCTTCAAAACCTAGTAATAGGAGGTAGCTTCTTAGACCTTACTATCAAGGCACAAGCAATGAAATAAAAAGTAGATAAATGGCAACTATTCAAAATCAAAAGCTTCTGTACCTCAAAAAGGTGAAGAGGCAGCCAACACAATGGGAGAAAATATGTGGAAACCATACATCTTATAAGAGACTGATATACAGCATATATAAAGAAATCCTAAAACTCAACAATAGTACAAACAGCCCAATTATAAAATGGCCAAAAGATATGAAAAGACATTTTTATGAAGAGGAAATACAAATGGCTAAAAAACATATGAAAAAATGAACATCTTCACTAGCTATCAGGGAAATGCAAATCAAAACCACAATGAGAAAACATCTCACACCTATAAGAATGGCTGCTATTAAACAAACAGGAAATTACAAATTCTGAAGATGATGTAGAAACACTGCAACTCTTATTCATTGCTGGTGAGAATGTATAATGGTACAGCTGCTGTGGAAGACAGTTTGGTGGTTCCTCAGAAAACTAGATATTGAGTTACCCTATGATCTGGCAATTCCACTTCTAGGTATATATCCAGAAGATCTGAAAGCAATGACATGAACAGACATTTCACACCAATGTTCACAGCGGCATTATTCACAATTGCCAAAAGATGGAAACAATCCAAGTGTCCTTCAACAGATGAATGGATAAACAAAATGTGATGTATGCATATGATGAAATACTATGCAGCAGTAAGAAGGAATGAGGTCCTGAATCATGTGAAAACATGGATGAGCCTTGAGGACATAATGCTGAGTGAAATAAGCCAGACACAAAAGGAGACCTATTATACACTATCACTAATATGAACTCCCTAAATAATGTAAAATCAGTATCTTAAAAATGTAGACTATAGTGGACTTAGAGATAGACAGAAGCCAGAGAAGAGGGAATGATTACCTAATATGTACAGACATGTTAATGAGGGTGAACTTAAGGGTATGGAAATGGACAGGAGTGATGATTGTTCTTTAATGGGATTATGAGTATCAGGCTTGTATTGAAGGCGAACATGATTGAAAGGGTTTTTTAAAGGCATGTATCCCACAGATCAGCACTACAAACATAAATAAGTGCTTGCATGATCTACTTCTAAGGTATGATGCTGGTACAAAGAGTTAACAACAGAATGGTATATGGAAAAACTACCTATTGCAATATTATAGACTTTATGGGAATACCTTACTAGTACCACACTAATACTAGGGATAAATAATCAGGGGCTGATAAGAGCTTTGGGGTGTTTGGGGTTATGATACTTGTTAAAAATTGAGAGTGATGATGACTGTACAACTAAGTGAAGATGGTGTGAGACACTGATTGTTTATCTTGGACAGAATATATGCTATGTGAAATTAGGAACCCCCTACTTAATAAGTCAGGCCCTTGAACTTGAGGCCTGCTCTAATAAAGCTTATGGCTGTACAGGAGGGGCTAATCCTACCCATAATTATGTCTAATAGTCACTTGTAGAGAACCTCTTTTGTTGCTCAGATGTGGCCTTTCTCTTTCCAAGCCCAACTCTGCAAATAAATTCAGTACCCTGCCCCCTATGTGGGACATGACTCCCAGAGGAGTGAGTCTCCCTGGAAATGTGGGACATGACTCCCAGGAATAAGCCTGGCCTAGGCATCAAGGGGTTGAGTGTGCCTTCTTGACCATAAGGGGGAAAAAAGAAAGGGAACAAAAGTAGGTTTCAGTGACTAAGAGATTTCAGATACAGTCAAGATGCTATCCTGGAGGTTACTCTTATGCAGTCTTCAGCTAGCTATTCCAAATAGCCACAGTATGCCAAGCCTAAATCAACAGTAGTCCTGAAAACCCTAAAGAGTACACAGGTCCCTATCTGAGACTCTATAAAAAGTTTCGCTCGCTAAATTTATTTTTCAGAAACCTAAATCCTCCAGAGTGTTCCTATGCCAGATAAGTTCCAAAACCCAGCGGCAACAGCCTCTTTAAGAATATCAACACAGATGCAGCCCTCTTACCCATAATGTCAACACTCCTTATCAATATGAACAAGTTAGGGTGGTCACTGCCTAGATATCCCTGAAGATTGAGAGAGTGATCAAATGAGACAGAGGAATAGCAAGAGACAAGATAGGATTAACCAAAAGATTATGAATACTGAATCTTTATATGAATTTTTTTAGTCTCTAGTGTATTAGAATAGCTAGAAGGAAATAACTGTAATGGTGGAACTGTAACCCATAACATTTTTTGAAATTTGCTCTATAACTACTTGTTAAATAGTACCTCAAAAGCTATCACTTTTCTGTACATATGTTATACTTCACAATAAGGAAATAACTGAAGTTGTAGAAGTGTAACCCATAACATTCTTTAAAATTTGTTCTGTAACTACTTGTTACATCGTACTTTGAAAGTTATCACTTTTCTGTAAATATGTTATATTTCACAACAAAAAATTTTTAAGTACTATAGATAAATAAAAAACAGAATTCTTAAAAACATTCAAGTAACAAACAGGAAGACAGGGGAAAACCAGAGAAATGAAAAACAGAACAGAAAACAAAAAATAAAATGGCAGACTTAAGCCGTAACATATCAAAATTACATTAAATGTAAATGGTCTAAATAAACCAATGAAAAGACAGAAATTGGCATAGTGAATTAAAAAATATGACCCAATTCAATGCTGTCTACAAGAAATACTTCAAATATAACAATACAGGTAAGTTGAAAGTAAAAGGATAGAAATTGAAATAATATGCAAAGATAACGCAGTGGAAAACAGAAATTATTATATTAATATCAGATAAAAAGATTTTAGAGCAAAGAAAATTACAGGAGATAGAGAGGAACATTACATAAGGATAAAACGGTCAATCCACCAAGAAGACAAAGCAATCCTAAATGTATATCCAACAAAAGGCAGAGCTGCAAAATATGTGAAGCAAAAAACTGATAGAATTGAAAGGAGAAATAAACAAATTCACAATTATAGTTGGAGACTTCAACATCCCTCTCTCCTCAACAATAGAACCAACAGACAGAAAATCAGCAAGAATAGAAGAACTCAACAACACCATCAGCCAGTGACGTAATTGACATTTGGAGAATACTGCACCTAACACAAGCAGACTACATTCTTTTCAAGAGCCCATAGAACATATAACAAGGTAAGATAATATCTTGGGCCATGAAACAAACTTTTAACAAATTTTCAAGAATTAAAATCATACAGAGTACATTCTCTGACTACAATAGAATTGAAGTAGAAATCAATAACAGAAAGATGACAGGAAAATCTCCAAACATTTGGAAACTAAAATAGCATACTTCTACAAAAAGCCATAGGTCAAAGAGCAAGTCTCAAGGAAAATTAAAAAATACAATGAACTAAATTAAAATTTAATTACAACATATCAGAATTTGTGGGATATGGCTAATGCAATGCCAAGATGGAAATTTACAGCTCTAAAATATTATGATGGAAAGAGGAAATGTCTTAAACCAATAATCTAAGCACCTACATCAAAAAACTAGGAAAAGGAGGAAAATAAATTTTGAAGTGGAATACAGAAGTAGATGAAGGTCTGGGGAAAATGAAAGTCAACTTGTATGAAATGGCAACATTGGATAGGTAGGTCAACCACTTGGGCCTGAAGTGGGCCTAGGTGGTATATGGCAGAATGTTTGTGCAGGAAGAAAGACCAAATATCAGCATCTTATATCAATGTAGGACATGGCCTAGTTTAGGTAAAGGTAGAAGTCACGCTCTGGGTTCCCTACAGCAGCCATCAGCTCTAAAATCTCAACCAGCTATAAAATTTCAAGACCAAGAGGCAGGAATATATGCACCATATGTTACTGATACATATACATAAACCAATGACACCCCTCCTTGAGCACAAGGAGATCAACACACCAGTTCAAGTCTCATTTGCCAGGGTGTGCCTAAATGCACCGTACCCTACCAGAAAACTATGTTCTTGAGGTGCCAAAGAATCTGGTAAAGATAGTATACCAAAAGAAGATGGTGTGGGAGCCCACTGACTGGATCTAGTATTAATGCTGCAAGGTGAGAGGGAGGAGTGATCCAGAAAATGGTGTGAAGTTTGTTACTCAGGTTTATACTTTAGCTCAGCTCATAAAGACTGGCTTCAAAATCCCCATGAGACAGGGGCTTCCCAGAGAAACCCAAACAAGTTGATTAGCATCTTCAATAGCCCCAGGAGCCTCAGCTGCAGCAGGAGGATGAGGCAGCCACATTGGCACAGACACCAGTACCATTAGCTGGGTACTGGATAAGTGGGTCAGCCACATGGACAGAGACAGTAGTATCAACAGTGCTAAGGGCTGAGAAAACACAAGAGCAGCCCAAGCAGGGGCCCTTCCCCAGAGGTCATCAAAGGTGCTGAAAAGAAGAAAGAGTAGAGGAAAGGAGGCTCTAAAGTACCTACTGAGAAACACACAGCAGATACCTCCAGAGTAAACTCGGTGGGGCTGAGGACTACTCTGGAAGCTGGAGAACTACAGTAGAGCTAGCAAATGTTTACAACTGACTGTTATCTAGAGCCTGGTTTCACTTCCAAGACGGTGCGGCTCAGAGCATTTAGGATATTTCATGTTAGAAATAGATCCAAGGGTGAATATATAGTTACAGAACATACATATAGAAAGAAAATGTGTGTGCATAGTACAAAAAGAGAATTCTTTTCCTAGCACCTAAAAGGTAAGCTTCCAAATCAAGAGAATAACGTTTCCATCCTAAAAATTAATGTGTATTGTGCACTTAAGCTTGGTTGTTTCTAGGAACTCCATGACAGGTGACCCATTTAAGAAGCTTAAATTTCAGTATGTAACAGAAGTTAACATGGGCCTAAAAGGACACCCTTAAATGCATGTGTAGTACAGACATGGCTTATTTAGCCCTTGAGATGAAGGGGAGGAAAAGGGAAGAGGTTGGAAGAAACAGAGGACCCTAGACATTTCAATTTACTTCTGATGCCAGCTGGCAAGGTGGGTGTGTAATCCCAGAGAAGGACCTGCCATAGGGGTGAGGAGTTGGGCTTCCCTCTTCATTTAAAAGTGACCAGCCATTTCCTCCCACCATCCGCAGAGAAACAGCCTCACAAAAGAAGCCTGGAGAGAGACAACTAGATCCTAAAAAGCCCAACCCAAACCAGGAAACATAGAATGTAAATAAAGGCTTTTTTTCTCCTCCAGCCAGGAAAGCCCCCATAAGCTCCTCACACTTGGCCTCAAGTGTCTCCAATTAACAATCTTCTTCAAATAACTAGGTAAAAACAGTTCTAGGTTTTCCTCCAATCAATTTCTCCAGATATGAAGGGCTAATTTTAAAAGTACATTGTGGAATATAACTGCAGGACTGAAAATATTTAATATATGTTACCTGACTAGCACTTTAATCAGATAATAACTCTGATATTCTACTTTTTGATACCTAAGATACTTAAAAAGCAAAGTTTGAATTCTAGCTACCCTTTTCACACACTTAAGATAACTGACATTCTAACCCAATTCACTGAACATTATTCTAAACCATGAGTAAATATTTTAAGCTTTTTAGGGCATTTGATCCCTGTCTTAACTATTCAACTCTACTGTTGTAGTGTGAAAGAAAACACAGACAATACATAAACAAATGGACATGCCGTGTTCTAATAAAATTTCATTTACGGACAATGAAACCTGAATTTCACATAATCATTAAGTGTCATGAAATACGACTCTTCTTTTGATTTCTTCCAACCATTTAAAAATGAAAAAAAAAAACCAAAACCTATTTTTAACTTGTGGACCATACAGAAACAGGGAGCAGTCCAGGCTGTAGTGTGCCAATCCCTGCTCTAAACCAAGACTTGATGCCCGCCTGAAGAGACATAAAATTTCAGACTTTCCCTGATAAAAAGCAGTAATTTCAAACCAGCATCTCCCACAAAACTTATGTTAAAGTGTCAGCATTGGGGAGGGGCAGATTTTGTAAGTGCACAGCAATACATTATAACGAAAACAGCACTTGAAAACTAACTTACAGAACTGTAATTTATTAGGTATATAAAGCTACAAAATTCACTTGTCCTCTTCAGGGCTCAATCTTCTCCTTTCTAGCCAATTTCTAATAACCTTCTACATCATTGAAAGGAGAGGGAATCATAGCTATAATTTACTAAACTAATGTTAAATGTTGTCTGAGATACATAGCAAATATCTCTATTTCTACTATTTAGAGGTGCTGAAGCAAAGACACTTTCAAAAGTCTTTTATCATGGGAATGACTCTCAGGAATGAGCCTGGCCCTGGCAGTGAGGGATTGAAAATGCCTACTTGATCAAAAGAGGGAAAAAAGAAAGGTAACAAGCTAAGGTCACAGCGGCTGAGAGATCACAAATAGAGTCAAGAGGCTCTCCTGGAGGTTTCTGTTATGCAAGCTCCAGCTAGACATCTCAACTGGTCACAGCATGCCGTGCCCTTACCAAAAGTAGTCCCCAAATACCTAGGTCCCTACCTGAGATTCCATAAAAGATGCACTCACTAAGTTTTTTCTCTTAGAAACTTAAATCCACCAGAGTGTTCCTATGCCAGAGAAGTCCTAAAACCCTGAGGCAACAGCCTCTTTAAGAACAACAATCAGATGCAGCCCTCTTCCCATACTGTTGATATCCCCTTTGAAAAAGTTAGGGTGCTCACTGCCTAGACACCCCTGAAGATGGAGAAAGAGATTAAGTGAGAGGAAGGGTAGCAACAAACAAGATAAGATTTAACAAAGGTCTATGAATACCAAAACTTAATATATATATATATACACACACACACACACACACACACACACACACACACACACACACACACACACACATACATGATGATAGGGTGTTGGAATAGCTGGAAGGAGGTAGATGACATGGTAGAATTGTACAGTATAGCATCCTTTGAAATTTGCTCTATAGCTACTCGTTGAATTGTGCTTTGAAAGTCTTCACCTTTCTGTATATACCCTATATTGCATAATAAGGAAAGAATTGAAACTGTGGAACTATAACCCATAACAATTTTTTAAATCACCTATATAACTGCTTATTGCGCTGTACATGGAAAGTTAACACCTTTCTGTATGTATGTTATGTTTTACAATAACGGAAATAGCTGAAGTTGTGGAACTGTGACCCATGACATTCTTTGAAATTAGTTCTCTAAATACCTGTTGAATGATACTTTGTAAGTTATCACTCTTAGATATAGATGTTAAAGTTCAATTAAAAATGCATTTAAAAAAGATGGGAGACAGATTTGGCCTATGGGCTGTACTGTGCCAACCCTTCATCTAGCTGTGTGGTATTCCATTATACGGGCATACCATAATTGATTTAACAAACCCTTTATTAATAGATACTAAAAATTTTATTACAAGTAATTCTACACAATCTTGTAATCCTTGCTTACTTTTATAAATATATCTGTGAGAGAAATTCCTAGAAGTGGAATTGCTAGGTCAAATGCATGCCATTTAAAAATTTGTCAGAAATTGCCAGATTACTTTTCATAGAGGTTGTATCAGTTGGCACTCCCACCAACAATATTTGAGAGTGCCTGTTTTCTCACATGCTTGCCAAATCTGGGCCTGTAAAAAATGTTATATACTTCAGATTAGCTCTAAAATTAAAGTATTATTTTAAAAAGTCTTTTAACATTATTATTCCAGTCTATTCTGGAATCTAGAGCCTATTTATGATACTTTCAATAGCCCAGGCAGCAAAAACCACAAACAAGATAGAGCCAAAGAAATCTGCATCCAGACATATTCAAATCAAACTGCTGAAAATAAAGACAAAGAAAAAAAATCTTGAAAGCAGCCAGAGCAAAACAACACATTACCTTATAAAGGAGCAACAATTCAAATTTGGATTTTTCATCAGAACTCATGGAGTTCAGAAGCAAGTGGCATAACATGTTTGAAGTGCTGACAGAAAAGAACTGTTAACACAGAATTCTACATCCAGCAAAAATATCCCTTAGGAATGAAGGTAAAATAAAGACATTCTCAGTGAAGAAAAACTAAGACTTTTTAGCCACCAGACCTGCTCTAAAAGAATTACTAGAGGAAGTTCTTCAAACAGTTGGGAAATGATACCAGAAGGAAATTTAGAACATCAAGAATGAAAGATGAACAAGAGAAATGGCAAATATTTAGGTAAACATAATAGACTATTCTCCTGAGTTCTGACAGCAAAAATGATAATGAGTGATAGGATTTTCAACAGATGTAGATGAAATATGTAAGGCAACTATAACACAAAGGGGGCAGGATAAAGGGACTTATAGGTTTGTAAAGATTCTATAGTAATCCTGAAGCAGTAAAATATTGATTCTAAGTAGACTGTGCAAAGCTAAGTATATATATTATAAACCCTAGAGTAATCACAAACAAACTATACAACAAGATAAACTTGGTCACTCTCTGCCTCTCTTTGCTCCTACGAAGATGGCAGCGCAGTCACCCAAGTTGGTGCTGTTTGTATGCTTGGGTAACATTTGTCAATCACCCATTGCAGAAGCGGTATTCAGAAAACTTGTAATTGATCATAACTGGAGGACAGACAGTGCCACAACATCCACTTATGAGATAGGAAACCCTCCTGATTATGGAGGGCAACACTGCATGAAGAAGCATATTTCTGTAAATCACATTGCCTGGCAGGTTACCAAAGAAGACTTTGCCACATCTGATTACATACTATGTATCAATGAAAGCAGTCTGAGAAATCTGAATAGAAAAGATAGTTAAGTTAAAACTGCAAAGCAAAAATTGAACTACTTGGGAGCTATGAGCCACAAAAACAACTTATTATTGAAGATCCGTATTATGGGAATGACTCTGATTTTGAGACTGTGGACCATCAGTGTGTTAGATACTGCAAAGCATTTTTGAAGAAGTCACAGTAAAACTGCATCCATTCAGTGCTGAAGGCCAACAAATTATTAACATCTTTACAGCGATGTTCTAAGTTTTTCAATCAGTGTGTTAAAAGTGTAATGCTTCATAGCTCAAGGCCACAATTTTTTTCAACTGACTTATTTTTTTTTAATCTTAAAAAATAATTGTAGGTGGAAATTAATGTTATGTTTGGCAGAAGAATTTTAAAAAATCTTTGATTCAGACAGTTTATGGGGCACATTAAATGTTCTTAAACAAATTGGACCACTTATCTTGCCCCAATTACAAAAACAGTAGAACAAAATAGTAGAAACACAAAATATAATGTTTTGTGTGTATCTTGTAACAATCATTTCTTTCCAATGTTTAACCTTAAGAAAATAATCCAGTGACAGCTAGATTCTAATATGCTTAATTATGATTTTAATAAGTAATTAAAACGTCACTTTCAGGCCCAAGTCAAGATCTGAGCCCAGTGAGACTTTTACATAACCTACCTCTTTATTAAGTCAGTATGTGTAAACTGATGGACAAATGTCCTCTATTCACCTATACTACCTCTCTTTTTCCCCAGGGCCTTTTATTGAATTAGATATCCTTAGTTATAGGAGTTCACAATCTTGACTGGAAGTATTTTGATTCACACATACCCTGGGTGCAAACTTATCATGTTAGAAGGATAGGAAAGAGAATGATTTATGGAATAAATGTTTAGCATTATTTTTGATTTTGGTTTATCTAGTGTATTTCATGAGTAGGTCAGGTTTTTTGTTCCTATTTGGACCACCTTGCCTATGAAGATTTATATCCAGAAAGGACACTGTATGCTGTTTCATCTTATGCTCACTTTGACAAATGTGTCTGTTTTATATGCACATATAACCCAAATGTCAAATATTACATATTGGCTTAGATTGGAAAAATTAGTTTAAAAAGCTGGAAAAAGAGAATTCTGTTATGTTGAAGTCCTTAAATAATATGTTAAGTGTTCTTTTATCACTGTTCATTTATAGGAGAATATAGGTAATTTCTGTGTACTTTGAGATAACTGTAACTTCAAATTCATTTGGATATATATCAGAAAAGGTTGTTTTCAAACTAAACTGGGGAGTATAAAAATATAATTGAAATATAGAAAAAATATAATCTTGAAATTATAGTAAATTAAAATGGAGTACCAACACCATTCAAAGAATGCAAAAGAAGGCAAGAGAGTAGAAAAAGAGGAAAGAAAAACAGAGGTAACAAAAAGAAGAGAAATAATAAAATGGTAGGCCTAAATCCAAGAGTAATTACATTAAATGTAGTGGTCTAAGCACCAATCAAGATAGAAATTGTCAGAACAGATTTAGAAAACATGACCCAACAACATGCAGTCTGTAAGAAAATCATTTTAAATATAATGATAAATGTAGATAAAAATGAAAGGATGACAAAAGATAAATAACACAAATAATAATAAGAAAGCTGAATTCAGAGCAAAGAAGATTACAAGGATAAGGAGGGATATAAAGGGACATTATATAATGCAAAAAGGACTAACTCATCCAAAAGACATAACAATCCTAAATGTGGATTGTTCAAAACATGTGAAATAAAAACTGCCACATCTAAAATGAGAGACAAAAAGACCCACAATTATAATTGGAGGCTTCAACATTCCTCTCTAATTAACATAAAGACCAATTAAAAAATTAGCAAAAATACATGAGAACTGAACACTCACCAACCAAGTTGAATTAGCTGACATGTATAGAACACTCCACCTTACAACAGCAGCATACACATTCTTTTCAAGTGTACATGGAAAATTCAACAAGATAGACCATATCCTGGGCTATAAAACAAACCTTATGTGTCAACTTGGCTAGACCATGGTGCCCAGTGGTTTCCTCAAACACTGGTCTAGATGTTGCTGTGAAGGTATTTTGTAGATGTAATTAACATGTAAAATCAGTTGACTTTAAATAAAGGAGATTACCCTTAGTAATGTGGGGTGGGCTTCATCCAATCAGTTGAAGGCCTTAAGAGGAAAAACTGAAGTCTCCTGAAGAAGAAGGTTCGACGTATAACATCAACTCTTGCCTGAGTTTAGTTTGTCAGCTTGCTTTACAAATTTCAGACTTGCCAGCCCCCACAATCACGAGCCAATTCTTTAAAATAAATAAATACACACACACACACACACACACACACACATACATACATACATACGTACATACACTATTGGTTTTGTTTATCTGGATAAGCCTGACTGAGACACTCCCACATAAAAAAAAATTATTGAAATCTTACAGAGTATGTTCCTGACCATTATGGAATCAAAATGTAACAGAGAAATAGGGGGAATCTTCAAATACCTGGGTATTAAACTGCATACATCTAAATAATCCATGAATGAAAGAGAAACTCTCAAGAGAAAATAGGAAATATTTTGAACTGAAGGAAAAATGAAAATACAACATAACCCAATTTGTGGGCTGTGCTGAAGCAGTACTTGGAGGGAAATTTATAGCATTAAATGATTTTTTAGAGAAAAAAGAAAGGTCTTGAATCAGAAACCTTCACTTCCACCTTAGGGAACTATAAGAAGAGCAAAATAAACCCAAAACAATCAGAAAAAGGAAATAATCAATGTAAAGCAGAAATCATAGTAACTGAATACAGAAAAATGAGAAAAATCAATGAAACCACAAAACCTGGCTCTTTGAAAAGATTAATAAAATTGATAAATCTCTATCAAAAATTACAAAGAAAATAAGAGAAAACACTCAAATTACCAATATCAGGGATGAAAGAAGGGATAGCACTACAGACCCCCCAATATTAAAAGGATAATAACACTAGGGATACTATGAACAACTCTACAGCAATTAAATTAGACAAATGAAATGGCCCAATTCCTAGAAAACCACAAACTACAAAAACTTATTGAAGATGAAATAGATAACCTGCATAATTCTATATCTAGTAAGACAATTGAATTCAAAGTTATAAACTTTTTGAAAAAGAAACATCCAGGCTCAGATGGTTTCACTGGCAAATCCCAACAAACATTTAAAGAAGAATTAACACCAGTTGTGCATGATCACTTCCAGAAATTTGGAAAGGAAGGAATACTTCCCATTTCATTTTATGAAGTCCTGATACCAAAATCAGGTAAATGCCATACAAAAAAAGGAAAATTAAGGACCAATACCCCTTGAGGAAGCAAAAATCCTCAAGAAAAGATTAGAAAATCGAATCCAGCAACATATAAAAATAACTATACACCACAACCAAGTGGGGTTTATCCAGAGAATGCAAGGCAAATTAATGAATATCACTGAATTGTATGCTTGAAAGTGGTTAAAATGGAAAATTATGAGATCATATTGTTACTACAATCAAAAAAAATTTTTTTAAAGTTAGGTGTAATCCAGTAGCCTTGATTCTTGAAGATAACTGTAACTATATAGCTTGTATGGATTGACTGTGTAATTGTGAAAACCTTGTGACTGACACTTCCTTTACATGGTGTATGGACATAAGAGGAAGAAAATAAAGATAAAAAATAAATAAATGATAGGGGGTATAAGGGGTATGGGATGTTTCAGGTGTTCTTTTTTCTTTTTTGAGTAATAAAATAAAAGTTAGGAGTAACTTCTAACAGGATAGAGAATGTATAACTTCCAAAGTTACACTTTTCTACACTTCCTAATATAGAAAAAAGGGAACGAAAGAAAACCTGATCAATTCATTATAAGGGAGAAAAATGGAGAAAAAGGAGCAAAGAAAAATCATGACAAATAGAAGACATTATGATAATTAAAATATTTCCAAATATTACAATAAAAATTAATCAATGTAACAACCACTAGTCAAAAAGAGAAAAAAATACATAATCATATCAAATGATGCAGATAAAAGCATTCATCAAAACTGAGCATGCATTCATGATAGAAACTCTCAGCAAACCAGGAATAGAAGGCAACATCCTCAACCTGATAAAAGATTTTAAAGGTAAAAGACTTGAAGGCAAAAGGCAATGTTTCCCCCTCATATCAAGAAACGATGTCGCCTCTCACCATTGCTATCCAAAATCATACTGGAAGTCTTAGCCTGTACAATAAGGGATGAAAAAGAAATAAAAAGCATATAGATTGAAAGAAAAAATTAAAACTAACCCTACTTTCAGAAAACCCCAAAGAATCAACAAAAACTCCTATAACTAATAAATTTGTTTAGTAAGGTAGCAGTATATACATACGGTCAATGCACAAAAATCAGTATTTCTATACAATAGCAATGAACAATTAGAAACTGATTTTTTAAGAGATTATCACTTACAATAGCTCCAAAGAAATGAAATACTTAGGCATTAATCTAATGAAACATATTTAGGATCTGTATGTTGAAAACTACAAAACACTAATGGAAGAAATCAAAGAAAATCTAAAGAAATAGAGAAACATACCATATTCAAACTATAGGAGACTCTCCATATTAAAGAGCCAATTCTCTCCAAATTCATCAATAGATTTAACCTAATTCCAATAAAAATCCCAGCAAGATTTTTCTGTAGATATAAACAAGTTGATTCTAAAAGATATAAGGAAGAACAAAAGAACTAGAACAGCTAACACAATTTTGAGAAAAGAAGGAAAAAGTTGGAGGAATCACACTAACTGATTTTAAGACTTAATATGAAGCTACAGTAATCAACACAGTAGTACTGGCAAAGTGATAAACACATAGATCACATAGCTCATAGAACACAAGAGAGTCCAGAAACAGACTCGCATACATGAAGTCAACTGATTTTTTAAAAAGATGCAAAAGCAATTCAAAGGAGAAGAGTCTTTTCAACAAATGGTAACCATTAGACATCCATATGCAAAAGAAAAATGGACCTAATGGACCTAAACTTCACACCATGTACAAAGATTATCTCAAAATGGGCAAAGGCCTAAATGTAGAGCATAAAACTTTTAGAAGAAAACATATGAGAAAATCTTCATGAACTAGGGGTAATCAAAGTATTCTTAAATTTGAGTCCAAAAGTACAATCTTTTAAAAAGTGATAAGCTGGAACTTCATCAAAATTAAAATTGTGCTTGGTGATTGACACAGGTAAGAGAATGAAAAGCCAAGCTACAGAAGAGAAAATATTTGCAAATCACATAACCAACAAACGATTTGTATCCAGAACATTAAAAAAAAAAACTGTCAATAATTACAGTAAGAAAACAAAAACCCAGTTTTGAAATGTATAAAAGGCTTGAACAGACACCTCTCTGATAGGTTTGATATGTAATCACAATTTTTAAATAAGTCATGAATTCAAAGTTAGCCCAGCTATTTTTCATTGTAAAGGTAGGAGCCATGCTCCTTCTAGCCCTCTTTATCCCAGGGAAGAAGCTGGCCTTTATTAATAAAATAAATCACTTTATTGTGAAACTTTTAAATGTTTTTTAATAATCACCATGAAAAAATGGGTTGAAAAATTTTTTCCCCACTCATCCTCCATATCCTCAATCCACTCCACCCCCCCCCCTCTCTAGTGTTTCAGAATTTTGGTTCATACTGTCTGCAGAAGATTCCCTATGATGCATGGAAAGTTGGCACTTTGGTTCTTTTGTATGAATGGGCATGATACCTGGATCATTTCTGAGCTTGAGTTTTTATTGTGAGATATTTGTTTTATGCCTCTTTTAATAAAGCTATCAAACTGACATTGAATATTTATAAATACCAGTTGCTAGTGAACCATATTCTAGCCTGCCCTTCCTGTTTCCCAGGAATGTTTCAAATTTGTATGTGTTTAATTCTCAGTAGTCCTGTGGATAATTGACCTTTTATTAATATGAAAGAAACCCACTCTTTTGCTTGACTCCATTTTAAGTCCTTTGGGTGCTGACAGGGCAGACTATACCACTCTATTTGGGCTTTGTCCTCCACTTTCAACCTGGGCAAATACAAATCAAAGACTGACATTAAGTACTAGTGGAGCCTACTGTGGGGAGTGGAAAGGTGGTTGCATAGGGCTGAGCAGTGCCTGGAACGCACAGACTGTTTGCTGAAATTGGTGATTTGATTATGTTATTGAGTAGTGTAAAAAAGAAAGTGCTAAAATTAAACCTATTAGGGAAAATGAGGCTATATCATAAGCTGCAGTATGTTTTGCCAAAGCTATTAGATTTTTGAGACAGCTGGTAGTTTATCAATTTTTATTGTAACAATATAGTCATTTTTATGGCCATTACCAGCAAAAGTGGACTATAAGAATAGAGTTTGACAGGAAAAAAGGGCCTTGTGTGAGTCTATTTGCTCTGGATCTCCTAAAACAATGGTTCTTGATGCCATTCTCTCAGCTATAGGTAGAACGGTAACATGACAAAGGAACATCAGTGTCTCATTTTGTGAGAGTAGTTCCAGAAAGTCTTTGCACCATGTTCTTGAGCACCTTTAGAGCTGTCCAGTCTCTTTCCTGTGAAGACCTCTTCAGGTACCAGCATGACCACAAAGGGTATTTCAAGCTTCTGGTACAACATCAAAACCAGCAATCAGCAGTGGATTTCAGGGACTCTGAGCAGGATGGGGCATGACCTACAGGCAATGTAGAACATTGGGGGTGTTAAAATATAATTTTCAACATCACATACAAATCCAGAATGAACACATGTCAAAGACTTATTTGACTTATTAGTGAGGGAATTAGCCAGATGTAAAGCTGATTCAAAGAGTATTTGAATATTTGAGAGACCGATTCAAAGAAGTTTTTGAATATCGAGAGACTTAGTATACACAGGCACTGAAAGTAAGAATACTGGACTAAGAATGCTAGATTAGACACACAAATGGTTGATGTCCTACAGGATAATTAAGCTATAATCTTTGGGATGGTTTCTTCCACCAAACACAATTTTTTAAAACTCCACCAGACAAAACAATCAGTTAACATACAACTTCACAGAGTCTGGACCTAATCATAGGTGAGTCATAAACCAAACAAACGTGCAATATCCTTGAGAACCAAATCATCCTTGGGTGGGCCTCTCAGCCAATGTTCCAATATGACACTGAAAGTACATGTAGTCAATCATCCCTTTGCCTTATTTCTAAGTTTTAAATAATTTCTATTAACAAGGGGCTAGTGATTTGTTTTGCAACTAAGTCAAAGGCTTTGGAAGTTAAAATTAAGGTCCTGGGGGGGTCAGCCATTAGAGTAGTGTGGTAACATTTATATATTTTACATCACACAAGCATTCTAAGGCAGTCATCCATTTACCTTTTAAAACAATCATAGGATCTCAGAAGTCATCTGAGATCCAGTCATCTCCTAGGGCAGGAATGCTTTCTTTAACAGGTGATCATGAAGCATGTGTGTACAAAGAAGAAGGAATCTAACATTCATTGGGTGTCTATTATGTGCAAGTTTATTTTCAAAGGGCCAAATTTCTTTTCACAATGTAACATGTTACCTATACATTTAGCCCCATTTATCAAATAAATGGATTTCTTCAGCATAATTGTGTTGAATTATATCTTAATTTAAAAAATCAATATACAGTATAATTTACCCTTTTAAAGCATTTTTCAAGTTCTGACAAATGCACACGGTTGTAGTCACTGCCGCAAAAAAAATTCACAACCGTTCCAAGTACAATTGCTTTTTAAATGACAATTAGTCAACAACTATTTATTGACTACTGATGTGTCCAGTAAGTCACTGATTACAGTCTCTAGGGATAGGTGGGGTGGTAAGAAGGCAGGAGAAGTAAAAGGCAGTATGTCTACCTCCCAAGAACTTCCACACTCTGTAGCTAGTGAGGCACAGCTTCACACACTTGAACCAATCAGGCAATCCACGAAAACGAATAGGCAATACACTAGGTAATAAACTGCATGAGATTAGAAGATGTGGGCCCTAGTCTTGAGACTGCTATCAGGAAACCAAAAATAAGCCATTTCTTATCACTGTTTTTATCTGGGCCTTGCTTTCCTCATTCAAAACTGGAGGGGTTATCCCAGACAATCTCTAATGTCCCTCCTAATTATAAGCAACTGTGATTCAGATAATGAGGGTTCATAGTGAGAATGGAGGGCTGGGAAGTTGGAAACAGCTTTATGGCATTGACATGGACCATAGGTTGGCCCCACCCCATAGGGTTAGTAAAAGAGAGAAAAGAGTGAGGGATCCAGGATGGAGCTGGGGAAAGGGGCTATGAAGACGGATGTGAATACAGTAGATCTAAGAAATGCAAGGTGTTATTCTGGAAGACTGTGTTGAACCCAAGCCTTGAACTGTTTTGAAAACCAAGGGGAGACATGAGACTTGGGAAGCTTGGTGATCTATTAAGCAATGAGAGGACTGATCCACAATAACCTTTTACTGAATACCTGCCATAGGCATTTCCTCTTGGTCCTGAGGATACAAACCGTGCCCTTTCATTTATTTATTGCTGCCTAACAAATCACCCCCTTACTCAGTGGCTTAAAAAACAAACATTTCATTTGCTCACAATTCTCTGGGTCAGCAATGTGGGCTATGATCAGCTGGGTGGTCTGGGTGGTTCATCTGCTGGTCTTACCTAGGGTCTCTCATGCAGTTTCAGTCATCAGGCAATGTGACTGAGGCTGAATATTCTAAGATGGCCTCATTCACATGTCTTGACGGTTGGCTGTTAACTGGGTCTCTCTCTCCACATCATCTCTCTCTCCACCAGGCTAGCCCAGGTTCCTTCATATGGTTGCTCTGGGGTTCTCAGGGAGCAAGACGGGATGCTATAAGACATTTGAGACCCAGGCTCAGAAGTTACCTAGTGTTACTCCTGTTGTATTCTACTGGCTAAAGAAAGTCATAAGGAGGCCCAGATTCAAGGAGCACAGAAACAGATTCCACTTCATGATGGGAGGAGTTGCAAAGTCACATTCTAATGTGCATACAGAGATTAGAGGACTTTGTGGCCATTAAGCAATCTACTATACATCTCATTTGGGTAAATGGTTGTTATGCACCTTTAGTTCTGTAGGCCTTCAGAGGTAGAAGGAGCCATTGAGGAGGAAAAGAGTTTTTGAGTGATCCTGCAGGAAGAAAAGGATGGGACAAACCCAGAGGAATGGGGAGAACACTACAGGCAGAGGCAGCAAGACAGAGGGGCAGGATAAGCCATGGTAGTGCTTAGACACTAGTGAATGCATGCTTGAAGGGAATGGGTAGAGAAGAGTATTTGGGAAGTTAAGAGGTAAGGATGGTGGGAAAGGTTAGATTGGGTGTAGGGAACCTTGACAGCCAGGCTCCCAGGAGTGCAGACCTATCGACTGTGTAGTGGGCAGCCAGGTTTTGGTGATGGTGGCCTAGTGGCAGGGTTGTAGATAGGGAAGAGACTTTTAGAGCCTGCATCCTTATGGACAGAAGACTGGAGGGAAGTTGAGTTGGATGTGGAATACAGTGGCACAGAGCTCACGGCAAGAAAGAAGTGTAGAGATGGTTTTCCTAAATGCAAGTGCCTACACAGATTCTCTTCAATGGGCTAAAGGGCATAATTGGAGCATTTAGAGGTAGGTTTACTTAGAAGTATGTGTGTGTGTGTGTGTGTGTATGTGTGTGTGTGTATAAAGCATTTATCCCAGATTTAAGTTAGTTATCCTAGGAGGAGCTGAATTGAGGCTCATAACACACACACACACACACACACACACACACACACACACACACCTTTCCTGTGTAGGATGCAAGTTTCACGTGAGACAAGTAGGATACCGATGTTTGTTGTCAAAATTTTGTTTGTATTCGAAAAAAAATCCTGCTGCTCTTTAACATTGTAAGTAGGCAAGGGATTATGAGGGCTAGAAACTATGATGGTGTCAGGGAAATGCTGCCTCAGTTTTGACTGCAATCTAGACCTGAAGCCATGCTCCCCCCAGGCAGACAGTGCAGACGCAATTTCACACCTGTCACAATGGTAGTGTGGCAAACCAGCAGTTAGTTTCCTTTAATAGTTTGCAAAATGAATATTTTTTCCAAACTATTGTTCCCTACAGGATTTATGTGCCCATTAGAACATGTTACCTGTTTTTTTAAAAACAAAAAAAAAGAATTGATGCTTGGTTTGTGAATTAAGTAGGAGGCAGCAATTCTTCAGGTATTTGTGGGAAACGTAGAGAATTTGAGGGTTTCCTACCTCTTTGGGAGTGGTAAACTAGTTGTACATCTTCAAGTCATGTGTATATGAAATAGGTTACAGAGTAAGGAAGCATGGTGTTAGGTGCCAAAATGAATAGAAAAGACAGTACTAGGGAATATGGAACAGGGATGGTGTCCAAAAAGGCAGAGTTTGGAGGGGCATCTTGCTGAGATAAAATGTGCAGGAATTTGAAAGAATGGGCCCGACTGGCACTGGCAGGACAAAGAAAGAAAGATGTTGTTACAGGTGTAAAGAAGGGTCCCAGGTGAACAAGAGCACTGGATTGTTGGTGGTGCTAGGGGAGGGGAGTTGGTGAAGATAGTCCAGATGACATCCCTAGGACTGTGTGTTCAAGACTTCTTGTACTACCCTATTCCCCTAAAATCCAGGTGAAGAATTATTCCCAGTTGATGGATTATGTCATGTGAATATATTACAAAACAACGGAACTAAAAGCCAAAAAAAGGAAGTACATTTAGGTTCCTCTGTGCACATACTAGATTTCATCCACTGTGTACCTTGTAGGATAAGGGAAAGTTCTCTAGGGGAAAACACAACCCCTCTGCTCTTGATGCTTTTTCAGACTGAACCAGATGGTACTGTATAGCAGCCTCAGTCACATTTTATAAAGATTCAGTGCTCTAGGGAGAGGTATGGGTCGGCATGCTGAGTTTCTGCAATTCCCTTCTCAATGTGCTTAATTGGGGACGTTTCCTTGTAAAGAGATGTTTTAAAATAGCAGAAACTAGAATACAGTTTACCAGAGAATGCGATGGGGGTAGGGAATGTCGAGTTAATGGTTAAATTGTACAGAGTTTCTATATGGGTTGATCGTAGAGTCTTGGTAATGGATGGAGGTGATCCATTACCACGGATGGTGGTAGCATGACATTGTGAATGTAATTAACAGCACTGAATTATGTATTTGAATGTGGTTAAAAGGGGAAATTTTAGGTTGTATATACATTACTAGAATAAAAATTAAAAAAAACAGGATTGTACAACACAAATAGTGAACACTATTGTGAAAAATGGACTACAGTTAATAGTACCATTATAAAAATGTTCTTTCATGAATTGTAACAAATGCACCACACTAACGCAAGGTGTTAAGAATAGGGTGGTATATGGGAACTCTGTATTTCATGCATGATTTTTCTATAAACTTACAATTTCTCTAGTTAAAACAAAATAGAATTTGTGAAATTATAAATAGTTCACATCATGAGGGCTCCAAGAAATAAGGCCTTGCCAGTGTCCTCAACAGTTAGCTTTAAAAAAGCTTAAAAACAATGTTTAGTAATTATCCAAATTACTTATTTCTTGGGGAAGTACTTGCAGAGCCTGGCCTGGGGCTTGGTATTAGCAAGCACTCAGTGAGTGTCAGTTGAATCTGAGCTTTTTACAGTTGCTTGTACAAAATATAGCAATACACTAAATTTTGGTTGGACATGCTTCTTTAAAAACTGGGCATCTGGTCCAACCTTTGCAAGTTACAAAGGACTCCCCATATACCTAAATTGCTAAATTTTTTTACCACTGAGTACCACTTTTGAAATTTCTCCCATAGAAGAAGGTTTGTCTACCAAACATACCACACTTATGGATTAGTCAATTTTTACATTTTATAAATCAAAAAGGAATGTTTCTGATAAGAAAAGGTTCTATTCAACATGAGATAATAATATATTCACTACGCCAGACACTGCTCAGCATATTATCCTTAATATGCCATTCAATTAGCACAACAATCCCAATGGTTATTAACTTCATGTTACAAATAAGGAAACTGAGATGCAGAAAAATAAACACCACTCAAGGGTGCATGTTTAATAAGAAAAAGAAGCAGAATTAAAACCCAGGTATCTGCCATTTTTCCATTCTAGCATCAACTTGTACTAACTAGTTTTACCATGAATAACAGTACAATCCTAGCAATATTACTCCTGGGAATTTATCTCAGGGAAATGCACACTTATGTGCACAAAAATATCTACACATGAATGGTTATTGAAGCTCTACTCATAACCACCAAAAAATTGGAAACAATCCAAAATGATTAAACAACCTTGGTACACCGATAAAATGGAATACAACTCAGTAATAAAAAGGAACAAACTATTGATACACACAACAATTTGGATGAATCTCAAAAGCAATATGCTGAGTGTAAAAATCAAGACTCAAAAGGTACACACAGTCTCATTCCATTTATGTGACAACCTCAAAAAGACATGACTAGAGAGATGGAGAACAGATCAGTGGTTGCCAGGGAGGAAAGAGAGTGTAACTAAAGAGCTGGCACAAAGGAGTTTTTTGGGGTAATGGAACTGTTCTGTATCTTGACTGTGGTAGGTGGTAGTGGTTACATGAATTTGTACATATGTTAAAATTCACAGAACAGTATATACCCAAAAAGTCACTATCACTATTAATATAAACTATAACTAACAATAGCTTTTAGGTTTAAAAATTAAAATAGCTACATATAATGTGAAGCAAAGAATCATCAGGCCACATATCCAAACTGAATGATGACAGTCATCTGTTTAAATAAACATTCCTTAAAACTTAGGGGAAAAAAGTTAGATAAGCATGGGTGCTTATTCCCTTAAAAATACAATTATTTCACTAAAATTTCAGGTGGCACTACATATGATTAAGCAACTTTCATAGTAAAACAAAAATAAGTAATAAAAATTAACTCTGGGAAAGAGAATGTGATGGGATGAGAGTGCTCTTTCTACAATTTTCATTATTTACTAGAATGCATTCATGTATCACTAGTATAATTAAAAACAAAATGTTTAAAAGAATTTTTTAACAAGGCTTCTAGTTGAAATGGAGATCATTTCCCAAGTTGCACTATTCCTCCCTCCACTGGGATTTCATTGCCCTTGGGGACTCCTTGGTCACTCCACCTACCAGGTCAGGCTTTTGTTCTAGTCATCACCTAGTGCCTCACTTGTAACACAGTGCGAATTCAATAAACATTTGCTGAACTGAACTGAATTGTAACTGGCATTGCAAAGAACAAAAGTGACAAAGACATGGTCACTAACAAAAGCTATAATCTAGGTAGACTAAATCATGCTATAATTTTGAATGAGGTAAATTCATGATTATTACTGAATGCTAATGATGTGCTCCATAATTATAAAGGCACACATACAATTTTGGAAGAGAGCAAGAAAAACATATAACATACTACCATACTGCAGAGGTTTTTTTAAAGCCTAAAATAGGCAGAACCCAAACCAGAATCAATTAGACCTGGCTCCCCAGCCATAAAACCATAAAACTCAAGGGGGCTGGAGGAAAAGTAAAGGGAAAAAACTCATCTATACTGAGTTACCATATGCAACACATTGAGTTAGACAGTTACGCATACATTAAAACTCATTTTAAGGAATGTTTATTTAAACAGATGACTGTCATCATTCAGTTTGGATATGTGGCCCGATGATTCTTTGCTTCACATTATATGTAGCTATTTTAATTTTTAAACCCAAAAGCTATTGTTAGTTATAGTTTATATTAATAGTGATACTGACTTTTTGGGTATTTTATGACTTCCAGCTTCAGCTCAAACACATAAAGCGTCGGGAAGCCATCATTCCCACCTCACAAGAAAAATGCTGGACAAACTGAAAATCAACTGCTCTTCTCAGATCCATCAGAGAAATGAGGTCACAATACCTGTACAGACAAGGGCCTGTAGGGAGACACAGGATCCCAGCGTTTGCTCACCTAGGGCAGAAGCCTTGAGAAGCTGTATAAGCCTGTAGAAGGACTGAACTGGAGATTTTAACAAATTATTGGAGGCTAGAATATGGGTTAGTGGGCTAGTTTGGATGTATTATGTCCCCCAGAAAAAGCCATGATCTTTTTTTTTTTCTCAGTAAAAGTAGATTTATTATAATATTTAATCAGTTCAGAGATGCTGCATCTGTATTTCAATAGCTAAAACATAAATTGAAGTACCAGTATCAGGAGAGCACAGTTTTTATTCCAAGAAAATTTATATGATGGATCACTGACACTGGGAAACTAGACTTTGCAATTATACAATACAGAGATAGAATAACAATATACTTTGCATTATGACATATTATGCTTTCACAAATTTTTTTTTTAATTCAGTTTTATTGAAATATATTCACAAACCATACAGTCATCCATGGTATACAATCAAATGTTCACAGTATGATCATATAGTTATGCGTTCATCACCACAATCTATTTCTGAACATTTTTCTTACATCAGAAAGAATCAGAATAAGAATAAAAAATAAAAGTGAAAAGAGAATACCCAAACCATCCCCCCATCCCACCCTATTTGTCATTTAGTTTTTATTCCCATTTTTCTACTGATTTTTTTTTCAATTTTTTAACTTTGTTTATCAAAAAATTAAAAACAAACAGGCAAACAACAACCAAAAAACCCCACAACATTTCAAACAAAGCAATGGATTAAGGAAAACAAATAACCTAAAATAACTACTTTGCTTCCAATATGTTCCTACCATACCCCAAGAAAATTAATAAACCATGTCCAAACAGAGGAGTAAGAAAAACAAATAATCTAAAATAACTACATTGCTTCCAACATGTTCCTACCATACCCCAAGAAAATTAACAACCCCTAAGAAAACAAAGGAATAAGAGAAAAAAAAAACCTAAAATAACTCTATTGCTTCCAACATGATCTTACTATATCCAAGAAAGTTTACAAACCATAATCATTCCTGAGCATTCCCATAACATTGAGATTACCCTCCATAGTTTATCTGTTCTTATTAGATTATCATTCCCCCTCCACTAATTGGTATCTCTAGGTCCCCTACATTCTACAGTATAAAACATTGTACATTTTTCACAGAATTCACATTAGTGGTAACATACAATATCTCTCTTTTTGTGCCTGGCTTATTTTGCTCAGCATTATGTCTTCTTTTTTTTTTTTTAATCTTCATTTTATTGAGATATATTCGTACACCACGCAGTCATACAAAACAAATCGTACTTTCGATTGTTCACAGTACCATTACATAGTTGTACATTCATCACGCAAATCAATCCCTGACACCTTCATTAGCACACACATAAGAATAACAAGAATAATAATTAGAGTGAAAAAGAGCAATTGAAGTAAAAAAGAACACTGGGTACCTTTGTCTGTTTGTTTCCTTCCCCTATTTTTCTACTCATCCATCCATAAACTAAACAAAGTGGAGTGTGGTCCTTATGGCTTTCCCAATCCCCTTGTCACCCCTCATAAGCTACATTTTTATACAACTGTCTTCGAGATGCATGGGTTCTGGGTTGTAGTTTGATAGTTTCAGGTATCCACCACCAGCTACCCCAATTCTTTAGAACCTAAAAAGGGTTGTCTAAAGTGTGCGTAAGAGTGCCCACCAGAGTGACCTCTCGGCTCCTTTTGGATTCTCTCTGCCACTGAAGCTTATTTCATTTCCTTTCACATCCCCCTTTTGGTCAAGAAGATGTTCTCCGTCCCACGATGCCAGGTCTACATTCCTCCCCGGGAGTCGTATTCCACGTTGCCAGGGAGATTCACTCCCCTGGGTGTCTGATCCCACGTAGGGGGGAGGGCAGTGATTTCACCTTTCAAGTTGGCTTAGCTAGAGAGACAGGGCCACATCTGAGCAACAAAGAGGCATTCAGGAGGAGGCTCTTAGGCACAACCATAGGGGGGCCTAGCCTCTCCTTTGCAGCAGCCGTCTTCCCAAGGGTAAAACCTGTGGTAGAGGGCTCAACCCATCAAACCTCCAGTCCCCTATGTCTGTGGTCATGTTAGCAACCATGGGGGTGGGGTAGGCGAATACCCCTGCATTCTCCACAGGCTCCTCAAGGGGGCACTGCATCTTTTTTTTTTTCCCTTGTTTTTTTTTTTTTTTTTTTTAACTTTCCCTTCTTTTTTAAATCAACTGTATGAAAAAAAAGTTAAAAAGAAAACAAACATACAATAAAAGAACATTTCAAAGAGACCATAACAAGGGAGTAAGAAAAAGACAACTAACCTCAGATAACTGCTTAACTTCCAACAGGTTCCTACTTTACCCCAAGAAAGTTACCTAATATACCAACATTTCTGTGAACTTGCTCCTACTATATCCATCAGAAATTCACAGACCATAGTCATTCCTGGGCATCCCCAGAACGTTAAATACCTTATCTGTTCTTCTTGGATTATTGTTCCCCCTTCCTTAATTGCTCTCTATTGCTAGTTCCCCTACATTCTACATTATAAGCCATTTGTTTTACATTTTTCAAAGTTCACATTAGTGGTAGCATATAATATTTCTCTTTTTGTGCCTGGCTTATTTCGCTTAGCATTATGTCTTCAAGGTTCATCCATGTTGTCATTGTTTCACCAGATCGTTCCTTCTTACTGCCGCGTAGTATTCCATCATGTGTATATACCACATTTTATTTATCCACTCATCTGTTGAAGGACATTAGGGTTGTTTCCATCTCTTGGCAATTGTGAATAATGCTGCTATGAACATTGGCGTGCAGATATCTGTTCGTGTCACTGCTTTCCGATCTTCCGGGTATATACCGAGAAGTGCAATCGCTGGATCGAATGGTAAATCTATATCTAGTTTTCTAAGGAACTGCCAGACTGACTTTCAGAGTGGATGAACCATTATACAGTCCCACCAACAGTGAATAAGAGTTCCAATTTCTCCACATCCCCTCCAGCATTTGTAGTTTCCTGTTTGTTTAATGGCAGCCATTCTAACCGGTGTTAGATGGTATCTCATTGTGGTATTAATTTGCATCTCTCTAATAGCTAGTGAAGCTGAACGTTTTTTCATGTGTTTCTTGGCCATTTGTATTTCCTCTTCAGAGAACTGTCTTTTCATATCTTTTGCCCATTTTATAATTGGGCCTACTGTACTATTGTCATTGAGTTGTAGGATTTCTTTATATATGTAAGATATCAGTCTTTTGTCAGATACATGGTTTCCAAAAATTTTTTCCCATTGAGTTGGCTGCCTCTTTACCTTTTTGAGAAATTCCTTTGAGGTGCAGAAACTTCTAAGCTTGAGGAGTTCCCATTTATCTATTTTCTCTTTTGTTGCTTGTGCTTTGGGTGTAAAGTCTAGGAATTGGCCGCCTAATACAAGGTCTTGAAGATGTTTTCCTACATTATCTTCTAGGAGTTTTATGGTACTTTCTTTTATATTGAGATCTTTGGTCCATTTTGAGTTAATTTTTCTGTAGGGGGTGAGGTAGGGGTCCTCTTTCATTCTTTTGGATATGGATATCCAACTCTCCCAGCCCCATTTGTTGAAAAGACCATTATGACTCAGTTCAGTGATTTTGGGGGCCTTATCAAAGAGCAGTCGGCCATAGATCTGAGGGTCTATCTCCGAATTCTCAATTCGATTCCATTGATCTATATGTCTATCTTTGTGCCAGTCCCATGCTGTTTTGGCAACTGTGGCTTTATAATAAGCTTCAAAGTCAGGGAGTGTAAGTCCTCCCACTTCGTTTTTCTTTTTTAGAGTGTCTTTAGCAATTCGAGGCATCTTCCCTTTCCAAATAAATTTAATAACTAGCTTTTGCAAGTCTGCAAAGTAGGTTGTTGGAATTTTGATTGGGATTGCATTGAATCTGTAGATGAGTTTGGGTAGAATTGACATCTTAATGACATTTAGTCTTCCTATCCATGAACATGGAATATTTTTCCATCTTTTAAGGTCCCCTTCTATTTCTTTTAGTAGAGTTATGTAGTTTTCTTTGTATAGGTCTTTTACATCTTTGGTTAAGTTGATTCCTAGGTACTTGATTTTTTTAGTTGCTATTGAAAATGGTATCTTTTTCCTGAGTGTCTCTTCAGTTTGTTCATTTCTAGCATATAGAAACATTACTGACTTATGTGCATTAACCTTCTATCCCGCTACTTTGCTAAATTTGTTTATTAGCTCTAGTAGGTGTATCGTCGATTTCTCAGGGTTTTCTAGATATAAGATCATATATCTGCAAACAATGACAGTTTTACTTCTTCTTTTCCAATTTGGATGCCTTTTATTTCTTTGTCTTCCCGGATTGCCCTGGCTAGCACTTCCAGCACAATGTTGAATAACAGTGGTGACAGCGGGCATCCTTGTCCTGTTCCTGATCTTAGAGGGAAGGCTTTCAGTCTCTCACCATTGAGTACTATGCTGGCTGTCGGTTTTTCATATATGCTCTTTATCATGTTGAGGAAGTTTCCCTCAATTCCTACCTTTTGAAGCGTTTTTATCAAAAACGGATGTTGGATTTTGTCAAATGCTTTTTCAGCATCTATTGAGATGATCAATTGATTTTTCCCTTTTGACTTGTTAATGTGTTGTAATACATTGATTGATTTTCTTATGTTGAACCATCCTTGCATGCCTGGAATAAACCCCACTTGGTCATGGTTTATGATTTTTTTAATGTGTCTTTGGATTCGATTTGCAAGTATTTTGTTGAGGATTTTTGCATCTATATTCATTAGGGAGATTGGCTGGTAGTTTTCCTTTTTTGTAGCATCTTTGCCTGGTTTTGGTATTAGATTGATGTTAGCTTCATAAAATTAGTTAGGTAGTGTTCCATTTTCTTCAATGTTTTGAAAGAGTTTGAGTAAGATTGGTGTCAGTTCTTTCTGGAAAGTTTGGTAGTATTCCCCTGTGAAGCCATCTGGCCCTGGGCATTTATTTGTGGGAAGATTTTTGATGACTGATTGGATCTCTTTGCTTGTGATGGGTTGGTTGAGGTCTTCTGTTTCTTCTCTGGTCAGTCTAGGTTGTTCATATGTTTCCAGGAAGTTGTCCATTTCCTCTACATTATCCAGTTTTTTGCCATACAGTTGTTCATAGTATCCTCTTATAATTTTTTTAATTTCTTCAGGATCTGCAGTTATGTCACCTTTTTCATTCATTATTTTGTTTATATGGGTCTTCTCTCTTTTTGATTTTGTCAGTCTAGCTAGGGGCTTGTCAATCTTGTTGATCTTCTCAAAGAACCAACTTTTGGTGATAGTTATCCTCTCTATTGTTTTTTTTTTTCTCTATGTCATTTATTTCTGCTTTAATCCTTGTTATTTCTTTTCTTGTACTTGTTTAGGATTGGTTTGCTGTTCATTTTCTAGCTTCTTCAGTTGATCCATTAGTTCTTTGATTTTGGCTCTTTCTTCCTTTTTAATATATGCATTTAGTGCTATAAATTTCCCCCTTAGCAATGCTTTTGCTGCATCCCATAGGTTTTGGTATGTTGTGTTCTCATTTTCATTCGTGTCTATATATTTAGCAATTTCTCTTGCTATTTCTTCTTTAACCCACTGATTGTTTAGGAGTGTGTTGTTTAACCTCCAGGTATTTGTGAATTTTCTAAGTCTCTGATGGTTATTGACTTCTGATTGTATTCCATTGTGGTCAGAGAATGTGCTTTGAATAATTTCAATCTTTTTAAATTTATTAAGGCTTGTTTTATGTCCCAGCATATGATCTATTCTGGAGAAAGTTCCGTTAGCACTAGAAAAGTATGTGTATCCTGGTGATTTGGGATGTAATGTCCTGTATATGTCTGTTAAATATAATTCATTTATCAGATTGTTTAGGTTTTCAATTTCCTTATTGGTCTTCTGTCTGGTTGATCTATCTATAGGAGAGAGTGATGTGTTGAAGTCTCCCACAATTATTGTGGAAACATCAATTGCTTCTTTAGTTTTGCCAGTGTTTCTCTCATGTATTTTGTGGCACCTTGATTGGGTGCATAGACATTTATGATTGTTATTTCTTCTTGCTGAATTGCCCCTTTTATTAGTACGTAGTGGCCTTCTTTGTCTCTCAAAACATCCCTGCATTTGAAGTCTATTTTATCTGAGATTAATATTGCTACACCTGCTTTCTTTTGGCTGTAGCTTGCATGAAATATTTTTTTCCATCCTTTCACTTTCAGTTTCTTTGTGTCCCTGTGTCTAAGATGAGTCTCTTGTATGCAACATATTGATGGTTCATGTTTTTTGATCCATTCTGCGAATCTATATCTTTTAATTGGGGAGTTTAATCCATTTACATTCAACGTTATAACTGTGAAGGCATTTCTTGAATCAGCCATCTTATCCTTTGGTTTATGTTTGTCATATTTTTCCCCTCTGTCTATTAATATCCTTTATTGTACCCATACCGAATCTCTTTAGTACTGAACCTTTCTCCAAGTGTCTCTGTCCTTTCTTTGTTTCTCTGTCTGTAGGGCTCCCTTGAGTATCTCCAGTAGGGCAGGTCTCTTGTTAGCAAATTCTCTCAGCATTTGTTTGTCTGTGAAAAATTTAAGCTCTCCCTCAAATTTGAAGGAGAGCTTTGCTGGATAAAGTATTCTTGGCTGGAAATTTTTCTCACTCAGAATTTTAAATATATCGTGCCACTGCCTTCTCACCTCCATGGTGGCTGCTGAGTAGTCACTACTTAGTCTTATGCTGTTTCCTTTGTATGTGGTGAATTGCTTTTCTCTTGCTGCTTTCAGAACTTGCTCCTTCTCTTCTGTGTTTGATAGTGTGATCAGTATATGTCTCGGAGTGGGTTTATTTGGATTTATTCTATTTGGAGTTCGCTGAGCATTTATGATTTGTGTATTTATGTTGTTTTGAAGATTTGGGAAGTTTTCCCCAACAATTTCTTTGAATACTCTTCCTAGACCTTTACCCTTTTCTTCCCCTTCTGAGACACCAATGAGTCTTATATTTGGACGTTTCATATTATCTATCATATCCCTGAGGTCCATTTTGATTTTTTCAATTTTTTTCCTCATTCTTTCTTTTATGCTTTCATTTTCCATTCTGTCATCTTCGAGGTCACTGATTCGTTGTTCAACTTCCTCTAGTCTTGTACTATGAGTGTCCAGAATCTTTTTAATTTGGTCAACAGTTTCTTTAATTTCCATAAGATCATCTATTTTTTTATTTAGTCTTGCAATGTCTTCTTTATGCTCTTCTAGGGTCTTCTTGATTTCCTTTATCTCCCATACTATGGTCTCATTGTTCATCTTTAGTTCTTTGAGTAGCTGCTCTAGGTGCTGTTTCTCTTCTGGTCTTTTGATTTGGGTGCTTGGGCTTGGGTTATCCATATCGTCTGGTTTTTTCATATGCTTTATAATTTTCTGTTGTTTTTGGCCTCATGGCATTTGCTAAACTTGATAGGGTTCTTTTAGGATTTGTAGACCAATTGAAGTCCTTATCTCTAATTTATCAGATCTACAGCTTTGTGGAGTACACTTTCTCTAACTAACCAGCAGGTGGCGTCCACGAGCCACCTGTTCTCCACAAGCCAGTTCTCCCCTGCTTAGCCTTTTTGGTGAGTGGGGGAGTGAGTCTTGTGGGGTCCAATTGGTGTACCAAGCTTGCGTGTGCAGTTGGTGTTGCCTGCCCTGTATATGGGGCGTATTTCTGGGCAGTCGGTGGGGGGGGGGTGGCTCTAACAATCAAATCTCCCTGGTGATCCTAGAGTTTTAAAGCTGCTGCAATAGTCTAATCCTTCAGTTGAGTCCTGCCACAGTTTGTCTCTGCCACTGACCCACAAGTCCTTGGTATTGTTGTATGGCTCCTGAGACTTGCAAGTGGGCCCCTCTTCCAGGCCATGCACCCCGGGTCCTCTGTTGAGGGATGACTGTGCTATGTCACAGGTGAGTGCCGTCCCCCCAGGGCAGTTCTGGGCTGGTGGGCTGTGTAGGGAGGCTCCCAGTCTGCTGAAATGATGGCTGAATGGGGCTTTGTTAATTCACACTGCTCTACCTTCCCAACTCTGGGACAATCAGCTGAGGTTGCAGGGAAGGCTAATGTCCACGCCCAGTTTTGTGGTCTGTGCCTGTTATTTGAAGCACTTCCGTCACACTGGGTTGTCTGGGGCAGTTCTGGGCTATGGGTCTGGCGATGGGCAGGAGTGTTTCCTGTCCACCAGGATGATGGCTGTGGGCGGATACCCCCCTTTTCTTGGGAAGTTGTGGTGTTTAGTGAATTTTCTCAGCCACTGGATTATTGCGTTTTGTCTCAGAGCTCTCCCAGTTCTGCTCTTGACTTGACCTGCCCAAATAGTAAGTCTTTGAAGCTTTCTGTATTGGGCTTTTTAGAGTAATTGTTTTAGAAAAAGAAAAAAGGATTAAAAAACAAAACAAAAAAAAAAAAAAACAGGCCCTCCTCAGAGATCTAATGGGTTATTGAAATGCTAAGAGACAAAGCAACCAGGGCCATTAAGGAAAGGTCCACAGGGCAGAGAGATCAGCTTTTCTTCGGGATTTGCATATGCGCCTCAGGGCCCTTCCCCGTTCTCTGTTCACCAGAACTCTAAAAATCCTCCGCTTTTATTTTGGAGTTTTTTGTGTTGTTTTTTTTCTATGCCTGTCTCCTCTCTGCTGGGCTGGCTGCTCTCAGATTCTCTGGTGTCTGGTCTCAGTCTATCTATGGTTGGAGTCTGGATCAGTAGAATGAGTTTCCAATAAGAGCAGCCACTGCAGTTCTCCCTTCTCCTTCCTGGAGCTGACAGCCCCTCCTCCCCCGGGATTGAGCCTGGCAGGGAGGGGCGCGGGTCCCCTGGCCGCAAAAACTTACAGATTTCGCTGATCTCAGCAGTTCCACGTTTTCATGAGTGTTGTATGAAGTATGCCCAAAGTCAGATTGCTCTTTGGTGTCCAGTCCACGCAGTTCCTGGCTTTCTACCTACTTTCCTGGAGGAGTAATTAAACATACAGCTTACCAGTCTGCCATCTTGCCCCGCCTCCAATTTTTATGTTTAATAGTTTTCCTTAAGCTAAAAATATTATCACTAACTCCCTTCTAATAAGAATAATAAATATATTTCTTCATCTTCTAACAACACTGAATTTATATACTACCATCACTACAGCAATTTTAACACTCATAAAATATTCTTTAATCCAAAGTTGTTTTTTTAATATGAGTTATCTAGTTACAAAGCTCATAACTATTTGCATTTATATTGAACCCCGTCTCCAGGAAATAAAAAAAAAGAAACCTTTAGTCATTAGCTAATTGGACCACTAAAATTGAGATACCATTGTGATTTTTTTAAATAATTCAATTTCACTGAGATATATTCACATACCATACAGTCATACAGAGCCTACAATCAGCTGTTCACAGTACCACCATATATTTGTGCATCCATCACCAAAATTGATTTTTGAACATTTTCATTGCCACACACACAAAAGTAATAAGCATAAAAATTAAAGTGAAAAAGAACAATTACAGTAAAAAAGAACACTGAGTGCTTTTTTTTTTTTTGCCCCTGTTTTTCTACTCATCCATCTATACACTGGACAAAGAGGGTGTGATCCACATGGCTTTCCCAATCACACTGTCACCCCTCATAAGCTGCACTGTTATACAATCGTCTTCAAGATTCAAGGATTCTGGGTGGTAGTTTGACAGTTTCAGGTATTTACTGCTAGCTATTCCAATTCATTAGAACCTAAAAAGAGTTACCTATATTATGCATAAGAGTGCCCACCAGAGTGACCTCTCGGATCCTTTTGGAATCTCTCAGCCACTGAAACTTATTTCATTTCCTTTCACATCCCCCTTTCGGTTAAGAAGATGTTCTCCATCCCACGATGCCGGGTCCAGATTCCTCCCCAGGAGTCATATTCCACCTTGCCAGGGGTATTTACACCCCTGGGTGTCAGATCCCACATAGTGGGGAGGGCAGTGATTTCCTCTGCCAAGTTAAAGCCATGATCTTTTAATCCAATCTAATGGGATATTGGGATTAGGTTGTTTCCATGGAGATATGACCCACCCAACTGTGAGTGACACCTTTGGTTAGGGTGTGACCTCTGATTGAATGTTTCCATGGAAGTGTGGCCCTGATCCATTCAGCGTGGGCCTTGATTAGTTCACTGGAGCTCTATAAAAGCTCAGACAGGAGCTCACTGGTTGTTGCAGTTCACAGAGACATTTTGAAGACGGCTGTCAAAAGCCGATGCTTTGGAAAACGCCATTTTGAAACGCAACCTAGGAGCAGACACCAGCCACATGCCTTCCCAGCTAACAGAGGTTTTCCAGATGCCAATGGCGTTTCTCCAGTGAAGGTACCCTATTGTTGATGCCTTACCTTGGACACGTTAAGGCCTTAAGACTGTAATTGTGAAACCAAAAAACCCCCTTTATAGAAGCCAATCCATTTCTGGTATTTTGCATAATGGCAGCATTAGCAAACCAGAACAGCTAGCATAGGAGAGTGAAGTTCCTGGGTGCCACAGTCATGGAGGGAGGGGCTTACCACCCTCTTACATGCTTTTTCTCCAAGAACCCCATCAGAGTCTCACAGTGAAGACAGGGAGAATCCCAAAGAAAGCTTCCACCATGGTGCTGGCTGGTGGAGGAAAACATTTACAATGAATCCCTTTCCTTTATTTTCAGTACAGAACAAATTCTTAATTACAGGGGGAAGGATTTAATACCCATTGCTTGAGGAAACTGGTGGATATCAGCTTCAGTTGGAGGGAAAAGGAACAGGGGGAAAAACAAAAAGAAGCACCACCCCTGGAGAAGGAGCAGGAAATATTATGAAGGTCACAGTTCAAAACTCAGGTTCCAGTACCTAAGTCTGAAGTTTAATCGTATCAGAGAACTCCTTCCTCTCCCACCAATAACCACATAGTTAACTAGGTGATTAGTAGTGGTGGCACAGGACTCCCAGAAAGCAGCACAAAGGAGTCAAAAAGAAGGTATTACTAGAGAAATCAGAATTCTCTGGTGCCCTTAACAAAAACAAACATCAAACATAGGCCAACTCCTGATTAGATTAACACAAATCCCTCACACTGAAGGCATAGCAGAAAGAAACTCAAGTTCTCCAAACTATCCAAATATCAAGGATTTACCTCAGTATTTCTTGTCCTAAACAAAGTGTTCTTTAAACAAATATTTATGAGGCATAACAAAAGGCAATAAAACCCTCCAAGTGACAAAGCAATCATAAGCTCCAAATTCAGTCATGACAGAGATGCTGGAACTTTCAGACATTAAATTCAAAAACTGTGATTAATGTTAAAGACTCTAATGGAAAATAAAGACAACATGCAATACCAGACAGATAATTTCAGCAAAGAGAGGGACTGGGGTGGGGTTTGGGAATGGGGACTTAAAGCTTAAATTGTACAGTTTCTATTTGGGTTGATCATAAAGTCTTGGTAATGGATGGTGGTGATGGTAGTACAACATTGTGAATATAATTAACAGCACTGAATTATATATTTTAATGTGGTTAAAAGGGTAAGTTTTAAGTGGTATGTAAGTTACTAGAATAAAAATGAAAAAAAAAACACCAAATAGACAAAAGACTGTACAAAACAGTGAAACCTATTGAAAACAATGGACTATAGTTAATAGTATAATTATAAAAATGTTCTTTTACAAATTTTAATAAATGTACCACACTAATGGAAGGTGGTAAGAATAGGATGATATATGAGAAACTGTATTTTATGCATGATTTCTCTGTCAACTTACAATTTCTCTAATAAAAAATTAACTTTTTAAAAAGAGTCATATGGAAATGCTAGAAATAAATACAGTAAAAAAAATAAAGTTTGCCTTAAATTTGCTCAACAGTAGATGACACAGCCAAGGAAAGAATCAGTGAACTTGAATATTCACCCAAACTGAAACACAAATATACAAAAGAGTGAAAAAAAACAAAACAAAACAAAACAGAACACCACATTCAAAAAGTGCAGGACAATATTAAACCATGTAACATAATTGTAATTGGAATCCTACAAGGAGAAAAACAGAGAGAATGGAACAGAAGAATCATTTTGAAGAAATAATGGCTGAGAACTTTCCAAAGTTAGTGACAAACAACAAACTACAGACACAAGAAATTGAGAAAACACAAAGCAGAATAAATACAAAGAAAAAAAAAGCCACACCTAGGCATATCATATTCAAACTGCTGAAAACCCATGACAAAGAGAAAATCTTGAAGGCAGTCAGAGGGAAAAAAGGCATTATAACTATAGAGGATGATCAAGGATAAGAATTACAGTATATTTCTCATCAGAAACTACATGACCAAGGCACAGTGGAACATGTTGAAAGTGGGGAGGAGGGGAATGGTAGGACCTTGTCAACCTAGAATTCAATATCCAATGAAAATATCCTTTAAACATAAAGGAAAAGTGAAGACTCTCTCAAACTAAAAAGGCAGAAGACCTGCCCTACAAGAAATGTTAAATTCTTCAGACCAAAAGATTATAATTAAGGTCAGAAACTTGGATTAACATAAAGAAATGAAGAGCATTGGGAAAGGAATAAATGAAAGAAAAATACAAATTTTTATTTTTGAAAACTCAATTTCCCAGACACCAGCCCAGGGGCAATCTTGGAAGCAGGCCTTCCAAAGGCAGCAGCCTTTGGCCCGCTATGTTAACTCTTTTCTGCAAAATAGGGTCTACATAAAAACCCTACAGCTAACATCATTTTTAACGATGAGAGACTGATTGCTTTCCCCTTAAGATCAGAACAAGGTAAGGGTGTACTCCCTCACCACTAGTATTCGACATCATACTGAAAATCCTAGCTAGTGCAATAAAGCAAGATAAGAAAAAAGAGCAAACAAATTGGAAAGAAATAAAACTGTCTTTACCACATATTATATAATTATCTATTTACAAAACTCCAAAGAATTGAAAGAAAAAAAAAGCACTCCTGGTAGTAATAAATAAGTTTAGAAAAGTCACAGAACACAAGGTCAATATACCAAGATCAATTGTTTTCCTACATATCTGCAACGAACAAATGGAATTTGAAATTACAAAAAAAAAATACTATTTATAATAGCACCCCCCAAAATGAAGTACTTAGGTATAAATCAAACAAACTAGGATCTTAAGTGGAAAACTATATAACACTAATGAAAGAAATCAAAGAAGACCAAATTATTGAAGAGCTGTACAATGCTGAGGTATTAGAAGACTCAAAATGTTAAGTTGTCAACTCTCTCACATTTGATCTGTAGATTTAACACAATCCCAATCAAAATTCTAGCAACTTTTTTTGTAGATATGAACAAGCTGATTAGAAAATTTATATACAAAAGCCAAGGTACTAAAATAGCCTAACCAATTATGAAAAAGAATAAAAAAGTCAGAGTACTCATATTACCTGATTTCAAGACTTACTTTTAATAAAACTACAGTAATCAATACAGTGTGGTATTGGGAAAATGACAGACATACAAATCAATGCAACAGAAGAGTCCAGAAATAGGCCCACATAAATATAGTCAACTGATTTTTGACACAGGTGCAAAGGCACTTTGATGGAGAAAGGACCATCTTTTAAACATATGATGCTGGAACAACCTGACATCCGTATGTTCAAAACTATAAAATTTCTAGAAGAAAACACAGGGGAAAACCTATGTGGGACCCTGGGTTTGGTAATAAGTTTTTAGGTACAACACCAAAAGAATGATCCACGAAACAAAAATTTTGATAAACTGCAGTCCACCAAATTGAAATTTTTGTTTTGTGAAAGACACTGCTAAAGGAATGAAAATACAAGCCATAAACAGGGAAAAATATTTGTAAATCACAGAGCTAATAAAGGACTTATATCAAGCATATATAAAGAACTCTTAAAACTTGACAGTAACAAAACAACCCAATTTTTAAAATAGGCATAAAATCGGAACAGACACTTCACCAAATATACATAGCTGACAACTGCATGAAAAGATGCTCAACATCATATTCCATTAGGGAAATGCATATTAAACAATGAGATACTACTACACACCTCTTAGAATGACTAAAATAAAACTGACAATACCAAATGCTGGTGAGGATGCACAGCAACAGGAACTCTCATTCATGACTGGTGGGAATGCAAAATGGTAGTACCACTATGGAAGGGAAGATATTTCAGCAGTTTCTTATAAAGACAGCAATGCCACACCTAGATATTTACCCAAATGAACTGAAAAGTTGCGTTCACCCAAAAATCTGTATGTTAATGTTTACAGCAGCTTTATCCATAACTGCCAAAAAACTGGAAGCAAACAAGTTGTCCTTCAATAGGTGAATGAAAAAAACTGTGGTACATCCATTCAATAAAATATTATTCAGTAATAAAAAGGAACATAACATGGATAAACCTTAAAATGCATGAGGCTAAGTGAAAGAAGCAGACCAAAAGGCTAAATATCATATGATTCCATTCATATAACATTCTGGAAAATGCAAGGCTATAAGGATAAAAACAGATGAGTGGTACCAGAGGGTTGGGGATGGGGAAGTGACTGACTATAAAGGGAAAGCATAGGGGAATATTTAGGGTGATAGTATTATTCCATTTCATATCAGAGTGGTGGATATATAAAGCTATGCATTTGTCAAAATCCATGGAACTTTAGAGTACAAGTGAACTTTAATGCAAGCAATTAAAAAAATCAACCAGGAGGTTGGGGGAATTCCAGGATGGAGTGAAGAATGTGACAAAATAATCTAACTGTACTAAAATGTACGACATAAGCTCACTGAATGAGGAGGGGAGCTAACCTAAGTAACTTTGGAAAATTCTGGTATAAGTTTTAAAGACAAAAGACAAAAGGAACTGTCCATAAACCCTTCACTCTAGTTGATAAAGTTGCTTGGGGTACAGATTAACAATTCTAAAACTACCATTCACAGAAGTATATATTCTTGCATACTGGGGTTGAGTAAATAAGTAAACGGATGGCGGATGGTGGGAGTAAGATTTCTCACTACTGAAAAGGTAAGTTACAGATGCAAGTACAGAAGATGTGCCAGTTTGGATGTATTATGTCCCCAAAAATGCCACTATCTTTGATGCAGTCTTGTCTGGGCAAGAATTGACTGGACTGTAATTCTTTGATTAGGTGTTTCCATGGAGATGCGACCCACTCAACTGTAGGTGATAACTCTGGTTGGATAATTTCCATGGAGGTGTGGCCCCACCCATTCAGCATGGGCCTTGGTTAGCTTCCTGCAGCACTATATAAGCTCAGACAGAAGGAGTGAGCTTGCTGCAGCCGAGAAGGACACTTTGAGGAACACACAGGAGTTGAGAGAGGAGCTGCAACTTATAGAGACATTTTGAAGACAGCCATTGGAAGCTGATGCAAACATTTTGGAGAATGCCATTTTGAAACACAACCTGGGAGCAAGCAGACACCAACTACATGCCTTCCCAGCTAACAGAGGTTTTCCAGATGCCATTGGCCATCCTCCAGTGAAGGTACCCAACTGTCAATGCGTTACCTTGGACAGTTTATTGCCTCAAGACTGTAACTATGTAACCAAATAAACCCCCTTTTATAAAAGCCAATCCATTTCTGGTATTTTGCATTCCAGGAGCATTAGCAAACCAGAACACAAGGCTAGAATGAACCATGTGGTACTAGATTAGAGTGAGAGACATCAGTATGAATTCATATTTAGCTTAGTATAGATATAGATGGATACAGAAATAATTATAGATACATGGTCACATATGGGTCAGTATATACACATATTTTCTAACTCTACTGAGAGGATCTAGAAGCAATGACGCATCTCTGCACCCACACAATTGGGATGACTCTGGCCTTGGCCACATTATTGCTTTGGATGATGGGACAACAGCAAATTTGACACAAGCAGACACTTGAAAAGTGTTTATACACTGGTGCTTGACCTCGCTTGCTACTCTTTGAGACTGAGATCACCATGTTAAAAAGCCCAAACTAGTCTGCTGGAGGATATGAGACCACATGGAGTGGAGATGAGCCATCCCAACTTAGGGCCTTTTAGATCAACCAACCTGCCAACCGCCAGCTATGTAGTGAGGGCATCCTAAATCATCCAGTGACTAGCTGACCACCCTCCCCAACTGACCACCAACACAAGAGAGAGCTCAGACCAGAACTTCCTTGTCCACCCATAGAATCATGAGCCAAACAAAATGGCTGTTTCAATTCAGTAACTTTCAGGGTATTTCGTTTGCAGCAAACCTGCCTGATACAGGTTATTTAAAAGTAAACATGTTTGTGGTCCAGTACGTATCAAGAAAGAGAAGGGAACACTGGCTTTCCTCTCATAAAGTTTACTCTGTATATAAGAATAGCTTCAAAAAGAAAAACCTTAGTACCTGGATGAGAATAAATGAATACATAAGTATTGAAAAATGCTTGTCTTGCCATATTCTCACAAAGGCACTGCTTGCCATCACAGATGGCACCAAAAATTTTTTTCCACTTAGTAACTGAAATATCTTTATCATGATATATTTAAACCAAAGTTCTTATATTCAACAGTTCCATTTCTAACACTGAACAACAACTCAGGTTTCCAGGAATTACTTTTTCTTCAAATTCGGATTTTTCCACGTTTGACAGGGCTTAGTCAAAGCTAAAAGAGCTCCCTTAATGAAGCCTAAAAAGCATCAGATACGTGAACCTAATATAAGCTCATTCTAGAAGCATTCTGCAGGACCAGCTTCTTCCAGAATCATAGTAACTCTTTTCAGCCATGTTAATAATGATGAGCAATGAACAGTGCTTAAGACCTACCTACTACACACTTGGGCCAGAAACACTGCTTTTATTGGCTTACAGGGTACTGAAGGGGAAATGACTTTTTAAAACCACTTTTGTTTAGGCCTCACTAGATGCTGTTCAAGATTACACTTACACACACACACACACACACACACACACACACACACACACGCACATGCATGTGTGCAGAGTGCATGGGTTCAGGAAAGGTGGAAAACACCTTCCAGAAGCCTCCCATTGCCCTTGGAATAAAACACTAGGTACTTAACGAGGTCCCATGAGGCCCTATCAATCTACCCCCGCCTACTTCATCTCTCTTTCCCCAAAATCTAGCCAAACCTCTGTGGATCCTTCCCATGTCTCTCTCCCGCCTCAGATAACTCACAATAACTGCTGTCCCTGCTGCCTGGCAATCTCTTCTCTCTACCTTTTTGCCTTGCTACTCATCCTTCCAGCCCCAGGGCATGCTGTTGGTTTCCCTCACAGAGGAATTCTACCTCTTTCTTGATGTGTGACTTTGGGCAAGTTACTTTTGCTTCACCTGAGCCTTACACCTCAGTGAGATATCCTATGTAAAGCACTTAGCACAGTGCTCAGCACACAGGAAATGGTTAACAAATCATCACGGCTATTATTGTTATTATCCCAAATGATCATCTCTACCATAGCTCTTAGGACAATGGATAGATTATTTATTTGTTGGAAAAACAGAAACACCTTCTTGGTCTCACTTTAACACCTAATACCTTCATGCTACTTCCCCATAATTTCCATTTTTGTAGGGGAAGATGAAATGAACATTTACAGAACAAGTATTATGTGCCAGGCTTTATGCGAAGCCCTTTGCCTTCATCACCTCAATTAATTCTCACTACCATCCCCTAAGAGATGTTATTTAGCAGTCAAGGAAACTCAAACACAGAGAAGTAAGGGATCAAGATCAAGTGGTAGAGCCAGGATTTGAATCCAAGTTGGCCTGACCCTATAGCCTGGCTTCCCTAACTCATAAACCTTGTCATCTAAAAGTAGCAAGCCTCACACAAGATGGATCTTCACATTTACATTCATCTCCAATGGCTCCCAGGTATCCACTCTTCAGATCCTTTACCAGGCTGGTGTTCACATCACCCCTGCCAAGAACCCTTTCAGCACAGCACTCTTCCCCCTGACTGTAATACTAAATTTCCTTACCTCCTTTCCACTGGACTCTAAAATCTTAAGGGGATGGATATCTTTCACTTCTTAAGGAGGCATTCAATCAGCATGTTTGCTAAATGAATTAAAAATGAAAACGGAAAATATATTATGGCTGCAAAGTTGGGCAGTGAAATAGATTTTCATAACACTATGAAAATTTGGTAGTTAGGAACAAAGTATACCCAAACCAGAGATTCCCCGTCATTTAACAAATTGTGTGCTTCACAGCTATATTTGACTTCACTCTACCTCTGGGGCCCTGCCTCACTGCCAATGTTCTGCTGTACCTGGTGGCGGTACCTGAGCCATTCTTCCTAACAGGATGCCCCTGACAAGTACCAATGTCTCAAGAGTTACTTTCAAATGGTTCAGAAAAAGAAACTAAAAGAGAAAATGATAAAGCAAATGGGAGCAGAATGTTAATAACTAGAGACCTTGGGTAAAGGAATTACAGTTCTTTGTACTATTCTTGTAACTGTTCTATAATTATATTATATCAAAATAAGGTTTTTTAAACTAAAACATAACGATGATAAGTTTCCCACGAGATTACAAAGCACAAGGTCTATTGTATCAGCCATGCTGGCACCATATTCTCTTGTCAGCCATTCCAAAAAACACATTCTAAGCTTGAGTTTCCTTGCCTATCAGCCAATATCAACAGAAAAGGAGCCCCATGGGTAGCAGGTCAGAGCCATGGCTTCTGGGTTGGGGTAGAGATTAAAGTAAATGGCTGCCTGAAAAGTATTCATAAACTCATAGGTGACTCCTATTGATCAAAATCCTGGTACCATTTCCCCACACCAGGCCTTTTACTTTCTTCAGTCTCCTATTTTCTGAGTTCTTAGCTTCCTTTCCCCAAGCCTGGAAAGGTCTCCCCGGGACCTTTCTTTCCTGCTGTTCCCCAAAACAAGGACAGAGGCAGTTCTGATGGTATCTTAGTTTGCCAAGGCTGCTATTATAGATACTATAGAATGTGTTGGCTTAACAACAGGAACTTATTGTCTCACGGTTTCAGAGGCTGTAAGTCCAACATCAAGATATTTTTCCTGGAGTCTGTAGCATTCCTGGCAATTCTCTATCACATGGCAATCTCTCATGTCTGCTCTTCTGATTTCTGCTGACTTCTGGTTTCTAATAACTTTTGACTGCATCTGAATTTCCTTTGCTTATACGGACTGTCTTATGGATTAAGGCCCACCCTGATTCAATTTGGCCTAATCTAAATAGTGTCTTCAAAGATCCTACTCCCAAATGAGTCCTCACCTTAACTTCAAAGGTCCCCATAGGAATGAGAATTAAGACTTGAACACATCTTTTTTTTTAATTTTTTTTAATTTTATTTATCCATTCTTGCTTACTGGGCACTTAGGTTGCTTACATCTTTTAGCAATTGTGAATAATGTTGCTATGAACATCAGTGTGCAAATATCTGTCTAAGCCCCTGCTTTCAATTCTTTTGGGTATACACCAAGTAGTGGGATTGCTAAGTCATTTGGTATTTCTGTACTTTCTTTCTGAAGAACCACCAACCTGTCTTTCACAGTGGCCGCACCATTTTACATTGCCACTACCAATGAATGAGTTGAACAGGTCTTTTGTGGGGTACATGATTCAATCTACCACAGATGGTAAGAGCTTTGCTGCTATTGTCTTTGGACAGAACTACAGGGGGAGGCAAAAATAACCATGGGGGAGTCACAAAGATTTAAGAAAATGAAACTCAAAAAGTGGTAGTTACTTGATTTGTAATGACCACTTGCTAGCACTCTTTTCTTTGTGAAGTTAATGTTCATCACTTCTACCCACTCATCTTAGATCCTCCCATCCTCTAACCCAGAACACTTCAGTTTTTCCAGTCACTGTAACTGGAATAACAGATAGAAACTTGTGAGCGGTTCAAGTGCCCCCATATTAACCATTTCAGGAAAGCTCCAGATAGGTGTCACATAATACCCACCCCTCACCTAGTAAAGGTCATAGTAAATTATCCCTTAATAAGAGATTTCTTAACGTTAAGTCAGTATATGACCTTTACCTTCCTCAGCTCCTCTATCATGTTAGCTCCATGAGGAGGTAGATGGATTATGTCCTATGATAATGTTCAACCTCATTTTTGGCCCTGATCCCTGTATCCATGGAACAAAACTTTTAAGAGTCTTTTGTAACTCCATGGAATGCATACCCAGAATAAACACCACTTGACCATGGTATAATTCCTTTTATACCTTTCTGGGTTTTATATTGCTAATATTTGTTTGCAGACATTTGTGTTGAAGTTCACAAGAGATAAAAGTCTGAAGTTGTTTTTTCATTTTCATTTTCTGTACTATTATTTTCATCTGATTTTGGTATCAGGGTAATACTGGCCTCATAACATGCGTTGGGAAGTTGTGCAGGAAAGAGTTAACATAGCAGACCCTGACTGCTGTCTGCAAACTTGGATTTCAGGAGGATTTGCATCATTCCCAGAACTGATAAGAGTGGTTCACTGTGCCTAAACTGTAGAAATAGTATGATTTATGCCGAATGACTGCTTTCCTTCTGGGAATCTTGAATTTTGGTAAGTGCTAGGCAGAGGATGCCTATATGATCAACCCCCAATAAAAACCCAGGGCACCATGTCTCTAATGAGCTTCCCTAGTAGAGAATACTTGACATGTGTTGTCATAACTAGTTGCTGGAGGAATTAAGCACATCCTGTGTGACTCCACTAGGAGAGAACTCGTGGTTGATGGTGACTGGTTTCTTCTAGATTTCACCCCTTGTGTCTTTAACCTTTGCTGATTTTACTATATTATCCTTTCACTATCGTAAACCATAGCCATGTGTATGACTACTTTTGAGTCCTGTGAGTCCTCCTAGTGAATCACTGAATCTGGCGGGGGTTGGGGAAGGGGGTTCTTGGGAACTTTGACATAGAAGTAATCCCTCCTCTTTGATATTCTAGAAGAGATTTTGTCAAATTGGTGTCAATTCTTTAAATGTTTTGGTAGAATACTCCAGGGAAGCCTTTTGGGCCTGGAGATTTTTTTAACACCTTTTTAATTATAGACACAATTTCTTCAATAGTTATAGAACTATTCAGATTACCTATTTCTTGTTGGTTGAGTTTTAGTAGTTTGTGGTTTTCAAGGAATTGGTCCATTTCAAGTTTATGTGCATAGAGTTCTTCACAGTATTCCCTTATTTTCCTTTAATGCCTACGGGATCTTTAGTGATATTTCCTGTCTTGTTCATATTTGTGATTTGTGTCTTTTTTTTGTTTTAGTCAGTCTTGCTATAAGTTTATCAATTTAATGATTGTTTCAAGAGAAACAGCCATTTGTCTTATTGCTATTCTCTCTTGTTTTCCTATTTTCAAGTGCCTAGTTAGGGCACTTTTCTATCCTTAGAACTATAAATTTGTAACCAAATAAATCCACTTTGTAAAAACCAATCCATTTCTGATATTTTGCATAACAGCAGCATTAGCAAACCGAAACAGACATGGATTCACAGAATGGGTTAAAAAATAACTCAACTACATGCTGTCTACAAAAAACTCACTTCAAATATAAAAACATAAGGTAGGCAGAAAGTAAAAGTATTGAAAAAGATTTTTGCTCTTTATTTTCTTCCTTCTGCTTGCTTTGACTTTATCTTACTTTGCTCTTTTTCTAGTCTTTTGAGGTGAGAGTTTGGTGATTGATTTGGGGCCTTTCCTCTTTTCTAATGTAAACATTCAGTGCTATAAATTTTGCTTTCAGCACTGATTACCTACATTCTACAAATATTTGTATGTTGTATTTTCATTTTCCTTTAGTTCAATGTAATTTTAAAAATTTCCTTTAAGACTTCCTTTTTCACCCGTAGATTAAGAGCAAGTATGTTACTTAGTTTCCAAGTGTTTGGAGATTTTCCTGTTTAGCTTTCTGTTATTGATTTCTATTGTGATTCCATTATGGGCAGATAATATAATTTGTATGATTTTAGTTTATTGAAGTTTTTTATGATCAAGAATGTAGGCTACCTTGGTGAATGTTCCATGGGTGCTTGAAAACAATGTGAATTATGCTATTGTTAGGTGGAATGTCCTATAAATTAGATCCTGTCAATTCATGATATTGTTGGGTTCTTCACCATGCTTATTTTCTGTCTAGTTCTATCAGTTGCTGAAAGGGAGGTGTTGAAGTCTCCAACCATAATTGTAGATTTGCCTATTTTTTCTTTTAGTTTTATCAGATTTTGCTTCATGTGTTTTAAAACTCTGTTGTTTGGTGCATACACATTTAGGATTGCAGTGACTTCCTGGTGGATAGATCCTTTTATTGTTATGTAATTTCCCTCTTTGACACTGGTAATTTCGTTTGATCTGAAGTCTACTTTATCTGATATTAAGATAGCTACTCCTGCTTTTTTAAAATCATTATGTAGTATATCTTTTTCCATCCTTTTACTTTCTGCCTACCTTATGTTTTTATATATGAAGTAAGTTTTTTTGTAGACAGCATGTAGTTGAGTTATTTTTTAATCCATTCGGTGAATCCATGTCTGTTTCAGTTTGCTAATGCTGCCGTTATGCAAAATAACAGAAATGGATTGGCTTTTATAAAGGGGATTTATTTGGTTACAAATTTATAGTTCTAAGGCCATAAAAGTGCCCTAACTAAGGCATCAAAAAGAGGATACCTTCACTGAAGAATAGCTGATGGCGTCTAGAACACCTCTGTTAGCTTGCAAGGCACATGGCTGGTGTCTGCTGGTCCTTTACTCCTAGGTTGTGTTTCCAAATGGCTTTCCCCAAAATGTCTCTGGGCTCTGTCTGCATCTCCAAGAATCTCTAAGCATCAGTGTCAGAGTTCAATGGCTGTCTTCAAAATGTCCCTCTCAGCTGCTCTTGGGACATTTTGTCCTCTCTTAGCTTCCCCGCAGCAAACTCTGGGCCAGCATCTCACAGTGTCAGCAAGCATCTGGGCCTTGGCTTAGCACGTCCCGGGGCGTTTTCATCTCTCTGTTCTCTTTGCAAGCTCCCTTTAAAGGACTCCAGTAAACTAATCAAGACCTACCCAAAATGGATGGGTCCATATCTCTATGGAAATAATTTAATCAAAGGTCTTGCCCACAGTTAACTGAGTCACATTTCCATGGAAACACACAATCAAAAGACTAATGTCTGCCCTCACAAGATTTCATTAAAGAACATGGCTTTTGAGGAACATAATATATCCAAACTGGCAATAATGTCTTTGAATTTGTGTATTTTCACCATTTACCTTTAACATAATTATTGATATTTTAAGGCTTAACACTGATGTTTTATTGTTTGTTTTCTGTTTGTTCCCTCTATTTCTCATTTCTCTGTTTTCCTTTTCTTGCTTCCTGTAGGTTACTTGAACATTTTGTAGAATTCCATCTTTACTTATTTATAGTGTCTTTGAGCATATCACTTTGTATGGTTTTCTTAGTGTTTGCTCTGGGTATTAAAATACACATATGTAATTTATCACAGTCTACTTTTATAGACATTTTACTACTTCTAGTAAAGTATATTTTAAATATTTAGATCCTCTTACCCTTTCATTTTTTAAATATAACTTATCTATTTCCTCTACAAACATTGACCCCAGTGTTGGATGGTGTTATAAGTTTTGCTTCAACAATCCAATGTGATTGAAAAATCTCATAAAGAGATTTTACCCCTATTTTTACACATTACATCTTTTTCCTTCCTTTCTGAAGTTCTATACCTCCTTCTGTTATTTTTTCCTTTCTGTTTAGAGAACTTCCTTTAACTATTCATTAAGGGTAAATCTGCTAGTGAAAATTTAATGCTTTCTGAGAATATCATTTCCCTTTCATTGCTGAAGGATATTTTCACTGAATATGGCATTTAGAGTTGACAGTTCTTTTCTTCTATCACTAGAAAAATGTACCACTTCTTCCTGGCCTTAAGGTTTCTGATTAGAAATCCACTGTCATTTAAATTAGTGTTCCAATACAGGAAATATGTTTTTTTTCTCTCTAGCTGCTTTCAAGACTTTTTCTTTATCTTCAGTTTAGAGAAGTTTGACCATGATGTGTCTTGGTGTGGATATTTTTGGGTTTTCTTGTTTGGAGTTTGATGAGCATCTTGAATCTGTCGGTTTACATCTTTCACCAAATTTGGGACATTTGCAGCCATATTTATTCTAATTCATTTTCAGTCCTACATCCTCTCTCCTCCACTTCTGGGACTGCAGTGAAATGAATATTAGCATTTTTGTTATTGTCTAACAGGTCGCTGAGGCTCTGTATTTTTTCCTTGTCTATTTTTTTCTGTTTTGTTCATATTGAGAAAATTCTATTGATCTGTCCTCAAGTTCACTGATTCTGTCCTCTGTCATCCCACATGGGTCCTCTGCTGACGCTGGGTGCTTGTAGGGGGGGAGGGCGCAGAATGTAGCGAAACCCCACCAGTTCTGTGATGACACCACTGATGGTAGAGGAAATTGTCTCCCTGGCCACCTGCCTTTTGGTGAGGGTCAGAAGACCCAACTGTCTATTTGGTCTCCCTGATGGTATGGGGGGGAGGAAAACGCATCCCTGGTCCACTGGTGATGCCAGGTGGGGTATTCAGAAACACCAGGCCTGCTGCTGCTGGGTGGAAGTGTGTCTAAAAATCTAGACTCCTTGTGTGGAATCTGCTGATGCTGCCAAAGAAGACAGAAACCACCTCCCCTGGCTGCCTTGTACCATTGGGTCTTGGTTTGCTCTCTCCTGGTGCTGCCAGCAGGGGAGGAAAGTGCTTCCTTCGGCTGTGTGGTACTATTCAGTGGGAGATCAGAGATTCCAGGCTTAAGGGGACCAAAAGCATTGCCCTGGGCTGCCTGGTGCCACTGGGACTCAGTCTGTACTGGTACCCATGGAAGAGGAGGAAAGCATTTCCCCAAGTCATCTGCTGCCACTGATTGGGGGTCAGAAGTCTGTATCCCTTCCTCAGTCTCTGCTGACACAGTGGTGTGTGTGTGTTTGTGTATGTGTGTGTGTGGTCATCCCATGATGTTTGGCTTGAGTAGGGTGGGTGTTGTCAAAAAGGATTCTCAATCAAGATGGCAGCATGAGAAGCTCCAGGGCTCCATCCCCCCACAGACGCTTTGAACAACCAGCAAGAACTGGCAAAAACATCTTTCTCAAAGGTCCAGAAACAGTTAAAGGATTGCAGTAACAGGGCAAGTGTTGAATCAAGAAAAAGGCAACTTAAAAGTGAGAGGCTAAAGATGGCAGCTAGGTGAGACAGGGCAAAAAGAAAACACCTCCATGAAAAATACTAGATAAAAGCCAGAATGTGACCCAGAACACCAGTTCCAGCGATGCACCAGCTGGACATGGTCTGCTAAATCCACAGGGACTGTGTACTTGGTGAAACCGGGAGTCTGCATTGTGAAATGAGTGAGTAAGCCACTGAATATATGGCAGCCAGGCTGCAGTGTGGGGAAACCGAGGGTTGGCGTTTGGAGGCAGAATAATTCTTATTTAAAAAAAACAAAAGTGGCTGCAGATATGCCGGTGAGAACCACACAGTGAAGCACGGCGGGAACAGGCTGTGTGAACACCTCAATATCTGGCATGGAAGATAGCCTTTTGTGCACCCGCTGCTAATTGTCTCGGAGCAAGGAAGGCAGAGGGTAGCCAAAAGGGGAAAAAAACATGCCCCTTGCAGCCATCTTCCCAGTGGGCTGGGGATGCTCCTACCCTGCACCGGGGCCTCAGCCCAGAGCCATACCAAGAAACCCAATGTGATGGGGGGTGTTTCCAGCAACACGTGCACATGCCAGAGTGTCGGGCATGGACAACAGCCTTTCACGCACCCTCTGCTAATTGTCCCAGAGCTAGGAAGGTGGAGCTGTCCATAAAGGGGAAAATTGGCACGCCCCATACAGCATCTTTACAGCAGGCTGGGAATGCACTTACATGGCCTGGTGGCCCAGAACTTCCCTTGAGAGACAGCACGCACTTGTGACATAGCACAGCCTTCCCTCAGCAGAGGCCCTAGAAGGGCATGGCTTGGAAGAGGGACCCACTTGGAAATCCTAGGGACCATACGCCAATACCAAAGACTTGTGGGTCAGCGGCAGAGACAATCTGTAGTGAGACTGAAATGAAGGTTTAGACTCTTGCAACAGCCTTAAATATCCAGGAACACCTGGGAGGTTTGATTATTAAAGCTGCCCTCCCTCCCTAACCGCTCAGACACACGCCCCCCCATTCAGTGTGGACAGCACCAACAACACACCAAAACTTGGTGCACCAATTGGACCCCACAAGAATCAGAGCCCCACACACCACAAAGACAAAGTTGGGGAGAACTGGCTTGAGGGGAATTGGTGACTTGTGGATGCCATCTGCTGGTTAGTTAAAGTGTACGCCATCAAGCTGTAGATTTGACAAATTAGAGATTCATCTTTGAATAGTCCTATATATCTTAAAAGAACCTTATCAAGTAAAGCAAATGCCAAGAGGCCAAAAACAACAGAAAATTTTAAAGCATATGAAAAAAACAGACGATATAGATAACCCAAACCCAAACACCCAAATCAAAAGATCAGAGGAGATGCAGTTCTTGGAGCAATTAATCAAAGAACTAAAGACAAACAATTAGAACATGGCACAGGATATAAAGGACATGAAGAAGACCCTAGAAGAGCATAAAGAAGAAATTGCAAGAGTAAATAAAAAAAATAGATGATCTTATGGAAATAAAAGAAACTGTTGACCAAATTAAAAAGATTCTGGATACTCATAGTACAAGACAAGTGGAAGCTGAACAATGAATCAGTGACCTTGAGGACCACAGAATGGAAAATGAAAGAACAAAAGAAAGAATGGGGAAAAATCATAATGGACCTCAGGGATATGATAGATAAAATAAAACATCCAAATATAAGACTCATTGGTGTCCCAGAAGGGGAAGAGAAGGGTAAAGGTCTAGAAAGTGTATTCAAAAAATTGTTGGGGAAAACTTCCCAAACCTTCTACACAATATAAATACACAAAGCATAAATGCCCAGCGAACACCAAATAGAATAAATCCAAATAAACCCACTCCAGGACATATTCTGATCAGACAGTCAAACACTGAAGAGAAGGAGCATGTTCTGAAAGCAGCAAGAGAAAAGAAATTCACCACATACAAAGGAAACAGCATAAGACTAAGTAGTGACTACTCAGCGGCCACCATGGAAGCAAGAAGGCAGTGGCATGACATTTAAAATCCTGAAAGAAAAAATTTTCCAATCAAGAATACTTTATCCAGCAAAGCTCTCTTTCAAATTTGAGGGAGAGCTTAAATTTTTCACAGACAAACAAATGCTGAGAGAATTTGCTAACAAGAGACCTGCCCTACTGGAGATACTAAAGGGAGCCCTACAGACAGAGAAACAAAGACAGGACAGAGAGAGATGGAGAAAGGTTCAGTACTAAAGAGATTCAATATTGGTTCAATAAAGGACATTAAGAGAGAGAGGGGAAAAACATATCTGACAAACATAAACCAAAGGATATGATGGCTGATTCAAGAAATGCCTTCACAGTAACAACACTGAATGTAAATGGATTCAACTCCCCAATTAAAAGATACAGATTCGCAGAATGGATCAAAAAAAATGAACCATCAATATGTTGCATACAAGAGACTCATCTTAGACACAGGGACACAAAGAAACTGAAAGTGAAAGGATGGAAAAAAATATTTCATGCAAGCTACAGCCAAAAGAAAGCAGGTGTAGCAATATTAATCTCAGATAAAATAGACTTCAAATGCAGGGATGTTTTGAGAGACAAAGAAGGCCACTACGTACTAATAAAAGGGGCAATTCAGCAAGAAGAAATAACAATCATAAATGTCTATGCACCCAATCATGGTGCCACAAAATACATGAGAGAAACACTGGCAAAACTAAAGGATGCAATGGATGTTTCCACAATAATTGTGGGAGATTTCAACACATCACTCTCTCCTATAGATAGATCAACCAGACAGAAGAACCTAAGGAAATTGAAAACCTAAACAATCTGATAAATGAATTTGAATTCACAGACATATATAGAACATCACATCCCAAATCACCAGGATACACATTCTTCTCTAGTGATCATAGAACTTTCTCCAGAATAGACCATATGCTAGAACATAAAACAAGCCTCAATAAATTTTAAAAAATTAAAATTATTCAAAGCACATTCTCTGACCACAGTGGAATACAATTAGAAGTCAATAACCATCAGAGACTTAGAAAATTCACAAACACCTGGAGGTTAAACAACAGACTCCTAAAATAAATAGTTTATAATGTAGAATATAGGGTAACTAGTGATAGAGAGCAACTAATGAAGGGGGGATGATAACTCAATAAGAACAGATAAGCTATCGTGGGTAAATTTAACATCCTGGGAATGCCCAGGAGTGACTATGGTTTGTTAATTTCTGATGGGTATGGTTGGAAAAAGTTCACAGAAATGTTGCTATATTAGGTTATTTTCTTGGGGTAGAGTAGGAACATGTTGGAAGTAAAGTAGTTATCTTAGGTTGGTTGTCTTTTTCTTACTCCCTTGTTATGGTTTGTTTGAAATGTTTTTTTACTGTATATCTTTAAAAAAATTTTATATAGTTAATTTTAAAGAGAAGTTAATTAAGAGTTAATGACAATCAATGCAATATACGATACTGGAGTGGATCTAAGAAAGGAGGAGAAAAGCTCAAAGGGGGCATAAGGAAAAACTGGAACATAGAATTTAAGTTTTATATCCATATTGATATTCTTGAATTAACTGCAGTTAAGTTAATGACATAAGTCAATATCCTTGTCCGTAGGAAATGTGCATGCAAGTGTTATGAATTCAAGGAGTATGATATATGCAACCTACTCTCAAATGTTCAGAAGATAAATGGGTAGATAGATAGTTGATAGAAAGATAATAGATATAAGTTGAAAGAAAGAGGGGGGGAGGGAGGAAGGAAGGAAGGAAGGAAAGAGAAAGAAGGGTCCTGCAAAGGTAGTAAAATGTAAAATTGGTAGATACGGATATCTGGGGGTTCGGGGATGTTGGTGTTCTCTGTATGGGGTTTGTATTGTATTTGCAACTGTCCCATATGTTTGAAATTATTTCAAAAGGAAAATTAAAAAAAAAGTGATAGGCTCTTGTGGTTCACTGGTTGGCCCTTTCCCCATCCCCTTTCCAGTTTGGTGTGGAGCTGGCCCATGTTCACAGTGCATGTCCCTGATCCAGGTTCCAGAGGGACCTCATTCACATACTCTGAGCATGTATGTCCAGCTTAATCTCTGGCAATGACCTGAGGGACTAAAACAGGACATTCATTGCAGGCTTGCAATCCCAGAACTTGCCTTTCATTTAGAAGGCAGCTCAGAGAGCTTTCCTACAGAATGCTGTGGGAAGCAGTCAAGTCATGCTGCCTGGGACAAGGGATTGCTGGCTGAGGGACATACAGTTCAATGCCCAGGACAATGAGGGAATGATTTCCTAGCTAAGAGGGGACCTCAATATCTGTGAAAATCTGGCAATTCCTAGGGCCATACATATGCCCAAGAGAAGATGTGTGTGTAAAAAGGATCAGAGAGGCCCCTATATTTTGGTCTGGAGCTACTCTCTATACTCATTGTGTGGATAAGCTGGGAAGGAGAGCATTCACACAGGTGAATCTGCAAAGGCTGGGAAACATGTTTTCTCCCCCCCCCTTTTTTTTTTTGGTTAGTTCCTTGCATTCAAGGAAAGCTCTATCATAATACTAGCTAGATACAAGCTTAAGGAACAGATGTCTCAGCGTCTAATTTACAGCAATACCACAATAAAATATCAAAATGTCCAGGTTTCAACAAAAGATTATAAAATGTACCAAGAAACAGGAAGTGATGGCCCAAGCAAAGGAGAAGATTAAAGCTTTAGAAACCATCAGTGAGGAGGACCAGATATGGGACCTACCAGCCAAAGACTTTAAAAAAATGGTCCTACATATGCTCAAAGAGCTAAGGTAAAACATAGACAAAGAATAAAATGAAATCAGGAACACAACAGATGAACACAAAGAGACTATAATAGAGAGGTGGAAATTATGAAAAGGAACCAGAAAGAACTGAAGACAGAGTAACAGAAATACAAATAGCCTAGAGATGTTCAACAGCAGATTGGAGATGGCAGAAGAATCAGTAAATTAGAAGATAAGACAATTGAAATCAGTCTGAGAAGAAAGAAAAAAAGAAAGAAGAAAAGTGAACATAGCCTTAAGAAACTGTGGAACACCATCAAATGTACCAGTGTACAAATTTTAGAAGTCCAAGAAGGAGAAGAGAGAAAGGGGTAGAAAAAATATTCAAAGAAATAAGGGCTGAAAACTTCCCAAATTTAATGAAAGACATGAATATACACATTCAAGATGGTCAACAAACTCCAAACAGGATAAACCCAAGTCAATCCATAATGTGACATATTACAATCCAACTGTTGCATGCCAAAGATAAAGAAATAATTCTGAAAGCCACAAGAGAGATGCAACCAGTCACATAGGAGGGAGTGTCAATGAGATCAAGTGCTGATTTCTCATAGAAACCATGAAGGCAAGAAGGAGGATATATTTAAAGTGCTGAAAGGAAAAAAAAGCCAATCAAGAATTTTTTATCTGCCAAAACTGTCTTTCAAAAATGAGGGAGACAGGGGAGCGAATCTCCCTGGCAACATGGGACATGACTCCCAGGAATGAAGCTGGCCCTGGCATTGAAAGATTGAGAATGCCTTTTTGACCGAAAGGGAGAAAAGAAAGGTAACCAAATAAGGTTTCAGTGGCTAAGAGATTTCAAGTAGAGTCAAGATGCCATCCTGGAGGTTTCTCTTATGCACGCTCCAGCTAGATATCCCAAATAGACACAGTATGCCAAACCCTAATCAATAGTAGTCCCAAAATACCTAGGTCCCAACTGAGACCTTATAAAAGTTTCACTCACTAAGTTTATTTTTCAGAAACTTAAATCCTCCAGGGTCTTCCTGTGCCAGATAAGTACCAAAACCCAGAGGCAGCAGCATCTCCAAGAACATCATCCAGATGCATCCCCCTTTCCCCATAATGTAGACATACATCCCTTTTCAATAGGCACAAATTAGAGTGGTCACTGCCCAGCTATCCCTGAAGACTGAGACAATGATCAAATGAGAGGGAGAAGTAGCAACTGACAAGATATGATTTAACAAAGGATTACAAATACTGAATCTTTATATAAATAGTTTTTTTAGTGTCTAGGTCACTATAATAGTTGGAAGGAAATAACTGACATGGGGAACTGTAAATATGCTTCAAAATTTGCTCTCTAGCTACTTGTTAAAATATACTTTGAAAGTTGTATTTCTATATATATGTGTTATAGTTCACAATATGGAAATAACTGAAATTGTGAAACTGTAACCCGTAACATTCTTTGAATTGCTCTCCAACTATTTGTTAAATCATACTTTGAAAGTTGTCACTTTTCTGTATATATGTTATATTTCCCAATTTAAAAATGTAAAAAAAACAGTAATAATAAGGGAGAGAGCCGAAGTAACAAGATGGCAGCATGGGCGGCGTGGCAAGGGTTCCTCCAGGCGGGAACTGGTGGCAGTGGTGGCAGCGGTAGCGCCGCACTAACTCACCGTGCCCCTTTTTCAGTCCGCGATGCTACCCCGAAAGCGAGGCAGCACCGGCTGCCCAGAAACTAGTGGCCCAGCCTGGTAACCGGCAAAACCCGCTCACAAACTGCGGCCTGGCAAAAAGAAACCTGATTAAGAGGCGGAGGTCAGTTTCTCCTTGGCCGATTTTGGACCCTGTAATGCCGAGAAAGAGCCTCCGTTTTCCTTTTCCTGCTGCCCTCCTCCACAGCTTCGTGATTGGGCCCCTGAGGCCTTTGTCCTCCTCCCAGAGGTGTTGGGGCTTGCCCCCAGCCCTCCATTTTCGTCTCTCAGGATGGCGAACAGCAGCGGCTCCAAGACCGAATTCATTGTCGGAGGGAGATGTCAACTGGTATAGAAGATTGGGGCAGGCTCCTTCAGCGACATTTATCTGGCAATCAGCATCACCAACGGTGAACAAGTGGCAGTGAAGCTAGAATCTCAGAAGGTCAGGCATCCCATTGCTGTATGATTGCAAATTCTATAAAATTGTTCAAGGTGGGGTTGGCATCCCCCACATACGGTGGTATGGACAGGAAAAAGACGACAATGTGCTAGTCACGGATCTTCTTGAACCCAGCCTCTAAGACCTCTTCAATATCTGTTCAAGAAGGTTCACAATGAAAACTGTGCTTATGTTAGCTGACCAGATGATCAGTAGAATTGAATATGTGCATACAAAGAATTTTAAACACAGAGACATTACACCAGATAACTTCCTAATGGATATTGGGTGTCACTGTAATAAATTATTCCTTATTGATTTGGGTTTGGCCAAAAAGTACAGAGACAACAGGACAAAGCAATATATACCATACAGAGAAGTTAAAAATCTCACTGGCATTGCCCAATAGGCTAGCAGCAATGCACATCTTGGTATTATTGAACAGAGTTGCGTTAATGACATGGAACCATTTGATGTATTTTAGTAGCACTAGCCTGCCATGGCAAGGACTAAAGGCTGCAACAAAGAAACAAAAGTATGAAAAGATTAATGAAAAGATGTCCACTCCTGTTGAAGTTTTGTGTAAGGGTTTCCTGCAGAATTTGCTATGTACGTAAACTATTGTTGTGGGCTGCACTTTGAGGAAGCCACGGATTACATGTATCTGAGGCAGCTATTCTGCATTCTTTTCAGGACCTTAAATCACCAAAATGACTACACGTTTGATTGGACAATGTTAAAGCAGAAAGCAGCACAGCAGGCAGCCTCTTCCAGTGGGTAGGGTCAGCAGGCCCAACCCCCCACAGGTTTCTAAGCATGAATCCACTGACAGAAGAAGCAGAGCAGATGATCGGAGCAGCATTTGTTTCTCCCCAAATCTAGAAATTTTAGTTCATATGTACACTAGCCAGTGGTTATGGACAACCATTTACTTGGTGTAAAGAACTTAATTTTGGTATAAACTGGCTCTGGGCAGCATTGGTGTTGCTATATCCCTGAGTTACAGCCATTGTAATTGTCAATATTAACTGATCTAGTGAAACATGGTGTCCAGTTTTCTATTGCGTTTTTTCAAGTGGAAATGTTAACTAAATGGTTGCCACACACAAATTGGTGGAGAAATTGTGCATATGTCAATTTTTTGCTAAAACTTTATTTTGAACTATACTGCTTTGAAATCTCATTTCAGAAGAGTGGCATGAACAATCTTCAGCCACAGTTGAGATGGTTGTAAATGGCCATAATTATGCACTCTTAGGGTTTTTCCATCCCTGAGGCTTGCAAGTTGTTCACTTAAAACATTCTTAAAATGGTTAGCTTCTTGATTGCAAGCCTAGCTGATACGGTAGCAACTAAAGATTTCAGTGTTTGAGCATATGAAAGACTGCCTGCTTACCTGTGCTAGAAACAGAAGTATCTAAAGTGAATGCTTAAGAAAAACTTAGGGACTACTAGATTATCCTTAGGACTTTGCATTAACTCTATAATGTTCTTGGTATTGAAAATATATATTTGTCACATAGATTTAGTCATCTTACAGTTGAACCATGTCTGTATGTTGCTTAGATAAATGTAGTCACTGTAAACATGTAAAAAAAAAAAATGAGGGACAGATTAAGATGTTCCCAAATAAAGAAAAGCTAAGGAAGTTCATCACCACAAGACCAGCCCTACAAGAGATGCTAAAGGGAGCTCCTCAGCTTGAAAAGAAAGGGCACTAGACAAGAGATCAAAGTCACATAAAGAAATAAATATTTCTGGTAAGGGTAACAACATGGGTAAACATAAATGCCAGTACAACTGTATTTTTGGTTTGTAACCCCACTTTTTACATCCTATACAATCTAAAAGTCAAATGCATGAAATTTAATGATAAATCTCAGTGGTTTGGGACTCATAATGTATAAATATGTAATTTTTGACAAGAACTAAATAAAGGTGGGGGAACGGAGGGTTATAGGATTGTTATAAATTTAGAATGTTAAATTGAAGCCCTACAAAGAAAATAGAGAATATGCAAGCTCATAGAGACAGAGATAAGAGTACAGGTTGCCAGGGGTGGGAGACAGGGAGAATGAGGAGTTATGCCTAATGGATGTAGGGTTTCTGTTTGGGGAGATGGGAAAGTTTTAGTAATGGAAGGTGGTAAGGGTACCACACTATTGTGAATGTTATTAATCCCATTGAATAGTATCCTTGGGAGTGGCTGAGATGGGAAGTTTATGTTAAATGTATGTTCCTACAATTAAAAAAAGAAGAAGAAAGAACAACTGAAGAGACAATGACAATTAAATGCAATATATGATCCTGTATGAGAAGTAGCCAGGAAGGTGCAGAGGCTCAAAGGAACATTATTGGGACATATGAAAAATTGAGTATAGACTCTAAGCTTTATATCAATGTTAAATTTCTTGAAATTGATAACTGCATTTAAGGTGATTACATAAGTGAATATCCTTTTTCTTAGGAAATGTACATGGCAGTTTGAAGAGCATGATGTATACCACCTACAATCAAATGTTCAGAAAACAGATTGATAAATAGGTAGATTGTTAGATAGATAGATAAATAAAATAATACAACAAATGTGACAAAATGTTAAAATTGGTAGATCTAGGGAGTTCGGGGTACACTGGAGTTTTCTGTATGTGTTTTGTGTTATTTTTGCGTCTGTCCTGTAAGTTTGCAATTGTTTTAAAAGTAAAAGTTATAAAAAGGTTGTTCTCTTACTGATCTGCTCATTTCCTGATCCTTTGGCCAGAAAGAACAGATTTTGCTTTGGGCTTTTCTTGTCTGTTCTGATGGTGATTCTAGATTGCAGGCTTCCCCACCACCCTGCCTGGGATATTTGGAAGGTAAACAAACAAACAAACAAACAAACAAAAAACACAAACAAACAAAAAGAACAGTTACTTCACTTCCATGTTCTTCCTCAAGTCCTAGACAGTTGGCCTTCCTCTTTCCACCTTACAGAGTCCTCTTATGATTGACATTTTTTATTATTTAGGAGCAAGGGAAAATAAGTCTATGCCAGCTTGTCTGGAACTGAAAATTACTTCATATTTTAGAAGAAATTAATGAAATGCTTAATGAGACTTCCATTTCAGTTGGAAAACAGGAAAAATTTGACATTGGAAGTCATGATAACTTCAGTTTGCATGTTAATGTCAATAGTATTTATTTCTCCTTTTTTCATTTGTAAAATGGAACCAGTGATGCTTGGACTTTGGTGGAGATATTTTCAGAAAGCATAGTGAATTATGCATCTGTTTGTTGAGTCACCAGTTGATAAACCTGGCTGCAATATCTTAACTGCTTGTGCTGTTGTGCTATGGTGGTGTAATTTGTCAAAAATGGCTCCAGGGAGGCCAAAAGTGAAAAGGCCAAAGAAATATAGGGAAGTAAATGATGACTCATGGCAAGACCTCCCTTCCTTCTTCTCTTTCCTCTCCAATCTCTCTCTCTTACCCATCATACCAAATTTCACATGATAAAATCAATAATGGGCCCCATTTTTCTTAGACAAATAAAATATCAACATTCCATATGAGTTTATCTTTCTGGGCACTGTAAAATGTATGCAAATCTATCAACAAATGGTTTTGAAGGATACAGACCGAACTGATAATAGTAGTTACCAATGGGGAGTGGGAATAGAAGAAGATTTTAGATTTATCCCTAATTTTTTTCAGAGAAAATAAAAATATGTATTATTTGTGAAATTAGTAATAAACAAAAACAACCAGTGCACTTGCCAAGCCAAGTGAGCTAGTCTGATACTGAAAAGAATTTAAGATATGCTCCCCTCTTTCCTCAGCCAAAAATTATTTCAAACTCTTGAAATATGGTGACACCTTAGATTTGTTCAGAACTTTACTACCGTGACTCAGGAACATTTTCAGATAAAATCTGGAAAATTGCTGACTTTTCAAAGAAGCATTTGTAAAAACAGAGAGCAATTTTGTCTGCACTCATGGTTGAAGTAATGACATGTAAAAATGGTTTTCATAGGCACATAAGTAAATACAAAAGAAACTACAATGAGAGTCTTTATAGTCAATGTGATAAATTCATGAGCACTGGAAACATCACTTCATGCTTTGCTACATTTTGATACCTAAATAATGCTATCAAATAGAAATGATCTGAAAAAAAATTGGAGAGAACTTGTACTTCATAAGACTTTACTTGTGAAGGCTATATTCATGGAAGGAGGCAGAATATCAGTATTTGTGGAGTATTTACAATGTTGCAACTGTTTTGTATTTTCTCATCCAATCTCCCCCACAACCCTCAAGATGATAATCATTATCCCCATTTGTCCTCAGAAAACTGAGGTCCAGAGGGAGAAAATAACTTGACCAACATCACTAGTAGATGCCCTTCAAAACAAAATACTTTTGCGTAGGTTTCAGTATTTCAAAGCATCAACTATTTCTGTATCTGGGGAGACTGGAAATAGCCAACTGACATAGCCCAACAGTCATTAAATATTTGTGGCCTGAGGAAATGATTTACAAATGAATAAATATAGACCTGTTCCTTGAAATACTTCCTTCCTCCTCAGGTGTCAACTTCAAGTGAATAGAAGAACTAGTTTTCTTACCAATAAATTGAAAACACTGCTTGGTGGAATCAGGCAAAATAGCGTGTACCCAATGGCTGAATTAAATCAATGTAGCTTCCTTTTACCAGGTGACTAATGACCTTCGTAGACTAAACATGTGCTAATGCTGATGCCACAAATCAGTAATATTGATTCTTTCTTTTCTTGCTGATTGGACATACTTAGCAAGAAGTAGCAACTACTCTAGACATATTGGTAAGACATTTGAGTGTCAGAGAGTGGGAAATAAATCTGACAAAAATTCAGGGACCTTCTACCTCAGTGAAATTTCTAGGGGTCCAGTGGTGTGGGGCATGTTGAGATATGCCTTCTAAGATGAAAGAAAAGTTGCATCTGGCCTCTCCTTACAACCAAAAAAGGCACAAAACCCAGTGGGCCTCTGGAATTTGGAGGCCACATATTCCTCATTGGGTGTGTTACTGCAGCCCATTTACAAATGGCCTGAGAAGCTACTAGTTTTGAGTGGGACCCAGAACAGAAAAAGACTGCAACCGTTGAGGCTCCTGTGCAACTTCTCTGCCACTTTGTCTATGGGATCCAGCAGATTCAATGGTACTTGAGGTGGCAAGTGGCAGGTAGAGAGGCTGTTTGGAGCTTTTCGCAGGCCTCTATAGGTGAATCACATCGCAGATCCTTAGGCTTTCAGATCAAGGCCCTGCCATCCTCTGAGGATAACTACTCTCCTTTTGAAAAGCACCTTTTGGCTTGTAAATGTGCTTTATTAGAGACTGAACACTTAATTGTGGGCCACCAAGTTGCCATGTGACTTGAATTAGATTTTGTCTGACGCAACAAGCCATAAAGTTGGATATGCACAGCAGAATCTGATTATCTAATGGAAGTGATATACATGAGATGGGGCTCCAGGCACAAGTAAGTTACATGAGGAAGTAACCAAAATACCCATGGCCCCCACTCTTGCTACATTACCTGATCTCCCCCAGCCTGCACCTTTGGCCTCTTGGAAACTTCCTTATGATCACTTGACTGAAGAAGAGAAGACTTAGGCCTGCTTTACAGATGGTTCTGCACAATATGCAGGCACCCCCAAAAGTGGACACCTGAAAGCACTGGGCCCCTGTGCTTGTTTGGAGTTATGTATGCCAGAAAATGCCATGTTCTTTCAATCCATCCCAGTGGAGGCAGACCTATTGTGAGTGGGACCTTTTGATTAGATTGTTTTAATTGAGATGTGACCCAGCCCATTTAAGGTGGGTCTTAATCCTTTACTAGAGTCCCTTGTGAGAGGACAAAAGGAGACATTTGCAGAGAGAGAATCACCTAGAGACATTTGGAGACAGTCATTGAAACCAGAACCAGGACAGAAGGACCGGTAGACATCACCACGTGCCTTCCCACATGACAAAGGAACCCCAGATGCCAGCGGCCTTTCCTCAGCAAAGGTACCTTGCTCTTGATGCCTTAATTTGGACATTTTCATGACTTTAGAACTGCATATTTGTAACCTAATAAAACCGCATTGAAAACGCCAGCCCATTTCTGGTATATTGCATTTCGGCAGCTTTAGCAAATCAAAACAGTGGTGAAGGGAAATCCTCTCTGGGGACAGAATTTCAAGTTTTGTCCCTGATTGTTCATATTATCCAGAAGGAGAAATGGCCAGAGGTATGAGTCTATATTGATCCATGAACTGTGTCCAATGGTTTGGCCAGATGATCAGGGACTTGGAAGGAACATGACTGGAAAATTGGTGTCAAGGAGGTCTGGGGAAGGTAGATGTTCTAGTTTGCTAATGCTGCCAGAATGCAAAACACCAGAAATGGATTGGCTTTTATAAAAGGGGGTTTATTTGGTTACAAAATTACAGTCTTAAGGCCATAAAGTGTCCATCAGAAAAGGGTACCTTCACTGAAGGATGGCCAATGGTGTCTGGAAAACCTCTGTTAGCTGGGAAGGTATGTGGCTGGCATCTGCTCCAAAAGCTCTGGTTTCAAAATGGCTTTCCTCCAGGACGTTCCTCTCTAGGCTGCAGTTCCTTAAAAATGTCACTCTTAGTTGCACTTGGGGTATTTGTCCTCTCTCAGCTTCTCTGGAGCAAGTGTCTGCTTTCAACAGCCATCTTTAAACTGCAGTTCTTCTCTCAGCTTCTGGATGTTCTTCAGAGTGTCTCTCTTGGCTGTAGCAGCTTGCTCCTTCTCTCTGAGCTTATATAGTGCTCCAGTAATTTAATTCAGACCCACCCTGAATGGGCGGGCCAGCACCTCCATGGAAATTATCCAATCAGAGGCATCACCCACAGTTGGGTGGGGCACCTCTCCATGGAAACACTCAAAGAATTGCAATCTAATCAACACTGATAGGTCTGTCCACACAAGATTACATCAAAGATAATGGCATTTGGGGGGACATAATACATTCAAACCAGCACAGTAGACCTCTCTGAATGGGCAAAGAATGTGAAGATATTTATGTCCTATGTGAATGGTTACTTAAGAGTAATCTTGGCAGAGGAGAATTTTAATAATCAAGTGAATAGGATGACACATTCTATAGGTACTAGTCAGCCTCTTTTCCCAGCCACTCCTACCATTGACCAATGGGCTCAAGAACAAAGTGGCCATGGTGGCAAGGACGGAGGTTGTGCAAGGGCTCAGCAACATGGACTTCCACTCACCAAGGCTGACCTGGCTATAGCCACTGCTGAGTGCCCAGTTCTGCCAGCAGCAGAGACTGATACTCAATCCCTGATATGGCACCATTCCCTGAGGTGATCAGCGAGCTACTTGGTGTCAGTTTGATTACATTGGACTGCTCCCATCATAGAAGAGACAGCTCTTTATTCTTAGTGGAAGACACTCTGGGTATAGATTTGTCTTCCCTGCATGCAATGCCTCTGCCAAAACTACCATCCATGGACTTACAGAATGCCTTATCCACTGTCATGGTATTCCACACAGCATTGCTTCTGATCAAGGAACTCAATTCACAGCAAATGAAGTGTGGCAGTGGGCCCATGCTCCTGTAATTCACTGGTCTTGCCACGTTGCCTGTCATCCTAAAGAAACTGGCTTGATAGACTGGTGGAATGGCCCTTTGAAGACTCAATTACAGTGCCAGTTCAGGTGGCAATACCTTGCAGGGCTGGGGCAGTGTCCTCCGGAAGGCTGTATATGCTCTAAATCAGTGTCCAGTATATGGGCTGTTTCTCCAATAGCAAGGTTCAAGCATCAACAAGTACAAATGGAAGTGGCTCCACTTACTATTACACTTCGTGATCCACATACAAAATTTTTGCTTCTCATCCCTGTGAGCTTATGCTCTTCTGCTCTATGCATCTTCATTCCAAAGAGAGGAATGCTTCTACCAGGAGTCACAACAGTAATTCCATTGAACTGGAAGTTGAGACTGCCACCTAGCCATTTTGGGCTCCTCATACCTCTAAATCAACAATCAAAGAAGGGAGCTACTATATTGGCTGGGTAATTGATCCTGATTACCAAGGGTAAATTGGGCTGCTACTAAATGGAGATAAGGAATAGTATGTCTGGAATATAAGAGACCCATTAGGGTGTCTCCTATTACTATCATGCCCTGTGATTAAAGTCAATGGAAAACTACAACAACCCAATTCTGGCAGGATTGCTAATGGTCCATACCTTTCAGGAATGAAAGTTTGGGTCACCCCACCAGGCTAAGAACCATGACCAGTTGAGGTGCTTTATAATGGCAAGGGAATATGGAATGGGTAGTAGAAGAAGGTAGTTAATAATACCAGCCACAACCCTGTAACCAGTTGCAGGAATGAGACTATTATAGTTATGAGTATGTCTTCCTTATTTTGTTATGACTATGTTTGTGTATATGTTAAGCAAATATTTTTCTCTCCTTTCTTATTCCTTTATCATTTGTGCCAGTTTGGATGTATTATGTCCCCCAGAATGCCATTATCTTTGATGCAGTCTTGTGGGGGCCGACATATTAGTGTTGATTAGATTGGAATCCTTTGATTGAGTGTTTCCATGGAGATGTGACTCAGTCAACTGTGAGTGAAACGTTTGATTGGATAATATCCATGGAGGTGTTACCCCGCCCATTCAGGGTGGGTGTTAATTGGATCACTGGATCATCCCAGACCTGTGGGAACTCATTTGTAAATGGGATTTTCAAATTCTATTAAGAGGAGGCCAAATTGAAGCAGGGTGGTCCTTAATCCAATATGACTGGAGACCTTATAAGCAAAAGAAATTTGGACACGGAAGCAGAAGCCACAGGAGGAGACTGGAGACAGAGCACCATGTGACAGAGGCAGATTGATTGCCATCAAGGCACCACCAGAATGCTAAAGACTTCAGAGGAGACATAGCCTGCCTCCAAATTGTAGACAAATAAATTCCCATTATTTAAGCCACCCAATCTGTGGTATTTGTCATAGCAGCCCTGGAAAACTAAGACAGGATATAAGAACCAGTTTGTTTGTTTGTTTTATCACAATAGCAATAATTTTGTTTCTAAAGTTCTTCACAGTTTCTTGGGAACTTTTTTAATGCAATTTTATTGTGATATAATCACGTAACGTACAATCATTCAAAGTGTACAATCAGTTGTTCACAGTATTGTCACATAGTTGTGCATTCATCACCACAATCTTTGAACACTTTCATTACTCCAAAAAATAAAATAGAGTAAAATGAAGATCATCCAAAACATCCCATTCTCCTTTTCCCCCAATTGTTCATTTACTTTTTAATACAGCTTAATTGAGATATATTCACACACCCTACAGTCATGCACAGTGTACAATCAGTTATTCACAGCACCATCATACCATTGTGCATTCATCACCAGAATCAATTTTTGAACCTTTTCCTTACTCCAAAATAAAAATAAAAGCAAAAAAGAACACTTAAATCTTTCCACCCCTCCATCCCACTCTATTCTTCTCTAATTTTTGTCCCCATTTTTCCACTCATCTGTCCATACACAGGGTAAAGGGAGTGCGAGCCACAAAGTTTTCACAATCATGGTCACACTGTGCAAGCTACATAGTTATACAATCATCTTCAAGAATCAAGATCACTGGTTTGCAGTTTGACAGCTTCAGGTATTTCCCTCTAGTGATTCCAACACACTAAAAACTAAAAAGTGGTATCTATATAGCACATAAGAATACCCTCCAGAGTGACCTCATGACTCCATTTGAAATCTCTCAGCCACTGAAACCTCAATCCCCCAGTGCTGGGTCCGGGCTCATCTCCAGGAGTCATTTCCCACATTGCCAGGGGGATTTACAACCCTGAAAGTCATTTCCCACATAGGAGAGAAGGTACTGAGTTCATTTGCTGAGTGGGCTTAGAGAGAGAGGAGGCCACATCTGAGCAACAAAGAGGCTCTCTGGGGGGGACTCCTAAGCACAACTATAAGTGGGTTTAGCCTTCTCTTGCAGCAACTAGCCTCACAAGGGAAAGCCCCCAGATTGAGGGCTCAGCCCACCAAATTGGCAGTCCTCAATGTTTGTGGGAAAATCAGCAATAGCCCAGGTGGGGAAGTCCAACACTTCTGCATTTCTCCCCAGCTCCTCAGGGGTCTCTGCCCATATAACTCTGGGATGTGTAAATATTTCACCACAGACTGTACAAACTCACCAAATCCCACTTTCTTGGGAACTTTTACTTCTCTAGGAGACATTACCCAAATGATATCATCCAATTCTTTATCCCTCTGAAGAAACTTAGGGGTTATTTTTGGAAATGTCTTTAAGGTTTTCCCTCCTATATATGTGTGTATATTCTAAACTAAACAGATTGTAAGTTTTGTGTGGCAAATACTGATACTTGCTTAACCAGTATCCATTCTCTTCATCTTTACTATCAAAACCTCAATTTTTTCAGGGAGAAAATATGCCTCATAAAAATAGTCATCTCCTCAGACACCCTTGCAGCTAGGATGGCCATGTGATCCAGCTCTGGCAAATGAAAGAAAATTAGGAGTCTACTGGACAAGGCTTTGGGGAAAGTTGTTTTCCTGATAAAAAGAGATAGACTTAGCTGGCTTTTTGTCATTCACCTTATCTATTCCTTCACCTAGAATGCAGTCACAATACTTAGAGTGCATTCTCTGTGAGAGGCATCTTACAAGCATAAAGAAAAGGCTGTTTGTTTAGGATGGTAGAGCAAAGATAGAGCCAAGGACCTTGAAGACATTGTGGGGCTGTATGGCAACTTGCCTCAAGACTTTGTGCTGTGTGAAAATGAGCATGGTATTCTTTTTTTTTTTTTCTTCTATATCTTGCTAACAGTTCCCTCCACCCTCCCACCCCCATCCTATAATGTTCAGCTTATAATAGGAATTCAATAAGACTTACTAAGTGGTATTAGGATACTAGAGTCCCCCAAATGTGTTCATAAATGCATTAATTCAACCAGTATTTGAATCAGACAGTATCTGGCTGCCTGAGACCAAAGAGGATATAGAAATCTTGGTGTCTGTCCACAGAGTGTGGTATCATTCTGGAAAATTAAGAAACACACAAAGAAAGTAATACTTCAAGGTTTTGTATGATTCAGGAAGAGGGGAACTAACACTGAGGGTTTTATTTTATTTCATTGACTACTCAAAACAATGGCAAAGCAGGCATAATTCTCATGTTACGAATAAGGAAACTGAAGTTCAGAGACCTTACAGAGCTTGCGGAGATCTAGACAGGTAGTATGTAGCAGAATGTAAATCAAACTCAGGTCTGATGGCTTTTAAATCCATGTTTGTTCTTTGCAACTCTGACATGAGCGATCCAAACGATCATGGGTCAGTGGCTTATGGTGGATATAGTTAATATTGAAGGATAATATCTCTACTGAGGAATCTGACTATAAGAGCACTGATTCCTTCTCTCCCTGCTGCTCTCATATACCACCTGATGTTTTCTGTTCTGATAGTGAAGAACCAGTTATTCTGTCTGATATAGAAGCATATTTAACAGAACTTTTACCTAAAAACACTCAAGTACAATTTCCAAATGATAAAAAGTGGAAAGGCCTTACTATAATAACTGGGACAGATGATTCATATCCTTCAAGTCCCATATTAGAAAATTATACTGAAGGAGAAGCTAAACAGTTAAAAAAAAACTGTGAATATTTTCAAGAAAGCAGAATGGCCCTCTCAACCTTCTTAGACATAGATAACATGTAATCGCCTAGTCCTCTGTAAAAACAGGATGGGGCTGCAGCTGTTACTTTAATCATAAATAAGTTGTAAATAATGTAGCAAGGTTGAATACAATCCTAACCAAATGTATGTTTATCAATATGATGTAATGGCTAAACTAATCATAGAATAAAATGAAAACAAACTATATTAACAAGTTAGAGACAAGTAATAGTAATCTCTTTTCTAATTTTTGACTTTATACAAGTAAAAGTATGTTATATTGCTCTTACAGAAGTCATAGCTTAATTAGCAAAAATATCATCAGTAGTGTTGTACAGGCATTCAAGGCTAAGTCTCTGATAACGTGGATACCCTCCTTTGATCTTGTACCACTCATGGATCGAGGCACTTTGCTTCATGAGACTTTCATGCTCATAAAGCATCATTTAATGTAAAAATAGAATATGATTTGATTGAATGTAAATCAGAAGTGCTATAAATTCTCTGTGACTGAGATAGGGGGGAGCTCTCTGATCTCATGTCCAGCTGTGTCTAGAGGAGTGGGGTCTCCCAGGCTTGGTAATGTACCAATTAACTTTTACATTGTAAACTTGTTCCTTTTACCTTAAATGCTTCTTTAGTAAAAATGTGTTAAAGGTGAGTTTTTGTCTTGAGTACTCTTTACTTTTAAACTATTGTCTGTCCCTATACTCTTAATTGCATGGGAGGTTACTTGATGAAGCCCAAACCCATTGAATCACAACCTGATATGGCTCAGGCCTTTTCTAACAGAGATCATAGGTTTGAGGTGTAAAGAGATGAAGCCATGATAATAGAACTTGGACCAGCCCTGAAGGACGGGCATAATTTGGAACTTTGTTGCAGGGGAGTGGAATTAGGGCCAGAGTGGAGAGGAACATAAGCAAACCAGGAGTTTTCATTGATCATGCCTTATTCAGTAGTAAGGAGATCAAATGGCTAAAATGGAAGGTTGGGTAATTCTGACACTGCTGGTCCACAGATGTCACTTTCGAGTAGCAAGGTTCCAGAAGGCATGGATAAAGAGATGGAATAGTCTCAGACATTATACAGAGTATTATGTGAGCATCAAGGGGGAATGAATGGGCCCTTCTCCCTGAGTGTTAATAAAGGCTTTTACAGGAGGGGACAGATGAGCTGAGTCTTGTTCTCCCAGTAAAAAGTGTGGGGGAAAGTCAAGAGGACAGTATTCCAGTTCAGTGCCTGATGGTGTGAGTTGAACAAGCCACCTAAACTTTCCGATCTTCAATTTTCTGATCTGTAAAATGAGGGATTGAAAATAGCTAGACCCATCACAGTCCTAAGACTAAATGACTCTAATGAGATACAGTTTTAAAAATCACTTAAGATCTATTTAGAAGTTAGGATGAAATATTATAAAAGGTTCTACTAATGAACCTAACAAACTGCCCTACATATGACAAATAAAAGTACATCAATCAAAAAGAAAACAGCACTCAAGTCTCAGCCTCTTACACTTGTTTTTTCCTATTCAGATGTCTGTTTGTAGCCAGGTACATGGCTTCACAGCTAAACTACCTTAAAAGAACACCATCAGAGTCTGCAGTGCTAACTTCCATCTTTCCTGGCCTGCCATCGCAGTGGAACCATTCCTCTTGTGAGCACAAGAATGTGAGGACCTCCTGAAGATATTATTTTTAGTTGAGGTGTGACCCAACTGAATGAGGACTGGTGAGTGTTAGTCCATATTACTGGATGCCTTAAGAGGAAAAGAAACTGGGAGCCAGAGTTAGGGAACACCCACACAGGAAGAATCCAGAAGTCAGCAGAAACTGGAATAGCCTTAGAAAGGAGAAGGCATCACCATGTGACAGCCTACAAAGATAAAAACTGAGCCAACCCCAAAGATTTCAGGTACCTAGAGCTGTAACACCATAGGGAAAGCAAGTCTGCAGATATCCTGAATTTGGACTTCTTATAGCCTGAAAACATGACCCAGTAAATGCATTTTTTTTTAAAACAACCCACTGTGTGGTATTTGCCATAGCAGTCTGATGAACTAGGATACCATGGTTTTAAATCTATGACATACTTGCTATTGTCAGGTATTTTAATGTTTATCAACATGATGTGTGTGAAAAAAAACTCGTTTTATTATGCACAGCCTGGGTAACACAAACTTCAAATGTTTTCATATTGAACATTCAGAATTTTTCCCTTTGATTTTTAAAATTATATCATCTGTAAATTTTGAATATTTTTAATTTTGGTATTATTGCTTTTCAGAAATTCTGTATATATTTTAATATCAATCCTTGGTTAATTGTATGCTCTGAAAATATCTTCCCTTAGTTTGTGGTTTACATTTTATTCATTTTTATTGTACAGAAAAATATTTAAAATGTAACTAAATTTCTCAATTTTTATCTTCATCCTTGTGCTTTCATTTTGTTTATTTAACAATATCTTTTCCACTTGATATCATAAAGAGGGTAACCTATTTTATAGATGCCATTTGAAACTTTTTGTGTAAACATTGACATTAATCTATCTGGCATATGGATAGCCAATTTTTCCTAACATTCATTTAATCAATTTCCCCATGGCTTTGCAATACTGCCTCTAATAAATAACAGATTTACAGATTAAAAATTGGTTATTCTCTTATTTTTCCTTTTTGTCTCTTTGTTTACTATTTTACTAATATATTGTAACTTCATAACTCTTGCTGTTTTATAGAAAATTTCCTCACCTTATTCTTTTTTAATAGTCTTTCCTTAGCATTTTACCTCCCTTACAAATGTTTAGTTATTTATCATTTCATATTCTTTGGATCTTTTGCTAAATACATATATTAAGCTTTAAATCCAAGTTTAATTTCAGAAACCAACCACCTTTAGTGACTTTAGATGACTATGCTTGCCCTAAAATAAGTGTGGCTATGCCATTTTGTGACATGCATTTTATCATGGTATGATTTTATGATTAGTTCATTCTAAATGAATTCACTGCTTCACTGCCCTATTCATGTATCTCAGGAAAAATGCTACTGATGAATTTCAAGACTAAAATCTGTCCTTGTGAAACCATCAAAATCAGCTGCATGAAGTGATCATCCTGTAATTATTTTAATATTTTGATGCATCAGACTTAAAAATTCTCTCTATAGATTCAACAAATGTTTATAGAAATCTAAGACTACAAGCAAATATAGATGAGATAGATACATAGATAGGTATGTATCTTAATTTCACTGGAAGATATCAAATGAAAACAAGCACATTTAAAATTATAAAATGAATAATTTGGAAAATAGTTGCATATTATTGGAGAGTGCATCAAGTTTTTCAACATTACAGAATATTAATGTATGTTGGAGGCCCCTTGTTACATGCACAAATGTAACTTGAATGTTCATATTTAAAGAATTAGAAAGACTTTTTTTTCTTTCCCAAAATTCTCAGTGAAATAAACTATAATGATCAAGGGTCATTCAGTGCCTTATATACAAATGGCTCTGACTTGTCCAAAGCAGTCATTTCATGTTCCTTGTCTTACTAATTACATTATTAATTGTTATAATGGAAAATGAATATAAACACAAAATCAACATTTACTTTAATGCACAAATATTACATTGTTGGATCTCACAATTGCCCAAGACTACTTAATAAACCTAAATCTTAAAAAACAAAAAACAAAGTAAAAAAAAAAAGATCATCATCAGATGTCTTCGCAGAATCACCATGGTTTCCTGCTTCAACAGTGCTTGAATGGAACTCAGTGCTCTCAGCTGCTTGATGCCAGTCCTCCACCAGGTGGTGAGTCAGAACTAAAACCAGGACTCAGAGGCCACCATCAACTGCCAGATCAACCTGGAGCTCTAACACCTCTTATGTCCATGTGTCAATATCTTAATACTTTGACCGTGATGATGTGGCCTTGAAGAAATTTGCCAAAAATTTTCTTCACCAATCTCTTGAGGAGAGGGAATATGCTGAGAAAATTATGAAGCTGCAGAACCAAAAAGGTGGCCGAATCTTCCTTCAGGTTATCAGAAAACCAGAACATAACAACTGGAAGAAGGGGTGAATCAGTCACTACTGGAACAGCACAAATTGGCCACTGATTTCATTGAGATGCATTACCTGAATGAGCAGGTGAAATCCATTCAAGAATTGGGTGACTATGTAACAGATTTCTGCAAAATGGGGGCACCGGAATCTGGCTTGGCAGAGTATCTCTTTGACAAAGACACCATGGGCAAACAGTGATGACCAGAGCTAAGCTTTAGGCTGGCTTCCTCTGGTCATGGGGGTGACTTCTATGGTAAATACAACATGTTGGGTTTACCTTTACCTTTTCTGTAAGTTGTATCAAAACATCCAACCAGTTCTTTCATTTGTACTATTCCTTCAAATAAAGTAATTTGGCATCCCCTGCCCCCCGAAAAAAGAATAGTTTGCTCAGCACAATGATACTTACTGTTCATAATGAACCCTGCACGTTTCATTTTCAAGGCACTTTACAAACATTAGTTAATTGCCTGTCACACAACTTTCAAGTTAATTTTTGTTAGTTCAATTACAAGTGGAGCAGATTAAATTGAAATGGTGAAGGCAGGTCCCAGAGGGAGTACCAGAGCCAAGGTGAGAATGCTGGAGCTCTCTGCTACCTGTGTTCCTGCTCCCCTATTTATTTATAGGTAAAAATCAGCCCTCACCCAGAAAGCACTAAGACACTACAAAAGGAAGAAATTGCCTTTTCTGAACCTCTTGCTGAAGGCTGCCACTAAAAGCCAAAATATAATAAGAAGAGAGACGAAGCATTATGAAGATTTATTACCCTCCCAACCAACCCAGGACTGACTACCCCTGGCACCAAACACTCCATTCACCAAGAAAGAAAAAAAAAAGTCAACAGTGAATGACTCCATTTTCACAAATAAGTTTTATTAATAAAATTCAAATGAACTTTGGTTTTTTAGTGTTTTACTTTTGAAGAATAAAGTATTTTCTAGAATGGGTTCTGAAGGAGTAATCATACACTAACTACAACCCCTTTCCTTCTTATAAAGACCAAATATATTCCTTTTAAATGAAAAAAAACAAAAACAAAAACAAAACTCAGAACATCAAGAATTATCCAATAAAAGAGGTAATTTTTGTTATTGTCTTGTGCATTTGTGTTTTTTTAATGCTCTAAATGTACATGTAGAATCTTTATAAGTAGAAATAAAAATAATAAATATTATTTAAAAACTAACCAATCATGTAGGGTTTCTTTTTGGGGTGAAGGGAAAATTCTGGTAATGGATTGTGGCGAGGGTAGCACAACATTATGAATGTGATTAATCCCACTAAATGGTATGTTTGGGAAAGGCTGAGATGGGAAAGTTTACAGTGTACATATGTTTCCATGATTTAAAAAAAGGAGCAACTAAAGAGACAATGACAATTAAATGCAATACATGATCCTGGATGGAAGTAGCAAAGAAGGTGAAAAGGCTCAAAGGAACATTACTGGGACATATAAATGGAATATAGAATGTAAGCTTTATATCAATGTTAAATTTCTTGAACTTGATAACTGCACTTAAGGTGGTTATATAAGTGAATATCCTTGTTCTTAGGAAATGTACATGGAAGTATTATGTGCTCAAGAAGCATAACATATACAACCTGCTCTTAAATGGAAGGGAGGGAGGAAGGGAGGGAGGGGAGGGAGAGAGCGAGGCAAAATGTTAAAATTGATGGATCCGGATATCTGGTGGGGGGAGGGTATGTTGGAGTTCTATGAATGGGTTTTATATTATTTTTGCAACTGTCCTCTAAGTTTGAAATTGTTTCAAAATAAAAAGCTTAAGAAAAAAAAGAAGCAAAAACAAACTAACCAATCTGCAGTTTTATTTCTGATTTATGGGCTAGGAGAGGGAGAAATTGGGAACACTAGGCTGGTAAGTGTGGTATTAATTAAAAATAAGATCCATTTGCATAAACCTGAAAGAAAGTATATCGAAAACAATGCATTATTTTCTTAAATATAGAAGAGAAAGATGTTTAGTTGTAATAAATATTCGGTCATAATAAAATGTACCTTTTAGCAAAGCATTATATTGGAAATTCTTTAAGATTAATTAGGCTTTCTACTTCCTTTGCATTTCTCCAGAGTGCTCTGTATACACACATGCACATACATGGCATATAGCTCATTTCTCATTAACATAAGACATAGACCATTCTATTTTAACATAAAAAATTTGTGTCATGATCAAATTTTGGCATATATATACGTAAATGTATGCTATAGAAGTGCTCTACAAAATTACTACTAAAGCATTTTCATTTTAACATTTATTACAAATCACATTTTATAAACACTAGATAAATTACACACAAAAGCTAGACATAAATACACAGAAACAAAAACAGCAGTACTAACACAAGATAAATAAGCTAACATAAAGTTTGAATGTGTATAACTTAAGAAAATTACAAATTTTTCATTTCTAATAATTTCTCATAATTTCAAAAGCAATTCAGAAATGAAAAGGTAGAATATTCAGATTACTATCAAATTTTAGAATAATAGAAACTACAATAGCATTACTTACTTTTAAAAAAGCCCTTTCAAACATTCAGAAGGCAAATTACTGTCTTTAAAGACAAATTAAGCTTGGGCAAAAGCTCTTGTGTAACTGAAGTTTATAAAATTAAGCTTAGGTGAATAGATATTAAAATTAATGCAAATTTAAAAATTAACATATGTTATTTTCCTGAGTTTTTGATAGAATACCATCGATAAAAAATAAAAAAATGCAACTCAATTTCCAGCTTTGCATTACATTATAGTATATTTTTGCACAAGAAAAAGTATTGTGATTATTTTAAATGTGGACAATGATGTTTCATAATGTAATCATGATCATTGGGAATATGTTTAATTTATCTTAATTAAGGGAAAAAATAATGCCCCCAATCACTATTTGCAAAGTTCATTTCTAAATTATGATCAAAATTATATTAAACCTGTCACCAATTTTTACTTGCACCCTATGATTTAAAGGACAGATTGATTTTGTAGTATAGAATGCTCTTATAAAAGAACTGAAATGATGCAATGCTAATGTTTAACACACACCAGGCAGTGTGGGTGTTCAGTACTACTTACTATTTTAAAGTCAAAATTCTTTTTTATGTACTATTCTGAACATGAATACATAATTCAACAGTTATAAATTAATCTCAGAATATCCAAAAAATTTTAACTTAAACACGAAAATACGTTTTTAGTAACAAACGTAAGAGGAACTTTTACAAGTGGCTATTTTCAACCTTATATTATCAAGTTAAAATTAAACTTAAGGTTCCTGTAAATAAGAGACCTTTGAAAGCTGATTTCCTATTAGCTGCTCTATGCAATGTAGATAACAGGCTCCGTCCCTTATCACAAGAGGTTCAGTCCCTTATCACAAGATCAACCTATCATCACCCTTTGAACTGACTGCTTTAAATTACAATTTATCCCTTAAAACAGTGTTTCCCCTGGAGACTGATTCTGTACATATGGGAATTGGGTCCAAGAATGCATATTTTTAACAAGTAGCCTTCCTTGCCCCCAGTAAATTATTATGATCAGGCAGATGTGGGAAATAATGCTTTAAAACAACCAAAATAATTTTATTGTTCTTAATTATTATTTGATGAATTTCATATCTAAAGAAAATCAAATTTATTTAGCTTTTTAATAACCTGCATAATTTAGCACCATGGCTAAGTATCTCTTAACTGAATGCCACAAGGTTTTTTTCTACATCTCCTGACAGCCCACACGAGCTAACAGAACAGTTATCATCTTTTTTAAAAACTTCAGGTTATTGGGCTTCTATAGTTTTAGTTTTGCCTATATTCCTTTCTTAACAGGAAGCAGAAGAATCATCCAGCAGTTGTGTTCAAAAACTAAAAAACATGGAATTTATTCAAATAATGACACTACACACAAAGTAGTCTATAAACAGCTATACCAACATCAGTTGGTAGAGTTACTTGCAAAGCTGATTATCAAATGCTTCTCTCTTTAAAAAATTCAATTTACAAAGTATTATGCCAACTCCAGGTACAGAATCTCCTTTGCCATATCATGCAATCAGGAAGCAACTATTTAACTGGATATGTGTGTGTGTGTGTGTGTGTGTGTGTGTGTATTATGTATATATAAAAAGCATGTATATAGGTTCATTCTAATTGAGGAACTTGTAAAAAACCCCTCTAAGTTAAAAAAGATAAAATAAGTAATGGAATGTATTCTCAAATACTATAAAGCACTGATGAAAGTTTAAACTTTAGAGATTTGAAATAACACTTAATTAGGAATAGAATTATGAACCGTTAGCCACTTCTATTTCCTGATAAGAGTACCATCTGCAAAGAAACAAAACTGCAAGAAGTAGGTTAAATATTTTTAAGCTATTTAAAACTAATTTAAAATGTACTTTTGCATCTGAATTAAATGATGTAGTACTCAACAATTTATTAAAAAATAAACTTTAAAAATGTTAGCATTAGTGAAAGCCACTGCTATTTCACAGAAGTATATTATCAAACTTTATATACACAAGTTGAAAAGGGCTTAATACCAAGTTCTTGGTTCTGCATTACACTTCACACTCCCATCTGTATATCAGCAAAATTGCAGAAGCTGTCTACATCTCCAGATGCTGTGTCCTTGCTTTCTGATACAAACATCTAGTTAAAATATATTAAAAAAAAAAAAGTCCTAGTAATCTGAAAATGCCAAAGCCCATATTCTCCACAGAACAAAGTCACGTTTGCTACTTACAAGAAATTCAAGTACATGTTCACTTATAATATTTAATTTCTAAATTTTCTGTAGAATCCATGAAATATAGTTTCCATAGATACAATATAAATTAAGCTGTTTTAAAGGCACTTATGATATAATTAAGGTATTTGCTTTTTTTATCATACTCCAGTTGTATTTTATTACACTTGGAGTTTTACTGTATGTGTTTTTTAATGTACCATTCAGTCAAGAGTATAAAAGCTATTAAATAATAAGGTTTAAATAACTCTTAGTTTCCTCTATTTTCTAATAATAATCTCAATAGGCTTAGCAGCAAAACCTGAAGAGATCAACTTTTTGAAAGCTGAGAAAGATATATTACTAACTTTAAAAAAACTATTTTCTAAACATCAAATAAAGCAGTACTCAATAGAACCCTTCAAAAATAGCTTTTATAAATGTCAGCCAGGAATTAGAGGAGACCTAGGTTCTGTTCTAGCTTTATTACCAACTAATAAACCTCTCTGGGTTGTTTTCACATCTATAATGAGAAAGTTGGATGAGATAATCATTCACCTCTATAAACCCCAAATCTTACAACCATTTTATCTGTTTCCTCTTCTATTCAATCTAATTATATCTGCCCTCTCCCTCATTATTGTTCTAAGGATAATGTAAGACAGACGACAAAGTACTTTATATGCAAATTCAAGGAACCATAAGCCAAATCACAGGACAAAACCAAAAATTTCCCCTTAGACATTTATCAACAATATTAATGATATATTTACTCACTTAATCCTTTTTGATGTTTGATTTTTATGTTACAGTAAGTTATTTAAGTCTGAAATTCTCAGACACAGAAATTTCACAAACATACCTAGAAACTACCCAGAGGTAATAATGACTTCTATACATACCTCATGTTAAAGTTTTTGTGAAGCATTAAAAAAATGAACACTGGGAAACAGAATCATCTATCTAAAGCATATAATCTTAGAAATACATTATTTTCCACATATCACTATGCTATAAAATACAAGGGCTTGAAAAGACATTTGATCAGATTTATACTTTTTACTTTAAAAATATATGTACTATATGCACTATTGAATGTTCAAATAAGTCGATTCTTATTTTGTAATTATTTTAAACAATCAAAGTTTTAGTTTTGCAAGGATAAACAAATGCATCATTCCCAGTTATTTATTATTTTTCTAAAAATCATGATCTGCTGGGGTTTTTTTTTTAATTCCAAGTAATATCAGGGATAAAAGTACTATTTGATTGTGAGGAAAAGGAAACATAATGAAAAGGACTGATTGAAATATAAATATATAAATATAAATAGTCAATACAATTTTGTACCTTGGTTCCATTGAATATCTCATTTACAATGAGATGACATCCTTCTACAGCACAATCTCCATTAAACTCCAAGGCAATAACAGGACCTATAAGCAAACCCAGGAAGTATTTTTTTAACATTAACACAAATATATTCTAAAACTAATCTTTTTACTATTCCCTGAAGACTCTCCAGCATCTTCTTTGGGGATAAGAGAAAAGGAGGAGATGGGAAGTAGACAGATGGGACACATCACCTCAGCTGCTTCTTCCCACTCTAATTATAGAACAAATTAAAGCACCGTCCCATCACATGAAGAGTGACAGATAGTCTGATTTTCATTCTATAAAATTCTACCCACTTACAAGTAAAAAAAAAAAAAAGCTGATAAAATAGTAAACAAGAGCAACAGCAATTCAAGTCAACATTATTAGGTTTTGCAAGGCAGCCTTGCTTCCAATTCTCCCACTTACCAGCCAAGTTCTGGGCCATCTATAGTGGAGCCAACAAATAGGAACTAAGGCCAGGCATCTAAACTATTGACTATCTGAAAGCATTTTCTGGAGTGTGACTTCAAACTATATTCTAGAACCAAAGACCAAGTTTTTATTTTTTTAATCATCTGAATAGCAATATCTTTGCCTCCTTTCTCATACATTAATTTGAATACTTTCAATTCACCTGTACTTTAAATTCTGGGGCAAAGACTCATGATTTAGTTTAACTTGGATTAAATGTTGCATTGGCACTACTGGTGTCAAATTGTTGGCAAGAGTGGTCATAAAAGCCAAGCAAAATGCCATTCAACTCAGCTACCAATGTATTTCTTAGCAGATTTGCTTTTTATCTCTTACAGTAATGGAGGAGTTATAACCTCCAGGGAATTACAACTACCTTGAAATTTCTTGAAAAAGGCATAAACCCATTAAAGAAAGAGGGAACAATACAGACTAAAGAAGTACTAAGTAATGAAATACTAAGTTGAATGTAGTCAAGTGCCACAGGACAAGGTGTAAGAACAAGAGAAAAGATCACACTACACTGGGCACTGAAATAACTAAGGAAGAGCTTATGATTTATACTAACAACAAATACAGAAAAGGCAGACATATATAATAGTCAATTGTACAATCAGATACACAGAATGAATTAAAGTATGAGTTTTTCTGAATCACAATGTGTGCATCAAGACAGGTGCTCAGTCAAAGTGGGACATGAATCCTAGGGATGAGTCTGGCCCTGGCATCGTGGGATTGAGAAAGCCTTCTTGACAAAAAGGGGTAAAAGAAATGAAACAAAGTAAAGTTTCAGTGGCTAAGAGATTTCAAATAGAGTTGAAAGTCATTCTGGAGGTTATTCTTATATATTATATAAATATTTCTTTTTAGTTTCTAGTGTATTCGAATAGCTAGAAGGAAATACCTGAATCTGTCGAACTGTAATCCAGTAGACTTGATTCTTGATGATGATTGTATAACTACATAGCTTTTATCGTGTGATCGTGTGACTGTCAAAAACTCGTGACTACACTCCCTTTATCCAATGTATGGGCAGACGAGTAATGAAATAAAGACAAAAATATATAAATAATGGGGGAGGGATAAGGGGTATGGGATGTTTTGGGTGTTCTTTTTTATTTTTATTCTTTATTTTGGAGTAATGAAAATGTTCTGAAATTGATTGCGGTGATGAATGCACAACTATATGATGATACTGTGAGCCACTGATTGTATACTTTGGATAGATAATATGGTGTGTGACTATATCTCAATAAAATTGCATTTAAAACAAAACAAAACAACAAAACAAAGTCAGGTGCTCAGTACAGTAGGTAAATGGGGAATATTTTCTTGCTCCTAGCAAGGCTCTTTGGAGGACGTATCAAATAAGAGGGTATCAAATGAATGAAGAAATGTATGAGTTGCAAGAGGGATGAATTCTCAACAGAGGCTAACAAGAGAAGGTTCTTATATCAACGTGCCTATCCCAACACATGGACCTGTTTAGAAGGTTTGATTCATATAAAAAATAAATATCGAGCAAGAAAAATCTAAGAAAAACATTTACCTATAGGAGGAGGGTAGGAATAAGGTGGAAGGGTAAGGGATGGAAGTGAAACTTTTTTGTACCTTATTAAGTATAATTTTAATGTTGATATATGTAAATGTCTCAAAAAACAAAATATTAAAAAGAAAAGCAAAAGCAATCCCTAAAAATTAAAAACAAACCAAAAGAATTGAATCTAACTGTATATCAAGTTAGTGACATGACTACAAAGAAAAAAGACTCCAATCTCACTAGGCAATATTTTGACTGCATATACCCTCAACGGGATATACTCTAAGGACAAACAGATACAAGGAAATATTAAACTTCATTCAGTACACTCATCATTAACAGTAAAGTTTACTGTTATTTTGAAATTATTAAATGCACATTATAGGATAAGTTAAAGCAAATAAATTGGTAATATTATAAGGAACCAAGATTTCCAGAATAAGAGAAAAGTGTTATAAGTACAAAATGGAAAAATTAAATAAAAAGCCTTATCTTGGCTAACAGTTGATAATTGTTAAAACTGGATGATTGGTATATGGGGATCCATTATATAGTTCTGACAATGTTGGTATATATTTAAAATTTTCAATTAAAAATAAAAGATCTGTGTACGTTTTGTAATAAAACATAGCCAATCTTACAAAAGAAAAGTCTATAATCTTAAAAGTTTCATCTAGAAATATCGATGTGAACTCATGATCTCCTTTCCTTCTTTTTAAAAATACCCATTTTCTAGCTATATGCACTGAAAACACCTTAAAAAAAATAACAACCCAATAATTCACTGCACCTAACTTGTGTTTCTAAATATCTTTCTCCAATAAAAAGTCTCCTTAGAAAAATGGATGATTCTAGGTCTGGAGTAAGAAATATATCAGATCAACCTAGAACATCTTGTTGAGCGTAAAACAAGCAAAGAAGCTATCAAAGGAGAATGTGGTTATACCAAAGGGACACAGGACCCAGCCTATAGTAAATCCCAAAGGTTAAAGATGGTTCCTGGTGAAATAAGGCTAAGACTGCAATTTATTAAAACATATTGAATATGTAAACATGTCATGAGTTCATAATGATACTTTGAAAAGAGAGAAACAAAACTCATTGAACACCACTGGAGGTTCCTAGGGCACCAATTCACTGCTCTGAAAATTGATATTTATTTTCCCTTTATTTATTCTGCTTTTCTGATTTGAAACATATTTCAAGTTAACCAAACAGCTTTGGTATAGGGTGTATGAGGAAAAGTTCTGTTAACTTTTGTTAATAAAGTTCAGAGTTAGAAAATGATCATGTTGCAACTTCTAATAAAATAACTGATTCAGGCAACAATTGTTAATGGTTTTAGCATCCCACTGGGAAGACTGACAGGAAACTCTACAATGAAAGATAAGTGTGTCATTAAACGTGGAACAATCAAATATTATGTGCCTTCTCATTTAACACAGTAGGAAATACACAGCACCACCTATGATGTATTCTTACCAAAAAAATAACTAAACCTGAGTATAAACAGACCTATTTTAGATCTGGATCAAATTAACTGTAAAAATACGAAAAAATGTTTTTAGACAATTAGGGAAATCTAAATATGGACTGGGTAGTAGATGATATTAAGGAATTACTATTAATCCTGTTAGATGTGATAATGCATTTGATAATGCATAAATAAAAACTTTCATTTTTTTTTGTTTGTTTAAGACATACTGAAATATTTAGGAATGAAATGACAGGACTTAAATTTGATTAAAACATTTCAGCAAATAAAAGGGGATTATTTGTAAATGATGGCAAAAAGTCGATGAGGGTTGCTAATGTATTCTAATGGGTAGAGGCCAGGAATTCTGCTAAACATCCTATATAACACATACGACAGCTCCCATAACAAAGAATTACCCAGCCCAAAATGTCAACAGCGCTAAGGGTGAGAAACCCTGCTCTGTGCATCCTAGACAGCCCTTCAAAAAATGCATTTAGGGGTTTTGTGTTGGGCCCAGAGAACTCAGCAAAAAGGGTAGGCTTTTTGTGAATAATCATTATTTTCCTCCAAATTTTAAAATGACAACCAAAAGAGTAAGAGTCAGAAAGATGAGGAGAGTGATCATTCAAACCCATGAAGAAATTGTTCAAACCCCCTTCAAACAACTCTCACATATCAACCTGTTTTTCCCCCAAAGAGCTGTGGTTGCCCACTTCTGGACCAATGTAGGTTCCTCTCTCTCTGTTGGCAGTGTCTTGCCCACTGCCCTTTACTTGCAGTGAAGTAAGAACTTCTCATCCTTAGAAGTACCATCTTTATACTTATGGACAGGTGTCTTTTCGTTTTGATTCTCATAGCAGGTGGGACTTAACTGTAACACAGCATTCTTCACAGTACCTTTGAATTTTTTGGTCTCTTATCATTATAATGTCTCCAGCACACAGTCCAATGCCTGACACAAGGTGGTGCTCAGTAAATATTTGCTGAATTAATAAAAACATTTTCCAGATACATTTGGATAGACATTCATTTATCTGTATGTTCAATCATTTAATAAATATTTATTGAGTATCTACTATGTGCCAGGCAATATTTTGAGTACTGGAAATACAGGCATGAACAAAAGAGACAAAATCCCTGCCTTCACAGGGCTTACATTCTAGAGCAGGGCTTGGCAAAGGTTTTCTGTAAAGGGCCAGACAATAAATATTTTTTGGCTTTGCAGACCATACGGTTTCTGTTGCAACTACTTAATTACACAGTTGTAGCATGAAAGCAGCAAAAACAATACATAAACAAATGAGCATAGCTGTGTTCCGATAAAACTTCATATATAAAATCATGCAGCAAGTATGATTTGGCCCTTAGGGTGTAGTTTACCAACCCTTGTTCTAGAGAGAAAACAAACAATAAACAAATATAAAATTCAAGTGGTAAGACGTGCTATGTTTTTTTAAGGCAGGATAATGGATATAGATGAGGGGAGAAGGTGAGATGTGCTGGTCAGGGAAGGCCTGTCTGAAATGACATTTGACTGGTTACCTGAGTGAAGTGAGGAAGCAAGCTAGAGGAAACAGCAAGTGCAAGGCCTGAAGAAGGAATGTGCTGGTGTCTTCAAGGAACAGAAAGAAGACCTGAATGGCTGGAATAATGCAACTAAGGGAAGAGTGGTGAAAAATGGGGATGGAGAGGTCAATGGGGCCAGATCACATTACCATAGGGACTCTGGAGTTGATACTCAGTGTAATGGGAAGCCATTGGAGGGTTTTTAGTGAGAGAAAGATGACATGTTGTGAGTTGTTATCATCAAGAAGAAGGGCTCAGGGCCACTCATTTGGGTGACTTAGTAAGAGGCGCCCAGTACTCTAGGAAGAAGCAGTCTTGGATTTTAGCCTCCACTCATCCCCTCAGCCAAATGCCCTTATTTGGGGTATAACTTGCCTAAAATCAAGGTCCTTGGTCTTACATGCTACTGAGATTGTATAAGAAACCCTAAAAGAAATGGTACTCTTGAGACTTTCTAGGACTTTGATAAATTTGGTATGCAAATAACTGTCATTAAGGCAGTGGTTTCTGTGGCCCCAGCTCAGAGATTCAGGACAAATGGGAGGGTGCCTAGTCTTATGGGTGCTCCTCCCCTTTCCCCTAGTAGGAGCTTCAGTCAATTTCTGAGACCTTTCACCATGAGGATAAGCACTTCCTCTTTTTCTTTTTGATGTAATGCAATGCAGTATAGATAAGGGAAACAGGGCAGAAAGTAAGTGACATATGTATTTCTTTAAGTTAAATAAACTGTATAAAAGGAACCTGTGGAATGAGCCTGGCCCTGGCCACGAGGGATTGACAATGCCTACTTGACCAAAAGCAGGGAAAAGAAAGCTGAGGTTACAGTGGCTGAGAGATCCCAAATAGAGTCGAGAGGCTCTCCTGGAGGTTTCTCTTATGCAAGCTCCAGCAACACATCCCAAATGGCCACAGTATGCCATGCCCTTACCAAAAGTAGTCTCCAAAACCCTAGGTCCCTATCTGAGATTCAATAAAAAGATTCACTCATTAAGTTTTATCTCTCAGAAACTTAAATCCAACAGGGTATTCCTAAGCCAGACAAGTCCTAAAACCCAGAGGCAATAGCCTCTTTAAGAACAACAATCAGATGCAGCCCCCTTCCCCATACTGTCGACACCCCCTTTTAATGTGAACAAGTTAGGGTGCTCACTGCCTAAGACACTCCTGAAGATGGAGAAAGAGATTAAGTGACAGGAAGGGGTAGCAATAAACAAGGTAAGATTTAACAAAGGTCTATGAATACTGAAACTTTATATAAATACAAATATATTTAGAGGCTGGGGTGTTGGAATAGATGGAAGAAGGTAAATGACAAGGTGGAACTGTACACTATAAGGAAAGAACTGAAACTGTGGAACTGTAACCCATAACAATTTTTGAAACTACCTATGTAACTGCTTGTTGAGCTGTACATAGAAAGTTAACATCTTTCTGTATGTATGTTACATTTTACAAAAATGGAAATAGCTGAAGTTGTGCAACTGTGACCCACGACATTCTTTGAAATTTGCTAACTACTTGTTAGATCGTACTTTGAAAGTTACTATTGTTATGTATATATGTTAAAGTTCACAATAAAATGCATTTTAAAAAAAAGGAACCTGTGACAAAAATGCTTTTCATTTCCCAAATCTTTGTTAAACCATAGGTTGCCAGGAAAGCACTGTCATACATTTGCATAGAGGTTAGATTTCTCAAAATCTGAGCCTCCACTGCCTAGTAACAATGAAGAATGTGAAACAAAGGCTTGAGCTCCGCTGCTATACTGTTGTTATTAGTGGGTAAATATCTTTAGCAACTTGATGTCTTATTGGATCTAACTGGCACAAATCCAGTCAAGGGCTCACCATTTGTTAGCTGGTCTTCCTTCTGTTTTACTTACTATTTTGGATTAGGAGTATGATAAACAAGGGGAAGAAATGAAAGGCATTTTCCTCATCATTGAACATCAATGATAACAGGTGGCTATAGGGGCTTCCACAGTAACTCTAGACACACTCATATGGTCCAACATCTTTTTCATTTCTATGGTACTTTGAAGGTCTTGACACCAGGGATGAAGCAGTGGTTTCCAAACAGTGTAGACTTTGCCTAAAAGTGTTATCAATTGAGAAACAATGAGCATTGTGGTTAATTCCTTTCCCACTGTTGTCTTAATTAGTTGGACAACTTTCCCTAATTTCATATGCACATGATCTTTTACTTCTCTCCCAACAGTTTGATTAAACACCTTCTACTCATTAATTAATTCTAAGAATGAGAGAACGGGCTCAACTTAAAACTGAAAATTCCTCTGCTATTCCTACAGAAAAATGCAATTCGGTTGCCTCAACTGAAAACAATAAAGATGAAAGTGATGGGATCTTGTTCTTTTTCATTCCTTAATTCTGTGCTTTAGGAATTAGATAGGATAACTCTAGCCAAAGGGTCCCAGGGTTTCCTTCTAGGCTGGAGGGCAGTATTTCTTTTAAGTCCTCTTTCAGTCACAATTCTATTCTTCTAGGCATTCATCAACTTTCCTTCACCACTGAGGCAGCATAGCAACAGTAATGGTTAAGGCTGTGGCCTACAGAATCAGCCTGCGTGGATTCGAATCATGGCTCTGCTCTTTACTAGCTGAGTGACTGCAAGTTACTTACCTGTCTGTAGCTCTTTTCCTCACCTGTAAAAAGGGGAATAATGGTTCCAATTTCATAAGGTTATTTTCAGTATTAAATGAGTTAATTCATTTAAATCGCTAATAACAGTGCCTGGCATACAGTAAGAACTATGTAAGTGTCAGCTGTTATTATTATTATGATTGAGGGGTTTTTGTTTGTTTTAACTTATTTTGCGTTCCAGAAGGACAACTAAAAGAACATTACTCTTCCAGCTTATATTCCTTTCAAGGGCACAACACCACTGCCATTTCACACATCAGGTACAAAGGTTAAAAGGTTAAGAGCATTTGGTGACTCGTGAAGAAAGACAGTGTTTGTTTTGATGACTTGTTTCTTTAAATGCTAAATATTCTTTAGGTTTACTTCTCATTATCCACCAAAATGGAATTTAACCTGAATAATCACATCTTTTGGAAACTGTATGTAGGTTTTTCCCATTCATTTCTCCATTTATGGAGGTTTGATTTTTAAAATCAAACAGATATCTACCAAAGAACACCTGATTAATTAATAATCAATACATCCTACTGCTGCCTCCCTAATGCAGCACCTACCAATACAGAAACTGCTGCTTCTACAGACCCTAACCTCTAGGCCCCCAATTATTTTTCAAGTGGAAGCTGCTACCCAAGGAATTCTCCTCTACTCAAGAGCTCACCAAGAACACCTGCTCATGAGCCTATAACCTTTGCTATCCCAGCTCCAATCTCACGCTTCCTCACCAACTTCCTGTCATGGCAATAGAGCAAAGGAAAATATGGAGAGTAACATGGATGGAGGCTGCTCTCATAGTCATAATAGAACCCAAAAGTTGTATTCCTAAATGTCTTTCTCACCCCCTAACCACTACAACGCCAAAGAATTCCCCACTAATTAATTACAAAAGGCCATGTTTAACTAGGCAGCATTACTTTTGTAAGCTTCCCTGGAAATCATTTATTATAAAGAATTTAAGTTCTTTAATGGCAGAGAATTTTGTCTATGTATCTCCATCCCCAGCAAATGCTGTATTTCATGAAATCTTCCATCAATTGTAAGATGCATTTCACATAAGCTAAAATGTGGAAAACAAATGTGCATTCTATAATCAATGAAATATGGTAAAAGAGCAACATGCACATAATAGATGCTTAATAAAGGCTTACTGAATTGAATTATATTTTCAGAAACATTTCTTTGGGAAAGTGTATTTTGAGGCCCATGCAAACGGCTTAAGACAAATTTGGGGTGGATGAACCAAACCTTGAGGATTGCCTACATTTTCCACAACCAATCTGAAAAGAATAGAAGCTCCCCAGAAAGGGACGTGTGTATATCTAGGTGTATGTCTGTTTCTCATCTTTCTATCCTTACCTCATCAATCAGTTTCCTAGCATTCGCGATAGTATAATCACCAGCAAATAATACCACTAAGCATGATTCATCACTGCTTTTCTGCCTCTGACCCCGAGATATTGGAATGATACTTCTGCTGGCTTCTGTGGAAACCCGGACAGCTTTGAGCTCTTCAGTAGTAGGTAGAGGAACACAGTCCTGAACCACAGCATCTTCTGGAAGAAGGCTCCAGTTGAGTTCTCCTGACACAGGTATAAAGTCATGAATGTTACTCCATGTATTATTGAAGATACTTAGCCCTGCATCTTTGAACTGGAAAGCTAACTCAGGGTAGTACCACTGGAAGCAGCCAAACTTGATATCTGTGGAAGACTCAATAATGGGTTGGGTGGCACAGTACAAAAAGACTTCCAGCTTTCTACAATCCCGCACACGAAACTGCTGGCAAGCTAATGTGCCCTTGCAATCTCTGCAATTTCGGAAAAACACACTGCCTTTCACCGGTCCCAGAAAAATTATGCAGTTAGTACAGTCATCAATAGTAACTGTAGCAGAATGATCAAAAATGTAGATGTTACAGTTCTCACAGTCTTGAATGACAAACTGTTGTCCTGCTACATTCCCCGGTAAGCGACCCACTGTTTCATCCTTCAGTCCACTGAACATGTAGTCTTTTGGATCAACCTGCAGGGCAAAACATAGCTCTTGAATATCATTGACATTATTCAATAAATATTAAGTAAGTGTTTATTAGGGGCCTGGCACAATTCTAAAAGATAAGCTCCTATTTTCACTGACTTTGGAATGTTGTAAGAAAATGAACAAGTCAACAAAACTGCATATAGTAAGAGCTATGAAGAGAATAAAATGGGGTTAACAGTATGAATAAACTATGATACATCCACACAATCAAATACTATGCAGCTATAAAAAGCAAAAGGAAGATTTCTATATACTGGAATGAGTGATCTCTAGGATAAATTTACAGGAAAAAGAACAAGGTATAAAACAATTTATAGAATGCTATTTTATGGATGAGAAGGGGAAAAGAGGAAACATGTGTGTATGGGTTTGCTAATATTTTAAAAAAGAAATAAAGGAAAGATAAAGCAAAACAAAATGGTTATTTATGAGGTAGTGAAGGGATGAGGTACAGGAGACAAAAAAGGGCCAGAACTTTTTGAATGTACTTTGTTGTAAAGAGGTAATTTAGAATCATGTAAATATTTTACATAATTAAACATTCAAATTCAACCTGTCTTCCTCATCACATACTGCTCTAATTCCACTGTCCCTTTCTGGATGACTGCAACAGCCCCTCAAATCCATGTCCCATGTTTACTTATTCTTGTCAGAGTAATCTTCCTGAAATATAAATGTGACTTATCTTAAACTCCTTCCTGTGGCTCTGTATTGCTCGTGGATAACTTCCAAGCTTTATAATATGGCACCTGCCTACCTCGCTAGCTTCATATGCTTCCATTCTAGTATCATCAAACCACTTTCAGTTATCCTTACCCTCTGAAGAGTTTAACTTTGTTCATTCTGTCACTTTTGCCTGAAGTGGGAGGGGGGTCTTGTACTCTCATCCATTTTACCTGGTGAACTCCAGTGTATTCATTTTCAATTTGTGCAGGAAGTTTTACTTCCCCCACCCTCAGACCGTGAGAATTCTAATTTTCATAGTTCCTTTAATTAAAAATATATTCTTGTGGGCAGAGAAGCACGGTGTGTCAATCATCTAATACACACCATCAGGGAACCAGATACTCAATATTTCCTCCTTCTGGGACCTGAGCCTGTCCTCATCTGGGAAAACCTGATTGGGGTGGCCTAGGAGGTCAGATGCCTAGACAACAGAAAACTACAACCTACACTAAAAAAAACGAAGCTATGACCCAGTCAAAGAAACAAACTTCACTTCAACTGAGATACAGGAATTGAAACAACTAATGCTAAGTCAATTCAAAAAGTTCAGAGAAGATATGGCAAAAGAGATAAAGGCTATGAAGAAAACACTGGGCGTATATAAGGCAGAAATCGTAAGTTCGAAAAACCTGGCAGAATCTTTGGAAATGCAAGGCAAAACACAAGAGATGAAAGACATGATGGAAACATACAACAGCAGATCTCAAGAGGCAGAAGAAAACACCCAGGGAGCTGGAGAACAAGGCACCTGAAAGCCTAAACACAAAAGAACAGATAGAGAAGAGAATGAAAGAATATGAGCAACATCTCCGAGAACTTAAGGACAAAATGAAATACAACAATGTACATATCATTGGTGTCTCAGAAGGAGAAGAGAAGGGAAAAGGGGCAGAAGCAATAATAGAGGAAATAATTAATGAAAATTTCTCATCTCCTATGAAAGACATAAAATTACAGATCCAAGAAGCACAGAATACTCCAAACAGAATAGATCTGAATAGGCCTACGCCAAGACACTTAATAATCAGATTATCAAACTTCAAAGACAAAGAGAGAATCCTGAAAGCAGCAAAAGTGATCCATCACATACAAAGGAAGCTTAATAAGACTATGTGTGGATCTCTCAGCAGAAACCATGGAGGCAAGAAGGAAGTGGTGTGATACATTTAAGATACTGAAGGAAAAAAACCACCAACCAAGAATCCTATATCCTGCAAAACTGTCCTTCAAATATGAGGGAGAGTTCAAAATGTTCTCTGACAAACAGACAATGAGAGAGTTTGTGAACAAGATACCTGCCCTACAGGAAATACTAAAGGGAGCACTATAGACTGATAGGAAAAGACAAGAGTGAGAGGTTTGGAACACAATTTTGGGTGATGGTAGCACAGCAATGTAAGTACACTGAACAAAGATAACTATGAATATGGTTTAAAGAGGAAGGTTAGGAACATGTGGGACACCAGAAGAAAAGAGGAAAGACAAACACTGGAACTGTGTAACTCAGTGAAACCTAGAGTGTTCAACAATTGTGATAAAATGTAAAAGTATGTTTTTTTACGAGGGAGAACAAATTAATGTCAGCCCTGCATGGTGTTAAAAATAGGAAGGTACTGGGGGAAAAATACAATCAATGTAAACTAGAGACTATACTTAACAGAATCATTGTATTATGCTTCCTTTAATGTAACAAAGGTGATATACCAAGGTAAATGCATATAGGAGGGGGGCACAGGGGAGGAGTGTGAGACTCTTGGTATTGGTGGTATTGTCTGACTCTTTATTCCACTTTGATCTAAGGTTATCTTTCCTTTTGCTGCTTCCTAGCTGTCGTGTTTTTTTTCTCTGTCTTTTTTCTTTTTCTTTTGCCTGCTCTGTGGAAGAAATGTAGATGTCCTTATATAGACAGTGGTGAGGGGGGTGAACAACATAAATATGTGACTATACAGGGACCCACTGATTGTTTACTTAGAATGGAATGTATGGTGGGTGAACAAAACCATCTTAAAAAATGGGTTGATGACAAAACCTTGAGGGCAATATACTGAGTGAAATAAACCAGACACATAAGGACAAATATTGCAGGGTCTCACTGAAATGAACTAATTATAATATGTAAACTCACAGACATGAAATGTAAGTTACTGAGATATAAAACGAGGCTAAAGAATGGGGAGCGACTGCTTAGTATGAGCAGAATGTTCAATTAGGATGAACTTAAATGTTTGGAAATGAACAGAGGTGATGGCAGCACGTTGTAAGAATAACAAACAGTGCTGAATGGTGCGTGAATGTGGTGGAAAGGGGAAGCTCAGAGCCATGTCTGTCACCAGAAGATAAGCTGGAAGTTAAAAGATGGGAATGTTTAAAACAGTAAACCTTGTGGTGGGCAATGTCCAAGATTAACTGTACAAATATTAGAAATCTCTTTCACGAATCAGAACAAATGTATGACGCTACAACTAGAAGTTAATAATAGAGGGTGTGCCAGTTTTAATGTATTATGTCCCCCAAAACGCCATTATCTTTGATGTAATCTTGTGTGGGCAGACATATCAGTGTTGATTAGATGAGTGTTTCCATGGAGATGTGCCCCACCCAACTGTGGGTGAGACTGGAACTGGATGATTTCCATGGAGGTGTTACCCCACCCATTCAGGGTGGGTCTAAATTAAATCATTGGAGCCATATAAATGAGCTGACAAACAGAAGGAACTCCGTGCAGCTGTGAGTGATACTTTGAAGAGGAGCTACAGCCAAGAGGGACACTTTGAAGAACACACAGAAGCTACAGATGAGAGACAGTTTGAAGATGGCCACTGAAAGCAGACTCTTGCTCCAGAGAAGCTAAGAAAGGATAAATGCCCCAAGAGCAACTGAGAGTGACATTTTGAAGAGGAGCTGCAACCTGGAGAGGAACATCCTGGGAGAAAACTATTTTGAAATGAGAACTTGGAGGAGACGCCAGCCACGTGCCTTCCCAGCCAACAGAGGTTTTCTGGACACCATTGGCCATCCTCCAGTGAAGGTACCCGATTGTTGATGACTTACCTTTGACACTTTATGGCCTTGAGACTGTAACTGTATAACCAAATAAACCCCCTTTATAAAAGCCAATCCATTTCTGGTGTTTTGCATTCTGGCAGCATTAGCAAACTAGAACCGAGGGGCATATAGAGAAAAAATATATACCTATTGCAAACTATATACTACAGTTAGTAGTATTTCAACGTTCTTTCATAAACAGTAACAAATGTACTATACCAATACTACCAGTCAACAATGGAGGGGCGGTGGTGGTTAGGGATATGGGAGGATTTGAGTTTGCTTTTCTTTTTTTTTTAATCATTATTTCTTTTCCAGAGTAATGAAAATGTTCTAAAAATTGAACAAAAATTAATTGTGGTGACAGATGCACAGCTGTATGATGGTACCGGGGATAACTAATTGTACACTTTGGATCTTTGGATAATTGTTATGGTATGTGAACAACCCAAATAAAATATATAGATACATATATAGATATAGATATAGATATAGATATAGACATAGATATAGACATAGATATAGACATAGATATAGATATTCTTGACCCTGGTACTCCACAAATCTTAGTAAATTGTTTTGTTATACAATGACCATGGCTTAGAAATTCCAAATAGGGTAAAAGTCTATTGACAGTAGCAATGATGATGTACATGTCATCTGCTTAAGTCCCAGGAAGATTCAAACTATAGTATCACACAGAAGCTGGCCTTTAGCTTTGCACGTTCACAAATGCAGTTTGATAGCAAAGAGAGAATACATCCACCTTCTGAGGGGGCAAATACATAATAAACAAGATCATAAGTTCTATTTTATAATGAGAACTGTAGCTGTCAAAGAAATGGGACACTCAAGCCCTCCAGGTACATATTTTCTTCCTATAGATGCCATATACTAGGCTAATAATTTTTTAACATTTTTTCAAGTGAGACAACCCTTTTCCCCACATAATCACAATGCCCTATCACATCTAACATAATGAAAAATTTCTTAATATCATCTAATGTGCTCTGTGTGTGTATATGAATTTCCCCAGTTGACTCAAAAACTGTGTTTTTACAGTTGATATGTTTGAAACAGGATCCAATGTTCACATATTGCATTGGGTTGACAGCTCTCTTCAGTCTTTAGAACAGGTTCCTTTCCCTTTTTTTCTCTTATGCCTTGTATTTATTGGAAAAAAAATTGTGGGGTAGAACTTTCCACATTTCAGATTTGGCTCTTTACTTCTATGCAGTGTTAACTTATTCTTCTATCTTTTATTTTTGGTACACTGGTAATTAGATCTATAGGCTTAAATGAATTCAGCTTCTTTTTATTTTGGCAAGAGTGTTTCATAAGTGGTACTGTGTACTTCCTATCACTTCACATAGCAACATGATGCGCATAATGTCTGTTGTTATGTAATAGTATACTGGCAGTGCCACAAATGAAATGGAAAACAGGAGGCAACATAGGTTTAATGTGTGAAGAGGTGTTTTTTACAGGTGACTCACAAATATAAAGGTATACTATTCCAATTTGGTCTCTACCAAGATGCTGAACTGGCATATTCACTGGCTCCATTGCCCAAGATCAACCCCAAAGGAATCAAGAAAGGACAACACCAAGAAAAGGAGAAACCCCTATAGTAAGGTATGAAAAGATACGATAAAAAAGGAATCTGTTGGATTTCTGCTGTTGCTTCTCACTTTGCCAAACCTCGAGACATACAGTGCTTTCTCCATATCTGCTGAGACTCAAGACATTTGGTTGACATCCTCAGTTGTAAATTCAGTGTAGGGCAACAACCCTGTGCTTGTGAAGAGTTGTAAAAAACAGACGGGGACTAACTGCAGCAGTTACTTCCCCTCCAAATCCTCAGAACTGGTGAATTAAAATCTAAGGAGCATCTTCTAATGCTGCTTATCTCAATTAACGATAAATCAAGCAGACCCAAAAAATTAAAACCAACAATATAGATAATTTGAACCACACCATAAAAAGCTTGAGTTCTGCATCCAACAAGTACAGCAGATCCACATTTTTCTCAAGCACACATTAAAGATTAAAAAAAAGCAGGTGGCCCAAATTAAGATGGCTGAGTAAGATGCCTCAGGGCTCCATCCACCCAGAGAAACTTTGAACAGCCAGCAAGAACTGGCAGAAACATCGTTCTCAAAGCTCCAGAAAACAATGAAAGTGGGCTACAGTAACAGTGCATCCATCAAATTAAGAGAAAGTCTACTGAAAAGTGTAGGATAACATGGTACCCTGGCTGGTCTGTCTCCCACCCCTCACTGGTTTGGCACAGAGCCAACCCACTCTCCTAGTGCAGGTTCCTGGTCCCAGTTCCAGAGGGAGCAGGGTAACCTTTATGCATATATTAGGAATATATATGTCAGAACCATTTTGTCCAGTGGTGGTCTGAGGGACTTGCCCTGCATGTACATGGCAGCTCACCAAGCTCTCCTACAAAACACTGCCAGTAAGCTGCCAACTTGTGCCATCTGGAGTAAGGGACTGGTGGTTGCAGGGTATACAGTGCAGGGCCCATAACTGTAAGGAAACTGTTTCCTAAGGCAGACGGGACACTCAGAATCACAAAAAAGGGGAATTTCTAGGACCACATAAACATGCCCAAGACAAGACACATGTGCAGAAAGGATCAAGGATGTCCCTATGCTTTGGCCTGGAGCTACTCTTTAAACTCATCGCATGGGTAAGCCCTGAAGGACAGTGCTTGCCCAGTCAATCTGCAAAGACTGGAAAACGCACATTCTTTTCTTTTTTTCTTTTTTCACAAAACACAAAGAAACAGAAGAGATGGCCAAGGGAAAAAAGAAGATTAAAGCAGTAAAAACCATCAACAAGGAAGACTAGACCCAGGACATACCAGACAAAGACTTTTTAAAAATGGCCTTAAATATGCTTAAAGAACAAAAGGAAAACATAGAGAGCTAAAGGAAATCAGGAAAACAACAGATGAACAAAAAGAGAATATCAATAGAGGTATGGAAATTATGAAAAGGGTCCAAAGAGAGCTGAAGACCACGGTAACAGAAATTAAAAATTCCCTAGAGAGGTTCAACAGCAGGTTGGAGCTGGCAGAAGAAAGTATCAGAGAACTTGAAGACAAGACAAGTGAAATCACTCAGTCTGAGGAGCACAAAGAATGAAAAAAAGTGAATAGAACCTGAGGAACCTGTGGGACACCATCAAGCATACCAATATATGCATTGTGAGAGTCCCAGAAGAAGGAGAAAGAGAGAAAGGGGCGGAGACAATATTCAGAGAAGTGACAGATGAAAACCTCCCAAATTTAACAAAAGACACCAATATACACATTGTTGGGGACTGAATCATGTTCCCCACAAAAGGCATATTCAGGTCCTGTGGGTATGAACCTATTTGTAAAAGACCTTCAAACATGTGATTGTAGTTAAACTGTACCCATAAGTGAATGAGGATGGGCCTTAATCCAATATGGCTGAAGTCCCTATTCGCAAAGGAAGAGAAGCCATGGGTGAGTGGGGGGTTAGCCAGAAGCTGGAAGTCAATGGAACCCAAAAGAGAAAGGAGAAGACGCTGTCATGTGCACTGCCATGTGACAAGAAAAGCCAAGGAACTCCACAGACTGCTGGCCAGCCAGAAGATACCAACCATAGGAGAAAGCAAGCCTTCTAGCCTTTGAAACTGTGAGCCAATAAATTTCTGTTGTTAAGCCAATACCACGAGCCCAGAAACTAATCCAAGATGTTCTAGGGACTCCAAACAGGATAAACCCAAATAGACCAGGCCATGGCATATTATAATCAAACTGTTGAATGCCAAAGATACAGAGAGAATTCTGGAAGTTCAAGAGAAAAGCAACATGTCATATACAAGGAAGCCTCAATAAGATTAAATGACAATTTTTCATTGCAAACCATGGAGTCAAGAAGGCAGTGGGAAGACACAGTTAAAGTGCTGAAAGCAAAAAAAATGCCACCCAAGAATACTATATCGAGCAAAACTGTCTTTCAAAAATAAGGGAGGGAGAGGATCTAAGATGGTGGCATAGAGAAGAGTGGAAGCCAAGGAGTCCCCCTGGAACAACCGAAAAAAAAAAAAAAACAAAAAACAGAAACAAGTAGTAAATAAGCCGGAATAACTGTGGGGGGACAAACATGACTGTCCATTCATCATACACCAACCTGAATTGGGAGGAATGCCTAAGATTGCAGCATAAAATCTGTAAGCAAACACTGTGGATCCGGACCTCCGAAAGATGGCAGTTAAGAGAGACACGGCAAAAAAACACCTCCATGAAAAATACTAGATAAAAGCCAGAAAGTCACCCAGGACACCAGTTCCAGTGATGCACGAGCTGGACAAGGTCTGCTAAATCCACAGGGACCATGCACTTGGTGAAACTGGGAGCCTGCGTTTTGAAGTGAGTAAGTAAGCCTGCTGAATATCCGGCAGCCACACTGCGGTGTGGGGAAACCGTGGGTTGGCATTTGGAGTTGGACTAGTTCTTTTCAAAAACCCAAAAGTGGCTGCGGATATGGCAGCGAGAACCACACAGGAAAGCGAGGCAGGAACGGCGTCTCCATAACCTGTGAGTACGCCTCAGTATCTGGCGTGGACGATAGCCTTTCACGCACCTGCTGCTAATTGTCTCATAGTGAGGCAGGCAGAGGTTAGCCAAAAGGGGGAAAAACACCAAGCCCCTTATAGCCATCTTCCTGGCGGGCTGGGAATGCTCCTGCCCGGCACCGGCGCCACAGCCCAGAGCTGCACCAAAATACCCAGTGGGACGGGAAGCGTTTCCAGCAATGTGTGCACATGCTACAATATCTGGCATGGACAATAGCTTTTCGTGCACCCACAGCTAATTGTCCCAGAGCTAGGAAGGCAGAGCGATGCGAAAAGGCGGAAATTAACACACCCATTCAGCCATCCTTTCAGGAGGCTAGGAATGCCCCTACACGGCCCGGCAGCCCAAAACTTCCCTTGAGGGTCGGCGCACACTTGTGATATAGCACAGCCTTCCCTCAGCAGAGACCCTAGAAGGGTACGGCTTAGAAGAGGGACCTACTTGGAAGTCCCAGGGACCATATGCCAATACCAAGGACTTGTAGGTCAGCGGCAGAGACAACCTGTGGCAAGACCGAACTGAACGTTCAGACTCTTGGAACAGCCTTAAATCTCCAGGAACACCTGGGAAGTTTGATTGTTAAAGCCACCCTCACTCCATAACTGCTCAGACACACACCCCACATTCAGGGCAGACAGCACCAACTACACAAGCAAAACTGGTGCATGAATTCGATCCCACAAGAATCAGGCCCCCACACATCACAAAGACAAAGTTGGGGAGAACTGGCTTGAGGGGAATAGGTGGCTTGCAGATGCCACCTGCTGGTTAGTTAAAGTGTACGCCACCAAGCTGTAGATCTGACAAATTTGAGAGAAGTCTTTGAATTAGCATACATATCCTAAAAGAACCCTAACAAGTTAAGCAAATGCCAAGAGGCCCAAAAGAACAGAAAATTTTAAAGCATATGAAAAAACCAGACGATATGGATTACCCAAACCCAAACAACCAAATCAAAAGATCAGAGGAGATGCAGTACTTGGAGCAATTAATCAAAGAACTAAAGACAAACAATGAGACCATGGCACAGGATATTGAGGACATGAAGAGCATGGAACAGGATATAAAGGATGTGAAGAAGAGCCTAAAGAAGAAATTTCAAGAGTAAATAAAAAAATAGATGATCTTATGGAAATAAAAGAAACTGCCGATGAAATTAAAAAGATTCTGGATACTCATAGCACAAGACTAGAGGAAGGTGAACAACAAATCAGCGACCTGGAGTACAACAAAATGGAAAATGAAAGAACAAAAGAAAGAATGGGGAAAAAATCCAAAAAATCGAAATAGACCTCAGGAGTATGATAGATAAAATAAAATGTCCAAATATAAGACTCACTGGTGTCTCAGAAGGGGAAGAGAAGGGTAAGGGTCTAGAAAGAGTTTTCAAAGAAATTTCCCAAACTTTCTACACAACATAAATACACAAAGCATAAATGCCCAGTGAACTCCAAATAGAATAAATTCAAATAAACCCCCTTGGAGACATATTCTGATCAGATTCTCAAATATTGAAGAGAAGGAGCAAGTTCTGAAAGCAGCAAGAAAAAAGAAATTCACCACATACAAAGGAAACAACGTAAGACCAAGTAGTGACTACTCTGCAGTCACCATGGAGGTGAGAAGGCAGTGGCATGACATATTTAAAATTCTGAGAGAGAAATATTGCCAACCAAGAATTCTTTATCCAGCAAAACTCTCCTTCAAATTTGAGGGAGAGCTTAAATTTTTCACAGGCAAACAAATGCTGAGAGATTTTGCTAATAAAAGACCTGCCCTACTTGAGATACTAAAAGGAGCCCTACCAACAGAGAAACAAAGAAAAGAGAGAGATGGAGAAAGATTCCGCAATATTAGATGAAGATGCAATTTTAAGCCATATAGCGACCGCTGAGTATAAGTTTGGGTTTATTATTATCATAGTCATCGTAAGACACAACCCTACATTAAATTGTTTTTAATTCCATATTTCAGAGAAGAATAAATAGACATTGCAGAATGGTGACATTATGAAGGAGAAAACATACTTGGTATCACATCATATTCCATGCTACCATTCCCTTCACTCTATTTCAAATGGACAACTTAGGTTTATGGTATGGCATTCTTTCTGAAACACTAGAAGTCAGAAGATGAAGATACTTGCCTCACTTTTCTGACTTGCTGATTGTAAATATGGTCATCTAACTTAGCTCGTAAGATGACTCTTAGTTTCCTAATAAATAAAACAGGAATTAGACTAAGAATAATTAAAAACTATTAAATTTAAGTCTTAAAATATAGACTTCATTTGAAAATCTGAAAGAATACTCTTATACTTTTTAAGATCATTGAAAAATGTGTATTCTCAATTATGTTTTATTGGTTGGTATAGCTTAGATGCCATTATCTGGAGATAGGCATGAGATACATAGAGCAAAGGCATATAGGGAGCAATGTTGGTGAAAACATCTATTTATATATGGAGAGACATCTGTTATGGTAGTCATTGAACCACTAAATTTAAGTGGCAATTATTAACTTCTATTTCATACACTAAAATTTATTCTGCAACCTATGTATGGTGAGAATAGTGCAACAATATCCTCATATGTAAAATTTATAGCACGGCCACTATTTGGTGATATCAAATAAGATAACTATAAATATCTGAAAAGTAAATACTATTTTGAAACTTAAAAAAAAATACAGGGGCATATAGGGAAAAATATACCTATTACAAACTAATTACAGTTAGTAGTATCCTAATGTTCTTTCATCAACAGTAACAAATATGCTATACCAACACTATGGGTATGGAGGGGGGGGTAGTTAGGGGTATGGGATGATTTGAGTTTTGTTCTTTTTTTTTGTCTGTATTTCTTTTCTGGAGTAATGAAAATGTTCTAAAAATTGAAAAAAAATTAATTGGGGTGATGGATCCACAGCTGTATGATGGTACCGGGGGCAACTGATTGTTCGATTGTACACTTTGGATCTTTGGATAATTGTATGGTATGTCAACAATCTCAATAAATAAAAAATTTTAAAATTAAAAAAAGGGAGAATTTAAGACATTCCCAGATAAATGAAAACTGATGGAGTTCATCACCACTAAACTGGCCCTACAGTCTTTCTGCAGGTTGAAAGGAAAAGACAATAGACAGCACATTGAAGCCACATGAAGAAATCTCCAGTAAGGGTAATGACATGGGTAAATATAAATGCCAATACTATTGTATTTTTTGCTTTGTAACTCCACTTTTTAATTCCTATAGGACCTAAAAGACAAATGCATAAAATGTGTTAATAAATCAGTGGTTTTGGATTCATATAAACATGTAATTTGTGGCAAGAACTATATAAAGCGGGAGGGATGCAGGGGTATGAAAACATAGTTTGTGAATACAATTGAAGTAAAGCTGGTATCAAACCAAACGAGATTGTTATAGATTTAGGATGTTAAATTTAAGCCCCAGGTTAATTACAAAGAAAATACCAGGGCATATGCAAACTCACAGATACAGAGATTAGAGTACAGGTTTCCAGGGGCAGGGAAGGGGAAATGGGGAGTTAATGCATAATGGATGTAGGGTTTCTGTTTGGGGAGATGAGTCAGTTTTAGTAATGGAAGGTGGTAAGTGCATTGCAATATTGTGAATGTTATTAATCCCATTGAATGGTATGCCTGGGAGTGGCTGAATGTTCCCACAATTAAAAAAAAATAGAAAGTAACTGAAGAGACATTGAGAATTAAATGCAATACATGATCCTGGATGGGAGCAAGAAAGTTAAACAGGCTTAAAGGGATATTATTGGGATAAATAAAAGATATAGAATACAGAATGCAAGTTTAATATCAATGTTAAATCTCTTGAACTTGATAAATGCATGTAAAGTGGTTACATAAGCAGATATCCTGTTCTTGGGAAATGTACATGGCAGGATTAAGCATTCAAGGGGCATGATGTATGTAATCTACATGCAAGTGTTCAGAAAATGGATTGACAGATACATGGTTAGACAGAAGAACAGACAGAATGACATGGCAAATGTAACAAAATGTTAAAATTGATGAATCTAGGTATCTGGGGGGTAGGAGTGTGTTGGAGTTCTCTGTAAGTGGGTTTGTATTATTTTTGTTGCTGTCATGTAAGTTTAAAAGTATTTCAAAATAAAAAGTTTTAAAAAGTCATGCATTACACAATAGGACTCCCAGGGATGAATGTGGACCCGGCATCATGGGACTGAGAGTACCTTCTTGACCAAAAGATGGATGCAAAATGAGACAAAATAGTTTCAGTGGCTGAGAGATTTCAAATGGAGTCGAGAGGTCACTCTGGTGGACATTCTTATGAACTATATAGGTAACACCTCTTAGGTTTTAATGTACTGGAATAGCTAGAAGTAAATACCTGCAACTACCAAACTCCAACCCAGCAGTCTGGACTCCTGAAGACAATTATATAATAATGTAGATTACAAGGGGTGACAGTGTGATTGTGAAGACCTTGTGGATCACACCCCCTTTATCTAGTGTATGGAAGAGTGGAGGAATGGGGATAAAAACTAAAGGACAAATGGGGTGGGATGGGGGGATGATTTAGGTGTTCTTTTTTCATTTTTATTTTTTATTCTTGTTCTGATTCTTTCTGATGTAAGGAAAATGTTCAGAGATAGATTGTGGTGATGAACACATAACTATGTTATCATACTGTGGACAGCTGACTGTATACTATGGATGATTGTATGGTGTGTGAATGTATTTGAATAAAACTGAATTTAATAAAAAAATAAAATAAAATAAAATAAAATAAACCTCAAATCCATATCAATCTTGTTTTTCTTTGATACCACCTTCAATTCAATAGGACACATAAACTATGTTCCTATACTCCTCCATTCCCCCAGCTTTATATAGTTGTCGAAAATTACGTATTTTACATTGAGTTCAAAACCACTGATTTGTCATTAGAGTTTGTGTATTTTGTATCATGTAGGAAGTAAACAGTGGAGTTACAGTTCAAAAATTATTGACTTCTATTTGTATTCCATTGTGGTTGGAGAATGTGCTTTGAGTACATTTAATTTTTTTTTTAAATTTCTTGAGGCTTGTTTTATGTCCCAGCTTATGGTCCCTTCTGGAGAGAGATCCGTGATCACTAGAGAAAAATGAGTGTCCTGGTGATTTGGGATGTAACGTACTATATATGTCTGTAAAATTCTCTATATCTCTTTCTCCTTTCTTTGTTTCTCTGTTTGTAGGGCTCCCTTTAGAATCTGAACTAGGGCAGGTCTTTTATTGGCTAAGTCTCTTAGCATTTGTCTGTCTGTGAAAAATTTAAGCTCTCCCTCAAATTTGAAGGAGAGCTTTGCTGGATAAAGTATTCTTGGTTGGAAATTTTTCTCCCTCAGAATTTTAAATATGTCATGCCACTGTCTTCTCGCCTCCATGGTGGCCGCTGAGTAGTCACAACTTAGTCTTTTTTTTTTTTTTTTTTTTTAATCATCATTTTATTGAGATATATTCACATACCACGCAGTCATACAAAACAAATTGTACTTTCGATTGTTTACAGTACCATTACATAGTTGTACATTCATCACCTAAATCAATCCCTGACACCTTCATTAGCACACACACAAAAATAACAAGAATAATAATTAGAGTGAAAAAGAGCAATTGAAGTAAAAAAGAACACTAGGTACCTTTGTCTGTTTGTTTGCTTCCCCTACTTTTCTACACATCGATCCATAAACTAGACAAAGTGGAGTTTGGTCCTTATGGCATTCCCAATCCCACTGTCACCCCTCATAAGCTACATTTTTATACAACTGTCTTCGAGATTCATGGGTTCTGGGTTGTAGTTTAATAGTTTCAGGTATCCACCACCAGCTACCCCAATTCTTTAGAACCTAAAAAAGGTTGTCTAAAGTGTGCGTAAGAGTGCCCACCAGAGTGATCTCTCGGCTCGTTTTGGAATCTCTCTGCCACTGAAGCTTATTTCATTTCCTTTCACATCCCCCTTTTGGTCAAGAAGATGTTCTCCATCCCACGATGCCTGGTCTACATTCATCCCCGGGAGTCATATTCCACGTTGCCAGGGAGATTCACTTCCCTGGGTGTCTGATCCCACGTAGGGGGGAGGGCAGTGATTTCACCTTTCAAGTTGGCTTAGCCAGAGAGAGAGGGCCACATCTGAGCAACAAAGAGGCATTCAGGAGGAGACTCTTAGGCACAAATACAGGGAGGCCTAGCCTCTCCTTTGCAGCAACCGTCTTCCCAAGGGTAAAACTTATGGTAGAGGGCTCAACCCATCAAACCACCAATCCCCTATGTCTGTGGTCATGTTAGCAACCATGGAGGTGGGGTAGGCGAATACCCCTGCATTCTCCACAGGCTCCTCAAGGGGGCACTACAATCGTTTTTTTTTTTTTTTTTTCCTTGTTTGTCTTTTTTCTTTTTTTTTTTTTTTTAACTTTCCCTTCTTTTTTCAAATCAACTGTATGAAAAAAAAAGTTAAAAAGAAAACAAACATACAATAAAAGAACATTTCAAAGAGACCATAGCAAGGGAGTAAGAAAAAGACAACTAACCTAAGATAACTGCTTAACTTCCAACATGTTCCTACTTTACCCCAAGAAAGTTACATACTATAGCAACATTTCAGTGAACTTGTTCCTACTACATCCATCAGAAATTAACAGACCATAGTCATTTCTGGGCATCCCCAGAACGTTAAATAGCTTATCTGTTCTTCTTGGATTATTGTTCCCCCTTCCTTAATTGCTCTCTACTGCTAGTTCCCCTACATTCTACATTATAAACCATTTATTTTACATTTTTCAAAGTTCACATTAGTGGTAGCATATAATATTTCTCTTTTTGTGCCTGGCTTATTTCGCTCAGCATTATGTCTTCAAGGTTCATCCATGTTGTCATATGTTTCACCAGATCGTTCCTTCTTACTGCCGCGTAGTATTCCATCGTGTGTATATACCACATTTTATTTATCCACTCATCTGTTGATGGACATTTGGGTTGTTTCCATCTCTTGGCAATTGTGAATAATGCTGCTATGAACATTGGCGTGCAGATATCTGTTCGTGTCACTGCTTTCCGATCTTCCGGGTATATCCCGAGAAGTGCAATCGCTGGATCGAATGGTAGCTCTATCTCTAGTTTTCTAAGGAACTGCCAGACTGACTTCCAGAGTGGCTGAACCATTATACAGTCCCACCAACAATGAATAAGAGTTCCAATTTCTCCACATCCCCTCCAGCATTTGTAGTTTCCTGTTTGTTTAATGGCAGCCATTCTAACCGGTGTTAGATGGTATCTCATTGTGGTCTTAATTTGCATCTCTCTAATAGCTAGTGAAGCTGAACATTTTTTCATGTGTTTCTTGGCCATTTGTATTTCCTCTTCAGAGAACTGTCTTTTCATATCTTTTGCCCATTTTATAATTGGGCTGTCTGTACTATTGTCATTGAGTTGTAGGATTTCTTTGTATATGCAAGATATCAGTCTTTTGTCAGATACATGGTTTCCAAAAATTTTTTCCCATTGAGTTGGCTGCCTCTTTACCTTTTTGAGAAATTCCTTTGAGGTGCAGAAACTTCTAAGCTTGAGGAGTTCCCATTTATCTATTTTCTCTTTTGTTGCTTGTGCTTTGGGTGTAAAGTCTAGGAAGTGGCCTCCTAATACAAGGTCTTGAAGATGTTTTCCTACATTATCTTCTAGGAGTTTAATGGTACTTTCTTTTATATTGAGATCTTTGGTCCATTTTGAGTTAATTTTTGTGTAGGGGGTGAGGTAGGGGTCCTCTTTCATTCTTTTGGATATGGATATCCAACTCTCCCAGCCCCATTTGTTGAAAAGACCATTATGGCTCAGTTCGGTGACTTTGGGGGCCTTATCAAAGATCAGTCGGCCATAGATCTGAGGGTCTATCTCTCAATTCTCAATTCGATTCCATTGATCTATATGTCTATCTTTGTGCCAGTACCATGCTGTTTTGGCAACTGTGGCTTTATAATAAGCTTCAAAGTCAGGGAGTGTAAGTCCTCCCACTTCGTTTTTCTTTTTTAGAGTGTCTTTAGCAATTCGAGGCATCTTCCCTTTCCAAATAAATTTGATAACTAGCTTTTCCAAGTCTGCAAAGTAGGTTGTTGGAATTTTGATTGGGATTGCATTGCATCTGTAGATGAGTTTGGGTAGAATTGACATCTTAATGACATTTAGCCTTTCTATCCATGAACATGGAATATTTTTCCATCTTTTAAGGTCCCCTTCTATTTCTTTTAGTAGAGTTATGTAGTTTTCTTTGTATAGGTCTTTTACATCTTTGGTTAAGTTTATTCCTAGGTACTTGATTTTTTTAGTTGCTATTGAAAATGGTATCTTTTTCTTGAGTGTCTCTTCAGTTTGTTCATTTCTAGCATATAGAAACATTACTGACTTATGTGCATTAATCTTGTATCCCGCTACTTTGCTAAATTTGTTTATTAGCTCTAGTAGCTGTATCGTCGATTTCTCAGGGTTTTCTAGATATAAGATCATATCATCTGCAAACAATGACAGTTTTACTTCTTCTTTTCCAATTTGGATGCCTTTTATTTCTTTGTCTTGCCGGATTGCCCTGGCTAGCACTTCCAGCACAATGTTGAATAACAGTGGTGACAGCGGGCATCCTTGTCTTGTTCCTGATCTTAGAGGGAAGGCTTTCAGTCTCTCACCATTGAGTACTATGCTGGCTGTGGGTTTTTCATATATGCTCTTTATCATGTTGAGGAAGTTTCCTTCAATTCCTACCTTTTGAAGTGTTTTTATCAAAAACGGATGTTGGATTTTGTCAAATGCTTTTTCAGCATCTATTGAGATGATCAATTGATTTTTCCCTTTCGAGTTTTTAATGTGTTGTACTACATTGATTGTTTTTCTTATGTTGAACCATCCTTGCATGCTTGGAATGAACCCCACTTGGTCATGGTGTATGATTTTTTTAATGTGTCTTTGGATTCGATTTGCAAGTATTTTGTTGAGGATTTTTGCATCTATATTCATTAGGGAGATTGGCCGGTAGTTTTCCTTTTTTGTAGCATCTTTGCCTGGTTTTGGTATTAGATTGATGTTAGCTTCATAAAATGAGTTAGGTAGTGTTCCATTTTTTTCAATGTTTTGAAAGAGTTTGAGTAAGATTGGTGTCAGTTCTTTCTGGAAAGTTTGGTAGAATTCCCCTGTGAAGCCATCTGGCCCTGGGCATTTATTTGTGGGAAGATTTTTGATGACTGATTGGATCTCTTTGCTTGTGATGGGTTGGTTGAGGTCTTCTATTTCTTCTCTGGTCAGTCTAGGTTGTTCATATGTTTCCAGGAAATTGTCCATTTCTTCTACATTATCCAGTTTGTTGCCATACAGTTGTTCATAATATCCTCTTATAATTTTTTTAATTTCTTCAGGATCTGCAGTTATGTCACCTTTTTCATTCATTATTTTGTTTATATGGGTCTTCTCTCTTTTTGATTTTGTCAGTCTAGCTAGGGGCTTGTCAATCTTGTTGATCTTCTCAAAGAACCAACTTTTGGTGATATTTATCCTTTCTATTGTTTTTTTGTTCTCTATGTCATTTATTTCTGCTTTAATCCTTGTTATTTCTTTTCTTGTACTTGGTTTAGGATTGGTTTGCTGTTCATTTTCTAGCTTCTTCAGTTGATCCATTAGTTCTTTGATTTTCGCTCTTTCTTCCTTTTTAATATATGCGTTTAGTGCTATAAATTTCCCCCTTAGCACTGCTTTTGCTGCATCCCATAGGTTTTGGTATGTTGTGTTCTCATTTTCATTCGTCTCTATATATTTAGCAATTTCTCTTGCTATTTCTTCTTTAACCCACTGATTGTTTAGGAGTGTGTTGTTTAACCTCCAGGTATTTGTGAATTTTCTAAGTCTCTGATGGTTATTGACTTCTAATTGTATTCCATTGTGGTCAGAGAATGTGCTTTGAATAATTTCAATCTTTTTAAATTTATTGAGGCTTGTTTTATGTCCCAGCATATGATCTATTCTGGAGAAAGTTCCGTGAGCACTAGAAAAGTATGTGTATCCTGTTGATTTGGGATGTAATGTCCTGTAGATGTCTGTTAAATCTAATTCATTTATCAGATTGTTTAGGTTTTCAATTTCCTTATTGGTCTTCTGTCTGGTTGATCTATCTATAGGAGAGAGTGATGTGTTGAAGTCTCCCACAATTATTGTGGAAACATCAATTGCTTCCTTTAGTTTTGCCAATGTTTCTCTCATGTATTTTGTGGCACCTTGATTGGGTGCATAGACATTTACGATTGTTATTTCTTCTTGCTGAATTGCCCCTTTTATTAGTATGTAGTGGCCTTCTTTGTCTCTCAAAACATCCCTGCATTTGAAGTCTATTTTATCTGAGATTAATATTGCTACACCTGCTTTCTTTTGGCTGTAGCTTGCATGAAATATTTTTTTCCATCCTTTCACTTTCAGTTTCTTTGTGTCCCTGTGTCTAAGATGAGTCTCTTGTATGCAACATATTGATGGTTCATTTTTTTTGATCCATTCTGCGAATCTATATCTTTTAATTGGGGAGTTTAATCCATTTACATTCAACGTTAAAACCGTGAAGGCATTTCTTGAATCGGCCATCTTATCCTTTGGATTATGTTTGCCATATTTTTCCCTCTCTCTATTAATATCCTTTATTGTACCCATACCGAATCTCTTTAGTACTGAACCTTTCTCCAAGTCTCTCTGTCCTGTCTTTGTTTCTCTGTCTGTAGGGCTCCCTTTAGTATCTCCAGTAGGGCAGGTCTCTTGTTAGCAAATTCTCTCAGCATTTCTTTGTCTGTGAAAAATTTAAGCTCTCCCTCAAATTTGAAGGAGAGCTTTGCTGGATAAAGTATTCTTGGCTGGAAATTCCTCTCACTCAGAATTTTAAATATATCGTGCCACTGCCTTCTCGCCTCCATGGTGGCTGCTGAGTAGTCACTACTTAGTCTTATGCTGTTTCCTTTGTATGTGGTGAATTGCTTTTCTCTTGCTGCTTTCAGAACTTGCTCCTTCTCTTCTATGTTTGACAGTGTGATCAGTATATGTCTCGGAGTGGGTTTTTTTGGATTTATTCTATTTGGAGTTCGCTGAGCATTTATGATTTGTGTATTTATGTTGTTTAGAAGATTTGGGAAGTTTTCCCCAACAATTTCTTTGAATACTCTTCCTAGACCTTTACCCTTTTCTTCCCCTTCTGGGACACCAATGAGTCTTATATTCGGACGTTTCATATTATCTATCATATCCCTGAGGTCCATTTCGAGTTTTTCAATTTTTTTCCCCATTCTTTCTTTTATGTTTTCATTTTCCATTCTGTCATCTTCCAGGTCACTGATTCGTTGTTCAACTTCCTCTAGTCTTGTACTATGAGTGTCCAGAATCTTTTTAATTTGGTCAACAGTTTCTTTAATTTCCATAAGATCATCCATTTTTTTATTTAGTCTTGCAATGTCTTCTTTATGCTCTTCTAGGGTCTTCTTGATTTCCTTCATATCCCGTACTAGGGTCTCATTGTTCATCTTTAGTTCTTTGAGTAGCTGCTCTAGGTGTGTCTCTTCTGGTCTTTTGATTTGGGTGCTTGGGCTTGGGTTATCCATATCGTCTGGTTTTTTCATATGCTTTATAATTTTCTGTTGTTTTTGGCCTCGTGGCATTTGCTGACCTTGATAGGGTTCTTTTAGGGTTTGTAGACCAGTTGAAGTCCTTATCTCTAATTTATCAGATCTACAGCTTCGTGGAGTACACTTTCTCTAACTAACCAGCAGGTGGCGTCCACGAGCCCCCTGTTCTCCACAAGCCAGATCTCCCCTGCTTAGCCTTTTTGGTGAGTGGGGGAGTGAGTCTTGTGGGGCCCAATTGGTGTCCCAAGCTTGCGTGTGTAGTTGGTGTTGCCTGCCCTGTATGTGGGGCGTGTTTCTGGGCAGTCGGGGAGGGGGGGGTGGCCCTAACAATCAAATCTCCCTGATGATCCTAGAGTTTTAAAGCTACTGCAATAGTCTAATCCTTCAGTTCAGTCCTGCCACAGTTTGTCTCTGCCACTGACCCACAAGTCTTTGGTATTGGCGTATGGCTCCTGAGACTTGCAAGTGGGCCCCTCTTCCAGGCTGTGCACCCCGGGTCCTCTGTTGAGGGATGACTGTGCTATGTCGCAGGTGAGTGCCGTCCCCCCAGGGCAGTTCTGGGCTGCTGGGCTGTGTTGGGAGGCTCCCAGTCTGCTCAAATGATGGCTGAATGGGGCTCTGTTAATTCACACTGCTCCCCCTTCCCAGCTCTGGGACATTCAGCTGAGGTTGCAGGGAAGGCTAATGTCCACGCCCAGTTTTGTGGTGTGTGCCTGTTATTTGAAGCACTTCCGTCACACTGGGTTGTCTGGGGCAGCTCTGGGCTATGGGGCTGGCGATGGGCAGGAGTGTTTCCTGTCCACCAGGATGGTGGCTGTGAGCGGACACCCCCCTTTTCTTGGGAAGTTGTGTTGTTTAGTGAATTTTCTCAGCCACTGGATTATTGCCTTTTGTCTCAGAGCTCTCTTAGTTCTGCTCTTGACTTGAGGTGCCCAAATTTCAATTCTTTGAAGCTTTCTGTATTGAGCTTCTTAGAGTAATTGTTTTAGAAAAAGCAAAAAGGATTTAAAAAAAAAAAAAAAAAAAAAAAAAAAAAAAAACGGCCCTCCTCAGAGATCTAATGGGTTATTGAAATGCTAATAGACAAAGCAACCAGGGCCATTAAGGAAAGGTGCCCAGGGCAGAGAGATCAGCCTTGCTTCGGGATTTGCATATGCGCCTCAAGGCCTGATCTCCGCCCTTCCCCTTTCTGTGTTCACCAGAACTCCAAAAATCCTCTGCTTTTATTTTGGAGTTTTTCGTGTTGTTTTTTTTCTATGCCTGTCTCCTCTCTGCTGGGCTGGCTGCTCTCAGAGTCTCTGGTGTCTGGCCTCAGTCTATCTATGGTTGGAGTTTGAATCAGTAGAATGAGTTTCCGGTAAGAGCAGCCACTGCAATTCTCCCTTCTCCTTCCTGGAGCTGACAGCCCCTCCTCCCCCGGGACTGAGCCTGGCAGGGAGGGGCGCGGGTCCCCTGGCCGCAAAAACTTACAGATTTCGCTGATCTCAGCAGTTCCACGTTTTCATGAGTGTTGTATGAAGTATGCCCAAAGACAGATTGCTCTGTGGTGTCCAGTCCACGCAGTTCCTGGCTTTTTACCTACTTTCCTGGAGGAGTAACTAAAACATACAGCTCACCAGTCTGCCATCTTGCCCCGCCTCCACAACTTAGTCTTACGTTGTTTCCTTTGTATGTAGTAAACTGCTTTTCTCTTGCTGCTTTCAGAACTTGCTCCCTGTCTTCAGTATTTGAGAGTCTGATCAGAATACGTCTCAGAGTGAGTTTATTTGGATTTATTCTCTTAGGAGTTCGCTGGGCATTTATGCTTTGTGTATTTATATTGTGTAGAAGGTTGGGGAAGTTTTCCCCAACAATTTCTTTGAATACTCTTTCTAGACCTTTACCCTTCTCTTCCCCTTCTGGGACACCAATGAGTCTTAAGTTTGGACGTTTTATTTTATCTATCGCATCCCTGAGATCCATTTTGATTTTTTCAATTTTTTTCTCCATTCTTTCTTTTTTTCTTTCATTTTCTGTTCTGTGGACTTCTAGGACACTGAGATGTTGTTCAGCTTCCTCTAGTCTTGTATTGTGAATATCCAGAGTGTTTTTAATTTGGCCAAGTTTCTTTTATTTCAATAAGATCTTCTATTTTTTTATTTACTCTTGCAATGTCTTCTTTATGCTCTTCTGGGGTCTTCTTTATGTTGCTTATATCCTGGGCCATGGTCTTCTTGATGTCCTTTAAATCCTTTGCCATGTTTTCATTACTCAATTGTAGTTCTTTGATTAATTGTGCTAGGTACCGTATCTCTTCCGATAACTTGATTTGTGTGTTTGGAGTTGGATTCTCCATATCGTCTGGTTTTATCATACGCATTGAGATTTTCTGTTATTTCTGGCCTCTTGGCATTTCCTTTACTTGATAGGGTTCTTTCAAGTTGTAAAAAAAAGACCTATCTAATTTTTCAGAAACACAGTTTGGTGGCGTACACTTTCTCTAACTAACCAGCAGATGGCATCTGTGAGTCACCTATACCCCTCAAGTCAGTTCTCCACCTTGTCCCCACAGTGTGTGGGGAAATGATTCTTATGGGGTTCAGTTGGGTGTGTTGCTGGAGCCTTCTGCCCTGAATGTGGGGCATGCGTACAGGTGGCCAGGGAGGAAGGACAGCTTTATTATTCAAATCCCACAGGTTCCCGGAGATTCAAGGCCGCCACAAGAGTCTAAGCCTTCATATCACAGACCCTCTCTCTCGCTGTCCCACAAAACACTGGACTTGGCGTAGCATCCCTGGGTTCTCCAAACGGGTCCCCCCGCCCAGCCGTTATCCTCCAGGACCTCTGCCGAGGGAATGCCATGCTATGTCACCAGTACGCGCCGTCCCTCAAGGGAAGCCCCGGGCCACTAGGCCGTTCCGGGACACTTTCAGCCTGATGCAAAAATGGCTGAACGGGGTGTCTTCACACCCCCCTCCTTGCACAGTTCCTCCTTCCCAGCTCCGGGACAACTCGCAGGGCTCTGGGCTGTGGGCATGGCCCCGGGCAGGAGTTTATCCAGCCCTCCAGGGAGCCACCTGCTAGCCGTGGGGTTTCTTTCTGCTTCTGGCTCTCACCTCCATTCCCCCAGCCCCAAGGGTATCTGCAGCAGGCTATCTTCCAGGCCAGACACTGAGAGGCCGGCCCAGTCCCCTCTTGCTGTGTTTTATGGCGTGGTTCCCACTATCGCAGTTGCAGCCACTCCTGGGTTTTCCCTTTTTTTCTTTTAAAAGAGCCTGTCGGTTTCCAAACACCAAACCCTGGCTTCCCCAGACCGCCACGCGGCTGCAGATCTTCCAACCAGCTTACTCACTCATTTCAGAATGCAGACTCCCGGTTTCACCAAGTATATGGTGCCTGGGAACTAGCAGACCTCGTCCAGCTGGCGCATCGCTGTAACCAGTATTCTGGGTCTCTGGTTTTTATCTAGTGTTTTTCACGGAGGTGTTTTCTTGCCCTATCTCACCTAGCCGCCATCTTAGTTTCTCTGCGCCCACTTCTCCTTTTAAAGCCTCCAACTATTGGATGAGAATTCTCTCATCATTGAAAGCAATCTTCTCAGCTGATTGTGAATATAATCAGCCATAAATGCAATCTACTTACTAATGATTTCAGCCCACTAAATGTCCTTATAGTAACAATAAGGCGAATGCTTGCTTAACCAAACAACTGGGCATCATAACCTGGACAAGTTGATAAATCAATTTACCCATCACAGACTTCCATAATGCATATATTGATACACTTGATGGTATCCCACAGATCTTTTAGGCGCTGTTCATTCTTTTTAATTCTTTTTTCTTTCTGTTCTTCAGCCTGAATCTTATCAGTTTTGTCTTTGAGATCAGTGATTCTTTCTTCTGCCACCTACAATCTGCTATTGAAACCATCTAGGGAATTTTTCATTTCAGTTGTGTTCTCCACTGCCAATATTTCTCTGGAGACACTCTTACATTGTTTATTCATTATTTTCCTCATATCCTTTAGTTTGTTTCTCCATTTTTACATCTCTTTGAGCATACTGAGGATTGTTATTTTAAGGTCTCTGTCCAGCAAGTCCAAAGTCTGGCCCTCTTCATTGATGGATTTTGATTTTTACCTTGTTTCTTTGGATGTGTGACCATTGCCTGTTGTTTTGTTTGTCTTATAATCTTTTGGTGTACACTGTATATTTTAATACTTAAAGTGTGAAATCTAGGATTTAATTCCTTGGTAAGCGTCTGTCCAGCTAGTGATATGACAGAGATTTTCTTGAATGCCAGGAGTTTATCAAAACAAACCAACCAAAGCAAAAAAAAGCACCTTTCACTGTCTTTGCAAATTGGCTCTGCTTTAGCTGGTGGTCTTCCTCAGTTCTTACCCCTCCCATCAAGAAGATCAGCCCAAGGTAAATGAGAAGTGCAGGGTCCTCTCTGTCTTATCTGAGCTTGAGTGGAGCTGCAGCTGAGAAGCCTGCTTCTTTTCTTGGGCTTGTGCTTGCTAGAGGCCTTAGGAATTCCTCCTTTACAGCTCACAGAAGTTTGAGTGAACGTCCCATCTCATCCATTTGAAATAGACCTCTTCCCCCTCCTGAGTGCTGTCTTGAGTGACTTAACACAGGTAGTCCTCTGTACCAGGCCACTTCAACTTAACTGTTTCTTACACTGTCCCTGCTGTCTGAAAGCTTGTTCTCTGCCCTCAGAACACGCTCTGGGAGGGCAAGTCTGAGACATGTTTCCCAGCTCAGTTTCTCAGACTTCCACCCGATAGATTTGCATTGACATACATGCACCCAGGGGGCACTGTGTTCTCTCAGAACAGGCCAGGGACCAACAACAGGAATGTAAGCTGGCTCCACCCTGTGTTGTGGAAGGAGTAGGGGAGGGGCCATCAAGAGCACCAGGAGCTTCTTCTATGGCTTTTAAAGCTGTGTTTTCTTAATTCAGCAGTTGCCCAGCTGATGTAGCCACTTAACTGTTTTCCATAGTTTTTGGGAATGTTACTGTCTTTAAGTTTCCTCTGCCACCTTCGGCCAAAGGGGTTTAGAATAGAGGTTGCCTTCAAATCAAGCTCCCAGTGATATGAAGTAGCTGATCACACACACCCCCCGAGTTTGGAGGTCTAGTTCTTTATGTCCCACTGTGGCACCAGTAAGCTAAACCAGGAGCCGGAGTTCCAGGCCCCACTACTGCCTGTCATAAGGCTAGGGAAAGGGAGATGTTAGCCACTGCAAGGAGGATGAAATCCACCATTCTTTATCACACTTTACCAGTCTCTTCCTCCCACTCCTCCCTGGATGCTGCACACGTTCCCCTGAAGTTTCAAAGTGGTTGATTCAGACAGTTTTTGACAATTCAAAAGTGGTTTTGTTGGAAGGACTGATTCCCGAGGAACATCCTACTCAGCCATCTTCCTATTGATTCAATTTCAATTATTCTGGTTACCTCAGAGTTATAACCTGAGGTAGGTGGTCAACTGAGTTTGATAATCACTCACTCACTTAAATGGAGCTCAAAGCTTCTCCATACCCCACTCTCTACTTCATCCCCAAGGAAAAGGTACTGTGATATTGATCAAGAACAAAATGGTATTCTCAGGCACATTCAGTTATGTCACTACTCAAGTTGGCCGCCTTCTGAGTAGGAAGATAAAAGAATTATATATAAAGCCAGGCAGAGGCACTCTTTTCAATGCCAGTCCTGGTCTCTCCTCTTTATATCCTATTCTCTCCCATGCCCGTAGCAAGAGAAGGCTGAGGCTGCCCTTCTACTTGGAAAAGCCAGTGGAAGGAGATGGGAATGTGGTCATGCAGCAGGCTAATGAGGGGACCTTGATCTAGTCCAAGCCTTAAAGTGGGAAAACGGAATATGGAAGAATGATTGAAGTTAGTTCTGCTTTAGTCCTCAAGGAGGGTAAAATCATTCTCTGGTTTTCTTCAGCTTGTCTTCCTGGCTTCAGTCCATCTCCCACAGTGGGTGTGGAAAGATCAACATGCTAAAAAAAGATGTGGGGAAAAGGAGCCAAGGAGTTCACCTATCGAGGCCTCAAGCTTAATAAGCAAGAGGAATCCTCAAGCCTCAGTTTGTGGTTTGTCTCACTGTTCCAGAAAGGGCCAAAATTTGCATGCAAAATTTTACATTTATTTTCCTGGGGAATTGATTTGGGGTTCAAGATTCTGGCAATTATCTTTCCCTAAGACACAGATAACAAACTCGGACATCTGCTAGCATTTGCAACTGAGAATTAAGTAGGCAACAAACCAAAGTTCGGATAAAATTACTGGGCTGCCAAAGCTGAGAATTTAATGGAATTTACTGTCCTTCTAATTAATTTTCCTGGACATCCCTGTTCTTCTAACCTTTATTAGAAATTAATGCTACAGCTAAGAATAATAGAATGCTGTAGTATAAAATTATTTGAACTGTCACTAAAGGAGGAATTTAGGGACTTATGTTGCTGTGCCTTCTCAACAATCCCTGAAAGTTCTTCAAAACAAAAAGTAATAATAAACAACCTGAAGCGTAGGCCCATAATAATTTTGCAAAAATTATTTGTTCTCAAATAAAGCATCTAAAATCCCAAACATGGAAAGCTCCTGTTTTTAACTTGTTGAAATAACTTTATTAATTATGATCCTTAGTAGGATCATAGCAAAATCAAAGAAATCAAAGAAAAAAATTTCAGAGGAGTTAGAATTCATATGATATTAATTTAATATATCTACTTCCCTATAGCAACTAAAATAGGTTAGCATTATTTTCCCAATAGAAAACAAAAATCATTATCTTTTTCTTTTTACTGAGCATCAATACAAGCTTTTCATTAAAAATTCCTCTCCACTTCCAGGGAAGATAGCGGAGTAGGGAGCTCCGGAACTCAGTCCTCCCACAAAACAACTATTAAACAGGCAGGAACTGTCTTAATAACTATTTCAAAACTCCAGAAGAACACTGTACAGCATCCAGGGAAGAGCAGAAGAGGCTGATAAATCATTGTAAAGTACTGTAAATTGCTCTCTTAGTGCAGTGGCTACTGGCACCCATCCCCCACTCCTGCGGCTGGCCACCACGGGGTCCAATCCCTGTCTAGCTGCTGGTCACAGCAAGGGACATAAAAATCCTCTTCCCAAGAACAGGGGTGTGCATGGCCAATCACTGATCATGGCTTTTGATTAGAAAATTCAGATCTCTGGGTCCTTGCTCTAAGGGCAGCTATTATTTCAGTCCACCCCAGGAAAAGGCAGTGGCAGTCATTGTTTCAACCCTCTCTGCACAGGCATGGAGGTGATAGAGAGTTAAAGATGCAGCGCTTCCTCAGGGCTGCAGGAACAGTTAGCTGAAGGGCTGTAATTGCTGGGCAGGCCAGGAAAGCTAAGCTTTGCAAAGCCATCGGAGAAGTAACTGCAAACCTTCCTAGCCCCCTCCACTGGGAACTCTGAAGCTTGTCTGTGTCCCCTTCATGGGTCCCTGACCCTGTTCTGGCTGGGAAAGACCAAATTGGGAAAGTCCTCCCCAAAGTTACCCTCCACCTAGAATTTGCCCTCCTGGATGAAGCAATGTGAGAGAATGAAAGGAATGTAAGAAATTACAGAGGTGGATAGCCTGGTACAAAGGCTTGCCAGCATCAGATATAGAGGAGAGGGAGGTTTGTCTCCTGGGAAACAGAAGGGACAACCAAACTTCTGTAAATGGGGGAACTCCATAATAACCAACAAGCAAAAGCCCAGGACAAGATGGAGGCCCATAAGACAGGGAAAACCCTGCACAGTGCATTCACCTCAGGCAGAACTTTCTGATAGAAGGGCTGAAGCTCAAGAAAATCTGTCTTAACACCAGCTAGTTACAAAACCACGAAACACATCCCCGGGAGCAAATCTCAGAATTAACATTTTAAAATATTAAAATGTACAGTATGCAAAAGAATACAAGACAAAGAAACAGGAAATAATGGCCCATCCAAAGGAACAGGATAAAACTACAGAGAACACCAATGAAGAAGAAAAGAATGTGGACATACCGAACAAAGACTTTTTAAAAAATGATCTTCAAAATGCTTAAGGAGATGAAGTACAGTTCAGAAAAACAACCACAGAATATCAGGAAAACAATGAATGAACAATATCAGAACCTAAGTAAAGACACAGAAAATTTAAAAAGGAATCAAACAGAACTCCTGGATTGAAGACCACAGTAACTGAAATGAAAAATGCCCAAGAGGATTTCAAGAACAAAATGGAGCTGGCAAAAGAAAGGATCAGTGAATGTTAAGACAAGACACTTGAAATGAATCAGGTTGAGGAGCAGAAAGAAAAAAGAAATATTAAAAGAGAAAAAAGCCTAAGACAACCAAACAAAATAAACATGAAGAAAAATATACCCTATTATATATTGATTACAAATGCAAAAGGAGAGAGTTCTGAAAGCTGAAGAAAAAAGCAATGTGTTCCATACAAGGGAATTCCAATAAGATTGAGTGATTTCTCAACAGGAACTATGGAGACAAGGAGGCAGCCAAGAATTTTGTATCTGGCAAGACTCTTTCAAAAATGAGGGCAAGATAAAGACATTCTCAGATAAACAAAAGCTGAGGGAGAACATTACAAATAGACCTGCCCTACAAGCAATGCTAAAGGGATTTCTTCAGACTGAAAGGAAAGGACACTAGACAGTGGTTCAAAGCAGCATAAAGAAATAAAGGCCTGAGTAAAGGTAACCATTTGGGTAAACGTAAATGCCAGTATTATTGTATTGCATTGTTTGGTATGTACCTCTACTTCTCACTTCGTACAAGTACTAAAATGCAAATGCATAAAAAGTAATAAGTCAATGTTTTTGGACATACAATGTACAAAGATATAAGTGATAAAAAGTATAAAAAATGGTGCAGGGACTGGGGGGTATAGGAAAACTATATGTACATGCTATTGAAGTTGGTAACAAAGCAAACATAACTTACATATTTTAGAGATTAAATTTTGACCCCATGGTAACCACAAGAAAAACACACAAAAAACATATCGAAATAGAAATGAGAAGGCACTCAATATGACGCACCACAAGAAAGCAAATAAGTACCAAAGTACACTTGAACAGAAGTGAGGGACAAAAAAGGTTAAGACCTACAACAGCTAAATAGCAAAATGTCAGAAGAAAGACCTGTGTTGTCAGTAGTTACTTCAAACGTAAATGGATTAAATCCTACAGTCAAAAGGCAGAGATTGGCAGAATGGTTAAAAAAGCATGACCTAACTATATGCTTGTCTGGAAGAGACTCACCTTAAAGTCAAAGACACGACTAGGTTGATGGTAAAAGGATGGAAAAATATATACCATGCAAGTAGTTGCCAAAAAGGAGCTGGAGTGGCTATACCAATATTGGAAAAACTTGACGTTAAGTCAAAAAGCATTATGAGAGACACAAATGTTCATTACACACTGATAAAGGGGACAATTCAACAAGAAGATGTAACAATCATAAATATGTATGCACCTAACAGCAAATACCATTAGATTTGAAGGGAGAAACTGATGGTTCTACATAAACAGTAGGAAACTTAACACACCACCCTCAATAATGGACAAAACATCTAGTCAGAAGATCAATAAGGAAATAAAAGACTTGAACGATACTCTAAATCAGCAAGACTGAACAGACATATATACCACACTTCACCCAACAACAACATAACAAACATTCTTCTAGAGTGCACATGGGTCATTCTCCAGGGTAAACTATATATTAGGTGACAAAACAAGTGTGATAATTTAAAAATATTGAAATTATACAATGTAACTTCTCCAACCACAACTGAATGAAGCTAGAAATCAGTAACAGAGGAAGAAATGGAAAAGTCACAAATGAAATAGGAGACATTACTACTGACCCCGCCGAAATAAAAAACACCATAAGGGGATACTATGAACAAATTATGGCAATAAATTAGAAAACCTAAAAGAAATGGATAAATTCTTAGAAACACACAAACTACCTACATTAACTCAAGAAGAAAAAGCAGCAAAGCAGCATAGGTTATCAGGGGAAGGCTTATCGTAAAGTTCTCTAGATTGTAAGCTCTTACAGCAGTCACATCTATTTCTGAGTTGTATTGGTTATCTCTAAATTCTGACATGCTGAGCTCTTTGTGCATAACCTGGCTGGTCTCTGGAAGACTGGGTATCTGTATGACACCTGAGACTCAGAGCTAGAATTTGACAGTTTGAATAATAGTATTACTCCATACAGCAACTGTTTAAGAAGCTGAGCAAGAGTTCAAACTTCAATTAGAGATATGAATGAAGCAGATCTAGTTAGGACTAAGGCAAATTAGACTAAAGGGTAAAGGATGATATTCATGGTGTTTTAAAACTTCAACTTCTGTGAGACCAAAGGAAGAGATGTTTATTTGGTGCAAAATCTTTATTTTCTGTAGCACACTACATAATTTAACTTGTGTGGTTAGTTTATTCAAATGCCATAATTACATGGAAATTTGAATAGGGAGTGAGATCTGGTTAGTTTTACATGTTAGTGTGAAGTCCCAATACATCTCAAAGAAATTTGGGCACAGAATAAAAATGTATGCGCAAGCCCCCTGAGGGATGGGGAAAAAATGTGGAATTACTTGGGGGAATTACTGATACTCTCACAGGCACTGGGGACCACAAATTTAGAAGGCCAAGTCCTCAATCTTGGGGTTTGCCCTCATGAAGTTTGCCTCAGCAAAGGAGAGGCTAAGCCTACTTATAATTGTGCCAAGAGTCACCCCCAGAGAACCTCTTTCCTTGCTCAGATGTGGCCTCTCTCTTTAAGCCCACTCAGCAAGCAAACTCACTGCTTTTCCGCTATGTGGAACATGACTCCCAGGGGTGTGAATCTCCCTGGCAACCTGGGACATGACTCCCGGGGATGAGCCTGGACCTGGCATCATGGGACTGAGAAAGTGTTCTTGACCAAAAGGGGGAAGAGAAATTAAACAAAATAAAACTTCAGTACCTGAGAGATTTCAAATGGAGTTGAGAGGTCTTTGTGTCTTATGTGTTATATAGATATCCCTTTTTAGTTTTTAGTGTGTTGAAATAGCTACAAGCAAATACCTGAAACTGTTGTACTGCAACCCAGTAGCCTTGATTCTTAAAGATGGTTGTACAACTATGTTGCTTAGACGGTGTGACTCTGTGACTGTGAAAACCTTGTGGCTCACGCTCCCTTTACCCAGTATATGAACAGATGAGTACAAAAATGGTGATAAAAATTAAATGAATAGTAGGGGGATGGGATGTTGGGGTGTTCTTTTTTACATTTATTTTTATTCTTATTCTTTATTTTTTGGGGAGTAATGAAAATGTTCAACAATTGATTGTGGTAATGAATGCACAACTATATGATGGAACTGTGAACAACTGACTGTACACTGTGGATGACTGTATAGGATATAAATATATCTCAATAAAACCAAATTTTAAAAAAAGAAGAAATAGAAGATTTCAACAATCCAATAATTAGTAAAGAGATTGAATCAGTAATCAAAAAACCTCCCAACAAAGAAAAGCTCAGGACCACAGGGTTTCATGGAGAAATTCTACCAAACATTCCAAGAAGACTTAACTCCAGTTGTGCTCAAACTTTTCCAAAAAATTGAAGAGAACACTCTTTAACTCAGTCTACAAGGACAATTTCACCTCATACCAAAGCCAAATAAAGATAACACAAGAAAGGATACTAGTGAACAGTATTTTCAGTGAATATAGATGTGAAAATCCTCAACAAAATACTATCAAACTGAATCCAACAGCATATGCAAAGAATTATACACTATGACCAAGTGGGATTTATCCCTCATATGCAAAATTGGTTCAACATAAAAAAATCAAAGTAATACACCACATTAAGAGAATAAAGGAAAAAAAACTACACGAACATCTCAATGGATGCAGAAAAGGCACATGATGAAACATAGCACCTTTTCTTGATTAAAACAGTTACAACACTAGGAGCAGAACGAAAGTTCCTCAACATGATAAAGGGCATATATGAAAAGCCCATAGCTAACATCCTACTTAATGGTGAAAGACTGAAAGCTTTCCTTCTAAGATCAGGAACCAAGACAAAGATGCCCACCATCACCACTGCTATTCAACAATTGTACTGACGGTTCTTGCCAGGGTAATTAGGCAAGAAAGAAAAATAAAAGGCATCCAAATTGGAAAGGAAGAAGTAAAACTTGACCTATCTGCAGATGATATGATTCTATATACAGAAAATCCTGAAAAATCCACAAAAAAAGCTCCTGAAACTAATAAATGAATCCAGAAAAGTGGTGGGGTACAAGATCAAAACCAAGTATCAGTAGTGTTTCTATACACAGACAACAATCAGAACAGGAAATCAAGAAAAAAATTCCATTCACATAAACAACTAAAAGAATCAAATATCTAGGAGTAAATCTAACCAAGGATTGTAAAGGACTTATACACAGAAAACTACAAAACATTGCTAAAAGAAATTAAAGACCTAAATAAATGGAATGATATTCCCCATTCATGGACTGGAAGACTAAATGTTATTAAAATGTCAATACTACCCGAAGGAATTTATAGATTCAATGCAATCCCAATCAAAATTCCAACAACCTTCTTTGCAGAAATGGAAAAGCCAATAATCAAATTTATATGGAAGGGGAAGTGGCCCCAAATAGCTAAAGGCATCTTGAAAAAGAAGAATGAAGTTGGAGGATGCACACTTCCCAATCGTAAAGCCTTTTACAAAGCCACAGTAATCAAAATAGCATGGTACTGGCACAAGGACATACATATAGACCAATGAAATAGAACTGAAAGCTCAGAAATGAGCCCTCACATTTATGGCCAACTGATTTTTTTAATGCAATTTTATTGAGACATATTCACACACCATATAATCCATCCAAAGAATACAATCAGTGGCTCTGAATATCATCATATAGTTATGCATTCATTACCACAATCAATTTCAGAACATTTTCATTACTCCAAAATAAAGAAAAAAGAAAAAGAAAAAAGAACACCCAAAATATCCCATACTCCTTACTGTCCCCCCTTATTTGTATATTTTTTGTCTTTATTTTATTACTCATCTGCCCATACACTAGATAAAGGGAAGGTCACTCACAAGATTTTCACAATCACACAGTCACACAATAAAAGCTATATAGTTATACAATCATCATCAAGAATCAAGTCTACTGTATTACAGTTTAACAGATTCAGGTATTTCCTTCAAGCTAGTCTAATACACCAGAAACTAAAAAGGAATATCTACGTAATGCATAAGAACAACCTCCAGAATGACCTCTTGACTCTATTTGAAATCTCTTAGCCAGTGTAACTTTATTTTGTTTCATTTCTTTTCCCTCTTTTGGTCAAGAAGGCATTCTCAATCCTACGATGCCAGGGTCAGACAAATCCCTGGAAGCCATGTCTCATGCTGCCAGGGAAACTTACACCTCTGGGAAGTTAGTGAGTTTACCTGCAGAGTTGGCTGAGAGAGAGAGGCCAGATTTGTGCAACAAAAAAGGTTCTCTGGGGGTGACTCTTAGGTACAATTATAAGCAGGCTTTGCTTCTCCTTTGCAGGAATAAACCCAAGATCGAGGGCTTGACTTATTAAATTGGGAGTCCTCAATGTTTGTGAGAATATCAGGAATTCCCCAGGTGGGGAAGTTTAATGTTTCCACATTTTCCCCCAGTCCCTCATGGTGACTTCGCATGTATTTTGTTTTGTTTTGTTTTCTGCCCAAAATACTCTGGGATGTATTGGGGTATTACATTAACCTGTACAGAATAACGAGATCTCGTTCTTTCTTCTAGGTTCCATGTAATTATGTTATTTAAACAAACTGATCCATATAGGTTAAATTAGATAGTGTGGCACACAGAATGTAAATTTTATACCAAATAAACATCTCTTAAATAACAGTTAAAACTCAGGAATAGATGCCACTGCTTACAATCTAAGAACCTTTACAATATGCATTATTGAAGATTCTGTACTCCTGCATTGTCATTTGCCCAATCTCTGCCCACATTCTATCCCCCTATACTCTTGAATTCAATTCTCACCACTTACTCATTACAGTTAGTTTACATTAATGAGGCCTTACAATATCTGTCCTTCCGTTTCTGACTTATTTCACTCAACATAATGTCCTCAAGGTTCACTCACCTAGTTGCATGCTTCACAACTTCATTCCTTCTTGCCACCGTTCAATATTCCATTGTATGTATATACCACAGTTCATCATTCTGTTTATCATTTAATGTATCCTTAGGCCACCTCCATTCATTGCAAATTGTGAATACTGCCGCCACAAACACTAGTGTGCAAATGCCTATTCCTATCCCTGCTTTCAGTTCTTTCAAGTACATACCAAATAACGGGGTTGCAGGATCATATGGCAACCCTATACTAGCCTCCTGTGGAAATACCACACTGCCATCCAGGCTCCATCATTCTACTTCCCCACCAACAGTGAATACTCTGTCTCCACATCTTCTCCAGCACTTGTATCTTTCTGTTTATTTTTTTAAACACCATGCAATCCATCCTAAGCGAACAATCAACACGTACCAGCTTAATCACATAGTTATGCATTCACCACCACAATCTATATGAGAATGTTTCCATTTTTTCCACAAAGAAAGAGGAGGAAAAAATACAAGAATAAAAAGATAACAAAAAAGGAGAACCACCACCATCAGCAACAAGAATCCTATATTCCTCCCTTATAATCCTCTTTATTGAAATTTAGCTTTGGTATATTTCCTTTGTTACAATTAATGGAAGAATATTACAATGTTACTGTTAATTGTAAACCCTAGTTTGCACTACTGTATTTTTCTCATATACCATCCCATTTTTCTAATCCTTGCGATGTTGACATTCACTTGTTCTCCCTCATGTGAAAACTTCCTTACATTTCTATATTTAATCACCATCATTGTCCACTCCAGGTTTTGCTAAGTTACGAACCTAGTTTTTATCCTCTATCTTTCCTTCTGGTGTCATACAGGCCCCTACCTTCCTCTTTCAAACATACACTTAGCTATGTTCATTATACTTATAATATTGTGCTACTATCAGATAGTATTGAGCTACTCATTTCTGGATCATTACATGCAATACTGTTAAACATTCAGCACTCCTTCAGGATTAAATTCCCAATTTCTACCCTCTTTATAACTCCTAATAACCTGTGTTCTTAACTTTTAACTCTCAGAGTTTGCTCATTATAGTTAGTTCATACTAGTGACACGTACAGTATTTGTCCTTTTGCTTCTGGATAATTTCATTCAACATAACGTCCTCAAGTTTCATCCACATTGTTGGCATCATCATGACATTATTGTCTTACAGCTGCGTAACGTGTATATACTATCGTCTGTATAAAACAGTTTGTTTATCCACTTATCCATTGATGGACATTTGGGTTGTTTCCATCTCTTGGCAATTGTGAATAACATCACTATAAACATCAGTGTACAAATGTCCGTTCGTGTCCTAGCCTTCAGTTCCTCCAAGTATATGGCCAGCAATGGGAATGCTGGATCACAGAGCAATTCTATACTTAGTTTCCTAAGGAACTGTCAAACTGCTTTCCAGAGTGGTTGCACCATTATACATTACCAACAACAGTGAATAAATTTACCTCTTTCTTCACGTCCTCTACAACACTTGTAGTTTTCTATTGCTTTGATAAGGGCCATTCTAGTAGGTATGAGATGATATCTCACTGTGGTTTTGATTTGCATTTCCCTAATAGAGAAGTTGAGCATCTTTTCATGTTTTTATTTTTAATGTATTTTGTTTGTTTTTTATGCAATTTTACTGAGATATATTCACACAGCATATACTCATCCAAACTGCACGATCAGTTGTTTACAGTATCTAGTTGTGCATTCATCACCACAATTTTTTTGAACATTTTCATTACTCCAAGAAATAGAAATAAAAATAAGAATAAAAATAAAAGTGAAAAAGAACACCTAAAACATCTCATACTCCTTTAGCCCACCCCCCCATTATTCATTTACTTTTTGTGCCCCTTTTTCTACTCATCTGTCCATACACCAGATAAAGGGAGTGTGGGCCACAAGGTTTTCACAATCACACAATCATCCTGTATGAGCTATACAGTTGTATGATCATCTTCAAGAATCAAGGATACCAGATTGCAGTTCAACAGTTTCAGGTATTTCCTTCTAGGTATTCTATATACTAAAAATTAAAAATGGTTATCTATACAATGCATAAGAATAACCTCCAGAATGACCTCTTGACTCCATTTGAAATCTCTCAGCTAGTGAAACTTTATTTTGTTTCATTTCTCTTCCCTCTTTTGTCCACAAGGCTCTCTCAATCTCACGATGCCGGGTACAGGCTCATCCCTGGAGTTATGTCCTATGTTGCTAGGGATATTTACACCCCTGGGAGTTATGTTCCACGTTGGGGGGAGAGCAGTGAGTTTACCTGCAGTGTTCTCTGGAGGTGACTCCTAGGCACAATTATAAGTAGGCTTAATCTCTTCTTTGCAGTAACAAGCTTCATGAGGGCAAGCCCCAAGACTGAAGGATTGGCCTACTATGATGGTAGACCCCAATGCTTGCAAGAATATCAGGAATTCCCCGGGTGGGGAAGTTTGATATCTCCAATTTTCCCCAGTCCCTCAAGGGGGCTTTGCAAATACTTTTTATTCTCTGCCCAAATTACTCTGGGATGTACTGGGGTTTCATGCTAACCTGTACAAACCAACCAGATCTCACCTCCTATTCAAGGTTCCATGTAATTATGGTGTTTGAGTAAACTGACCATACAAGTTACATTATATAGCATGCTACAGAAAATACAGATTTCCTACCAAATAAACATGTCTTCCTTTGGTCTCACACAGAAGTCAAAGTTTTAAAATGCAGTCAATATCATCCTTTTCCCTTTAGTCTGGTTTACCTTAGTCCGAAACATTTTGTTAGTATCTCTAATTAAAATCTGATCTTTTTTTCACATGTTTTTGAGTCAACTGTATTTCCTCTTCAGAAAAGTATCCATCCACATCTTTTGCCCATCTTTAAATTGGGTTGTCTTTTTGTTGTTCAGTTGTAGGATCTCTATGTATTCTGGTTATTAAACCCTTATCTAACACATGGTTTCCAAATATTGTCTCCAATTGAGCAGGCTACCTTTTTACTTTCCTGACACAGTCCTCTGATGCACAAAAGTATTTAAGTTTGAGGAAATCTCATATATCTATTTCTTCTTTCATTGCTCACGCTTTGGGTGTATGGTCTCAGAAACAACCTCCTATCACAAGATCTTTAACATATTTCCCTACATTTTCTTCTAAAACTGTTACATTCTTAGCTCTAATGTTTAGGTCTTTGATCCATTTTGAGTTAATTTTTGCATAACGTGTGAGACAGCGGTCCTTTTTCATTCTTCTGGATATGGATATCCAGTTCTTCAAGCACCGTTTGTTGAAGAGGCTGCTTTATTACAGTTGAGTTGATTTGACTGCCTTATCAAAGATCAACTGTCCATAGGGACTGATAAGAGATTTGGGATGTTTTGTGTTATAATTGTTTAAAACTGAGAGTGATGATGACTGCATGTATTAGTTAGGGTTCTCTAGGGAAACAGAACCAACAGGAGATATCTGTAAATATGAGATTTTATAAAAGTATCTCACATAACTTCCCAATTCTGTAGGACAGGCAACAAGCTGGGAACTCCAATGAAGGGCTTCGATGAACTCCCTAGGGGAGGCTGGCTGGATGAAGAAGTGAAGGTTCTCTCTCTTCTCCCTTAAAAGTCTTCAACTGACTGGATTAAATCCAGCGGACTGAATTCTCATTGAGGAAGACACTCCCTTCATTGATGTAGTCAGTCACAGATGCAAATCAGTTGACTGGTGATTTAATAAACCAGCCTTCTGGTTTATTAACCAGCCAAAAATGTCCCTGCAGTAATGGTTAGGCCAGTGCTTGCTTTATCAGACAACTGGGCACTAACACCTGGCCAAGTTGACACATGAACCTAACCATCACACTGCACAATTAAGTGAAGATAATGTGAGATACTGATTGTTTACCTTGGACGGAATATATGCTATATGAAATTAGGAATCCCCTACTTAATAAGTGAAGCCCTTGATCTTAAGGCTTGCTCTTGGGAAACTTACGGCAGTAAAAGAGAGGCTAAGCCTTCCTATAGTTATGCCTAAGACGCACCTCCAGAGAACCTCTTTTGTTGTTCAGATATGGCCTTACTCAGCCCAACTCAGCAAATAAATTCATTAACCACCCCCTAAGTGGGACATGACTCCCAGGGGAGAGACTCTCCTTGGTGACACAGAACACAACTCCCAGGAAACAGCCTGGCCCTGGCATCAAGGAATTAAAAATGCCTTTTTGACGAAAAGAGGGAAAAGAAAGGTAACAGAATAAGCTTATGTCTAAGAGATTTCAAACAGAGTTGAGAGGCTATCCTGAAGGTTTCTCTTATTCAAGCCCCAGTTAGATATCCCAAATGGCCACAGTATGCCAACCCCTAACCAACAGTAGTCCCGAAATAACCTAAGTTCCTATTTGAGACTCAATAAAAGTTTCACTCGTTAAGTTTATTTTTCAGAAACTTAAATCCACCAGGGTGTTCCTAAGTCAGACAAGTCCTAAAACCCAGAGGCAACAGCCTCTTTCCCCATAATGTTGACACCCCTTTTCAATATGAACAAGTTAGCCTGGTCACTGCCTAGACATCCCTGAAGTTAGAGAGTGATTAAATGAGAGGAAGGCGTATTAAGAGACAAGCTAGGATTTACCAAAGGTTTACAAATACTGAATTTATATATATATATATGATGGTAGAGTATTAGAATAGTTAGAAGGAAATAATGAAATGGTGGAACTGAATCCCATAACATTCTTTGTAATTTGATGTACAGCTATTCATTAAATTGAACTTTGAAAGCTATAACCTTTCTCTATAGATCTTATAGTTCACAATTAGGAAATAACGAACTGTGGAACTGTAACCAATAACGTTCTTTGAAATTACCTATATAACTACTTATCAAATCATACTTTGAAAGTTAACACCTTTCTGAATATGTTATATATCACGATAAGGAAATAACTGAAAATGTGAAACTGTAACCCATAACATTCTTTGAAATTTGCTAACTACTTGTTAAATCATACTTCGAAAGTTATCACTGTTCTGTATGTATGTTAATTTCCACAATAATAATGTATTTTTAAAAAAAAGATCAATTGTCCGTACATGAGAGGGTCTATTTCTCAACACTCAATTCGAATAAATTGATAAGTATACCTATCTTTATGCCAGTACCATGCTGTTTTGACCACTGTAGGTTTGTAACATGCTTTAAAGTCAGATAGTGTGAGACCTCCCACTTCAGTTTTCTTTCTTAAGGTATTTTAGTTCTTCAGGGCACCCTGCCCTTCCAAATAAATTTGAGTATTGGTTTTACTATTTCTGCAACATAAGTTCTTGGGATTTTAATTGGTATTGCATTGAATCTATAAATCAGTCTGGATAGAACTGACATCTTAACTATATTTTAGTCTTCCAATCCATGAATACAATACATCCTTCCATTTATTTAAGTATTCCTTGGTTTATTTAAGCAATTTTTTTTTGTACTTTTCTGTCAACAGGTCTTTTATGTCATTGGTTAAATTTACATTTCTAAATATTTGATTCTTTGGGTTACTGTTTTAAATGGATTTTTTTTTTCTCAATTTCCTCCTCAGATTGCTCCTTACTAGTGTATAGAAATACTACTGATTTTTGCATTTTGAACTTCCATCCTGCCACTTTGCTGTACTCATTTGTTAGCTGTGGTAGTTTTGTTGTAGATTTTTGGGGATTTTCTATATATAGGACCATGTCATCTGCAAAAAAAATGAAAGTTTTACTTCTCCCTTTCCAATTTGATGCCTTTCATTTCTTTTTCTTGCCTAATTGCTCTAGCTAGAATTTCCAGCACAATGTTGAATACAATGGTGACAGCGGGCATCTATATCTTTTTCCTAATCTTAGAAGGAAAGCTTTCACTCTTTCCCCATTGAGTATGATGTTAGCTTGAGTTTTTCATATATTCCCTTTATCATGTTGAGGAAGTTTCCTTCTATTCCTAGCCTTTGAAGTCTTTTCATCAAGAAATGATGTTGAATTCTGTCAGACATCTTTTCTGCATCAATCGAGATGATCATGTGGTTTTTCCCTTTTGATTTATTGATGTGATATATTATATTAATTAATTTTTTTGTGTTGAACCACCCTTGCATATCTGGAATAAAATCCACTTGGTTATGGTGTATAATTCTTTTAATGTGCTGCTGGATTCAATCTGTAAGTACTTTATTGAGGATTTTTTGCATCTATATTCATTAAAGAGATTGGTCTGTAATTTTCTTTTCTTGTAGTATCTTTGTCTGGCTTTGGTATTAGGGCAATGTTAGCCTCATAGAATGAGTTAGGTAGCTTTCCCTCCTCTTCAGTTTTTTTGAAGAGTTTGAGCAGGATTAGTACCAATTCTTTCTTGAATGCTTAGCAAATCTCATATGTGAACCCACCTGGTCCAGGACTTTTCTTTTTGGGGAGTTTTCTGAAGATTGATTCAATTTCTTTACTTGTGATTGGTTTGTTGGGGTCTCCTATTTCTTCTTGAGTCAATGTTGGGTTGTTCTTGCTTTTCGAGGTGTCCATTCATCTGTGTTTTCTAGTTTGTTAGCATATAGTTGCTCATACTATCTCCTTTCATTATCTCCTTTATTTTTTCGGGTTCAGTAGTTTCATCCCCTCTCTCATTTCTGATTTTATTTATTTGCATTTTCTTTCCTTTTTCCTTTGTCAGCCTAGCTAAAGTTCCATCAATTTTATTGATTTTCTCAAAGAACCAACTTCTGGTTTTGTTAATGTTATTGTTTTCACGTACTCAATTGCATTTATTTCCGCTCTAATATTTGTTTTTTCCTTCTGTTTGCTTTGGGGTTAGTTTACTGTTTTTTCTCTAGTTCCTCCACGTGAGCAATTAATTCCCCTTTTGTTCTTTCTTCTTTGTTAATATAGGCATTTAGGGCAATAAATTTCCCTCTTAGCACTGCCTTTGCTGCATCCCATAATTTTTGATATGTTGTGTTCTCATTTTCATTTGCCTCGAAATATTTACTGATTTCTCTTGTAAGTTCTTCCTTGATCCACTGGTTTTATAAGAATGTCTTGTTCAGCCTCCATATATTTGTGAATTTTCCAGCCTACCACCTGTTATTGATTTCCAACTTCATTCCATTATGATCCATGAAAGTATTTTGCATAATTTAGGACTTTGAAAATTTATTGAGAGTTACTTTGTGACCCAACATGTTGTCTATCCTTGAGAAAGATCCATAAGCACTTGAGAAAAATGTGTATCCTGCTGTTATAGGGTGCGGTGTTCTGCAAATGTCTGTTAAGTCTAGTTCATTTATTGTACTATTCAAAATCTCTTACTGATCCTCTGTTTAGACATTCTATACTGATGAGAGTGGTGTATTCAAGTCTCCAAATATTATTGCAGAGGCATCTACTTCTCTTTTCAGTGTTGTCAGTGTTTGCCTGTTGTTTTTTGGGATACTCTGGCTCACTGCATAAATATTTATGATTGTTATGTCTTCTTGATGAATTGTCCCTTTTATTAATACATAGTGTCCTTCTTTGTCTCTTTTTATTGCTTTACATTTGAAGTCCAATTTGTCTGATATTAGTATAGCCATCTCTGTTCTTTTCTGGTTGTTGTTTGCATGAAATATCTTTTTCCAGCCTTTCACTTTCAACCTATTTTTGTCCTTGGGCCTGAAGAATGTCTCTTGTAGACAGCATAGAGATGGCTCCTGTTTTTTTATCTATTGTATCCCTGAGATCCATTCTTTCTTTTGTTCTTTCATTTTCTGTTCTGTGGTCCTCTAGGACTCTTGAATTGTTGTTCAACTTCCTCTAATCTTGTATTATGAGTATCCAGAGTCTTTTTAATTTGGCCAACAATTTCTTAAATTTCCATAAGATCTATTTTTTTACTTACTCTTGCAATTTCTTCTTTATGCTCTTCTAGGGTCTTCTGTATGTCCTTTATATCCTGTGCCATGTTCTTCTTCATGTCCTTTCTATTCTGTGCCATGCTCTCATTTTTTGATTGTAGTCCTTTGATTAATTGCACCAAGTACTGTGTCTCTTCTGATCTTTTGATTTGGCTGTTTGGGATTGGGTTCTCCGTATCATCTGGTTTTATCATATGCTTTAAGATTTTCTGTTGTTTTTGGCCTCTTGGCATTTGCTTTGCTTGATGGGTTCTTTCAAGTTGTAAAAAATACAACTTGGGGGCATGTGTCTGGGTGGTTACGGAGGCAGGGCAGCTTTAATAATCAAACCTCCCAGGTGTTCCCGGAGATTCAAGGCTGTTGCGAGTCTAAGCCTTCATTTCAGTTTTGCCCCAGATTCTCTCTGCTGCTGACCCACAAGTCGCTGGCATTGACATAGCATTCCTGGGTTTTCCAAGCGGGACCCCTTTTCAGCTGTGATCTTCCAGGACCTCTGCTAAGGGAAGGCTGTGCTACGTCACAAGTGCACGCTGTCCCTCAAGGGAAGCCCCGGGCCATGCAGGGGTGCTCCCAAGCCTGATGCAAAGATGGCTGAATGAGTCGTCTCAACCCCCCGCTTTTCACACAGCTCTGCTTCCCCAGCTCCAGGGTAACTAACTGTATATGCACCCAAAGCCACTGTCCATGGCCGATACTGTGGTGTGTATGTAGTGACATGGGATACACTCCCTGTCACACTGGGTTTCCTGGCGTGGCTCTGGGCTGTGGGTATGGCCCCGGGGAGGAGTGTCTCCAGCCCGCCGGGGAGTAGACTGCAAGCAGCATGGTTTCTTTCTCCTTTTGGCTCTCCCCTCTGCCCCCAGGCCCTGAGGGAATCAGCAGTGGTCTATCCTCCACACCAGACACTGAAAGGTTGGCACAGCCCGCTCCTGCCATGCTCCAGCCACTCCTGGGTTTTTTTTTTTTTTTTAAAAAAAGAACTAGTCCGTCTCCAAACACCAACCCCCAGTTTCCCCACACCGCAGTGCGGCCGCAGGGCTTTCAGCCGGCTTACTTACTCGTTTCAGAATGCAGACTCCCAGTTTCACCAAGTGAACAGTCCCTGTGGTTTTAGCAGACCTTGTCCAGCTGGTGCATTGCTGAAACTGGTGTTCTGTGTCACCTTCTGGTTTTTATCTAGTATTTTTCACGGAGGTGTTTTTTTGCCGTCTCACCTAGCCGCCATCTTAGGTTCTCTACCGCTTTTTTTTTTAATCCTTTCTGCCAGTCTATGACTTTTGATTGGGGAGTTTAACCCATTAACATTTAATATTATTACTGTAAAGGCAGTAATTTCTTCTACCATTTTGTCTTTGGGATTTCATGTCATATCTTATTTTTTTCTCCTCTCTTTGTACACTTACTGATAATCTTCATTTCTACACCCTTCTCTAACCTCTCTCGTCTTTTCCTATCTGCGTGTAGCACTCTCTTTAGAATTTCTTGTAGAGCCAGTCTCTTGTTCACATACTCTCTCAATGTCTGTTCACCTGAAAATATTTTTAACTCTCCCTCATTTTTGAAGGACAGTTTTGCCATATATAGAATTCTTGGTTGGCAGTTTTCCTCTTTCAGTATCTAGAATTCTCATCTCCATGGTTTCTGCTGAGAGATCTGCACACAGTGCTATCGAGTTTCCCTTGTATATGATGGGTCACTTTTCTCTTGCTGCTTTCATAATTCTCTTTGTCTCTGACATTTGACAATTTGATTAGTAAGTGTCTCAGGGTATGTCTATTCAGATCTATTCTGTTTTGGGTATGCCGTGCTTCTTGGATCTGTAATTTTATGTCTTTCTTAAGAACTGGGAAATTTTCAGTGATTATTTCCTCCATTTTTCTTTCTGCCCCTTTTTCTTTCTCTTATCTTTCTGGGACATCCATAACCTGTATATTTGTGCACTTCATGTTGACAATCAGTTCCCTGAGACCCTGTTCATATTTTACCATTTTTTCCCCTATCTGTTCTTTTGTGTGTCGGATTTCAGACATTGTGTCCTCTAGTTCACCAACCCTTTCTTCTGCCTGTTTAAATCTGCTACTGCATGTCTCCATTATGTTTTTCATCTCTTCTCTTGTGCCTTTGATTCCCATAAGTTCTGCCATTTGTTTTTTCAAGCTTTTGAGTTATTCTGTATGGTCACTCCATGTCTTCCTTATATCCTTCATCTCTTTTGCCACATTTTCCTTCTACTTGTTGATTTGATTTAGATTTGTTTAAACATCTTTAATTAGTTGTTTCAACTCCTGTATCTCCTTTGGAGTATCAGTTTGTTCCTTTGAGCCATATTTTCTTGCTTCCTGGTACGACTTGTAATTTTTTGCTGGTGTCTAGGCATCTGATTTCCTTGATTTGTTTATCTAGATGTTGTTTCCTCTTTTTTATCTAGGGGTTCCTTGTTGGCTGGCTTTGTTCTCTATGTGTTCTTTGACATTCAGTTCAACTTATTCTAGACCTCTAGCATAGCTTCTGTTTAACTGATCAGAATTATTCCACTCTTGTTTTTCTGGTTCTTGCCCTGTCTATATGAAGCTGTTTTTTTTTTTTTTCTTTTTGAGAAGAGTCTCCGTAGATAGGGCTGACCCCACACAAGACAGGCCCAGGACTCAGGAAAAGGGTGTAATCACTATCAGGGCTCTCTGCAGCTGAGACTCAGCAGGGTAGCAGCCTTTCCTCTCAAACCTCTTGATTGTGTGCTTTTCCTATCCTGCCCAGCAGGTGGGCTTGTCAGCCCACTACTCCCCAGTGGTGGAAAGTGGTATGGTGCCTTTAATTCTCAGTAGACTCTGTCCTTGCCAGGGGCATGATTGAGACAGAGGCTAAGGCAGAAGGCAGGCTCAAACTGTTCCTGTTTTCCAGCGCCTGCTGTCTGAATTCTCTGAATGAGAGTTGCCACTTGTGCTGGGCCCTGCCCCCCCCCCCTTTCTTGGAGAAGATACTCCCTTCAGGGAATTATCTCATTCACCCGTCTAGTTATTTTGTCTCTCAGACATTCCTTAACTCTGCCCTTGCCTGGGGCAATGCTGGCAACTGAAAACACCTGATGCTTTCTTTATGCTAAAACTTTAATAAAATAAAATAAAATCATTTTCAGAGTCAGTCACCAGCCCCCCAGTTTGTCAATTAAGAGCTGGAGTTGGTAACCGGCTCCATGTGCTACTTTTCTTGGGGCACAGCCCTTTTCTAGTATTCTGCACTCAGCCAACTCCAAATGCATCTGTGTTGTTTCCTTTTCTGTCAGCCCCACCTCTTCTGTGCTGGGGAGAGACTTCCAGGTTCCTTTTGTGCTTTCTCCAGGTTTATCTGTGCTTGGAGCTTGTATTCAGCAGTCCAAATTTGTTAATTAAATCTGCAATTGGAGCTTGGTTGCGCTTCCATTGCTCCTAGTAAAGGTTGCTTCTTTTTCTCACAGGTAAGTGACTCCAAAACTGCCTGCCATGCTGGTAGGGGAGGGGCGCAAGCCTCCATAGATTGGGAGACTTTACTTACACTTTTGCATTCTGATCTCAGCCCTTCAAGACTGGTGTATGATGTGTCACAGAAGTCCCCCAAACAGGTGTTCCAAATAGTTCCTCACTATTTACTAGCTGCTCTAGAGGACAAAGGAAATTCCACACTTCCCTATGCCACCATCTTGCCCCACCTCCTTTGCCTACTGATTTTTGATAAGGTGGTAAAGACTACTCAATTAGGTAACAATAGTCTCTTCAACAAACGGCACTGGGAAAACTGGATTTCCATTTGCAAAAGCAAGGAGGATCCCTACCTCACACCATATACAAATATCAACTCAAAATGGATCAAAGACCTAAATATAAGAGCTAGAACTATCAAATGCCTAGAAGAAAATGTAGGAGAGCATCTTCAGTAGTTTGTGTCAGGCAATGGTTTCTTAGACTTTACACTCAAAGCACAAGCAACAAAATAAAAAATAGATAAATGACACCCCATCAAAATAAAAAAAAAAAACTTTTGTTCCTCAAAGGACTTTATCATGAAAGAAAGAAGACAACCTACACAATGGGGAAAAGTATTTGGAAACTATATATCTGATAAAGGATTGAAATCCAGTATATATGAAGAAATCTTTCAATTTAACAGCAAAAAGACAACCCAATTTAAAAATGTGCAAAAGCCTGAACAGACATCTCTCCAAAGAGGATATACAAATGGCCAGACAGCACATGAAAAGATGCTCAACATCATTTCCCATTAGGGAAAGGCAAATCCCAACTACAGTGAGACACCATTTCATATCCATTAGAATGGCTATATTAAAACAATGGGAAATAAGTGTCGGAGAGGATGTGGAGAAATAGGAGCACTCATTCTTTGCTGGTGGTAATGTAAAGTGGTGCAGCCACTGTGGAAGAAAGTTTGGTGGTTTCTCAGAAAGCTAAAGATAGAACTACCATATGACTGAGCAACCCCACTACTAGGTATGTAAGCAAAAGAACTGAAAGCAGGGGCTCAAACACAGACTTGCACACTGATGTTCATAGTAGCAATATTCACAATTTCTACAAGATAGAAGCAACCCAAGTGTCTGTCAACCAATGAATGAATAAATAAAATGTGGTATATACTTAAATAGAATATTATTCAGCTGTAAAAAGGAATAAAGTCCTGATACATGCGACAACATGAATGAACCTTGAAGACATCACGTTGAGTGAAATAAGTCAGACACAAAAGGACAAATATTGTATAATGCCATTTATTTGAAATATTTAGAATAAGGAAACTCACAGAGTCAGTAATTATAATATATATTACCAGAAGACAGGGTGGGGATAGGGAATGGGAAGTTAAGGCTTAAAATGCATAGAGTTCCTATTTGGAATGATGGTAATGTTTTGGTAATCGATGGAGGTGATGATAGCACAACAATGTGAATGCAATTAGCAGCAATGAAATATATATCAATATGATTAAAAGGGAAAATATTAGATTATATATATGGTAACAGAATAAAAATTTTTTTTAAACTTATGGAACTACACTCCACAAACAATAAACCTGAATTAAACCATTAATTAACAGTATAATTATAAAAATGTGCGATCATCAATGTGTTGGTGGTGGGGTGTTATATGGGAATCCTGTATTTTATGCATCATTGTTCTGTAAACCCACAACATTTATAATAAAGGAAAAAAATCATCTCCACATTTAAACTTCCATAATGATAATCTGAGATGAAATAATGGAACGTGTTAATTCTGAAGGCAATTCAGTCTGGATAGATGTCCAAAACAAGGCTTAGGAGTATAGGAAGCACTCCATATGTTCCAGGCACCAGTCTAAGTGCTTTATAATCATTAACTCAATCCTCATAAAAACCCTTATGAGAGTTGTGTACTATAACTATCTCTGTTTTACAGATGAGAAAAATCAAGGTACAGAGAGGTTAAACAACTTGTTCAAGGTCACAGTAAGTGGTTGAGCTGAGTCTTAGGCCTAAGCAGTAGGGCTCCTTTTGGTACATTCTCTTGGGTGCTTCTTCATATTTAACCATATTCAACCAAAAATAAACTTTTAATAGACACATAAATCAATCGCACAGAAGAGGGAGACCAAAAATAGACTTTCACCTGAATTGCCAAAGGTGCAAAGAAAATTCAATAGAGAAAGGATAGTCTTTTCAACAGTGGTGCTGGAACTGGGTACCTATCTGCAAAAAAAAAAAAGGGTATTATCTATACCCTGCACCATACACAATAACTAACTCAAAATGAATCACACAACCTAAACATAAAATCAAAACTATAGAACTCCTGGAAGAAAACAGAGGAGAAAATCTTTGTAGTCAAAGATTCCCTAGATATAAAACCAAAAACATATCCATAAAAGAAAAAATGAAAATTGGACTTTTATCAAAATTTAAAACTGTTGCTCTTCAGAAGGTACTGTTGAGAAGACAAGCCATAAATTGGAAAAAATATTTGTAAAACACACATATGACAAGGGACTTATATCCAGAATACATAAAGAACTCTCAAAACTCAATAATAAGAAAAAAACCCAATTAAAAATGGGCAAAAGATTTGAATGAACATTTCACCAAAGAGGATACACAGATAGAAATAAGTACATGAAAAAATGCTCAAATCATCAGTCATTAAAGAAATGCAAATTAAACCACAATGAAATACTACTACCCACTTGTTAGAATGGCTAAATTTTTTTAAGTAACAATACCAAGTGCTGGTGAGGATGTGGGGCAAGTGGATCTCTCATACATTGCTGGTGGAGTACAAAAGGCATAGCCACTTTGGAAAATAATTTAGCTGCTTCTTAAAAAGTTTAATATACAATTTCCATATGACTCCTAGTATTTACTGCTCCTGGGTATTTATTAAATCCTACTCCTAGGTATTTAATAAAGTGAAATGAAAACTTATGTTAACTCAAAAACCAGTATACAAATGTTCATGGCAGCTTTATTCATAATTGCTCCAAACTGGAAACAACCTAAAGGCACTTCAACCAGGGAATGGATAGCCAAATGGTGGTAAATCCATACAACAGAAAACTACTCTCAGCAATAAAAAGGAACGTCTGATATATGCAAAAACATGGATGTGTCTTAAATGCATCATGCTAACTAAAAGAAGCCAGACTCAACAGGTTACATACTATATGATTCCATTTATGTGACACTCTTGAAAAGACAGAACTATAGGAGTGGAAAACTTATCAGGGGATAAGGGAGGAGTTGACTCCTAAAGGAGCACAAAGGAATTCTGGGAGATGATGAAGCTGTTATACATCTTGATTGTGGTGATACTTAACATGACTGTATTTGTTTGTCAAAACTTACCGAACTGTACACTAAAAATGGGTAAATTTTATCTTACTTAAATTATACCTCAAGTTAAATAAATAAATACAAATTTAAACGCTTAGTCAGTTTAGGGGTTATGTACCTATGTAGCTAAAAGGTTATTTCATGAATGATAATGGTAATACCGCATAATAATAAATAATACCAGCACCTTGAGCTTATATACACTGATGGTGAGAGAAGGTGAAGCAATATATTTATATTAGCCTACCATGTTGTTAAACATATAATCACAAAATAAAATTATGAAATCTTAGGCATGAGAAGGATTTTCCATATCATCTAATCTAATCTTTTTACATCCTATCACATTTCCATTGTTCCCCCAGATTTGCCTGTTTTTAGCAATGCTGACCTACCCTCATCAGCTACTCACAGAATAAGAGAACTGGAAGGGATCTCAGGAAACTGAGGGATGGAAAAGTTAAATGACTTTACCAGTGAGGTACAGTTAAAGACAAAGTAAAACCCCAGTCCTATACACTTGGCTTGTCCTATGTTTTTTTTCCTTCATCAAAACTTTACATGGATAAAGAAATCGGAACCTTCATACATTGCTGGAGGATATGTAAAACAGTGTAGCTGCTTTGGAAAACAGTTTGGCAGCTCTTCAAAGAGTTAAACAAAGTTACCATATGACCCAGCAATTCTAGTCCCAGGAATATACCCAAGAGAAATGAAAACATCCATCCACACAAAAACTTGCACACGACTGTTCATAGCAGCATTATTCATAATATCCAAAAAGTGAAAATAACTCAAATGTCCATCAAGTGATGAATGGATAAACAAAATATGTTGTATCATTACAATGGAACGTTATTCAACAATAAAAAAATGAAGTACTGATACAGGCTATGACACAGATGAACCTCAAAAACATACTAAGTGAAAGGCTACATATTGTATGATTCCATTTATATGCAATGTCCAGAATATGGAAATCCATAGAGACAGAAAGTAAATTTGTGGTTTATTGGACTAGGAAGAAAAGGGAATGAAGAGTAACTGCTAAAGAGTACCAGGGTTTCTTTTGGGGGGATATGGATAAAAGTGTTCTAAAATTTGATTGTGGTGATGGCTCCACAACCCTGTGAACTTAATAAAAAATACTGAATTGTACACTTTAAATGGGTGAATTGTATAGTATACGAATTATATCTCAATAAAGCTACTTAAAAATAAACATAGTACTAGTTATTTCCTTTAAAAAAAAAACTTTGTGTGGAGGTTTTAAAACATGCCTGCATTCTTCGACACTCCTCCCATTATGAAATGGAGTGTATGTCCCTTTCCCTTGAACCTAGGTGTGCATTTGTGACTTCTTTAACAAACAGAATGTGTTGAAAATGATACTGTGTTACTTTAGAGGCTAGTTAGAAAACGCCATATAGCTTCTGCCAGTGTCTCTTAGGACACTCACCCTGGGAGACCAGCCATTATGCTGTGAATAAGCCCAGGCTACATGGAGAGGTCCCTGGCCCTCAGTTCCAGCTAAGCTCCCAACCTAAAGCCACCATCAACTTACCAGCCAGCTATGGGATGAAGCCATATTGGAAGCAATTATTTCAGCACCCAGTCAAACTGCCACAGCTGATACCACATAAAGTCAACAGCTATTCCTGCTAAGCCTTACACAAATTGCAGAATTATGAGCAAAATAAATACCTTGCATTACATTAAGCCATTACGTTTTAGAGTGGTTTAGTATGCAGCAATGGATAACCAGAATATTTTACATACTTAAAATCAAGATAAAAACACTAACTAGCCTCCCACTCAACACAGACACTTTTTTATAAAAGATAGCCGTCCAACTTTTGTCTGAATGTTTTGACTAACATGGAGATTATTTCCTCACAAAGCCACCCCTTCCACTGATGAACAACTCTAGAAATTATGATTTGCTTTACATTAAGACCAACTTCTGGTCCAAGTTTTACCCTCTTAGGTGACCATTACTGTCTAATCCCTCTTCCTCAGGACAGGCCTTTACATTATTAAATAACATAGGTAGAGAAATCATTAGCACTGTCCCACTTTATAGCCAAGAAATCTGAAACGCATAAAATTGGCTTCTTTACCCAAAGTTACATAATAGACACTGAATAAAAATGCAGTTAACCGAATTTCTGGTGTAAGGCTTTTGTTCAGTACTATTTCTATCGAACATGAGACAAATGTATTGGATGCAAGATGTGCTGTGCATACTCAAATGACAATTTTCATGCTCATGCAATCATTGTTTAGAGAACTAATCCTCATTTCTATCATCTAGGAGAGAGGAGTATTGGTATGAATAACTGGAAAATGAAAACTACTTTTCTGTACCACTCAAATGTTTCATATGTTTTCTCTTTAAGGGCAAGGATAATTCTTGTAATTTTGAGTCTTCCTCAGGGTTTTGTACATATATACAGAATAATGTGCCTAGCTAAAGGAGGCAGCATACAGATAACAAGGATAAAAGCATTTCTTTCACAATGACTTAAACAAATCTTACAATCCAAAAATATTTCCCATCATATCCATGGAGTAATTGTACAGTAAGCTTTTTCTTTTTCAAAATCAGCAATAAAAAAGGAGTGTCTTACACTGTTGATTACAGCATGCCAGCTGCCATGACAACACTTAGTACCCAAACATTCTTTCTAATTGAGACAATTTCTCCTAGCTCCAGTCTCCTAAGACTGACCCAATTACACAACTCAAAACCTAAAACCCATGGGATACTCCTCAATAAAGATACTATGATTACACAACCTAAGGAAAAATTTAAACACTATTTTTCCAAGTTGCAAGGAAACTTTTCCAGCAATGCATTTTAAAACCTAACGTCTTATATAATTGTTTGATAAAACTTTAAAACTTTTAAAAATTTAGCCATTTAAAAAATGGTTAAAATGGCAAATTTATGTTATATACATTTTACCACAATGAAAAAACATACACAAAGCTGTATACTCTATACTCCGTGTCCACATTACAAAGCCTAAACTTCTAATATAAACCACTTCTGCAATATATCTCATTTATGTTCTCTAGGCAGCATTTGCATTCTATTCCTTTTAAGATATAATTAAAATATTTTAGACGCAATCAAGACAATTCTAAACCCAGGAAATACATCATTGAACATTTGTACACTAGCCTAAATTGGCCCAAAGTGGTAAGGAACTAGAAAAAAATCTTTAAAATCATATAAAATTTACTGGGCTATCATAAACGAGACACCCTGGAGTTAAATGCTACTAATTCCAAAAAGAAGAAGCAATTTTGGGAGATGAGGCATCTCCATTGTCTCAAAATGTAAGCTGGTAATTTCTTTCTCTAATAGCACAAAAGATTTTTAAACTGGGTTGTTTCAGAATATAACACTCATTTATTAGAAAAATTTAATTAGCTGCGTTTATCAACTTTCATCCTACAAATAGCCAGAAACATGAGCTTATTTTATATATCAAGTAACATCTCTCTTACATCTCTAAAACTACAGTACCCAGTAGTGTTCCCCCAAAAAATGTTCCCTGTAAGCTCAAAACAAATGTGTACAATTGGAAGTTTACTACATGCTCAATTGCGGGAAAAGACTTAGATACTGGTGTCCGCTATTCTGTCGGTGAATTTACTTAGCCAAAGAGGACAAAACCCCAGAAAACTAGCCCATTTATCTGAAAGAAGATTAACATGAGAGATTCCAACTAACGGAAACATTGTTAAGAAAGTTTAATGAGACAATTTATTACGAAGCAGTAAGTCAAAGGTCAACCAAGACTACTCTAAATAAAAAACAAATGTACTTTAATCTAGTTTTAGTCTATGGTTTAAAAACAAAACCAAAAAAAAACTTTCTCTGTGGCAGAAAGATCAAGCTTAAAGAACATTATTAGAAATAAAAAAGTTGAGAAAAAAATTTTTAAAAACTGAACATCAAAAAACTTTAAATGATAGGTAAAATCTTCTTGAATGACAGAAAGCGCAGTACTTTCCTTTTCCTACCTTATAAAATGCTGCTATCCAGTGTGGACAAGAGGGAATTAATACATATACAACACGACCCGAAAAGGGTGATAAATTCTGCAAAAAAGCTTACAATTTCTTAAATCCGACACTCAGGGAACCAAGTTTACATGGACAAATTCTGCTGGGGATTGGAAATCATGCAGGAAGGCCTATGATATTACAAATGTCAATAAGAAATGTATTATAAAATATTCTTGGGTAAAGATATTTACATCAAATGTTGGATTAAGCAAGCAGTTAATCAAGTATTCAATACACTTACTATTTTACAAAGCAAATTTCCCATTTTGTTAGGAAGAGAAAAATAACTGACAAGCCTAATAAAGTATTTTGTTAAGCACAAATGAAGAACTACGTAGAAAGAGAAGAAGTATGAAATTTATGACTAAGTAACTGTATTTTATGCAAGAACCAGGGGACGTTTTCAAAACTTTTAGATTTCTGGCTACATATAAAAGTAAAAGTAAGGGCATTTTCATTCATTTAAAGCAATACTAAATTATTGCCTGGTTTACGCTGGTTATTTTCACCTTAGCATCTTAACTCACATTCCAAGATTGATTCGATTTTCATTATTTCTTTCGGGTAACTGGAAGAGGAAGGAAAACAAAGCTCTTCATTATACAGTCCACTTCGTATGTGAGAAAATTCAGCAATGGAATATATTCAAGTGGCGCCAAAGATCTTTACCCGGAGGGGCACACAAAAAGAGAAACCAGCCACAGAACGTAAGCCGAGGAAAAGATGAGAATCAGTCCCATGTGTAACCCGAGGACCGGACAAAACCCCGGCTCGGAGCTGCCGGTGAAATGAGCTGATTTGAGATTCGGTATCTTCCCCCAACTCTCTTTTCTTCCTTCGAATCCACCCTTGGACGGGAGGTCATCGCAAATAAAGGTGCGGAGCGAGGAAAGACCCCGGGGCGTCCAACTACCTGGACAACGAGCTTTAAGGCCCTTTTCAGTGCTTCAGGCTTCACCGTCATCAGGGGAGCCCTCTCTAGCGCTGTTTCACGCCCCTTACCCCACCCCACTGCCCAAAGTCAGACTTCAGTCACAGGCGTTCAAGAGAAGAGAGTGGGGGCAGCGGCTGGGTCGGCCACTTCAGCCCTCCTGGGCCGCAAGGGACCCTCGCCCAGCGGCTCGGGAGGGCTGAGGCCAGGAGCTGCCGGATTCTTGTTACCTTCTTGCGCTGGTCCCAGCTGTACTGCTTCGGCTGCTCCTCCTTACCCTCGGGCCGCGACTCCTTCTCAGCCTTCTGCCTCTTGGAGAAGCAGCAGCCCATGGTCCTGGCCCGCGGGAATCACTGGCCGCCCCTCCTCGCCCGTGCACTAGCTCAGTCACCTTTGAGAAAGTGGCGTGGACCCCAGGAGCTTAGAAACCGCCCCGTGAAACAGCCCAGCCGCCCGCAGCCTCGGTTCCCCGCGAGGCCCAGCACCCCTTCCCCTTTCCCCTCAGTTGCCCTGTCGACCCACCGCAGCCAATGAGCGCTCAGCGCCGGCAAGCCAATTACAGCCCCGCGAACAGCCCCTGCGTAGCCTATGAAAAGAGGCCGACATCCGCACGCACCAATCCATGCCTAGCTTCTCGCGCGCACGCAAGGCCTCCACGACCCCGCCCCCTCCGGCTACTGTCCCGACTCCCTCCGGCTACTTTGGCGGGTGTTCTAGTGGGGGGGGGGGGAGTGAGGAGTCCCATTTCGGTAGCCCTTTCTTTCTGCCCCTGGTGCTGCGTCCAAGTTCTAGGCATGGGTGGGTTCCCTAGGTGACCCTTAGACTTCAGTTTCATGAAGCAAGAGATGAAGGAAAAGGAATTGATTCTGACACAGGAAGGGCCCTGAGTTCTGTATCCCTCATTCCTCTTCTCCCCTTTTTCAACTCTCTCCAGGCCAAAACACGGCGTCGCCTTTCGTATTGTCTAGTTTTCCGCGCTTAGAAATTCCCCGTACATTCTTAGCCATTTCTTACCTCTGGGCTTTTCTCAGGGCTGCCTCTTCTACCTGGAATGCTGGGTTTCATCCCCCATCCCCTGTCATACATCGTCTGGCCAGTGTTGCCTCCTCAGGAAACTTCCCGGACAACCTAGATCCTTATTCTGTGCTTTCTTAATACTTTCACTTATCGCTCTAAAATTGCCTAAGTAATTAGTAAAATAATCAGGTATTGTCTCCCTATTGGAATTGTGAATTTCTTGAGACCAAGAAATTCACCTTTGAATCTCCTAGGCCTGGCCGAAGTCCATACTAGAAGCTCAATAGAACGTTTAACAAATGAATGATGAATGAACACATGTACCCTAATGAAGGAAGCATTTATAACCTTTCCCTTAGCCTTTCCCAAAGAAAGCGAGCAAAGGTGTTGTTGTGGGAGAGTAAAAAGAAAACTGAATTTGACCCTAAAGTGATGTGCATTTGATGTGCTACCAAGATGTTCAAACACTGTGCCTCAGGGAATTAAATCACCAACTTATGTTTTCTATGACATAAGCAACGTGTATTTTAAAAAACAAATTGAACCCAACTATAACAAATGTTAACATTTGGTGTGTATGTGTATGTATATATATGTTTAAATATCTTCAGAAAAACCGTATACCATTTGTGTAGAACAGACCTGATTGTTTGTATGGCAATGCTATGTCCTCAAATAGGCTATATGCTCCATGAGGAGAACCCTATACCATAATTCCACTCCACACTCCCTCCGCACTGATTCACAACTGGCTTGTATCCTAAATGAGCCTCTGACTTGAGCATTAAGAACGTTCTCTTTTTCACTTCCAGTCTTTTACTGCACAATCAGGAAGAAAAGTTCATGTGCTTAAGTATTAGCAATTGCTACAAATTTAAGTTCCAGATCTTAGGCAATAAGGTCTTTCTCCAGTACACTTCTGCAGAATGAGATGAAAGGTTTATGTGAGGATGTTGGACAAGACCCTAATTAGGTATTTTATATTTTTATATCCATATAATGTTAAAACTGCGACCACATAGTGCAGTGGAGCAAACAGAAGGCCAGAGAGGGTGAAGGGATTAATCTATAGTCATGAGAGTAGTTGAGCAGGAATTAGAAAAGCCCAGAGCCTGTGTCCATGAATTCTCATCGCCCCTTCTATAAATCAGCTCTCTTTCACTTACTCATCAGCATATATATGGCTGAGAATAGCCATTCCACCCTGATTCCTCAAGGCCTTTTTGTCCAAGTACATGCAACAGTCTATTTATATCTTAGTTAAGATTCTCAAGGAAGATAACTGGATAAATTCCTGGCTAGTCAATGACAGATTGGCTACCCAAAGATCAGGTGTGTGCTGGGGACAATTAAGGTAGCATATAATATTCACCTTCAGCAATACCGGTAACATGCAACATGGCCGCCAGGGCTGATGCAAGAACACCCTAAGCTATAATTAGCCTTCTTCAAGGAAGTAATGGTAGTTCACGCCAAAAGCTCTAACCATACTTCTGCCGCCCGCCCTAGCAACAGCAATCACCAATCCTAGACCGCCACCCGCCTTTGCAGCCACCAATCCTAGGCCGCCACCCATTTTTACTAGCCACTCCCTCTACTTTAGAGCATATATACCCTGCCTCCTCAATAAAATTTTGCAGCTTGATCAGAAACCTGTCTTGCTGTCATTCCTCGTGTCTCTTGTCCCATACCATTCTTCCTTCACAGGACTTGGAGCTTCCGTTGATCGTCCCGCGGGCCGGGACAGGTGTGCACCACTGGTCTAATTATTGCAGCCACAGGAATAATTCAATTTCCATATTACAAACGTGGGTGGGGAGCAGGTCTTGACTAAGGGGACATGTGCTGGCAGCTCTAACTTTGCAAAGTCCGTATAGAAGTTGGTTGCTCCTTCTGCTTGCTCCCCGTCTGCTGCTTACACTCTTTTGTTTTCTTTTCCATAGAAGGCTGCCTTTCATGCCCAATTTAATATATATTCATCATATTAACATGTTGGGTGGTGGGTTTGCACCTGGCCACAGGCTCCAGAGATGATTTTATGTTCCTTGTGTCTTGACCATAGAAGTGATATACTTACCTTTCAGAACAGTCCCAAAGAAATGTATCTCTACAGCATGAATAAGTAAATTACTCTAGCAACAATGGCTAGAAAAGTCCCTGTGCTTACACTGATCTGACACATCCTTGCTCACTCTTCACTCATCCAAGGAAAGACTTCACATCAAGCTAAGAAAGAAGGGGAGGAGTGTTTCAGTTATCTATTGCTGTGTAACAAACCACCCAACACTTAATGGTTGAAATCAACAACAATTATTTATTTTGCTCACGAATCTGCAATTTATTTAGGTCTCAGTGGGGACAACTCAATTCTGTTCCATGTTGCATGAAGCCTCAGCTGAGATGACTCAGATGGCTTGGGCCGGGCCTGGCCTGGAATCACCCTACATGAAATCTCAAGGTCTCTCTATATGGTTTCTCCAGCTTGGTAGCCTTAGGATCATCAGGCTCCATGTATGGTGGCTTGGGACTCTAAGAGTGAGTGTTCCAAGACACCAAAGAGGAAGCTGCAAGATCTCTTATGGTACAGCCTTGGAAGTCACATAGCATTGCTTCTACTGTATTGTATGGGTCATATTAGGGTTGGTCCAAATTCATGAGGGGAGGGGACTAAACAAGGGAGTGAATACTGGAAAGTGTACATCTTTGGGGTACCATCTCGGAGGCTGACCACCACAGCAGAAGTCAATTCTGTCGATAGTATTACCTGAATGTACTGAAGGTGCTGAAGAAGAGGACTGGAAGGTTAAAAAATGTACAGGCAGATACCTTTTTTCTTTTAATAGATTTTTGAGCCAACATTTCTTATACTTCAGCTTTTAATTAGTTTTATTAACCAATTACCAATTTTCTTTCACCATCTTACTGACCACTTTCAGTTATTTTTAAAAGTAACAAAAGCTGAGTGTAATCTGATTATAAAGATTGTATTCTTCTAACTGCCCTTAGCATAGGATATCTTATTCACTGTCATAGGTGGAAGACTTCATTTAGGCCAAGCAAAAAATATTTGCCCATCAGGCCAAGCAAAAAATATTTGCCTATCATTGATCTGATTTCCTAGTCAGCTTTCTGAGTATGTAAGTATAAGGTTTATTGAACCCTGTATATATTTTCCATCTTCCTTGTATTACTGTGGCAACCCGTGGCCTGAGCAAAACAGGCCTGCAGATCTTTGGTGCACAGCAGTCTGCATGACCTAGGCAGCTAAATGTTTAACCTATTGTCTTTCTAAGCCAGTAAAGAGAAAAAGGGTAAATTGACCTTAAAATGTAACTTTATGGGAAGCAGGCAGGAAATTTGAGGCTTTTAGTCTCACAAAAAGAGCAAAATGTAAATGTTCAAGTGTTATTCTAGTCCTTGCTGTACCATCCCCCAGGTCAGAGTAACCTGTTCCTGCATCTGTGCTCCCCCCACCCTTAGGAAGGCCTTTGTCTTAAACCCTTACAAAAGGCTTTCTGTCCTTTTTGCAAAGCATCACTCAGTCATCTTCCCTGCGAATGCAATGCCTGAAAATCTTCTCTAAGAGCTGCTCTGCTAGGCTTTGTACAATTCCCACCTTCTCACCTCCTCACTACAAAACCCAGCTACACAGTACACTCTTAGATCAGGATAAGAAAGTGAATCAGGGAAGAAAACATCTCTTCAGCACTTCTTAATCCATTCACTAATTCTCTTAGTACTAAGAATGACATCTAATAAACAATAACTTACTTTAAAACAGGGAGAAATCCAGAATTTGTAGGTTTATACAATTTGGATTGGGTCCTCTTTAAGAAAAATAATACAAAATTGTGAATATGAAATTGCTAGGACCGCTTTTGGGGTTTGTACAGGACCCACACACATGAAGGGCCCTAACCTTTATGCTTCATTAGCTATACTATAAAGCTGTCTGTCCAAAGGTATTAGGGATATTGTTTCTTAACGAAGTCAGAATACAAAGTCATGCATACTATGTACTTTTTATTTACTAATTGGCTTCCAAATGTGTACATGACAGCACATTGTATAGATAAATGTCTAAGAACACTGTATTCACCTGGCAATGCTGCAGAACTGCCACAATTTATGATAAACCTAGATGGGAAGAGAGAAACAATAGGTGCGGGATATTGAAAGCCAATCAAAAATAAGACCCTGGAATCAGATATGCAAGGAACAAAATTCCCAGTGCAAACTGTACAGGGCTGTTAATGAACAGCACAGACAACCATACAATCAGACATTCAGATGACCAGAGGCAAAATTTATTCTGACTAATCCAAACTCTTAAAAACCATCCAACGAGAAAAATGTTAGGATTTGAAATTTACATGCAGGCCCAGCATTTCAATTCTAAATTAGTATGACTGCAAAATTTTCTTTTCTAAAATTGTTTATTAAACTCATATTTCCTACTGAGACTATCTGTTTAAGTTCTTATCAGCGTGTCACATAGTTTTTCCTTGCTGGCAGGAAAAATCTTAGTGCCTCCATCTCTTGTCCAGTTTTAAATTTTAACAATAATATTCTATTTTTTAATTACTGACCCTATTGCCTCCTAGTTGATAAAAGCTTTGCTTGAAAAGGGGTACTACCAAAGTATGATCTTTAAAATATTAAAAACATCATTCTCATACAATTTACAGTGAGTCAGTGTCAAATATTGATTTAATTTATTAACGAGAAAGCTGAAAAGTCGACAAAGCTGGTTCAAAAGAGGATATGAGAACCGGGGCTTTCTATAGTAAGTGAAGAAAAAGGAATGGTGAAATAAGTTTGCTGCCATGGATACAAAACTAGTTAATGTCCTAAAAAGCAATAAAGCCATAACCTCTGGGATCATTTTTTCTACTGGGCAAAAAAGAAAATCATCACACTATCTGTTTTCTATGTTAACCACTAACTTTTCAGACATATAAAATATCTGGGTTCTAATCAACAGTAAATGGTATGTCAAACAAATGACATTCCCTTACAGTCAGCTGAACCTTGGTTTGGCTTATTGTACAGTGTTCTAGAACACCATTAAAAGCCCATGCAATCACCTTGCTTATTTCCAAGTTTTGAATAATTTTTCTTAACACTACCCCAGAGTAATGGCTGCTGTTTTTCGTTAATCTTCTGCCAAATCACAAGACTGGTCTGGAGTTTGGAGGCATACTTATTCTCTTCTTTGGGCTTCAGAGTCCCCCAAAAAATGTTTTCCTTCATGGTTCATTCTTCTAACCTCTGGATCTAAGAGTGTACTACCAAGTTAGCCAAACTGAGCGATGGGTAACAGAACAAGCAGGAAAATCTTAGGTTGTGTGTATGGGTTTCCTTTCTGCAATTATGGGGAGTGATGACTCTGTTTTATTCAGGCTTATGATCAGAGTGCAACATCATCCTGTGAGAGAAGTTTAGTACACAGTTATCCACAGAGGAGCCATGGAACTTTTTAGACCAGCCTGCTGGGTTTAAAGAGTTTCCCAAAGGAAGGAAGTATTTTCACACTGGCATTAAGCCCTGAAGAAACAGGGCTGTTAAAAACACCTAATAAGGATTGTACTTCAACTTTTGGAGTCTTATTTCACTCCACTGGTAATGAAAATGTTTTAGTTAGCACAGTAGCCATACTAATCTACATGCACCATCCCTCTTCAAGACAAGCCCTAAAATCCTCAGTGCACACTAAGATCCAGTCATGTTACTGAGATTGTCAGAGGCCTTTGTGAGGCCAATGAGTATGATGTGATTATCTGAGTGTGGCTTTGAGCACCTGCCCTCTGAGCCATATTATGGCTCAAAGCCATGGAAGGATCTGAGAGTATAGCATTAACTAGCTTCAGCAGCTGCTGATCTGCAACAATTAGGGTCTCCCCAGCAATAGAATAATTGCTCTAGGTGCAGGTTTTTTATCTTGTATGTAGTAAGACAGTGACCTGTTTAAAACTAATCAAGTTTTCTCAGAACTCCGTAAGTTGAAAAAAGGTTGAGACAGAATTCTAAGACAACTTACCTTCACATTGTAGTGGATTGGCTCCACTAGGGCACTCTGAGGACCTTGCATGTTAGGCCAGGTAGACAAGGCTTGCACCACAGCAGAATCTGGGTCTTGACAAAATGCCTTGTGATCCTCCTGGAACATGAGGGGCATGGAAGCCTTGTGCGGAGCTGCTACCAGGCCATTTCTCATTCACCTCCCTATCTCCTCTGGGGCTGTCATAAGCAAGTTTCTTATTGCTTCCTGGGTTCTGATGACCCAGGATCGCCTGATGAGGTAAGACGCTTTCTGCTTCACCTCCCCCCTCCCTCCTCCCCCGTCACAGCTGCAGGCCATGGAACCACTTAGCTGCAGTCTAGAATGGCCGCCTCAGCAGCAGGATGTCTTACCATTAGTGTCGCAGTCAGCTGGCCCCTTTTGTTTCAGTCCAACTTGCTCAAGGGCCGTGGGGATCCTGCACCTTTGGTTACCCTAACTTTCACTAACTTTGTAAGTAATAAACTGCCTGCATCTAAAAAAGGGCTTGCTGTTTCTTTATCAGTAGCATCTGTCAGGCCTGGCTTTGCCTTATGCTTGACACATATCTCACCTGCTACCCAAGCAGGTACAAAAGCCGAGGTCTTGGGAGAAGAGGAAGTGTGGAAAAGTTTACCTGGGCAAATCAGATTGTGACCTCCAATTCTCAGAACCATGAGCACTCCCATTTTCTTCCCCTCAAACCTACCCCACACACATTCCTTTAATATTTTCATGTAGGTGAAATTTAATTCAAATGAGCAACAAATAAATGGGCAAAGACCATGAATAAACAATTCACAACCAAAGATATGCCAAGAGTTATTAAATATTCAAATTATTTAAATCTCACTAGTAATGAAAATTGAAGATTAAAACAAAATTAAATTAACAAAGTACTGGCAAGAGTATTGGTTGGGGGGTGATAAGGCACCACCTTTCTGGAAGGCAGATTGATAGTATGTATAAAAAGCTTTAAAAATGTCTAATCCCTTTGATCCAGTAACTTCACTTGTAGGAAACTGACTTGAGGAAATAATCAGAAATGGGGCCAAAGAATTTTGAACAAAGATTTTTATTGTGGTATTTTTAATAGCAATTGAAAATGGATACACTTTAAGTATTCATTAACTCAAAATCACTCTTACTGGGAAATTACAACACAGCCATTTGATGGAATGTTATGCAGGCATTTAAAATTTTATATACAAAAATTTAAAAAATGCATGAAAATGCTTATCATACATGATATGGGGACAAGCAGAACACAAATTACATATTTGATATGAAATAAAATCAATGTAAAATTTATATTAACTGATTGTCTCTGGATAGTGGGAATACAGGTGATTATTATTTTATTATTTGTATCTTCCAAATTATAATGGGTATATATAATATGTATAATCTGCTTCACCAAATTGAGTAAGAATACAATCACATGTTTTAAAAGTTTTCCAGTTTTTCTCTTGAACTTTCATCTGTCCTTATAAGCAGGCAACTCAACATCTTCCTCCTTGTGTTCCCCACACCAGCTTCTATCCCTTCAGGAATCCTGAAGCTTATTGGGTTAGAGGGCATCAGTCCTGTGTGCAAAAACCTGTGTGGAAATAATAACGATTTTGAAACCAAGTATAGAAATAGTAAGAACTACCATTTATTGAACTCTTAATGTGCCAAACATGAATCCAAATTATTAACTCATTTAATCCTCTTAAAGACTCTATGAGAAGGGACTGCTATTATTGCTATTTTGTAGATGAAGAAATTCTAGCACAGAGAATGACTTGCCCAAGGTTGCATAGCAAGTGGTTAAGCTGGACCTTGAACCCTGCCAGGATCTCTCTGAGCTTGCTCTTATAACCACTACAAAGGCTGCCTCCAGCAAGAACTGGAAAGTGGTGTCAGTTCCCTACTGCTCGTGCTTTCAAAGTCCCCAGGCTGATCCTTTCCAGTCACATGGATGCTTGTCCTCTTTGCAAGGATGCTCATGCTCAGATGGGTACCTGCACAGGCCTCAGTGATGTCCCTCCCATAGGCTCAAAGATTATGGCTGTGTCGTTCACATGCACATGTGGAGCAATTGTTGACCATGCCAGAATGGCTTTGTCCTGGAAAGCCTCTAGCCTCAGCCTCACCTACACTTACTCCATAGTCCTGGGCCAGGGCTTTGACCCAGATTCCTCCTTTTCTCTCCATGAGTTCCTTCTTGGAATTATAATGTCCTTTCCCACAAGCATGTCTTCATTGGGGGCACCCAGGTCCAGAGGAACAAGGTTCTCTAACTATCAACCTCAGAAAGTCAGAGCTGAATTTGATCCACACACTAAGGAATATTAAGAGGGTTCTAACTTTGACAAGTCACAAAAGGGTCCCTTGTTCCCTTGCCTCAGGATAATGGACAGCTGCTATGACTTTTCCAACACTGGCATAAATTAGGGAGGCTGCTGGTCTCAAGTTAAGAAATGGGTGGTGGGAAGCTTCTGACATATGCTTATATCAAATAAACACTCTTGCAAGGAAAAAGAATGGGCAATGTTACTACAAGGAGATGACATGCGGAGAAGAAGGGAGAGGTCTCTGGAGTTGGGCAGCCTATGCTTCTGTTGCCTAAACCTCCTCTTTCCCAGCTTCCTACTTTCCTCTCCCTAGTCTCAGAAGTGGGAGGAGGCAAAGGGAGGCCTGTGATAATTGCCTCAACTTGAGTTACCCCAGGATATGTTTCTCTCACAGTGGTTTTTTTTAATTAAATTCAGTGTTATTAAATTATATTCACATACCATACAATCATCCATGGTGTACAATCAACTGTTCACAGTATGATCATATAGTTGTGCATTCATCACCCCAATCTATTTTTGAACATCTTCGTTATACCAGAAAGAATCAGAATCAGAATGAAAAAAAAAAACAAAAAAAAAAACAAAAAAAGCACCCAGATCACCCCCGACCCATGCCACCCTATTTTTCATTTAGGTTTTGTGACCCATTTTTCTATGCATCCATCCATACACTGGATAAAGGGAGTGTGATCTGCAGGGTCTTCACAACCGCACTGTGACCCCTTGTAATCTACATTGTTATACAATTGTCTTCAAGAGTCAAGGCTACTGGATTGGAGTTTGGTAGTTTCAGGTATTTACTTCTAGCTATTCCAATATAATTAAACCTAAAAAGTGTTATCAATATAGTGCATAAGAATGTCCACCAGAGTGACCTCTTGACTCCATTTGAAATCTCTCAGCCAGTGAAGCTCTATTTTGTTTCATTTTGCATCCCCCTTTTGGTCAAGAAGATGTTCTCAATCCCATGATGCCAAGTCCAGATTCATCCCTGGGAGTCATATCCTGTGTTGCCAAGGAGATGTACACCCCTGGGAGTCAGGACCCATGTAGGGGGGAGGGCATCTCACAGTGGTTTTGCAATCAATGTGCATGTATATGTGTCTATACTTGCAGACAATACTCTTATCTAAAACTGGAACACAATTCATAGTATTAAATTTGTAAAAATATTGTGGAGCTTTATATCTGACTTTTCAAGTCTATTAAAGTGATAACTTCAATGCCTTTGTTGTTCCATTGGACAATGATAATGAGGTTGGAGTCACCTCCATTTTTCATTGAAATCACAGTATATTTTCCAATAGAAGTGGAAATTTACAAATATCAACAATTCTTTCACATACACACACCATTAGGAGAGGATTTTTGAGTACCTTTTCATTTTACATAGGAATATTTTCATGTTTTCTCATTCACGGTAAAGGGATTTGGGTTGTATATAAAATCTGTTTTATATCCAACTTTGAAGTTCATTCCAGAGTATTAAGTGAAGCAGTGACAGTTACATGTGATAGACTAAGTGACCATATTCTGAGCACAATTTCTCAATGAGTTCAGTGCATCAAAAACAGAAAGACCTTGACCACACTGTGTTAGAGATAGTGACACAGAGTATTAAAAACACTAGACCTGGAGTCAGTTCTGAATCATCTAACCAAAATGTGACCTTGACCAAGATGGGAAATTTCCGAACTTCAGTTTTTTCATTAATAAAATCCCCAATTTGCCTATTGTACAGATTGTTGATGGTATAAAATTAACAAACATCAAGAATGCTATGCAAACTGCAAAGCAATATCCAAACATACACTTTTAGAATAAAATCATAATATTTTTAAAACTGTCAGGTTTTTTTTTTTTTTTTGCTGTAGAGCTATTGTTTGTAAAGGTTTATATGTTTTTCCCTCTTGAAAAATTTATTAACTTTTAATTCTAGAAATGACAACTAGGTAATTCAAACCAATCCTGTCAGAGATGACAAGTAGAAAACCTGAAAAAATATAAACACATCTATTTGAAGGCTTGGGAGATCTAACAAGGTAGTGAAGAATCATAGGTCTAAGCTTTGGGAGAATATGGAAATAAAGAGAGATGAGACCTGATTTTGTGTTGGGGACATTTGCCAATTCCAGAAAAGGCTGTTGAGAAAAAGCTGTGCTTTTGAAAATAATGGTAAATATGTGGACAAATTTAAATAAACATTGACTGTATAAAATAACAATAATGTCTTATAAAACTTAAAATATAGAGAGAATTAAAATTTATGACAACAATGGCATATGGGTCTGGGGAGGAATAAATGGATTTAAACAGTTTTGAAGATTTTGCATTGTTTACGGAAAGGATAAACAATGTATTAGATGACCCATGTTGTAATTTCTAGGATAACCTCTGAAAGAATAGAATAAGTATGTATAATTTAAAAGAAAACGTGTGTGGGATATTGAACAATAATTGATTGAATATGATCAATCAATTCAAAAGAAGGCAAGAAAATGGAAAGGAAGAAATATAGTACAGGTGAGACAAACAAAAAAAAAACACATAATATGGTATATTTAAAATAAAATATATCAGCGATTACATTAAAAGTAAATGGACTAGATGCTCCAAGTAAAAGACACTGTCGGTTTGGATGAAAATGAAAAACATATGCTGTTTTAAAGAAACACAGCTAAAACATAAGGAAATGGAAAGACCCTGCAAACATTAGCCTTTAGAAAGCCGGTGTGGCTATATTAGACAAAGTAGAAAGCAATACTACTTTCATAATGTTAAAATATTCATTTCATCAGAAATATAATAATTCTAAATTTTTATGTACTTAACATTGCTTCAAAATATAAAAAGCAAAAATTGGCAGAAGTATAAGGAGAATAGGTAAATCCTATTGTCAGGATCCCAGTCATGGAAGATTTTAATAAACCTCTCTCAGGAACTCATAGAACAAGCAGGCAATCAGTGAGGATATAGAAGATCTTAGTAATATGATCTTGCCCTAGCAGACACAAATATAACTCTCTCGCCATTAACTTCAGAGTACAAAGATTTTTAAAGTACATATGGAGCGCTTACATAAATTAACAATATACTGGATCATAAAACAACTCAACAGATTTCCAAGGAACAAAATCATATAAAGAATGTTCTCTAATCACAATGCAATTAAGTTAGAAATCATTTTTAAAGGTTAACAAGAAAACGCTGTTTGGAAGTGAAGAAATATGCTTCTAAATAATCCATGGGTCAAAGAAGGAAACATTATGGGACTTAGAAAATATTTTAATTGAATGATAATGTAAATACTGTGTTTCATAACTTGTGGGAATTTGCCATTAAGGCAGTGGTAAATTTATCATATTAAATGCATGTATTAGAAAAGCAGAAAGACTGGAAAAAAATAAGCTAAATATTCTTTTCAAGAAATTAGAACAAAGGAGCAAATTAAACCCAAAGAAAGTAGATAAAGGAAATAATAAAGAAAAGAGAAAAAATAAAATGGAAAATAAATACACAAAAGTGAGTATCAAAAAAATGCAAAACTGACTTTTTGAAATGACTAATAAAATTCATAAACCCTTGGTGAGATTTGTCAAGAATAAAGGGGCTATCCCTACAGATCCAACAGACGTTAAAATGATACTAAGAGGATATCATTCATGAACAATTTTAGATCAATACATTTGAAAATTTAGATTAAATAGACAAATTATTAGAAAAAATGCAATTTACTAAAATTGACACAAGAGTAAATAGACATCTGAATAGTCTGTGTTTTTAAATTTTGCCGTAAAGTAACATTGAGGCCTAAATGGTTTCTCTGGTAAATTCCTCCATATATTTAAGGAAGAAATACCACCAACATTATATAAACTCTTCTAGAGAATAGTAAAAGAGGGAATAATCACCACCTCATTTTTTGAGCAGCAAAATCTTAACACCTAAACCTGGGAAAGCAGTTATAAAAAGGAAAATTTCAGGTCGATCTCACTCTTATGAGCACAAATGCAAACATTCTAAACAATATATTAGCAAACAGATTTACTAGAACACAAGGGGTGCTTATTCAGAAATGTGTCTGCATTCACATTAGAAAATCAATCAACTTAATCTGTCATGTTTGCAGATAAAGGAGATTATCTCGAAAGATGCAGAAAAAAGCATTTATTAAAATTCAACATTTATTCATGTTAAAAAACTTTTATAATACTAGGAATATAAGAGAACATCTTTAATCTGATAAAGAGTATCTGCAAAAAACCCAAGTATCATACTTAAACATGAAAATCTTAAAGCCTCTCATTGAGATCACAACAAGATCAAGATATCCATTATCACCACTTATATTCAAAATTGTATTTCAAGCCCTTGCAATTAGTTAAGTAATAGAAAATAAAAGTTATTAGGGTCACTATTACTGATTAGAAGAAATATAATATCACTACTTATAGATAATGAGGTACATAGAAAATCCAGATAAGCTATTAGAATTAATAAGCGAGTTTAGCAAAGTTGCTGGATACAAAGATAATAAAATCAATTATGTTCCTATATTCCAGCAATAAACAGTTAAAAAAGCAAAGTTTTCAAAAATATATCATTTGCAATAGCAATTAAAATGTCAAATATTGAGAACAAATCTAATAAAAGCTACAAAACCTCTACACAGAAAACTATAAAACTCTATTAGAAAAATTAAAGAAGACCTAAATAAATGGAGATATTTAGCTGAAAAATCTTCCCTTTGTATCTTTCTCCAGATCCTCTCTCCAGTTGAAAAACTCAATGTTATAAAGGTACCAATTCACTCAAAGATGTCAATGCAATTGTATAAAATTACAATAGACTTATCATGGATTCTTGACAAGCTAATTTTAAAGTTGACATAAATATGCAGAGAGCCAAGAATAAACAAGGCACTCCTGAAAAAGAATGTGGTGGGAGGACTTTCTCCCTAATATCAAGACTTTCTTTAAATCTATAGTAATCATGACACCACAAGGTGCAAGACAGACAAAAAAAAAAAAAAAACAACAATGAAACAAAATAGAGTGTGCAGAAACTACCCCCACGAATACTAGGTCCCTCGATTTATGTGACACTCTAAGAGTAGTGAGGAAAATGTGATTTTCTAAAAATATATTTATTTTGGTAACATAAAATTTATCATTTTAACCATTTTTTAGTGTACAATTCAGGGGCATTAATTACATTCACAATGTGCAACCATCACCATTATCTGTTTCCAAAACTTTTTCGTCACACTGAACAGAAACTCTGTGCTTATTAAGCAATAACTCTCCATTCTCCCTCCTCCAGACCCTGGTAACTTCAAATCAACTTTCTGTCTTTATGAATTTGCTTAATTTAGATATTTCATATAAATGGGATCACACAATATTTGTTCTTTTGTATCTGGTTTATTTCAATTTAGCACAATTTCTTCCAGGTTCATCCATGTCGCAGCCTGTATCATAACTTCATTCCTTTTTACAGCTGAATGTCATGCCATTGTAAGAATAGACCACATTTTGTTTATCCATTCACCTTTTGGCTATTGTGAATAATGCTGCTATGAACACTGGTGTACAAATATCTGTTTGAGTCCCTTTCAATTCCTTGGGGCATATATCTAGAAGAGGAATTTCTGGATCATATGGTAGTTCTATGTTTAACTTTTTGAGGAGCCACCAAACTGTTTCCCAAGCATCCATGGCGTCTACACCATTTACATTCCCATCAGCAATGCAATTATTTAAAAATATATGATGCTGGGATGATTGAATATCCACATAGGAAAAAAAGAAATGGGACACCTTCCTCAATCCATCCATAAAAATAAATTCCAGTTGGATTATAGATTTAAATAAGAACTATAAACAAATGGGAAATCTTCCCTTTGTCTCCTTCTCCAGATCCTCTCTCCATCCTTTTGCAACTTCCTGCAACTTTTTTTACAACTTTCTGATGTAAGTTTCCCCTGGAAACTTACATCAGGAATTGGCAAACTTTTCCTGTAATGGGTCAGATAATAGATATTTTAGGATTTGTTTGAAATTATATGTAACAAATAAGCATGGCTGTGTTACAACAAAATGTTATTTATGGACACTAAAATTTGAATTTCATATGATTTTCATATGCCATGATATATTATCTAAATTTTTTTCCAAGCATTAAAAAATGTACAACCATTCTTAGCTCCTAGGCAGTACAAATACAAGTGGAAGGCAGATTTGGCAGACCCCTGGATTACTTCAGTAAACTCCTTTGACCTCTGGATTCTGGTAGTGTTTGGCCAGTACAGAGTATTGGCAGGAGATTAGATAATCTAGAGGGAGTAGAGTAAGGTCAAAGAGTTTATGTTCTTGCCTCCCTCTTTGAGGGGTTGCCAAGCATTTGTCTCCTCCCTTGACTGGAGTTCACAGCTTCTGTAATAAGACCTTCCTCCCACACCCTCTCAATTTCCAGTTCCCAGAAACTTCTCCCTCTCCTTGTTCATTCAGACCTGTGGGTGGCAATGCCACCAACACACACTCTCTAACCCTGGCAGTCTACACAATCCTTTGGGGTTTTCCTACACCCTGCTCCCATCCTTGTAGATACTATAATCCATTTATCTTCAAATTATTTAATTTGCCTGTGCCACCTACTTACTGCATCACATCGACTGATACTTTACTGTAAAATAATAAGGCTTTTAAAAAATAATATAGGAAAATATCCTCATGACCACAGAAAGTAGGGAAAGATTTTATAAACAAAATACAAAAAAAAAAAAAACACTTAGCATAAAGGAAACAATTGATATGGTGGACTACATTAAAAATGAGAACTTCTATTTTTCAAAGCACAATTAAGAGGGTAACAAAGCAACCTAGAGATGAAGGAAGATATTTGCAACACAACATAACCTATGAAGAACTCATATTCAGAATATATTATATATGTATGTATAATATCTATCTATCTCTCTATATAGTATCTATTTCCCCACCTCTTGCATCTGAGCTAGCTTTATTACTTGCTTGGATCAATAGAGTGCAGCAGAATGAAATCAGGCAACCTCCAAGCCTTCACCACAAGAGATATTGCAACTTCTCATCTTAGCCTTTGTAATGCTGCATCCTCTTGGAATGCTGCCACCATGTTAAGAAATCCAGGCTAGTCTCCTTGAGAATAAGAAACAATGTAGACAGAAAGTCTGGCCAATAGCCAGCATCAGAAAATAGATTGATAAATAAATAGACAGGCAGATGGATAGATAGATGGACAGATAGATGTATTGATAGATTAACGGATACATAGGATGATATGGTAAATGCAGCAAAATGTTAAAATTGGTGGTTCTTGGCATCTGAGGGATTAGGGTATGTTGGAGTTCTCTATATGGGGTTTGTATTATTTTTATAATTGTCCTGTAAGTTTGAAAATATTTCAAAATACAAAGTTTCTTTTTTTAAAGATGATGGTTGGGAATTGAATTATGTCCCCCATGAGAGGCATACCAACCCCTGGTCTTATAGGTGTGAACTTATTTATAAATGGGACCACTGAAGGTGTTATTAGTTAAGGTATGCCAAAACTAAATAAGGGTGGGCCTTAATCTAATATAGCTGAAGTACTTATAAGCAAAGGAAATTGGAAACAGAAAGAGAAGCCACAAGGAAACTCCAGAAGCTAGAAGTCAATGGAACTGAGAAGAAAAAGAAGATGCTGCCATGTGCATTGTCATGTGATGGAAAAGCCAAGGAACCCCCAAAACTGCTGGACAGCCAGAAGATACCATACCCAGGAGGAAGCAAGACTTCTAGCCTTGAAACCATGAGCCAAGAAATTTCTGTTGCTAAGCCACCCCTTTGTATGCTATTCGTTTGTGTGTGTGTGTATGGGGGGGGGGGGGTTGTGCATTCTTTTTTTTGAATTGTGGAATATAACATATTTACATAGAAGTGATAACTTTCCAACTGCAATTCAACAAGTAGTTAGAGAACAAATTTCAAAGAATGTTATGGGTTGCAGTTCCACAGTTCCAATTATTTTCTTATTGTGAAATATAACATGTACGCAAAAAAGGTGGTAACTTTCAAAGTACAATTTAACAAGTGGTTATATAGGTATGCTATTCATTTTAGCAGCCAGGAACAAAGCACCTGGGAGAATAAAGTTGCTATTTACTGAGATGGAGAAGAATGAGGAAGGGGCAAGTTTGGACAGAAAAATCATGAATTTGGTTCTGGAAGTGTTTGGTTTGAGGTATCTATTAGACATCTAGGGTAGTTGGATATGTGAGTCTGGGGTTCATGAGCGTGGCCAGAGCTGAAAATATTTACTTGAGAACTATTTATAATGGTAATTAAAGCCACAGCATTTGATTAAATAAGCTGGATATGAATATTATAGCTAAAGAATAATAGAGGTCTGAAGTTGGAGCCCTGGGGAATCTGAGGAAGAACCAGTAACAAAAACTGTTAAGCGGCTTCTGATTCCAGAAAAGATGGAATAAGTACATTCCACCTGATTCTTCCCACTAACAACAAAAAAAAATACCCTGGACAAAATTGATAAACAACCATCAGAACACTTTGAAAGGTGAAGAAAAGAAGGCAGACTGGCTAAGGAACTTGAGACTTGAGGAAACAACCCAGTGGTGAGTTCCTCTCTCTCTCTCTCTCCCGAGACGCGGAGATAGGGCGAAGATAAGAGGATGTCAGAGAGAAGATGACTCGGTCCCATCTTCCTCGCTCTCCTCTCTCTCTCTCTCTCTCTCTCTCTCTCTCTCTCTCTCTCTCTCTCTCTCTCTCTCTCTCTCTCTCCTTCCCTCCCTCCCTCCCTCCCTCCCTCCATTTCATGGTCTGGGTGCTGGAGAGGTTCACAATTTAGAAATTCCAATGGGCACAGACACACAAAAAAATGCCCAAAGAAAAGCTATTTTCTTTTGCCAAAGGACCAGGAAAATGGCAGCCCAGAAGGATAGAAACTTTTTTTCATTAGAGAAGTTATAGGTTAACAGAAAAATCATACGTAAGATACAGAGTTCCCATATACCACCCCATTAATAACATCTTCCATTAGTGTGGTATATTTTTTTTTTACAATTCATGAGAGAACATTTTTATGATTATACAATTAAGCATAGCCTGTGGTTTACATTAGGGTTCACTGATTGTGTTGTACAGTCTTACGTGGGGTTTTTTGTTTTAAATTTTGTTCCAGTAACATATATACAACCTAAATTTTCCCACTTTAACTGCATTCAGATATATAACTAATTGCTGTTGATTGTGTTCACTATGCTATGCTATATCACCATCATCCATTACGAAAACTTCTCCATCAACCTAAATAGAAACTCTGTACAACTAAAGCATTAGTTCCCTATTCCCTACTCTCACCCTGGCCCCTGGTAACCTATATTCTAGTTTCTGACTCATTGAATTTGCATATTCTAATTATTTCAGATCAGTGAGATCATACAATATTTTTCCTTTTGTTTCTGGATTGTTTCACTCAACAGGATGTCTTCAAGTTCATCCATGTTTCCATATGTATCAGAACTACATTCCTTTTTTTGGCTTTTAACAATGGGGATTTATTAAGTTACAAGTTACCATTGTAAGGCCATGAATGTCCAAATTAAGGCATCAACAAGAAGATACCTTCTCTGAGGAAAGGCTACTGGCATCCAGGGTTCCTTTGCCACATGGGAAGACACATGGCAACATCTGCTGGTCCTTCTCTCCTGGTTCTGGTTTCAATGGCTGTCTCCAAATGTCTCTGGGCATTTCTTACTTACCTTCTCTTGGCTTTTACTGTACTTTGTCCTCTTCACCAAGGAATCCAGTAAGGGATTAAGACCCACCTTGAATGGGCTGGGTCACTTCTTCATGGAAACAACCTAGTCAAAAGATCCCACCCACAATAGGTCCACCCCCACAAGAATGGATTAAAAGAACATAGATTCCAATATTGAATTCCAGCCAGCACAGTGTATTTATTAGTTTGTTTAAAATGATGATAAACCCATTACATTGTTAACATAAATCACTAATATTTTTTTTCTTGTTTATTAAATTTAACGGTTGTTTTTTTATCCCGAGATTGTTTTCCTCCTTTTTTTCTGATGATTACATTTCTTTCTTTTATAAAATGATTCTTTTTTTAATTATTAAATTCAGTTTTATTGAAATACATTCACACACCATACAATCATCCATGATATACAATCCACTGTTCACAGTATGATAACATAGTTATGCGTTCATCACCACAGTCTATCTCTGAACATTTTCCTTACATCAGAAAGAACCAGAACAAGAATAAAATATAAAAGTGAAAAAAACACCCAAATCATCCCCCCATCCCACCCCATTTGTCCTTTAGTTTTTATCCCCATTCCTCCACTCATCCATACACTAGATAAAGGGGGTGTGATCCACAAGGTCTTCACAATCACACTGTCACCCCTTGTAATCTACATTATTATATAATTGTCTTCAGGAGTCCAGACTGCTGGGTTGGAGTTTGGTAGTTTCAGGTATTTACTTCTAGCTCTTCCAATACATTAAAACCTAAGAGGTGTTATCTATATAGTGCATGAGAATGTCCACCAGAGTGACCTCTTGACTCCATTTGGAATCTCTCAGCCACTGAAACTATTTCATCTCATTTTGCATCCTCCTTTTGGTCAAGAAGGTACTCTCAGTCCTTTTTTTAATGTTTATTTTGAAATAATTTCAAACATATGGGACAGTTGCAAACAATACAAACCCCATACAGAGAACTCCAACACCCCCCCACCCCCAGATATCTATATCTACCAATTTTACATTTTGCTACCTTTGCAGTACCTTTCTTTCTCCTTCCTTCTTTCCTTCCTTCCTTCCTTCTTTCCTTCCTTCCTCTCTCCCTCCCTTCCCACTCTCTCTTTCTTTCAACTATATCTATTATCTATCAATTATCTATCTACCCATTTATCATCTTCTGAACATTTGAGAGCAGGTTGCATATATCATACTCCTTGAACTCATAACACTTCCATGTACATTTCCTACGAATAAGGATATTCACTTATGTCATTAACTTCACTGCAGTTAATCCAAGAAAATTAATATGGATATAAAACTTAAATCTGTGTTCCAATTTTTCTCTATGCCCCCTTTGAGCTTTTCTCCTCCATTCTTAGATCCACTCCAGTATCATATATTACATTGATTGTCATTAACTCTTAATTAACAATTTTTTAAAATTAACTGTATCAAAAAATTTTTAAAAAAGATATACAATTAAAAAACATTTCAAACAAACCATAACAAGGGAGTAAGAAAAAGACAACTAACCTAAAATAACTACTTTACTTCCAACATGTTCCTACTCTACCCCAAGAAAATAACCTAATATAGCAACATTTCTGTGAACTTGTTCCTACCATACCCATCAGAAATTAACAAACCATAGTCACTCCTGGGCATTCCCAGAATGTTAAATTTACCCATGATAGCTTATCTGTTCTTATTGGGTTATCATTCCCCCTTCATTAGTTGCTCTCTATCACTAGTTATCCTATATTCTACATTATAAACCATTTATTTTAGGAGTCTGTTGTTTAACCTCCAGGTGTTTGTGAATTTTCTAAGTCTCTGATGGTTATTGACTTCTAATTGTATTCCATTGTGGTCAGAGAATGTGCTTTGAATAATTTTAATTTTTTAAAATTTATTGAGGCTTGTTTTATGTTCTAGCTTATGGTCTATTCTGGAGAAAGTTCCATGATCACTAGAGAAGAATGTATATCCTGGTGATATGAGATGTGATGTTCTGTCTACATCTGTTAAATCCAATTCATTTATCAGATTGTTTAGGTTTTCGATTTCCTTATTGGTCTTCTGTCTGGGTTTATCTATCTATAGGAGAGAGTGATGTGTTGAAGTCTCCCACAATTATTGTGGAAACATCAATTGCTTCCTTTAGTTTTGCCAGTGTTTCTCTCATGTATTTTGTGGCACCTTGATTGGGTGCATAGACATTTATAATTGTTATTTCTTCTTGTTGAATTGCCCCTTTTATTAGTATGTAGTGGCCCTCTTTGTCTCTCAAAACATCCCTGCATTTAAAGTCTATTTTATCTGAGATTAATATTGCTACACCTGCTTTCTTTTGGCTGTAGCCTGCATGAAATATTTTTTTCCATCCTTTCACTTTCAATTTCTTTGTGTTGTTATGTCTAAGATGAGTCTCTTGCATGCAACATATTGATGGTTCATATTTTTTATCCATTCTGCCAATCAATATCTTTTAATTGGAGAGTTTAATCCATTTACATTCAATGTTATTACTGTGAAGGCATTTCTTGAATCAGCCATCGTATCCTTTGGTTTATGTTTGTCAGATATATTTTTCCCCTTTCTCTCTTAATGTCCTTTAATCAGGGATATGATAGATAAAATAAAACGTCCAACTATAAGACTCATTGGTGTCCCAGAAGGGGAAGAGAAGGGTAAAAGTCTAGAAAGAGTTTTCAAAGAAATTGTTGGGGAAAATTTCCCAAACCTTCTACACAACATAATTAATGTCCTTTAATGAACCAATATTGGATCTCTTTAGTACTGAACCTTTCTCCATCTCTCTCTCTCCTTTCTTTGTTTCTCTGTCAGTAGGGCTCCCTTTAGTATCTGAAGTAGGGCAGGTCTTTTATTAGCAAAATCTCTCAGCATTTGTTTGTCTGTGAAAAATTTAAGCTGTCCCTCAAATTTGAAGGAGAGCTTTGCTGGATAAAGTAGTCTTGGTTGGAAATTTTTCTCTCTCAGGATTTTAAATATGTCATGCCACTGCATTCTCACCTCCATGGTGGCTAGTCTTATGGTCTTTCCTTTGCATGTGATGAATTGCTTTTCTCTTGCTGCTTTCAGAACTTGCTCCTTCTCAGTATTTGACAGTCTGATCAGAATATGTCTTGGAGTGGGTTTATTTGGATCTATTCTATTTGGAGTTTGCTGGGCATTTATGCTTTGTGTATTTACGTTGTGTGAAATTTTTGTGGTTCTTGGTATACGCATAATTTTTTATTGTAACCTGATCATTTTGAATATTACATATGGCAACATGGATGAACTTGAAGACATCCTGTTGAGTGAAACAATCCAGAAACAAAAGGAAAAATATTGTATGATCTCACTGATATGAAATATTATTATATTATAATATTCAAAATGATCAGGAAATTATACAGGAAGAAAAAACTTTGAAAGAAGTCAGAGAGAAAAAAATGCATTAATTATAGGGAAAGTTCATAACAGCTTTATTTGTAATAAGCCCCAAACTCTAAAAAATCCAAAAGTTCTTTTAAGAGGCAAATGAATACATAAACCAAGGTACATCCATACAGTGGAATACTACCCAGCCAGAGAAAAGGAATGCACTACTGATACATGAAACAACTTAGATTCCCTCCTCCCCTCATGTAAAAGCCACTCTCAAAAGGCTATATTCTGCATGTTTCCATTCATCTAACACTTGAAATGACAAAATTTTAGAGATGAGAACAGATTAGTGGTTGCCAGAAGTTAGGATTAGAGGTAGAGTATGACTATAAAGGAGTTGCAGGGGGAGTTTCCTTGTGGTGATGAAAAATTTTGTGTTCTGATTGTGATGGCAATTACAAGAGTGTATACTATATCCTAGCCCTTTCAAAATAAGTGAATATAAAAACTGGTGAAATCTGAATAAGGTCTGTGGTTTAATTCACTGTTTTGTACCAAGTCAATATGAAGGGTGGTGTGGTTGTTCTACAGGAAGCTAAGTATGCAATTGCTATATGGTCCTGCAACCCCATTATTGATTATATACTTGGAAGAACTGAGAGCAAAGGACAAATGGACATTTGCACACTGGTGTTTATGTGGCAGTATTAATGATTTGCAATGGATGCAGATGGCCTAAGTGTACATCAACTGATAAATGGAATGGTGAACTGTGGTATATACATACTATGAAATATTGAATAGTGGCAAGAAGGAATGTGGTGGTGAGATATGCAACTAGGTGAATGGACCTTGAGGACAGTATGTTGAATGAAATAAGCCAGAAATGAAAAGACAAACACTGTAATGCCTCACTAATATGGACTAACTATCATATGCAAACTGAGAATTGAATCTGAGAACATATGTTACCCAAGGAAAGCTTATTGTAAAGGTTCCTAGATTGTAAGCTCTTACAGCAGTCACATCCATTCATGAGTTGTAACGGTTATTTCTAAATTCTGAGACATTGAGCTGTTTGTGTATAAGCTGGTCATTCCCTGGAATTTTGGGTATCTGTGTGACACGTGAGACTCAGAGCCAGAATTCAGCAGCCGTGAACGTCAGCATTAATCCATACAGCAAATGTTAAGCTGAAAAAGAGGTCAGACTTCAATTAGAGACATGAACAAAATGGACTTGGTTATGACTAAGGTAAATCAGACTAAAGGGTAAAGGATGATATTGACTGTGTATTAAAACTTCAACTTCTGTGTGAGACCAAAGGAAGAGATATTTATTTGGTGCAAAATCCATATTTTCTGTAGCTCACTATATAATTTAACTTGTTTGGTCAGTTTATTCAAACACCATAATTACATAGAAGCTTGAATAGGAAGTGAGATCTGGGTGGTTTGTACAGGTTAGTGTGAAGCCCTGATACATACCAAAGTAATTTGGGCAGAAAATAAAAAAGCATTTGTGAAGCCCCCTTGAGGGACTGGGGAAAATTGTGGAAATAGTAAACTTTCCCACTTGGGGAATTCCAGGTATTCTCACAAGCATTGGGGACTACCAATTTAGAAGGCCAAGCCCTCGATCTTGGGGCTTAAGCTTGTGAAGCCTGTTACTGCAAAGGAGAGGCTAAGCCTACTTATAATTGTGCCTAAGAGTCACCCCCAGAGAACGTCTTTTGTTGCTCAGATGTGGCTTCTCTCTCTAAGCCAAGTGGGTAAGTAAACTCACTGCCCTCCACGCTACATTGGACATGACTCCCAGACGTGTAAATCTCCCTGGCAACATGGAATATGACTCCGGGGTTGAGCCTGGACCAAGAATTGTGTGATTGAAAAAGTCTTCTTGACCAACAGGGGGAAGAGAAATGAAACAAAATTAAATTTCAGAGTCGCCATCCGCCTCGGGGCATGTGGAGAGCCCGCAGCATGTCAGCCGACCTGGGCGTCGGGCTCGCGCTGCGGGCCGTGAACGAGCGCGTGCAGCAGGCGGTGGCGCGGCGGCCGCCGGATCTCCCAGCCATGCAGCCCCGGCTCCTAGCAGACAGCAAAACCAAACCTGCAGACGTGGTGATCGAGGCCTACAAGCACGGTCAGCGTACTTTCGGGGAGAACTATGTTCAGGAACTGCTAGAAAAAGCATCACATCCTAAAATTCTGTCTGCCTGTCCTGAAATCAAATGGCACTTCATTGGCCACCTACAGAAACAAAATGTCAACAAATTGATGGGTGTCCCCAATCTCTTCATGCTGGAAACAGTGGATTCTGTGAAATTGGCAGAAAAAGTAAACAGTTCCTGGCAGAAAAAAATTCTCCAGAAAGGTTAAAGGTCATGGTGCAGATTAACACCAGTGGAGAGGAGAGTAAACATGGCCTTCCACCATCAGAGGCAGTAGCCATGGTAGAACACATAAATGCCAAGTGCCCCAGCCTGGAGTTTGTTGGATTGATGACCATAGGAAGCTTTGGGCATGATCTTAGTCAAGGACCAAATCCAGACTTCCAGATGTTACTGTCACTCCGGAAGGAGCTGTGTGAAAAGCTGAACATCCCCACATAGCAGGTCGAGCTGAGCATGGGCATGTCCAGGGACTTCCAGCACGCAATCGAAGTGGGATCTACAAATGTCCGAATAGGAAGCACCATTTTTGGAGAAAGGTATTACTCAAAGAAACCTGCCCTGGACAAGTCCGCAGCAGGCCCGAAGGCCACCCAGGAGGTCACCCAGGAACACTGAGCCAAGGCACCACCCGGCAGTAGGTCATGACTTGGGGGCCCTGTCCGTGAGACTGAACTATGCACTCACCTAAATTCTAATTTTGATATTCCCATGTTACAGCCACCACCGTGCTGTCCTTACGACCTGGGTGGAGAGTGCTAATGATTGTCTGTGTTGATGGAAACCATCTGTTATTAGTCTCTGGCATAAGACGCTCACTCCCATCAGTGGCCTTGGGTTGGATTCGATGAATCCAGACATTTCTGAAGAGCGGCTACCAGACCAATAGCAAGGAATCGAGCTCAGTCCTGACTCCTGCCCAGAAGCACCGTCTAATCATGAATGTCTTCTCCAGACTAACATTTGGGTCACGGATGCCTATAATCACTGAAGTTGGAAGGGATTCCCAGTTGTTGTTTGCTTTAGTAGAAAATTCCATATCCTCATTGATACCAACTTCTTACGAACTCCCGGGATTTCATTCCCCATCTTCTACGCTAGCAAGTTGGTATTGTGAAGACACTGTCCTCTAGAGGAACAGTACTGGTCGTTTCCAAAAATGACTGAAGTTGCTGCCCCCCATGCAAATTGCTGCTGATAAGCGTTCACATCAGTGGCCACACTGCGGGATTGACCTGAAAATCCCAGCCTTGGGCCCTTCTGTCATTCTCCTGAAGAGACAGGACTTGGAGCTTTTTCCTCCCAGACCTACAGTGGTGAGAATTTAATGAAATGATTTCTCCTCCACTGTAACTTTCTTTATAACAATTATTTTTCACAGAACAGTGAATCTCGTGGCTCCCCAGAAATGAAAGATTCCTTCAAAGCCAGTTCAAGTACATGGTTTCAATGAGAGCCAGCTTTGAGGTTCCTTTCCCTGAGGAGCACTTCCCAGCCACATTTATAGCTTCCTCGCTTTATTTGTAAGTCAGACTTTTGCAACTCTTCTTCTTGATTGCTAATAAAGTAGCAAGAGCACAACTCATGGCAGATGGCTTCAGTACAGTTGGTGGTTTTCTACATGGTATTTTCTCTTATTTATTCAGTCCCAGTCTTTAATTTTATGAACTAATTTTCAGAACATGAAGCTGCTGCTGAATGTAATTTTGTAAAACTTGACCCGTTATGATTCCTGTACTGTTTGAATCAAAGCCACAGTGTGATATTCCAGTCTGCTAAATAAACATGTGAGTTTGAATGATAAAAAAAAAATCAAATTTCAGTGGCTGAGAGATTTCAAATGGAGTTGATAGGTAATTCTGGAGGTTATTCTTGTGCCTTATATGGATATCCCTTTTTCAGTTTTTAGTGTATTGGAATAGCTATAAGAAAATACCCGAAACTGTTGAACTGCAATCCTTGGATTATTGAAGATGATTGTATAACTATATAGCTTTTACAGTGTGACCATGTGATTGTATAAACCTTGTGGCTCACACTCCCTTTATCCAGTGTATGGACAGATGAGCAGAAAAATGGAGACAAAATGTAAATGAGTAATAGGGCAATATGGGAGGTATGGGATGTTTTGAGTGTTCTTTTTTACTTTTATTTTTATTCTTATTTTTATTTTTTGGAGTAATGAAAATGTTCAAAAATTGATCGTGGTGATGAATTCACAATTATATGATGATACTGTGAACAACTAATTGTACACTTTGGATGGTTGTATGGTATGTGAATATGTGTCAATAAAATTGCATTCAAAAATCATATTTTATAAATAATGTTTAATGTAAAAAAAGCTCTCAATAAAATGATAAGAGAAAAAAGTAAGATCAAAACCAAGTGCTGTATGTTTTAATGTGTAAATCAAAGCCTACGTGCATAAAAAATGGCTTGGAATGAAGTGCTTCCAAATTATGTCAGAGAGATTATCTTGGATTGTAAGATTGTGCATAGTTTTAAAAAAAATCTGTGTGCATATTTTCTCAAATGCTAAAATAAACATATTTTTATTATTTAAATAAAAGAGTGTTGTACCAATATAAATTTCCTGGGTTTGGTTATATATTATAGTTGTGTAAGACGTGTCTTTCAGAAATGCTGGGTGAAGGGTGTTTGGGACTTCTCTGTAGTATTTTTGCAACTTCTTGTGAGTCTTAAATTATTTCATAACAAAAAGTAATTTGGAAAAAAAAACAGATAAAGAGTAAGAAAAGAGTTCAGAGTGTAGGGTTCCAGAGGCTAAAGGAAGCAAATCTTTCATGGAAAACAGTGAACACGGAATTTGGTCCCATGGAAGTAGATAGTGACTTAGTTAAGAGCAGTTTTGGTCTGGCTGTAGAGACAAAAGCCTGACTAGACCATGTTCAAGAGAGAGAGTGGAAAGAGAAAAAGTAAGGATGAAAAAGTTAAGATTCTTTTTGCAAGAAAAATACAGCTCAATAATTCTCATCTCTTAGTTTTTTTCATTTTAGGTTATAAATTATAAATTGCCATTAAATTTTCATAAAACACCTGATTATTTTACTGTATAAGTAGGTTTTGGTTTTATAAAATATATATTTTCCTGCTTTGTTTTGTAGTTCTGTTTTTAAAGATACAATTATGCCACTCTGAGGGCCTCTGAGGGATAAATTATTCTACTTGTTAACAACCAGGATAGCAAGGGACTGTGTATGAAGAGAAGATGGAAAAATAATGCTACAGAGTAATTCATAATGTGACACATCTGAGTGTTTCCAGCTTCCACATTGTGGTAATCTTATCTCTTTGGCTATCAGCAGTTGTTCATGCATTGTCAAAAACAAAAACAAAGAGTCTTTCAAAAGCTTAAAGAGGAAATGATAAATAGAAAATTGCCTTTCCTCTGCAAAAATCAAAAATCAAAAAACCCCACTAAAATGCCATCTCCCCAATCACAAAACAAATTATTATAAACAGATAAACAATGTAAGTTAAAGATGAATCCCTTATAAATGACAAAATTAAGAGATTTTTCTGGCACTTCTACAAATGGAAGAATTAACTGCCATCTCAATGATAGCATCAATGTTGGGAGAGAAATGTGAGAAAACAAAACAAATAACCACTTTGTTTAAGCACTCTCTATAATCCTATCTAATCCAAATCCTGAGTCAAATTCACCATGCACTATACCAGTAGATTGCATGAGGATAATTTGGAGACTGCTTGTAGTAGCAAATTAAGTTTTCCAATCAGACAAAGGAAGGCTTGGTTGAGACAGAGTCCAGTAGGGCTTTATCAGGGATTTGAAACTGTCCTTAAGGAATAAGAGGCCAACACTAATCAATGTATGTTTATCAGTTTTGTTCATTGATAGCACATCATGAATCTCTTGCTCATTCATTCATTCATCTATTCAGGTATTCAACAATTATTTATTGAGTATCTACTATACTAAAAGCTGTGAAAACAAGAATGCCATGCTGTTCACATGGCACTTACAGTCTAGAGGGGCAAACAAATTAACAGACAATTATAAGACAATGTAGTAATTACTAATATTATTACTATTATTATTATTACTACTGTTACTATTATTAACATGTACTGAGTGCTGTCTGTGTGGTGCCAGGTGCTATTCTAAGTGAATTCACACAACAGCTTTGCTAATAAGTGCTATTATTATTCCCATTTCAAGGATGAGAAAAATAAAACCAAGAAAGTTTTGGTAATTTGACCAAGGTCATACAATTTGGACAACCCCAGGATTATCATACTCCAAGGTCAGGAGCACAACGGAACAGCAACTGAAATCTAGGGGTTTAGCTAAGTTTTGATAGACTGGGAGCTTTCAGCAAAAGGTAAGGTTGGGGAGATGACCAGGGGCCAGATTATGTTAGGCCTTTGAAGCCCTTTAAGGATTTAGAACTTTATCCTAAAAGCAATCCATAGCATTCGTTTCATTTATCTATAGTTGTGTGACAATCCATCCCCAAACATAGGGGTTTAAACAAGTACCATTTAATAGCTCAAAATTCTGTTGTTTAGGAATTTAGGCAAGGCTTAGCAGAGGCATCTCACGTCATCTTCATGTGATGTCAGCTGAGATGGCTCTGCAAGGTTGAACAATCCAAGATGTCCTCACTCACACATCTGGGAATTTGGGGCAGGCTTTCACCTGGTTGTTTCAGTTCTCCTCCACATAGCTCCCATGAGAGCAAAAACGGAAAATGCAAGGCCTTTTAAAGACTAGGTCAGTAACTGGCACAACATCATTTCCATCCCATTCTATTGATCAAAGCAAGTTAGAAGACCAGATTAGATGCAAGGGAAAAGAGACAGACTCTACTTTTGATATGAAAAGTGGTAAAGTCACATTGAAAAAGGCATGCAGGAGGAGTTGTTCGGACAATCTTTGGGAGCAATCTACCACAATACTGCTATGTTTTAAGAAAGGGTGTTTCATGCAGGAAGGAGGAAGAAGTCTGCTACAGTTATCTGGGTAAGAAGTTAGAGTGGACTGAATCAGAGTGTTGTTCTAAACCTGACTGACCACCAGAAGTACCTGGGGGGCTTATTAAAAATACAGATTCCCAGAAACTATCAAAGACCTGCTGAATCAGAATCCCTGTGAGTGAAGCCTGAAATTGAACATTTGCAATGCTCTCTCTTTTTTTTCCCCCATTTTCAAAATTCAATTTTATTGAGATATATTCACATACCATACAGTGATCCAAAGTATACAATCAGTTGTTCACAGTACCATCATATAGTTGTGCATTCATCACCCCAGTCTATTTTTTGAACATTTTCCTTGTACCAGGTAAAGTAAAAATAAGAATAAAAAATAAAAGTAAAAAAGAACACCAAGAAATCATTCCCCCTCACACCCTATTTTTCATTTAGTTTTTTGTCGCCATTTTTCTGCTCATCCATCCATACACTGGATAAAGGGAGTGTGATCCACAAGGCTTTCACAATCACACTGTCACCCCTTGTAAGCTACATAGTTTTACAATTGTCTTCAAGAGTCAAGGCTACTAGGTTGCAGTTTGATAGTTTCAGGTCTTTATTTCTAGCTATTCCAATGCATTAAAACCTAAAAAGGGTTATCTATACAATGCATAAGAATGCCCACCAGAGTGGCCTCTCAACTCCATTTGGAATCTCTCAGCCACTGAAACTTTATTTTATTTTGCATCCCCCTTTTGGTCAAGAGGATGTTCTCAATCCCACGATGTTGGGTCCGGATTCATCCCTGGCAGTCATATCCTGCATTGCCAGGGAGATTTACACCTCTGGGAGTCAGATCCCACATAGAGGGGAGAGCAGTGAGTTCACCTGCCAAGTTGGCTTAACTAGAGAGAGAGAGAGGGCCACATCTGAGCAACAAAGAGTTACTCAGAGGGAGACTCTTAAGGAACAATTATAAGCAGGTTTAGCCTTTCCTTTGCAGTGATGATGCAATGCTCTCTCTTTTAACAGGTATTTTATTGAACACCTACTCTGTGCCAGCCACTATTCTGTGCTCTGGGAATAAAGAGGTAAATGAGATAGATAAGGTCCCTGTGCTCTCCTGGGTGGGGGGAGTGAGATAGGGGAGACAGACAAAAATATGAATAACTAAATAAATGAATGAGCACCTTTTTTGGATTTTGTAACAGAATTTTTCTTTTAAAACAGAAACAAAATTAGGTGCCCACCCTGATTAATATGGTGGAGTGAGTTGCTTCAGGGCTCCATCCTTCCACAGAAGCTTTGAACAACCAGCAAGAATTCACAGAAACATCTTTCTCAAAGCTCCAGAAAAAGTTAAAGGATTGCAGTAACAGGGAAAACACTGAATAAAGCAAATCACCACTTAAAAATAGTAGGATCCTGTGGTGACCTGCTGCCCCCACCCCCACCTCTCACCAGCTTAGCAAAAAGCCAGCTGCACTCCCAGTGCAAATACCTGGCCCAGGTTCTGGAGAGGACAAAGTAACCCTCATGCACATACCAGGAGCATGTATCTCTGGCCCAGTCTCTCTTGTGGTGGCCTAAGGGATTGAAACAAAATATTCATTGCAAACTTCCTGAACCAGAACTTGCCATGCATGTAAGCGGATCACAGAGTTCTTCTACAGAACCCTGTGACAGAGGAGTCAAGTTGTGGTGCCTGAGGCAAGGATTGCTGGCTGTAGGGAATGCAGTGCTCTGCCTGGGACCTTGAGGAAAATGTTTCCTGTAGAAGAGGGGACATTTCTATCTGCGTAAAAATTCCTAGGGCTACAAGCACATGCCCAAGACAAGACACATGTGCAGAAAGGGTCAGGGAGGCCCCTATACTTTGGCTTGGAGATATTCTCCAAACCCATTTTATAGATAAGCTCTGAAGGGGAGCATTCAGCACAGGTCAATCTGTAAAGAGTAGGAAAAGTGTCCTCTTTTTTTTCCTTTTTTGGTTAGCTCTTGGCATTCAAGGAAAGCTCCATCATAACAATAACTGGATGCAAGCTTAAGGAACAGGTGCCTCAGAGTAGAAATCTCAGAAATAACACACTAAAATATCAAAATGTTCAGGTTTCAACACAAGATTACACAACATGCAAAGAAATAGGAAGTGATGGCCCAGGCAAAGCATTGCAAACCATCAGTGAGGAGAATCAGACTTGAGACACTTCAGACAAAGACATTTTAAAAAATGGTACTTAATATGCTCAAAGAGCTAAAGGAAAAATATGGATAAAGAACTAAAGGATATCAAGAAAATGATAGATTAACACAAATAGATTATTAATATAGAGATGGGAATTATGAAAAGGAACCAAACAGAGCTGAAGATCACAGTAATGGAAATCAGAAATTCTCTAGAGGGGTTCAGCAGCAGATTGGAGCTGGCAGAAGAAAGAATCAGTGAACTTGAAGATAAGACCATTGAAATCATCCAGTCTGAAGAGTAGAAAGAGAAAAGAATAAGAAAAGTGAGCAGAACCCGAAGAACCTGTGGGGCAATGTCAAGTATTCTAATAAATGCATTCTTGGAGTCCCAGAAGGATGTTTAAATTATAACACATAGTCAGTGAGAGATTTCCCCTAAACTTGGTGTAGGAAAGACTTTGTAATGTAGAAATAAGGCACTATAAACATCAAGTATTATAATTCAAGCTAGATTGAAATTATAGTTGAAATCAAAAGTTATCAGCTAAAAAGAAAACCTTGAGAAAAATTATAAATAAAAAAGTTGATGGTTGGAACTAACTAAGCTTATCCCAAAATTCACATGGAAAAAAGTAGCCAGAAAAATATGAGAGAAAGAAGACCAATGATAGGGGACCAGAACTAGAGGATATTGAAACATGCCTTAAAATTTAACACAGCATAAAATCATCATATGAATAGACATACCAATAGAATAGAAGAGAAAATTCAGAAATAGAACATTGATATATAAAAAGATGATATCTCAAGCTGGTGGAAAAAAGATGGACTTGTTAGAATACCAAGCAGGTAGGTGGAGCAGTGGGAATAAGGCATAGGCAATAAGGAGAATCATTGTTGTAGAGGATTTTAAAACCATAGTAAGACTGGCTAAATTGGGCTTCTATTTTTCTTCTTAAATTTTTATTTTGAAATAGCTTTAAACTTAAAAGACAGTTGCAAAAATAATACAAAACCCAAACAGAGATCTTCAACAAATGCACACCCCATACCCAGATCCACCAATTTTAGCATTTTGCCCCATTTGCTGTATCATTCTATTTATTGATTATCTATCAATTTTCTAAACATTTGAGAGTAGGCTGTCTGCATCATGCTTTTTGAGCACTTAATACTGCCACGTACATTTCCTAAGAACTGAATATTCACTTATTCAATCCCCTTAAGTACAGTTATCAAGTTCAAGAACATTAACATTGATATAAAGCTTTCAGTCTATATTCCAATAATTGGTCTGCACTTTATTGTCATCAGACATCCGCAGTTCTAAACAATGACAATGATAAAATTCTCCCCCCACCCCAGCCACTGGGTGGAGTGCCATCACCCATGCCCCTCCCCCTCCTTCTTTGGGATACTACTGGATGGAATCTTTAATAAACTATGTTGGGACAACTGGACAGTATCAAAGTAAAAAAATAAAATGACTCACATGTTAAGGGTTTAAATGCACATTGGGGAGCTGATTCACATCAGGGAGCACCTCAAGATTAGGTAACTCCCTGAGCTGAAGTAGGATTGGAGTTGTCATCAGGCAAGGAAAGGGGTACATGACTGTGGTCTTCTCCTAGGTTTCAGTTTTCCTTGTCTGTAAATTGCTGAAAAACCTGCAGTTGGAATGGTTGAGATACATTGGTTTTTGTGCTTCCTGCTTGGGATCGCTGGTGCAATCTCATTTTGGCATCTGCCAAAACAGTTCTTTGGAGAGCTATCTTTGTAGGCCTGATGGTTGTCAGCTGTCTAATGCCAGTAAAGCAAGTTTCAGGGAATGAGGAAATAGAAAAGGAAAAAGAATGGAAAATAGAAGAGAGAGGAAAAGGAAAGGAGGCAAAGGTCTAAGCAAGGAAAATTGAGGACTGTTTTAATTTTCCTCTTGGCCAAGATGAACAACTTTCACGGCCAGCCAAATCTTTTGGGAGAATCAAGTCAACAAGTTCCCATAGTGGTTGGAGGGACATTTTGGTCTTTGATCTGTTCTGAAATCATAGCATGGATCATCTGTTTGGACAGGACAATACTGCTGGTCTTGAGTAGTTGTGATTGGATGCACTTGATGAGGTGTATTCCTATCAGGAGAGAAAGAAAACTGATCAATCGCTTTGAAAGAAAAAATGTACCAACAAGAACTACAGCTCAGTTGGGAATATTCATGGAAAGAGGTTCCATTTCCAGCCACCCAATGATGATGGATAGGTTCCAGAGGTCAGGATTAGGTCATTCATTCAATGAATGGTTTGGTTGGCTTTATGGATGCATTGATTCATTAAAAAGACATCAGAAAGGTTTGAAGTGAGGATATACATGCAGCAGCCATTACTAATGACTACACGTGTTCTTCCCCAAGATGCCAGGATGATGTCTAACAAATCAGTGATGGACAATACCTTTCTAGAGTTCCTGCATTTCTTGAATGAGCACTTCAATATTTCTGGTGACATCGTTGGTGGCTCGGGCAACTTCACAAATGAAGGCATGGAAAATTCAGGCATTTCATTAAACATCTACTACAATTGTCCATAGAACTGCTCCTCCATGGATGACTGAAGCATAAAACCTGTCCATGGGGGTGGGGAATCACATCTAGATTGCTTCCAACTCTTTTAACATCTTCACACAGCCCCTTTTAATCACCTTCTGAGAATGGGTGTTTTGTAGTGGGAGGTGCTGGCCCTCAACCATGGGAAATAGGACTTGACTCAATTTATCAAACTCTGACAAAACTGTACAAACTAAATTATTCAAATTATAATCAGTTGTACAGTCAAAATAGGGGAAAGAGTTGGGCAAAATAACATGATCTTGTCCAATGGACTGGGGCAAATCAAAACAAAATATCAATTGCTTGGGGTTTCTTTGGGATGAAAAAATACTTGCATTTTTATCCTTATAGCTTATCTGGGTGAAGATGGTGTTTTTGCTGGAGCAACAATGTCCACTTCTTCAGCCTTCCAAGAAAAATAACTTCCCATTCTTCAAAGTACAGGGCGTTAACCTCTGGAAATTTGCCAGAAACTAGTTTTGATGGGACCGTGCCCAAAATTGAAGCACTAATGGTGGAGGAATTTCTCTCAGGGTAGGGAACAGGTATTTGTAAAGGGACAATGTAATTGACAGGAAAAGAGAGTAGAACCAAGAGTCATGGGCCACATTAGGTTCATAAACATAAGGCAGACCCAAAAAAATGCCAAAGAGTTTGGGTATTGAGGAAAGGAGAGGGAAGAAAGGGGGAAGGAAAGAGGAGAATGGGGAAAGGGAATAGAAACAGCCGAGTGAGGATTGAAAGCATTTCTATGATCAACACATGGAGCTAATTCTACAGAGATGGGCAAATTCAGAAATTAGAAAGTAAAGAATGAGAAACAAACCTAGGATGACAAGGGAGAGTATAAAAATGAGACAGAGGACTTGTTCTGTCATCTTGGCAGAAGCTGCCCACTCTCCAAAGTCATCTTCTGTTCTAGTTTCCTTGTAAAGCTATCTCATTCTCATCATCATCTACCCAGAAGAGTTATGAGAAATCCTCAGGTTAAGATTTCTGGTTAAAGTAGAAGTCCAGTTTATCATAGGTCGATGTCTCTTTATCTGGGAGATGTGGATCCAATGTCTTTTCCTTGTAACTTAGCTGCAGTGTTGGTGGTAAGGAGGAGCTGGGAGAGGCCATACCAGTGGGGTATCCAGAGATGTTTCATTCATCTTTTCCTGCAGGTTAAGTCTCCTGGTTATAACTCTTATAGAGGCTCAGAAGGTGGCTTCTTTGGAAAGGCAGCTTGACGAATCTGAGTACGCTGCACTAGTCCTTTGCAGTATTGCATCATACCTGCTTTCAACAAAGTGGACTCTAAACAGGGATGAAATGTCCACTCTTATTGGCCTGACTGGGACAAGTTCATAAAGTGACAAACTATGTTTGCCTGGAGAGTTTAGGCTAAGGTAATTGTAAGTCTTCAGAGAGTTTAGAATCTTTTAATTTAAAGTACCATTATCTCCTTTTATGTTTTTCTGAAGATTTAAGATGGTAATGACAGTGTAATTTTTGGCTAGCAGGCAACACCTTACAAAGTTTCTTAACTACATTCCTCTGAAAATGAGGAGCCCTGTCGCTAGAAAGGCAAGTAGGAAACCCAAATCTAGTATGTGTTTTAGCCACAGTAAGAGCCATTGCCTTTCAACAAGAAAAGTCCAAAAGCCATCCAGGAAAAAGGCAGAAAACAAGTAAGTACGTATTCAAATCCTTGTGATGTAAGGAGTTGTATAAAGTCTATTTGTAATTGTTGAAAAGGTTCCTGAGGCTCTGGGTGTTGTCCATTTTCCATCTTTACTGTTTTTCCAGGGTTGTGGGCCTGAAGGTGGAATGGTCTTTGAAAACCTCCTGTACTAGTCAATTAAAATTTCCTCACAATTGTTGTCCCAGAATAGTTTCTAAGTTGTTTTTACTGTGCTATGTCTCAGAGTGCAAAATTTTCACCAAGCTCCATTTCAGAAAGTCTTGAGAGATCAAACAACTGTCTTGGTGCCTCCATAATCCATCTGGGTGGAAGAGCATGCTGAGATTTCTCCCAATATCTTTTTTTTTCTTCAGAATTTGGTACTTGTGACTGCAGTTTTCTCAAGGTTTCATAGAAGTGATCTGAAGTCACCAGATCATCTTTAATTTGTTGAACTAATTGAACTTGGATAAGAAGAGCCTTTTTAGCATACTAGTCAGCCAAGGTGTTTTGGTTTGCTAAGGCTGCCAGAATGCAATATATCAGAAATGGATTGGCCTCTACAATGGCAGTTTATTAGTTCACAAATTTGCAGTTCTAAGGCCATGAAAATGTCCCAATTAAGGAATCAACAGGGTGATACCTTCTCTGAAGAAAGGACGATGGCATCTGTGGTTCCTCTGTCACATGGGAAGGCACATGGCAATGTCTGCTGGTCCTCTCTGGGTTTAGCTTCTGGTTTCCATGGCTTTCTCCAAAATGTCTCTGGGCTTCTGTCTTAACTTCTCTCTAAGTGTCTCTGGATCCTTGCTTGTTTCTACCAGGGCATTTCTGTCTCTCATAAAGGACTCCAGCAAAGGATTAAGACCCACCTTGAATTGGGTGGGTCACATTTCCCAGGAAAGAACCTAATCAAAAAGTCCCACCCACAATAGGTGTGCACCCACAAGGTTTGATTAAAAGAACATAGTCTTTTCTGGGGTACATAACAGATCCAAAGCAGCACACATTTACCTTTTAAAAAAAAAAATTTGGTTTTATTGAGATATATTCATATACCATACAATCAACCACAGTATACAATTGTTTACAGTACCATCGTATAGCTGTGCTTCATCACCACAATCAATTTTTGAACATTTTCATTACTCCAAAAAAAATTAAGAATAAGAATAAAAGTAAAAAAGAACACCTAAAACATCCCATTGCCCTTACCCCACCCTATTTTCAATTAATTTTTGTCCTCATTTTTCTACTCATCTGTCCTTACACTGGATAAAGGGAGTGTGAGCCATAAGGTTTTTACAACCACACAGTCACACTGTGTAAGTTGCAGTTTGACAGTTTCAGGTATTTCCTTCTAGCTATTCCTTTACCCTAAAAACTACAAAGAGATATCTATATAGCACATTAGAATATCCTCCAGAATGACCTCTTGACTCCATTTGAAATCTCTCAGTCACTGAAACTTTATTTTATTTCCTTTCACTTCCCCCTTTTGGTCAAGAAGGCTTTCTCAATCCCATGATGCTGGGTCCAGGCTCATCCCCAGGAGTCATATCCACATTGCCATGTAGATTTACACCCATGGGAATCATGTCCCACATAGCGGGGAGGGCATTGAGTTTACCTGCTGGGTTGGCTTAGAGAGAGAGAGAGAGGGCCACATCTGAGCAACAAAAGAGATTCTCTTGGGGAGACTCTTAGCCAAAATTATAAGTAGGCACAGCCTCTGCTTTTCAGTAACAAGTTTCGTATGGCAAGTCCCAAGATCGAGGACTCAGCCCACCAAACTGGCAGTCCTCAATGCCTGCGAGAACATCAGTAATTCCCAAAGTGGGGAAGTTCAACATTTCCACATTTTCCCCCAGTTCTGCAGGAGGGGCCCTGCAAATACATTTTTATTCCCTGCCCAAATTACTTTGAGATGTATCAGGGTTTCACACTAACCTATATAAACCTACCATATCTCACTTCCTATGCTAAGTTCCATGTCATTATGGTGTTTGAATAAACTGATCATACAAGTTAAATCATTTAGTGTGCTACAGAAAATATAGATCCTGCACCAAATAAACATCCCTTCCCTTGATCTCACACAGAAGTTGAGGATTTAAAACACAGCCAATATCATCCTTTACCATTTGACAAGGCATTTCCTTTTACTTATGGGTTTGTTCCTTATTTTTAGCTTCAATTTTAATTATAGTGAATTCACTGGCAAGAAACAAGACATCTCATAAAGCTTGAACTTGCTCCCTGTGCTTAATAGGTGTACCAGTAGCATTTAGCAAGCCCCATTTTCTCCTTAGCATGCTGAAATCATGACACACTAAAGGCATATCTACAGTCTCTGTACTTGTTAACTCTTGGATCCCTTCCTAACTGGCAGGCTTGAGTCAGCCATATGTTCAGCTAGTTGTGCTGACGTGACTTCTGGCAAAAGATTGGAACAGATAAACTCTTAGGAATTGATGACAACATACCCAGCTTGATAATATCCTTAGTCTTAAAATATGACCTAACCAGAAATAATTGGGTCTTGTAGAAGAGTTTCAAAGAGGTCATAGGAAAGCAAGGAAAGTGCTTGGGTTAAGCAATCATGAGGTTCTTTCTCTCAGGAGGAGAGAGAAAGGTAGATATGGTGCATAGTGCTATGAGCCAAATAGGAAGTGAGTCTGTAAGCAGAGAAATGTTGTGTGTTTCAGAGAAGGATCTGAAGCTCATGGGATTCCATTAGGTGGAGAGAAGACCCAAAAATTAAATCAGAGGTGGCCTCCACTAACTTTGCAACTGTAGAAAGCAGTTACTTCATCCCTATGTTAGGCAAGGGGGTGTGCTTTAGCTACTAGGTCGATAAAGAGATCATAATAACCAATATCTCTCCAATTTACATTTTATCTCTGAGTTAAAACTCCTATTGTTTAAATGTCACTTTCACATACAAAGTGGAAACAGGGCATTTATTTTACTTTGGGAGATTCCAAGGGGCAGGGTTATAGATGGTAGCTTTGAGATGGTCTCTTAAGATAGAGGCTCAGGGTGTTATTTTTGGCTGTGTCATAGAAGGAGGAAGTTAGTTCAGAAAAGTTGGGAATCCACTGTCTGGAATATCCTATAAGACTTACTTATTCTGTAAGTTGTCTTTTGGTAATAAGACAAGGGAAGTTTTTAACTATAAATTCTATCTGGTGAGAGGGCTTTGCCTTCTTGAGATATATCATCGCCTAGATGGGAACCTAGGTCTGAAAAGTCGCAATTTAGCCACAGAGCTTTTATGTCCTTTTATAGCCAAAGTTTCCAAGAGATAAAGTGAGTCCTCTTGAGAAATAGTTAGATCAGGTAAATGTAAGAGCAAGTCATCAACATACTGGACCAAGATAGAAGAATAGGGAAATCATAAGTCTTGGAGATTATGGTTGAGAAACTGAGACAAGTATGAGGGGCCTTTGGTGAAGTCTTGTGGCATTATTGTACAGGTGTATTGTTTCTCTTATGTGAAAGCAAAAAGATACTGGGAGTCAAGATATAGGGGAATACTAAAGAAGACTGAACAGAGATCTACTTTTGTGAAGTGTATTGGATTTGGAGGTATAGAAGCCAGTAATAGGTGGGCATGCTACATGATTTATAGACTTTAAGTCTTGTATTAAACAGTACCCATGCCCATTAGGCTTTTTCTTTTAACCAAGAGGACAGAACTGTTGCAGGGACTGGTACATAGAATGAGTAATCCCTTAGCTATAAAATCTGTAACAAGGGGTTGTATAGTTCCTCTGGTGTTGCGGGTTCTAGGAGAAACTGGGGCAATTTATGTGGAGTCATTGCGGGATCCACATTAATTTGTAAGGCTTCTATATTCTTTTTTTTTTCTCCACATCTGCAGATAATGCATCCCAGAGAACACTGGGCACTGAGGAAAGTAAATCAGAAGAATTGAGATGATTCAAAGGGAGAAGAGTGTTCCAATGCAAGAGTGCAGGGTAGGGAAGGGAAGCCACCATAAGATGATGTACTGGGTCATCCAAGTCTTGGAGATTAAGAAAACTTCCTCTAGGTATGCACCTAATAGTGGCTCCTCATTGAGCCCAAAAGTCCTGTTCTAATAGCCTGGAAGGGGGGAAAGTAGAAAGACTAAGAAGAAAGGTATATTAAAAACGTAGGGTCCCAAGGAAACAGACAAAGAAGGAAAGAGGGAGGCAGGATGGGAAAGGGAGAAGAGAGAGGAAGAATATGAGAAAGTGTGTTTGGTAAATTGCTGAGATAATTTTATTACACTGAAGAAGGGTGGTGGGTAACTGGGAGGCATTAAAGGTAGAGAGAGTGGCACTAGTGTCTACTAAAAATAAGGTTTGATGACCATTTACCAATAAATTTATTCTCCTTGCTGATCCAAAGGCAATTGGGGATACTGGAGAATATTGTCTTTGGAGGGGAGTTCATTTTGTTTCTGTTTGAGCAGCCTGTTGAACTCCTTGTTTCCTGGACAAAGCAGGACAATTGTAGGCCAGTGACCTTTTTCTTTGCAATACCTGTAAGGATCTTTGTCTATCTGTGTCGTATTTATGGAGGGCCTTTTGTTTCTCTCAAGCTGTTTAAGCCATTATGCTATAAGTTTGTGGTAAGAGGTTTTCTCTTTGTTTTTCCTGTTATCCTCAAAATGCTGGGCTAATTGTTGTAACACATAAATGAACGTGGTCTGATAGCCTATTTTATGTGTCTGCAAAGCATCTGTTATTTCAGGCTTTAAGTCATTAACAACAAAAAAAAAAAGCTGGAGATAAGGAGATACCTCTTGTAGGACCCTAAAGTTAGAAACAGACTCATTATGCCCTTATTGACAGGACTGTTTTGCATTGTTTCCTAGTCAATGCAAAAGGGGAAAACTTCAGGGTTAGCCTTTAAAAGAATTTCTCCTATCTCTGGGGCATCAGTGTATCCAAAAGGGCATCATTTCTATTAGAGTTGGCTAAATCCTCATTTCTGGTGGCATTTTGAAAATAGAGGCAGCAACTCAGTCAATACTATAGCTAGCTCTCAGAGAATCAAAGCCTGCAATCTCTGAGCTACATTGAAAAAACCAGAGCACAGCATCTGGAGCAGGACTTACCTCTTGGCTTGATTCCAGTCCCAGAGTAAGAAGAAAGCAAGTGTTCCTCCATGCTTTGTCCTTGTCTGAAACCTCATCAGAATCCCGGACTCATCCAGACTTTATCCCAGTCATGACAACAAAATGCCAAGGAAAAAAACTAAAGTGAATCAAATAGAGGTTTAAGGCTTTATTCAGTTGATGAGCATCAGGAAGCTGCTTAAAATTAGGTAACTCCCTGGGCTGAAGCAGGATTGGGGTTGTCAGAGGGCAAGAAGAGAGGGGTATGTGACTGTGGTCCTGTCCCAGGTTGCAGTTTTCTTTATCTGTAGGGTGCAAAAGCTGAGGTTGGAATAGTTTGGATAGTTTCAGTTTTTCAGGGGACTGCTGGTGCAATTTCATTCTCACAGCTGTATGTAGAGAGGGTGGGCAGGAAGAAAGAGAAGTCAGGGAGGGAGGGAGGAAAGAAGAAAGAGAGAGAGAATTTTTAACCAAACCATGGAATAAATGTTCTCTACATGACATCTTTTGAGTCGATTTAGAGCTCAAATCCACCTTTGGACCAATAACAGTCTTCAAGGGACATGCTCTATTGATCGGCTTAACTCTAGGTTTTTCCGTGTCTGGAAGGGGCTATGGGATTACCACACTGGCCTAGATTTCTCAAGACCCACCCCTCAAGTTGAAATGGGGTTACCTTTAACTAAATTACATGGGCACAACAGAGAGAGGCAGATACTTAAATAAGATGTGGGTTGCTTCAAGAAGCAGGAGTGCTTCATGAATGCTGGGTAGTCACCAACAGTGTCACCACATATACCTATTCCAAAGTGGGGTGCACATGTAGAAATTTTATTGTAATGAACTTTTAATGAACTTTTACAGTTTTATAAGTAAATATAAGGACTGCAGAAGGCAAAAGAGCACAAGTGTTTAAAAGCATGGTCTCTGAGATCAAACAGCCTGAGTTTGAATTCTAGGAATATGTGACCACAGACAAGTCAATTTTCCTGCGTTTCCCTTTCTTCCTATGTAAAATGAGGATAAGGATGATAGTACAGTATTCCACATATTTCATAGGATTGTTGGGAGCATTAAAGGAAACGATGTATGTTAAAGCACTGAGTACATAATTAGTGCTGACAAAATTGTTGGGAGCATTAAAGTAAATGATGTATGTTAAAGCACTGAGCACATAATTAGTGCTGACAAAATCTCTGTTGAGGGATTAAATTTTTGTGATATTGAATTTGATTAATAATTGTTCTTATTTTATTAGGACTTGACAGTGTTTTTTTGTGATGTATCACACTGATTTAGCCTACTAGCATCTATTTTCCCCTGGTAGTATTGACACATGTCAATGCAAAAATTTAATATTCCCATCACCAGATACCTTTAGCAAAAGCAAGAATTTCAGATCTACCTGGGCTTTCCACCTGAAAATATCAAGTCTATAATGACATTTTCATGATAACATTTACTAAAGACCATCAGTTTTCTCAACTTTTGGGGCAATGTCTGTAAGTTGATTCCCCACTCATAACCTTTTGTTTTGTTTTGTTTTTTAATGCAATTTTATTGAGATATATTCACACACCATGGAATCCATGCAAAGAATACAACAATGGCTCACAGTATCATCATATAATTTTGCATTCATCACCACAATCAATTTTAGAATGTGTTCATTGCTCCAAAAAAAAATAAAAAAAATAAAAGAACACCCAAAACATCCCATACCCCTCACCCCCCGATTATTTATTTATTTATTTATTTATTTATTTAGTCTTTATTTCATTACTCATCTGTCCATACACTGGATAAAAGGAGTGTCAGTCACAGGTTTCCAGAATCAAATGGCTGCCCCATAAAAGCTATATAGTTGTACAATTATCATCAAGAATCAAGGCTACTGGATTACAGTTCAACAGTTTCAGCAGTTTCCTTCTATGTATTCAAATACACTCAAAACTGAAAAGGAATATATATATATTTCTAAGAATAACCTCCAGAATGACCTTTTACCTCTATTTGAAATATCTTAGCCACTGAAACTTTGTTTTGTTTCATTTATTTTCCCCCTTTTGGTTAAGAAGGCATTCTCAATCCCAGGATGCTAAGGCCAGGCTCATCCCTGGGAGTCATGTCCCACATTGCCAGGGAGATTTACACACCTGGAAGTCATGTCCCATATTGCAGGGTGGGGTGGGGAAGGTAGCAAGCTTATTTGCAGAGTTGGCTTAGGGAGAGCCCACTCACAATTTTAATGTGGCTCCAGAGTCCCACCAGAACACTAAGACTCCAGACAATAGAATTTTTTTTGTAATTTTCGTTAATTTGTTTATCTCAACCTAGCTAAGGGAGAGGTCTCCACCCCCCAGAGATATTTCACTAAACCTGTCCCTGGAACTGAGTATAGTTTCTTGCTTCTAGAATACAGCAGAACACTGAACACTGGAGGAATTAGAGCCTCTTTGTAATCTTCATCATCATCCCAATTTTTTGAACACTGATCAACATTTTCTCAGTTTTATGTAAATTGTTAAACAAATGCAGCTCCAATACTGATCCCTAGAAGACCTTCCTTTTCCACAGATTGCCACTGTAGACTTTTCCTATGAAAACAGATTCTGAAGTGATTACTGACAATAACTTGTCTCCTTCCTGGATTTCTTGGATCCCTTCCCCCAATCACAAGAAAGTCATTATCTTCCCCAAGTCTGAATCCTTAAAATATTACTCAGATTCTACCGTCAACTTTGACATCTATCTCTTCTCCCAGTTCTTATACTTCCCTTTAAAACTATTATCTCCAGTGCTACTGAATTCACCAGGATAGATACCTATCATGTATGTGTGCTGGAGAAAACAAATTCAGTTTAAAGGAGGAAGGCAAAGCAGGAAGTCAGAGAAAATTTTATGTATAAAGATGTAGTCACCAGCAATTTATTTTAATGCCTTATCCTTCAATGCAACGGTTTGGACCTTTCTGTGTTTCAGTTTGCACATTCCCAGATTAGTTTTGTCCATAAACACAAAATCTACTCTCTGTTTTATACTCTCCTTGTTTCAAAGGGTTAAAAGAGAACCAAGACGGCAGGACAAGATTATCTAGGAGAACGTTCCCACACAGAATTTGAACAACTAGCAAAAAACTGGCAGTCATGTTCTGCAAAACTCCAGAAAACATTTAGAGGGTTGAAGTAACTGGGCAAATGCTGAATCAAGAAAACACAGCTTTAAAAAATAGTAGGAGGAGGCGGGGCAAGATGGCAGACTGGTGAGCTGTAAGTTTTAGTTACTCCTCCAGGAAAGTAGGTAAAAAGCCAGGAACTGCGTGGACTGGACACCACAGAGCAATCTGATTTTGGGCATACTTCATACAACACTCATGAAAATGTCGAACTGCTGAGATCAGCGAAATCTGTAAGTTTTTGTGGCCAGGGGACCCGCACTCCTCCCTGCCAGGCTCAGTCCCGTGGGAGGAGGGGCTGTCAGCTCCGGGAAGGAGAAGGGAGAACTGCAGTGGTAGCCCTTCTCAGAAACTCATTCTACTGATTCATACTCCAACCATAGATAGACTGAGACCAGACACCAGAGAATCTGAGAGCTGCCAGCCCAGCAGAGAGGAGACAGGCATAGGAAAAAAAAAAAATAACGTGAAAAACTCCAATAAAAGCAGAGGATTTTTGGAGTTCTGGTGAACACAGAAAGGGGAAGGGCGGAGCTCAGGCCTTGAGGCGCATATGCAAATCCCGAAGAAAAGCTGATCTCTCTGCCCTGTGGACCTTTCCTTAATGGCCCTGGTTGCTTTGTCTATTAGCATTTAAATAAACCATTAGATCTCTGAGGAAGGCCTTTTTTTTTTTTTTTAATCCTTCTTTCTTTTTCTAAAACAATTACTCTAAGAAGCCCAATACAGAAAGCTTCAAAGAATTGCAATTTGGGCACGTCAAGTCAAGAGCAGAACTAAGAGAGCTCTGAGACAAAAGGCAATAATCCAGTGGCTGAGAAAATTCACTAAACACCACAACTTCCCAAGAAAAGGGGGGTGTCTGCTCACAGCCACCATCCTGGTGGACAGGAAACACTCCTGCCCATCGCCAGCCCCATAGCCCAGAGCTGCCCCAGAGAACCCAGTGTGACGGAAGTGCTTCAAATAACAGGCACACACCACAAAACTGGGCGTGGACATTAGCCTTCCCTGCAACCTCAGCTGATTGTCCCAGAGCTGGGAAGGTGGAGCAGTGTGAATTAACAAAGCCCCATTCAGCCATCATTTCAGCAGACTGGGAGCCTCCCTACACAGCCCAGAAGCCCAGAACTGCCCTGGGGGGACGGCACTCACCTGTGACATAGCACAGTCATCCCTCAACAGAGGACCCGGGGTGCACAGCCTGGAAGAGGGGCCCACTTGCAAGTCTCAGGAGCCATACGCCAATACCAAAGACTTGTGGGTCAGTGGCAGAGACAAACTGTGGCAGGACTGAACTGAAGGATTAGACTATTGCAGCAGCTTTAAAACTCTAGGATCATCAGGGAGATTTGATTGTTAGGGCCACCACCCCTCCCCGACTGCCCAGAAACACGCCCCACATACAGGGCAGGCAACACCAACTACACACGCAAGCTTGGTACACCAATTGAGCCCCACAAGACTCACTCCCCCACTCACCAAAAAGGCTAAGCAGGGGAGAACTGGCTTGTGGAGAACAGGTGGCTCGTGGACGCCACCTGCTGGTTAGTTAGAGAAAGTACTCCACGAAGCTGCAGATCTGATAAATTAGAGATAAGGACTTCAATAAGTCTACAAACCCTAAAAGAACCCTATCAAGTTCAGCAAATGCCACGAGGCCAAAAACAACAGAAAATTATAAAGCATATGAAAAAACCAGACGATATGGATAACCCAAGCCCAAGCATCCAAATCAAAAGACCAGAAGAGACACAGCACCTAGAGAAGCTACTCAAAGAACTAAAGATGAACAATGAGACCACAGTACGGGATATGAAGGAAATCAAGAAGACTCTAGAAGAGCATAAAGAAGACATTGCAAGACTAAATAAAAAAATGGATGATCTTATGGAAATTAAAGAAACTGTTGACCAAATTAAAAAGATTCTGGACACTCATAGTACAAGACTAGAGGAAGTTGAACAACGAATCAGTGACCTGGAAGATGACAGAATGGAAAATGAAAGCATAAAAGAAAGAATGGGGAAAAAAATTGAAAAAATCGAAATGGACCTCAGGGATATGATAGATAATATGAAATGTCCAAATATAAGACTCATTGGTGTCCCAGAAGGGGAAGAAAAGGGTAAAGGTCTAGGAAGAGTATTCAAAGAAATTGTTGGGGAAAACTTCCCAATTCTTCAAAACAACATAAATACACAAATCATAAATGCTCAGCGAACCCCAAATAGAATAAATCCAAATAAACCCACTCTGAGACATATACTGATCACACTGTCAAACACAGAAGAGAAGGAGCAAGTTCTGAAAGCAGCAAGAGAAAAGCAATTCACCACATACAAAGGAAACAGCATGAGACTAAGTAGTGACTACTCAGCAGCCACCATGGAGGCGAGAAGGCAGTGGCACGATATATTTAAAATCCTGAGTGAGAAAAATTTCCAGCCAAGAATACTTTATCCAGCAAAGCTCTCCTTCAAATTTGAGGGAGAGCTTAAATTTTTCACAGACAAACAAATGCTGAGAGAATTTGCTAACAAGAGACCTGCCCTACTGGAGTTACTAAAGAGAGCCCTACAGACAGAGAAACAAAGACAGGACAGAGAGACTTGGAGAAAGGTTCAGTACTAAAGAGATTCGGTATGGGTACAATAAAGGATATTAATAGAGAGAGGGGAAAAATATGGCAAACATAAACCAAAGGATAAGATGGCCGATTCAAGAAATGCCTTCACGGTTTTAACGTTGAATGTAAATGGATTAAACTCCCCAATTAAAAGATATAGACTCACAGAATGAATAAAAAAAAATGAACCATCAATATGTTGCATACAAGAGACTCATCTTAGACACAGGGACACAAAGAAACTGAAAGTGAAAGGATGGAAAAAAATATTTCATGCAAGCTACAGCCAAAAGAAAGCAGGTGTAGCAATATTAATCTCAGATAAAATAGACTTCAAATGCAGGGATGTTTTGAGAGACAAAGAAGGCCACTACATACTAATAAAAAGGGCAATTCAGCAAGAAGAAATAACAATCATAAATGTCTATGCACCCAATCAAGGTGCCACAAAATACATGAGAGAAACACTGGCAAAACTAAAGGAAGCAATTGATGTTTCCACAATAATTGTGGGAGACTTCAACACATCACTCTCTCCTATAGATAGATCAACCAGACAGAAGACCAATAAGGAAATTGAAAACCTAAACAATCTGATAAATGAATTAGATTTAACAGACATATACAGGACATTACATCCCTAATCACCAGGATACACATACTTGTCTAGTGCTCATGGAACTTTCTCCAGAATAGATCATATGCTGGGACATAAAACAAGCCTCAATAAATTTAAAAAGATTGAAATTATTCAAAGCACATTCTCTGACCACAATGGAATACAATTAGAAGTCAGTAACCATCAGAGACTTAGAAAATTCACAAATACCTGGAGGTTAAACAACACGCTCCTAAACAGTCAGTGGGTTAAAGAAGAAATAGCAAGAGAAATTGCTAAATATGTAGAGACAAATGAAAATGAGAACACAACATACCAAAACCTATGGGATGCAGCAAAAGCTGTGCTGAGGGGGAAATTTATAGCACTAAACGCATATATTAAAAAGGAAGAAAGAGCCAAAATCAAAGAACTAATGGATCAACTGAAGAAGCTAGAAAATGAACAGCAAACCAATCCTAAACCAAGTAGAAGAAAAGAAATAACAAGGATTAAAGCAGAAATAAATGACATCAAGAACAAAAAAACAATAGAGAGGATAAATATCACCAAAAGTTGGTTCTTTGAGAAGATCAACAAGATTGACAAGCCCCTAGCTAGACTGACAAAATCAAAAAGAGAGAAGACCCATATAAACAAAATAATGAATGAAAAAGGTGACATAAATGCAGATCCTGAAGAAATTAAAAAAATTATAAGAGGATACTATGACCAACTGTATGGCAACAAACTGGATAATGTAGAGGAAATGGACAATTTCCTGGAAACATATGAACAACCTAGACTGACCAGAGAAGAAACAGAAGACCTCAACCAACCCATCACAAGCAAAGAGATCCAATCAGTCATAAAAATCTTCCCACAAATAAATGCCCAGGGCCAGATGGCTTCACAGGGGAATTCTACCAAACTTTCCAGATAGAACTGACACCAATCTTACTCAAACTCTTTCAAAACATTGAAGAAAATGGAACACTACCTAACTCATTTTATGAAGCTAACATCAATCTAATACCAAAACCAGGCAAAGATGCTACAAACAAGGAAAACTACCGGCCAATCTCCCTAATGAATATAGATGCAAAAATCCTCAACCAAATACTTGCAAATCGAATCCAAAGACACATTAAAAAAATCATACACCATGACCAAGTGGGGTTCATTCCAGGCATGCAAGGATGGTTCAACATAAGAAAATCAATCAATGTATTACAACACATTAAAAACTCGAAAGGGAAAAATCAATTGATCATCTCAATAGATGCTGAAAAAGCATTTGACAAAATCCAACATCCGTTTTTGATAAAAACACTTCAAAAGGTAGGAATTGAAGGAAACTTCCTCAACATGATAAAGAGCATATACGAAAAACCCACAGCCAGCATAGTACTCAATGGTGAGAGACTGAAAGCCTTCCCTCTAAGATCAGGAACAAGACAAGGATGCCCGCTGTCACCACTGTTATTCAACATTGTGCTGGAAGTGCTAGCCAGGGCAATCTGGCAAGACAAAGAAATAAAAGGCATCCAAATTGGAAAAGAAGAAGTAAAACTGTCATTGTTTGCAGATGATATGATCGTATATCTAGAAAACCCTGAGAAATCGACGATACACCTACTAGAGCTAATAAACAAATTTAGCAAAGTAGCGGGATACAAGATTAATGCACATAAGTCAGTAATGTTTCTATATGCTAGAAATGAACAAACTGAAGAGACACTCAAGAAAAAGATACCATTTTCAATAGCAACTAAAAAAATCAAGTACCTAGGAATAAACTTAACCAAAGATGTAAAAGACCTATACAAAGAAAACTACATAACTCTACTAAAAGAAATAGAAGGGGACCTTAAAAGATGGAAAAATATTCCATGTTCATGGATAGGAAGGCTAAATGTCATTAAGATGTCAATTCTACCCAAACTCATCTACAGATTCAATGCAATCCCAATCAAAATTCCAACAACCTACTTTGCAGACTTGGAAAAGCTAGTTATCAAATTTATTTGGAAAGGGAAGATGCCTCGAATTGCTAAAGACACTCTAAAAAAGAAAAACAAAGTGGGAGGACTTACACTCCCTGACTTTGAAGCTTATTATAAAGCCACAGTTGCCAAAACAGCATGGTACTGGCACAAAGATAGACATATAGATCAATGGAATCGAGTTGAGAATTCAGAGATAGACCCTCAGATCTATGGCCGACTGATATTTGATAAGGCCCCCAAAGTCACTGAACTGAGCCATAAAGGTCTTTTCAACAAATGGGGCTGGAACAGTTGGATATCCATATCCAAAAGAATGAAAGAGGACCCCTACCTCACCCCCTACACAAAAATTAAGTCAAAATGGACCAAAGATCTCAATATAAAAGAAAGTACCATAAAACTCCTAGAAGATAATGTAGGAAAACATCTTCAAGACCTTGTATTAGGCGGCCACTTCCTAGACTTTACACCCAAAGCACAAGCAACAAAAGAGAAAATAGATAAATGGGAACTCCTCAAGCTTAGAAGTTTCTGCACCTCAAAGGAATTTCTCCGAAAGGTAAAGAGGCAGCCAACTCAATGGGAAAAAATTTTTGGAAACCATGTATCTGACAAAAGACTGATATCTTGCATATATAAAGAAATCCTTCAACTCAATGACAGTAGTACAGACAGCCCAATTATAAAATGGGCAAAAGATATGAAAAGACAGTTCTCTGAAGAGGAAATACAAATGGCCAAGAAACACATGAAAAAATGTTCAGCTTCACTAGCTATTAGAGAGATGCAAATTAAGACCACAATGAGATACCATCTAACACCGGTTAGAACGGCTGCCATTAAACAAACAGGAAACTACAAATGCTGGAGGGGATGTGGAGAAATTGGAACTCTTATTCATTGTTGGTGGGACTGTATAATCGTTCAGCCACTCTGGAAGTCAGTCTGGCAGTTCTTTAGAAAACTAGATATAGAGCTATCATTTGATCCAGCGATTGCACTTCTCGGTATATACCTGGAAGATCGGAAAGCAGTGACACGAACAGATATCTGCACACCAATGTTCATAGCAGCATTATTCACAATTGCCAAGAGATGGAAACAACCCAAATGTCCTTCAACAGATGAGTGGATAAATAAAATGTGGTATATACACACGATGGAATACTACGCGGCAGTAAGAAGGAACGATCTCGTGAAACATGACAACATGGATGAACCTTGAAGACATAATGCTGAGCGAAATAAGCCAGGCACAAAAAGAGAAATATTATATGCTACCACTAATGTGAACTTTGAAAAATGTAAAACAAATGGTTTATAATGTAGAATGTAGGGGAACTAGCAATAGAGAGCAATTAAGGAAGGGGGAACAATAATCCAAGAAGAACAGATAAGCTATTTAACGTTCTGGGGATGCCCAGGAATGACTATGGTCTGTTAATTTCTGATGGATATAGTAGGAACAAGTTCACAGCTATGTTCCTATATTATGTAACTTTCTTGGGGTAAAGTAGGAACATGTTGCATGTTAAGCAGTGATCTTAGGTTAGTTGTCTTTTTCTTACTCCCTTGTTACGGTCTCTTTGAAATGTTCTTTTATTGTATGTTTGTTTTCTTTTTAACTTTTTTTTTTCATACAGTTGATTTAAAAAAGAAGGGAAAGTTAAAAAAAAAAAAAAAAAAAGAAAAACAAGGAGAAAAAAAAAGATGTAGTGCCCCCTTGAGGAGCCTGTGGAGAATGCAGGGGTATTCGCCTACCCCACCTCCATGGTTGCTAACATCACCACAGACATAGGGGACTGGTGTTTTGATGGGTTGAGCCCTCTGCCATAAGTTTTACCCTTGGGAAGACGGTTGCTGCAAAGGAGAGGCTAGGCCTCCCTATATTTGTGCCTCAGAGTCTCCTCCTGAATGCCTCTTTGTTGCTCAGATGTGGCCCTCTCTCTCTGGCTAAGCCAACTTGAAAGGTGAAATCACTGCTTTCCCCCCTACGTGGGATCAGACACCCAGGGGAGTGAATCTCCCTGGCAACGTGGAATATGACTCCCGGGGAGGAATGTAGACCCGGCATTGTGGGACGGAGAACATCTTGACCAAAAGGGGAATGTGAAAGGAAATGAAATAAGCTTCAGTGGCAGAGAGATTCCAAAACGAGCCGAGAGATCACTCTGGTGGGCACTCTTACGCACACTTTAGACAACCCTTTTTAGGTTCTAAAGAATTGGGGTAGCTGGTGGTGGATACCTGGAACTATCAAACTACAACCCAGAACCCATGAATCTTGAAGACAGTTGTATAAAAATGTAGCTTATGAGGGGTGACAATGGGATTGGAAAGCCATAAGGACCAAACTCCACTTTGTCTAGTTTATGGATGGATGTGTAGAAAAGTAGGGGAAGGAAACAAACAGACAAAGGTACCCAGTGTTCTTTTTTACTTCAATTGCTCTTTTTCACTCTAATTATTATTCTTGTTATTTTTGTGTGTGTGCTAATGAAGGTATCAGGGATTGATTAAGGTGATGAATGTACAACTATGTAATGGTACTGTAAACAATCAAAAGTACGATTTGTTTTGTATGTCTGCGTGGTATGTGAATATATCTCAATAAAATGATGATTAAAAAAAAATAGTAGGAGCTTGCAGCACCCTTGCTGGCCCCTCCACTCCCTGTAGTGATGTGGAGCCAGGCTGTGCTGTGGGTCCCTGACCCTGTTCAAGAGGGAGAAGAGCAACCTGTATGCCCTACTGTGGTGCCTATATGTCAGTGCCAATCCATCACAAGGCAGCCTGAAAAGTGAACCAGAAATCTTGTCTCTGGCTTACTTGCTGAGAACTTGCCCTGCAGGCAGAAGCACTGTGCAGAAAGCTAAAATAGTATAGGAAACAAGTCAAAGTGGACTGGGGAAAAGATTACCAGCTTTAAGACATACACTAGAGCATAGGGGTTATTTCATAGGGAGTAGAGGGGACATTGAGATTCCTGTAAGCAGGAGAATTTCTAAGGCCCACAAATGAGCACAAGACCAGGACAAGATACAGGCTCAGAAAAGACAGTGAGGACTCTGTACTTTATTTTCACTTTGGACTGATCTTCTTGATAGAAGGAGTAAACTCTGAAGGACAGCACCAGCCAACACAGAGCCAATTTACAAAGACTGTGTCAGGTGGTTTTTGCATTTATTTATTTATTTTTGTTAGTTTCTGGCACTCAAAGAAATCTCTGCCACATCACTAGCTAGATAAAAATTTAAGGGACAGATAACTCAGGAACTAAATCCTAGAGTGAACATGTCAAAATATCAAAGTGTACAGTGTGCAACAAAAGATTTCAAGATAAACAAAAACAAGAAACAATGATGCATCCAAAAATAAACAAGATAAAAATTCAGAAGCCATGAATGAAGAAGACCAGTCTTTGGACAGACAAACGAAAATACTTTAAAAAATGTTCATCAATATGCTCAAGAAGAGAAAGCAAAACACAGAGAAAGAACTAAAGTATATCAGGAAAACAAAGAATGAACAATATGAGACTCTCAATAAAGAGACAGAAAATTTTAAAAGGAACCAAGCAAAAATGCTGCAGTTGAAGACCACAATAACTGAAATGAAAAATTCCCTAGAGGGTGTCAACAGCATATTGGAGCTGGAAGAATAAAGAAAAGGTGAACCTGAAGACAAGAAAATTGGAATGATTCAGGTTGAGGAACACAAAGAAATAAGAATTTTAAAAAGGTGAACAGAGGTTAAGATATCTGTGGAATACCATCAGGTGTACCAATATATGAATTAGGGCAGTACTAGAAGAAGGTGAAAGAGAGAAAGGGACAGAAGAAATATTCAAAGAAATGATGACTGAGAACTCCCCAAATTTAATGAAAGACATGAAGGTAAACATTCAAGAAATTCAATGAAACCCAAACAGGATAAATGTAAAGAGAGCTATGTCCAGACACATAAAATAGTCAAATTTTTGAATGCCAAGGACAAGGACAGATTCTGAAAGCTACAAGAGAAAATCAATATGTTATGTATAAAGGTGCCCCAATAAGATTAAGTGCCAATTTCTCATAAGAAATCATGGAGGCAAGAAGGAGTGGGACGAGAAATTTAAAGTGCTGAAAAAAATTGTCAGTCAAGAATTTTATACCCAATGAGACTCTCTTTTAAAAATGAGGGAGGAATTAAGTCATTATCAGATAATAAAAAAATCTGAGAGGCGATGTCATCAATATAGTGAAATAAGACATCCCCTGAATAAACTCTCCAGAGATTCAGTGAATAAAAGGACAAATCCCACTTACTTAGAATGATAGAGGATTGTTGAAACTGGAGAAGGACACCACAAATGCTGAATCAAAAGAAAAAGAAAAAATGTCAGGTAGTAAATGTTCCTCCCAGTCCCACCAGACCATTTCCCTGTCCCTCACTCAGTCCTTTGCAGCTGGGAAGCTCAGAGGCAACAGCACTGATCCATCCCACCTTCCACTCTGGACTACAGAGCCCAGCCCCTCATGGCAGCAGTAGAACCCCATGCATATCAGGCACAGGGAGCCAAGTCCACAGAGACCTGGGGCAGAACAGAAGCTGCTTAGGAGTGCTACACACAAAAGGGCCCCTGGGGGAGGAGGTGGAGGAGAGAGGAACTGCACCAGAACTGCAGCTGGCAGGTGCTGCACTCACTCATTCCAGATTATGTTGGCTGTACTATCTAAGCACAAAATGGACTTTTATGGAATGACCCCATCTGGCTCCCCAGGATGGAATGCCCTAATGGGGAATAAATGAAAGGAAGAAAAGCCTCACAGAGGAAACAAATGGGGGTGAGTGGGTAAACTAAGCTGCTGTAAGACAGGAGGGTCCTGGAACTGAAAAGAGTAAGGAAAACAGGGAACTGAATGAGGGAGAAAATTTAAACCAACTAAGAAAATTCTGCACAAAAACAAAGAGAACAGATCAAGATTCCTGCAGTAGAAACATAGGGGGAATTTCTCCTGGAGGTGAAACAATTACACAAAAAGTACAGTCTTAAAAACTGTACCACATATCCTGGGCAAGAATCAAATGAAGAAGGGCAAAGAAAACCTGATTAGCTAAACATGGGATATTCTAAAGATTGAGAATGAGTGAGACCAAATGTCAAAGAAAAGCCTTAACACAAAGCCAATTAAAACCCTAGACAAGAGGGAGAAACTGTTCTGGTTTGCTAATGCTGCCATTTTGCAAAATACCAGAAATGGATTGGCTTTTATAAAGGGGGTTTATTTGGTTGCATAGTTATAGTCTTAGGGCCTTAAAGTGTCCAAGGTACGGCATCAACAATAGGGACTTTCACTGGAGAAAGGCCATTGGCATCCAGAAAACCTCTGTTATCTGGGAAGGTATATGGGTGGTATCTGCTTGCTCCCAGGTTGCATTTCAAAATGGCATTCTCCGGTAGCCTCCGGAAGATGGCGGCATAGAGAGGAGTGGAAGCTAAGTAGTCCCCCTGGAACAACTTAAAAAAAAACAGAAACAAGTTGTAAATAATCCAAAATAACTGCAGGGGGACAAACAAGACCATCCACTCGTCATACACCAACCTGAATTGGGAGGAATACCCAAGATCACAGTATAAAATCTGTAAGTAAAACCTGCAGATCCAAGTCACAAGACCCCCTCCCTGATAGCCTGAGCTGCAAAGCCTCGTGGTGCCAGAGAGAAGCTCTCTCCCAGCAAGCGAATACAGCTCAGCTGAGCTTCAACTGGGGTTTTAAGTAGCGAGTGTGAACTGCTCACTACAGGTACGAATCCCCAAAAAACAGACGGAGACTTTGGGTGACGACTGACCTTGGAGAGCCAGAGGGTTGCTTGGACTGGGTCTGAAGGGGACTATCCATTTGTTTTTTGGCTCAGTGGAGAAAGCCCAAGCCATTACAGTTCCCAGGGCTATGACTCAGAGAAGGGTGGGGATAGCACAAGCAGAGAGAGAGAGACCATAGAAATGCTAATGACCCGCCCTAGGGGGTCTATCTTCTCTAAGAAGAAAGGGGTGGGGCCCTTTTCATTCAGAACCAGACCCCAGAGACTGGGGGAACATGGCCATACCTCCTCACCCCAGTCAAGAATTATAGGCTAACAGGCGCCACCTGCTGGGCAGAAAAGCACAGTGACCTGAGGCATCACAGGGTGGAGCAATTTTCTAAGACACACCCTCAGGGAAATCAGATACTGAATATTTCTTCCCTCTGGGACCTGAGTCTGTTCTGGTCTGGGAAAGCCTGATGTGGATAACCAAGGAAACCATGCCTAGACAACAGAAAATTACAACCTACACTAAGAAAAACAAAGTTATGGCCCAGTCAAAGGAACAAATGTACACTTAACTGAGACACAGGAATTTAAACAACTAATACTAAATCAATTCAGAAAGTTTAGAGAAGATATTGCAAAAGAGATAGAGGCTGTAAAGAAAACACTGGGCATGTATAAGGCAGAAATCGAAAGTTCAAAAAAACAACTAGTAAAATCTATGGAAACGAAAGGCACAATACAAGAGATGAAAGACACAATGGAAACATACAACAGCAGATCTCAAGAGGCAGAAGAAAACACTCACGAACTGGAGAACAAAACACCTGAAAGCCTGCATGCAAAGGAGCAGATGGAGAAAAGAATGAAAAAATATGAGCAATGTCTCTGGGAACTTAAGGATGAAACAAAGTTCAATAATGTACATATCATTGGTGTCCCAGAAGGAGAAGAGAAGGGAAAAGGGGCAGAAGCAATAATAGAGGAAATAATTAATGAAAATTTCCCATCTCTTATGAAAGACATAAAATTACAGATCCAAGAAGTGCAGCGTACTCCAAACAGAAGATATATGAATAGGCCTATGCCAAGACACTTAATAATCAGGTTATCAAAGATCAAAGACAAAGAGAGAATCCTGGAAGCAGCAAGAGAAAAGCAATCCATCACATACAAAGGAAGCTTAATAAGACTATGTGCAGATCTCTCAGCAGAAACCATGAAGGCAAGAAGGAAGTGGTGTGATATATTTGGGATATTGAAAGAGAAAAACCGCCAACCAAGAATCCTATATCCAGCAAAGCTGTCCTTCAATTATGAGGGAGAGCTCAAAATATTTTTTGACAAACAGACAATGAGAGACTTTGTGAACAAGACACCTGTCCTACAGGAAATACTAAAGGGAGCACTACAGAATGATAGAAGACAGGAGTGCGTGGTTGGGAACACAATTTTGGGAGATGGTGGCACAACAATGTAAGTACACTGAACAAAGATAACCATAAATACGGTTGGGAGAGGAAAGTTGGGAGCATGTGAGACACCAGAAGAAAGGAGGAAAGATAAAGACTGGGACTGTGTAACTTGGTGAAATCTAGAGTGTTCAACGGTTGTGATAAGATGTACAAATATGTTCTTTTATGAGGGAGAATGGGCAAATGTCAACCTTGCAGGGTGTTAGAGATGGAGAGGCATTGGAGGAGGGATGCAATCAACATAAACTAGAGACTGTAACTAATAGAATCATTGTGTTATGCTTCCTTTGATCTGACAATGTGATATACCAAGGTAAATGTAGATAAGAGGGGGGGGATGGGGAGACATGTTGGACACTTGACATTGGTGGTATTGTCTGATTCTTTGCTTTTCTTTGCTTTGAGGTTATTTTTCCTTTTGCTGCTTCTTTGCTGTCATTTTTTTTCCTCTTTCTTTTGCCTCTCTACCTTCTTTGACTCTCCCTTCTGCCTTGTGAAAGAAATGTAGATGCCCTTATATAGATAGTGGTGAAGGTGGTGAACACATTAATATATGACCATACAGAGAACCATCAATTATTTACTTAGGATGGAATGTATGGTGAATGAACAAAACCATATTAAAAGGAAAAAAAATGGGTTGATGACAAAACCTTGAGGGCAATATACTGAGTGAAATAAGCCAGATACATAAGGACAATTATTGCAGGGTCACACTGATAGGACTTAATTATAATATGTAAACTCATAGACATGAAATATTATGTACCAGGATATAGGACGAGGCTTAAGAATGGAGCAGTTGCTTAGTATGAGCGGAATGTTCAACTAGGATGAACTTGGATGTTTAGAAATGAACAGACGTGTCAGTAGCAAGATGTGCCAAATGGTGCGTGAATGAGGTAGAAAGGGGAAGCTCAGGGTCATATATGTCACCAGAGGGAAGGTTGGAGATTGAAATATGGGAATGTATAAAACTGAATCCTGTGGTGGGCAGTGTCCGTGATTAACTGTGCAAATATTGGAAATCACTTCCATGAACCAGAACAAATGTATGACAATACAATTGGAAGTTAATAATAGAGGGGTATATAGGGAGAAAATATGTACCTATTGCAGACTTTATACTGCAGTTACTAGTATTTCAGCATTTTTTTCATGGACAGTAACAAATATACTATGCCAACACTATGAGTCAAAAATTGAGGGGGGTTGGTTGGGGATAGGGGAGGATCCGAGTTTCCTTTTCTTTTTTTCTTTTTTCATCTTTCACTTTATTTCTTGTCTGAAGTAATGAAAAGTTTCTAAAAATTGAACGGAAATTAAGTGTGGTGATGGATGCACAGCTGTATGAGGGTACCCAGGGGAAACTGATTGTAATGGTAAATTATGTCACTTGAATTATTCATTAATGAAAAATATTTTCTTTTATTTCAAAAAAAAAGTAAATGTGCAATGGGGGGAGGAAGGGAATGGGATATTTTGAACGTTTTTTTCTACTTTAATTTTAATTTTATTTTTTGGAGTAATGAAAATATTCAAAGATTGATTGTGGTGATGAATGCACAACTATATGATGATATGGTGAACAACTGATTGTATGCTTGGAATGACTGTATGTTATGTGATCATATCTCAATAAAATTGCACTAAAAATGGCATTCTCCAAAATGTCTGCATCAGCTTCCAATGGCCATCTTCAAAATCTCTGTCTCAGCTGCAGCTAGCAGTGAGCTCCTGTATGAGCTTTTATAGGGCTCCAGTGAACTATTCAAGGCCCACACTGAATGGGTGGGGCCACAGCCCCATGGAAACATTCAATCAGAGTTCACACCTTAACCAAAGGTGTCACTTGCAGTTGGGTGGGTCACATCTCCATGGAAACAACCTAATCCCAGTATCCCACAAGACTGGATTAAAGATCATGGCTTTTTCTTAGGGGACATAATATATTCAAACTGGCACACTGACCTTCAGAGTTAACACTTAAAGATAATCAGATGCCTAGACATCAACAAAAAATTACAAGCCGTACTAAGAAACAGGAAAATATGGGTCAGTTAAGGGAACAAATTAAAACTTTGGAGAGGCACAGAATTTGAAACAACTAATCAGAGAAGTTCAAACAAACCTCCTAAACCAATTCAAGGAGATGAAGGAATATTTGGATATAGAACTAAAAGATATTAAGAAGACAATGTGTGAGCAAAAAAGAAGAATTTGAAAGTATAAAAAGAAAAATCACAGAAATTATGTAGATGAAAGGCACAGTAATGGAGATGAAGAATACCTTAGAGACATGCAATAGCAGATTTGTACATGCAGAATAAAGAATCAGCAAACTATAGAAGAGGGTAATTGAAATCATACAGTCAGAGGAATAAATAGAGAAAAGAATAGAAAAAGTTGAGCAGTGTCTTAGGGATTTGAGTGACAGCATGAAGTGTATATACATATGCATAATGGGTGTCCCAAAAGGAGAAGAAAGGGAAAGGGGTCAGAAAGAATATTTGGGGAAATAATGGCCCCAAATTTTCCAACTCTTGTATGAAAGATATAAATATATATTTATAAATACATGCTGTCCAAGAAGCACAGCATACTCTAAACAGAATAGACCTACTCCAAGACATACTAATCAGATTGCCAAATGCCAAAGATAAAGAGAGAATTCTGAAAGCAGCAAGAGCAAAGCAATTCATCACATGCCAGTGACCCTCAATAAGGCCAAATGCTGATATATCATCAGAAACTATGGAGGCAAGAAGGCAGTAGTATGATATATTTAAGATGCTGAAAGAGAAAAAATGCCAGTCCCAATATTTTTACCTGGTAAAACTGTCCTTCAAAAAATGAGGGGTGTGGATCTAGGATGGTAGCATAGAGAGGAGTGGAATCTAAGTAGTCCTCCTGGAACAACTAAAAAAAAAACAGAAACAACTAGTAAATAATCTGGAATAACTGCAGGGGGACAGACATGACCATCCACTCATCATACACCAACATGAATTGGGAGGAATGCCCGAGATCACAGCATAAAATCTGTAAGTAAGAACTGTGGATCCAAATCAGGAGACCCCTCCCCCACAGCCCGAGCTACATAGCCTCATGGTGCCAGAGAGAAGCTTTCTCCCAGCAAGCAAATATAGCTCAGCTGAGCTCCAACTGGGGTTCTAATTAGCGAGTGTGAACTGCTCACTAAGAGGTACGAAGCCCTAACAAGTAGACAGAGGCTTTGGGTGACGACTTTGGAGAGCTGGAGGGTCACCTCGGACTAGCTCTGTTCTCTTTTGGACTCAGTGGAGAAAGCCTCGGCCATTTTTAGTTCCCAGCTCTGTGACCCAGACAAGGGTGTGGCACAGGCAGAGAGAGACCATTGAAATGCTAATGACCTCCCCCTAGGGCATCTATCTACTCTAAGAGGAAAGGAGTGGGGCCCAGCTCTGCTACCTGCCTTACATTCAGAACTTACACCAGGCAAGAATTGTAGGCTAATCTTTGAATCTGGCTGGGAGTGCCCCTGCACAGCCCGGCAGCCTGGGGCTTCCCTTGAGGGATGAGGTGCACTAGTGACGTAGCACAGCCTTCCCTCAGCAGAGGTCCTGGAAGATCACAGCTGAGAAGGGGGCCCACTCGGAAAACCCAGGGATGCTATGTCAGTGCTGGTGGTTTGTAGGTTAGCGACAGAGAAAAGCTGGGGCAAAACTGAAATGAAGGCTTAGACTCTTGCAACAGCCTTGAATCTCTGGGAACACCTGGGAGGTTTGAATATTAAAGCAGCCCTGCCTCCCTAGCCACCAGGACACATGCCCCACATTCAGGGCAGTCAACTCCAACAGCAAACCCAAACTGAGTTCACCAGCTGAACCCCACAAAAATCATTTCCCCACACCACAGAGACAGAGTTGGGAAGAACTGACTTGAGGGGTATAGGTGACTCGTGGAGCCATCTGCTGGTTAGTTAAAGAAAGTGTACGCCACCAAACTGTGTTTCTGAAAAATTAGATAGGTATTTTTTTTCACAACTTGAAAGAACCGTGTCGAGCAGAGAAAATGCCAAGAGCCCAAAAACAACAGAAAATCTTAATGCATATGATAAAACCAGATGATATGGAGAATCCAACTCCAAACACACAAATCAAGTTATCAGAAGAGACAAGGTACCTCACACAATTAATCAAAGAACTACAATCGAGGAACGAAAACATGGCAAAGGATTTAAAGGACATCAAGAAGACCATGGCCCAGGATATAAGGAACATAAAGAAGATCCTAGAAGAGCATAAAGAAGACATTGCAAGAGTAAATAAAAAAATAGAAGATCTTATGGAAATAAAAGAAACTGTTGGCCAAATTAAAAGACTCTGGATATTCACAATACAAGACTGGAGGAAGTTGAACAACATCTCAGTGTCCTAGAAGTCCACAGAACAGAAAATAAAAGAACAAAAGAAAGAATGGAGAAAAAAATTAAAAAATCAAAACGGATCTCAGGGATACGACAGATAAAATAAAACATCCAAACTTAAGACTCATTGGTGTCCCAGAAGGGGAAGAGATGGGTAAAGGTCTAGAAAGAGTATTCAAAGAAGTTGTTGGGGAAAACTTCCCCAACATTCTACACAATATAGATACACAAAGCATAAATGCCCAGTGAACTCCAAATAGAATAAACCCAAATAAACACACTCTGAGACATATTCTGATCAGACTCTCAAATACTGAAGAGAAGGAGCAAGTTTTGAAAGCAGCAAGAGAAAAGCAGTTCACCACATACAAAGGAAACAACGTAAGACTAACTTGTGACTACTCAGCAGCCACCATGGAGGCGAGAAGGCAGTGGCATGACATATTGAAAACTCTGAGAGAGAAAAATTTCCAACCAAGAATATTTTATCCAGGAAAACTCTCCTTCAAATTTGAGGGAGAGCTTAAATTTTTCACAGACAAACAAATGCTGAGAGACTTTGCCAATAAAAGACCTGCCCTACTTCAGATTCTAAACGGAGCCCTCCTGACAGAGAAACAAAGAAAGGAGAAAGAGATATAGAGAATTTTAACAGACATATATAGTACCTTACATCCCAAAGCACCAGGAACCTCATTTTTCTCTAGTGATCACAGATCTTTCTTCAGAAGGGGCCATAAGCTGAGACATAAAACAACCCTCAAGAAATTAAAAAAGAAAATTGAGTATACTCAAAGCACATTCTCCAGCCACAATGGACTACAAATAGAAGTCAATAATTTTTTAACTGTAATTCCACTATTTACTTCCTACATGATATAAAATACACAAACTCTAATGATAAATAAGTGGTTTTGAACTCAATGTAAAATATGTAATTTTAGACAATTATTTAAAGGTGGGGGAATGGAGGAGTATAGGAACATAGTTTATGTGTCCTATTGAAGTGAAGGTGATATCAAAGAAAAACAAGATTGATATGAATTTAAGAGGTTAATTTTAAGCACCCCAGTAAACACAAAGAACTTATCAGAGAATATAATCATAGGGATGAAATGTAGAGTTTGGGTTAAGAGAAATGGGGGAAGGGGTAATGGGGAGTTAAGAAATGAGTGTAGTATTGCTGTTCGAGGTGAAGGGAAATTTCTAGTAATGGATGGTGGGAAGGTGATAACATTACAACATTCTAAATGTGATTAATCTCACTAATGGCAGGCTAGGGAGAGGGTGGAATGGGAAGATTTAGGCTGTATATATGTTTCCACAACCGAAAAAAAAAAGGCAGTCTAAATGGATGATGATTGATTGCCAAGGATGAACTTGGATGGGATTGGAGGATAGAGGACAGGTGGCTCAAAGGGACACAGTTGAGACATAAGGTAAAGGAGATATAGAATGTAAGCATTGTATCATTGTTGAATCTCTTGTACTTCTTAGTTGTGCTTAATGGGATTGCATAAAAGAATGTTCTTGTTCATTGGAAGTGTATATGTGAATTATGTTATTTGTTCAAGGATCTGTGCAACTTGCTCTCATACGTTCTGAAGACAGAGCAATAGATGGATGATAGTGAGGGAGGAAGGGAAAGAAGGAAATGGTAAAGTGACAAAATATTAAAGTTGGTGGATTGGGCTATCGGGGGAGTGGGGTCAGGGTATGATGGAATTCTGTGTATGGGGTTAGCATTGTTTTTGCAACTTCCTATAGTTTTGCATTTATTTAAAAAAATAACATTTGGTCTATCAGTTTGGTAAAAGTGTAAAAGATTGTTATATTTTTATTAGGTGGAGGTAAAGGTCATGAACCCTCTGGGGAAGTGGAGGGCATTTATACAATATTTACTGAAATTTGCAATGTACCCACTTTCAACCCAGGGAGTTCACTGTACCATCATTTGTAACAGCAGAAACTTGTAAAAAAGCAAATTGTCCTTCAGTAGATTATTTGTTTTTCTTATCCTTTGTTTGGATAGGGTTTATTAATTTTCTTGGGGAATGGTAGGAACATGCTGGAGGCAAAGTAGTTATTTCAGGTTTTCTGTTTTTCTTAATCCTTTGCTTTGTTTTGTTTGAAATGTATGTCTTTTGTTGCTTCTTTTATTTTTTGATAAATAAACTTAAAAAAATAAAAAAAATGAGGGAGAGTTAAAAATATTCTCAGATAAACAGAAACCAAAAGAGCTCATCAGCAAAAGACCCACCCTACATGTGTCACTAAAGAGAGTACTGCAGATTGAAAGGAAAAGACAGGAGAAAGTGGCTTGGAGTAGTGTGAAGAAATGAAGGTCTTCAGTAAGGGTAACTAAAAGGGTAAATGCAAAACCTTATAGTACTGTATTCTCAATATACAGCTCTACTCTTTAATTCTTGTAAGTCAGAATAGAATTGAATGCAAAAAAAGCATATTTCCTGATAATGGACATGCAAAATATAAAAAGGTAATGTGGGACAAAAACAACATAAAGAGGGGAATCAGAAAGATGTGGGAGCAGAGAACATGTATGCTATTTAAGCTTATTTGGTATCTTTTCAAATTAGTGGTTATAGATGTAGGTTGTTGTGCTGGTTTGAATCTGTTATGTACCCCTGAAAAGCCATGTTCTTTTAATCCAATCTTGTGGGGGCAAACCTATTGTGGGTGGGACCTTTTGATTAGGTTGTTTCCATGGAGATGTGACCCTGCCCATTCAAGGTGGGTTTTAATCCCCTTGCTGGAATCCTTTATGAGAGGATAAAAGGCTGAGACATTTTGGAGAGAGCTCAGAGAAGCTAAGATATGTAACCCAGAGTTTGGCCCCAGGAGAAGCTAAAATGGAAGCCTGGAGGCATTTTGGAGAAAGCAATGGAAACCAGAAGCTAAACCCAGGAGAGGACAAGCAGATTCCAGCCATGTGCCTTTCCATGCGACACAGGAATGCCAGATGCCATCAGCCTTTCTTTAAAGAAGGTATCATCCTGTTTATGCCTTAATTAGCACATTTTCATGGCCTTAGAACTGTAAATTTGTGACCTAATAAACCCCCATTGTAAAAGCCAATCCATTTCTGGTATATTGCATTCTGGCAGCTTTAGCAAACCAAAACAGTTTACAATATAAACCCAAGGGTAACCACTGAAAAAGTATTAAAAAATATACAGAAACAAAAATGAGAACAGGATCAGTCAGATACATCACAAAAGATCAACTATACAGAAAAGGATGTTACAATAAAGGAAAAGAGAGACAAAAAAAGATATGATATAAGTTATCAGGAGATTAAAAAGAGGGCAGAGATTGGGTAATTGGTGCTTAAGGAGTACACAGTGTTTAATAAGATTGATTGTAAAGGTTCAGAAATTGATAGCACAATGCTGTGTGATGGTAACACAGTATTGTAAGTGTAATCAACAAAGCTGAGTGTGAGTATGGCTACAAGAGGGAGATTAGGGTTGTGTATGTCACTGAAAGGAAAGCTAGAGGACAAAAGCTGAGTCTGTATAACTTAGCAAAACCTAGCGTGGACAAAGACAGTGGTTAACTGTACAAATACAAGAAAGTTTTTACATGAACTAGAACAAATGTATGTCACTGTTACAAGGAGTTAATAATGGAGTGTATATGGGAAAATACAAATAATGCAAACTAAGGTCTATAATTAACAATAACATTGTAATATTCTTTCATTAATTGTAACAAAACACTCTTCCATGGCTAAATGTCAATAATAGGGGGATATAAGGGAGGGGTATGGGAATTTTTTCTGTTTCTTTTCAGAAGAAATGGGAATGTTCTCATATAGACTAGTGGTGGATGTATAACTATGTGATTATACCTGCAACCACTGATTGTGCACTTAGGATGCATTGTATGATGTGTGAATAAAACTGCTTTAAAAAAAGTTGTGATATATATAAACCAAAGGACAAAATGGCTGAAGTTAAGTACTGCCTTTACGTAATAACACTGAATGTTTATGGATTAAACTCCTCAATCAAAAGGCACAGATTTGCAGAATGGATAAAAAAGAATGATAGAACTATATGTTGTTTACAAGAGACTCAACTTAGACCCAAAGACACTAATAGGTTGAAAGTGAAAGGATGGAAAAAGATATGACATGCAAACACTAACCAAAAAAGAGCTGAGGTAGCTATACTAATACTGGACAAAATAGACTTTAGGTCAAAGCTGTTGTAAGATACAAAGAAGGATACTGTATATTAATAAAAAGGACAACACAGCAAGAGGAAATAATAATCATGAATATTTATGCACCTAACCACAGTGCCCCAAAATACATGAGGCAAAAAACACTGGCAAAACTGAAGGGAGAAATAGACACCTCTACAATAATAGTTGGAGACTTCAATGCACCACTTTCATCAATGGATAGAACATCTAGATGGAAGATCAATAAAGAAACAGAGAACTTGAGCAATATGATAAATGAACTAGACCTAACAGATAAATACAGAGCATTGCACCTAAAAACAGCAGAATACACATTCTTTCCAAGTGTGCATGGATCATTCTCCAGGATAGACCACAGGTTAACTGACAAAGTAAACCTCAATAAATTTAAAAAAATCAAAATGACATGCAATATCTTCTCTGACCACAATGGAATTAAGCTAGAAATAAATAAGAGATGGAGAAATGGCAAATCCACAAATATATGGAAGTTAAACAACATACTTTTTTTTTTCTTCTTTTTTAATTTTTTTTTAATTTAATTTTATTTTTTCATTTTTATTGAGATTGTTCAGATACCATACAATTATCCAAAGATCCAAAGTGTACAATCACTTGCCCCTGGGTACCCTCATACATCTGTGCATCCATCACACTGAATTTTTGTTCAATTTTTAGAAACTTTTCATTACTCCAGACAAGAAATAAAGTAAAAGATGAAAAAAGAAAAAAAAAAGGAAACTCTAATCTTCCCCTATCCCTAACCAACCCCCTCAATTGTTGACTCGTAGTATTGATATAGTATATTTGTTACTGTTTATGAAAAAATGTTGAAATACTACTAACTGTAGTATATAGTTTGTAACAGATATATATTTCTTCCCTATATGTCCTTCTATTATTAACTTCTAATTGTATTGTCATACATTTGTTCTGGTTCATGGAAGTGATTTCTAATATTTGTACAGTTGATCATGGATATTGCCCACCATAGGATTCAGTTTTATACATTCCCATCTTTTGACCTCCAGCTTTCCTTCTGGTGACATATGACTCTGAGCTTCCCCTTTCCACCTCATTCACACACCATTTGGCGCTGTTTGTTATTCTCACGTCTTGCTACCAACACCCCTGTTCATTTCCAAACATTTAAGTTCATCCTAATTGAACATTCTGCTCATACTAAGCAACCACTCCCCATTCTTAAGCCTCGTCCTATATCTTGGTACCTTATATTTCATGTCTATGAGTTTACATATTATAATTAGTTCCTATCAGTGAGACCCTGCAATAATTGTCCTAATGTGTCTGGCTTATTTCACTCAGTATATTGCCCTCGAGGTTTTGTCATCAACCCATTTTTTTTTAATATGGTTTTGTTCACTCACCATACATTCCATCCCAAGTAAATAATCGATGGTTTCTGCATGGTCATTCATTTATGTGTTCACCACCTTCACCACTATCTAAATAAGAGCATCTACATTTGTTCCACAAGGCAAGAGGGAGAGTCAAAGAAGGTAGAGAGGCAAAAGAAAGAGGAAAAAAAATGACAGCTAGGAAGCAGCAAAAGAAAAAATAACCTTAAATCAAAGTAGAATAAAGAATCAGACAATACCACCAATGTCAAGTGTCTAACATGCCTCCCCTATCCCCCCCTCTTATCTGCATTCACCTTGGTGTATCACCTTTGTTACATTAAAGGAAGCATAATACAATGATTCTATTAGTTACAGTCTCTAGTTTATGCTGATCGCATCCCTCCCCCAATGCCTCCCCATTTTTAACACCTTGCAAGGTTGACATTTGCTTGTTCTCCCTCATAAAAGAACATATTTGTACATTTTATCACAATTGTTGAATAGTCTAGATTTCACTAAGTTATACAGTCCCAGTCGTTATCTTTCCTCCTTTCTTGTGGTGTCTCACATGCTCCCCACCTTCCTCTCTCAACCGTATTCATAGTTACCTTTGTTCAGTGTACTTACATTGTTGTGCTACCATCTCCCAATATTGTGTTCCAAACCACGCACTCCTGTCTTCTATCACCCTGTAGTGCTCCCTTTAGTATTTCCTGTAGGACAGGTGTCTTATTCACAAAGTCTCTCATTGTCTGTTTGTCAGAAAATATTTTGAGCTCTCCCTCACATCTGAAGGACAGCTTTGCTGGATACAGGATTCTTGGTTGGTGGTTTTTCTCTTTCAGTATCTTAAATATATCACACCACTTCCTTCTTGCCTCCATGGTTTCTGCTGAGAGATCTGCACATAGTCTTATTAAGCTTCCTTTGTATGTAATGGATTGCTTTTCTCTTGCTGCTTTCAGGATTCTCTCTTTGTCTTTGACATTTGATAATCTGATTATTAAGTATCTTGGCGTAGTCCTATTCATATATCTTCTGTTTGGAGTACGCTGCGCTTCTTGGATCTGTAATTTTATGTCTTTCATAAGAGATGGGAAATTTTCATTAATTATTTCCTCTATTATTGCTTCTGCCCCCTTTGCCTTCTCGTCTCCTTCTGGGACACCAATGATATGTACATTATTGTACTTTGTTTCATCCTTGAGTTCCCGGAGACGTTGCTCATATTTTTTCATTCTTTTCTCCATCTGCTCCTTTGCGTGTAGGCTTTCAGGTGTTTTGTTCTCCAGTTCGTGAGTGTTTTCTTCTGCCTCTTGAGATCTGCTGTTGTATGTTTCCAGCGTGTCTTTCATCTCTTGTGTTGTGCCTTTCATTTCCATAGATTCTACTAGTAGTTGTTTTGAACTTTTGATTTCTGCCATATACATGCCCAGTGCTTCGTTTGCAGCCTCTATCTCTTTTGCAATATCTTCTCTAAACTTTTTGAATTGATTTAGCATTAGTTGTTTAAATTCCTGTATCTCAGTTGAAGTGTACGTTTGTTCCTTTGACTGGGCCATAACTTTGTTTTTCTTAGTGTAGGTTGTAATTTTCTGTTGTCTAGGCATGGTTTGCTTGGTTATCCAAATCAGGTTTTCTCAGACCAGAACAGGCTCAGGTCCCAGAGGGAAGAAATATTCAGTATTTGGTTTCCCTGCGGGTGTGTCTTACAAAGTTGCTCCACCCTTTGATGCCTCAGGTCACTGTGCTTTTCTGCCCAGCAGGTGATGCCTGTTAGCCTATAATTCTTGACTGGTGTGAGGAGGTATGGCCGTGTTCCCCCAGGCTCTGGGGTCTGGTTCTGAATGAAAAGGGCCCCACCCCTTTCCTCCTAGAGAAGACAGACCCCTCAGGTGGAGGTCATTAGCATTTCAATGGTCTCACTCTCTGCTTGTGGTGTCTCCACCCTTCCCCAAGACACAGCCCTGGAAACTGAAAATGACTGGGGCTTTCTCCACTGAGCTGAAAAAGAAACAGATAGTCCCCTTCAGACCCAGTCAAGGCGACCCTCCGGCTCTCCCAGGTCAGTCGTCACCCAAAGCCTCTGTGTGTTTTTTGGGGATGCGTACCTGTAGTGAGCAGTTCACACTTGCTACTTTAAACCCCAGTTGGAGCTCAGCTGAGCTGTATTCGCTTGCTGGGAGAGAGCTTCTCTCTGGCACCACGAGGCTTTGCAGCTCGGGCTATGGGGGAGGTGGTCTCACGACTTGGATCCACAGGTTTTACTTACAGATTTTATACTGTGATCTTGGGCATTCCTCCCAATTCAGGTTGGTGTATGATGAGTGGATGGTTTCGTTTGTCCCCCTGCAGTTATTCTGGATAATTTACTAGTTGTTTCTGGTTTTTTTAGTTGTTCCAGGGGGACTACTTAGCTTCCACTCCTCTCTATGCTGCCATCTTCCCCTGCTTGTCAAAACAACATACTTTTAAACAATCAATGGATCAGAGAAGAAATCATGGCGGAAGTCAGTAAATATCTTGAGATGAGTGAAAATGAGAACACAATATATCTAAACTTATGGGACTCAGTGAGGGCAGTGCTGAGAGGGAAATTTATAATCCTGAATGCTTACATTAAAAAAGAAAGAAGAGCTAAAATACAAGACCTAACTGCACACTGGAAGAACTAGAAAAGGAACAGCAAACTAATCCCAAAGCAAGCAGAAGGAAAGAAATACCAAAGATAAAAGCAGGAATAAATGAAATACAGAAAAAAATGATAGGGAGATTAACAAAATCAAAAGTTGGCTCTTTGAAAAGATCAATAAAATTGACAAACCCTTACCTAGGCTGACAAAGGAAAAAAGAGAAGAGGCCACTAAAATCAGAAATGAGAGGGGGGACATTACAATGGCCCCCCACAGAAATAAAAAGAATCATAAGAGGATGCTATGAACAATGGTTTGCCAACAAATTAGGCAGCCTAGATGTAATGGACAAATTCTTAGCAAAGCATGACAACCTATACTGACTCGAGAAGAAATAGACGATCTCAATAGATCAATTACAAGCAAAGAGATTGAATCAGTCTGCAGAAACTTCCCAAGAAAGAAAAGGTCAGGACCAGATGGCTTCACTGGGTTAATTCCAGCAAACATTCCAAGAAGAATTAGTACCAGCCATGCTCAAACTCTTCCAAAAAGTTGAACCGGGGGAAATACTCCCTGACTCATTCTACGAGGCCAACATTACCCTAATATCAAAGCCAGATAAATATACTACAAGAAAAGAATATTATAGACCAGTGTTTCTATTTGCAAAACAAATCCACCAGCACATTAAAAGAATTATACATCATGATCAGGTGGGTTTTATACCAGATATGCAAGGATAGTTCAACATAAGAAAAGAAATTAATGTAATACATGACATTAAAAAATGAAGGTAAAAAAACACATGACCAACTCAATTGATGCAGAAAAGGCACTGGCAAAATCCAGCATGCTTTCTTGATAAAAACATTTAGAATATTAGGAATAGAATGAAACTTCCTTAACATGATAAAAAGCATGTATGAAAAACCTACAGCTAACATACTCAATGGTGAAAGACTGAAAGCTTGCCCTCTAAGATCTGGAACAAGACAAGGATGCCCACTGTCACCACTGTTATTCAACATTATGCTAGAAGTTCTAGCCAGAGAAGTTAGGCAAGAAAAATAAATAAAAGACATCCAATTTGGAAAGGAAGAAGTAAAACTTTCACTATTTGCAGGTGCCATGATACTACATATAGGAATGCCCAGAAATATCTATAGCAAAGCTACTAGAACTAATAAACTAATTCAGCAAAGTGGCAGGTACAAGATCAACATGCACAAATAAGTAGTTTTTCTATACAACTAGTAATGAACAATCTGAGGAGGAAATCAAGGAAAAAATTTCATTTAGAATAGCAATGAGAGAATCAAATACATAGGGATAAATTTATCCAGAAATGTAAAGGACTTAGACACAGAAACCCACAAAACTTTACTAAAAGAAATCAAAGAAGATCTAAATAAATGGTAGGACATTCCATGCTCATGAATTGGAAGATAAAATATTGTTAAGATGTTAATTCTACCCAAAATAATTTACAGATTCAATGCCATCCCAATAAAAATTCCAACATCCTATTTACAGAAATGGAAAAGCCAATCATCAAACTTTTATGAAAGGGTAAGCGGCCCTGAAAGTCAAAACCATCTTGAATATGAAAAACAAATTTGGAGGACTAACACTTCCTGACTTTAAAGCTTATTACAAAAGCACAATAGTCAAAACAGGATGGTACTGCTGCAAGGATAAACATAGAGACCAATTTAATCTAATTGATAGTTCAGAAATATACCCTCACATCTCTGGTCAGTTGATTTTTGACAAGGCTGCCATGTCCACTCAATTGTGAAAGAATAGTCTCTTCAACAAATGGTTCTGGGAGAACTGGATATCCATATGGTAAAACATGAAGGAGGACTCCTATCTCACACCATATACAAAATTAACTCAAAATTGTTCAAAGATCTAAGTATAAGAAACAAGACTATAAAGCTCCTAGTACAAAATGTAGGGAAGCATCTTCAGGATCTTGTGTTAGGCAATAGTTTCTTAGACTTCACATCCAAACACCAGCAATGAAAGAAGAAATAGAAAAATGTAACTACATCAAAATTTAAAACTTTCATGCATCAAAGGTCTTTATCCAAAAAGGAAAAGACATCCTACTCAATGGGAGAAAATATATGGAAAAAATGGGAAAAATATATAAGGAAATCCTACAACTCAATAATAAAAAGACAAACAGCCCAATTTAAAAATGGGCAAAAGTCTTGAATAGATATTTCTCCAAAGAAGGCATACGAATGGCTAAAAAGCCCATGAAAAGATTTTCAACATCATTAGCCATTAGGTAAATGCAAACCAAAACCACAATGAGATACAATTTTACACCAACTTGAATGGCTACTGTTGTAAAAATAGAAAATCACAAGTTTTGGAGAGCATGTGGAGAAAAAGGAACACTCATTCATTGATGGTGGGGATGTAAAATGGTGTGCCTGCTGTGGAAGACAGTTTGGCCTTTCCTCAGAAAGCTAAGTATAAATTACCATATGACCTGGCAATCTCTCTTCTAGGAATATACCCAAAAGAATTGAAAGCAGAGACTCAAACAGATATTTGCACACTGATGTTCATAGAGACATTACTCACAATTTCAAAAATATAGAAGCCACTCAAGAGTGTATCAAGAGATGAATGGATAAACAAAATGTGGCATATATATACAGTGGAATAGTATTTAGCTGTAAACAGGAATGAAGTCCTGATACATGTGACAACATGGATGAACCTTGAAGACATTATATTGGCCAAAATAAGCCAGACACAAAAGGACAAATATTTTATGATCTCACTGATATGAAATTATTAGTATAAGCAAATTCAGAGTTAGAATCTAGAATATAGGTTACCAGTGTCTGGGCTTGGTGTAGGAAATGGGGTGTTAGTACTTACTTTGTACAGAATTTCTATTTGACTTGATTGTAAAGTTTTGGAAATGAATGGTGGTAATGGTAGCATAACATTGTGAGTGTAATTAACAGCACTGAATTATATATGTGTCTGTGGGTAAAGGGGAATTTTAGGTTGTAAGTAAGTTACTAGACTAAACATTAAAAGATAAAACACTGGACTTATTTTGGTTTGCTAAAGCTGCTGAAATGCAATATACCAGCAGCTGGTTGGCTTTTACAATGGAGATTTATTAGTTTAAAAATTTGCAGTTCTAAGGCCATGGAAATGCTCCAGTTAAGGCATTAATAGGACATAATACCTTCTCTGAAGAAAGGTCACTGGCATCAAAGGGTTCCTCTGTCAAATAGCAAGGCACATGGCCAGCATCTGCTGGTCTTTCTTTCCTGGGTTTCATTGCTTTCAGCTCCTGGCTTCAGTGGCTCTCTCAGTTCCTCTGGGGCCTTACCTCTAAGCTTCTCTGGATGTTTCTCTCCCTGAGCTCTCTGGCTTTTTTCTGTCCTTTATCCTCTCATAAAGGACTCTAGTAAAGGATTAAGACCCACCTTGATTTAGGTTGGTCACATCTCAATTGAAATAACCTAATCAAAAGATCCCACCCACAGTAGGTCTATACCCACAGGAATGGGCCAAAAGAACATGGCCTTTTCTGAGGTACATAATAGCTTCAAACCAGCATAGGACTGTACAACACAGTGAACCCTATTGTAAATGATGGACTGTAGCTCATAGTACAATTATAAAAATGTCCTTTCATGAATTATAACAAATGTACCACACTAATGCAAGGTGTTAATAATAGGGTGGTGTATTGGAAAAAAAAATACACCCTATTGTAAACGATGGACTATAGTTAATATTACAATTATATCATTCTTTCATCAAGTGTAACACAGATATCACACTAATGCAAAGTGTTTAATGATGGGGGGATGTGTTAATATGGGAACACTGTATTTTTTAAGCAGGTAGAAAATTTATTAGATACACTTGCAAGAGAATATGCAGGTGCTCATAAAGACAGAGGTGAGAAAGGCGAGAGGCTCCAGCAATGTGGGGCCATTTGTTTTTATGGATTAGCTTTGCTTACTCCCCCATCCCCTTCCTTGCTCAGAGCTCCTTCTCCTACCCTCCCTTCTCTCCAGGGCGGTCCCTGGTGGTAGATAGTGCATTTGGTTGGGTCGGTTGGTGCCAATGTTTCCCATAAATCAGTAGCCCAAGGCAGGTTGGCTGTCCAAGACAGACTCTTCTGACCTTGATTCATCATCCTTGCTCAAGGGTTCCTTCAGGGTACCTTCTCTCCCCTCTCTCCCTGTTCTAGCCTGCTTCAACTTCTGCCTCAGAGAGTTCTTGCCCCTTAAACTTCAGGGTTGGTGAGGGATGAAGGTCTGTCTTCTGTAGCTGCTTCTTGCTTATGAGGGCATGGAGGTTGGCCCTGCCTGATGGGGCACAGAACTTTCTGGCTATCTTATTTAAGTTGAGATGGGAGGAGTCTGGAGGGTGGTTGGATGGCTGAAAATCCTCACATTAGCATTAGTTTGGTGTGAAAGACTTCTAGTCTAGAAGAAATAAACTTGGTGAGATGGTTAAAAATGTAAGGGCTGATCAATAGCAAGAGAAGTATAGAAGTGAGTGGGCCTAGGAGAGGCATTAGCCAAGATAGACTGGGGAAGAGGGGAGGGAATGACTGTCCTTGAGGTCTTAAGAGGGAATCCTAGTTGGGCAGCTCGTTCCTGCTCAATTAGGGAATAAGAGGGTGCATGCGGCCAGTTAAGGGTGCAGGAATGAGGCTTAGAAGAGGCTCAATTGATCAGGCTGTGGCTTTGGCTGCTGTTTCAGCCCAGTTATTTCCTTGAGAGATGTTAGTATTATTTTTTGGTGATCAGGACAATGAATTACAGCTATTTCTGTTGGTAAGAGCAGGGCATTTAAGAGATTGAGTATCTCTTGGTGGCGTTTAATTTGGAGAAAGCCCCCCTTTTTGTACACTGCTGTGTGAGCATGCAGGACTAGGAAGGTATAGCCTTTTTCCTTTTCCTAGTTCTAGAGCTCAGGTGAGGACAATTAGTTTTGCTTTTTGAGCTAAAGTCCCTGAGGACATGGCTTTGGTTTGATTATAGTATGGCTGACTATTGCATACTTTACTTTCTTTGTTTTTTGATTAATGAAGTTACTTTTAGAAATAAAAATATTTGATAAACTATAGCAGAAGTTTTCTCCTCTCTTACCTTTCCACATTTACCAGGGTTATGTTAATTAACAGGTAGAACATAATTTATATACTTGCCTTGCTTTTCTCTTAAAGTCCTTTTCGTTAAGGATGAAGTTTTGATTTATAGCTGACTGACTAATAAAATAGGTTTTAAGTATTATTTGCCTTTCTGGAGAGTCAGGATCTACTTGGGTATATTTTTCATAGCTTCCAGTAGCCTTCTCTGAAATAAAGCAGAGTTATTTTATCTTCCTGAGTTATACTCTGTAACATATTATAATTTACAGGTTTGATGGTACACTTTTTAATTCCTTCTATTAGACAAGCTTCATGTGATCCCTGGCTTTCAGGTTTGCCTGACCACTCTGATAGTTACAGTTTAGATTAACATTTGGAATTGCTACTGCTCCTACTGCCTGTGGGGCAGGTTGTTGGCCCTCAAGTTGGTCTGCGTGGTCCTGTGCTCCAGACTAAATTTGACATTTTTTCCTCGGGAGCACAACATGAGGAAAGAGTGATTTGCATCCCCACCCCCAGTGAATTCAAAGGCTAATACTAGGTTTTTAAATTTTTCCATAATTTTTGAGGGATTCTCTGAGAAGCTCCCTGTTTCTTACATTGTGGTAAGTCAATCATTGAAAAAGGGACATGGACGCTTATAGTTCCATACCCCGATTGGCCAGTTCTCAGAGAGGGCATATTATATCCCCTTTTAAATCCTTTTTTTTAAAATTTCTGGGGTGGTGGTATAAAGGGGACTCCACTGTATGTCCTACTGGACTTGAATAAAGTGGTGGTGCAGTGGGCTTGGAAACCTCTTCCTTTAAAGGAGAAGGGTCTATGGGAGCCTCAGTTCTGGCAAACTCAGGGTCCAGGGTTGGGGGTGGATTATCCTGGAGTCTTTTGGGGCTGCAAGTTTTGGGGCTTTGGTCATCTAATATATTTGTTTCTTTCCCTGCCAAAATCCTGGAGGACTTATCTTTTAACTCTCCCTGAAGATAACAAATTCTTCAGGTCACCCTCATGGCCTTGTCTTGATATAGGGCCACGAAAAGCCAGACACGTGGAATTTCAGGCCACTTGTTTTCCCTTTTGCAAAAGAGATTTAACTGGAGAAAGACACTAAAGCCAAGAGTGCCATTTTGAGGTCATTGCTTTCTGCATTTTAATTTATACTGTAGCCAAGCAGTATTATAATAAAAGATACATTTTTGCCTTTTTAATTTTGTGGTTAGTGGGTCATTTCAGTTTTTAAAGAGACATTCTAGAGGGTTGTCAACCAGGATGTCCATACTCTGAAAGAAGAGAGTGACAGGGATTATTCACTCACTGTGGCCCAGTGTCCTGTGTGTCCATCAGTTGAGGGACTCCCTTGTAAAACCTTTTTGCCCCCAGGCACCCCCAGGGGGAAAGACCTGAGATTAGGGGGACAGGTGATCTGGGGCACCCTCTAACTCCTGAGCTAGACTCAGTGGGCTGGTGAACCAGACTCCTCACCCCAGCAGCTCTGAGCAGAACCTCTGCTCTTCTTCTAACCATGGGGGCAGGAAGTCTTTTGGTAAGCTCCATGCATGACCTGATCTAAAAACTACCACAAACAGAACTTGAAGGGATGGAGGTCTCGCTTGGCTAAGTTTGAGGATTTCCTTTTCTTTGGGGAAGAGAAGTTTGATGTCTTTGAGAGAATAAAGGTTTTTATGAGATTTATTCAAAGGCCATATGCAAAGGAGAAGATGGGCAAGAATATCCTGGGGAATTTTCTCTTGGGAAATGGAAGAGAAAAGGAGGGTCATAGCCAGGGATGATATCTTGATAGGAACAATAATGATGGTCTTGGGAAATCTAAAACCACTGCCCCATAGGAAGTCTCCCTGTGGAAAATTTTAATAAAGACCCAGCACTGAATTTGCATAAAGGACGAAAAGCAGTGGAGAAGAAGAAACAAATATGTGACTAGCCAGGTTTTCTAGTTTTAAGGTGGCCCCCAGGGAGTAAAGAAGATTCCTCCCTATAAGGGGAGTGGGGCATTTAGGGACAAAGAGAAATTGATGGGAAACCAGAATGTCCTCAAGCCTACAAAGGAGAGGGGTAGTGAAGGTTTTAGTTTTGACTTTACCATCAACTCCCATACCTAGGCAAGTCCAACTGGAGGTAGACTCAAAATGGCAGCTCAGAACAGAGTTAAGTGGCTCTATTATTTAATTAAGAAATTAATAATCTTACCTGCCACATCAAATGTCGCCTGAGGCTCCTCTAGGTTGATAGTCAGATGCAAAGTCAGCAGAGCCATAAGTGGTCTGGAGCACCTTCAGTTTTCCTCACTTGCTGTGAGCAGGGCTCGAAGGGCTGATCTGCCCCCCATTTGGGAGGCAGTGCAGTTCCTGGCCCAGTGCCCATGTTGGTGGCACTTGGGGTAAGGCCTTGGTGGGTCCCAAGGTCAGGGATTGTCTTAAGTTTCTGGCTTTCTCTCTGCCAGTGGCCTCTGACCCACAGTTGAAGTGAGGCCCTAGAGGCTGGGAGACATGATTCAGGTGACCTTGAGGGGGCAGGGCACCTTTAACAGTGACTGCAATAAGTTGAGCCTGTTCCCTGGTCGTTTGCTTATGTCTCTTTGCCTTCTCCTCCTCCTCAGACTTGTCCTGATTGTTAAGGACATACAAAATAGTTTCCAATATGTCATTAGTAGGAGTTTGCGAGCCCATGGAGAGCTTTTGTAGCTTTCTTTGAATGTCAGGGGCAGACTGGCTGATGAAATGGTGCCCAACAAAATCTGAATTTCCTGGGAGTCTGGGCCGACGTTGGTTTACTTTTTAGGGCCTCCACTGGCCTCCCCTGGAACAGAGCTGGGTTTTCATCTTTCTCCTGAGTGATCTCCCTTAGCTTATTATAATTAACTGGCTGGGTGTATATTTTCTCATGCCTTTAGCAAACAGGTTTTAAAAGGGGATCATTAAGGTCTACTTTTTTAGTAGAAATTGAGACATGGGCATAACACAAGTGACCCTTTTAGGGCCTTGTTTTGATAGAGAGCTATAAACATCTGGGCATAGGGAATTTCTGACTACTTTCCTTGTCTTTTACAGATTGGAGGATGGTATTGTAATTGAGAGCCCTTTGAGGGGCTATGCTTTCCCATCTTTTAGCTTATAGACTCTTGGTATTTCCCATGTTCTCAGAAAAGGAGATACAGTATCCTCCCTAGTGCCAGTGTGACCATGGAGCTTCCCAACACGCATGAGAGCTGGGCATTTCCCTCTCCGCCTGCCCAATCTCTTGGGAACACAGGGAGTACCATCACTGGGCAACTCTGGCACACTTTTCCTGAGAGATGTCTGGACCTATTCTTCTGGGGGTTTCCCAGCCTTCAAGGAAGAATTCCAGGGGAATGCTCTCAAGGAGTACTTCCTTTCTATCAGCCCAATGTCTTGGGAACATGGGGAGTAAAGTCACTGGACATCCCTGAGTCGAGTCACTGAGCACCCTGGGATGTTCCTCTGTGGGAGATGTCTAGACCTATGCTCCCTATGTGGGGGGACCTGCCCTACCTAAGAGAAGTCTAGGGCAATGCTTATGGGATTACCTTTGTCCTCTAAGTTTTCTGTTTCCTGAGCATAATCTAGAAGAAGAAAAGCTTTACATTTGACTGCAAAGGGTCTCAGTAGAGACCAAATGCTCAAGGCCTGGAGGGAAGACACTCCCATTGGAAAGTACCCAATTCCCATGGGCCTAAACTGGAGGTGACTCCCTAGAATGGTAAAGAATTTCAGGGGTGTCCACCCTAACTTGTTCATATGGAAAGGGGGTGTCCACATTATGGGGAAGGGACTGCATCTGATTGTTGTTCTTAAAGAGGCTGTTGCCTCTGGGTTTTAGGATTTGTCTGGCATAGGAACAGTCTGGTGGATTTAAGTCCTGAGAGATAAAACTTAGTGAGTGCATCTTTTATAGGGTCTCAGATAGGGACATAGGTATTTTGAGACTGCTGTTGGTAAGAGTATGGCATATTGTGGCCATTAGGAATATATAGCTGGAGCTTGTATAAGAGAAACCTCCAGGATACCCTCTAGACTCTATTTGAAATCTCTTAGCCACTGTAACCTTATTTTGTTACCTTTCTTTTCCCTCTTTCGGTCAAAAAGGCATTCTCAATCCCTTGATGCCAGGGCCAGGCTCCTTTCCTGGGAGTGGTGTCCCATGTCACCAGGGAGATTCATTCCTCTGGGAGTCCTGTCCCATGTGAGGGGGAAGTTAATGAATTTATTTGCTGAGTTGGGTTCAGAGAGAGAAAGGCCACATATGAGCAACAAAAGAGGTTCTCTGGATATGTCACTTAGGCATAATTTTAGGAAGGCTTAGCCTCCCATTTACAACCCTCAGTTTCACAAGAGTAAACCTCAAGAACAGGGGCCTGATTTATTAAGTAGGGGGTTCCTAATTTCACATAATATATATTCTGTCCCAAGATAAACAATCAGTGTCTCACATTGTCATCACTTAGTTGTACAATCATCATCACTCTCAATTTTAACAATTATTATAACATAAAACATCCCAGAGCTCTTATCAGCTGCTAATTATTCATCCCCAGTATTACTGTGGTGATGATAAGATATTCCTGTTAAATATAGTCTATATTATGAAATGGGTAGCTTTTCCATGTACCACTCTGTTCTTAACACTTTGTACCTGTGTCATATCTTATAAGTATATCATGCTAACACTTACTTATATTTGCAGCACTACTCTGTGGGTTATGTGCCTTTAAACAACATCTGGCACAGATACTTATAATCCCACTAACAAACCGTAATCACAACTGTCCATCCCCATATCATTAAGTTCACCCTAGTTATCATGGCTGTACATATTAGTTTATCACTCCCCCTTCACTAGCTTTGGTCTATCTCTAGGTCCCCTATATTCTACATTATAAGACACTTATTTTACATTGTTCACAAAGTTCACATTCATGGTAACATACAATATTTCTCCTTTTCTGCCTGGTTTATTTCACTCAGCATTATGTCTTCAAGGTTCATCCATATTGTCATATGTTTCACAACATCATTCCTTCTTACTGCTGCATACTAATCCATCATATGTATATACCACACTTTATTTATCCACTCATCTGTTGAAGGACACTTGGATTGTTTCCATCTCTTGGCAATTGTGTACAATGCCACTATTAACATCGGTGTGCAAATATCTGTTCATGTCACTGCTTTCAGATATTCCAGATACATACTGAGAAGTGAAATTGCTTGGTTGTAAGGTAACTTGATATTTAGTTTTCTGAGGAACCAGCAAACTGTCTACCAGAGTGGCTGTACCATTATACATTCCCACCAGCAATGAATAAGAGTGCCAATTTCTCCACATCCTCTCAGCATTTGTAGTTTCCTGTTTGTTTAATGGCAGCTATTCTTATTGGTGTGAGATGATACCTCATTATGGTCTTGATTTGCATATCCCTAACAGCTAACGAAGATGAACACTTCTTTCATGTGTGTTTAGCCATTTGTATTTCCTCTTCAGAGAAATCTTTTCATATCTTTTGCCTGTTTATAATTGGGCTGTTTGTACTATTGTCATTGAGTTGTAAGATTTCTTTATATATACAAGATATCAGTCTCATCAGATACATGTTTTCCAAATATTTTCTCCCATTGAGTTGACTGCCTCTTTACCTTTCTGACAAATTCCTTTGAGGTACAGAAGCTTTAATTCTGAGGAGTTCCCTTTTATCTATTTTTTCTTTTGTTACTTGTGCTTTAGGTGCAGTGTCTAAGAAGTGACTTCCTAATACTAGGTCTTGAAGAAGTTTCCCTACATTATCTTCCAGGAGTTTTATGGTTCTTTCTCTTATATTGACGTCTTTGATCCACTTTGAGTTAGTTTTTGTATAGGGTGTGAGGTGGGGTCCTCTTTCATTCTTTTTGACATGGATACCCAGATCTCCCAGCCCCATTTGTTGAAGAGACTTTTATGTCCCAGTTCAGTGGATTTGGGGGCCTTATCAAAAATCAGTTGACTAGATATCAGGGTCTATTTCTGAACACTTGATTCAATTCCATTGATCAGAATGTCTATCTTTGTGCAAATATTATGCTGTTTTGACTACTGTGGCTTTATAATAGGCTTCAAAATCAGGAAGTGTAAGTCCTCCCACTTTGTTTTTCTTTTTTAGAATGTTTTAAGCAATTTGAGTCCCCTCTCCCTTCCTAATAAATTGGATAACTAGCTTTTCCAAGTCTGCAAAGTAGGTTGCTGGAATTTTGATTGGAATTTCATTGAATCTGTAGATCAGTTTGGGTAGTATTCACATCTTAATGATGTTTAGCCTTCCTATCCATGATCATGGAATATCTTTCCATCTTTTTAGGTCCCCTTTTATTTCTTTTAGTAAAGTTATGTAGTTTTTTGTGCCAAGGTCTTTTACATCCTTGGTTAAGTTTATTCCTAGGTACTTGGGTTTTTTTAGTTGCTATTATGAATGGAATTTTTTTCTTGAGTGCCTCTTCAGTTAGGTCATTTCTACTGTATAGGAACATTAACAATTTTTGTGCATTAATCTTGTATCTCTCCACTTTGCTGAATTTGTTTATTAGCTCAAGTAGCTGTGTTGTTGATTTCTCAGGATTTTCCAAATATGCAATCATATCATCTGCAAATAATGATAGTTTTACTTCTTCCTTTCCAATCTGGATGCATTTTATTTTTTTGTCTTGCCAGATTGCTCTGGCTAGAACTTCTAGCAAAATGTTGAATAATAATGGTAACAGCAGGTATCCTTGTCTCATTCTCTATCTTAGAGGGAAGGCTTTCAGTCTCTCCCTGTTGAGTTCTATGCTGGCTGTGGGTTTTTCACATATACCCTTTATCATATTGGGGATGTTTCTCTCAATTTCTACCTTTTGAAGTGATTTTACCAAAAAAAAAAAAAAGATGCTGAATTTTGTTGAATGCTTTTTCAGCATTATTGAGATGATCATTTGATTTTTCCCTTTTGATTTGTTGATGTGTTGTGTTACATTGGTTGATTTTCTTATGTTGAACAACTCTTTCATGCCTTGGATGAATCCCACTTAGTCATTGTGTATGATTTTTTTATGTGCCTTTGGATTTGATTTGCAAGTATTTTATTGAGAAATTTTGCATCTTTTTCATTAGGGAGATTGGCCTGTAGGTTTCTTTTCTTGTAGCATCTTTATCTGGTTTTGGTCTTAGAGTGATGTTGGCTTTATAAAATGAGTTAGGTAGTGTTGCATTTTCTTCAATTTTTTTGCAAGAGTTTGAGCAGGAATGGTGTCAGTTCTTTTTGGAACGTTTGGTAGAATCCCCCTGTGAAGCCATCTTGTCCTGAGTTTTTATTTCTAGTTAGTTTTTTGATGACTGATTGGATCTCTTTGCTTGTAATTGGTGTGTTGAGGTCTTCTATTTCTTCTTGGGTCAGTCTAGGCTGTTCATGTTTCTAGGAAGTTATCAATTTCCTCTAAATTGCCTTGTTTGTTGGCACAAAGTTATTCACTATATCCTCTTATGATTTTTAAAATTTCTTCAGGATCCACAGTAATGTCCTTCCTCTCATTTATGATTTTGTTTATTTGGGTCTCCTTTCTTTTTGACTTTGTCAGTCTATCAGAGGCTTTATCAATCTTGCTGATCTTCTCAAAGAACCAATTTTTGGTTTTCTTTATTCTCTCTATTGTTTTCTTTGTTCTCAATATCATTTATTTCTGCTTCAATCTTTGTTGTTTCTTTTATTCTACTTGCTTTAGGGTTAAATTGCTGATCATTCTCTAGCTTCTTCAGTTGTTCCATTAGTTCTTTGATTTTGGCTCTTTCTTCATTTTTAATGTATGCATTTAGAGCTATAAATTTTCCCTTCAACACCACCTTTCCTACATCCCATAGGTTTTGATATGTTTGTGTTCACGTTTTCATTCACCTCTAGATATTTAGCAATTTTCTTGCAATTTTTTTTGACTCACTGATTATTTAGGAGTGTGTTGTTTAACCTCCACATATTTGTGAATGTTCTGTTTCCTTAATGGTTATTGAATTCTAGTTGCATTCCCTTGTGGTCAGAGAATGTGCTTTGAATAATTTCAATCTTTTTAAACTTACTGAGGCTTATTTTAAGCCCCAGCGTATGATCTATCCTGGAAAACATTCCATGAGCACTATAGAAGAATGTATACTCTGGTAATTTGGGATGTGATGGTCTCTATAAATCTGTTAAGTCCAATTCATTTATCACAGTGTTTAGGTTCTCAATTTCCTTATTGGTTCTCTGTATGGTTGTTCTATCTATAGAAGAGAGTGGTATATTGTAATCTCCCATGATTATCATAGGAAAGTCTAACACTTCCTTCAGTTTTGCCAATATTTGTCTCATGTACTTTGGAGAACCTTGATTGGGTGCATAAACATTTACAATTATTTCTTCTGGTTGACTTGCCCTTTTATTAGTATATAATGTCCTTCTTTGTCTCTTATGACATTTTTGCATTTAAAATCTGTTTTACCTGATATTAGTATTGCTATCCCTGCTTTCTTTTGGCTGTAGCTTGCATCAGATATTTTTTCCATCCTTTCATGCTCAATCTCTTTGTGTCACTGGATCCAGGATGAGTCTCTTGTAAACAGCATATTGATGGTTCCTACTTCTTAATCCATTCTGCCAATCTGTATGTTTTAATTGGGGATTTTATTCCATTCACATTTAATATTACTTCTGGGAAGGCAGTTCTTGAAACAGCTACCTTATCCTTTGGTTTTTAGTTGTCAGAGCTATTTTTCCCCCTCTCTCTTTATTTCCTTTAAGTTAACCTTACAAATACTCTTCAGTTCAGTGCTCTGCTCCAGGACTCTCTCTCCTTTCTTTTTTTCCTTAGCTGTTAGAGGAATGCTAGGTGCATTCCATTGTGGTCAGAGAATGTGCTTTGAATAATTTCAATCTTTTTAAATTTACTGAGGCTTATTTTAAGCTCCAGCATATGATCTATCCTGGAGAACATTCTGTGAGCACTATAGAAGAATGTATACCCTGGTAATTTGGGATGTGATGCTCTCTATAAATCTGTTAATTCTAATTCATTTATCACAGTGTTTAGGTTCTCTCTTTAGTGTTTCTTGCAGGGTAGGTCTCCTGTTAACAAATTCTGTCAGCATTTGTTTGTCTTGAAAATTTTAAACTCTCCCTCAATTTTGAAGGACAGCTTTGCTGGATAAAAATTCTTGGATGGCAATTTTTCCCTTTCAGAATTTTAAATATATCATGCCACTGCCTTTTTGCCTCTATGGTGCCCAGTGAATAGTCAATACTTAGTATTATCTTGTTTCCATTGTATGTGGTCAATTGCTTCTCTCTTGCTGCTTTCAGAACTTTCTCCTTTTCAGCATTTGACAATCTGATCAGAATATGTCTCAGAGTGGACATATTTGGATTTTTCTATTTGGAGTTCATTGAGTATCTTTGAATTGCATATTTATGTCATTTAGAAGGGTTGGGAATTTTCCCCCAACAATGTCTTCAAATACTCTTCCTAACCCTTTACTCTTCTCTTCCACTCCTGGAGCACCAACGATTGTTATATTTATGCACTTCATGTTGTCCATCATTTCCCTGAGGACCATTTCAATTTTTTTAAAATTTTTTTCCACCATTTGTTCTTTTGTGCATTCACATGCCATTGCCTTGTCCTCAAGCTCGCTTATACTTTACTCTGCCTCTTCATATCGGCTGTTGTATGTTCTCAAGAATATTTTTAGTTTCATCAACACTATCCTTTATTTCCATGAGATGTGCTATTTTTACACATTTACTCTTTCAAATGCTTCTTTATGCTCTTCTACGGTCTTCCTGATGTCCTTTTATTATTATTATTATTATTTTTAATCTTCATTTTATTGAGATATATTCACATACCATGCAGTCATACAAAACAAATAGTACATTCGATTGTTCACAGTACCATTATGTATTTGTACATTCATCAATTAAATCAATCCCTGACACTTTCATTAGCACACACACAAAAATAACAAGAATAATAATTAAAGTGAAAAAGAGCAACTAAAGTAAAAAAGAACACTGGGTACCTTTGTCTGTTCATTTGTTTGTTTCCTTCCCCTATTTTTCTACTCATCCATCCATAAACTAGACAAAGGGGAGTGTGGTCCTTATGCTTTTCCCAATCCCATTGTCACCCCTCATAAGCTACATTTTTATACAATTGTCTTCGAGATTCATGGGTTCTGGGTTGTAGTTTGATAGTTTAAGGTATCTACCACCAGCTACCCCAATTCTTTAGAACCTAAAAAGGGTTGTCTAAATTGTGTGTAAGAGTGCCCACCAGAGTGACCTCTCGGCTCATTTTGGAATCTCTCTGCCACTGAAGCTTATTTCATTTCCTTTCACATCCCCCTTTTGGTCAAGAAGATGTTCTCTGTCCCACGATGCCACGTCTACATTCCTCCCCGGGAGTCATATTCCACGTTGCCAGGGAGATTCACTCCCCTGGGTGTCTGATCCTACGTAGGGGGGAGGGCAGTGATTTCACCTTTCAAGTTGGCTTAGCTAGAGAGAGAGGGCCACATCTGAGCAACAAAGAGGCATTCGGGAGGAGGCTCCTAGGAACAATTATAGGGAGGCCTAGCCTCTCCTTTGCAGCAACCGTCTTCCCAAGGGTATAACCTATGGTACAGGGCTCAACCCATCAAACCACCAGTTCCCTATGTCTGTGGTCATGTTAGCAACCATCAAGGTGGGGTAGGCGAATACCCCTGCATTCTCCACAGGCTCCTCAAGGGGGCACTACATCTTTTTTTTCTTTTTTTCTTTTTTTTTTTTTAACCATTTATTCCTTTTTATATCAACTGTATGGAAAAAAAATTATAAAAAAAAAAAGAAAAACATACAATAAAAGAACATTTCAAAGAGACCATAACAAGGGAGTAAGAAAAAGACAACTAACTTAAGATAACTGCTTTACTTACAACCTGTTCCTACTTTACCCCTAGAAAGTTACATAATATAGCAACATTTCTGTGAACTTGTTCCTACTATATCCATCAGAAATTAACAGACCATAATCATTCCTGGGCATCCCCAGAACGTTAAATAGCATATCTGTTCTTCTTGGATTACTGTTCCCCCTTCCTTAATTGCTCTCTATTGCTAGTTCCCCTACATTCTACATTATAAACCATTTGTTTTACATTTTTCAAAGTTCACATTAGTGGTAGCATATAATATTTCTCTTTCTGTGCCTGGCTTATTTCGCTCAGCATTATGTCTTCAAGGTTCATCCATGTTGTCATAAGTTTCACGAGGTCGTTCCTTCTTATTGCCATGTAGTATTCCATTGTGTGTATATACCACATTTTACTTATCCACTCATCTGTTGAAGGACATTTGGGTTGTTTCCATCTCTTGGCAATTGTGAATAATGCTGCTATGAACATTGGCGTGCAGATATCTGTTCATGTCACTGCTTTCCGATCTTCCGGGTATATACCGAGAAGTGCAATCACTGGATCGAATGGAAACTTTATTTCTAATTTTCTAAGGAACTGCCAGACTGACTTCCAGAGTGGCTTAACCATTATACAGTCCCAGCAACAATGAATAAGAGTTCCAATTTCTCCACATCCCCTCCAGCATTTGTAGTTTCCTGTTTGTTTAATGGCAGCCATTCTAATCGGTGTTAGATGGTATCTCATTGTGGTCTTAATTTGCATCTCTCTAATAGCTAGTGAAGCTGAACATTTTTTCATGTGTTTCTTGGCCATTTCTATTTCTTCTTCAGAGAACTGTCTTTCATATCTTTTGCCCATTTTGTAATTGGGATCTCTGTACTATTCTCATTGAGTTGTAGGATTTCTTTATATATGCAAGATATCAGTCTTTTGTCAGATACATGGTTTCCAAAAATGTTTTCCCATTGAGTTGGCTGCCTCTTACCTTTTTGAGAAATTCCTTTGAGGAGCAGAAACTTCTAAGCTTGAGGAGTTCCCATTTATCTATTTTTTCTTTTGTTGCTTGTGCTTTGGGTGTAAAGTCTAGGAAGTGGCCGCCTAACACAATGTCTTGAAGATGTCTTCCTACATTATCTTCTAGGAGTTTTATGGTACTTGCTTTTATATTGAGATCTTTGGTTCATTTTGAGTTAATTTTTGTGTAGGGTGTGAGGTAGGGGTCCTCTTTCATTATTTTGGATATGGATATCCAACTCTCCCAACCCCATTTGTTGAAAAGACCATTATGACTCAGTTCAGTGGCTTTGGGGGCCTTATCAAAGATCAGTCGGCCATAGATCTGAGGGTCTCTCTCTGAATTCTCAACTTGATTTCATTGATCTATATGTCTATCTTTGTGCCAGTACCATGCTGTTTTGACAACTGTGGCTTTATAATAAGCTTCAAAGTCAGGCAGTGTAAGTCCTCCCACTTGGTTTTTCTTTTTTAGAGTGTCTTTACAATTCGAGGCATCTTCCCTTTCCAAATAAATTTGATAACTAGCTTTTCCAAGTCTGCAAAGTAGGTTGATGGAATTTTGATTGGGATTGCATTCAATTTGTAGATGAGTTTGGGTAGAATTGACATCTTAATGACATTTACCCTTCCTATCCATGAACATGGAATATTTTTCCATCTTTTAAGGTCCACTTCTATTTCTTTTAGTAGAGTTACATAGTTTTCTTTGTATAGGTCTTTTACATCTGCGGTTAAGTTTATTCCTAGGTACTTGATTTTTTTTTAATTGCTATTGAAAATGGTATCTTTTTCTTGAGTGTCTCTTCAGTTTGTTCATTTCTAGCATATAGAAACATTACTGACTTATGCGCATTAATCTTGTATCCGGCTACTTTGCTAAATTTGTTGATTAGCTATAGTAGCTGTATAGTCGATTTCTCAGGGTTTTCCAGATATAAGATCATATCTGCAAACAATGACAGTTTTACTTCTTCTTTTCCAATGTGGATGCCTTTTATTTCTTTGTCTTGCCGGATTGCCCTGGCTAGCACTTCCAGCACAATGTTGAATAACAGTGGTGACAGCGGGCATCCTTGTCTTGTTCCTGATCTTAGAGGGAAGGCTTTCAGTCTCTCACCATTGAGTACTATGCTGGCTGTGGGTTTTTCGTATATGCTCTTTATCATATTGAGGAAGTTTCCTTCAATTTCTACCTTTTGAAGTGTTTTTATCAAAAACGGATGTTGGATTTTGTCAAATGCTTTTTCAGCATCTATTGAGATGATCATTTGATTTTTCCCTTTTTAATTTTTAACGTGTTGTAATACATTGATTGATTTTCTTATGTTGAACCATCCTTGCATGCCTGGAATGAACCCCACTTGGTCATAGTGTATGATTTTTTTAATGTGTCTTTGGATTCAATTTGCAAGTATTTTGTTGAGGATTTTTGCATCTATATTCATTAGGGAGATTGGCTGTTAGTTTTCCTTTTTTGTAGCATCTTTGCCTGGTTTTGATATTAGATTGATGTTAGCTTCATAAAATGAGTTAAGCAGTCTTCCATTTTCTTCAATGTTTTGAAAGAGTTTGAGTAAGATTGGTGTCAGTTCTTTCTGGAAAGTTTGGTAGAATTCCCCTGTGAAGCCATCTGGCCCTTGGCATTTATTTGTGGAAAGATTTTTGATGATTGATTGGATCTCTTTGCTTGTGATGGGTTGATTGAGGTCTTCTATTTCTTCTCTGGTCAGTCTAGGTTGTTCATATGTTTCCATGAGATTGTCCATTTCCTCTACATTATCCAGTTAGTTGCCATACAGTTATTCATAGTATCCTCTTATGATTTTTTTTTAATTTCTTCAGGATCTGCAGTTATGTCACCCTTTTCATTCATTATTTTGTTTATATGGGTCTTCTCTCTGTTTGATTTTGTCAGTCTAGCTAGGGGCTTGTCAATCTTGTTGATCTTCTCAAAGAACCAACTTTTGTTGATATTTATCCTCTCTATTGTTTTTTTGTTCTCTATGTCATTTATTCCTGCTTTAATCCTTGTTATTTCTTTTCTTGTACTTGGTTTAGGATTGGTTTGCTGTTCATTTCTAGCTTCTTCTGTTGATCCATTAGTTCTTTGATTTTGGCTCTTTCTTCCTTTTTAATATATGCGTTTAGTGCTATAAATTACCCCCTCAGCACTGCTTTTGCTGCATCCCATAGGTTTTGGTATGTTGTGTTTTCATTTTCATTCGTCTCTATATATTTAGCAATTTCTCTTGCTATTTCTTCATTAACCCACTGATTGTTTAGGAGTGTGTTGTTTACCCTCCAGGTATTTGTGAATTTTCTAAGTCTCTGATGGTTATTGACTTCTAATTGTATTCCATTGTGGTCAGAGAATGTGCTTTGAATAATTTCAATCTTTTTAAATTTACTGAGGCTTGTTTTATGTCCCAGCATATGATCTATTCTGGAGAAAGTTCCGTGAGCACTAGAAAAGTATGTGTATCCTGGTGATTTGGGATGTAATGTTCTGTATATGTCTGTTAAATCTAATTCATTTATCAGATTGTTTGGGTTTTCAATTTCCTTATTGGTCCTCTGTCTGGTTGATCTATCTATAGGAGAGAGTCATGTGTTGAATTCTCCCACAATTATTGTGGAAAAATCTATTGCTTCCTTTAGTTTTGCCAGTGTTTCTCTCATGTATTTTGTGGCACCTCGATTGGGTGCATAGACATTTATGATTCTTATTTCTTCTTGTTGAATTGCCCCTTTTATTAGCATGTAGTGGCCTTCTTTGCCTCTGAAAACATCCCTGCATTTAAAGTCTGTTTTATCTGAGATTAATATTGCTACACCTGCTTTCTTTTGGCGGTAGCTTGCATGAAATATTTTTTTCCATCCTTTCACTTTCAATTTCTTTGTGTCCCTGTGTCTAAGATGAGTCTCTTGTATGCAACATATTGATGGTTCATTTTTTTGATCCATTCTGCAAATCTATATCTTTTAATTGGGGAGTTTAATCCATTTACATTCAACGTTATAACCGTGAAGGCATTTCTTGAATCAGCCATCTTATCCTTTGGTTTATGTTTGTCATATTTATTTTTCCCCTCTGTCTATTAATATCCTTTATTGTACCCATACCGAATCTCTTTAGTACTGAACCTTTCTCCAAGTCTCTCTGTCCTTTCTTTGTTTCTCTGTCTGTAGGGCTCCCTTTAGTATGTCCAGTAGGGCAGGTCTCTTGTTAGCAAATTCTCTCAGCATTTGTTTGTCTGTGAAAAATTTAAGCTCTCCCTCAAATTTGAAGTAGAGCTTTGCTGGATAAAGTATTCTTGGCTGGAAATTTTTCTCACTCAGAATTTTAAATATATCGTGCCACTGCCTTCTCGCCTCCATGGTGGCTGCTGAGTAGTCACTACTTAGTCTTATGCTGTTTCCTTTGTATGTGGTGAATTGCTTTTCTCTTGCTGCTTTCAGAACTTGCTCCTTCTCTTCTGTGTTTGATAGTGTGATCAGTATATGTCTCAGAGTGGGTTTATTTGGATTTATTCTATTTGGGGTTCGCTGAGCATTTATGATTTGTGTATTTATGTTGTTTTGAAGAATTGGGAAGTTTTCCCCAACAATTTCTTTGAATACTCTTCCTAGACCTTTACCCTTTTCTTCCCCTTCTGGGACACCAATGAGTTTTGTATTTGGACGTTTCATATTATCTATCATATCCCTGAGATCCATTTCGATTTTTTCAATTTTTTCCCCATTCTTTCTTTTATGCTTTCATTTTCCATTCTGTCATCTTCGAGGTCACTGATTCATTGTTCAACTTCCTCTAGTCTTGTACTATGAGTGTCCAGAATCTTTTTAATTTGGTCGACAGTTTCTTTAATTTCCATAAGATCATCCATTTTTTTATTTAGTCTTGCAATGTCTTCTTTATGCTCCTCTAGGGTCTTCTTGATTTCCTTTGTCTCCCGTACTATGGTCTCATTGTTCATCTTTAGTTCTTTGAGTAGCTGCTCTAGGTGCTGTGTCTCTTCTGGTATTTTGATTTGGGTGCTTGGGCTTGGGTTATCCATATCGTCTGGTTTTTTCATATGCTTTATAATTTTCTGTTGTTTTTGGCCTCGTGGCATTTGCTGAACTTGATAGGGTTCTTTTAGGATTTGTAGACCAATTGAAGTCCTTATCTCTAATTTATCAGATCTGCAGCTTCGTGGAGTACACTTTCTCTAACTAACCAGCAGGTGGCGTCCACGAGCTACCTGTTCTCCACAAGCTAGTTCTCCCCTGCTTAGCCTTTTTGGTGAGTGGGGGAGTGAGTCTTGTGGGGTCCAATTGGTGTACCAAGCTTGCGTGTGTAGTTGGTTTTGCCTGCCCTGTATATGGGGAGTGTTTCTGGGCAGTCAGGGAGGTGGGGGTGGCTCTAACAATCAAATCTCCCTGGTGATCCTAGAGTTTTAAGGCTGCTGCAATAGTCTAATCCTTCAGTTCAGTCCTGCCACAGTTTGTCTCTGCCACTGACCCACAAGTCCTTAGTATTGGCGTATGGCTCCTGAGACTTGCAAGTGGGCCCCTCTTCCAGGCCGTGCACCCCCTGGTCCTCTGTTGAGGGATGACTGTGCTATGTCACAGGTGAGTGCCATCCCCCCAGAGCAGTTCTGGGCTGCTGGGCTGTGTAGGGAGGCTCCCAGTTTGCTGAAATGATGGCTGATTGGGGCTTTGTTAATTCACACTGCTCTCCCTTCCCAACTCTGGGACAATCAGCTGAGGTTGCAGGGAAGGCTAATGTCCACGCCCAGTTTTGTGGTGTGTGCCTGTTATTTGAAGCAGTTCCGTCACACTGGGTTGTCTGGGGCAGTTCTGGGCTATGGGGCTGGTGATGGGCAGGAGTGTTTCCTGTCCACCAGGATGATGGCTGTGAGCGGACACCCCCCTTTTCTTGGGAAGTTGTGGTGTTTAGTGAATTTTCTCAGCCACTGGATTATTGCTTTTTGTCTCAGAGCTCTCCTAGTTCTGCTCTTGACTTGACCTGCCCAAATTGCAGGTCTTTGAAGGTTTCTGTATTGGGCTTCTTAGAGTAATTGTTTTAGAAAAAGAAAAAACGATTAAAAAAAAAAAAGGGCCCTCCTCAGAGATCTAATGGGTTATTGAAATGCTAAGAGACAAAGCAACCAGGGCCATTAAGGAAAGGTCCACAGGGCAGAGAGATCAGCTTTTCTTCGGGATTTGCATATGCGCTTCAGGGCCTGGGCTCCGGCCTGAGCTCTGCCCTTCCCCCTTCTATGTTCATCAGAACTCCAAAAATCCTCCGCTTTTATTTTGGAGTTTTTCGTGTTGTTTTTTTTTCTATGCCTGTCTCCTCTCTGCTGGGCTGGCTGCTCTCAGATTCTCTGGTGTCTGTTCTCCGTCTATCTATGGTTGTAGTTTGGATCAGTAGAATGAGTTTCTGATAAGGGCTGCCACTGCAGTTCTCCCTTCTCCTTCCCGGAGCTGACAGCCCCTCCTCCCACGGGACTGAGCCTGGCAGGGAGGGGTGTGGGTCCCCTGGCCACAAAAACTTACCGATTTCGCTGATCTCAGCAGTTCCACGTTTTCATGAGTGTTGTATGAAGTATGCCCATAGTCAGATTGCTCTGTGGTGTCCAGTCCACGCAGTTCCTGGCTTTCTACCTACTTTCCTGGAGGAGTAACTAAAACATACAGCTCACCAGTCTGCCATCTTGCCCCACCCGTCTCATTTGCTTTCACATCCCCCTTTTGGTTAAGAAGATGTTCTCCATCCCACAATGCCGGGTCTACATTCCTCCCCGTCTCCCTCATATTGGAAGGACAGTTTTGCCGGATATAGGATTCTTGGTTGGTGGATTCTCTCTTTCAGTATCTTAAATATATCACCCCACTTCCTTCTTGCCTCCATGGTTTCTGCTGAGAAATCTGCACATAGTCTTATCAAGCTTCCTTTGTATGTGATGGATCTCTTTTCTATTGCTGCTTTCAGGATTCTCTTTTTGTCTTTGATGTTTGATAATCTGATATTTAAGTTTCTTGGTGTAGGTCTATTCAGATCTATTCTGTTTGGGGTATGCTGCTCTTCTTGGATCTGTAATTTTATGTCTTTCATTAAGAGATGGGAAATTTTCATTGATTATTTCCTCTATTATTGCTTCTGCCCCTTTTCCCTTCTCTTCTCATTCTGGGACACCCATGACATGTACAGTCATGCATTTCATGTTGTCATTCAATTCCCTGAGACATTGCTCATATTTTTCCATTCTTTTCCCTATCTGTTCTTTTTGTGTAGGATTTCAGGTGTCTTTTTCTCCAGTTCCTGAGTGTTTTCTTCTGCCTCTTGAGATCTGCTGTTGTATGTCTCCAATGCGTTTTTCATATCTTGTGTTGTGCCCTTCATTTCCATAGATTCTGCCAGTTGTTTTTTCAAACTTTTGATTTCTACCTTATATTCACCCAGTGTTTTCATTATACACTTCATCTCTTTTGCCATATTTTCTCTAAACTTTTTGAGTTGATTTAGCATTAGTTGTTTAAATTCCTGTTTCTCAATTGAAGTGTAAGTTTGTTCCTTTGACTGGGCCATAACTTCATTATTTTTGGTGTAGGTTGCAGTTTTCTATTGTGTAGGCATCTGGTTTCCCTGGTGTTCTAGTTTGCTAATGCTGCTGGAATGCAGAACCCCAGAAATGGGTCAGCTTTTATAAAGGGGGTTTATTTGGTTATAAAGTTACAGTCTTAAGGCCATAAAGTGTCCAAGGTAAGTCATCAACAATCGGGTACCTTCACTGGAGGATGGCCAATGGTGTTTGGAAAACCTCTTTTAGCTGGGAAGGCACGTAGCTGGTGTCTGCTCCAAAGTTCTGGTTTCAAAATGGCTTTCTCCCAGAATGTTCCTCTCTAGGCTGCAGTGCCTCAAAAATGTCACTCTTAGTTGCTCTTGGGGTGTTTGTTCTCTTTTAGCTTCTCTGGAGCTAGAGTCTGCTTTCAATGGCCGTCTTTAAACTGTCTGTCATCTGCAGCTCCTGTGCTTTCTTCAAAGCATCCCTCTTGGCTATAGCAAGCTCACTCCTTCTCTCTGATCTTATATAGTGGGCCAATAATTTAATTCAGACCCACCCAATGGGCGAGCCAACACCTCCATGGAAATTATCCAGCATCATCACCCACAGTTGGGTGGGGCAAATTCCAAGGAAATACTCAAAGAATTACAATGTAATTAACACTGATAGGTCTGCCCACACAAGATTACATCAAAGATAATGGCATTTGAGGGGACATAATGCATTCAACTGGCACACCTAGTTACCCCAATCAGGTATTCCCAGACCAGAACAGGCTCAGATCTCAGAAGGGGACAATATTCAGTATCAGGTCTCCCTGAGGGTGTGTCTTAGAATATTGACACACCCTGTGAGACATCAAGCCACTGTGCTTTTCCTAACCTGCCCAGGAGGTGACATCTGTCAGCCTGTAACTCCTGACTGGTGTAAGGAGGTGTGGCCTCCTTAGTCCTTAGTTTCTGTTTTGGCTTTTCCCCCAGGCTCTGGGGTCTGGTTCTGAATGGGATGTTGGTAGTAGGGCTCCTTCCTCTTAGGGAAGATACACCCCCTTAGGGAGTTTTCATTTGCATTTAAGTAGGCTCTTTGTATCTCTGACTCTGCTATCTCCACCCTTGTCTGGGTCAGAAAGCTGTGAAGCAAAAACAGCTGTGGTTTTCTCCATTGAGAGAGAAAAAGGGACAGAAAGTCCCCCTTCAGGGCCATTCCATGGTCCCCCCAGCTTCACCCACTGGCCAGAGATAGCACTCGGTCCTCTGGGCTCCCCCTCCTGACACAGAGATGTCCTGTCCTCTAGTTCCTGAATCCTTTATTCTGCCTCTTGAGATCTGTTGTTGTATGTCTCCATTGTGTTTTTCATCTCTTGTATTATGTCTTTCGTTTTCATAAGTTCTGCCAATTTTTTCAAACTTTTGATTTCTTCCTTCTGTTTGCCCAATGTCTTCTTTATATCCTTCACATACTTTGCCATATTTTACCTCAACTTGTTAATTTGATTTTTGAATTGATTAAGAATATTTGCTTGAAGATATTTTATTAGTTTTTCACTCATTTGAATTGCAAGTTTGTTCCTTTGACTGGGTCATATCTTTGTTTTTTCCTAATGTGACTCCTTTAAGTTTTTGTGGTCTAGGCATCTGGTTTCCTTGATTATCACAATAAGATTTTCCAAGACTAGAAACGCCCAGGTCTCAGGACGAATGTGTAATCAATATGATGTTTCCCTGTGTGTAAGACCTAGCAGGTTGTCAGACTTTACTGTGAGGCCTCTAGACTCTGTGCTTTTCCTATCCTGTCCAGCAGGCAGTGCTGTCAGCCAGCAGCTCTCCACTGGTATAAAGAGGTGTGGTCCCTTTAATTCTCAGCAGACCCTGTCTTGGTCAGGGGCCAAGGGTGTCAGAAGACAAGCCCATGTTTTTTCTGCCCTGCCGTCCCCAGGCCCTGGGGACCCAACTCTCCAAGGGAGGGCAGATACCCAAGCTGGGCCCTGCCCCCCCTTTTCTTGGGGAAAGATATACCCTTTACGGAATTATCTCCTACAGTTTAATTCCCCCTTTGTCTCTCTGACTGTCTTAACTCACCCTTGCCTGGGTCAGCACTGACAATTGAAAATGCCTGAAGCATCCTCTTATGAGCTACTTAGAATAGGAGAACAAAAAGGGAAAAGAGAGAAAGCCCCTTTTCAGAACCAGTCCCCAGCCCCCCTGTTTTGCCACTTGATCATTGTTAATAACTGGTTCTCTGTGCCCCTTTTCTTGGGACACAGTTGTTTTCCAGTATTCTGAGCTCAGCCATCTCCAAAAGCCTCTGTTTTTATTTATTTATTTTTTTTCCATCAGCCCCACCTCCTCTCTGCCAGAAGAGACCTCAGGGTTCCTATCCTGCTTGCTCTGGGTTTATCTGTGCTTGTAGCTTGTATTCATTAGTCCAAATTTGTTGATTAAAACTACAGTTGGAGATTGGTTGAGTTACTTTCCCTCACCTCGGGTAGCCTGCTTCTTTTTTCCACTGGGAAATGTTACAACTCAGCCTGCCCTGCTGGTGGGGGAGGGGTGCCAGCTTCACAGTTTGGGGAGCTTTATTTACAGTTCTATGCTGTGATCTCACCCTTTCCAGGCTGATGTATGATGTGTGTTCAGTCACGGATGTCCCCCAATAGTTGTTCCAGACTATTTACTAGTTGTTCCTGGCTATTTACTAGTTGCTGTAGAGGACTAACTAAATTCCACACCTTTCTATGCTGCCATCTTGCCCCACCTCACTTCTGTTACCTTTTGAAGATTATAGCACTTAAAGTATTTTTGCTTCTATGTATAAAGTTTGAAAAATCATTTTTTTCATAAAATACAAGAACAACCAATTTCACCATTGAGTAAAATTAAAAACTGGTATTCCTTTTAAAATTAGTCCTAAGTGGCATTTAGGAATTTAGTTGTAGGCTGCTGTGATGACATCATGACAAAGGTTGGGTCTAGTTTTGTTTTGGTTTTCTTTTCACCATCTGGTGTTCATGGATTAAGTTTTGGAAATGATCCAATTGTAAGGCAGAATCTTTTTGAATTCCACCACTGGTGTGATCCTTGAATTAGATGCTGGAGGTTGAGGCACAGTTTGTCAGATCGATGCCAACTACCTAGTAGTTATCAAGGTAAAAAAATTCACTGTCTCCTACTTGGTATTCCATTCCCTGGAAATCCATTCAGTATTGAAACATTCCTCCAGTTCCACCAAATCCTTTCACAAACCATGATCCTTCTTATGACTTATCTGTGACAAGTTTCAATGTAGCTCTGAATATTTTATAATTGTTGGCAAATCATTCCAGCAGGGGCATGTTTTCAATCAGCTCATGTTCCTGTCCTGTCTCTTTGTCTGTGAAATGAGATTTATCCTTCTCTTGTTATGGAGTTAGAGAATTTTCTCTTCTGTGCCTTGGCAATGAAGAACGTATCTCATTTTATATGGATTTTCATAGACTGTTAGAATATCTACAGCTCTTGTTTTTAAAGCTTCTCATTTATCTTCAACTCCAAAACAGTACTTGCCCATTTCCTGTTTTGATTTCATAAAAGTATCATCCTATTAATTGCTTCTCTTGAATAAATTTCGTGTTGGAGAGAAAGAACTCCAGTAGATAACTTAATAGCTTGGTTGAATCCATTTTCATTACCATAGGAGATACCAACTAATTTTAAACCTTTTGATTGCAACCTCTGATCAAACATATCAGATTGCCTTCATTCAGTTTTAAAGCCAGCTGATCCAGCTAAAATGAGAACAGCAACATTCACTTTATCGCCAGAAATAAACAGCTGCCCAGCAGTCTCAGCTACTTTTGGGACACAGTTCTGTCATTTCCATTTTTAAATGGGCAAAATGCAAGGCAGACTGACCTCCTCTACTGTTTCTTTCTTTAGGAGATCCACAGTGAATCTGTGCAAGACTTCTCTTGTATTTCCTTGGAGTGTGCCAAAAAGCACACCACTACTATCTATTACAGTGAAGCGAAACTCGCTATCATCTGAAAGCAGTGCTGTAAGTACCTCTGCATGGAATTTATTGGCACACAAATACTATGATGCATTAATTGGTTTGAAAGCTCAAAGTCAATGTCCATTTTCGTTTCCTCTCCTTCTTCCATTATAATTGTTCCACAGCAAACAACCAGACCATTTGGAGGTACTTTGTTATAAAGTTTCAATCTTTGTTGTTCAGATGTAATGGCTCCCAGGACTGAAAGGCGGCTTACTTGGGAATTAATGTTAGATGCAGTTCCAAACTCATCTGTTAACATTTTTGCCACTCGTGACATCTGGTCTTTGGGAGGAATGATCAATGAAATCATCCTTGGGCTATTGTTCCAAGTGGGGGAAGGACTCCTTCTTGAGCCAACTGTGCAGACCCTCACCCCTGAGTTGAGAGTTACTACCCAGAGATCCAGGATGTGGGAGTTGCTGTATGCCTGGATCTCCTCCTCTGGCCATGCTGCATAGGGGAAGCCATCCTGAGGGGTCCAGGAACCAGGAAGACACTGGGGTGGGGATTGGACACAGTGCTCACCTGCAGTCCACATCCAAGGTTTTGATGAGCTTCTTGGTCTTCCAGATCTCCATGTTCCCATTGGCAGCACTGGGGCCCTCTGCCATCTTCTCGCCTGCTCCTCCCTCTTGATTGCATTTTGATGTATCCTTGTGTATGGCACACCTGAAACCAAATTTGCCACTGGACAGTTAAGTTACTGTTGTAGGTTGGGCTGTCCAGAAGCAGAGGCTGAGATGGAGTCTGGGGTGCAAGATTTTTATAATGGATCAACATCTGTGAGGGGGGCAGAAGCAGGATTGGACAGAGGGACAGTGAAGCAGGTTTGGTAAAGCTTTAGCCAACTTACCAGGGAGCTCTGGATCAAGTATTGTCTGTCAGAGTTGGGCCTAAATGCCTCAGCCTATATGTCTCTGTCTCATTTAGTCATTAGATGTGGGCTTCTCTGAGAAGGTTGGTGGCTTTCTGTAGCTGAGGTAGCCTCAGAAAGAGCTGACAGCTGGAGGCTGCCTGCTGACCAAAATCCCTGCAGCTGTGCAATGAGTCTTTCTTTGAAAGGGGATCTGGGTGGCATATCCCTGTGTCAAATACAGTTATGTAAGTATTACTGTTGTTCTCAGTGTTACCATCACTGTTATGCTAAATTAGTTTTAACTGACTCTTCCACCACTTGCAACCAAAAGAGTTCAGTGATTATTTTGATAGCGAAAATCCCACTGTGATTTGACAGAGGCAATTCTCTCAGACCCAAATAGTACTTGGATTTAAGCATCTCAGTTTGAGATGTTGGCCACATATCAGCACTGAAAACCAACCTGGCATTAGGATTCTGGAATTGATGAAATTACTATTGGCTTATGCATTCTCCTCTTATGCTTCTGTACCATTACTTGGCTTCAGAATGTAGGAAGTGGAACCCTCCACCAATATTCATGTTTGCTTATTTGGGATGGAGGCTGTGTCCTCCACAAAACTAGGGATATTTTCCTACAAGGAAACAATCATTCTTTCAATGACCCACACGACCTGATGGTTGGACCCAATAGTAAAAAAGATGGCCATTAAAAGATGGCCACAAATCCTTTGACAATCTTTCTATCAAGTGCTGGAGTCTGTCTTCTCACTCCTTGAATCTGGACTAGCCTTGTGACTTGTTTTGATCAATGGAATATGGTGACAGTGATAATCTGGAATTTCTGAGCCCAGGTCCTAAGAGGAATGGCAACTTCTGCTTTCTTCCTTTTGGAGCCCAGCTGCCATGCTATAAAGAAGTCCAGGCTAGACTACTGAATTAGAGGCCATGTAGAGAGAGGCCCTGGAAGATGAGAGGATTAGAAGTTCCAGCCTCAGAGGTTGCAGCTCCGAGCTGAACCCCACTACAGAAGAGACCCCAGACAATATGAGCAGAATTGCACAGGTGAATCCTGTTAGGTTCGGAGCCATTCAAGAATTCATACAATGCAGCGAGTCAAAGTTTAAGATTTATTAGAGGAAGAAAGCAAGTGGGAGCCAGCAGAAAAGAAGAAAAAGGTAATGGCTCCCGCTCTCTATCTGAGAGCAGCGTTCTTTAACAAAAAAAGGAACCCACGTTGGGTAGGGTGCCTGCTATGGTGCGTGCTTATTTAGGTTTGGGGTGATTGGTTGGTAGAATTCTGAGACAATATTTTTTTTAGGAAATAAGCTGCATTATCTAACGGGGGAGAGCAGGCCTTTTTGATTGTTTTACAGGCATCTTTGACCTTGCCTTTCCCGCCTTTGAGGGGCCACTGGGATGGCCTTGAACAGCTTTGAACAGCCTTCATTCTTTAGTCTATGGGACACCTGTTTTCTTGTGAGATAAGCTGTGGGGCCCTTGAGTTAGAAACTCCTTTTACACGTTAGTTTCTTCTTCTGGGATCTAACAAATCCTACCCATCCCACAGGATTATAAGAAATAATAATTATTTTAAGCCACTAAGTTTGGGGATGTTTTGGTATATATCAATAGGTAACTGATACAAGCCAATCCTCTGAGAGGTTTGTTTCTTGAAAAGAATAAGCATTTTCATTTATCCATTGAAGGGGTTGGGCTTAATGGAAAATTAAGAAAATCAGCTTATTTTGCTGATTGTAGCATATTTCAAGAACACTACTTTAACTAGATCCCACATTTGGTCTGATAGTGTGGCCAGTCTCTTGGACCTTTGATTTTCACTGCTCAGTTCAAGTACGCTATCCATATAAAGAAACAGGAACTAATGTTAAACTTCATTTTAATGTTACAAAACATTTCAGAGGGCCATACATTTACTAGCTCATAGGGCTCAGAGAGAACTTATAGAATATTTATTTAGTTCTTTTCTTCCAGAAGATATATACCATACAAATAGATATCAGGCCTTTTAAAGGAACTTGTAAGATTATTTTGAAGAAGCTATGGAATAGTGTTTAAGAGCAAATGTTTTAAAATTACACTTGAGTGCAAGTCCAGGCTCTAGCACAAACTATCTGTGTGACCCTAGACAACTTACTTACTTTCTCAGAGCCTCTCTCTGAGCCTCTCTATCCTCATCTGTTAAATGGGGATAAAACAGCACTTACCTCACTGTCTCATAGTCTTGTTGTGAAGACTAAATGAGGTAACAGATACATATGAAGGGCATAGTGAACATTCAGTAAATATTTACTATGTTAGTAAATCATTTCAGTCTTTAATCACATCTTCAGTATCAAAATCTTCACTATACTTTTCAATAAGCTTAAAGAAAGAAGAGCACATAAGGAAGAGCATCATACCTCCAGCTCTGTAGATAAATAGTCCATCTTCATTCCACAAATATGTATTGAGACCTAGAATATATCAGGCACTGTGTGAGGTGAGCAAGACAGATAATATTCCTGACCTCAAAGTGCTTGCATTTTAATGTAATGGGAGATAAAAAAACAAATAAGTCAAACCAAGATAAAAATAGACTGTGAAAATTGCTGAGAAAGAATTAACCAGAGTGCTGTAATGGAAAGTAACTGTGAGGGGTGGAGATGTATTTAAATAGGGTGTTCTTTGCAAACATAACATGTAAACTGAAAGTCAGAGAATGAGAAGGAGCCAGACATGGAAGGGCAAGCAAAGAGATGGGGTGGTAAGACATTTCAAGCAAAGGAACAGCCCATGAAAAGGCCCAGATGCAAGTCCTGAAACAGGAAAAAACATCGTCTCTACTATATTTCTCGGCTACTTAGAAGCACAGTGAAAGTTATCTCTTGCTAGAGCAACAGAAAACTGCTACACAGAAGTATCCCTTCCACTACCTCTGCTATTTTATTTTGTTCATGAGCAGATAAGGATGTTTCATGATAATAGCAAACTTTTAAGTCTGTGCATGCAAGAGTAAGCATTTAGAAGTGTAAGAGAGGATACTCCGAACATGCTTAACTATATGATTAAGTCAGATTGACCATCAGCAATGCTTCTCATGCCCATCTTCTAAATGACACCGCCAACCTCTTCATTTCCCAAGTCAGAACCAGAGGATCTATTCAATCACCAAGTCTGATCACTTGTCCCAAGTTAGTCTTCCCTGCATCCTCATTGTCATTATTTTGGTTTAGTTATTATCATGTATTTCCTTATGAATTACAAAATTTACCTCCTAGCTGGTGTGGTGGATTGTAAAAATGGCCACAAATAATTGCAGCTCATTCCCTCAAGAAGTAGAATCTCTTTCTCCAGTCCTTGAATCTGGACTGGCCTTGCGGCTTACTTTGCAGTAGAAGCAACATTGTGTGAGTTCTAAATCTGAGGATCAAGGAGCCTTGTGGACTTCCACTCTTGCTCTGGAACCCCTTCTTCATATGTCATGTGGGCAAACCCAGACTAGCCTCGTGGATGATGACAGACCATGTGGAACAGAGATGGGCCATCCCCCATTTGAGACATCCAGACCAGCCAGCCCCAAGCTGACCCAGAAACTGACAGCAAATGCATGAGAGAGCCCAGCCAAGCTCAGCCAAACTTGTCCCAGATAGGAAGAATTGCTCAGCAGAACCCAGCACAAATTATCAAACCACAACATTGGGAGATAAATTAATAGTTAAGTTTTGGGGTAGTTCCTTATGCAGCGAATGCTAACTGATAAAACTGGTTTCCTGGCTTCTGGTTTGGGTCCCATCACAATCTATCCTCCTCATTGCCAGTACAGTGTTCTTCCTAAAGTCCAACCCAATCATGACACTCCTCAACATTTTCCAATTGCCTTTTCATAAAACCCAAAATTTTCAGTCATGTTTCATCCTCACCACCCAGCCACAAAGCTATACCAAATTCCTGCAATTTCCCAAACATGTGATGTGTTTTCTCAACTCCATGCTTTTGTGAATGCTATTCCTTCTATCAGAAAGCTTCTTCAAATCTCACTACACCTACACATGCTACTTCTTCACCTGGCTCGCTCTGACTTGTCCTTCACAGTGAGCTCACCACCGTGGGGAAGCCTTCCCTAATTCATTTAAGGCTAAGTGACCCTGGTCTGTGATTCCTTCCCTGTATTAGAGCACTTATTGGCATGTATTAAAGTTTTGTTTGCTCATTGGGTCTCTGCTCATTAGACTGTGAATACCTAAGGGCAAAGACTATGCCTTTCATATCTTAGTCACCAGGGCTGAACAGAGTACCCTGCCACATAGCATATGTTTAGTAAATGTTTGTTGAATGAAACCCTGCCATTTTCTGCCTCCACATCTTCCAAACTCTGTGTATTTATTTGCTCATACTGTTCCCTCATTTGCCACGTTCCTCTCCACATTTTCCCAAGTACTCATCATACTATCCTCTAAGATTCACTTAAAAAGTCCTCTTTTGGAGAAAAATTTCTCTGATTGCACCAGCTAGAAGTAATCTTCCCCTCCTTTGAATTCTCACTCTTTCTGTAGCTCACTTGATGGACATTTGCCTTTTGGTTGTTGTGTTGTCCAATATTTGAATCCCCTACCTATGTTGCCCATGTACAAATTTTTGACAGAGCACACTTTCCAGTGTAAAACCTGAAAAGCCAGGTATTTTCTTTGCCCTCCTCCCTTGCAGCTAGGGGCCAGGCAATGAAATACATCAGACTTCCTTTGTATTGAAAGCTAAAGCAAGAATTAACAACAGTGCAGGACCTGTCTGATTGTGGTAACAATGGTGGCAGTAACACCAAATCTCCAGGGCAGCACTCCATGGTCACAATGTAAACTGCAGCATCCAGGAGTCAGAGAAAGCAACAGTGGTGTCCCTGCCAGAATGGTTTGGGTGCACAATTTGAGCTGTTCTTCTGGTAGCCTTCTGTGCTGGTTTGAATGTATTATGTCCCCCAGAAAAAGCCATATTTTCTTTGATGCAATCTTGTGGGGCAGACATATTAGTGGGGATTAAGTTGGAGCGTTTGGATTAGGTTGTTTGCATAGAAATGTGTCCCACCCAAATGTAGATGATAATTCTGATGAGATAATTTCCGTGGAGGCATGGCCCCTCCCATTCAGGGTGGGCCTTGGTCAGTGGAGCCATATAAATGAGCTGACAAACAGAAGGAACTCAGTGCAGCTGTGAGTGGTGTTTTGAAGAGGAGCTACAGCCAAGAGGGACACTGTGAAGAAAGCACAGGAGCTGCAGATGAGAGACATTTTGAAGACGGCCGTTGGAAGCAGACTCTTGCTCCAGAGAAGCTAAGAGAGGACAAATACCCCAAGTGCAACTAAGAGTGACATTTTTGAGGAACTGCATCCTAGAGAGGAACATCCTGGGAGAAAGCCATTTTGAAGCCAGAACTTTGGAGCAGATGCCAGCCACGTGCCTTCCCAGCTGACAGAGGTTTTCTGGACACCACTGGACATCCTCTAGTGAAGATACCCGATTGCTGATGTGTTACCTTGGACACTTTAAGGCCTTAAGACTGTAACTGTGTAGCCAAATAAACCCCCTTTTTATAAAAGCCAATCCATCTCTGGTGTTTTGCATTCCGGCAGCATTAGCATACTAGAACTCCTTCCTTGCCTTGGTCCCTGACCATTTTCTGAGTGTGATATTCCAACTTTCCCATTGGTTCTATAAAAAGCTTAAATCTGTGGCTCAAGCAGAAGAACCCTGACTTGTAAAGAAAGGTAAGGTCTTTGAGGGTTGGGCTTTGTCTTCGTGAATTTACTAACTCAATGGCAGAGCTCTGTATGCGGGATAAACTCATAAAAATTATTTCATGAGTGAATGGAAAAATGACTAGTGATTATTATATGTAGAGAAATCAATAGTTTTTAGCTTTGTTTTCCATTTGTTAGTTTTTGGTAGTTTTCATCAATATTAGTGTCAACAGTTTTCCTTGAAATATGGACAATTTTCTTCAACAGACACACTTCATATTTAAAGACTTTCTTAACCAAAATTGATTTCATTAAATTATAATGTCCACTATAAACAATAGTGAATCTATATGATTGACACCAGGTATTTCACTATATGATGAAATGGATGGTGGAGAGGATTCTTTTTTTAAATTACATTCAGTTTTATTGAAACATATTCACATTCCATACAATCATCCATGGTGTACAATCAACTGTTCACAGTACCATCATATAGTCATGCATTCATCACCCCAATCTATTTTTGAACATTTTCCTTACTTCAGAAAGAATCAGAATCAGAATAAAAATGAAAGTAAAAAAGAACACTCAAATCATCCCCCCACCCTATTTTTCATTTAGTTTCTGTCCCCATTTTTCTACTCATCCATCCATACACTGGATAAAGGGGGTGTGATCCACAAGGTTTTCACAATCACACTGTCACCCCTTGTAATCTACATTGTCATACAATTGTCTTCAAGAATCAAGGCTACTGGGTTGGAGTTTGGTAGTTTCAGGTATTTACTTCTAGCTATTCCAATACATTAAAACCTAAGAGGTGTTACCTATATAGTCCATAAGAATGTCCACCAGAGTGACCTCTTGACTACATTTGAAATCTCTCAGCTGCTGAAACTATTTTGTCTCATTTTGCATCACCCTTTTGGTTAAGAAGATATTCTCAATCCCACAATGCTGGGTCCAGATTCATCCCTGGAAGTCATATCCTGCGTTGTCAGGGAGATTTACACCCCTGGGTGTCAGATCCCACGTAGTGGGGAGGGCAGTGAGTTCACCTGCCTAGGTGGCTTAGTTAGAGAGAGAGAGGGCCACATCTGAGCAACAAAGAGGTACTCAGGGGGAGACTCTTAGGCACAATTACATGCAAGTCTAGCCTGGAGAGAAGTATTTTGATAGCAGTTCTTCTACTCTCTGCGTGGCTGAATATGGGGAAGAAGGAAACTTGGGTAGAAAACAAACTTGCTTTTTGTAGAGCTAGTTTTACTTTCACACATGCATAAGCAAGTAGAAGGCCACATATGAAGAGGTGATGTTGTATGTGAATATGTGTGCATGTGTTTGATTGTATACATGGCTTTATGCCATCCAGAGGATATACACTGATTTAATCCCCAGATGATAGAGGATGATGTTAGTCTTGGACCATTTAAACAAAATTGAAAGAAGAAAAGATTCAAACAAATAATAGCTTGGATATGAGATTTTCTGTTTTGTTCTTGTATTTATTTATTTATTTTTACAATATGGCATGAAAAAGTTTCAGATGAGAGACACCCATAAAATGCAAGGCTACATCAGTTAATTTTGTTAGCCTCATGCATATTATGTAGTAACCTCTTTGAGGACTCTAAGTTCTAAAAGTCCTCCAGTTTCCTGGTTTCACCTGAAATCAGGTGGCTCAGAAAGCCCATTATATGCCATTCAGTGATGGTTATTAGAAAATATAATAGAAATGGTCTCTTTTTTGTTATGGCTCCTTATTTCTGTTTTTCACTTGCATCTCTGCAGTGCTTCTCTCTGCTTCCAGGTCTGGCTATTGCTTCAATTAGGTGCAGAAACATTTGCCTTTGCTGGCTTTGAGAGATATGGAACCTGATCAGTTTGGAGGAATTCAGAATGGTTTTAGTCTCATCGCTTGTTTTCGGAAAAAAACAGGGCCTATAGAATAAACCCTCTAGTTTCAATGTTAATCAGAAACAAAACTAGCTCTTGCAGGTAGATGAGCACAATTTTGCCTTTGGAAGATGATTTCAAAACCACTCCTCTCTTTTCTGTGTCCTTTTCAAAATACATTGTATCAATTAGGGATGCTTTAGACTAGTGTTGTCAAATAGAACTTTCTTGATGATGGAAATGTTCTAAAATTCTGTGTTGTCTAAAATAGTAGAAACTAGCCACATGTGGCTAATGAGCACTTGGAATCTGGCTAATGTGACTGAGGGATTGGATATTTAATTTTATTTTTAATTAATTTAAGTTTAAATAGCCATATATGGCTTGTGGTACCATATTCGGACAGCTTTAGACACTTTCTTCTCAAATAGTGTGGTTCTCAGACCAGCAACAAGGGCATTGCCCGGGGTTGTTAGAAATGCAGACTCTCAAACCTCATCTTAGAATCCGCATTTTAAAAAAATCTCCAGGTGACTCACATGCACAATACAGCTTGAGCAATATGTTTACACCACTGATTTTCACCTTCTGCTGCTTGTTGGGATCATCTGGGCAAATTCAAAATAATACTGATGCCTTGACTACATACCCAGAGATTCTAATTTAATTGGTCATGGTTAGAACTTGGGTATTAGGAATTTAAAAACAAACCTACCCAGGTGATTCTGTTGTGTAGCCAGCATTGGAAACTACTGCTTTAGAATACAATTAGCAGTCAATCTTGCTCATACTTGATTAAACAACAGTTCTTAAAAAAAAAAATCACAGAACTAGAAGTCTGGAGGAAGCCAGTCCAGGACTGACAAAGCCATCTGCTAACATTTTCAAGGTCCAAGTCTTCCCATATTTCTGACCTGGTAGGCATAGCATGCCATCCTTCATTCTCCTGTGCATTGCCTCATGGTCACACATAGCTGCTGCACCTCCAACCATCACATCTGCATTCCAGTGGGAAAAAAAGAGGCAAAGGAAGAAGAAGAGACACTAGAAATCACCTGCATATGTTACATGGCTACCCTTAGCTACAACAGAGATTGGGAAATAGAATTTTTGGTAGAATTAGGCAAAGAGAAAATAGAGATACAGTCAGCCAATCTACAGTGTCTGTCTCAACACCAAAACTTATCAGACCCTCATGGATTGTTGCTAAACTAAAGATGTGCTTACAGAAAAATGGTTGATTAAGTAGCTGCCTAGCAAGGGGGCAGGCAGATAGCTGGAAGAAAAGGTCACAAGGGTACTGTGAAATAGAAGTGATTATGCACATTTTCAGTTTATTAAATCCAAGAGGCACAAGTGCACAAAGGTTAAGTGATGTGTCCAAGATCATACAAATAATAGCCCATGGAGTAGGAGTTCTCCACCTTGGTTGCATAGTGGAATTACCTGGGGAGGTTTTAAAAATCCCACTGCTTGGGTTGCTCCCCAGACCAATTAATTCAGACTCTCACCGTGGCAATGGGGTGTGTGTGGATGTGGGGTGGGGAATGGGGCCAAGGTTAAGACTATGTTCTGGTTACCTATTGCTGCACAACAAAGTACCCCAAAACTCAGTGGCTTAAAACAACAACCATTTTATAGTGGCCTATTAGGGCAATTCTTTGTTCTATGTGATGCTGACAGCAATCATTCTGCAATGTTCATCTGGCAGATGGGCTGGACTGGAGGGTCTAAGATGGACTCCCCCTTATGTCTGGCACCTTGGTGACATGGATGTTTGGATGGCTGGGCTAAGCTGGAGTTGTTAAGTAGAACATCTCCAGTATTGGGGCTCAAGATAGTTGGACTTCTCACATGGCAGCTCAGGGCTCTAAGAGTGAATATTCCAGTGAACAAGGTGGAATATGACCTAGCCTTGGGAGTCATCCGGTATCGCTTGTGCCATACTCTACTGTTCAAAGCAATCATCAGCTTGCCCAGATTCATGGGATGGGGACATAGACCCCCCAAATAACTGCGACCATGTTTTACAACCCCACAGGTGATTACAGAGCAGCAGTAGTTCTTCAACTTTAATGTGTATTTGAATCCCCTAGGGATCTTGTTAAAATGCACATTCTGATTCAGAAATTCTTTGGTGGAGCTGAGATTCCACAGGTGGAGGCCAATGCTGCTGGTCCTTGTACCACATTTTGAGTAGCAAGGGTGTGAAAGGATTCAAATCTTAAGCTCGCCAGCTGTGTCTGACTGCCCTACACCAAGATTAATCACTCAAAATCCAGTCCTTGATGCCTTTGTGAGTGTACTGTGATAAGTAATCAGCGTTGTTAGAAAGGAAGCACTTGTCCCAGAAAATCAAATCAGGCTCAGTGGAGAGCAAAGAACCAATTGAGTTTTCAAGCAGGAAGCTGTGATTTTCTTTAGCAGTCTCTATTGTTTAGCTGAATGCTTTCTCTGCACAGCCTAAGACATGGATCTTGCATTGAGACCTGGGTTCTAATTCTGGCTTTGCCATTGATTACCTGTGCAAACATAAGTTAATTACCTTTATCCCTCAGTTTTCTTACCTGTAAAATTAGGTAAATACAGATCTTCCTTGAGGTCTCATCTAGCTTGAACTGTCTATGATACACAGTTTCAGAGAGTGATTATACTCATTTCATTGAAAGTAGTAAGTTTGTCCCTAATTTTTAACTAGAGATAACATAGCAAACTCTGAAGGAATTTGGCCTGGTTCACTGTCCCGTTGTAGGTGTGCCCATTGCCTCAGTTAGAACCACCTGCAGAGTCAGCCTGAATCCCTGCCCCACCTCCAGCTCCTCACCATTGTAGTACAGTCATAGTTCTCTTAGAGTGTTAGGGCACTGAATTTTGACAAGGACAATCATTTCTCCAATCAAAAATTTTAACCCCGTAACAGAATTAATATGACAGGCAATTGAGTTTCTGTGGTGATAATGCTGCATAACAAACAACTCCAAAATTCAGTGGCTTATACATGCATTTATTTCTTACAGGTCTGAGGGTTGGCTTGGGCAGCTTTGCTTCAGGCTACAGGTCAGGTTCAGAACTGCTCTTTATTCTGGTATCAGCAGCTACACGGGTCATGTTCTTTTCATGGCAATGGCAGATGTGCAAGATATCAAGCTAAACCAAGCAAGTGCATTTAGAGCCTCTGTGTGTGTCATGTCTGCTGTTGTCCCATGGACCAAAGCAAGTCACATGACCAAGGCAGAAGTCCATGGGGCAAGGAAATCTACCCCATCTACTTTACTAGGAGTTCTTGCAAAATCACATGGCAAAGAGTATGGATGTATAATTTTATTACTAAGAGGGAGTGAAGAGTAGGGAGAATAATCCAATCTGTCACAATGGGACATAGCTTCTTCCCCCTCCCAACTTTTGTTTTGAAAATTATCAAACACAGAAAAATTGAAAGAATTTTACAGTGAACACCCACATAACTTTCAACTAGATTCTATAATTAATATTTTATCAAGCAGGCTGTATCACATCTTTCCATCCCTTTATCCATCTCTCCATGCCAGTAACCATTCATCAATCCATATTATTTTTAATCATATTTTTTACTGTAGCATATAACATATATACATAGAAGTGATAACTTTCCAAATGCACTTCAATAAGTAGTTACAGAGCCAATTTCAAAGAATATTATGGATTATAGTTCCACAGCTTCAGCTAATTATTTTTGATGCATTTCAACATAACTTTCACTCATCAGTACATCTCCCCTTAAATATTTAAGAATGTATAAAATTAACTAGGATTTAATATTTGTTTATGATATAAAATTTTCCTTTAAGGTAACATTTACATACAATAGAATGCAAAAATCTTAATTGGACCATTCCATGAGTTTTGACAAATGCATACAACCAGTGTAATCCAAACTCCTATCAAGATACAGAACATTACCATCACCCTAGAAAGTTTCCTTGGGACACAGCACTTTAATAATACTCTTTTTCATCTCACAAATGTATATACTGCAGATCCACATAATGTAGTCTTTATAAATTGTTTCATACTAAGCAGAATATGTAGGAATGAGCAGAATCAAAATGCTCAAAGAGGAAACTACTTCAGCTTGGGTCAGCTTGGGACTGTGATGAGAATTACAGAGTGCTCATAGGAAGAGGGCATTCATTCATACCGAAATTATTTTGACTGCCTCCAGGACTGCTGCCATGATACAGGGAACCTGTGTGTGAATTACGATGACGCTCGTCCTCTAGGTAGCTGTATCTCTTCTCTCTCAGCTTGGAGAATCCAGAGTACCTCTGTGCAAATTTGAAAAAGTTCCCCTTTCCCAAATGGAATCAGTCTCCATGAAGGCAGAGGCTTGGTAAGCAAGAAGGGCTGGGTTTTAGCTCCAGCTAACCTGCTATCCCCTTGGCGTGCACTCTTCCTTTTTGGGAGCTTTTTCTGATTTCCTTATATTTTATTAGAATGCTATTTTTGTTGTTTATCTCACATGCATTTTTTTAAATTAAATTCAGTTTTATTGAAATACATTCACATACCATACAATCATCCATGATATACAATCCACTGTCCACAGTATGATAACATAGTTATGCGTTCATCATCACAGTCTATCTCTGAACATTTTCCTTACATCAGACAGAACCAGAACAAGAATAAAAAATAAAAGTGAAAAAAAAACACCCAAATCATCCCCCCATCCCACCCCATTTTGGGAGCTTTTTGATGACTGACTCAATCTCTTTACTTGTGATTGGTTTGTTGAGGTCATCTATTTCTTCTTGAGTTAATGTTGGTTGTTTATGCTCTTCTAGGAAGTTGTCCATTTCATCTAAGTTGTTTAGTTTATTGGCATTATCTCCTTAATTTCTGCAGGGTCGGTAGTTATATTTCCTTTCCCATTTCTGATTGCATTTATTTGCATCTGCTCTCTCTCTCTCTCTCTTTTTTTTTTTTGTTAGCCTAGCCAGTGGTCCATCGATTTTATTGATTTTCTCAAAGAACCAACTTCTGGTTTTGTTGATTCTCTCTATTGTTTTCCTGTTCTCAATTGCATTTATTTCTGCTCTAATCTTTGTTATTTCTTCCCTTCTGCTTGCTTTGGGGTTAGTTTGCTGTTCTTTCTCTAATTCTTCCAGGTGAGCAGTTAACTCTTCAATTTTTGCTCTCTCTTAATATAGGCATTTAGGGCAATAAATTTCCCTCTCAGCACCGCCTTTGCTGCATACCATAAGTTTTGATAAGTTGTGTTTTCATTGTCATTTGCCTCAAGGTATTTACTAATTTCTCTTGTAACTTCTTCCTTTATCCACTGGTTTTCTAAGAGGGTGTTGTTTAGCCTCCATGTTTGCGAATTTTATGACCTTCTGCCTTTTATATATTTCCAACTTCATTCCATTGTGGTCTGAGAAAGTGTTTTGTATAATATCAATATTTTTAAATTTGTTGAGACTGGCTTTGTGACCCAACATGTGGTCTATCCTAGAGAATGTTCCATGAGCACTTGAGAAAAAAGTGTATCCTGCTGTTGTTGGATGTAGTGTTCTATAAATGTCTGTCAAGTCTAGTTCATTTATCATACAATTCAACATCTCTGTTTCTTTAGTGATCCTCTGTCTAGATGTTCTATCCATTGATGAGAATGGTGTATTGAAGTCTCCAACTATTATTGTAGAGGTATCTATTTCTCCTTTCAGTGATCACAGTGTTTGCCTCATGAATTTTGGGGCATTCTGGCTTGGTGCATAAATATTTATGATTGTTATGTTTTCTTGATGAATTGACCCTTTTATTAATATATAGTGTCCTTCTTTGTCTCTTTTAATTGTTTCGCTTTTGAAGTCTAACTTGTCTGATATTAATATAGCTACTCCTGCTTTTTTCTGGTTGCTGTTTGCATGAAATATCTTTTTCCAACCTTTCACTTTCAGTCTATGTTTGTCCTTGTGTCTAAAGTGAGTTTCTTGTAGACAGCATATAGCTGGGTCCTGTTATTTAATCCATTCTGCCAGTCTATGTCTTTTTATTGGGGAGTTTAATCCATTTACGTTTAGTGTTATTAATGTAAGGGCAGTACTTTCTTGTACCATTTTGTTTTTTGGAATTTATATGTCATATCTTATTTTTTCCTCTCCTTTTACCTTTCCTGATAATCTTCATTTCTGCACTCTTCTCCAACTCTCTCTCTCCTGTCTTTTCCTATCAGCCTGTAGCACTCCCTTTAGTATTTCTTGTAGTGCCAGTCTCTTATTCACAAACTGTCTCAGTGTCTGTCTGTCTGAAAATGTTTTAATCTCTCCCTCATTTTTGAAGGAAAGTTTTGCTGGATATAGAATTCTTGGTTGGCAGTTTTTCTCTTTCAGTATCTTAAATATATCATACCACTGTCTTCTTGCCTCCATGGTTTCTGCAGAGAAATCTGTACATAGTCTTATTGACCTTCCCTTGTATGTGATGGATTGCTTTTCTCTTGCTGCTTTCAGAATCCTCTCTTTGTCTTTGACATTGGACAATCTGACCAGTAAGTGTCTTGGAGTAGGTCTATTGGGATCTATTCTATTTGGGGTATTTTGTACTTCTTGAATCTCTAATTTTCTGTCTTTTATAAGAGTTGGGAAATTTTAAGTGACTATGTCTTCTATTACTCTTTCTGCCTCTTTTCCCCCTCTTCTCCTTCTGGGATACCCATAACAAGTATATTTGTGCGTTTCATGTTGTCACTCAGCTCCCTAAGACCCTGCTCATATTTTTCCATTTTTTTCACCATCTGTTCTTTTGTGTGTATGAATTCGAATGACATGTCTTCCAGTTCACTGATCCTTTCTTCTGCCTGTTCAAATCTACTGTTGTGCCCCTCCATTGTGTTTTTCATCTCCTCCATTGTGGCCTTCAATCTCATGAGTTCTGCCATTTGTTTTTTTTTAAGTTTATGAATTCTTCTTTATGGTCATCCAGTGTCTTCTTTATATCCTTCAGCTCTTTTGCTATATCTTCCTTCATTTCATCAAATTTATTTAGCATTAGTTGCCTCCACTCCTTTGTCTCAGCTGAGCTATTAGTTTATTCCTTTGGCTGGTCCATGTTTTCATGTTTCCTGTTATGGCTTGTTATCTTAAGTTATCTAGGCATCTGATTTTCTTGATTAGTTTATTTTTGAGCTTGTTTTCTATCTTTTACCTAGTGGTTTTCTTGTTGGTTGGCTTTGTTCTCTGGCCTCTGTTATTCAGTTCAACTTATTCTAGACCTCTAATTTAGGTTCTATTTAGTTGATCAGAATTTTTCCCCTCTTGTTTTTTCTGTTTCTTGCTCTGCCTCTATGTAACCTTTTTGTGAGCGGGTCTCCTCAGATATGGTCGATCCTAGTCAGATTTTCCCAGTCTAGTGAGGCCCAGGTCTCATTGGTAGGGTATGGAGTTTTCCTGAGAATGAGACCCTCCTATGAGGTCTTTAGAATTGGTGCTTTTCCTCTCCTGTCCAGCAGGTGGCGCTTGCCAGCCCGCAGCTCCCCCACCAGTGTAAGGAGGTGTGTAGACTTTAGTTCTCCTGGTGACTCTGATCCTGTCGGGGGCGTGGCTGACTGAAGCAGGAATCTGAATTCCAGCCCCTGGGGTCTGAGTTCCCAGAAGGAGGACTGCCAGTTGCGCTGGACCTCCCTCCACTCTCCCAATCCTCAGAACTCCAGTTGTCTCTCAGGGGCACTATTCCCTTCTCCCCTCTCCTTTTTGGGGCCTCTCCAGGTAGATTCCTTGGTCAGCCTGAATTGCCAATTAAAGATGGGGGTGGAGGCCTTCAGTAGTGAATACGGAATTCAAAGACAGTGTGGGTACTCTGTCTCCCCCAAGCCCTGCCTAGTCCCTCAACCTGGGCTTTCTAATAGAAAATAACCACATATATTACTTTTAGACTTAAAAAAAAAAATAGAAAAGAAATCAAGAAAAAGAAAAAAGGAAAAAAAAAAGAGTCTCTTTTAAAAGTCTTTCCCCAGCCTGGAAGTTTTGTCAGTGTCAGAATAGAGCATTTAACGATATGCTTTGGGCTATTGTCTGATAATTACTCTCCAACAGCCTCAGTTCCACCCCTTCTGGGGGCTATTGAAATGCAAAAAAGATAAGGGATCAGTGAGAAGCCAGAAGGGACAAAATGTAGGGGGAAAAATGGCTTTTTTGGAGTCTGGGAATGGGTGCCCGCTTTTAAGTGCCCCCAATTCTTGGAACCAAGCCCTTCTTTAGCACCCCAGCTCCCAAAATTAGTTAATTAATTTGTTAATTAATTCTGCAGTTGAGGCTGGGTTGAGCCTCCCTTCTTGCCCTCAGCAGATTGCTGCTTTTCGGTTTGTTTTTTTCCCCCCCTTTTCAGGGAGCCAGCAGCAAGACAGTCTGTGAGGTCTGGGTGGGGAGGGGTGCCAGACCCCTGGTCCGGGGATCTTACAATGTTTGCCACGATCTCAGCTTTTCCTCTAATTCCAAACTTGCGTCCAATGTGTGACTGGTTACTGGAGACCCTGAAAACACTGTTTCATATAGTTCTTGGGTAATTGCCAGCTGCTCTAGGAGAGAGACGAAATTCTGCTTCTCACCACTCCACCATCTTGCCCCACCCTCCCTTGGTGTGCACTCTTGAAAGCAACCTGTACAGCCATACATGGAAGCGCTAGTTGACTACTGAGCACCACACCCTGAGTGCTAGGTGCTGGGGAGATTGGGGTGTGAAAAGCAGACATAATTTCCATCCCCAAAGAATTTGCATTCAAGTGGGACTAAGTTATATTCCAGTAATGCATGATCTATTCAGCAGCAACTAGAAAATAGCAGTAGTTAAAAATCTGGACACATGGTTGATACATGAACTGTCTACAGATGGGAGAGACTGAAAATCTTTGAAGTCCAGACATGTAAAAAAAAGCACCAATTATGACACAGAGTGAAGTTCTCTATGACTAAGGCAGAATCTCTTCCCTTAATTACATCCTAAGGGTTTCTCTTAATGGTGAGAACTTATGTTAACATTTGAGCCAAGGGGTTTATTACTGATGGCCTGTGATTAATACATTCATATTTAGACTCGTTGTTAGTGGATCATTTCATAGTGTGAGCTCAGCCATTCTTGAATATTTCCTCTCCATTTTCTTTATTTCTAAAGTCCCATTTCAAGGGGGGTAGTTCTCCCTAATATCCTCAGGAGTGAGATAATAAGTGAAGCACTCAGTGTGAGATAATGCAGAGTGTATGTGTGTGTGGTAGGGGGTGGGGGTCACAGGCAACTGGAGAATGCATGCCATCAACTCTATTAAAATGCTAATTATAATAAAAGTAACAATAGCAACAGTATCAATAATAATAAAATAATCAAGTATGCTGACCCAGAGAAATAAGGTTATGGAATGGGCTTGGCTAATCTGTGACCCGTGAAGTATGTTGATAGAAATCTGCACTTGGTGCATCTGTCAGACCAGATTAGTGGCAGCAGCACCTGTTGGAGAAAATAAGCCCTGTGGGAAAGTTCATTCTTACCTTGGGGTAGAATTTGTTATTCATGCTCTGGGCTATACTATCTTAAATACATTAAAGAATGAAGTTAAAGTCTGAAGGAGGTTATGCTGCGGTATCAGTTGTGATTAGGTTTGGCTGCAAGCCACAACCTCCCAACCCCTGAATAATAGGGTAGAATTTTCTCATCCATTTCTCTCAGGTAAAGGCAATCTGGAGGTAAGCTGTCCACTAACACTACGATATTTTCAGGTTGTCATTAGGGACCCAGTCTCTTATCTTTTTGCTCTTCCATACTCAGAGCATGGCTTCCATCTTCAAGGTCACTGTCATGGTCCAAGTTGGCAGCCATCGAATATGCTTTACAAGCTGGAGGAAGGAAGAAAAGGGGAAGGACAATAGGTCATGCATCCCCTCCTTGTTAAGAATCCTACAGAGGATTCTGCGAGTGGACCTAATGCTTCCACTCACAGTTCCCTGAACAAAATTTAGTCAAACAGCCACACCTTGCTGCAAAGGAGGCTGAGAAATCTAATCTCTCTCTCTTTTTTTAAATGTAAAAGCTGGACATATTGACTAGTTTTCCAATATTAGGAAAAAAAAGGAGAGACGAATGGGATATTGGAGGGTGACTGGGTATCTCTGTCTCAGTTGCAAATAAGTGCTTTTGTTTTTTTGAAACTACAGCTGCTAAGATGTGTTTGTAGGAACTGAAGAATAAATGCTGTACAAAGATAATTTACACAAGGTGTCTCAATTTTTTCAGCAGATAGAATACTTTTAGCAGGTGCAGTGCCATCCTTCTTTCTAAACAAAGGCCCCGATGAAAATCAGCTGCTTTATAATTGGCTATAATGTTCCTGAGGCAGACCTTGGTAATTGCCTACTCACCCCCTTCTTTATGTCCAGTGGATCCTCAATTTTCTTTGAAGGAGCAATGTGCCCTGCCCAGGCAATGGCTCACAACTGCACTAAGCCAATCATGACAAGCCTCTTTCTTGTTTTCCAGCCTGTCTCACAACCAGAGGTGGCCATTTAATCAACTCTGGGCATTGAGTAAACGTCTGCTGGGCCCCAAGAAGATAGATTCTGGGAAAGCTTTTGCTTTATTGATAAAAGGAGAGAATCTGCAGGGAGCCCTTCTCCCTTCTTCCTCCTCTGAACTGAGACCTGTGGTTGAAGTTGCAGTACTTCTCTCATGATCATATTGGCTTGGCTATGTGGAGAGGTGGTTCTTACACACTGAACCTGCATTAGCAGCTTCCTACAGAGGAAGACAGACTCCAATTTGTTTCAGTCATTGGGAGACAGGTTTTCTGTTACTTACAGCAAAAGTATTTCTAGTAAACATGCTGAGTTCCTTTTAAATGGCCAGTTTTCCCATATATGTTAGAGGAAAAAGTTTACAGCCAACAAGGGAAGAAGGATGATGGCTGCAGAGAGGATAACTAGGGAATGTCGTGGCTAACCTCTGAATAGAGTCCAAGGGAGCACTTTTCTAACATGGCTACTGAATAATAAACATATAGTCTGAGTGGATTTGTATAGTCATGAAGGCATCAGTGCCTGGATCTTCTCGATGTCTTTCTGTGTGTCTTGCTTTAAGAAAAGGAACCTATCTATTTATACCTAGGGTAGTCAACACATCTACAAAGGTTTCCCAGGAGCTATTTGACCTTGGCTGCCACCATCTCTCAGAGTGGTGCACTACAGTGGGAGTCTTGGATGGAAGCCCAAATTTGGAGGATGCTAAAAGGAGCAAAAAAATGCAATACCTACATTTTGCTTAATGTAGTGAGACAGAAGCAGGCAGATAGAAAGGGAAAAACCTGAACTATTAATGAAAGCTTTAAGGAATATCTTGAGCTCATAATAAGCTCTTTTTTATTTTAAAATATATTGCTAATAAGGGCCTTCTCTAAAACATTTTCAGATTACTTTAAGATAATCAAAAAGGAATCTGGAGGCTTCCTGAGGCTTTGTTTAAATGACTCACATTTTGGGGAATCTCAATATATATATAATGAGAAACATAAAACAAAACTACAAGTGCCTAGAAATGACTTTCCTTTTGTTCTAGAGACTCTGAATTAAGACTGTATTTTGAAATTGAACTGTGGGGGGGGGGTTGTTCTTTGGAAATAGAATAAAAAATAAAGAGCTCTGATTTGGGGATGATAAAATAGCAGAAGAAAATAAAACTTTACTTTTACATTTAAAAGTACCCTTTATTTAATTTGGAACATGTTGCAGGGTATTATAGCATTAAATGTACAAATGTTATTTAAACCCTTTTGGTTTCCCAGGACTTCACTGAATTTTAACTATACATATATTCCAACATAGATTAAGTGAATGTTGCCAGATAATATTCCATAGAAAAAGAGCAACAAAAATAAGAAAATGGCAGAAAATATATTACAAAAAAACAAATGATGACTACAAAGATACAAATTCTAAATAAAGTAGATTATTTAAAGAATCCACACACGGTACCACATGAGGTACCATGGGAAAATATAGAATTCAAGAAAATGATTTTCAATTAAATCGCATTATAAGTACATAGCTAATTTTTTAGAAAATACAACCTCTGCATCACTTACATATGTTTAATCATTTTCTCAACAAATATTTTTGAACATCTACTGTGTACCCAGGCATTGGGCTCAATGCTGGGGACAGAGCAAAACAAATAAACAATAAAACAAATTCTATCCTTACCTCCAAAGAACTTAATGAAATGAGGGGATAGCAACAAAATAATCAGATACTATAATACAATGTGCTAAGTGTCATGTTAGAAGTAAACACCTGGTGTTAGGGGAAAATATAGGAAACACACCTAACCCAGATTAAGAAAGTACTCAGAGGTTTCCTGGAGTAGGTAGCATCTGAATTGGGCTTTAAGCAACTAGTAGCAGCTGCAAGCTGAAGAATGATTGATTTAGGCAAAAGGAGAAGCATATACAAAAGCCCAAATGTGTGAGATATCTTGATGCACTTAGGGAAGAGTGAGAGAAAAGAAGCAGTGGGTAGAGCTGAAGATGGAGAGGTAGGCAAGGAGAAAATTAAAAAATGTATAGTCAGGACAGGCTAGACTATGCTGTGGTAGCAACTCCAAAGTAAAAAAAATATTCTCCCTCAAACTACATGTCATCTGCAGACTTTTCCACCTGATGACACTACCATCTCTATCTGAGTCTTCAGGATTCATCATGGCAAGGGAGGAGGGCACAGAGAATCACGCACCAGCACTTAAATGCTGCTGCCCAGATGTGACACATCATTTCTGCTCTCATTTCATTGGCCAAAGCAAGTCACAGAACCACTGCAAACTTCAGGGAGGTGAGAAGTACAATCACCTCAGTGTTCAGAAGGAAAGGGAATCACAAATCTCTGGAACCACCAGCAATGTCTACCAGAGGTCTTATGTACCATGATTAGGAATTTTTATTTTATCCTTAAATACAGGAACAAATTCACACAGAGGCAAAAACAAACATAAGGTATTCAGGGTAAGCCTTGCCATTGGTTTCCCTCTGACTTGCTACTGCAAGTCTCCAAAGACTTGAGTGTGAGCCAGGGTCCAGTCAGAAAAACAGTAACCACCAGATATTTCAACAGAAGAGGCTTAATATAGGGAATTGGCTACCTAGGTCTGTAGATCTCAGAGAGCAAAAAGGCACTTCTGAGATAACCCAGAGAGAACAATTGCAAGAAGTGGCTTCTATCCCTAGGCTTGCAAGAACAACATAAATGTTCTTTTCTCTTGGGTAAATACCTAAGAGTGGGTTGCTTGATTCTTACAGGCAAATGTATGTTAACTTTATAAGAAACTGCCAAATGGTTTTTCAGAGTGACTGTACAATTTTGCAGTCCCACTGGCAATGCACAATAGTTTCAGGTGCTCCCCATTCTCACCTTCACTTGGTATTGTCAGTGTGCATTACTTAAGCCATGCTAATAGGTGGTAATCATGGCATTAATTTTCATTTCCCTAATGGCTAATTATGAAAAACATCTTTTCATGTAATTATTTGTCATCTATATATCCACTTTTGTGAAGTGGATCTTCAAGTTTTTTGCCCATTTTTCATTTGGGTTGTGTGTTTTCTTACTGTTAAGTTTTGAGAGTTCTTTATACATGATGGATACAAGTCCTTTGTTGGATATGTGTTTTGCAAATATTTTCTCCGAGTCTGTAGCTTGTCTTTTCATTCTCTTAAAAGTGTCTTTTGTAGAGCAAAAGCTTTTAATTTTGATGCAATTCAATTTAGCAATTTTTTCATATATGGATTGGGATTTTGGTATCATGTTTAAGAACTCTTTGCCTAGCCCCAGGTCAGGGAGCATTTCTCTTCTGTTTTCTTCTAAAATTCTAAAAATTTTATAGTTTTACATTTTACATTTAGAGCTATAATACTGTTCTGGTTTGCCAATGCCACCATTATGCAAAATACCAGAAATGGATTGGCTTTTATAAAGGGGGTTTATTTGGCTACAAATTTACAGTTGTAAGGCCATAGAAGTGTCCAAACTAAGACATCGACAAGAGGATACCTCCACTGAAGAAAGGCTGATGGCATCTGGAACACCTCTGTCAGCTGGGAAGGCAAGTGGCTGGTGTTTGCTGGTCCCAGGTTGTGTTCCAACTCCTCTCTCTCAGCTTCTTTCTCACATGGCGTTTCTCTCTAAGTGTCTGGGGGTCCTCTCTTAGCTTCTCCAGGGCAAACTCTGGCCTTCATCTCTTATCTTAGCATCTCCAAACATCCTTCTTTCTCCAACTCCAAGCATCTCTAAATGTCAGCAAGTGTCTGTGTTGGCTCTTGAGTTCTCTTAAGTAATCCAGTGAACTAATCAAGACCCATCCTGAATGGGTGGGGTCCACGCCTCCATGGAAATAATTTTATCAGAGTTATCACCCACAGTTGGGTGAGTCACATTTCTATGGAAACACTCAATCAAGATTGGGTTAAAAGATCGTGATTTTTGTGTGGGACATAATACATCCAAACTGGCACAAATACATTTAGAATTGATTTGTACAAGGTCTGAAGTTTAGCTCAAAGTTTGTTTTTTTGTGTGTGCATGTGAATGTGCAGTTATCCCAAACCATTTGTTGAAAAGAATAGACTTTCTCCATTGAATTGCCTTTTCACTTTTGTAAAAATTCTTTTGGCTGTATTTGTGTGTAGACCTATTTCTGGGTTGACTTCTGTTCCATTGATCTGTATATCTCTCCTTCCACCAATGCCTGCCTGCCTTGATTGCTGTAGCTTTATAGAAAGCCTTAAATTAGGCAGTGTGAGGCCTCCAATTTTATTCATCTTTTTCAAAATTGTTTTGGCTATTCTAGTTCCTTTGCTGTTCCTCTTAAGTTTAGATTTCCCTTGTCTGTATTTACAAAAAATGCTGTTGGGATTTTGATTGGAATTGTGTTATATCTGTACATCAGTTTGGAGAGAATTGACAACTTTGCTAGGTTGTGTCTTCCAATCCATTTCTCTCCATGTTTTTAAAGTCTTCTTTGATTTTTTTCTTCAAGATTTTGTCATTTTCAGCCTATAGATCCTTAACATGTTTCATTAAATCTATATACACATAATTTCCTTTTATTTTCTCCTATTGTGAATGCTACACATTTTTAAATGTTGATTTCCAGTTTCACATTGCTAGTAAATAGAAATATGATTGATTTTGCATGCTGACCTTGTATCCTGAGACAGTGATAAATTCATTTATTAGTTCTAGGAGATTTTTGGAGATTCCTTGGGATTTGAAAAGTAGACAATTATTTCATGTGCAAATAGGAGAACTTTTAAAATATCCTTTGAGACTTCACTTTTCCCTAATTTTCTTTTTGTTTTTGATTGTTTGTCTCCCACTTCCTCCCCTCTTTTGGATTATTTGAACTTTTAGCATTCCATTTGAATTTATACATTGTGTTTTTGTTACACCTTTATTCCTCTTATTTCTTTTTACTTGCCTTAGTTACTGACTAGGACTTCCAGTAAAATGTTGAACAGGAGTGGCAATAGTGGATCTTCTTGCCTATTCCTGATCTTAAAGGGAAAGAATTCAGTCTTTCATCACTAAGTATGATGCTAGTGGTAGTTTTGTTTTTGGTTTTATTTTTTTTTTCTTTTGGCACATGCTTTTTTATCAGGTTGAAGTAGTTCCCTTCTATTCCTGCTTTGCTGAAAGTTACCATAATGAATGGATGTTGACTTTTGTCAAATGCTTTTTCTGCATCAATTAATACGATCATGTAAATTTTTCTTCTTGAAGACAGTTAATATGGTGGATTGCATTGACTGACTTTCTCATGTTGAACCAACCTTGCAATCCAAGGATAAACACCACTTGGTCATGGTATATAATTCTTTTAATACATTGTTAGGTTTTTGTGCTAATATTTTGTTTGGGATTTTTGTGTCTAAATTCATGAGAAATATTGGTCTGTAGCTTTCTCTTCTTGAACTGTCTGTCTGGGTATCAGGGTAACACTGGCCTCATAAAATAAGTTGGGAAGTGTTTACTCTTCTCATATTTCCTGGGAGAGACTGTGTAGTATTGGTATTCTTTCTTCTTAATATATTTGGTAGAAATTGCCAGTGAAACCACCAAGTCCTCTAGAATTCTTTTTTGAAAATTTTTTACTATGATTTCAGTTTCTTTAAAAAAGTACATGTGGTGCATTGAATAATGGCCTCTCAAATGTATCTGTGTCCTAATTTCCAGAACCTGTGAATATATTACCTTCCATGGCAAAATGGACCTTGAAGATGTGATTAAATTAAGGATCTTTAGATGGGGAGATTACCTGGATTATCTGAGTGGGCCCTAAATGTAATCAAAAGGGTCTTTATCAGAGGGAGGTGAGCAGCTCAAAGGAGAAAGTAGAAGCTGAGACAATGGAAGCAAGAGGCTACATTGCTCGTTTTAAATATGGAGGAAGGGACTTTAGGCCAAGCAATGCAGTTCTAGAAACTGGAAAAGGCAAGCAAATGGATTCTTCTCTAAAGCCTCCAGAAGGAACCAGCCTGCCAACGCCTTGACTTTAGTACAGTGAAACTGATTTCAGACTCTGGTCTCCAGAACTGTAAGAGAATACATCTGAGTTGTTTTAAGCCATCAAGTTTGTGATGATTTGTTATAGCAGCTGCCTGAGTTTCCAGGCTGCTAAGACAAATACAATGGGTTGACTTAACAAGAATTTATTGGCTCATGGTTTCAGAGACTAGAACACTTGCTTCCTCCCATGGCTGGCAGTGTTCTGGCTGGCCAGCAATCCTTGGGTTCCTTGGCTTTCCTGTCACATGGTTGTGTCCTCTCATTTTACTTTCAGGTTCCTGCTGACTTCTGGCTTCTCCTTGTTGCCTTTTCTTCATAAAGTCTCCCCAGATATGATTAAGGGCCAACCCTCATGCAGTTGGGCTACACCTTAACTAAAAATGATATCTTCAAAAGGTCCTATTTACAATGAGTTCACATTCACAGGAATGGATTAAGATTAAAAACATGTTTTTTTTCCCCCTGGGGTATGTAATTCAATCTACCACATTAGCCATAGGAATAAGTATAAGACTATTCAGATGATCTAATTTATCTTGGGTGAGTTATGAAAGATTTTGGTTTTTGAGGGTTTGGTCTATTTTATCTATCAATCTTGTGTGCATATACTTTTTCATAGTATTCTCTTATTATCTTTTTAATATCTGTGGAGTTTATAGTGATAGCTCTTCTTTAATTCCTGATATTGGTAATATGAATCTTCTCTCTTTTTATCTTTCAGTCTTACTAGAAAGTTATCAACTTCACTGCTCTGTTCAGAGAACCACTTTTGATTTAAACGATTTCATAGCTTTTCTCTATTGTTTTGTTTTCAATTGTATTGATTCCTGTTCTCATCATTATTACTTCCTTCTGTTTATATTTATTTTCTCTTCTCTACTGATTTCTTAAGGTAGAAGTTTAGATTGTTAATTTGAGAACTTTGTTGTTTTCTAATATAAGTATTAAATACTGTAAATTTTCCTCTGGGCCATTCTTTAGCTGCATGTCACAATTTTTTGATAGGTTGTGTTTTCATTTTCCTTCAGTTAAAATAACTTCTAATTTCCCTTGATACTTCTTCTTTGACCCATGGACTGTTTAGAAGTATGTTGCTTTATTTCTAAGAACTTGGAGATATTTATGTTATCTTTCTCTTTTTGATTTTTAGTTTAACTCCATTTTCATGAGGGAACAATCTATTATGGTTTCAATTCTTTTAAATTTGTTGAGGTTTGTTTTCTGTTCCAGGATATGATCTATCTTGATGAATGTTCTATGTACACTTGAAGAGAATGTGTATTCTGCTAATGTTGGGTGAAGTGTTCTATAAATGTCAATTAGATCCAGTTGTTTGATAATGTTGCTCAGATCTTCTATATCCTTGCTGGTTTTATGTCTACTGGTTCTACCTATTACTGAGAGAGGAGTATTAAAGTCTCCAATTATATATAATTGTGGACACGTCTATTTATCCTGTAAAGTTTATCACTTACATTTATCATGTAAGTTTGCATCATAAATTTTGAAGCTCTGGTATCAGATGCATATGTATCTAGGATTGTGTGGTGGGAAGTCACTAAGATAACTCCCAATGAACTCCACCTCTGGATGTTCATGCCTTTGTGTAATTCTCTCCTGTTGAGTGAGGGCAGGATCTGAGACATGCTTCTAACTGATAGAACATGGCAAAGATGATGGGATATCATTGCCTTGATTAGACTACATTATATGGCAAAATTCTTGGATGTCACACCTGTAATTATATTGCATTATATAAGATTCCATTTCAGCAGACTGGAGTGAAGGATTATCTTTATTGGGTTGATGAAGTAAGCAGCCATGTTAAAGAAGCGCAAGTGGCAAGGAACTTCAAGCAGCCTCTAGGAACTGTGTTTGGCCTCTTATATATGAGCATGACCTCCAATGGACAATCAGCAAAAAATCCTGAGTCCTCAGTCATATTTTTGCGAGGAAATGAATTCTGCCAAAAACATGAATGAGTTTGGAAGTTAAGCTTATGATGAGATCTTTCCCTAGCTAAGCTTACCAGGAGACTGCAGTTACAGCAGACACCTGGATTGCAGCCTGGCAAAACGTTGAAGCAGAGAACTCAATTAAGCTGCACCTGGACTTTTGACCCACAGAAACTACAAGATAATAAATGTGTATTGTTTTAAGCCACTAATTTTGTGGTAATTTGTTATGCAGCAATATAAAACTAATACAAATTGTAATGTCTTCTTGGTAATAGACCATTTATTGTTATGTAATGTCCCTCTTCATCCCAGGTATTTTTATCTGCTGTGAGGTCTAACATGTCTGACAGTAACAGAGCCACTCCAGTTCTCTATTACTAGTGTTTCTATAGTACATATGTATCCATCTTTTTACTTTAAAGTGACCTATGTCAATACATTTGAAGTAAGTTTTTTGTAGGCATATATTTTTGGGTCCTGTTTTTTTTTAATCTATTATGATTATCTCTTTTAATTTATTTTTTAGACCATTTATATTAAATGTAATTATTGATATGTTTGGATTTAGGTCTATCATTTTAGTATTTGTTTCTATTTGTTCCCTCTATTTTTTGTTATTCTGTTTCCCCTCTCTTGAGTCTTCCTGGGTTTCTTTGATCAGTTTTTCGTATTTCATTGTAATTTATTTATTGTGTTTCTGACTTTATCTCTTTGCATGTTCTAGGGTTCACAATATACATACTTAGGTTTTTACAATCTATTTAGAATCAATATTTTACCAATTCAAGTGGAATGTAGAATACCATACCACCACATAGTTCTCTTTATTCTCCCCTTTATGTTGTAGTTTGTATATTACATATACATGCATTTAAAACACTATTGGGCCATGTTTTAATTTTTGATTGCAACTGTAAATCATATTTTAAAGAAATTATGAGGAGCACTTCCTTTAGCCATTCTTTCATAGCAGGTCTGCTGGCAATGGATTCTCTCAATTTTCCTTCATTTGAGCATGTCTTTATTTCGCGGTCATTCCTGAAGGCTATTTTTGCAGAATATATTATTTCAGCACTTTAAAAGTGTTGTGCACTTCCTTATGTCCTCCCTGTTTACTGATGAGCAATCCATAGTCATTTGAATTATTACCCTATATGTAATGTGTCATTTTTCTCTTTTTGCTTTAAAGATATTTTCTTTGTCTCTCTTTTCAGTAGTCTCAAAATAATATGTCTGGGCATTGATCCTTTTAGGTTTATCTTGTTTGGGGTTTGCTGACTGCGGTTCGCAAATCTGAAGGTTTAAGACTTTTGTTAATTTGGAAAGTTTTCATTATTATAACTTCACATGTATTTTTCCTGCATTATGCTCTTTTCTCTTCTCCTTCTGGGACTCTAAAGACATGGAGGTTAGACATTTTCTTATTGTCCTAAAGGTCCTCATGGCTCTGCTCACTTTTCCTCTCTGTTGTTCAAATTGGATAATTTCTATTGACTTATCTTCAAATTTACTGACTCTTTCATCTCCATTCTACTATTAAGCTCATCTAGTCACTTTTAAAATTTTAGTTATTGTATTTTTTAGTAAAATTTCAATTTGGTAAGGTCCTGGAAGAACATGTGGAATTGGAAATACAGTTGTAACCATATTGGGAAAATAAAATCTGCCACAAACACTCCAAAGTCTGTACCTTTAAGGTACACACTGAGTTGCCCTCAGTGTGAGCGACAGAGAGAAGTTCTGTTTTTAACTTAGGAGAACTCAAGAGGGTGCACTATTATGATCAATAAGGTCTGTTTTCAACAAACATGGATTTTAATGAGTCTCTGGAAATTAGATAAAGTTTTCCTGTAACTGTATAGCTTTATTTGTGACCATTCAGATTTTTAATGCTTGAAATTTCAGTGGGATCCTACAAGGAACTTCAAGGTATCTGGATTTTTGCAGGTGCTGGGTGATAGTCTGGAGGAATAGGGGAAGATGCTAGCTAAAATCTAGATGAAGAGATTCTCCTGCTGTAAAGAAGGTACTAAGCAGACTTCAGAGAGCGTTCATCTAGAGGGGAAGCAGGAAGGCTGCAGTGGTCCAAATATCTTTCCTACCTAATGCCATCTCTTTCCTATTACTTCTTTTGGTTAGGCATTGCCTTCTTCCTTGAACCCTCTTAAAAATGCAAACTCCTCTAGGAGAGAGAACACGGATGGTTGGTATGGATTTCAGGGTGGTTCATTAAACACTGTGAGCACAGGGGTAAGCACTGGGAATGAGAATTCAGTGATTAATAATTTGCTCTCTCTTTTCTTCCTTGACTAGAAAAACAAGGTGGACTGAAAACTTTAGTTCCTGAGGATTTGTTCTTAGAGTCTCTATCCTCCAGAGGCCACTTCATAATTCTGCCCAGAGCTGGGTTTGGTCCTAAGAAGTATCCAAAGACAGGCTACCAGGAGTTCAACATAAAAGGGACACCAGGGGAAACTCTCCCCCACCCCCAAGCCCACCGACCTAGAACATGTGTTCAGTTCTTTCTGTTTATATCCTCTTCCCTAAGACTAAGGTTAGTTGCACAGTCCAGAATAAGAAGTCATTTTATTCCCCAGGTGGTGAAGGAGATATTTTAATGCTCTCCACCGATTTCAACACCTTATCCGGTCCTCACTTTGGCTCAGAGTACAGCAGAGGTTTGAATGAAGCCTAGCAAGTTCTGGCAAGTCCCGGGTGCTGGAAGGCACTACAAGAGAGGAGGAAGGAGGAGTGTGGCAGGGTAACATGGCTTCGAGGTTCCTCTCTTCCCCTAGAGCCCTCACTTTACTGGACCCCGGGCGGCTGCACACTGGCCTGAGGTCACACGTTTCTCGGTGATTCCAGATCTAGGACTCTCAACCGCTCGGCGAGCGAATCCCAAGCTGACCCTCTTGCCAGGCACGGGCGACCTCTGGCGTCTCGTTTAGGAAGCGCGGCGGCGACTGCCCAAGAACCAGCCCCGCGACCCCAGACGGCCTGGCCAGGCACGCAAGGACGGAGTGACAAGGGACCGACGTCCCGGCCCACGCTTCAACGGCGACATCTGATACCCCTCCGACCCCGCGTGATCCCTGCGAAGCGCCGCGGGGGGTAGAACAGGTGCGCGGGCAGGGAGCGGTGCTTGGGGATACTGCGCACTGCACGCGCCCCGCCCCCGCGCGCGGCTCCAGCGCAGCCAGGGCCTCCTGCGCCACGAGGAGGAGCTGCGGCGGCCGCTGCCACTTAGGCAGGTCCGCGGCGCCGCGGAAATCCGCCAACGGCGCGAGTTGCTGGTCCCCACGCGGAGGAGACCCGGGCGGCCCGGGGACCATGGAGCCTGGTGACGCCGTGCGCTCTGGCCCGGAGCGGGCGGTCTGGGCGCTGCCGCCGCCGTGGCTGCTTCTGCTGCTAATGCTGCTGCTGCCGCTGCTGCTGGGTCGGGGGCTGCGTGCGGCGGCCTCGGCCTCCTCCTCTGGGGCGGTGGCCGACGACAGCAGCGCCATGGAGGAGCTCGCCACTGAGAAGGAGGCGGAGAAGAGCCACCGGCAGGACAGCGTGAGCCTGCTCACCTTCATCCTGCTGCTCACGCTCACCATCATCACCATCTGGCTCTTCAGGCACCGCCGTGTGCGCTTCCTGCACGAGACCGGGCTGGCCATGATCTATGGTGAACCCCCCCTACACTCGGTACCCCCACCCCCATCTCCCACATCCCACACCCCCTCGAGCGGCCGGGCCGGTGCTCTCCTTCCCGCGACTGTGCCTTGCTCTTCCTTCACTTGTTAACATGATTCATTTCTTTTCTGTTTCCCGCTGCGACGATGTTGGTTCCCAAGGTCAACTGTCTGCATATTGTGGCTTTCTACTACCGTTTAAAAATCCCACCCCATTCTGACGTTTCTTCACGGGGAACCCAGGAAAACCAGAGGCACAGAGGTGGGCTGGTTTTGTCTGCCCGGTTATATCTCAGTTGCACTCCCCATCTCCGCCCCCCCCCCCACTGCCACTCTGTTGGGGACAATTAAGGTAGCATATATAATATTCACCTTCAGCGATACCGGTAACATGCAACATGGCCGCCAGGGCTCATGCAAGAACAGCCTAAGCTATAATCAGCCTTCTTCTAGGAAGTAACAGTAGTTCCCGCCTAAGCAGTAGCCGCCCATTGGCCTTCCACCCTAGCAACAGCAATCACCAATCCCAGACCACTACCTGTCCCTATTAGCCACCCCCCTCTCCCTCCAGGGCGTGTATACCCTGCCTTTTCTATAAAGTTTTGCAGCTTGATCAGAAACCTGTCTTGCTGTCATTCTTTGTGTCTCTTGTCCCATACCATTCTTCCTTTGCAGTACTTGGAGCCTCGGTTGATCGTCCCGCGGGCCGGGACAACTGGCACCCAACGTGGGGCTCGAGCCTTGTGAGGGACGGAACGCCGCACTCAAGGAGAGAGGCCTCTCACTCTCACCGCACCCGGATCGCTGCGAAGTAACTCGCTCGTGAGACGGATCCCTTCAGCAGTTGATCAGTGTCGGCGAAAGAAGGAAAAAAGAAAAGAAAAGAAAGAAGACAACAAAAGGTAAGCCCCCACCCCCATCATGGGACAAGCAACTTCCCAGCACCAATTATATATTAGTCAAGTTAAACAATCTCGCAAGGCACGAGGAACTAGAGTTAAGAAAAAGGATCTCACGCATTTTTTTGATTTTCTCCTAAAAACTTGCCCTTGGTTCCCTCGGGAAGGTACTATAGTTCACCAATGCTGGCAGCGGGTCGGAGATTGTCTAAAGGACTACTTCCGAACCTTCGGTCCTGAAAGGGTCCCTGTCACTGCTTTCACCTACTGGAATCTAATTAATGAAATCCTAAAGGTCCATTCCCTGGCCCCAGATATTCAAAAGCTCTGTAGAGAAGGGGAAGAAGCGTTAAGAGAGCACTCTCGCCCCGCCTCAGAAACCAACTCAGTAATTATTGACATGCCTGTAAAACCTCTAAATGAGGACCCAAACGAAAGTAGACCGAACACCCCTATCAGTCAGGTTTGTCCGTTAGCCAATCAGTGTAAAGTTGAAACAAAAGCTGAAAACTTACTTTCTTTGGAGGATAATTCCCTTCCTCCGTTTCGGCCACCTCCTTATGCGCCTGGTCTTTCAGAGCCAAATCCTCAACCGTGTCCTCAATTTTATCCAGTCACATCCCTGCCTCAGTTCCACGCTTTAGAGGAAGCTGCGGAAAATCTCCGGCTACACGCCGATAATTTTAAAGAGGCCCTTAATCAGGAGCGGCCGCGAGCCGCCAATTTGCTCACCGACCTCTGGTCGGCAACTCAAAGCATTGCTGCCCTTGCGCTCCCAGAAAATGCCCCCTCATCACGTCCCCATTGCACTCACCACACCTACGCCTTTTCAGTTACACGTAGTCAGACCCAAAATGGCGCTTCTAGTAGCGAAAGCGAGGAAGAGGAACAGTCAAACCCCCCCAGTTCTAATGAAGAGGAGCAAGAGGAAGCTAGTACTACCTCAACAGCTAAATATAAAAAACTCAGTTTAAAATATTTAGAAAAATTAAAAAAGGCAGTGAATGATTATGGCGCTACCGCCCCCTTCACACTCACCTTATTAGAAAGCCTTAGTGAAAAGGAACTCACTCCTAACGATTGGTCCCAATTAGCCAGAGCTGCCTTGTCCGGCGGCGATTTCCTGTTATGGAAATCCGATTATGAAGAGCACTGTAAAAGGTATGCCACCCGTAATGCCCGTAAAGTGACCTCTAAAAAATGGACATTGAACAAATTTTTAGGTCAGAGCCCCTACCATCAAAATGATAAGCAAGCTCAATTCCCCCCAGGCCTCCTAGCACAAATACAAACGGCTGCACTTAGAGCATGGAAAAAACTTCCACAAAAGGGTGCTGCCACTGCCTCTCTAGCTAAATTAAGACAGGGACCCGATGAACCATATACCGATTTCCTCAGCCGCCTGCAAAATATGGCTGAGCGTCTATTTGGGGCCAGCGAAAGCGAGAGTGATTTCATTAAACACCTGGCCTATGAAAATGCCAACGCTGCCTGCCAGGCAGCAATCCGCCCCTTTCGCAATACCAATCTTAATAATTACATAAAACTCTGTTCTGGCATCGGGCCCACTCAAACTCTTGGAATAGCCATTGGCGCGGCCCTTCAAAACTTTGCTGCACAAACTAAGCCTCCAACATGCTACAACTGTAAGCAATCTGGCCATTTTTCAAAAAATTGCCCCGCACCAAGAACCAGTACCTCTTCACCCATTTCTAAAAAACCCCCATTGCCACCCTCTATTTGTCTCCGCTGTAGAAAGGGGTTCCATTGGGCATCTGAATGCCACTCTAACACAGACATTAATGGCCAACCCCTTAAGCCTAAGCCCTAGGGAAACTCCCAATGGGGCCGGCCCCAGGCCCCAACCAGAACGAACCCAGGGGCAGTACGGTTCATTCGACCATCCTCAGTCACAATACCAGCTCTCCCCACCATAAACCATGCTGCCGTGTCGCAGACTTATGGAGAGCAACAGCAGGAAGCGCAGGGATGGACCTCTGTACCACCTCCAAATCAATATTAACCCTAGAAAACAGTCCTCTCCTCATACCAACGGGAGTTTATGGACCACTGCCCCCAAATACCTTTGGCCTCATCTTAGGAAAAGCCAGTACCGCCCTTCACGGGATTCAAATCACCCCAGGTGTGCTGGATAATGATTTTAAGGGTGAAATAAAAATAATCGCAGCCACCTCAAGCAACATTGTCTCTATTCCTCCCGGCACCCGAATAGCACAGCTTGTAATCCTCCCCCTTCAACACATTAACTCAAACTTCAAAAAAACCCAGCGCCCCACAGAGGGCCCTGGATCCTCCGACATTTTTTGGGCACAACCAATATCCCATAATCGGCCCACCTTAAAACTAAAACTTAATGGCAAGCTATTTGAAGGAATCTTAGACACAGGAGCCGATTCCACAGTTATATCCTCAAACCACTGGCCAAATTCCTGGCCCCTCACGGCCGCTGCCACCCACCTACAGGGAATAGGAGAAGCCACAAATCCTCTACAAAGTTCACAAGCCCTAAAATGGGAGGATGAGGAAGGGAACGCTGGTACAGTTATACCATATATTATCCCCCATCTCCCCGTTAATCTCTGGGGTAGAGATACCCTAACTCAAATGAAAGTTTTTATGTGCAGCCCTAGTGATACAGTTACTGCTCAAATGCTCAAAATCAACTTTCTCCCTGGCAAAGGCCTAGGCAAGGCTAATCAAGGAATAAGACAGCCCATCTCTATAACACCTAATATAGCTAGAACAGGACTCGGGCTCTCCCAAAATTTAGCCTGACGGCCATTGACATCCCTGTACCCCATGCTGAGAAAATCTCTTGGAAATCCGTAGAACCAGTATGGGTTGATCAATGGCCCCTAACTCAGGAAAAAACCCTAGCGGCTATAGAGTTAGTACAGGAACAACTTAATGCCGGACATATTGAACCTACTCAGTCCCCTTGGAACACTCCTGTTTTTGTTATAAGAAAAAAATCAGGTAAATGGAGACTACTACAAGACTTGCGCGCCGTAAACAAAGCCATGGTACCCATGGGGGCGCTGCAACCCGGTCTCCCTTCACCAGTTGCTATCCGTATAAACTTTCACAAAATAGTTATAGATTTAAAGGATTGTTTTTTCTCCATACCTCTTCACCCAGAGGACAGGCAATATTTCGCCTTTAGCGTCCCTCAAATCAATTTTCAGGGCCTTATGCCCTGGTTTCATTGGAAAGTCTTACCACAGGGCATGGCCAATAGTCCAACCTTGTGCCAAAAATTTGTCGCTGAGGCCATTAACCCTATCAGACAGCTTTGGCCACAAATCTACATTCTTCATTACATGGATGATGTCCTGTTAGCAGGTGAGGACGTATACAAATTATATTCTTGCTTTCAAGACCTTCTTAAAAATTTAACAGCAAAAGGTCTTCAAATAGCCCCCGACAAGGTACAAACCTCAGACCCTTTTTCTTATCTAGGGTTCGAACTTTGGCACCAACAAGTTTTAACACCCCGCATTCAATTGCTAACCTCCCATTTGCTAACGTTGAATGATTTTCAAAAACTCTTAGGGGACATTCAATGGCTTCGCCCCTACCTAAAACTACCCACTGAAACTCTGCTACCACTCTTTAATATTTTAAAAGGAGACGCAAGTTCCTCCTCTCCCCGAACCTTAACTCCAGAAGCAATGCAGGCACTTACCATTATAAATCAAGCTATCCAAAATCAAACTTGCTTTCAAATAAACTACCACCAGCCTTTAATTTTTATAATTCTTAATACAATTCACACGCCTACAGGCGTATTCTGGCAATCCAATTTAAAACAACCAAACGGGCGAGGCCACCCACTACTCTGGGTTCATCTCCCAGCTACTCTAACAAAAGTGCTCTCACCATACGTTGCTCTTATAGCTGCCCTCATAATTAAAGGCCGGCAAACTAGCCACCAACTGTTTGGAAAATATCCCGATTCCCTTATTGTCCCATACACCCAAGATCAAATCCATTGGCTTTTCCAAACCAACGATGAATGGGCTATCGCATGCTCTTCATTCCTAGGTGATATTGATAATCATTACCCAAACAACATCCAGTTCACTAAAATCCATCAATTCACCTTCCCAAAGGTCACTAAAGCAAAACCCATAGACTCTGCTACCTTCGTCTTTACTGATGGTTCAGCAAATGGGACCGCAGCATATGTCATCCAGGGTCAAGCATTTTCCGTGCGCTCTCCCTATACCTCAGCTCAACTTGTCAAGCTCTATGCAGTCCTGCAGGTTTTTTCCCACCTTCAAAACCAACCTTTTAATTTATACACTGATAGTGCATACATAGCCCAGTCTATACGGCTATTAGAAACAACTCCATTTATCAAACTCTCCTCCAATGCAGTCCCCTTATTCTCATAGCTACAAAAACTAATTCTTAAACGACACCACCCCTTTTTTATAGGACACCTCCGTGCCCACCAAAGCCTACCAGAGCCTCTAGCCAAAGGCAACGCGCTAGCAGATGCCGCCACCCAATTAGTATGTCCCATTCTTTCTAATCCCCTAACTTTAGCCACTCAAGCCCATGCTCAACACCACCTAAATGCAAACACTCTCCGCCTAAAATTCAATATTACTAGAGAACAAGCAAGGGAAATTGTTAAAACCTGCAAAAATTGTGTAACCCAATTGCCAGTCCCTCACTTGGGAGTCAATCCAAAAGGACTCATCCCAAACTAAATCTGGCAAATGGATGTCACCCATCTCGCTAGTTTTGGACAACTTAAATATATACATGTCTGTATTGATACGTACAGTGGATTCATGCTAGCTAGTTTGCAATCAGGGGAAGCTTCAAAGCATGTCATCTCTCATTTGCTACATTGCTTCACCATTTTAGGCCAGCCTAAAACCATTAAAACAGATAATGGACCTGGGTATACTGGAAAAAACTTTCAAACATTCTGTCAGCAATTGCAAATTAAGCACATTACGGGAATACCTTATAATCCCCAAGGACAGGGAATAGTAGAGCGAGCACATCGCACCCTAAAAAAAGTCTAGCTGATAGCACTCTCAACCTCACAAAGCAACGTCCTCGAGACCTTCTACACCATGCCGTTTTTGTCCTTAACTTCTTAACCCTAGATATTAATGGACAATCTGCGGCTGATAGACACTGGCATCCCAAAACACAAACGCAACAAGCCACTGTTATGTGGCGTGACCCCTTGACATCAAAGTGGAATGGGCCTGACCCCGTTATTATTTGGGGACGAGGCTCTGCTTGCATATATGATCAAGAGAAAGAAGGCCCTCGCTGGCTTCCAGAAAGGCTAATTAAGCATGTTAACCCCCACCACCAGAACAGGATTCAACACCTAACACCTTCTGGACACAGACTGTTTCCCATAATCCACCTACCCTAAAACTGAAGCTTAACAATAAATGGTTTACAGGACTAGTAGACACTGGAGCTGAGGTTATGCTTATAACCTTAAACTGTTGGCCTCCTGAATGGCCCTCCCAGCGTACCAGCATCATCCTATCGGGCGTCGGAAAAGTCGAAGACCCTTTGCAAAGCACCCTACCACTAAAATGGTCAGATAATAAAGGACACAGCGGTACTATCACGCCACTTCTTGTCACTCAACCCCCTTTCAACGTCTGGGGAAGAGACATTCTCTCGCAACTCCAAGTAAAAATAACCACTGAGTAGCAAAGTCCCCCCTTCTCTGTAACAATGACCTTTCCAGGGAACCAACCCCTCCCTGAGAAAAAATTTTTTTCTCTCTTCCAGCACGTCGCCAACTCTGCTGTAGCCTGCCCTGAAAACGCCCAACCTACGTGCAGCCGGCAACCAAGAGAAGCCCAGCTTACAGGTGTTGCTGGCCTAAGCACCGGAGCCGCCTCTATTATCCTCCACAACCAAGGCTTCTCCAGCCTGAGAGCTGCAATAGACGAAGACTTAGCCCGTATTGAAACCTCCATCACCCATCTTGAAAAATCCCTTACATCTCTATCAGAAGTAGTTCTCCAAAATAGAAGAGGCTTAGACCTACTTTTCCTTAAACAAGGAGGGCTTTGTGCTTCATTAGGCGAGGAATGTTGCTTCTACACTGATCATTCTGGAATAGTTAGAGATTGCATGACCAAGCTTAGAGAAGGAATTGCAAACTGCAAGCGTGAACGGGAAGCCCAAGGAGGTCCCTCCTGGGGGTTCAATGGAATCCTCCCTTACCTCCTCCCTATATTAGGCTCCTTGATAACCCTAATCCTTATAATATCTTTTGCCCCTTGGGCCATAAGAAGAATAATACAGCTAGTTAAGGATCAGGTTGATTCTGCCCTAGGCAAGCCCATTCAAGTGCATTATCACTGGCTCCACCTCGCTGACCAAGGTGTAAATCCAGACTGCTTGAATGCTACCACCCCTGACGGGTAAGAATCCCCCTCCTACGGGAGCAGCATATAACTCAAAAATATGCTTCTAGCTCATGCTATGATTGGTACCGCTGGGTGCAAGGCAAAGCACTGCAAAGGAGGGCCAAAACAATCAAAGGCCGTTTTTGAGCTCCTTGATAAGTATGCCTCATTAGCATAGGGGTTTGCTCTGCAAAACATCCCCTCCCCAGAAAAACAGAGCCACAAACAACTTGGGGAATGAGGGCTCTATTTCCCCCAGCAGGTTAATGCCAAAGAAATGCTCAATCAGCATTCTTCCTCCATCCTTTTGAAAAACAAAGGGAGGAGATGTTGGGGACAATTAAGGTAGCATATATAATATTCACCTTCAGCGATACCAGTAACATGCAATATGGCCGCCAGGGCTGATGCAAGAACAGCTTAAGCTATAATTAGCTTTCTTCAAGGAAGTAACAGCAGTTCCCGCCTAAGCAGTAGCTAGTTCGCGCCTAAACAGTAGCCACCCATTGGCCATCCACCCTAGCAACAGCAATCACCAATCCCAGACCGCTACCTGTCCCTATTAGCCACCCCCCCCTCTCCCTCCAGGGCATATATACCCTGCCTTTTCAATAAAGTTTTGCAGCTTGATCAGAAACCTGTCTTGCTGTCATTCTTCGTGTCTCTTGTCCCATACCATTCTTCGCAGGACTTGGAGCCTCGGTTGATCATCCCGCGGGCCGGGACACCACCCCAAACCGTTAATCTAAACCCAGTGTGTGTGCGGGGGCGGGAGGTGGGTGACTTCCTAGGGGCGGCCACTTTTGGGATGGGGTCCAGGGCTGAGGGTTTCATGGCTTGGATATGGGCTGCTGAGGCCCCTTGAACGCCACATCCATGGTCAGCCTGCGTGGGTTCCCACTTCTGAGGTTTGTGTATCCCAGTAGCGTGTTGATAAAGTCAGGGGTGACCTACGGACCTATGGTGAGGGGTCAGCTTCTCTCACCAAGTAATGCCTTCTGGGGAGCTACAGCTTCAGGATGGTTCGTGGAGAAAGTCAGCCTGTGATGTCTACCCACTGGGGGCTTTTCAGTTGAGCATGAAGTGAAAGGTGAGCATGGTCCGAGACCCTGGGGTGTATCACTGTGCCAGGCCTATTCTGGGGGACGGGCATGCCTCCCGCCCTTATGCTGTGGTGGGAAGTTATATGTAATTAGTTGCTTTCTGCAAGAGAAGAGGAGGATGTGACTTGGAAGATTCATTTCTGGGGGTGTGGAGGGGGAAAATAGTAGTTTAATTCTGGAGTCAGCCTTCTTTTGTCATGAAGGGTGGGCTGATGCCACTCTTTTTCTGGATTTAACGGCACAGTGTTGTTACATGCATGCGCAGTGTTCAGTTCAAATCTCCCATTATTACTTGGATGTTAGTTAGCCATAATCTGAGTCATGCATGGTTCTCCTCTGTGCCCCCTCCAACCCTCACCCCCCTCCAGATAAATGACTCCAAACTGGAGCCAAGTATTCTCTTTTTAAATTTAATTCAGTGGATTTAAAAGCCAAGGTTTGGCATCCTGTTATGAAATAGGTGAGACCACTTAATAACTGTTCCCAACAGGGAGCATTTTACATCATCACTTATTCCGGAGGGATCTCTCCACTCACTTTCCATCCAGAGTTCCCCAATAGAGAAGGGAAAACAGGCACTTTAATCTTTAATGTGAAAATTACTCTGGCCCTGGGCTTTGCTTGTCATGGTTCATGGTTGTCTGTTGGCAGCCAGAACTCAACGGCCACCAGGCCCTCTCAGGCAGGCGGGGAACAAGATCTCGAATTGTAATAGGACCTGGTCTAAAATTGAGTTTGGTTTTTGCAAATTATAGGTCCAAACACAAACGTTGGCCTCGATACCTAACTGTTCTTGAGGTCTATGGTTTGTGTGAATTGGTAACAAATGACTGATGCTGCAGGTAAGCTGGGAGGTTTCCTGAGCGGATAGCGAGGAATTGAAGCACGTTGTCATTTCAGGAGATTGACACTGAGCCATGATGCACGTGAAGATTGCTTTTTGTGTATGTAGATAGCCATGAAAATATTTTTATTTTATAGTGCTTAGATCCAGTTCATTAAAATAAAATGTGGAATACATTAGGAGGTAGGTTTGACAGGATCATAAATACATGCTCAAGTGCATGGAAAGTAAATGGGAATTTAAAAATATATTTTCTGATAAGTACACCATGTTCTTAGGAGTTCAGTCACCTTCATCTTAAGGCTGAGAACAACAGTGGAATTTTCCTTTGCTGATACATACTCTTTAAACTCACCTCAATCTTTTAGTCAATGGGATCACGCTAGTATGCTATTTCGTGAAGTCTGGTTTAATTGATGATGTTCAGAAAATTGAACATTATCTCATAGCATTTCCCTGTAATTTTGTTGTATATTTTCAGGTTTATGTGTTAGTTTTAAATGTATTAAGAAATTCAGTTTGTCAATATGTGATGTCCTAGGTTATGCCAAATAAAATTTTAATGTGACTTGCCTGTAATTGTGAAAAAAATATTTCTCTTTTTCTCTCAGGAATATTTGGTCTTCTGTTTCAAGCACCCCAAATCTGAATTATAAGGCTACTGAGTTAGCTAATTATTCATTATATGCTGACGACTATTAGGATAGGGACTCTAATTTTAAAAATTCAGTTTGAAAGGCTTTGAACACCGTGAATGCAGTTTAGATTTTCAGGGCTTCGCTTCTCTTTTTTAACAGTAAGAAATCAGATTTCATTTCTCCGTATTAGTAGAGGAAGTGAGTAATTATGCTATTGCCTCTGAGTAAAACAGGGCAAAAAGACCTAAGGAAACATTTGTTAAGTACCTGCTGTGTGCTGGGTACCCAACTTAATTTCTGTAGGTAAACAGTTTAACTTGTAAATGTTTGTAAATTTTGATGAATGAAAAGAGTTCAACTGTGAATTTCAAAACCTTATATGTTGATAATTAAAAGCAATTTTAATTTCTGCTACTTTATATTAAGTGGCATTTTAATCAGAGATAGAAATCTTTGATGTTTGTATATATATATTTGCTGGTATATTCATAAAATATCTCTGAAAGGGCACACAGTCGACTAATGACATTGGTTTCCTTGGAGGAGAGTCAGTGGGTGACTGGGAGATGTGGCAGGAGAGAGACATCACTGTATACCCTTTTGTGATTTTAGAATTTTGCACTATGGAAGCATGTCCCCTACTAATGTGTCCATGCCCCCATTCTATGTCATTTGTGATGGCATTTTAAGATGCTCCTCAAATAACCCAATTTGACATGTACTTCTCCCTGTTTAAATCATGTTATGTTATCCATTTTTTGTGACCTTTTAATTTGTTAACTGAACTCATGGAATTTCTGGGGCCCTGTGCCTGGGATGGAGACAAAACAGGGAAAAGGAAGGGACTTTTCTTCCTCTCCTTCTCTCATTTTTTTTTCCCCTTCTTATTATCCTCAAGGAATAGTTGATGTTACATTAGAAGTGGTTTGCACAAATAGATCCCATAATAAGCACTTGCTTGGGTGCAAAGAACCTAAGGAAAATAAGAGACACATTTTGAAAGCTTAATATTTAAAATGAAACTCCTCCACCCACCAAGGGACAGTTACAAGCACTCCTCCCTGACAGCAGACCCAGGAAGCTATAAGGGAAGGTGACCACAGACCTGACGACTAAGGGAAGTTGAAAGCAGCTTCCCAGCCCCTGCAATGGGAACCACACTGCAGCGCACTAGCCTGTCACCAGTCTAACCTGTTTTGTCAGGGAAGGGGAGCTCCCTGCTGTCTAGTTCTGTATTTGATTAAATGCCATCCTAAAGTTACTAGGCCCAGCATGTTTGTGCAGCAGAAATAGCAAGTGTTGGAGGCAGGGAAAGGTGGTATAAACAGTCTGTGTCAGTTAACTGTGGTTCTCTTCTCTGTGTACAGTAGTTCCACTTCCCCCATAATGTTTTTGTGACAACTGTCATGGGGCTAAAATATCTGAGTATGCCATGCTAGCTCACCACCTGCTTCTAGCTTCCCTCTCCTCCATGCCTATCAGCTTTCAAAGTTTGTGTTGGTTGGCTGCTCCAGGTTCTGTGGACCATGGATTCATTGTTGGTATTTTGGAACTGGATTGCTAAGCACAGCCTGAGAGTGGGTTAGTAGGCAAAATCTGAAAGGGGAAAATATGACTCCTTTCTGTAGCATATAATTAACAGTAGAGCCTGTGCATAAACATTTTGGAACCTCTACCCCTTCCTGGTTAACTCAGTGCCGCCTTTTTTTAAGAGCCCCTTACTTTAGCCCCAGTTTGGGGCAGCCCCTTGTGGTCTTACTTTGATACCAGATATCCCTGGATTCAAATACTGATCTTGTCCCTTATAAAGCTATATAACATTGGGCAAGGTGGCTAAGCTCTCTGAGCCTCGTTTTCTTCTTTTGTAAAATGTAGATGATGTCACCCACTTCACAGGATTACTGTATTGTTGAGATATTGTAAAGGGTCAAGTACAGTACCTGGCACTTAAGCACTGAGTAAATATCAGTTCCCATTCTCACTGTAGACTTTGTGATTCTTTGGCAAGCTTTGCTACTTGAGGTTTGCTCAGCAGAGACCTGCTGTAACTTAAAAATGCATTGGGACACAGTTAGTGGGAGTGGGGATAATTCTAACTTTTTTAGTAGGCTATTTTTTAAGACAAATTAAAATGCACATACTCTTTTCTTCAGCAGTTTTAATTCTTGGACTTTATCTTTTAGAAATACTTGCTCTAGCATGTTATATAGACAGAAGTATTTACTGCAGTAGAAACAAGTTTTAGTACTCTTTAGGAAGGGACTGATTAAATCACAGCACATTCCTATTAAGGAATGCTATACAGCTGGTAAAAAGAGAACGGTGTTTTGAGATGTCCTTTTAAGGTGGCTGTCCACAAATAATATTATGGATAAAGCAATGTGAAGAACTGTATGTATAGTATTAACCCATTTGTTCTTTTAATGTATAATATACTACAAAAACATGTATATACATATATATGATATGGGTGCTTTCATGGAAGGATACACAAACTTGATGGTTATTGCTTGGGAGTGGGACTAGCTGTGTGGGAGGTGGGGGAAGGTCTTACTTTTCTCTTTATACTCTTCAGACTGGTCTGAAATTTTTTTATATAGGCACATTACTTTTGTGATTTAAAAATTGTTAAAAAATAAAGCAAATGTCAGAGGACACCATCAAGAAAGTACAAAGTCAACGCACAGAATGGGAGAAAATATTTGCAAAACATATATTTGATAAAGGACTCATAGCTAGAATATGTAACTAACCCTTAACAACCCAATCATAAAAGACAAATAATCCATTTAAAAATGGACAAAGATTTGAATAGTCTTTCTCCAAGGAAGGTATACAAATGCCCAATAAGCACATGAAAAGATGTTCCATATGGTTAGTAATCAGGGAAATGCAAATCAAAACCAGAATGAGATACCAGTTCACATCTACTGGGATGGCTAGAATAAAAACATGAGATAATAAGAAGTGTTAGCAAGGATGTAGAGAAACTGGAATCCTCATAACCTCTGGTGGGAATGCAAAATGGTGCACCATTTTGGAAAACAGTCTGACTATTCCTCAGATGATTAAACACAGAGTTATCATATGACCCAGCAATTCAACTCTTAGGTATATGCCCAAAAGAAATGAAAATATATGTTTACAAAAAAACTTGTGTATAAATATTTAAAGCAGCATTATTCATGATAGCCAAAAGGTAGAAACAACCTAAATGCTCATCAGCAAAGACAAATGGATAAAAATATGTGGTATATTCATAGAATGGGATATTATTTGGCCATAAAAAGGAATGAAGTGCTGATACATGCTACAACTTGGATGAACCTTGAAAACATTATAAGTGAAAGAAGCCAGACAGAAAAGGTCACATATTATATGATTCCATTCATGTGAAAGTCCAGAATACAGAAATCTGTAGAGACAGAAAAATTAGCGGTTGCTTAGGGCTGGGGCTGGGGTAGGGGATGAAGGATAGGGAGGGTGGTAGCTAAAGGGTATGGGGTTTCTTTTGGAGGTGATGGAAAATTTCTAAAATGGGCTGTGTTGATGGTTTCATAAATCTGTGAATGTACTAAAAACCATTGAATTGTGTACTCTAAATGGGTAAATTGTAGGGTATGTGAATTGTATCTCATTAAAGCTGTTTTAAAAATAAAGAAAATAACTTTTTTTGCAGCAAAAATATGCATTAGAAATACTAAATAGTAGTTCTGTGGTTGGTAGCATTTCCCTGGATGTTAAAGTGTTCTTTTCTAAAGAGTTTCTGGGCAGAAAGGGTATTTTTAGCTATTATTTTAAAGTTATAAATGGAAGTAAAATGTTTGCATCTTAAAATTAAAAAAAAATGACATTTCTTGTAAAAAGTTAACCCTTTTGAAATGATGTTATTAGAAAATCACCATTTCGTTACCCCCAGTGATAATTGCTTTAGACAAGGATCTTCAATAAATGCCAAGACCACGAAATGTTTTGGGGAGCGTGGTACTTGCTTGGTGCTATCACCCTACAGATTAGTTGTGTGTTGCAGAGGAAAGAAGGTCCCTTTACATTGGAGAGGTGTGGGAGTCATCATCTTGAGTGATTAAATTTATAATTACTCATAAGGTGACTGTCTGATAGTATGTGCCACCTGATGTGATGCAGCAGGAAGTACACAACATTATCTATGTAGTATTTTGCCCTGAATGTTTGATCTGAATCTTATCGAGTATTTTGGCCTATCCTTCAGTTTACAGGAAATACAGGGGATAGAGAGACAGGTTATAAGTCACCATGAGAAAAACAATTGACAAATCCTGAGTATGGGACGATTTAAAAGACAATTGTGTTGGTCTCCTTAAAAAGTCAATGTCAAGGGAAAGAAAAAAGAAAGGGAAGTATTCTAGATTAGGGGAGACCAAAGAGATGTAACCAGATGTAACACAGGAACATTGATTGGCTCCTGGTTCATGAAAATGAGCTAAAGAAGACGTTTGGGAGACAGACAGGGATATTTGAATGTGGACTGGGTTTTAGATGATTTTAGGGAATTACTGTGATTTTTCTTAGGTGTGATAATGGTATTGGGATTATATAAGTGAATGTACTTATTCTTTGGGGATGCAGGCTGAAGTATTTAGGGATGAAGAGTATGAGTTTTAATGTCTGCAATTTACTTTCAAAAGATTCAAGTAAAACAAAATGTGTAGAGAACACAAATATGGCAAAACACTAGCAATTGTTAAATCCAGGTGATGGGTAAAAGGGTGTGCTTTATACCCATCTTTCAACTTTTCTGTGTGTTTAGAAATTTTCATTAAAAAATAGAAGATTAGGAGAAAAGTGAACCACCTTGATCCTGTGGCTGAAAGGTTGCACAGGTAAGGCTGTCTGTCACTCTCATTATACTCTTTCTGGTGTTTCTTAACACCATTCGAAATTAGTTTATGCGAGATGATGATAGCTTACATGACTGGAAAACCAGTAATTTCCCTTTAATTTCAAGTTTTTTGTTTGATTTTTAAGTTTATGTGTCTTTTTAAAATATTTCCTCTGTTCCATTTACAAGAGAATATATGTTAGGAGGCTTTGTATCTTTTGATTAAAGCATGCTGCTTGGCTTTTAATCAAAATGGATATTTTCTTGGGGGCAATGCTAGCTGGTAAAACAAACCAACTCCAAATTTCAGTGGTTTAACATAAGAGAATTTTATTTTTTATAATAGACTTTATTTTTAGACAGTATTAGGTTTACAGGAAAATTGCAAGAGTTTCCAGATATGTCCTTTGCCCCCCAGTTTCTCCTATTAATAACTTCTTACATTACTGTGGTACAAATGATGAACCAACATTGATATGTTATTATTATCTAAAACCTATAGTTTACATTAGGGTTCGCTCTTTGTGTTGTACAGTTCTGTGGATCTTTGCAATGCATAATGTCATGTATCCAGAGTCACAGTGTCATGTGGAATAGATTCATTGCCCTAAAAATGCCCTGAGCTTCACCCATTCATCCCTTTCCTCTGCCCCCGAATCCCTGACAACTACTGATCATTTTACTGTCTGTAGACTTTTGCCTTTTCCAGAATGTCATATAGTTGGACTAATACAGTATGTAGCCTTTCCGGGCAGGCTTCTTTCACTTACCAATATACATTTGAGGTTTGTCCATATCTTTTCACAGCCCCTTTCTTTTTCTTTTTTTTTTTTTTTTGGGGTGGAAATAAACTATTTTCTTTATTTCTTCTTGACTCTGTTGTCTACTCTGGAGAGAGTGGCACAAATTTACCTTTTGACATTTATGTTAGGTGTTTAGTGTGAAAATCTGAGTGAAATGATCCTGTATTTCCAATTTATTCACATTATGTTTTTTTTATGTTTTTTTTGATATATTAAAATTTAATATATCTTTGCAAGAAAAAAAGACCATAAGCAAAGTAAAAGGACATGCTCCAGACTGGGAAAACGTATGTGTAACACATAGCAACAAAGGCTTTGAACACAGTATATGAGCAAAACTCTTCTTTAACCCACTGATTGTTTAGGAGTGTGTTGTTTAACCTCCAGGTATTTGTGAATTTTCTAAGTCTCTGATGGTTATTGACTTCTAATTGTATTCCATTGTGGTCAGAGAATGTGCTTTGAATAATTTCAATCTTTTTATATTTATTGAGGCTTGTTTTATGTCCCAGCATATGATCTATTCTGGAGAAAGTTCCGTGAGCACTAGAAAAGTATGTGTATCCTGGTGATTTGGGTTGTAATGTCCTCTATGTGTCTGTTAAATCTAATTCATTTATCAGATTGTTTGGGTTTTCAATTTCCTTATTGGTCTTCTGTCTGGTTGATCTATCTATAGGAGAGAGTGATGTGTTGAAGTCTCCCACAATTATTGTGGAAACATCAATTGCTTCCTTTAGTTTTGCCAGTGTTTCTCTCATGTATTTTGTGGCACCTTGATTGGGTGCATAGACATTTACGATTGTTATTTCTTCTTGCTGAATTGCCCCTTTTATGAGTATGTAGTGGCCTTCTTTGTCTCTCAAAACATCCCTGCATTTGAAGTCTATTTTATCTGAGATTAATATTGCTACACCTGCTTTCTTTTGGCTATGGCTTGCATGAAATATTTTTTTCCATCCTTTCACTTTCAGTTTCTTTGTGTCCCTATGTCTAAGATGAGTCTCTTGTATGCAACATATTGATGGTTCATTTTTTTTGATCCATTCTGCGAATCTATATCTTTTAATTGGGGAGTTTAATCCATTTACATTCAACGTTATAACCATGAAGGCATTTCTTGAATCTGCCATCTTATCCTTTGGTTTATGTTTGTCATATTTTTCCCCTCTGTCTATTAATATCCTTTATTGTACCCATACTGAATCTCTTTAGTACTGAACCTTTCTCCAAGTCTCTCTGTCCTTTCTTTGTTTCTCTGTCTGTAGGGCTCCCATTTAGTATCTCCAGTAGGGCAGGTCTCTTGTTAGCAAATTCTCTCAGCATTTGTTTGTCAGTGAAAAATTTAAGCTCTCCCTCAAATTTGAAGGAGAGCTTTGCTGGGTAAAGTATTCTTGGTTGGAAATTTTTCTCACTCAGAATTTTAAATATATCATGCCACTGCCTTCTCGCCTCCATGGTGGCTGCTGAGTAGTCACTACTTAGTCTTATGCTGTTTCCTTTGTATGTGGTGAATTGCGTTTCTCTTGCTGCTTTCAGAACTTGCTCCTTCTCTTCTGTGTTTGACAGTGTGATCAGAATATGTCTCGGAGTGGGTTTATTTGGATTTATTCTATTTGGAGTTCGCTGAGCATTTATGATTTGTGTATTTTTGTTGTTTAGAAGATTTGGGAAGTTTTCCCCAACAATTTCTTTGAATACTCTTCCTAGACCTTTACCCTCTTCTTCCCTTTCTGGGACACCAATGAGTCTTATATTCGGACGTCTCATATTATCTATCATATCCCTGAGGTCCATTTTGATTTTTTCAATTTTTTCCCCATTCTTTCTTTTATGCTTTCATTTTCCATTCTGTCATCTTCCAGGTCACTGATTCGTTGTTCAACTTCCTCTAGTCTTGTACTATGAGTGTCCAGAATCTTTTTAATTTGGTCAACAGTTTCTTTAATTTCCATAAGTTCATCCATTTTTTTATTTAGTCTTGCAATGTCTTCTTTATGCTCTTCTAGGGTCTTCTTGATTTCCTTTATCTCCTGTACTATGGTCTCATTGTTCATCTTTAGTTCTTTGAGTAGCTGCTCTAGGTGCTGTGTCTCTTCTGGTCTTTTGATTTGGGTGCTTGGGCTTGGGTTATCCATATCGTCTGGTTTTTTCATATGCTTTATAATTTTCTGTTGTTTTTGGCCTCTTGGCATTTGCTGAACTTGATAGGGTTCTTTTAGGATTTGTAGACCAATTGAAGTCCTTATCTCTAATTTACCAGATCTACAGCTTCGTGGAGTACACTTTCTCTAACTAACCAGCAGGTGGCGTCCACGAGCCACCTGTTCTCCACAAGCCAGTTCTCCCCTGCTTAGCCTTTTTGGTGAGTGGGGGAGTGAGTCTTGTGGGGTCCAATTGGTGTACCAAGCTTGCGTGTGTAGTTGGTGTTGCCTGCCCTGTATATGGGGCGTGTTTCTGGGCAGTCAGGGAGGGGGTGTGGCCCTAACAATCAAATCTCCCTGGTGATCCTAGAGTTTTAAAGCTGCTGCAATAGTCTACTCCTTCAGTTCAGTCCTGCCACAGTTTGTCTCTGCCACTGACCCACAAGTCCTTGGTATTAGCGTATGGCTCCTGAGACTTGCAAGTGGGCCCCTCTTCCAGGCTGTGCACCCCGGGTCCTCTGTTGAGGGATGATTGTGCTATGTCACAGGTGAGTGCCGTCCCCCCAGGGCAGTTCTGGGCTGCTGGGCTGTGTAGGGAGGCTCCCAGTCTGCTGAAATGATGGCTGAATGGGGCTTTGTTAATTCACACTGCTCCACCTTCCCAACTCTGGGACAATCAGCTGAGGTTGCAGGGAAGGCTAATGTCCACACCCAGTTTTATGGTGTGTGCCTGTTATTTGAAACATTTCCATCACACTGGGTTGTCTGGGGCAGCTCTGGGCTATGGGGCTGGTGATGGGCAGGAGTGTTTCCTGTCCACCAGGATGATGGCTGTGAGCGGACACCCCCCTTTTCTTGGGAAGTTGTGGTGTTTAGTGAATTTTCTCAGCCACTGGATTATTGCCTTTTGTCTCAGAGCTCTCTTAGTCCTGCTCTTGACTTGACCTACCCAAATTGCAAGTCTTTGAAGCTTTCTGTATTGGGCTTCTTAGAGTAAATGTTTTAGAAAAAGAAAAAAGGATTAAAAAAAAAAAAGGGGGCCCTTCTCAGAGATCTAATGGGTTATTGAAATGCTAATAGACAAAGCAACCAGGGCCATTAAGGAAAGGTCCACAGGGCAGAGAGATCAGCTTTTCTTCGGGATTTGCATATGCGCCTCAGGGCCTGAGCTCTGCCCTTCCCCTTTCTATGTTCACCAGAACTCCAAAAATCCTCCGCTTTTATTTTGGAGTTTTTCATGCTGTTTTTTTCTATATCTGTGTCCTCTCTGCTGGGCTGGCTGCTCTCAGATTCTCTGGTGTCTGGTCTCAGTCTATCTATGGTTGGAGTTTGGATCAGTAGAATGAGTTTCCGATAAGGGCTGCCACTGCAGTTCTCCCTTCTCCTTCCCGGAGCTGACAGCTCCTCCTCCCACAGGACTGAGACTGGCAGGGAGGGGCGCGGGTCCCCTGGCCGCAAAAACTTACAGATTTCGCTGATCTCAGCAGTTCCACATTTTCATGAGTGTTGTATGAAGTATGCCCAAAGTCAGATTGCTCTGTGGTGTCCAGTCCACGCAGTTCCTGGCTTTCTACCTACTTTCCTGGAGGAGTAACTAAAACATACAGCTCACCAGTCCTCCATCTTGCCCCGCCTCTCCCAGCCCCTTTCTTTTTATTGCTGAATAATACTCAGTTGTATGGATTTACTGTGTTTATTTTTCCATTCATCTATCGAAGGATGTCTCAGTTGCTTCTAATTTTTGGCAATTATGAATAAAGCTGCTATAAACATTTGTGTGCAGGTTTTTGTGTGTATATAAGTTTTCAACTCCTTTGGATAAATACCTAAGGGCATAATTGCTGGATTGTGTGGCAAGCCTATGCTTAGCTTTTTAAAAAACTGCCAGACTGTCTTCAATATTGGCTGTGCCATTTTTCATTCCCACCAGAAAGGCATAAGAGTTCTGCTGCTTGACATCCTTGCCAGCATTTGGTGGTGTTAGTGTTTTGGATTTTAGCCATTCTAATGTGTATGTACTGGCATCTTATTGTTTTAATTTGCAATTCCCTAATGACATATGTTGAACACCTTTTCATGTGCTTACCATCTGAATATCTTTTGTGGTGAGGTATCTGTTCAGTTCTTTTGTCCATTTTGAAATTGGGTTGTTCGTTTTTTATTGTTGAGTTTTAAGAGTTCTTTGTGTATTTTGGATGCAAGCTGTTTATCAGGTATGTGTTTTGCAAATATTTTCTTCCAGTCTGAGGCTTGTCTTTTCATTCCTTTAACAGTATCTTTCACAGAGCACAAGTTTTTAATTTTAATGAAGTCCAACTCAGAATTTTTTCTTTCATGGATCATGCTTTTTTGTGTTGTATCTGCATCATGCTTTTGGTGTTGTATCTAAAAAGTCATTGCTAAACCCAAGGTCACCTAGATTTCCTCCTTTTTTATCTTCTAGAAGTTGTATAGTTTTGTGTTTTACATTTAGTTCTTTGATCCATTTTGTGTTAATTTTTGTGAGAGGTTTAAGATCTGTGTTGATTTTTTTTTTTTTTTTTTGGCATGTGGATGTCCAGTTGTTCCAGCACAATTTGTTGAAGACTCTCCTTTCTCTATTCTGCATTGAATTATCTTGGCTTCTTTGTCAAAGACCAGTTGTTTATATTTGTATGGGTCTGTTTATTTCTGGGCTCTATATCTGTTCCTTTAATCTAATTATCTGTTATTTTGTCAATGCTATACTGTCTTGATCACTGTAACTTTATAGTAAGTCTTGAAGTCAGGTAGTCACACATTATTGTGTTGGCCATTATTGGTCTTTCGATTTTCCGTATAAAGTTTAGAATCAGTTTGTTGAGATCCACAACATAACTTGCTGGAATTTTGATTGGGATTGCATAGAATCTATAGATTAAGTTGGGAAGATTTGCCATCTTAATAATATTGACTTCCTGTTGATGAACATGGAATATTTCTCCATTTATTTAGATCTTCTTTGATTTCTTTCATCAGAGTTTTGTAGTTTCCCTCATATAGATCTTATATATATTTTGTTAGATTTTTACCTAAGTAATTCATTTACTTGGTGCGTATGTAAATGGTGGTGTTTTAAGTTTCAAATTCCCATTGTTCATTGTTGGTATATAGGAAAGTAATTGACTTTCATATGTTAATCTTGTACCCTACAACCTTGCTGTAATTGCTTATTAGTTCCAGGAGTGTTTTTCCCTATTATTTGGGATTTTCTACATGGACAGTTGTCTATAAACAAAGACAATGTTGTTTCTTCCTTCTCAATCTGTATGCTTGTATGTGCAAAACCTGGAACTGTTGTACATCATTTTGCCCCCTTCTGGTGGGCAGAGCATGGTCACAAGACCAAATGTACCTGCAAAGGAAGCAGTGAAATGTAGTCTAGCTAGAGACTACATTTGAAAGTAGCTAGTCAGTCTTTTGGAATAATTATTGAGTATTTTGTTATATGTAATCTAGAAAAGAAAAGTAGTATGATTTTTGCATGGTTTGTTTTTGGTGGTGGTTGTTGATAAACTGAATTATGTATCTTTGGAAAGAGTATTCATCTCCATTTTATGAAATTGTTCCCCTGGACCTATTTACCACTGCTACTCAAAGTGTGGTCCTGAGACCAGCGGCATCAGCATCACCTGGGAGCTTGTTAGAAATGGTAAATGTTCAGGTCTTGCCCCAGACTTAGTGACTTAGAATGTCTGGGGGGTAGGGCCCAGAAATTTATGTTTTAGCCCATTATCAGGGTTTCTTTTCATGATGAAGTTTGAGATTCACTGCTATAGAATATTTAAAGTTTTCACCCTTCAAATGCATTCACTATGTTGCATGTCAATAAAATAATAATAAAAAATAATAGCAAGCATTCATTGAGCATCTGCTATGTGCTGAGTATTTTGCATATTTTCAGCCATTTATCCTTCACATCAAATATATGAAGACTATATTATTTGTCCCATTTGGCCAGATGATCACATTAGGTCAAGTACCTCATTTGTTCAGGGTCACATGTTTAAAATTGGGAAGTGGGGAATCTGTTACAGGATGAGATCTATGTGGTTTAGGGTGTATTTGGCCAGGATAGAGGAGAACCTGAACCCTGCCTGGATGACTTGATTCCCTGAGGTCTCTGAGGGAAAATCTATATCCAGATTATATAAAAAAGGCAAAATTATTAGCTGGGGCTTTGACCCCAAACTCCAGTATAGAATTGCAAGTGAGGCTGGCCCATATGGAGGACTCAGTTTCTCTGTTAGTAGGCCTAAGGGCCTTCAACCCAAGAAGTGCCAAAATGCCTACTAATTTTCACCCCAAAGGTCATACTGCAAGTGTTAGTCCATTGATATGACAGAAGGCTCCACCTACCAGTGATAGAGGGGAAAATATGTCAAGAGATGTTCCAAGTGGCTGCCCTAGGCCTTCTCAGTTGGGTCCTTTCTGGTCTTTAAAGATCATGATCACAAAGGTGGTGTGCAGATCTGCGTGCTCCCATGTCTTTCTGCCCTTGCTATGCTAGTTGTGACAAGCATAACAGAATCTTCTGGAGAGCTTTTCCAAATACATTAGTATGTAAGCCCTGGGAAAACAGGATATTTCTTTTGTTTGCTACTGTTTCCCCAACCCCAGAAGAGTGCCTAGCATATATAGGTGCTCTAGAAATATTTGTTTAATGAATTCCATTTTGTCTATCAAAAAGCAAGGCGCTGTAACACTGCTTAGCATGAAATGTCCTTCCTTCACATTCTTGTGCCTCACAAGATTCACGCTGACAGTGGAGTTTCTAGTAAGGAAACCTTTGAGTATGAAAACATCTGCCTGAATTGCAGAGAGCTGTTTAAGTAAGGAGAATGAAGGCATGGAGGAAGGTATAAATATGCAGGTTTGCAGAAAATGGTGTCTAGCTGATAAGCCATATGTTTTTTTTTCTTTTTAAAGATTCTGTATATTTTCAGAGACACTACAGTTTCTGGGGGAAGAACAGTGTTAAGTCTTGTGTTTTGTTAAATTTGTTTTTCATGTTACTAAGATAGTAAACATCCTAGGGTTCATCTGTTACGTTTTCGCTAAGAAGCTAGAAAGTGAGAAAGTTGTAATTAGGGTGTAAGAGATGTAGAGTTTAGGTTCATATACATCAGTTCTTCTCTATAATGTGTTTTAGATAAAGACACATTTACCTCAAGTTGTCTTGGTTATTAAAAGTGTTCATGCTCGAACTGTCTTGTGTTCAGTGTAGAACTTACCAGGTGTAGCAGAAACTGCAGTTACCACTCAATATCCATTCTCTCCTTTACCCTTCTAGTAGAACCCTGACTTTCAGCTTGACATATTGCTGTGCATTGAAAAGAGCACATTTCCTGGCATCTTCTGTAGTGAGGTATGGTCATGTGGCCAAGATCTGGCCAAAGATTGAACGAGAAGTGTTGTGTGGGAGTTGTGTGACATATCCTTAGAAGGAAGGGAGGATGCTCTTTTGCAGCCATGCTTTCTGTCTGCTTCATGGAATGTGTATGCAATGGTCAGAGCTCCAGCAGCAATTTTGGATCAAGAGGTAATCTTGGGAATGGAAATCACTTCTGGCAGTGCAATGAAATAGATGAAGCTGGGGTCTCTGACAGAATAGAGTTGTCATACGGGCTCAGACTGCATACTTCTGGGCAACTTATAAGTGAGAGAGAAAAGGATCTTTGTTATTTGCTGCTGAGCCTAATTATAACTTTAACACCAGGCTCTGAGTTCCCCTTGGAACTTGGATGTGACACATGGGGCTGTTGTGAGGACCTGATGCAGGTGTTTTTACCTATGATAGATATGATACTCCTTGAGATCCTAGGGGAGGCCAAAGAGGGCGCAGTAAAGATCCAGAGAAAGCATTTGAACAAAGGATTCAGATTTAAAGTACCATTTATGTTTGGTAAGTTTTGGGCATCCCATGATCACCCCCATGTTTGGAGATTTGTTAGAAGGACTTGTGGAATGCAGACAGTTTAAGCATGACTGTGGTTTATTACAGAAAAAGGATACATAGCAGGAACAACAAGGAAAAAGATGCAATGGGTGAAGTCTGTAAGAGTCTAGATGCATGCTGCCACCCCATCTGGGCTACCAATGGTCTGTTTTCCATCACTATAGTTTTTTTTTTTTTTGATTATGTTTTATAAATGGCATCATCAGTATTTGACCTTGGGGATTGGCTTTTTCACTCAGCATAATGCCTTTGAGATTCATCCAAGTTGTTGCATGTATCAATAGTTCCTTTTTATTGCTCAGTAGTATTCCATTATATGGACATACAAGACAGTTTCTTTAACCATTTTCCAGTTAAAGGACGTTTGGGTTGCTTCCAGTTTTTGGTAAATATGAATAGAACTGCTATAAACACAATTGTACAGGTTTTTGAGTGAATGTAAGTTTTCATTTCTTTAGAGTAATGGGATGGTTGCGTCATAAGGTGGGTTATGTTTAACTGTATGAGAAAATGGCCAAATTATTTGGCAGAGTGGCTATTCATTCCAGCCGGCGATGTATGAGGGTTCCAACTGCTCGACATTCTGATCAGCACTTGATATTGTCAGTATATTTTTATTTTTTTTAATTTTTAATAGAACAATTATAGGTTTACAGAAAAATCATGAAGGAAGTACAGAGACCCTGTATACACCCCTGTCTCACACACACAGTTTTCCCTATTAACATTTGGCATTAGTGTGGTACCTGTGTTACAAGTCATAAAAATTTTATTATAATTATACTGTTAACTTTAGCACATTGTTTACATTGTGTTGAACAGTTCTGTGTGATTTTTTTATGTGTGGTAACTTATATACAACCTAAAAGTGCTCTTTTTTCCATTTTCCAATATACAATTCAGTGGTGTTAATTTCAGATGCAAAGTTGTGCCTCCATCCCTAATGTCCACTGCTAAAAGTTTTCCATCACCCCAAACAAAATCTCCATACCAATTAAACATTAACTCCTAATTACCCTCCCCCTCTTGGCCTGTGGTAACCTGTATTTTAGTTTCTGATTTCCTGAATATGCTTATTTTGCTTATGTCATGTGAAAGAGATCATACGGTGTTTGTCCCTTTGTGTCTGGCTTGTTACATTCAACAGTGATGTCTTCAGGGTTCATCCTGTTGTTGCATGCATCAGAATTTCATTCCTTTTTGTGGCAGAATGATATTCCATTGTATATATACCACATTTTGTTTATCCATTCATCCATTGATGAATGCTTGGGATGCTTACACTTTTTGGCAGTTGTGAATAATGCTGCTGTGAACATTCGTGTGCAAATGTTTGAGTCCCAACTTTCAATTCTTTTGGGTATAGACCTAGAAGCGGGATTGCCTGGTCATATGGTAATTCTATATTAGTTTGCTAAAGAAGCACCATATTGTTTTCCACAGTGGCTGCACTATCTTACATTCCCACCAACAGTGAGTGATCTTATTCCTCCACATCCTCTCTAATACTTGTTGTTTTCTGTTTTTTTTTTTCATAGTAGCCATTCTAGTGGGTGTGAAGTGGTATCTCATTGTAGTTTTGATTTGCATTTCCCTTGGTTATGCAAGTTGGTTAATGACTTTGAGCATCTTTTCATGTGCTTTCTGGCCATTTGTATATCTTCTTTGGAGAGAAGTCTGTTCGAGGTTTTTGCCCATGTTTTGATTGGGTTGTTTTTCTTTTTGTTGTTAAGTTGACGGATTTCTTTATATGTAGTGGATATTAATCCTTTAATGGATATGTGGTTTCCAAATATTTTCCCCCATTGTGTAGGCTGTCTTTTTACTTTCGTGATGAAATCCTCTGAAGCACAAAAGTTTTAGATTTTGGCATAGTTCCATTTATCTATTTTTTCTTTTGTTGCTTGTGCTTTGGGTGTAAAGTCTAAGAAACCAAGCCTAAATAAGGTCCTGAAGATGTTTCCTTTTCTTAATATGGTTTTTGTACTTATATTTAGGTCTTTGATCCATTTTTAGTTGATTTTTGTATCATGTGAGGGAGGGATCCACCCTCATTCTTTTGCATATGGCTGTCCAGCACCATATGTTGAAGAGACTGTTCTTTTCCCATTGAGTGGACTTCGCACCTTTGTCAAAGATTAGTTGACGGAAAGTGTGAGAGTTTATTTCTGAACTCTGAATTAAATTCCATTGGTCTATAAGTCTGTCCTTATACCATGTACCATGCTGTTTTCATTAATGCAGCTTTGTAATAGGTTTTGAAATCAGGAAGGGAGAGTCCTTCAACTTTATTCTTCATTTTCAAGACAGTTTTGCCAATGCAGGGCCTTCTACCCTTCCAAATTAATTTGATGATTGGCTTTTCCATTCCTGCAAAGAAGACTGTTGGAATTTTGTTTGGTATTGTGTTGAATCTGTACATCGCTTTGGATAGAATTGACATCCTAACAGTATTTAGTCTTCCAGTCCATTAAAAGGAAATGTCCTTCCATTTATTTAGTTCTTCTTTTATTCATTTCAGGAATATTTTATTTTTTCCATGTAAAAGTCCTTTACATCCTTGGTTAAATTTATTCCTAGATACTTGATTATTTTAATTGCTGTTGTAAATGGAATTTTTTTATGCTTTGTATTGTTCGTTACTAGTGTATAGAATCACCACTGCTTTTTTGCTTGTTGATCTTGTATCTTGCCACTTTGCTGAATTTGTTTATTAGCTCTAGTAGCTTTGTTGTGGATTTTTCAGGATTCTCTATGTGTAGAATCATGTCATCTGCAAATAGGGAAAATTTTCCTTCTTCCTTTCCAATTTGGATGCTTTAATTTTATTTTCTTGCCTAATTCCTCTGGCCAACACTTCCAGTGTTATGTTGAATAACAGTGGTGACAGTGGGCATCCTTGTCTTGTTCCTAATCTTGGGGAGGGGGTTGTCAGTATTTCACCATTGAGTATGATGTTAGCTATGGGTTTTTCTGTAAATGCTCTTTATAATGTTAAGGATGTTTTCTTCTTTTCTTGGTTTTCTGAATATTTTTTATTAGGAAGGGGTACTGAATTTTGTTAAATGCCTTTTCCATGTCAATTGAAATGATCATTTATTTTTTTCATCCTATTAGTGTGGAGTATAACATTAATTGATTTTCTTATGGTGTACCTCCCATAACTCCCATTTAATAGTGTATAATTCTTTTAAGGTGCTGTTAATTTTAGTTTGATAGTATTTTATTGAGGATTTTTGCATCTATATTCATGAGGGAAATTGGTCTGTAATTTTCTTTTCTAGTGATACCTTTTTCTGGCTTTGGTATTAGGGTAATGCTGACCTCATAGAATGAATCAGGGAGTTGTTTTGGTTTGCTAAAGCTGCTAGCATGCAAAATACCATAAGTGGATTGACTTTTACAGTGGGGGTTTATTAGTCACAAGTTAACAGTTCTAAGGCCATGAAAATGTCCCATGTAAGGTGTCAACAGGACAATACCTTCTTTGAACAAAGACTGATGGCATCTGGGGTTTCTCTGTCCCATGGGAAGGTACATGGCTGGAGTCTGCTGGGCCTCTCCCAGGGTTAGCTTCTTGTTTCCATTGTTTTCTCCAAAATGTCTCTGGGTTTCTGTCTTAGCTTCTCTCTCTCAGCTCCTGTGCATCCTTGGTTGTTTCTCCCAGGGCATTTCTCTCTAAATGTCTAGGGGTCCTTTCTTAGCTTTTCAGGGGCAAACTCTGGATTTCATCTCCTAGCTTCGTATCTCCAAACGTCTTTCTCTTTGCATCTCTAAGTGACTGGGTCTGTATTAGCTCTTAGATCTCTTAAGGATGCCAGTAAACTGATTAAGACCCACCTTGAATGGGTGGGGTCACATCTCCATGGAAACAACCTAATCAAAAGGTCCCACCCACATACTTACCTGGCAGGGGAGACACCATGATCACAAAGGTGGTTTTCCCAGGGCGAGGCTTATCCATTGTACTCTGGATTTGCTGACCCCTGCAATTTCCCCAAATGTGGGAAACCAACTGCATAATTTGTGGTAGTGGGGAACTGTGTTCACGCTCTCCCCTTAAAAAATAAAAATAAAAAAGAAAATAAAAAAAATAAAAAAAGGTCCCACCCACAATAGGTCTGCCCCCACAAGAGTGGATTAAAAGAACATAGTCTTTTTATGGGATACATAACAGATTTAAACCAACACAGGAATGTACCCTCCTCTACAATTTTTTGGAAGAGTTTGAGCAGTATTGGTTTTAATTCTTGTTTGAATGTTTGGTAAAATTCACCAGTGAAGCTGTCTGATCCTGGGATCTTCTTTGTTGGAAGGTTTTTGATTACTTGATTCAATCTCTTTACTTGTTTCTGGTCTGTTGAGATCTTCTATTTCTTCTAGAGTCAGTTAGCTTGTTTGTGTGTTTCTAGGAATTTGTCCATTTCATCTAGTTTGCATAACTTGTTGCAATACAGTTGTTCATAGCAACCTCTTATGAAACCTTTTTATGTCTGTGGAGTCAGTAGTAATGATCGTCCCCCCTTTCATTTCTGTCTTTAATTGTTTGTGTTCTCTCTCTTTTTCTCTTTGTCAGTTTAGCTAAAAGTTTGTTGAATTTTATAGATTTTTTTCAAGGAACCAACTTTTGGTTTTGTAAATTCAATTGCTTTTTTATTCTCCATTTAATTTATTTCTGCTCTAATCTTTCTTTCTTTCCTCCTGTTTGCTTTGTGTTTAGTTTACTGTTCTTTTTCTAATTCCTCCACGTGTGTGGTTAGGTCTCTGCTTTGGGTGCTTTCTTATTTTTTATTGTAAGCATTTAGGGCAATAAATTTCCCTCTCAGCACTGCCTTTGCTGCATTCCTTAAGTTTTGATATGTTGTGTTCTCATTTTCATTTGTCTCAAGATATTTACTGATTTTCCTTGTGATTTCTTCTTTGATCCATTGATTAAGAGTGTGTTATTTAACTTACATATTTTTGTGGATTTTCCAGTTCTCCATATCTTATTGATTTCTAGCTTCATTCCATTGTGGTCAGAGAAGATGTTTTGTATAATTTTAATCTTTTTGAATTTATTGAGACTTATTTTGTCAGCTAACCTGTGGTCTATCCTGGAGAGTAATCCATGTATACTTGAAAAGAATGTGTATTCTTCGTTTTTTAGGTGCAGTGTTCTGCATATATCTGTTAGGTCTAGTTCATTTATCATTGCTTAAGTTTTCTGTTTCCTTATTGATCTTCCACGTAGATGTTCTGTCCATTGATGAAATTGGTGCATTGATGTCTCCAGCTATTATTGTAGAGGTGTCTATTTCTCCCTTCAGTTTTGTCATTGTTTTGCTCACATATTTTGGGGGCACTGAGGTTAGGTGCATAAATGTTTATGAATGTTGCTTCTTCTTGGTGGATTGAACCTTTTGTTAATATATAGTGTCCTTCTTTGTCTCTTGCAACAGTTTTTTTTTTTTTTTTTTTTTTTTTTTTTTTTTTTTTTTTTTACTTAATGTCTAGTTTGTCCAATATGACAAGCTATCTTTTGGTTACTATTTGCATGGAATATTTTTTTCCATCCTTTCACTTTCAACCTATTTGTGTCTTTGGGTCTAAAGTAAGTCTCTTGTAAACAATGGATAGTTAGATTGTGCTTTTTATACATTCTGCCAATCTGTTTCTTTTGATTGAGGAGTTTAATGCATTTACATTAGTTATTATTGATAAGGCAGGACTTCCTTCAGCCATTTTGTCCTTTGTTTTTCATATGCCTTATATATTTTTTGTCTTTCTTTTCCTTTATTTTAGCCTCCTTTTGTGTACAGTTGGTCTTTTGTGATGTAACTGTAGATTCCTTTCTCATTTCTGTTTCTGTGTATATTATAAATACTATATTTGTGGTTACCCTGGGGTTTGCATTAAACAACCTAAGTCTATAGCCTACTAGTTTGAAAAGATACCAACTTAATTTCAATAGCATACCCAGCTCTGCTCCTGTATCCCTTCGTTTCCCCTCTTTATGTTGATGTTGTCAAAAATAAACTTACTGTATTTTGCATATCTAATACAAGGAAATATTATTTCTTATTAAACTGAATTCTAAATCTTATTGGAAATAAAGAGTAGAATTATATACTGAAGATACAGTTCTACTGTGTTTTACATTTACCCATGTAATTACCTTTACACTGCTTCTTCACATTGCTTCTTCACACTGCTCCAAGCCACTCTCTCCTGACCTTTCTTTTCAATCTGAAGAACTTTTTAGCATTTTTTCTAGGGCAGGCCTTTCATTGATGAACTCTCTCAGTTTTTGTTTATCTCTAAATGTCTTAAACTCTCCATCATTTTTCAAGGACGGTTTTACAGGATAAAGAATTTTTCTCTTTCAGTATCTTAAATACATCATACCATTGCCTTCTCACCTCCATGGTTTCTGATGAAAAAATCAGCATTTAATCTTAGAGGATCTTTTGAATGTGATGAATCGCTTTTCTCTTGCTGCTTTCAGAATTCTCTCTTTATCTTTGGCATTTGACATTTTGATTAGTGTGTGTCTTGGAGCAGGTCTATTAGAGTTTATTCTGTTTGGAGTACTTTACACTTCTTGGAAATGTATATTTATGTCTTTCATAAGAGTTGAGAAAATTTTGGCCGTTATATCTTCAAATACTCTTTCCATCCTTTTTCCTTCTCTTCTCCTTCTGGAACTCCATAGTGTGTATCTTGATAGCCATCATGTTGTTGCACAGGTCTTTTAAGTCTGCTCAATTTTTGACATACCTTTCTCTCTTTGTTCCTCTGATTGTATGATTTTGATAGTCCTGTGTAATAGTTCACTGATTATTTCATCTGCCTGTTCAGATCTACTGTTGCATGCCTATAGTGTATTTTTAATCTCCATTATTGTGTTTTTCATATCTGTAAGTTCTGTTAGGTTTCCTTTTAGACTTTCTAATTCCTCTTTTTGTTCACACATTGTCTCTTAATATCCTGTAGCTCTATATCCATATTTAGTTTATATTTTCCTTTAGCATCTTGAATTGATTTAGGAGATCTGTTTGAAGTTCTTTGATTAGTTGTTCCAATGTCTCTGTTTCCTCTGAAGTTTTAATTTGTTCCTTTGGATGAGACTTATTTTCTTGTTTCTTTGAATGACTTCTGGTTTTTATTGATGTCTAGGAATTTGATTATTTTGCTCTGCTCTCTCTGGAAGTCAGATTCTCCCTCTAGCCGAGGGTTTTATTGTAGACTGGCTGTGTGTTGACTCTCTTCTTCAATACTTGTTCTAGCTTATATTCAACCTTCAGAGCAGCCTGTGGCACTTACTGCAACTTTTAAGATTACCCTGTTATGTGCAATTGTTTCACCTCCAGGAGAAATTCTTTTCTCTGTTACTTCTCTGGGAGTCCTGGGCTGTTCTGTTCTGTTTTGTTTTTTTTTAATGCAAATTTTCCTCCCCAGCAGCTATGATTTTTGACTACAGCTTTCAGTCCTCTGTGTGCTGTGCTTTACAGTGATTCAGTTTTCCCCCTTTTTCCCTGCAGCTTTTCTGGTAACTTCTATGTTAGGATATCCCACTTCAAGGAGCCATACTGGGTTAGCATTTCAAAATGCCCACTTTTTTCGTTTAGGTGCACCAGCAATTAAAGACCTGGATGGAAGTGCATACTGCTTGCCAAAGTTACACTGCAGGTCACTCTTGTTTCCTGTTTCCTGGAGGCTGCTTTGTATGTACACACTTGCTGATTGCTCGGGCCGCACCCTGGGTCTATGTGGCCTTGGATCTCCATATCTGAATGGTCTTAGGACTCTAAGTTGTTGTCATCAGCGACCATGGCAAGAGGTGCCTGGGCTGGAGTGCCTAGTTATGTGAGTCTTAAACTACATGGGACCGTGTGTGGGGGAGAGTTGAAGACTGGCAGGTCCCAGTTGCAGAGCTCCTACCTTCTTTTTTGGTGTTTTTTTTTTTCCTTCAATTCAGCATTTGTGGAGTTATCCTTGAGTCTCTGTTGTCCTCAGGAGTTCCAAGCAAATGGAATGTGCCCATTTATTTAGTTGTGTCTATGAGGAAACTTTCCCAGGAATGTCTTATACCACCATCTTCATGCTGTCATCCCAGTATTTTTTTATTTTAGCCATTCTGATAGATGTGTAGTGGTATCAATCTTGGTTTGCATTTCCCTAATGTTGACCATCTTTTCATGTGCTTATTGTAAGTCTTTTGCCTATTTTCTAATTGAATTGTTATTTTATTGTTGTTGAGTTTTGAAGGTTCTTTATATATTCTTGGTACAAGTCTTTGTTAGATATGTAATTTGCATTTATTTTCTTTTTTTAAAACTTTTATTATAGTAACTTATATATAACTTAACATTCCCCATTTTAACCACATTCAAATGTACAATTCAGTGGTATTAATTACATTCACAATATTGTGGTACCATCATCAACATCCATTACCCTAACTCTTTCATCATATCAGACAGAAACTCTCTATCCCTTAAACAATAACCCCTCCCCCGTCTCCTTTCTCCACCCCTGCTCCACACCTCCCTCTATGAAGTTTGTTTCTTCTAGGTATTACATATAAGGGTGCTCATACAATATTTGTCTTTTACTCTTGTCTGGCTTATTTCACTTAATGTGATGTCTTCGAGGTTTATCCATGTTTTAGTATACAACAGAACTTCATTCCTTTTTATGGCTGTATAACATTCCATTATCTCTATATACCACATTTTATTTATCAATTCATTTGTTAAAGGACATTTGGAGTGCTTCCACCTTTTGGCTGTTGTGAATACTGCTGTAAACTTTAGTGTAAAAATATCTGTTTGCGTCTCTGCTATGAGTTCTTTGGGGTATGTACCAAGAAGTGGGATTGCTGGGTCATATAGTAATTGCATGTTCAACTTCCTAAGGAACCACCAAACTGATTTCCACAGTGGCTGCACCGTTTTCTCCAGTATGAAACTTGTTTTTTCATTATCTTAACAAAGCAAAAGTTTTAAATTTTGATGCAGTCCATGTTACCAATTTTTTTTTCTTTTATGGATAATACTTTTGGTGCCATGTCTAAAAACTCTTTGTTTAACCCGAGGTCAAAAAGGTTTTATCTTATGCTTTCTGCCAAAAGTTTTATGGTTTTGCATTTTACATTTAGATCTATGATTTATTTTGAGTTAATCTGTATATACGGTATAAGGTTTAGGTCGAGCTTCTTCTTTATTTTTTTTACATATGGATGCCCAATTGTTCCAAAACTTTTGTTGAATAAATATTTTCTTCATTGAATTACTTTTGCATCATTCTCAAAAATCAATTGGACATATCTGTCTGTATCTATTTCTGGACTCTCTATTATGTTCCAATGATCTGTCTATCTAGATCTTTGCTAATTCCCCACTGTCTTGCTTCCTCCAACTTTATAGTGGGTTTTAAAATCACATAATGTGAGTCCTCCAATTTTATTCTTCTTTTTCAAAATTGTTTGTTCTTATTATTTTGACTTTCTGTATAAATGTTAGAGTCAGCTTGTATATATTTGCAAAATGTCTTGCAGTTATTTTGATTGGGATTGAATTGAATCCATAGATCAATTTGGGAAGAACGGACATTGTTACTATATTAAATCTTCCAATCCATGAACATGGTATATCTCTGTCTATTTAGCATTTATCTGTAGTTTATCTCAGTAGTATATTATGGTAATCAGTGTACAGATATTGCACATATTTGATACTTTTATTCTTAACTATTTCAAATTTACATTGTCATTGGTATTGTTTTTATAATTTCAATTTCCAGTTCATTATTAATATATAGAAATACAATTGATTTTTGTAATTTAATCTTGTTTTCTACAATCTTGTTAAACTCACTAATTAGTTTTAGTAGCTTTTTTGTTTATTCCATCAGATTTTCTACATAGATGATCACATTGTCTGCTAATAAAGACAGTTTTACTTCTTTCTTTTCCTTATGGATGCTTTTTTATTTCCCTTTCTTGCCCAGTTGCACTGGCTTGAACCTCTATACAATGTCCAAGTGGCAAGGTGATAATAGACATCTCTACCTTGCTCCTGAAGTTAGGGGAAAAATATTTCAACCATTAATGTTAGCTGTAGATTTTTAGAACATGCCTTTTATCAAGTTGAGGAAGTTCATTTCTATTTCTAGTTTGCTGAGTGTTTATCAGGTATGTATGTTGATTCTCTCAAATGCTTTTATTGCTTTTACCGAGATGATCGTATGATTTTTTTTCCTGTTTTAGTTTGTTAATATGGTGAATTATATTGATTTTTCTAATGGGAAACCAACTGTGCATTCCTGGGATAAACCCTACTTGGTCATGATGTGGTATTATTTTAATATATTGTTGGAATGATTTGCTAAAATTTCATTTAGCATTTTTACATTTTGAATTAATGAATGATATTGGTCTGTAGTTTTCTTGTTATGTTTTTTTCTGGTTTGGTATCAAGGTAACATTGGCCTCATGGAATGAGTGGGGAAGTATTCCTTCCTCTTCAGGTTTTTAAAAAGAGTTTTTATAGAATTGGTATCCTTTCTTTCTTAGTTGAATGTTTGGTGGAATTCACCAGTGAAGCCACCTGGCCCTGAAGTTTTCTTTGTGGGAAGATTTTTACCTACAATTTCAATTTCTTTTAGAGTTATAGGGCTTGTGGTAGATTGAATTGTGTACCCCAGTCTGGACATGTTCTTGGTCTTGGTCCTCATTCTGTTTGGGTGTGGACCCACTGTGAATAAGATCTCTTCAAGATGTACCTTCAGTTAAGGTGTGGCCCAACTGAATCAGGTTGGGCTTCAATCCAGATGACTGGAGTTCTTGAGAAGCAGAGTGAAAGCCAAGACAGGGAGAGAAGCCACAGGGAGCAGGTGGAAGCCAGAAGTCAACCGAACCTGGAAGAGAAGGGAGGAGACACCAACATGTACTTTGCTGTGTGATGGAAAAGTGAAGGAAACCCAAAGATTGCTGGTCAGCCAGAAGATACCAACCCTAAGAGGAAGGAAGTCTTCTAGCCTATGAAACTGTGAGCCAGTAAATTTCTGTTGTTGAGCCAACCCATTGTATGGTATTTGTTTTAGCAGCTGGGAAACTAAAACAGGGCTATTTCAGTTATTTATTTGTTCTTCACTAAGCTTTTTTATTTAAATCTTTCAAGGATATTTCTATTTCATCTAAGTTGTAAAATTCATTGGTGTAATGAAGCCCTCTCTCATACTTGATATTGGTAATTTGTATCTTCTTTCTTTTTCCTTATCAGCCCAGATCTTCTCAGTGAGCCAGCTTTTGGTTTTATCCTTTGTTCTCTGTTATTTTCTTTTTTCTACGTCATTTATTTCTGATTTACTCTTTATTTCCTTATTCCCTTTGTTCTGCTTATTTAGTTTAATTTCCCCTTTTTTTCTAGTTTCTTAATGGGGAAACTTTGGTCACTGATTTGAGACCTTTATTTTTTTTCTAATATAGGCATTTAGTGTTATAAAATTTCCCCCAAGTACTGCGTTAGTGACATCTGACAAATTCTGAGACATTGTATTTTCATTTTCATTCAATAAAATACGCATTCAAATTTCCGTTTTGATTTCCTTTTTGATCTATGGATTATTTAGAACTGTTTTATTTAGTTTCTCAGTATCTGGGGGTTTTTCAAGGATGTTTCTGTGATTGATTGCTAATTAATGTCATTGTTGTTAGAGAACATTCTTGGTATGACTTGAATACTTTTGAATCTATTGACACTTGTTTTATACTTCAGAATATGTTCTATCTTGGTATATGTTTCTGTGTGCACTTGTGAGAATTTATTCTGCTGTTTTTGTGTTAGTGTTATAGAAATGCCAATCCCTTAAAATTGGTTGATAGAGTTGTTCAAATTTTCTATATTGTTAATGATATTCTATGTACTTCTGTCAGTTTTTGAAAGATGGGTATTGAAATCTCCTACAAAAATCATGGAATTGACTGTTCCTCTATGCAGCTCTTTTAGTTTTTGCTTCCTGTATTTTGTTTCATGTTATTAAGTGCATAAACATTTAAGATCATTATGTCTTCTTGATTAATAAACCCTTTTATCATTATGAAGTCACCTTCTTTATCCATGGTAATATTCTTTGCATTGAAATTTACTTTGACTTTTTATTAATATAGCCATTCCAGCTTTCTTTTGACTAATATTAGCAAATATCTTTTGCCATTCTTTTATTTTTTAAAATTCCTTTCCTTTTTTAATAATAGCTTTTTGGAGATATAATTCATATACCATATAATTCACCCATTTAAAGTGTATACTTCAATGGTGGCAGTCATCACAGAGTCCATTTTAGAACATTTTCATCACCCTACAAAGAAACCCTGTATGCATTAGCAGTCACTTCCCGTTTCTCCCCAAGTCCCCCAGCCCTTGGCAATCACTAGTCTACTTTCTGTCTCTATGGATTTGCCTATTCTGGATACTTTGTATAAGTGGAATCATATAATATTTGGTCTTTCACGACTGACTTGTTTCATTTAGCATGATATTTTCAGGGTTCACCCATGTTGCGGCATGTATTAGTACTTCACTTCTTTTTATTGCTGAGTAATATTCCACTGTATGGATATACCATATTTTATTTATCCTTTTATCAATTGATGGCTATTTGGGTTGTTTCTACTTTTGGATATTATGAATAATGCTGCTGTGATATTCATGTACAGCTGTACAGCTTTTTGTGTGGACATATGTTTTCATTTCTCTGGGCTATATAACCTAAGTGTAGAATTGCTGGTCATCTTTTACTTTTAACCTATTTATGTCTTTAAAGTGCTTTTCTTGTAAGCAGCATATGATTGGGTCTTGCTTTTTTTTTTTAACCCAGTCCAACAGTCTATGCCTATTATTGGGGTGTTTTGACCATTACTTTTGATATGATTATTGATATGGTTATGTTTGAGTTTGTGAGCTTGCTATTTGTTTTCCATTTGTTCCATTTGTTCTTTGTTTCCTTTTCCTGGTTTTCTGCATTTTTTTGATTGCTCAAATATTATTTCATCCATTTTATTTCCTTTGTAGCTATTAGCTGTAATTCATTGTTTCGTTATTTTAATTGTTGCTTTAGGATTTATAGTATACATCTTAAACTTATCACAGTCTACCTTAAAGTAATATTTTATCACTTCACATTTAGTGTAAGAGCTTTATAATAGTATACTCCCATTACTTCCCTCCCAACCTTTTTATTATTTTCTTATGTATATTACTTTCACAAGTTATAAAATACACAATATATTGTTAGTACTTTTGTTTAAGCAGTCAATTATCTTTTTAAAATTAAAAATATTTATTAGTGTGAATCAGTGTGTTAAACACAAAATAATAGATACAGTCGGCACTGTTGAGGCGAATGCTTTGCTAATGGATACAAGGGGGAGAGGTTCAAACACGCTGTGGTGGCATCTTCTAGATGTGTGAACTGGGTCCAGCCCAGAGAGAACGCTTGGCAGAAACACGAGCAAAGGGGCCGTTCGCACAGCAGAGCAGACAGACACTGCATCACTGGGTCTGATTTAAATAATGATGGCTAACAGAGTAAACTATATACGTGATGAGTTTGAATACAGATCTCTTTAATTTATGAGCTACCTAGTTATTTATCTTGCCATGAGCCTGGCAGAGCCATGAGAAGTGGGGCCCACAGTTTCAGCCATCACTTGCCATATTCAGTTTTCATTGGGACATAGCTCTTAATCATTGACTAAAGTTTAGTTTTAAGTCATCAAGCCTTTCAAGTCTTCTAGGTAACATCCTATTCAGCATCCTAATTTACCGTTTATAGCTCTGAAATGGCTAGTCAATTACGTACCTACAACAAATGTCCTCATGACTCCTTGGGGATTTCTGCCAGGAAGAAGTCCCTATGAGAAGCCATGCCGACGTCATATAACAGAGCCATGAGCCAAACTCAGCTAGCGAAAGGGATTACATGACAGTGTAAGAGACATAAATCATACTTGCATATGTACACACACATATCACACAGGAGAAAAATGAAAACTGGGGAAAGGTAGCAAGTTTTGGGAAAGGATGTGAAGGATGGTACTTCCCATGAAACTACATTTGGAGTTACCGGGATTTCAAGGTCTTTACATAATGTTATGTGGTTATAGTTCAATTATTAGTGCAGTCAGAAAGTAATCCCAAGGTAAAATACAGGAAGGTGGGAAAATCTTACTGATGGACAAGGTCAAGCATCTCTCCTTAGAGGAGACTCCATGCTTGTGTGAATGTTGTATGCTCAAGAGTTGTCTATTCTCTCTTTGCTGATTGCTCTGATAGCAATTATATATATATATCCTCTGACTGGTCTGAATAGTTAAGGCAGTACAGAGAGGTAAAAGAGTGTCACGTTCTTGTGTGCTTCTGGAACAAAGCCATGGGCTTCTTGGTGGGTGGCCAGCTTCATGTGGTTAGGACTAGCCATTTTATCTAAGAGGCCCACCCTGCAAACCCAGCCAGAAGCCATCACATCTCTGCTGGGTGTGCTTATCACCTTGGCGAGGCAACTCAAACACTGTCTGGAAATAACCCTAAGGCCTCAGGGAGAGCTGGACGATGAAAGCTTCAAACATAAGCCTGCACATCACCTAGAAAGAGGTCACCTCAACATTCAACTCAGATTTTTCCTTTATCTTTGGAAAGAAGCATGATTATTGCTTGGTCTGCAAGCAGAATCTTGTTAGCAGGTAATGCTGACAAAGTGAAGAAAACCCTAAAACTCCCTGCAGAGGACCCATCAGGACACCAAGTTCCACTTGCTAATAGTTCTTGAGGTAACTGTCTGGGAAAACTAAGAGGCTCTCTCTCTTGACCCATAAATAAGTGTTTTCTAGCTGTTCTAGTTAGCTAATGCTGCAGAATGCAACACACCAGAGATGGATAGGCTTTTATAAAATGGGGGTTTATTTCACTACACAGTTACAGTCTTAAGGCCACAAAGCATCCAAGGTAACACATCAGCAATCGGGTACCTTCACCGGAGGATGGACAATGGCATCCGGAAAACCTCTGCTAGCTAGGAAGGCAGCCAGCGTCCACTCCAAAGCTCTGGCCTCAAAATGGCTTTCTCCCAGGACGTTCCTCTCCAGCAAGCTTGCTCCTCCTCAAAACATCGCTCACAGCTGCACTAAGTTCCCTCTCTTTGAGTCAGCTCATTTATATGGCTCCACTGATCAAGGCCCACCCCGAATGGGTGGGGCCACGCCTCCATGGGAACATCTCATCACAATCAGTACCCACAGCTGGGTGGGGCACACTCCAAGCAAATCCAACCAGCACCAAAGTGTCTGCCCCACAAGACTACAAAGATAATGGCATTTGGGGGACACAATACATTCAAACCAGCACATTTCACCCCCTGGACCCCAAAATGACATTATCTTTCCAAATACAAAATACATTCATTCCATCACAATATCACAAAAACTTAAATCATTTCAGTAACAAAAGTTAAGTACAAGATCCTATCAAAATCAGTTACAGGCGTGGTGGGTCCTAAGGCATAATTCTCCTTTAGCTTTGGATCTGTGGAGTTGGAACAAGTTATATGCTTCCAATATACAAAGGAGGGACATTCATAGGATAAACATTCCCATTGCCATAAGGAGAAAGAGTAAGGAAAACAGGGTTAACAGGACCAAAACAGTTCCTAAAACCTGCAGGACAGACTCCATTAGATTTCAAAGTCTGAGAGTCATTTACAGAACAATGTTGCATCCTTGGGGCTTGAGAGAGCGGGAGTCTAATGCTTCCTAAGGGCCTTTGTGGCAGCCCTTTTCTCTCCAAATGCTTGGGTGAGTGCTCCAACATATCCACACATTGGGGAGACCACCTTCTCGGCCCCACCCTCCTCAAACATCGGGGCAGCTCCTGGATTCCCTTCCATCTCTGGGGCACATGCTCAACCCCTTCAGAACAGTGTGGTGGCAGCCAGACTCTCCCCAATTCCCTGGGAATGTGCTCCACCCTCTTTGGGATCTCAGATGGCAAAACTCTTCCAGAGCATCGAGGCGGAAAGCCCGCCCTCGACCTCCAGGGCAAACTCACCCTTTCCATGCATGTGGGCTGCTCCACTCTCCCAGCCCGAGAACTCTTGACTCTGGACCTCAACCTCCATGGCTCTGTCTTTGAGGAGATTTTTCCTTTAATGTTTTCCTTGTCTGTCTCCTCCAGTCCAGACTGGCAATGGCTGTGTCTATAAAGATCTCGCAAAAATTCTGTTGGCTTTGCATGAAGGATACAGGCGTCAAAGCCATTAGATAGTAGGACTTTCCACAAATGCTTTCTGGATAATTCCATCTCCAATCTGAAATGGCGGCTGGGTTCCGTGTTTGGTTACATGCTTATGTTGGGCTGTAGCTTCTGGGATTCCACCCCCTGGAAGCTCATAATTTTCCAAGCCATCAGCTTCTGGTTTCTTTGAACCCAAGAGTTCAGTTCTAAGTTTATCTCTCTCTGCTCGCATTTTACTATAAGCTGCAAGGAGAAGCCAGGGTACCTCCTCCACATGTAGTCTGGAGATCTCCTCAGCTAAGTATTCCAGGTTGTCACTCTCAAATTCTTCCTTCCATCTCACACCAGGGCTCAATTTTGCCAAATTCTCTGCCACTTTAAAACAAGGATCGCTTTTCTTCCAGTTTGCAACAACATATTCATCATTTCTGCTCAAGTCCTCATCAGAAGTATCTTTAGACTCCATATTTCCCTAAACAGTCTCTTTAAAGCAGTTTTGGGCTCTTCTATCAAGCTCCTCACAACTCTTCCAGAATATTCCCCTTATCCATTTGAAAAGCCGTTCCAACATGTTTGGTATTTGCAAAGTCAGCAGCAAAAGCACCCCACTTCTCTGGTACCAAAATATGTTCTAGTTAGCTAGTTACTAGTTTGCTGCAGAATGCAAAACACCAGAGATGGATAGGCTTTAATAAAACGGGGGTCTATTTCGCTACACAATTACAATCGTAAGGCCACAAAGCGTCCAAGGTAACACATCAGCAATCGGGTACCTTCACTGGAGGATGGCCAATGGTGTCCAGAAAACCTCTGCTAGCTAGGAAGGCAGCCGGCATCTGCTCCAAAGCTCTGGCCTCAAAATGGCTTTCTCCTAGGATGTTTCTCTCTAGGCTGCAGTTCTTCAAAAATCTCACTCTTAGTTGCACTGAGTTCCTTCTGTTTGTCAGCTCATTTATATGGCTACACTGGTCAAGGCCCACCCCGAATGGGCGGGGCCATGCCTCCATGGGAACATCTCGTCAGAATCATTACCCACAGCTGGGTGGGGCACATTCCAAGCAAATCCAACCAGCACCAAAACGTCTGCCCCACAAGACTACAAAGATAATGGCATTTGGAGGACATAATACATTCAAACTGGCACACTAGCCTTCCCATTCTAAGATGGTCAATCAACTCTCACAAGTTGGGAGAAGCAGTAAGAACATCAAATAGACGGCACATTCTTGAGGTATAAAACAAATCTGTGATTTCACCCAACCCTGTCTCCTTGACTGCAGTCAACACAAAGCCATATTAACAAGAAAATGGCACCTGTAAGCTTGGTCTCTCAAGGACTCTAACTTCAGTTGATGCTTCAGGGTCTCTAGCCCGTCAAGAGGATGGTGGGCACGGCCATGATGGGACTCGAGAATACCAGCCCACTGGGTTACCAAGAGTTCTAGTCAGTTCACTGTCTCGTTTCTGCCTTTTCCATTGTCAGTTTTCAATAAATGCTTGCTGGCCCTTGGACATGCAAGCAGCAAGTTTCCACCTGGCCCTGGCCACCCTGCTCCATGATTAACCCTTTCCAAAGCTCTTCTTTTACAGTTTTCCTGTAAAAGGCCCTGTCCCTAAGAATCACCTCCTTTTATAAGCCTGACAGGAAATCAACTGCTTCATGATCCCAGGTTTTATGAAAGTTACAGTGGTGGTCGATTTTGACCTCGGATTGGAAACAGTTTTTCTTCCTTCCCATCTCATTTTCCCCTTTACTTCCTTTGGTTTCAGGTACCTTTAATTTGAGCAGACAGGGAATCTGAAGAGGAAGGTTTTCATCAAAACGTATTCTCAGTTCACTGGCCTTCTGGGGCAGCACCTTGGGTTTGCCCTAATATCCATGTCTCCAAGCCTGGCAACTTTGAAAATTCTTTCTCTGCTTTTATTGGGTGTTTTGAGTCTAGAATCTTAAGATACTTCCTTTGGCTGGCTTCCCTGTAGTCTATAACCAATTGCTATTAGAAGTTTGCTCTATGATTTAGACTCAGACATCCTCTGGGTGATTTTTTTCCCCTAGATAAGACACCAGGACATAGTCTCTTAATAAATATTACCATGGAGTGCCGCATGCTAGGCGGTCTCCTGAATAATATTTATATTTGACATCAGGCACTGCTTAGATAGTAACTATTTAAATGATTCTTTCAAATTAGGCCTCCCAAAATTATATGCAATATTTTAGTCAGATTAGGTTTGTTTGAATATGATCCAAACTTAGAAAAATGCTGATCAATTAAAAGTCAGAGGTGTGGACAACAGTTTCTAATACATCTATCTCCTCTTGTAAGAGCTTGTCTTGAGCTCGAGTGATGGTCTAATTACACTTCTCAGATTTCCTTCAGACAACAATAAATAAATGCTTCATTCCAAAGCCAGCTAAAAGCTTACCTTCTAAATTAAATGTGCAATTCAGTGAAGGCTGGTTAGGTGACATAGGTACTGGCACTGAAGAAGTGACTGATATTTGGCTAGGTGACACAGGAAAAGGGACACTGGAACCCACCCCCCTCACACACACACATAATAAATTCGTAAGACTTTTTTACAAATTCAATAATTCTTTGAGGTTTTGTAACAAAAAACTCAGCATCTACTTGTTACCTACCATCCGTCCCCTTGTGTATTTCACACGCTATAGGCCACTTTGTGGCAGTGTGGTGGGCTTTGGCCAAGAGTTTTATAAAATCCTTTTCCAGGGGCATTTCCTGCTCTGTTCCCTGCAGGTCTCCCATCATGCGCAGCCAGCAGGCTCATTTTCTTAAAGGCAAGTGCCAGGCCTCTGAGGACTGAGTCTTGCAGGGAGTGTGCAGGCATGGACACTGGTTGCTTTGTGGACATTAGGACCACAGTGACCCCTGTGTCAGCAGCACCACCGGTTGGTAGGTGTTTATTTCCTGAGTTTGCTCCATTTTCATGGGGGCCCAAGGGTGGGATCTAGTGATTGATTCCTTGGAAGGTGTTCTGGTTTGCTAATGCTGCCATGATGCAAAATACCAGAAATGGATTGGCTTTTATAAAGGGGGTTTATTTGGTTGCAGAGTTACAGTCTTAAGGCCATAAAGTGTCCAAGGTAAGGCATCAACAAAGGGTACCTTCACTGGAGGATGGCTGATGGCATCTTAAACTTCTGTTATCTCAGAAGGCATGTGGCTGGTGCCTGCTTGCTCCCAGGTTGTGTTTCAAAGTGGCTTTCTCCCAGGACGTTTCTTTCTGGGTGTCTGGGGGTATTCTGTTAGTTACTCCCAGGCAAACTCTGGAGTAGCAAAAGTCTACTTTCAAGGGCCGTCTTCAAAATATCTCTCTTGGGTGCAGCTCCTCTCCAAAATGTCACTCCCAGTTGCTCTCTGGTCCCTCTGTTTGTGAACTCTTTTATACAACTCTAGTGATTTAATTAATACCCACCCTGATTGGGTGAGGCAACACATCCATGGAAATTATCCAATCAAACATTTTACTCACGGTTGATTGAGTCACATCTCCATGGAATCACTCAGTCAAAGGATTCCAACCTAATCAACAGTAATAGCTCTGGCCCACAAGATTGCATCAAATAACATGGCGTTTTGGGGGACATAATACAGCCAAACCAGCACAGAAGAGTTTTTCATTATTAATAGTAGTTTTTGTACTTGTTTCAACCATGATGGCATCTATGGATTCAGCATATTCCTTAGCATCCTTCAAGGGACCCTCCCTAATACCTGAGAGGCTACATTTTTTTCCCAGCAATAGCCATCATGAAGTTCTCTGGACCGTGTTCTTTCAGCTCTTAATCCATTTCTTCAAGGTATGAAATATCATATACTGTGACAACTGCCGCAGAGCCTTAATAGTACATAGGAGCCAATGAATGAAACCATTCCTGACCTGCAGTGTCCCAAATGAGGAATTTATGAAGTTCATTCCCACAAGGCACCATGTTGGTCAAAAAGGGCACCCCAGTAGTGGGGATAATATTATGGCAAAGTGATCCTGGATGAACCAGCACACGATGCTGGATTTCTCCACCCCAGTATCCCCTAGAAGACACACTTTGAGCTCCCAAATCACCATCATCTGCTTGGGCTGGGCCAAGGCAGGGGCGCCGCATCCTCCAGGTCTGGGTCGTCACAGCCCTCGCCGACTCTGCCTGCCTGCAGAGCATACTCCAGTCTCTGCCAACCTACTCGGCACCTGCCCAATTATCTTTTAAAGACATTTAAATAATAAGAGAAAAATCCAACTTATGTTTATATTTCTAGATCTCTTCATTACAGCACTTCTTCTTTTTCATTTGGTATCATTTTCCCTCTGCCAGGAGGATATCCTTTAACAGATCTGGTTTATCCATTAACAAATGTTATTATCTGATGATGAATTCTTTCAGCTTTTGTATGTCTGAATTAGTCTTTATTCATCTTCATTTTGAAAGCTGTTTTTGCTAGGTATAGAATTCTAAATTGATTTTTTTCTTTCACTACTTTAAAGATGTTGTTCATTGTCTTCTTTTTTTTAATTAAATTTAGTTTTATTGAAATACATTCACACACCATACAATCATCCATGGTATACAATCCACTGTCCACAGTATGATAACATAGTTATGCGTTCATCACCACAATCTATCTCTGAACATTTTCCTTACATCAGAAAGAACCAGAACAAGAATAAAAAATAAAAGTGAAAAAAGAACACCCAAATCATCCCCCCATCCCACCTCATTTGTCCTTTAGTTTTTATCCCCATTTTTCTACTTATCCATACACTAGATAAAGGGGGTGTGATACACAAGGTCTTCACAATCACACTGTCACCCCTTGTAATCTACATTATTATGTAATTGTCTTCAGGAGTCCATACTGCGGGGTTGGAGTTTGGTAGTTTCAGGTATTTACTTCTAGCTATTCTAGTTCATTGTCTTCTTGTTCATGTTGTTTCTGATGATAAATCTGATGTCATCCTTATCTTTGTTTTTCTGTATTTAACATGTCTTTTTCCTTTGTCTGCTTCTGAGATTTTCTGTTTATTGCTGGTTTTGAGCAATTTGATTATAATTTACCTTGGTGTAGTTTTTACCATGCTTTTTGTGCTGGAGTTTGTTGAGCTTTTTGGATCTGCAGTTTTATGGTTTTCATTAAGTTTGGAGCATTTTTGGCAATTATTTCTTCAAATATTTTTGGTGTTCCTTTTCCCCAAGTTTAGAGACTCCAATTACCTGTGTATTGAACTGCTTGAAGTTGTTCCTCAGCTCACTGATGTCTTTTCCTAATTTTAGATTCTTTTTTCTTTGTGTGTTTCATTTCAGATTGTTTTTATTGCTATCCTCTCAAGTTAACTAATCTTTTCTTCTTCAGTGTCTATTCTACCATTAATCCCATACAGTGTATTTTTCATCTCAGATATTGTTGTTTTTATTCTTAGTAGTTCCATTTGGGTCTTTTTAAAATCTCTTCCATGGCTCTGTATAACTTTCTGAATATAAGGAATTTATTGATATTGTAACTGTTTCAATGCCCTTCTCTGCTAGAAAACATTTGGTCAGTTTCTCTTAATTGATCATTCTCCTTGTTATGAGTTATATTTTCCTATCTCTTCATATACCTGTTAATTTTTGATTGAATGCCAGATATATTGAATTTTACCTTGTTGGGTGCTGGGTATTTTTCTATTTCTATTACGGTATCTTGAGCTTTCTTCCTGGATGCAGTTAATTTACTTGGCAATAGTTTGATCCTTTGGGGTGGTGCTTTTATGACATGTTAGGTGGGTCTGAACAGTGTTAGTCTAGGGCTAATTATTCCCACTATTGAGGCAAGGTTTACCTTTCACCTCAGTTTTCCCTCCATGCACTGGGTCCCAGAAACACTTTCTCTTGTGAAACTGGAACAAACAATCATAAGGCTCACTTCATTTTTTCCCATCTCTCAGGAATTACTGTCCTTCTTGCACTGTGGACTCTCTGTGTTTGTGGGTACATGCTATTATATGTGTCTGTATACATTCAGACACACACTTTAAAAAAGGCCACCGTGGGATGAATCTGGACCTGGCATCGTGGGACTGATAGTATCTTCTTGACCAAAAGGGGGATGCAAAATGAGACAAAATAGTTTCAGTGGCTGAGAGATTCCAAATGGAGTCGAGAGGTCACTCTGGTGGACATTCTTATGCACTATATAGATAACCCCTCTTAGGCTTTAATGAATTGGAATAGCTAGAAGTAAATACCTGAAACTACCAAACTGCAACCCAGCAGTCTGGACTCCTGAAGACAATTATATAATAATGTAGATTACAAGGGGTGACAGTGTTATTGTGAGGACCTTGTGGATCACACCCCCTTTATCTAGTGTATGGATAAGTAGAAAAATGGGGATAAAAACTAAAGGACAAATGAGGTGGGATGGGGGGGATGATTTGGGTGTTCTTTTTTCATTTTTATTTTTATTCTTGTTCTGGTTCTTTCTGATGTAAGGAAAATGTTCAGAGATAGATTGTGGTGATGAACGCATAACTATGTTATCATACTGTGGACAGTGGATTGTATATCATGGGTGATTGTATGGTGTGTGAATGTATTTCAATAAAACTGAATTTAAAAAAAAGCCCAACATGGGCTGTTTTACTCTAGTCTAGGACTCCATGGGCTGCTGTACATTTTTTGCTGCTAAGAAAACTGAAGAAAAGATTGCATTCATTAATACAATAAGCTATGAATAAGTCAGAATGATTCACTTCAGTGATATGAATAAGAGAATTGTTTCTTTTCAGTGGCAGTGTTGTGCAGAATGTTTATGATGGCACTGAAAAGAGACCCAGACAAGATGTTAATGCTGTAGTGATTTTCCACCATTGTGGAGAAATCTGGTAAAGGATAGAGTTCTGATGTGGTAGATGAAGTCCCCCAGGTCCAGTCAGGAAAAAAGAGGCAGGTGGTTCAGTAGAGGGCAGCTGGTAACAAAGGCATTGGAAAAGCTGAGATGCCAAACAGAGTATGTTGTAGCAACCTACAGATGAGCAACAGCAGGAAGCTGCTGTCACCCTTAGGACTGGAGGGGGTATACAGGGAGAAGATAGTACTACCAGAGCGCTGTAGAGACCATCTGGTGGGAAGTGGAACCACTGTGGAGGCTTCCCAGTGAGACATGGAACCTGGAGTGAAAACTGTCTGGTCGGGAGCTTCAGCCATGGGGAACACAGAGCCAGCCACTACCTGAAACAGTCCACGGCTGAGAGGTAGAAATACCCTGGCTTCTCTTTTCCTCTGACCCACTAGTCTTCTCATGTGTACCTCCCATTCAGTGAATCTAATGGGAAGCCACTTGGAAAGGGGTATAGAAATGTAGTTTACTGGGGTCATCTGTCTTTTCTCCCCTCCCCTTCTCCTGTAACATGTAGCAGAGCAAGGAAAGGTCAGAAAATGGATCTGAGGGCAGATAGGCCCAGGGCTGGCACAAAGATCCTTCCTCAAATTGTATGTCTGTTACTGGTGTGCAGTATATCCAATGCCTAGATACAATCCAGAAGGGAGGAAAAACAGCTGTGTGGTCAGAATCAAGAAGACCCAATATCCCTGTCAGCAGACCAAGGGGGGAATAGAAGCTCAGTGTTGAGGCACAAGCTGAAACTGTTATGTTCATAGATGCCTAAAGGATAGGATGAGGTAATTATGATAAACAGTTGCTCAAATTTGAAATGTTAAGTGTATATATAAAAAAATCCCACATCAGCTTTTTTTGTAAACTCTTATCAGCTCTTATCTATCATTGCTGTTTTATTTCATTATTATATATTATTTGGGGAGAGGAAAGTGGTGGTAAGTGTGAGGAGAGCAGGAAGGGACCCTTTTTATAGTGTAATATTGTAATTTAAGGTACACATTAATCTCTATAAGCAAAATGGTAGACGTTACTGTAGCAATGTCTTTTTTCCACAGTGCTGCCTTAACAGTGATACCCTGGCATCTCTAAGCCCTTTTTTTGATGAGTTCAGCCAGGGAACCTGGTGCCCATGGAGGGCAGTAATCTCTCTCTGAATCCATGTAACTTGGTTTTATAGTGATGTTTCTTCAGTTTCTACAATCCAGGCAATGTTTAGGAAGTTCCTTAATTAGGGCTGGGTTCCTGTAAAGGAATAGGGAATAGGGAAGTTAAGCACCTGTTGTGTTCTCATTCTGCCTTACTGGTATGGAGGGTTTGTTGGGCCAGTGACACAAGGTCAAAGGTATGATGTGGGTCTGAGCATTTTTTTCTACTTCAAAAGGCCAAATGGACAGCAAGCATTTATGTGTGACCAGAACACATGTGTTAATGAAAACAAGTTCTTTCTTTTAATGGGAATTATAGCAACTCAGGTGGGAGCATCAGTTTATTTCAAAATGACCAGGATCTTTGGTTATTAACACTACAGGAATCCCCATATTTTCTACATATATCTGATTAAGAAAAGGTGCAGCAAATTGTCACTTACATATATTGTAATTTGCATGGCACAGTCTTTCAGTATTTCAAGCATGCAGTTCTTGTGGGAAAAGGCTGAATAGAAAATAAAAGCACACTTCAAAAACTAATAAATTCTGGTTTCAGCTTTAAGATAGAGAGTGCCCATCTTTACAATGAGAAAAAAGCTGGACAAACTGCAAATTAATTCCTTTGCTTGAACTCAATAGAAAACTGAGGTTTCAGGGCAAACAACTTAACCCCAAAGTAGGAGAGTCAGGCACTACTTCAGGGAGAAACAGGACCTGAGCATTTGCTTACTTAGAACAGATACTGCTAAATATCAAATAAACCAGGAAGAAGGTTAAATTAGAAAATTTTAATGAATTTCTGAAGGCTGGGGGCCACAGCCGTGGGGTTTTTCACCTCCTCTTGCAGGCTTTTCCTCCAGGAACCCCACCAGAGTTGACAGGGAAGATCAGGGAGAAACCGGAGAAAATTTCGCATTAGGATGCTGGGGTAAGAGAACAGCAGCCACTGCCAAAAGATGCCTGGATACATCTCTCCTGTGTCCCCAAGGAACAAAACCTTTAATCTGCAGACAGAGGGGTAACAAAAACTGAGGGCACTGGTGGAAAACCACTGCAGCTGGGAGAAGGGAATAGCAAAAACAAAGATCTGCTCTTGGGGGAGGAAAGGAATACCAGCTAGGTATTACCGCATTACATCTGGAGGAGGATCAGGAATGCTTGTGAAGACCACAGGCCCAAGACTGAAGTCCCCAGTGCCTGCCTAAGATTGAAGATTAATCAGAACATGTCCCTGTGTCACCCTCCTCCTAAGCTAACAGGCATCAAGTAAAAATAACAATGGAACAGAACTGGGAGAGCAGCAAGAGATAGATTCTCTTTGGGGAGCACTGCCCAAAACCTAAAGCCAAGTTGGAAGTCAAGTTGGGAGAAGACACTAAGAGAAACCCTGTGGCAAATTACCCCATACTATAAATACCACTACAGGAATTTGAAGGCTCTTGTGCCCTGAGCACACAAACCCAACACTAAAGGTCTAGCAGAAAAAAGGCATTCTCATCTTCAAGCATAAAAATATTTACCTCAGAAACTACTGTCCAATACATGCCCAGTTTTCAAAAATAACTTGTAAGGCATACAGAAAGGCAAGAAAGGACAGTCTGGAGAGACCAGTCATCAGAACCAGTCTCAGGTATGACACAAATGTGGGAACTATCAGATATGGAATTTTTAAAAACTCTGATGAATATTTTGAAGGCTGTAATGGACAAGGTAGAGAACATGCAAGATTAGGTAAGTAATTTCGGCACAGAGATGGAAAATAAAAGAAAGAATCAAATGGAAATGCTAGAAATAAAAAACACCATAACAGAAATGAAGACTGTCTTCAGAGGGGTAAAAGAAGCAGTGAACTTGAAGATAGGTCAGTGGAAATTACTCAAACAGGAAGGCAAAGAGAGAAAAGGGTGAAACATCAGAATAGAGCATCCAAGAATTGAGAAGCAATATCAAATGATCTAATATTAACATAATTGGAATCTCAGAAGGATAAGAGAGAGAATATAGGGCAGAAGAAATGTTGGAAGAAATAATGGCAGAGAGTTTTCCAAAATTAATGGCAGACATCAAACCACAGATCCAGAAACCTCAGAGAACACCAAGCAGGATAAATACCAAAACAAACACCAGGGCATATTATATTCAAACTTTAAAAAAACTTAAGACAGAGTATTTTTGAAGGCACTGGAGGGGAGAATGAAAGCACATTATCTACAGAGAAAATAGGATAAGAGTTAGAGCAGACTTCTCAGTAAAAACAAACAAAAAAACCAAACACATAAGCAAGAAGATAGTGGAGTGACATCTTTAAAGTGCTGAAAGAAATTTGTCAACCTAGAATTCTTTACCCAGTGAAAATGTCTTTTAAATGTGAAAAAATAAAGAAATGCTTTCTCAGACAAATGAAAACTGAGGGAATTTATTGCAGCAGACCCACCCTACAAGTAATGTTAAGTACTTGAGGCAGAAAGAAAATGATATAGGTAGGGAAATTGGATGTAAACAAATAATTGAAGAATGTCAGAAATAGAATAAATGAAGGTAAAATAAAATCTTAAAAATTTTTAATTGCTCCAAAATATGTGATTGTTTAAAGTAAAAATTGCTACAATGTGTTATGTGTTTATAGCATATGTACAAGTTACATGTATAACAACAGTGTCACAAGGATGGGAATGAAGATTTGGGAAAATACTGTTATAAGGTCCTTGTCTTAACTTGTGAAGTGTTCTAATATTATTTGAAGGTAGATACAATTTTTTTTAAAATGTGTGTTGTGAACCCTAGAGCAACCATTTAAAAAGTTATGAAAGTAAAAAGTCGACAGTCATGATAAAGTGGAATCATAAAAATTGTTCAGTAAAACCTATACAAAGCAAAAAAAAAGAGGAAAAAAGAAGCAAAGAACAAATAGAACAAGTAGAAAACCAACAAAAGAGTAGATTTTAATCTCACCATACCAATAATCGCTTTAAATGTGAAAATGTGAATGGTTTAAAGAAGCCATTTAAAGACAGAGATTATCAGATTGGATAAAAAAAGAAGACACAATTCTATATGCTCTCTACAAGAGACGCACTTTAAATATAAAGACATACATAGGTTAAAAGTAAAGGAAATGACAAGGCTACACCATGCAAACAACTAAGCAAAAGAAAGCTGAAGTAGCTATATTAATTTCAGATGAAGTATGCTTCAGAATAAAGAAGATTAGGGATCTTAATTATATCTGCAAAAGCATTTCATCTTTATCATATAATGTAACATAGTTATGGGAATGATCACCTTTGACATATTCTGTTGGTTGGAAACAAGTTAGAAGTTCCACCCACCTGAAATATGGGTATCCTCACTTTGTTTCATTCCAATATGCACAAATTTCAGTTTGATTTAGTTAAATGACACTGATCCCCCAACAACATGGTTCAAATGTTTGGTACATGGTGACTGAATAAAGAATAAACTTCACTGCTAGGTCTTCATTCCACAAACCACTACATAAATAACAAATGCACACATGATCAATGGCCAGTCATGTCATTTCTTTCAAAGTCTGTTGGTGGCTTTGTCATAAGTGCCTGAAGGCAGCTGTTGTTGTGAAGGCTGAACCCCAGAGTGTGCTTTGACACTGTTGGTGGAGGCTGGATGAGCTTGAATCAGAACTTGAAGCTCTGCAAGTTAACCAATAAATGGTTTGTATTAATGATGTACTTTGGTTAAATAGTGAATAGCAAAGTGTTAAAAATCAGTTTTGGGCTAAGACCAAACCAAAATGTCATCGACTTGTGAATGAACCTCTGGGGTGAATAAATCTGAAATTTTATTCAGAAATATCATTATTAATATAATTTTTCAAAAATATGGATAGTTTTTTAAAGTTTGACACTACAAAGCAAGAAGTAATTTCTCAGCACTGTCAGCTGATAGATTGCATCTGAGTTCACTAGATTGTATGTATGTGATACCAAAGAGATAAGTGAAACTTAAATGCAACTCTAAAAGTTTATTTTGTAATGTTATGAATACTAATGCACTAAATGTTTCTACAAATATTAGGATTATGGTGTACTCTAGTATCTATTATTCTATCTTAAAACTTAAATTTTATAGATACTTGACAATATCTTAAGTTAGTTAGCCACTACATTCTTCATTCATTAATTCATTCAATAAATACGAACTATTTCTTAGTACATTCCTTTTTGAAAGTCATTATTTGGATGCACCACAGATTACTTACACATTCACAATTTGTTGGACATTTGGGTTGTTTTTCCATTTTGGAATAATATAAATAAAGCTGCTGTGAACATTTGCCTACAAGTCTTAGTGTGGGCATGTGTTTTCATTTCTGTTGGATAAATACCCAGGAATAAGATTTGTGGGTCACATGGTATATTAGTCAGGGTTTTCCAGAGAAACAGAAGCAACAGGATATATATGTAAATATTAAGAAATTTATTATAGGAATTGGCTCATGCGACCATGGGAATTGGCAAGTCTGAATATCATAGGGTAGGCCACAAGTTGGGAACACTGATGAAGGTTTCTATGAATTCCCCAAGAGAAGCTGGTTGGCTTCTCTTGGGGATAGTAAAGATAGTAGAAAGAGATATTCCTCTTTCTCACTGTAGAGATGGCAGAGATAGATATTCCTCTTTCTCACTGCTGAAATCATCAGTTCTTTCTTTAAGACCTTAAACCGATTGGATGAGACTTCTCTCATTGCTGGAGGCAGTTTGCTTTGTTGATTGTAGGTGTAATTAGCCATAGTTGCAGTCAACTGACCAATGATTTAAATCCACAGAATACCCTCACAGCAACAGTCAGGCCAGTTCTTGCTTGACCAAACAACAGGATGGCATAACCTAGCCAAGTTGCCACATGAACTTAACCATCTCACATGGTAGGTGTATGTTTAACCTTATAAAAACCTAGCAACTGTTTTCAAAGTGGCTAGTAATTTTGCACTTCCAGCAGGAGGACAGGATTTACAGTTGCTCCACATCCTTACCAACTTTCATTACTTAGGAATTTAAAATTTTAGCCATTCTATTGTGAAGTGGTATATCATTACTGTTTAATTTGCATTTCCCTAATGACTAATAATGTTAATTATCTTTTCATATAGTTATTTGCCATTTGTATATCTTCTTTGGTCAAGTCGCTGTTCAAATGTTTTGCCCATTAAATTTTTGTTCTATTGTTTTCTTCTTATTGAGTTATGTTTTTTATATTTTCTGGATGCAAATCCTTTATCAGATAATTGGCTTGCACATATTTTCTCCCAGTCTCTGGCTTGTGTTTTCATTTCCTAACAGTGTCTTTTGAAGAGTAGAAGTTTTAAATTTTGATGAAGTCCAATTTATTAGTTTTTTTCCTTTATGGTTTGTGCTTTTTGTGTCCATCTTTAAAAATTTTTAAGTTAACTGATTTGTAAATAAAAATTAACAGCTCTCACAGTCATTAATCTGCATTTTATTCTTACAGTAATAAAGGTTAATATATCCCTCAAGACTGGTAGAATTGCTACATGTTAAACATATAAAGTGATTTTCATTCCAAGTTACAAATAGACTTAATAATAAATCCAAATGATCTTCCTTATTTATGTTACTCATGTTGTTATACTGGTCACATGTGATGATAACCTATGCCGTCACACAGTCATTGTCCACTAACAGTTAAGAGTTAGCAAAAATGACATTGCAGGAGGCATTTAAGTATTTCCGAAAACTGGAGCTGATTTTTGTGCAAGTCAATCTTTGGGGCATCCCCAATTTATACTGATTAGTTTCCTGTGTTTCTTTTGGTATTGTCTATCAACCACAGATTTTAATCTTTCCATGAAGAGACCCAAGTAAGCCCTGTCAGGATTTCCACAAAACTAAGTCTTATGTTGAATACTCAAGCGTTTGTTGACTGTTTGTTGTACAGGGATGCAGGTCCTACTCACAAGCACTATATGGAGGAGATTATTAAGAAATCAGGTTTGTGATTGCTCTGAGATGCTTCCTTCTCAGGAAATCATGAGCTTGGTTTGGATGAGGTTTGTGGTCTTGTCTGTCTTTAACATTTCATGTGTATAAGGATCACTGTCATCCAGACATTGGGACTTTCTTTCTTTTTTTTTTTTTTTCATCATCATTTTATTGAGATATATTCACATACCACGCCATCATACAAAACAAATCGTACTTTCGATTGTTTACAGTACCATTACATAGTTGTACATTCATCACCTAAATCAATCCCTGACACCTTCATTAGCACACACACACAAATAACAAGAATAATAATTAGAGTGAAAAAGAGCAATTGAAGTAAAAAAGAACACTGGGTACCTTTGTCTGTTTGTTTGCTTCCCCTACTTTTCTACACATCCATCCATAAACTAGACAAAGTGGAGTTTGGTCCTTATGGCATTCCCAATCCCACTGTCACCCCTCATAAGCTACATTTTTATACAACTGTCTTCGAGATTCATGGGTTCTGGGTTGTAGTTTAATAGTTTCAGGTATCCACCACCAGCTACCCCAATTCTTTACAACGTAAAAAAGGTTGTCTAAAGTGTGCGTAAGAGTGCCCACCAGAGTGATCGCTCAGCTCCTTTTGGAATCTCTCTGCCACTGAAGCTTATTTCATTTCCTTTCACATCCCCCTTTTGGTCAAGAAGATGTTCTCCGTCCCACGATGCCAGGTCTACATTCCTCCCCGGGAGACATATTCCACGTTGCCAGGGAGATTCACTCCCCTGGGTGTCTGATCCCACGTAGGGGGGAGGGCAGTGATTTCACCTTTCAAGTTGGCTTAGCCAGAGAGAGAGGGCCACATCTGAGCAACCAAGAGGCATTCAGGAGGAGACTCTTAGGCACAAATATAGGGAGGCCTAGCCTCTCCTTTGCAGCAACCATCTTCCCAACGGTAAAACTTATGGTAGAGGGCTGAACCCATCAAACCACCAGTCCCCTATGTCTGTGGTCATGTTAGCAACCATGGAGGTGGGGTAGGCGAATACCCCTGCATTCTCCACAGGCTCCTCAAGGGGGCACTACATCTTTTTTTTTATTCCTTGTTTTTCTTTTTTTTTTTTTTTTAACTTTCCCTTCTTTTTTACATCAACTGTATGAAAAAAAAAGTTAAAAAGAAAACAAACATACAATAAAAGAACATTTCAAAGAGACCATAACAAGGGAGTAAGAAAAAGACAACTAACCTAAGATAACTGCTTAACTTCCAACATGTTCCTACTTTACCCCAAGAAAGTTACATAATATAGCAACATTTCTGTGAACTTGTTCCTACTATATCCATCAGAAATTAACAGACCATAGTCATTTCTGGGCATCCCCAGAACGTTAAATAGCTTATCTGTTCTTCTTGGATTATTGTTCCCCCTTCCTTAATTGCTCTCTACTGCTAGTTCCCCTACATTCTACATTATAAACCATTTGTTTTACATTTTTCAAAGTTCACATTAGTGGTAGCATATAATATTTCTCTTTTTGTGCCTGGCTTATTTCGCTCAGCATTATGTCTTCAAGGTTCATCCATGTTGTCATATGTTTCACGAGATCGTTCCTTCTTACTGCCGCGTAGTATTCCATCGTGTGTATATACCACATTTTATTTATCCACTCATCTGTTGAAGGACATTTGGGTTGTTTCCATCTCTTGGCAATTGTGAATAATGCTACTATGAACATTGACATGCAGATGTCTGTTCGTGTCACTGCTTTCTGATCTTCCGGGTATATAACGAGAAGTGCAATCGCTGGATTGAATGGTAGCTCTATATCTAGTTTTCTGAGGAACTGCCAGACTGACTTCCAGAGTGGCTGAACCATTATACAGTCCCACCAACAATGAATAAGAGTTCCAATTTCTCCACATTCCCTCCAGCATGTGTAGTTTCCTGTTTGTTTAATGGCAGCCATTCTAACCGGTGTTAGATGGTATCTCATTGTGGTCTTAATTTGCATCTCTCTAATAGCTAGTGAAGCTGAACATTTTTTCTTGTGTTTCTTGGCCATTTGTATTTCCTCTTCAGAGAACTGTCTTTTCATATCTTTTGCCCATTTTATAATTGGGCCGACTGTACTATTGTCATTGAGTTGTAGGATTTCTTTGTATATGCAAGATATCAGTCTTTTGTCAGATACATGGTTTCCAAAAATTTTTTCCCATTGAGTTGGCTGCCTCTTTACCTTTTTGAGAAATTCCTTTGAGGTGCAGAAACTTCTAAGCTTGAGGAGTTCCCATTTATCTATTTTCTCTTTTGTTGCTTGTGCTTTGGGTGTAAAGTCTAGGAAGTGGCCGCCTAATACAAGGTCTTGAAGATGTTTTCCTACATTATCTTCTAGGAGTTTTATGGTACTTTCTTTTATATTGAGATCTTTGGTCCATTTTGAGTTAATTTTTGTGTAGGGGGTGAGGTAGGGGTCCTCTTTCATTCTTTTGGATATGGATATCCAACTCTCCCAGCCCCATTTGTTGAAAAGACCATTATGGCTCAGTTCAGTGACTTTGGGGGCCTTATCAAAGATCAGTCGGCCATAGATCTGAGGGTCTATCTCTGAATTCTCAATTCGATTCCATTGATCTATATGTCTATCTTTGTGCCAGTACCATGCAGTTTTGGCAACTGTGACTTTATAATAAGCTTCAAAGTCAGGGAGTGTAAGTCCTCCCACTTCGTTTTTCTTTTTTAGAGTGTTTTTAGCAATTCGAGGCATCTTCCCTTTCCAAATAAATGTGATAACTAGCTTTTCCAAGTCTGCAAAGTAGGTTGTTGGAATTTTGATTGGGATTGCATTGAATCTGTAGATGAGTTTGGGTAGAATTGACATCTTAATGACATTTAGCCTTCCTATCCATGAACATGGAATATTTTTCCATCTTTGAAGGTCCCCTTCTATTTCTTTTAGTAGAGTTATGTAGTTTTCTTTGTATAGGTCTTTTACATCTTTGGTTAAGTTTATTCCTAGGTACTTGATTTTTTTAGTTGCTATTGAAAATGGTATCTTTTTCTTGAGTGTCTCTTCAGTTTGTTCATTTTTAGCATATAGAAACATTACTGACTTATGTGCATTAACCTTGTATCCCGCTACTTTGCTAAATTTGTTTATTAGCTCTAGTAGCTGTATCGTCGATTTCTCAGGGTTTTCTAGATATAAGATCATATCATCTGCAAACAATGACAGTTTTACTTCTTCTTTTCCAATTTGGATGCCTTTTATTTCTTTGTCTTGCCGGATTGCCCTGGCTAGCACTTCCAGCACAATGTTGAATAATAGTGGTGACAGCGGGCATCCTTGTCTTGTTCCTGATCTTAGAGGGAAGGCTTTCAGTCTCTCACCATTGAGTACTATGCTGGCTGTGGGTTTTTTGTATATGCTCTTTATCATGTTGAGGAAGTTTCCTTCAATTCCTACCTTTTGAAGTGTTTTTATCAAAAAGGGATGTTGGATTTTGTCAAATGCTTTTTCAGCATCTATTGAGATGATCATTTGATTTTTCCCTTTCGAGTTTTTAATCTGTTGTAATACATTGATTGTTTTTCTTATGTTGAACCATCCTTGCATGCCTGGAATGAACCCCACTTGGTCATGGTGTATGATTTTTTTAATGTGTCTTTGGATTCGATTTGTAAGTATTTTGTTGAGGATTTTTGCATCTATATTCATTAGGGAGATTGGCCGGTAGTTTTCCTTTTTTGTAGCATCTTTGCCTGGTTTTGGTATTAGATTGATGTTAGCTTCATAAAATGAGTTAGGTACTGTTCCATTTTCTTCAATGTTTTGAAAGAGTTTGAGTAAGATTGCTGTCAGTTCTTTCTGGAAAGTTTGGTAGAATTCCCCTGTGAAGCCATCTGGCCCTGGGCATTTATTTGTGGGAAGATTTTTGATGACTGATTGGATCTCTTTGCTTGTGATGGGTTGGTTGAGGTCTTCTATTTCTTCTCTGGTCAGTCTAGGTTGTTCATATGTTTCCAGGAAATTGTCCATTTCTTCTACATTATCCAGTTTGTTGCCATACAGTTGTTCATAATATCCTCTTATAGTTTTTTTTAATTTCTTCAGGATCTGCAGTTATGTCACATTTTTCATTCATTATTTTTTTTATATGGGTCTTCTCTCTGTTTGATTTTGTCAGTCTAGCTAGGGGCTTGTCAATCTTGTTGATCTTCTCAAAGAACCAACTTTTGGTGATGTTTATCCCCTCTATTGTTTTTTTGTTCTCTATGTCATTTATTTCTGCTTTAATCCTTGTTATTTCTTTTCTTGTACTTGGTTTAGGATTGGTTTGCTGTTCATTTTCTAGCTTCTTCAGTTGATCCATTGGTTCTTTGATTTTGGCTGTTTCTTCCTTTTTAATATATGCATTTAGTGCTATAAATTTCCCCCTTAGCACTGCTTTTGCTGCATCCCATAGGTTTTGGTATGTTGTGTTCTCATTTTCATTCGTCTCTATATATTTAGCAATTTCTCTTGCTATTTCTTCTTTAACCCACTGATTGTTTAGGAGTGTGTTGTGACAAGTATGTGTATCCTGGTGATTTGGGATGTAATGTCCTGTATATGTCTGTTAAATCTAATTCATTTATCAGATTGTTTAGGTTTTCAATTTCCTTATTGGTCTTCTGTCTGGTTGATCTATCTATAGGAGAGAGTGTTGTGTTGAAGTCTCCCACAATTATTGTGGAAACATCAATTGCTTCCTTTAGATTTGCCAGTGTTTCTCTCATGTATTTTATGGCACCTCGATTGGGTGCATAGACATTTACGATTGTTATTTCTTCTTGCTGAATTGCCCCTTTTATTAGTATGTAGTGGCCTTCTTTGTCTCTCAAAACATCCCTGCATTTGAAGTCTATTTTATCTGAGATGAATATTGCTACACCTGCTTTCTTTTGGCTGTAGCTTGCATGAAATATTTTTTTACATCCTTTCACTTTCAGTTTCTTTGTGTCCCTGTGTCTAAGATGAGTCTCTTGTATGCAACATATTGATGGTTCATTTTTTTTTGATCCATTCTGCGAATCTATATCTTTTAATTGGGGAGTTTAATCCATTTACATTCAACGTTATAACCGTGAAGGCATTTCTTGAATCGGCAATCTTATCCTTTGGTTTATATTTGCCATATTTTTCCCTCTCTCTTTTAATATCCTTTATTGTACCCATACCGAATCTCTTTAGTACTGAACCTTTCTCCAAGTCTCTCTGTCCTGTCTTTGTTTCTCTGTCTGTAGGGCTCCCTTTAGTATCTCCAGTAGGGCAGGTCTCTTGTTAGCAAATTCTCTCAGCATTTGTTTGTCTGTGAAAAATTTAAGCTCTCCCTCAAATTTGAAGGACAGCTTTGCTGGATAAAGTATTCTTGGCTGGAAATTTTTCTCACTCAGAATTTTAAATATATCGTGCCACTGCCTTTTTGCCTCCATGGTGGCTGCTGAGTAGTCACTACTTAGTCTTATGCTGTTTCCTTTGTATGTGGTGAATTGCTTTTCTCTTGCTGCTTTCAGAACTTGCTCCTTCTCTTCTGTGTTTGACAGTGTGATCAGTATATGTCTCGGAGTGGGTTTATTTGGATTTATTCTATTTGGAATTCGCTGAGCATTTATGATTTGTGTATTTATGTTGTTTAGAAGATTTGGGAAGTTTTCCCCAACAATTTCTTTGAATACTCTTCCTAGACCTTTACCCTTTTCTTCCCCTTCTGGGACACCAATGAGTCTTATATTTGGACGTTTCATATTATCTATCATATCCCTGAGGTCCATTTTGATTTTTTCAATTTTTTCCCCATTCTTTCTTTTATGCTTTCATTTTCAATTCTGTCATCTTCCAGGTCACTGATTCGTTGTTCAACTTCCTCTAGTCTTGTACTATGAGTGTCCAGAATCTTTTTAATTTGTTCAACAGTTTCTTTAATTTCCATAAGATCATCCATTTTTTTATTTAGTCTTGCAATGTCTTCTTAATGCTCTTCTAGAGTCTTCTTGATTTCCTTTATATCCCGTACTGTGGTCTCATTGTTCATCTTTTAGTTCTTTGAGTAGCTGCTCTAGGTGCTGTGTCTCTTCTGGTCTTTTGATTTGGGTGCTTGGGCTTGGGTTATCCATATCGTCTGTTTTTTTTCATATGCTTTATAATTTTCTGTTGTTTTTGGCCTTGTGGCATTTGCTGAACTTGATAGGGTTCTTTTAGGGTTTGTAGACCTATTGAAGTCCTTATCTCTAATTTATCAGATCTGTAGCTTCGTGGAGTACACTTTCTCTAACTAACCAGCAGGTGGTGTCCACGAGACACCTGTCCTCCACAAGCCAGTTCTCCCCTGCTTAGCCTTTTTGGTGAGTGGGGGAGTGAGTCTTGTGGGGCCCAATTGGTGTACCAAGCTTGCGTGTGTAGTTGGTGTTGCCTGCCCTGTATGTGGGGCGTGTTTCTGGGCAGTTGGGGAGGGGGGGTGGCCCTAACAATCAAAACTCCCTGATGATGCTAGAGTTTTAAAGCTGCTGCAATAGTCTAATCCTTCAGTTCAGTCCTGCCACAGTTTGTCTCTGCCACTGACCCACAAGTCCTTGGTATTGGCGTCTGGCTCCTGAGACTTGCAAGTGGGCCCCTCTTTCAGGCTGTGCACCCTGGGTCCTCTGTTGAGGGATGACTGTGCTATGTCACAGGTGAGTGCCGTCCCCCCAGGGCAGTTCTGGGCTGCTGGGCTGTGTAGGGAGGCTCCCAGTCTGCTGAAATGATGACTGAATGGGGCTTTGTTAATTCACACTGCTCCACCTTCCCAACTCTGGGACAATCAGCTGAGGTTGCAGGGAAGGCTAATGTCCATGCCCAGTTTTGTGGTGTGTGCCTGTTATTTGAAGACCTGGGTTATCTGGGGCAGTTCTGGGCTATGGGGCTGGCGATGGGCAGGAGTGTTTCCTGTCCACCAGGATGGTGGCTGTGAGTGGACACCCCCCTTTTCTTGGGAAGTTGTGGTGTTTAGTGAATTTTCTCAGCCACTGGATTATTGCCTTTTGTCTCAGAGCTCTCTTAGTTCTGCTCTTGACTTGACGTGCCCAAATTGAAAGTCTTTGAAGCTTTCTGTATTGGGCTTCTTAGAGTAATTGTTTTAGAAAAAGTAAAAAGGATTAAAAAAAAAAAAACAAAACAAAAAGGGCCCTCCTCAGAGATCTAATGGGTTATTGAAATGCTAAGAGACAAAGCAACCAGGGCCATTAAGGAAAGGTCCACAGGGCAGAGAGATCAGCTTTTCTTCGGGATTTGCATATGCGCCTCAAGGCCTGATCTCCGCCCTTCCCCTTTCTGTGTTCACCAGAACTCCAAAAATCCTCTGCTTTTATTTTGGAGTTTTTCGTGTTGTTTTTTTTTTTTTCTATGCCTGTCTCCTCTCTGCTGGGCTGGCAGCTCTCAGATTCTCTGGTGTCTGGTCTCGGTCTATCTATGGTTGGAGTATGGATCAGTAGAATGAGTTTCCGATAAGGGCTGCCACTGCAGTTCTCCCTTCTCCTTCCCGGAGCTGGCAGCCCCTCCTCCCACAGGACTGAGCCTGGCAGGGAGGAGCGCGGGTCCCCTGGCCGCAAAATCTTACAGATTTCGCTGATCTCAGCAGTTCGACATTTTCATGAGTGTTGTATGAAGTATGCCCAAAGTCAGATTGCTCTGTGGTGTCCAGTCCACGCAGTTCCTGGCTTTCTACCTACTTTCCTGGAGGAGTAACTAAAACTTACAGCTCACCAGTCTGCCATCTTGCCCCGCCTCCAGGTTTTCTTTTTAAAGCCATAGATGACTGCAATTATATTTACAAAAGCTATAAACAAACATGCATTTGTCTTTATTAGGAGGACTTAAACAGATGTTTAAATATTAAGGCATTGATGATTCTTAAACGTAATAAAATTTTAAGAGTTTATTTTGAAACCTGTATTCATAGGCTACTTACATGTGGACCACCTTTTGCATTTTGGGGGAAAATACTATTAAGGCTGTTGTTGACATTAGTTCCCTCTCCTCCCCATTTCCACATACACACACACACACAAAACAAACAAACAAACAAACAAAAAACAGTGGCAGTTTCTTCTTAGAGAACAGGACCAGGAAAATGGTTTTCTGATTTATCAACCGTTAATCTAGACTAGGAAATTCATGTTTGTTCTGGTGTTTGTGCATTTAATACTTCATACCGTAAAGTTATATGTTGATTGAGGTTGTGGGAAGCAAAATGGAAAAAAAAGTGCATATTGCTAGTGAATGTCACCAACTGCCTTCACTAAGTGCGCTTAACCGCAGTATGTAATTATCTTTTCTCTTTGTTTACTTATTTATGGGCTATTCTCCCCTACCCCCACTAGATCATAAGGTCCGTAAAGGCGAGTCCCTTAATGCCTTGTTCATGATTACTCAAATATTGGTTGCATGAGAATCTCCATAGTCTTTGGTGGGTTGGTGTCAACATGTTGTGGACTGGGTTTTTTCTCAATTCTGTGCTTTCACTATTGGTCTAGTTTGCTAATGCTGCCAGAATGCAAAACACCAGAAATGAATTGGCTTTTATAAAGGGGGTATATATGGTTACACAGTTACAGTCTTAAGGCCATAAAGTGTCCAAGATAAGTCATCAGCAATCGGGTACCTTCACTGGAGGATGGCCAATGGTGTCTGGAAAACCTCTGTTAGCTGGGAAGGCATGTGGCTGGCGTCTGCTCCAAAGTTCTGGTTTCAAAATGGCTTTCTCCCTGGACGTTCCTCTCTAGGCTGCAGTTCCTCAAAAATGTCACTCTCAGTTGCTCTTGGGGTGTCTGTCCTCTCTTAGCTTCTCCAGAGCAAAAGTCTGCTTTCAATGGCCATCTTCAAACTGTTTCTCATCCTCTCTCAGCTACTGTGTGTTCTTCAAAGTGTCCCTCTTGGCTGTCGCAAGCTTCCTCCTTCTGTCTGAGCTTATATAGTGCTCCAGTGAACTAATTCAGACCCACCCTGAATGGGTGGGCTCACACCTCCATGGAAACTATTCAATCAGAGTCATCACCCACAGTTGGGTGGGGCACATCTCCATGGAAACACTCAAAGAATTACAATCTGATCAACACTGATATGTCTGCCCACAAAAGATTACATCAAAGATAATGGCGTTTTGGGGGACATAATACATTCAAACTGGCACAACTATGGAAGCTATTCTGTGTTTGTGAAAATTATAATGATTTAAAACTGGGCACCATCTGAAGACGACTCTATGGGAAATTGAAGCAAAGTTATTTATTTCTTGGAAGCTTAATGAATGGATTTCTTTTAAAGAATCATTTGCTTCTAGCCTAGGAAGCCGGAAAAGCCAGAGGCTGAGGGGTCTACCTTGTTCCCTCAGTCTCCTATTCTCTTGCAGCTCTGATTTCTCTCCTGGATAATATAACCAAGGGGAACTATTTGTATCTTTGAAAATTCCACTCTTCTGCTGGCTGATTAGACTACTACAGTGGAAACACATGTTATATGTTCTAAATCGTTCTGGAGATTTAACAGTAGAGTCTCTCTCTGGAGTTTTCATTAAATAATTTAATTTTAGAAGTGGAAAGATCCTTATGTATTAGAACACTTGAGTCTGAACAGACTATTATATTAAACTCTATTAAGAATGAAAATTATTTTCCTGGAAATTTTTAAGATTAACTCAAAGATGGATCAAATTGTATTTTCAAGTAGGACCACAGAGATAATCAACACAGCCAGAAAATGTTTTTAAACCATTGTCATTATATATATTCAGACCAGAGGTGATCATCTTGTGGAAATGGCTGATTTGAAGTCCTTTGTTCAGTCTATTTGTTCTTAAGTTTGGATTTTCTTGTACCGGAATACCTTACCTTTAACATCCGCTCATGCAATGCCTTATCTGTTTTTTGAGTAGTTTTGCTGTGGGAATTCAGGATATAATCTTGGCAGTCTAAATGTGTGGGTAGTTTTGTTTGAGATATCATCTCAGAGATCCCCAGGGTTTATTTGGATGATAGGCCTTATTTGCTGGGGTCCCTTTCTCATCTCTTCTCTGCCAGTGCTGTCAGATAGGTTTTGGGGGGGCAGTATTTCCAGATGGAGGAGAATAGCAAGATGTGTGGGGAGAATTGTGAGGAGTTGAGTATGTCAAGTGTGTATGTGAGAGGCAGGTGGTAGTAGGAACTGAATTTGGACAGGTGGCAAATGCCAGGTCTTTGTGAACCTTGAATGCTTGGATTTCTTTTTCCAGGGACATTGATATCACTGAAGAATGTTAAGCAGGGCTGTGGCATGACTAACCTCATCTGTGATTCAAAGAAATTGACCTGGTGGTTGTTGGAGAAAGGATGATTGGGGTCAGGTGAGAAACAGCAAGGATTGTTTAGAGATTATTGTGTAAAGTCCAGGCAGGAGACTTGAACCAGAATAGTGATGGTAAAAAGAGAGGGTTACCAGGAAGAATGCTTGAGAAGCCGAGCTGGTGAACTGGGAATGGAAAGGATGTGGGAGTGATGAAGTGGTACTCAGTGGAACCAAGTTTTGGTACTTGGCACAAGTAATTGGTCAAGTGCTTGAACTATGGTTACTTTCTGAGGAAAATCGTATTTATGATTTTAGAACCTCTCTTCCAGCAGGCAGAATACAGATCAGGATCTTTGAATTTTTATAATAAACCTCCCTATACCTGACATTCCTGGCACCTGTACCTTATAGATCTTTTTCAATATCAGTCATTGAAGTCCTCAGTAAAGACTCTAGTTATGATTGTCTGTCATCCTGTTCCCATCAGAAACCTTGCGGAGAAATTTAGTGTTTGAGAGAAATGTTTTAAAGTCATATATTACTTATTAATTCTTCAAAAACTTTAAGCCAAAACATCATGAAATGACAAATTGGAACATATTATTTTGCTCTCCAGTCTCCCACTCCTGAAATTTCCCTTATAGAACCAAACTAACATGTCTTTGGTTTTCTCTGAGGGATGCTTATAAGTGGAAGACCTTTGCATTTTGGAGAAAAATGCTTTAAGGCAGTTGTTGACCCTGCTGCCTGACCCCTCCACCCAGTTTCCACAAAAACCTTGAGACAGATTCTTCTTAGCACACAGGACCAAAAATTTAGTTTTTGATTTGCCAACTCTTAGGTTGTAATAGGAAACCTTCAACTTTTCCCTTATTGGCCAAAAGCAGAGTTAAATTTTAAACTTATTGTCTATGGTTTCCCTCAGGCAAGTTTAAAAAATGTTTATTTTGGTTTTTCTTCTGTCCTTTTACTTATGGTGTTCATTGATGTTTTAACTGGGTTTGTCTTTTCAGTTTACCCACTTTAAATTAATCAGTTGGGTAAATATTTAAAGTATGTTTCTAAGGTGACTGAAGATTTTGGATGACCCTATTTCATTATTTATTGGGATATTTAAGACTGCTCAGACTTCTTCAAGCAGTGACTTTTATTATTGACGTTAAAACGCTCTATTACCCAAACGTAATAGAATAAGCCAAAAAATATTAGGGTGATTTTTCTGGTTCTGCATGGGATTTCTAGTCACTGGACCCGTTGTATAATTAACGCATATAAAGTATGTGTCCATTTCATAGGACTTGGAGCACTGTTTGAGTATTTCCAGGAGTATAGAATGCAGTTGCAACTTTGCTTTTTATGACATAAGTCCTACCAGCAATGCTGATTACTTGCTCGAGAAAGTGACACCCCCTTCCCAATTATTTCATTAATTCTTTGGGAAAATGCAATTAGATTATGCATTTTGGTATGGCTGAAGTGACCAGATATCCAGGATGGAGAACTTGACCTAAGGGTTTTTGTTTTCTTTTTGTTCTGGCAGCTTTTATCTTTTTGGTCAGAGTTCTGGCTTTATCTGGAAACTAGCTGATTTCAGGACAGCTTGGTTCACCCCTTCCCCAGACAGCAAGGAACTGGAATTAGAAACAGAAAAATGAATCGTGAAACACCAAATTATGATCAAAATACTTTCGAATAGGGTTTTAAAGCCACTTGGGCAGTATTTATCTATCTTTATCAGAGTCATCCCTTCTTGTTTGGTTGTAAATCTGTAAAACTGTACCTCCAGTTTGCTGGTGATGATAGATCTTTTGAATCAGAAGAGTTACTGCCTGCATGATAGGCTTAGATTCTACCCAGTTCTATGTTTAAAGTGTCTTTGGGGGTGAGTCAGTGGGGAGTTAAGAGCAGACTTGGACAAGGTAATTAATTCCCCTTCTCTGTACTTTGAAGGCACAGGCCAGTTTTGCAGGACTCATGCTCTGTTTTAGACCTTCTTCTCTTACTGAGTAGGATCCTGCCTTAGTCATCTCTGGGCTCTCAGCATCTGGTGGCTGAGAAATGTTCGGTAAAAGTTTATTGAATAAATGAAGGCAATGGAATCCCTTTCTTGGTTTATTAATGTTTGATTTTTCTCTTTTTAATAAAGAAACTGGCTTATTTCTATTTGTTATAAGCTTAAGTACTCTCAAAATAAGTGTATATTACCAAATGTTACTGGAAGGCAAAGCCTTCTAAGGCCCTGCGAATGTTCACTTTATCAATAATCCAGTTGAAGATGTATTTTGCATTTAGATTTGCACATATGAGTACTAGCTGAGGAATCATAAGTCTTGGGTCTGAGTCTCTGCTTCACTCTTTATACCCATCTGTATTTTGATAGACCACTTAATATCTCTAGATTTCAGCATCTTGATCTACAAAATAAGAATAATATATGTACTGCCTATTTTAGAGTGCTATTGATAGGAATAAAGTTAGGTAATGTGTGTGTACAGGTGTCTCATGACTGAAAAATACACTATGTGACATTTGTCATTCTTAACTAAGGATGATGGTATATTCATAAAAATTTGGTTAGATCCAGAACTTAATCTTGAACCACTGGACTCATTTTAATTTTGAGAAAAATGAATCATAGCATCATTATTAATGATACTGTGAATGTTTCCAGGAACTAACTGTACTTGAGCCATTATAGAGAAAAAGCTGTATAGTTACAGTGACCAAATCAGTCAGGTGTTTATTGAATTCCTGCTCTATGCTATTCCATGTGAGAGATATGAAAGAAATCTAATCTATAGGCCTAGAGCTCAAGGAGTTTAAAATTAACTAGTTAGAGGTGGAATAATTTAAGAACTGGGCAAATTTGTGATATGAATAAATATTTATTGTTTTAAAATGATATGTAGATAAATAAGATATCAACATGAACAAGAAGCTTGGGTAGGCTTTAGAGAGTGGTGGTAGAACTTGAAAATGTTGATACTAGTGAAAAGTAATTTTGTGACGGTAGAAAGGTAGAATAATTGCATCTAGTACAATGCCTGATATATAGTAGATGCTCAGTAAATATTAATTTGCTCAACAAATGAACCTCTTTCAACAAATTTATCTTCCAGTTTTACCAGTTCTGTCTTCTAGTGTGTCTAGTCTGCTGTTGAAGTGCATTAAAATTCTGCCGTATTTTCTTTTCTAGAGTTTCTTTTGGCTCTTTTTAAAATCGCACCTCTACCTCACGCTAGCTCTCCTTAATCCTTTACCTGCTTTATTTCTACCATAGCACTTACCGTGTTCTAACATACCATATAATTCACCAATTTTGTTTCTTGTGTTTCTCTCCCTACTAGAATATAAATAAGTTTCATGAGAGCAGGAATTTTGGTTTGTTTCATTCACTGATACATATCCACAAAGTCAAGAACAGTACCTGGGACTTAGTAGGAGCTCAAAAAATATTTACTGGGTCAATGTGTTATCTGTGAGTACGGAGACAATGATGAAACCTGCCAGATCAGATTGGGATGGGGTCCTTGTAGAGCACATTAGGAAATAATATTGGGAGGCCTTCAATATGGCCAGATTATAGAGAATAGTGAGTTTCTAGGGGAGGTTTTGGGACTCAGTACAATGGGCACCTATGTATTTACAAAGCTGAGCAAAAATTTACCCATAATTCACTTGTCATCTGTGTGGCATCAAGAAATAGCAGAAAGAACTCTGGCTTTGGAATTGAACTATGAGAGTTTGAATCCTAATTCTAAGGTTTACTAGCTATGTGGCTTTAGGCAAGGTATTTAATCTTGAGCCAATTTTCTTAACTGTAAAGTGTTAATAATCCCTAAGTCATAAAGTCATGATGAAAGTTAAGATATAATGTTGTAAGTACAAAGTGGGTGTTCAACAAGTATTTCTTATTCTACACTGATTAATTTGAAACTGTTGCCTCTTAACATACTAAAAAAGGTGCATTTTCTATTTTGGGAAAGTTACATAGAGAAATAGAGTAGTGAAAAAACATCGAGAGTAACATATTGGGGTAGCATTTTGTAACTGTGGTGTAGAAAAAATAACTACAGAGTAAGAGTAACAATGTAAAGAAGATACTATATTTGGGCATTTTAGTCATGGAAAAAACCCCACAGAAATAACCAGTGTCTTTTCACTTCTCCTAAATGATTTGAAACCTTTGAGTTAATTACAGGAGAGAGGAAAATCCCCTAATAATACCAGAGTCACTAATAATATGGCATCCAAAAGTACAGAACCACAGGGAAGCCACAAGGCTCTGGAGGAGACTCAGCCTTTCCTGCTGGTTGGGTCACCACTGATATCCCCTTCTGGGCAGGACCCCCACATGGCCACGAACCTGGAGCACTAACCTGACCCTCTGCAGAAAAACTTTTAATGCTAAGTGCTCTGGCTTTTAAGGGTTAACCAAGGAACATTATCCTGGAGAAGCCTTGTGCTTTTTCTGTATATCTAAAGACATTATCCTTTCTTGTCCCTTGAGCCTTGGACAAGGGCTCATAGGACAGATTTGTTTTAGAATTTAGGGTTAAGCAAACATTCTTTTCTCTTAATTTGTTTATTTCCTTTTATCAGATAATGAGAATCAAACTGCCACACAGTCTTTCATTTTTGGTTCGGTTCACAAACTTAGAACATCACTTAATGCTTGATTACAAGGACCATAAAGTCCATGAAATCCATTAATTTACTTTCTCCTTGTATATAGCTTTGTGTTATCAGTTTCTATTTTAATTGACTTGTTGTAGGGTACCCTAAAGGCTTTACAAAACAGCCATAGTATACCTGAGACTTATTCATACAGTTTAGCATTTAACTAATTTAATTGTCCCCTAATGGGATTCAAGCACTTTGTAAATATAGTGTATTTAAAAGACCCGGGCATCTAGCAGTAGGGTTTAATAGTTGTGGTGTATTCATGTACCAAATTTAGAATTTAGATCTTAAATTCTAAAGCAGATCTTTCACATGAGTCCCTATGTAAGAATTAATGTGATCACAGCTGAACTCAGAGCGAATTCACACAGGCCGATGTGAATGTCTTGCTGGCTCCAGTTTCTGGTCTTCATTGTCTTCCCTAATGGCACATACCTTTGTAGGCGAACTCCCACATCAGCCCTCCCTGATGATTTGAGAGCACCTCAGAGTCCCTGTTCTCGGTGAGGACAAAGATGCAGTGTGCTCAGGGGTGGAGCTCTGTATTGGCTTATCGGCCATCACCATGGCTTGTTCTGCACTTGAGATTCCTAAGAAGGAAACTGAGGCCCAGAGAGGCATCTTCCTCCACAGTCCTATACGGAGTGGCTACAGATTTTCCCTAATGGATTCCCACCACCTTCCACCAAATCCTCGGCTGCTGCTGCTCCTCATCTGGGACAGCAGGGTTCACAGCTGTACTCCGAGTCTGACCCTGAGGCCTGGGATTACAACAGCAAGAGGGGCTTGGAGCAAGAGGGTTGGAGAAGATTTGCTTGTGAAATGTTGAGTGGAAGTATAGAGAAAACAGAAGAGGCAAATGGAAAGATGAACAGAATTTCTATAAACCCCTCAGCTACATTAAAGATAAATGATTGAGCATCCTAATATGTTCTTCAACATGGCAAAGTAAAGGTTATCTACCCTGCTGACTCTCCTCCTCAACCACCACAGTTCGGATCTTTAATGTTAAAAACCCAACCTGATGCCTCTCTGCTCTGTGAGGCTAGTATGAATGATGAAATGGGGGTAGGAGGAAAGAAAGAGAAACTAAAAGAGAGGTGAGTAGCAAAGAAAGACGGAAACAGAATGAGAGAAAAGAGGAGGTAAATGATAGGTTTATCACTGTTGGTGGAACTGACAGAAGGAATCCTGCGGAGAAAGGAAAAGTCCAGATAGAGAAATTTCCTTGTACCAGACACTCTGCCAGGCACTAAACACTGAATATACAGTGATAGGCCAGGATGGTCAAGAAAGACTTTTCAGTTTCTTGTCTCTTTATTTTTCTTCTGTAGAGTTAATATAAAGTTCATTGTAATTTAAAAATAATTAATAGTATATATATAATGATGTCATTTTTAAACAAGTATTGGACATGCTGGTCACTACATATTTATCCTTCTGCCCATCTATCTAACAATCCATAACAAATAGTAGTCAGCAGGTTACATTCCATATTTCCTTTAGCCTGCACAGTGCTTTTGTCAAACAATTTTGAGAAAACATATTTAAATTAGGAGATTTCAAATGCAACTCCAAATGTCCCATTTCTTCAAAGAAATCAGAAGTTCTGACAACTGGAGCCACGTTCCCACTTGGCACCAATCTGCTCCATCTGATTCATTTCTCTGGATGTGGCATGTCCTCTCCATCTGTCACACTCCCCACCATTCCCCAGTGTGCCCCTGAACAATGACGAGAGTATCAGTTGCTATTTTTCATCCCACTTGCATTGTGTTTTTTCTTAGAATAGAAAAATATTTCTCTATATGCTTGTGGAAAATTTCACAGCAGACTGAGAGGATTGAGTAATTTTTCTTATACCCAACCCACCTTAATCATTTAGATTGATACCAAATACTAAAATGCTAAAATAAGAATAAGAGCTCAGAATCCTTGGAAATAGTCTATGCACCTTCTCTTGAGTAAATGAAATGAGTTTTTCACTAATAACCTTTGGACATATCTTTAGGAGTCCTCTTACATATATAAAGATAAACATAACTTGAGAAGGACACATTCATTTATCAGACATTAGGATTTTTCAGGATTTCTGAACAGCTGCAGAAAAACGATTCCTTTAATACCACAAACAGAAAACTTTTTTAAATGTGGGGTCTATTCCAGGGGAAACCACATCCGAGTTAGGGGGATATTTCTTCTTTTTTTTCCCTAAGGAAAGAACTGACAAGGAACTTCATCTGCATATGTAATAAAGTTTCAGTTTTGTATTTAAAAAAAAAAAGAATTAATGCACAACATATACAACTAAAGAGGAGCAAACATGCATGAATTTATATGTTTCAACATGAGTAACTCTCAAAAACACACTATTGAGTGAAAAAAAGGGAGATGCAGAAAAAAACCACCCAAAAATATGGCAGTGAATGCTATTTGCTCCAGTAGCTGCTTTCCCTTTCTTCCATATTAATAGAATGTTAGAAGAGCAAATGGCTTCCCAGAATGAAGACTTTACCTTCTAGCCTCTCTTGAGACCAAATGTGATCAAGTGACCAAATACTGGCTTATGGGATGTGAGTTGTAGTAGTGTGTGCAATTTATAGGCTGTATCCTTCAAAGGAAGGGGAGTGCCCTCCCTTATCCTTTTCTCACTTCCCTCCGCCTTGGAGGGCAGTGCTCTTGGGCATGCAGATGAGGGCAACACCCAACTGATGGCAGAGAATGAGATAGGTGTGGGGTGGGTGGGGGTGGGGTGTCACCATTTCCTCCATGAAATACTTATGCACTGACTCTCTTCTAAGAGAGAAAAATAAATTTCTGTCTTATTTAAGCCACTAATATTTTGGTCTTTGTTCTAGTGGCCAAACCTGTCTCCTAATTCTATATGATACTATTTATGTAAGTTAAAACAAGCAAAAGAATGATATATATTTATGGATATGTGTATTGAGTAAACCTTGGACTGGGTACAAATGATGGGAATGAGACTAGGCGGGGAAAGAATACAGCCTGCTTTCTCTCTCTGCATTCACCCATAAGGGTTTCTCTCTGTACTGTGTGTAGTGCTCAGTCAACTATGTCAGAGTAGGGACACAATAAAGTAATGGATGATGAAGTTTCCCTATGTTTGAGATTTCTGTGATTGCTTTACACTCGGCTGTTTTCTGGTGGCTTTTAATAATGACTTTTAACCCTGCATGAAATGATTGCATTAGGAGAAAATGTTAGTGTTGTAGCCAGTGGTTACACGGATGGCCTCATCATCTGAGTTTTGGAGATTTGCTTTTCTTTCTCTTCTTTCACCGTGTTTTCCAAATTGGTTACCACACAGTGGGCTGGATTTTCCATAAATGATTCTCAGGTGTATTCCGGGTGGGTCACCTTGTGGTTTGGGGGATTCCCAGGGTCTTCAGGGTCCACAAACAGCTTATCTCCTGGTTTACTCCCACTATTTGCCAGTCACATACAATTTATGCCAATCTTATCAGCTAATGCTGAGGCAAACCTTCATTCTCAATACCTTTAAAACAATGGGGCTCCTTACCATCCACTCCCCCATTTCAGGTACCTTCAGATGCCTTGGTGCATTTGGTAGTGTTTCTGAATGAGGTCCTTCCTGTCACATCGGAGGTCCTTTTCTCTACCCACTGTCTCTGCTTTCACTCTGGATGCCCAAATGGGGAGGTGCCCAAAGGGCAGTTCTTGGCCTGATAACTTTCTTTCGCTCTCGGATCTATAGCGTCAGATACCACTTTTGCAGAGCTGGCTTCCAGATCTTTATACTCAGTCCTATATATATTCCTGCAATACAGTCCTGAAACTTACTGCTTTTTTTTAAATGAATTTTTGGCAAGATAATACCTATCATGGAATAAAATTCAAAAGGTAGGCGAAAAGACAAACTGAAAAATAAGCCTCCCATTCTCCTTGAATTTTTCCCATTCTCTTTCCTGGACATAAACACTCTGGATGTTTGGGCCATTTCCGCCTGAACATGTCATGCTCTAAAATTGGTGTATGTGATAACATAGTTAGCATCTTTCATTTTTGAAACTAGCTTTCCCACTGGACTTTCTCACTTCTGTAAATGATATCCACATTTTACCTAAGGCTCAAAGCCTTGGGGTTGTCTTTTACTTCTCTTTGTCCTTTTGTTTCAGTCATACCTTCTTAATCACCATGTCCTGTTGATTTAATCTTTGTGGTGTATTTTGCAGCACACCTTTCCTTTCTATTCCATCAGACTCCCCTAACCACCCAGCTAGGGAGTGTGGTGACCTTTCTTCCCATCCAGCATTTGACTGCCTGATGATTCCCCTGAAAACCCTTCAGTGTCTCACCACTGCAATATGGATTCTGTATCCAGTGCTTTTTTTCTTTTGTACAATTCTGCCTTCAACTGGATTGTGGACTCTCAGAGGATGGTAGTCATTGTGGACTATTTCTGGTATATTCTCTTTAGTGCTTTATACAGTCATGCATAGAATGGTTACTCAATACATATTTGTTAAATGATGTGATGAACATTGGGTTTTGTTAAAGTAATGGATGTAGGCATTTTGCTTTTAAAAAACATCAAAAAAAAGTAAATGACAAAGAATATAATGGCAAGAAGATGAGCAGATGACTTGTTTTATTAGTTGGCTTATCACTTTTTTCTGTCCAGTGAGACCTTCTCTTTCCCTGATGTCTAATATTTCACCACATCCCTACCCCACTCCTCCTTTACCTGTCTTCTTCCCTCTTTTAGTTTCCTCCTGAGTACTTATATTATTTTTCTTATTTTGTTTCTAAAAAACACCCTTTTGCTTACTAGAATGTAAATCCTATTAGGACAGGATTTTGCCAGTTTTGTTGATTACTATATTCCTAGTGTCTAGCATATGGTAAGCAGCTCAATACTTTTTTTTTTCAATAAATATTTGTTGCACGTATAATCTGGTGAGGTGCCAATTGTGTGTGTTGTCATTAAGCTAATTAGTATCACCAATCCTGTACTTCTGTTTGTTCTGTTCAGTACTGCTTGGTATCAGTGTTTTCAGGCCAGAGAGACACTTTTCATGTCTTCTGAAAGCAGTAGCTGTAGTTTGGACCTGGGTGACTGAGAGGCACATTGAAGGAAGAAATAAACAACATAGTTGATAGTGTTGGAAAAGGCATCTTGGGCTCATCTCTCTGGTGACTGGCATATTCTCCAAACACTCCCCACTTGTGTTTTGCTATCCTATTTTGAGTATCTTTACTAAAGGTGATTCACATTCCTATTTGCTTTTGTTACCATGGAGTATGTTCTTTTGCATAGCTTACTTTCTCCTCATTTTATGGTTAATGTCTGTTTGGGCTCCTTTGCTTAGATGCTGTCCCTCTGATACTAGGAAGGAGAACAGTTGATTATGTTGCTGTTTGACCCTTAAATAGGTCATTTAGTCTCCCAGAGAAAAATTTTGTTTGGTGGCCACATTTTGTCCATCTGGTCAGCCAGCCCCTGTGAATATGTGAGTCTTGGGTCACATCTACAGTGAGAGCAGTCAGGTAGGCTTTGTCATGAATACAGGAATAAGAGGATGCCAGTTGGTGACCCTGGCTTTCCGATAGGTGTTTCCTGACTAACCTGTCTCAGGAGATCCCCTGCTGTGACTGTGGAAGTCAGAGGCATGCTGAGCCACTCATTAGTCAGGTCTTTCCTTATCTCTAAAATAGGTTTCATGCCCTTTATGAGAAATGAATTAACTAAGATGGTATCAGGAAAACCTCAGTACCTTATGAACACAAAAGAGATCAACAGATTTTACCTTGCTGAGGAGTTCAGGCTTTTTGTCTTATAAGGAGCTACTGGAAGACTTTGAGATAGGCAGAGAGAGATGGGAGGCATTTATTTTAGAATTACTATCCTTGCAGTGTTTTTTTTTTGTTTGTTTGTTTGTTTAACTGCAGAAGTTGTGGGTTTACCTTGCAGTGGTTTTGAGGTAGAGTGTTGAGTAGAGTGAGATGGGTGCAGGGAGGCTAGGAAACTGTTAAAAAATAAGTTCATGCAAGTGAGATGATGCCACTGTGGAGAGCTAGAGGGTCCCTCAATGGGCGAATGAGATAAAAATGACTTACAAAGTCTCTGACCTGAGAGATGGGGCTGTGGTGGTGCATTTCACTGGCATAGGGAATGGAGAAGAGCAACAATATTTACGGGGGTGGGTGGGTGAGAGTTACCTCTTAGACCGGTTGAGTCAGAGGTGTTCAGGAGATGTCGAGCAGAAATGTGGATTGTGGGGTTCCAGAGAACAGGGGAAAAAATCTGTGCTGTACCTACATTTGCTGAAGTCTCTCCATTAAAGCTTTGACTTTTTATTCTGGAAAATGTCAAAGACAGTAGTATTGTGAGACAATGGTCTCATAATCTCCAGGTACCATCACCCAGCTTCATTAATTATCACCTCATGGTCAATTTTGTTTTATCTGTAAACCACCACCCACAACTAAGTCTTCCCACAGTAATATTATTTTGACACAAATCCCAGATATCTTATTTCGTAAATATTTCAGTATTTATCTCCAAAAAATGAGGAATCTTTAAAAAATACATAACCACAATACATTATCACCCTTCAAAAATAACAGTAATTTTTGTAATATTGTCAAATATCCAATGAGTTCACATGACACCAATTGACTTTTTTTTTTTTGAAGTTTGATTTGAGAGCAGAATAAAATCCCTGTAACTGCATTTAGTTGCTATGCCTCTATGTCTCATAAATCTCTTTTAGGTTTGGGTGGGTGACTTTTCACAGCAGTCTGGGTCCTGTTTGTGTGAATCTGAACTATAACTAGCATTTGAAAAAAAAGAGGTGTAATATGGGATAATGTTGGAATCCTCTTAATTGGAGAAATGATTTTGATTTTTTCTCTGGGAGGCATGATGCTTTTAGGAACACTTTTTGGTAAAGTTTTTTGATAAAGTCAGAAAGCAGTTAATCCTTCATACTGCTAATATATTATATTCTAAAAGTCAGTCCTGATTATGTCCCTTCTTAGCCCAGAAGTCTTTGTGGCCTTCTCTTTCCTATGGGACCAAGTCTGATCTCATAAGCTTGGCTTACCTTACTTCTTGACACTTAGTCTTCAGCCCCCCACCCCCACCCGTTCTCATAAGAACAGGCAACTCTCCTGCTACACTGCTCTATTTGAAGTTCACTTTCCCACTTCATGCTGACGGCTTTCTCCGAAATATAGTTCACACATCCTTCTCTTTCTCCCATAAAAATCTGATTCATCTTGAAAGACCCAACTGAGAAGTCACCTTTTCTGTGAAGGTTTTCCTCAGCCACTTTCTCACCTGAAAGAGCTGCTTATTCTGTTCCCTCCTATGTCATCTTTTTATGCCTCTGTTTTGTGGTGCTTGATACAACTTGACTGTTTATACTGTTTGTATTGTTATTTATGTTTTCCCATCCTCAGGAGGGCAGGCACTATGTTCTGTACATCTCCATATCTCCTCAGCACCCAGCCCAGAGCCCTCCCCTCCTGGAATGCACAGTACACCTGCTTGGTACTAACTGTTACGAGGATGGACAACAGATTTTTGGTTATAGCTTCTCCCCTCTATGTTTTGTTTTAAAATAACTTTTAAAATGGAGCTCTTGCTTGATCAAGTAGGCTGTTAAATATGGCATAGTTTAGAGCTGGGCTGAATCAAAACCAGTGAGTAATTACATTTTATTCTGCCCTTGTAAACACGTAAGGGTTTTGCTGGGTATATGGTGTGAAATGATTCTCGTTGTCACTAACAATGACTCTGGTTGGTGACTGTGGATACTTCCCAGACACCAATTTCATGACTTAGGAAATTGCAGCCCAAAACACAAAACTCTAATCTTTCCAGATAATGTTTTGTTGCCTGCCAAAAGCTGGACATGAATTGCAGGGTAAAAGGAAGGCATTATGCTCATAATTTAGGGAACTGACATTTTCATATATGTATAATTGATCTATTACTATTATTTACTATTATTTGCAGTCAATTCACAGTTTTTAATTTTCATTATTTTCATTCTTTCAACATATATTTATTGAGAAATGACCATGTTCTAGACATTGTGCTGGATTTAGTGGAGCTTATGGTCTTGTGAGGAGACAGACATGTAAGAACAGCTGTATGGGCAAAGACAACACAGAGGAAGGAGTGATTAATTTTACCTGCGAGTCTGACAAAGGTGGTGCTGTTTCAGCTGAGTCTTTCAGGGTGAATAGGAAGTGATTAGGTAGACAGGGGACGTGGGATGGGGGCAGGAGGACATACCTAGCAGTGGACAGCATGTGCCAAGAGCAAAGAGATATGAAATGGCATGGCTTACTTTAGCACTTAGCTATCATTTTCATTTTTAATAGGAAATATATATTGTTCACAGTATAAAATTCAAATGGATCAACAGTGAAAATTAAGACATATCTTTTCTCCCCAGCCACTGATATCCCCTCCCTAGAGGCAACCACTGTTACATTTTCTTCGGTAGATCCATTCAAGGATTTTTGATGTATATAAAAACCTGAAATACATTTTCTTTATTATATCCCATGCAGAAGGTAGCATGCTGTACAACTTCATCTGCACATTGCTTTTTTTTTCACTTAATACATAGGACATAGAGTTGCTGCACTCTTTTTGGTATAATAGACTCCACTGTGTGGATGGACCACAATTTATTTGGTGGGTACCCTTTTGATGAGACATTTAAGACTTATATAATAATTTGTTTTTATAGACCTCATGAAGATTGCAATAAGTAAGTAGCAGCCACAGAGTTCAGAGCTGAGGGTTGTAAATATCTCTGACTTTTAGTTCAGATTCTGTTAAAAACAAAAACAAAAAGAAAAAAAGTCAGGCATATTTGGAAAAGAAATAAATGTGATTAGTTAAAAGTGTTAAATGAAAGTTAATCATTTTTTTTGTGCTCCATCAAGCTTGATCAGAAAGAACCGAGTTCTGGTAGTTTCTTTGTTAGTATCATAGGATAATAACGTTCTACAGAAGTGGAGTTCATGCCAGGAGGTCATACAGAGAAAGTCTCCTTTGGAAGATCAAGAAAAATCCTTGTGATGGTGGTGTGGGAAAGGGAAAAACAAACAAACAAAAACGTCTCTGGAGTAGGGGTTAGAGGCCCCTGTGTTATAGCTGTGGGACCTTAATCGCTCATCTGTAAAAGAAATGTTTACTAGTTGGGAGGCGGGGTATGAGTTAGGGATATTCTTGATGATCTAGGGAAGCCACCTGTGGTTTCTCAAAAAGATAGTTTATTTCAGTTGGTAATCTTTGAATTCAGGTGAATTCTTAAATAGGTTTTATTTTCTTTAATTAGAAAAAAATGCCACTGTAGATTAAAACTGAGGTAAATGCAAGGTCTGTTTTTTTCATTTGTTTTACCAGATGTTCTCAAAACCATCCCTCTTCACTCGTGTATGTCTTTATGTATTTGCCTTTATTTCTGTTTAAGACGCAGCCTTCCCTCAGTAATTACAATAATTAGAGCAGCAGATGTAGTTGCTGTTGTGTGTTCCAGTTTCATGACTCCCTCAGATAACTGTGGCTAGTGCCTTTGTTTATTTGCTATTTTGCTTAACTTCAGAGCTTCCAGGAAGGTAGATTCTGTAGTATGCACAAAAACAAGGTGTTAACCTTGTACCTTTGCTGTTGTGTTTTACGTTACCATGACTTATCACAAGGGGGCAGCCTCATCACCTTCATTTCACCCTCTTTAATATGGGCATATTGGGCCCAGGGTAGGGAGGGTAAGGTTTTATAAGTCTATAACAGCAAGATTCATACCTGATAAGATTCTAAATATGATGGTGATGATTACTGGGAGGGAGGGTTAGGGCATCTCCTGTATATGAGGGCTTTGCCAACAAATATAAGTTTCTTTTTTTTAGTATAGTATTCATTATGAGGACCCTATGATTGTATGATCTAGTCCTTAAATTAGCTCTGCTAATAATGAGCCTAGTACAGTAAAGAAATGGTGAATTATGTGAAAAATAATTTAAGAAAAGGATTATCATCTGTAAATGACTGTTTTGGTTTCCTGATGAAGTCACTTAAGTGTGACAGGTAGCCTCTGGATTCCTGTATCATTATAAGTGTTGAAGGACAACAAAATTATCTTTGTCATATAAAACTTCATCAGGTGTTCTCACAAACATTGAGGACTGACAGTTTGGTATGCTGAGCACTCTATCTTGGGTCTTGCCCTTATGAAGTTTGTTACTGCAAAGGAGAGGCTAAACCTGCTTATAATTGTGTGTAAGAGTCTCCCCCTGAGTGCCTCTTTGTTCCTGAGATGTGGCCCTCTCTCTAACTAAACCAACTCGGCAGGTGAACTCACTGCCCTCCCCCCTATGTGGGACCTGACTCCCAGGGGTGTAAATCTCCCTTGCAAAGTAGGATATGACTCCTGGGGATGAATCTGGACCTGGCATCATGGAATTGAGAACATCTAAATGAAATGAAATAAAGTTTCAGTGGCTGAGAGATTTCAAATGGAGTCGAGAGGTCACTCTGGTAGATATTCTTACGCACTATATAGATAACCCTTTTTAGGTTCTAATGAATTGGAATAACTAGCAGTAAATACCTGAAACGATCAAACTACAACCCAGAACTCTTGACTCTTGAAGACAATTGTATAACAATGTAGATTACAAGGGGTGACGTTGTGATTGTGAAAACCTTGTGGATTGCACTCCTTTTATCCAGTGTATGGATGGATGAGTAGATAAATGGGGACAAAAACTAAATGAAAAATAGGATGGGATGGGAGGGATGATTTGGGTGTTCTTTTTTACTTTTTTTATTCTTATTTTTACTTTTTCGGGTATAAGGAAAATGTTCAAAAAATAGTTTGGGGTGATGAATGCACAACTATAAGATGGTACTCTGAACAGTTGATTGTACACCATGAGTGATTGTATGGTATGTGAATATATCTCAACAAAACTGAATTTTTTAAAAAAGATATTTTGAATAAAAAGAGAGCTTTCAAGGCAAAAAAAAAGAGAAAAAAAATTCATCAGAAAACAACTGCCGAAACAGCCAGTGAAATAAGAATATAAAAGCAATGCAGATTGTGTGTAAATATGGTTGAGAGGGTACGTTTAGAGTGATATATGTCACCAGAAGAAAAGCTTGAGGTTAAAACATAGGAGTGTTCAACACAGTGAATCCTGTGGTGGACAATGACTGTGATTAAGTGTACAAATATTAAAAAGTTCTTTCATGAACTAGAACAAATGTATGACACTATTACAAGGAGTTAATAATAGAGGGGTGTATGGGGAAAATGTACCTATTGCAAACTATGCACTAGAATTAATAGTAATATCTTAATATTCTTTCATCAACAGTAACAAATGTACCACACCAATACCAGGGGTTGATAATAAGGGGGATAAGGGGTATGGGATGTTCTGGGTTTTCTTTTTTCTTTTTTCTTTTCTTGGAGTAATGAAAATGTTCTCAAATTGATTGTGGTGATGAATGCACAACTTTGTGATGATACTGTGAACCATTGATTGTATACTTTGGATGGATTGTGTGGTGTGTGAATATATCTCAATAAAATTGCATTAAAAAAAAGGCAATACAGAGTTTCATAAAGAGCCCTGAGCAGCCTCAGCACTGCCAGCCTAGTTGCCGTCACACCTGGGAGTAACCACAGCTGCTGCAGCTGGCCTCAGTCACTATCAGGGCAACCATAAGGAGTGAGGCTGAGACCCAAGAGCTGCTGCCACCTGCATCCTCAGTCTGCCAACACCCAGCCTGGCCCCCTCAAAACGAAAGTTTTGAGAATAGCGAAATGGTTCAATGTAAGAAACAGAGATGGTTTCATCAACAAGACTGATACCAAGCAAGATATATATGTAACCTCTCTGCTCCTCCCTGCTTGATAGAGAGCTGCATCTTTTTGTGCAGTGCCAGCCACATCTCTGAGACACGATGATGAAGGTTGGAATAAACGGATTTGGCTGTATTTGGCACCTGGTCATCAGGGCTGCTGTAAACTCTGGCAAAGTGCAGGTTGTGGTCATCAGTGACCCCTTCATTGACCTCAACTCCATGTTCTACATGTTCCAGTATGATTCCACCCATGCCAAGTTCAATGGCACCATCAAAGGTGAGAATGAGAAGCTTGTCATCAATGGGAATCCCATTATTATCTTCCAGGAGTGAGATCCTACCACCGTCACATGGGATGATGCTGGTGCTGAATATGTTGTAGAGTCCTCTGGTGTCTTCACGACCATGGAGAAGGCTGTGGCTCACTTGAAGCATGGTGTCAAAAGAGTCATCATCTCTGCCCTTTCAGCCGATGATCCCATGTTTGTGATAGGTGGGAACCATCAAAAGTATGACAACTCCCTCAAGATCGTCAGCAGTGCTTCCTGTACCACCAACTTCCTGGTCCTCCTGGCCAAGGTCATCCATGACAACTTTGGCATCGTGGAGGGATTCCTGACCACCATCCACGCCATCACTGCCACTCAGAAGTCTGTGGATGGCCCCTCTGGAAAATGCAGCATGATGGCCGTGGGGCTGCCCAGAGCATCATTCCTGCGTCTACCAGCACTGCCAAGGCAGTGGGCAAGGTCATCCTGGAGCTGAATGGGAAGCCCACGGGCCTGGCATTCCACATCCCCACCTCCAGTGTGTCCAATGTGGATCTGATCGTCCAACTGGAGAAAGCAGCCAAATACAATGACATCAAGAAGGTGGTAAAGCAGGCATCAGAGGGCTCCCTAAAGGGCATCCTGGGCTACACTGAGGACCAGGTTGTCTCCTGCGACTTTAACAGTGACACCCACTCTTCTACTTTTTATGCTGGGGCTGGCATTGCCCTCAGTGACCACTTCGCCAAGCTCATTTCCTGGTATGACAGTGAATTTAGCTACAGCTACAGGGTAGTGGACCTTATGGTCCACATGGCCTCCAAGGAGTAAGAGCCCCCTGGACCACAAGCCCCAGCAACAGTATGAGAGGAAGAGAGGCCATCAGCTGCTGGGGAGTCCTGGCCCCAACTCGATCCCCTAACACTGAGCATCACCCATCCTCCATAGCTTCCATCCCAGACCCCTGAGGAATGGGAGGGGCTGAGAACCCTACCTTGTCATGTACCATCAATAAAGTACACCCAGCCAAAAACAGAAAAAGATACATTTGTACATCAGACTGCCATAAAGAAGGATAACCCCTGGGAACTACCCCCACAGTATAGGGGATTGAGAAATTGTGGAGTTTGATGGTTGCTGAACAAGAGAAGGGTGCTGAGGCAGCAAATGTTGCAGACCCTGGTGGAGTTCCCAGTGCAAAGCAGTAAATATGTCATGGGGTCCTCCGTACAATTACCAGCAGAATTGCTAGAAAAGTGAGAATGGGAGAAAGAAGGCGAGTTCAGAATGTGCCCTTGAATGCTGGGCCCAACAGCACACAGGTGCACAGATGATGCTTCCCACCTTACTGTGTGCAGAGACTCTATGGGAATTGACCACAGTATTCTAACCTTCCTGTCCGAGGAGAAGTGATGGAGGGTGCTCATAGCCAGGGTGCAAGAGAACAAGGTAGACCACTGGAGACAGAATATGTGTTAGGGTTATAGACCAGGATTCTGCAGAGCCCCTCCTCACCTGAGGATAGCAATGAAGAGGATTAGGAAAATTAGACTGAGACCCAAGGTTGGCAGCCACTTCCATGTTAGGTACCACTGCAACCTTGTATTAGGCGGCCACTTCCTAGACTTTACACCCAAAGCACAAGCAACAAAAGAGAAAATAGATAAATGGGAACTCCTCAAGCTTAGAAGTTTCTGCACCTCAAAGGAATTTCTCAAAAAGGTAAAGAGGCAGCCAACTCAATGGGAAAAAATTTTTGGAAACCATGTATCTGACAAAAGACTGATATCTTGCATATACAAAGAAATCCTACAACTCAATGACAATAGTACAGACAGCCCAATTATAAAATGGGCAAAAGATATGAAAAGACAGTTCTCTGAAGAGGAAATACAAATGGCCAAGAAACACATGAAAAAATGTTCAGCTTCACTAGCTATTAGAGAGATGCAAATTAAGACCACAATGAGATACCATCTAATACCGGTTAGAATGGCTGCCATTAAACAAACAGGAAACTACAAATGCTGGAGGGGATGTGGAGAAATTGGGACTCTTATTCATTGTTGGTGGGACTGTATAATGGTTCAGCCACTCTGGAAGTCAGTCTGGCAGTTCCTTAGAAAACTAGATAAAGAGTTACCCTTCGATCCAGCGATTGCACTTCTCGGTATATACCCGGAAGATCGGAAAGCAGTGACACGAACAGATATCTGCACGGCAATGTTCATAGCAGCATTATTCACAATTGCCAAGAGATGGAAACAACCCAAATGTCCTTCAACAGATGAGTGGATAAATAAAATGTGGTATATACACACGATGGAATACTACGCGGCAGTAAGAAGGAACGATCTGGTGAAACATATGACAACATGGATGAACCTTGAAGACATAATGCTGAGCGAAATAAGCCAGGCACAAAAAGAGAAATATTATATGCTACCACTAATGTGAACTTTGAAAAATGTAAAACAAATGGTTTATAATGTAGAATGTAGGGGAACTAGCAGTAGAGAGCAATTAAGGAAGGGGGAACAATAATCCAAGAAGAACAGATAAGCTATTTAACGTTCTGGGGATGCCCAGAAATGACTATGGTCTGTTAATTTCTGATGGATGTAGTAGGAACAAGTTCACTGAAATGTTGCTATATTATGTAACTTTCTTGGGGTAAAGTAGGAACATGTTGGAAGTTAAGCAGTTATCTTAGGTTAGTTGTCTTTTTCTTACTCCCTTGTTATGGTCTCTTTGAAATGTTCTTTTATTGTATTTTTGTTTTCTTTTTAACTTTTTTTTTCATACAGTTGATGTAAAAAAGAAGGGAAAGTTAAAAAAAAAAAAAAGAAAAAAAAAGAAAAAAGACAAACAAGGAAAAAAAAAAAAGATGTAGTGCCCCCTTGAGGAGCCTGTGGAGAATGCAGGGGTATTTGCCTACCCCACCTCCATGGTTGCTAACATGACCACAGACATAGGGGACTGGTGGTTTGATGGGTTCAGCCCTCTACCACACGTTTTACTATTGGGAAGACGGTTGCTGCAAAGGAGAGGCTAGGCCTCCCTATGGTTGTGCCCAAGAGCCTCCTCCCGAATGCCTCTTTGTTGCTCAGATGTGGCCCTCTCTCTCTGGCTAAGCCAACTTGAAAGGTGAAATCACCGCCCTCCCCCCTACGTGGGATCAGACACCCAGGGAAGTGAATCTCCCTGGCAACGTGGAATATGACTCCCGGAGAGGAATGCAGACCCGGCATCGTGGGATGGAGAACATCTTCTTGACCAAAAGGGGGATGTGAAAGGAAATGAAATAAGCTTCAGTGGCAGAGAGATTCCAAAAGGAGCCGAGAGGTCACTCTGGTGGGCACTCTTATGCACACTTTAGACAACCCTTTTTAGGTTCTAAAGAATTGGGGTAGCTGGTGGTGGATACCTGAAACTATCAAACTACAACCCAGAACCCATGAATCTTGAAGACAGTTGTATAAAAATGTAGCTTATGAGGGGTGACAATGGGATTGGGAAAGCCATAAGGACCACACTCCACTTTGTTTAGTTTATGGATGGATGAGTAGAAAAATAGGGGAAGGAAACAAACAGACAAAGGTACCCAGTGTTCTTTTTTACTTCAATTGCTCTTTTTCACTCTAATTATTATTCTTGTTATTTTTGTGTGTGTGCTAATGAAGGTGTCAGGGATTGATTTAGGTGATGAATGTACAACTATGTAATGGTACTGTGAACAATCGAATGTACGATTTCTTTTGTAAAAAAAAAAAAAAATAGCCGAATCATTTGATTACAACAGATCATCCTAGCTTGTATATAAAATTTTTAAATAAATAAATAAATAAATAAATAAATAAATAAATAAAATGAAAAAAAATTGCTTAGAACAGAACTGACTGTAGAGAGATGTCTGAAATTTTCCTCCTACAAGAGAATTGTAGAAAGTGTTTGGTGTTCATTTCTGTTTTTTCACATTTCACTCACTCTTACTTGGACATGTCTGACTCAGACGCAGGAGCAGGGGAGCAACACTCCTTCCTCACTTACAGAGTTGAGTGCTTTTGTACTATTTTGCTGTTATCTTCCCCTGATGGGAAATTCCTACTAAGAATTGAAAGAGATTTTTAAAGACTTGCAGCTGATTATCTTAGCTGTGTCATGGCCATGGCTCCAAGAAGCCAGCTGTACAGTCCCTTAATCAGGATTGCTAAAATTTGCATTTCAGTGTTTAGCTCTCTAAGGGATGTGATGACTTTCTCTATCATACTCAAGGCTTGAAATGACCTAAGCAAAAGCATTTCGTTTTTCCCCTTCCTCTGGTGTGTGGCAGAGCAAGTTGCATTTGTAGCAACTAGAAGTTACAGCATCCTGGTCCCTTTTGGCAGATGGCAGCAGTACTGGTTTGAGAGATGCTACTGGTGAAAATCAAAGATCTCAGCATTTCTGCTTTGTGCTGTCCTTGGCTGAAAAAGCTTTACTTCTTATCATTCTATCTTCCTCTAACAAAAGCCTGAGAAATGAGACATAATCAGTTGTTAAATGTGCTAAGAGTGCCAAAATAACCACCAAAGGTACTATCCCACCTTGTCTTCCTGGTGGCTGAAGGGACTTAAATTAAACCAGAATAGATGGATGTTAACTCTTCCTGAAGGACAGTGGAGTGGTTCCTAAAATACACCACACCCAATAACTAGTCTCTAAGATTACTTCTGAATTTCTTTGTTGAAAATTGACTGTGCCATTATTTCCACGCTCTCTTTATCCTTCCACAGGCCTCATATTTTTTCCACTCTGTTTCAGGGCTCATTGTTGGGGTGATCCTGAGATACAGCACCCCCTCCACCAGTGGCCATGACAAGTCACTCAGCTGTGCTCAGGAAGACAGGGCCTTCAGCACCTTATTAGTGAATGTCAGTGGGAAGTTCTTCAAATACACCCTGAAAGGAGAGATCAGCCCTGGCAAGATCAACAGTGTAGAGCAGAATGACATGCTGAGGAAGGTGAGCTGGGGCCACTCAGCCATCCTTGTCCTGGCGTGTTTTTATTTCCTGATTCTTTTTCCAACTTGGAGAGAGAAATCCTTTTGAACTCTGGTAATATCAGTAACATTCCTGACTCTCAGTTTTGCTAGGAAGCTTTTGGGCTCTGATGAGGAGAAGTCACCAGATTTGAACCCAAGCCTTTCAGCTTTGTGGCCTTCTTGGGCTTGTTGGGATCAGTAGCTGACGTGGGCCACTGATTGTACCACGGATTTGTACATCCCCACTCACCTCATCTCTCCAACCCCCATCTCTTCTTTACTTATGTCTGTTATCTTTGTTGTGGTTTAGAGATGAGATTGTTTCTTAAAATAACAATGATTGCACTTTTAGCTGAATTATACAGTGTTTGGAAGTGTAATTCTTAGCTCATCATGGTTCTTTTGCTGTAGGCTACAAATATTTATTGGGTGCCTTCTCTTACTGGGGATTGATGCTAAAGGTTTAATGAATCTAAAGGGGAAAAAGGTCTTATTGTCTTAGAATTTGATCACAAATACTGATTTTTCATTTGATGCTGGAGATAGCTAAAAAAATCCATGGGAAAAAAAGGATTATATATTTCCTAATGTTGGTGATTTCCAGGATAAGCAAGAAATCTGTATTTATTGGCATACATACCATTCATTACCTTATAGACCAGGGTTTATCAGCAGAAAGGCTTCTGTATAGTGGTCTGGGGATTCCAGGTTGTAGGGTGCTCCTTTTCATAGAGAACAAGGCTAATGTGGTAACGCTTACAGGCAAAGACAGAAGATACTCCCTGTTCTAGTTTGCTAGTGCTGCTGGAATGCAAAACAGCAGAGATGGATTGGCTTCTATAAAAGGGGGTTTATTTGGTTACACAGTTACAGTCTTAAGGCCATAAAGTGTCCAAGGTAACACATCAGCAATCGGGTACCTTCACTGGTGGATGGCCAACGGTGTCTGGAAAACCTCTGTTAGCTGGGAAGGCACATGGCTGGTGTCTGCTCCAAAGTTCTGGTTTCAAAATGGCTTTCTCCCAGGACGTTCCTCTCTAGGCTGCAATTCCTCAAAAATGTCACTCTTAGTTGCAGTTGGGATATTTGTCCTCTCTCAGCTTCTCCGGAGCAAGAGTCTGCTTTCAACAGCCATCTTCACACTTTCTCTCTTCTACAGCTCCTGTGCTTTCTTCAAAGTGTCTCTCTTGGCTGTAGCTCTTCAGAACGTCACTCACAGCTGCACTGCATTCCCTCTATCTGTCAGCTCATTTATGTGGCTCCAGTGACTCAACTTAGACCCACCCTGAATGGGTGGAACAACACCTCCATGGAAATTATCCAATCAGAGTCATCTCTCACAGCTGGGTGGGGCACATTCCAAAGAAACCCTCAAAGAATTACAGTCTAATCAACACTTGATAACATCTGCCCACACAAGATTACATCAAAGATAATGGCGTTTGGGGGACACAATATATTCAAACTGGCACACTCCCCAAATTAGATTTTTGTTGCTTTTGGAACCTACCCTAACCTAATCCGTAAAGAAAATTAGTCTCAACCTGGAGCATTAAACATGACCATGTTATCTGTGCTCCTAAAGGCAGTACTGGTACATTCTTTGCCCTCAGCCCTTCAAAAGAATGCATGGGATGTCCATAAACATTTGTGAAATGCAACTGAGAATGATACCCAGTATAAATACCATGACTTTTGAAATGGCAGCTTGAGCCCTTCATACTGGATATGATGGGGTAGAAGGAAAAAGATCCCAACTGATTTCACCTTTTAGATCATAATAGAAGATGAGGCTAACTTTTGCTCTATCATCTTCACAAAAGTGTTTATTCAAATCCTCTTTCCTTAAAATTTTGCAACACAAATCAAAGATTGGGTAACAAATAAGCTGAAATTATCATTGCTAGTTAAGGGGAGAAGAGGCATGTTAGGCGGCTTGGTTGGTACAAAGAACATTGGACTGAGTGTCAGAAAACCCTCATGCTAGTTCATACATTACTGGGTCACTTCCAGCAAGTTCCATGCTCTTTGTGCCCAGTGTCTTAATATTGGGTGGACATTGTCCAAGGCTCCTTCTCATTCTGACATTCTCTGCTTTTCAGACTTCTTTTGTCTTCAGCAAGAAGATAGAATAAAACATGATCTGAGGGAACCATTCAAGTTTCAACTAGCAGATTAACATTTCCAGTTTGTTTTTTTTTTTTAAGTAAACTTTACTTTTAATAATTAGAATGAAGATTTTTTAAAAAACTGGTTGGAATAAAAACCAGTTAATTTACCAGTATGAATGAGGTCTTAAAAAAAAAAACGCTTAGCAGGTTTATAGAATGCTTAATACTTTTCTGGATGTTATAGGACTTTGCTGTCTGGTAGTATCAGTGATTTCCCTGTATGAAATCTGCAGGTAATTTCATTCCCCTTAGAGTTGCTGAATTTATGGTGATGTTCAGGAAGCCACCAGCATCACTTGTGACTTTGGTCTAGGCCATATCAGTTGTCATAGGAGTCTGGTCACTCAAAAGAGGATTCAATTTAGTGGAGCTATGTCTATAAGAGATTCTGTGGAAGGATCCAGGAAATAAATTAAAACATCATGTCTTCATCTTTTGTTACAGTTGTGGCTTTAAAAAAGTTTGATAACAATCAAGGTGTTTTTATTTCTTGTTGATAAATGTTGGCCAGAAACTTTCTGTGAGTTCTTAAGATTGCATTAATCTGATTCGGGCAAGATGGCGGCATAGAGAGGAGTGGAAGCTAAGTAGTCCCCCTGGAACAACTACAAAAAACCAGAAACAACTAGTAAATAATCCAGAATAACTGCGGGGGGACAAACGAGACCATCCATTCATCATACACCAACCTGAATTGGGAGGAATGCCCGAGAACACAGCATAAAATCTGTAAGTAAAACCTGCGGAACCAGTTCGGGAGACCCCCTCCCCCATAGCCCGAGCTGCAGAGCCGCATGGTGCCAGAGAGAAGCTCTCTCCCAGCAAGCGAATATAGCTCAGCTGAGGTCCAACTGGGGTTTTAAGTAGCGAGTGTGAACTGCTCACTACAGGTACGCAGCCCCCAAAAACAGACAGAGGATTTGGGTGACGACTGACCTGGGAGAGCCAGAGGGTCGCCTTGGACTTGGTCAGAAGGGGACTGTTTCTTTTTTGGCTCAGTGGAGAAAGCCCCAGTCATTTTCAGTTTCCAGGGCTGTGTCTTGGGGAAGGGTGGAGACACCACAAGCAGAGAGTGAGACAATTGAAATGCTAATGACCTCCACCTGAGGGGTCTGTCTTCTCTAGGAAGAAAAGGGTGGGGCCCTTTCCATTCAGAACCAGACCCCAGAGTCTGGGGGAACACAGCCATACCTCCTCACACCAGTCAAGAATTATAGGCTAACAGGCATCACCTGCTAGGCAGAAAAGCACAGTGACCCGAGGCATCAAAGGGTGGAGCAATTTTCTAAGACACACCCGCAGGGAAACCAGATACTGAATATTTCTTCCCTCTGGGACCTGAGCCTGTTCTGGTCTGGGAAAACCTGATTTGGATAACCAAGGAAACCATGCCTAGACAACAGAAAATTACAACCTACACTAAGAAAAACAAAGTTATGGCCCAGTCAAAGGAACAAACGTACACTTCAACTGAGATACAGGAATTTAAACAACTAATGCTAAATCAATTCAAAAAGTTTAGAGAAGATATTGCAAAAGAGATAGAGGCTGTAAAGGAAGCACTGGACATGTATACGGCAGAAATCAAAAGTTCAAAAAACCTACTAGTAGAATCTATGGAAATGAAAGGCACAACACAATAGATGAAAGGCACAATGGAAACATACAACAGCAGATCTCAAGAGGCAGAAGAAAACACTTAGGAACTGGAGAACAAAACACCTGAAAGCCTACACGCAAAGGAGCAGATGGAGAAAAGAATGAAAAAATATGAGCAACGTCTCCGGGAACTCAAGGATGAAACAAAGTACAATAATGTACGTATCATTGGTGTCCCAGAAGGAGAAGAGAAGGGAAAGAGGGCAGAAGGAATAATAGAGGAAATAAGTAATGAAAATTTCCCATCTCTTATGAAAGACATAAAATTACAGATCCAAGAAGCGCAGCGTACTCCAAACAGAAGAGATATGACTAGGCCTACGCCAAGACACTTAATAATCAGATTATCAAATGTCAAAGACAAAGAGAGAATCCTGAAAGCAGCAAGAGAAAAGCAATCCATTACATACAAAGGAAGCTTAATAAGACTATGTGCTGATCTCTCAGCAGAAACCATGGAGGCAAGAAGGAATTGGTGTGATACATTTAAGATACTGAAAGAGAAAAACTGCCAACCAAGAATCCTGTATCCAGCAAAGCTGTCCTTCAAATATGAGGGAGAGCTCAAAATATTTTCTGACAAACAGACAATGAGAGACTTCGTGAACAAGACACCTGCCTTACAGGAAATACTAAAGGGAGCACTACAGGGTGATAGAAGACAAGAGTGTGTGGTTTGGAACACAATTTTGAGAGATAGTAGCACAACAATGTAAGTACACTGAACAAAGGTAACTATGAATACGGTTGAGAGAGAAAGATGGGGAGCATGTGAGACACCACAAGAAAGGAGGAAAGATAACGACTGGGACTGTGTAACTTGGTGAAATCTAGAGTATTCAACAATTGTGATAAAATGTACAAATATGTTCTTTTACGAGGGAGAGCAAGCAAATGTCAACCTTGCAAGGTGTTAAAAATGGGGAGTCATTGGGGGAGGGATGCAATCAGCATAAACTAGAGACTGTAACTAATGGAATCATTGTATTATGCTTCCTTTAATGTAACAAAGGTGATATACCAAGGTGAATGCAGATAAGAGGCGGGGATAGGGGAGGCATGTTAGACACTTGACATTGGTGGTATTGTCTGATTCTTTATTCTACTTTTGATTTAAGGTTATTTTTCCTTTTGCTGCTTCCTAGCTGTCATTTTTTTTTGTTTCCTCTTTCTTTTGCCTGTCTACCTTCTTTGACTCTCCCTCCTGCCTTGTGGAAGAAATGTAGATACTCTTGCTTCGTATGAGCAGAATGCTCAACTAGGATGAACCTAAATGTTTGGAAATGAACAGGGGTGTTGGTAGCAAGATGTGAGAATAACTAACAGCGCCGAATGGTGTGTGAATGAGGTGGAAAGGGGAAGCTCAGAGTCATATATGTCACCAGAAGGAAAGTTGGAGGTCAAAAGATGGGAATGTATAAAACTGAATCCTATGGTGGGCAATATCCATGATCAACTGTACAAATACTAGAAATCGCTTCCATGAACCAGAACAAATGTATGACAATACAATTAGAAGTTCATAATAGAGGGGCATATAGAGAAGAACTATATACCTATTGCAAACTATATACTACAGTTAGTAGTATTTCAACATTTTTTCATAAACAGTAACAAATGTACTATATCAATACTACAAGTCAACAATTGAGTGGGATTGGTTAGGGATAGGGGAGGACTAGAGTTTCCTTTTCTTTTTTTCTTTTTTCATCTTTCACTTTATTTCTTGTCTGGAGTAATGAAAAGTTTCTAAAAATTGAACAAAAATTAAGTGTGATGAATGCACAGCTGTATGAGGGTACCCAGGGGCAAGTGATTGTACACTTTGGATCTTTGGATAATTGTATGGTATCTGAACAATCTCAATAAAAATGAAAAAAAAATGTAAAGATAGACCAAGGAATTTTAATGCTACAGAATATGAACTATTCATTGATATGGGTCTCAGGTACCTCCATGCAACTAATCTTTAGGTAACTATGATTTGTTGAGTTTTCATATACAATAAAAGAAAAATGTCTACAAAAAATTGCATTAATCTGTTATGTCTTAATACATGTTAAAACAAAACACCACGATCAGAAGTCTGGAGTGTAATGGGGAAGAGAACATGTCAGTCCACAGGGAAAGTTGTACTATGGCTTCTCTCATGTGATGAGTCCATGATTTTCCCATTTATGCTATTTTCTCTAAATATTCAAACTTAAGAGAATGGCTTAAAATATTAAGCAACTATTATAGTGCCAACTGGTATTAAATTGACTTTTTAATTTTTAAACTGTTAGGTAACATTTGATCCAGAGGTGTTTTTCAATGTTCTGCTGCCTCCAATTATTTTCCATGCTGGACACAGTTTAAAGAAGGTAAGAGTTTTATGCCAGTATTTCTTAAAGCATGTGAATCCATGTGTTAATTTACCTACACAATTTTCTAGTTCTTTTGCTCTCTTCCAGATTGCTGATTACTGTGTTCTGCATCCACTCAGAGACTTTAGTTCACTCATCATCAATGATTCACTTCTGTTTTAAAATCTCATCTCTCATACATTGCTGGTGGAAATGTAAAATAGTCTGGCCACTGTGAAAAACAGTTGGCAGTTTTCATAAAACTAAATATGAAATTACCAAACAACCCAGCAATTACACTCCTGTTCACACAAAATTTTCACACAAAAACCTGGATACGATTGTACATAGCAGCTTTATTTGTAATAAGCCCAAACTGGAAACCACCCAACTGTCCTATGATAGGTTAATGGTTAAACAAACTGTGATACATCTGTACCATGGAATACTACTCAGCAATAAAAAGGAACAAATATTGATACTCACAACAACTTAGATGAATCTCAAAGGCATTACACTGATTGAAAAGCCAATATCAGACGGTCACATACTGTATGATTTCATTGATACAGCATTCTTAAAGTGACAAAATTATAGGGATAAAGAACAAACAAGTAGTCTTCCAGGGGCTAGGCATAGCAGGGGATGGGAGATTGGTGTGACTAGAATGGGTAACACTAGAGAGATCTTTGTGGTGATGGGATAGTTCTGTATCTTGATTGTGGTGGTGGTTATACAAATTATACATGTGATAAAGTGATATAGAACTAAGCACATGCATTGTACCAATGTCAAATTCCTAGTTTTGATATTATAGTACAATTATGTAAGATAAACCATTGAAGAAAACTGGGTGAAGGGTACATAGGACCTCTCTGCACTCTTTTCATCTTCTGTGAATCTGTAATTATTCCAAAATTAAATGTTTTAACAAAGCTAATTTTCATTGTTGAGGGTCATTGTGCCTGTAGCAAAGTTGTACCTAAGCCTCTACTTTACAAACAATGATATGGCTGCCCTCACCCTTGACCCCCACTATGAGGGTATTGTGTGAAAATTTAGCCTCCAGGGGGCTGCCTTCAGATAACAGTCATGGAGCTTGTTTCAGCTCTCTTTATGAATGAGGGCTAAAGGAAACCTAGAGAAGAGAGATCTTAGCTGCCAACAGAACCCAAAAACATTCTTATGAACTAGAGAATGCCCTCCACATTGATATACCTCTACCTAGACCAATCAAGAAAGAAAGATGAAAGATACAGATTACTTATATCAGGAATGAAAGAGGGGAACACTACCACAGACCCTTCAGACATTAAAAAGGTAATAAGGGAGTAATACAAACAACTTTCTGCCAATAAATTTGATGATCCAGGTAAAATGGACAAATTTATTGGAAGATACATTTACCAAAACTGAACCAGGAAGAAATAAAAAAACATGAACAGTTCTATATTAATGAAAAAAATTGAGTTCCTACAAGCCCAGATGGTTTCACTGGTGATTCCTAGCCAGCATTTAAGGGAGAAAAATATCAATCCTACACAAGGTTTTTCAGAAAATAGAGGAAGGAACACTTGCAAACTCATTTTATGAGAGGATGCTCACCTATCAGGGTAGCTTTTCTGTCAAAGCAACTCTAGTTTTGAGAATGTTTTTTAACTATTTCCAACCAATATAAATATAGCTACAGTTTATTGAGCATCTGCTTTGTATTAGGAACTTTACATATATTCTTTGTTTCTGTTTTTACATACATCATTTCTAATCACAGAAACTGTAAGAAGGTGATAGTGGTTGGAGAATTGCTGATCCCTGCCTCAGTTTCCAGCACATTGATAAACAGACACAAGGAACTCACTGGCAATTGAATGATTAATTTATGACCTAAGGTCCCTGTTAACCTGTGCTGGAGGATGTAGCTTAGCCCTGAGGCTGGAATGGGGCTCCTTAATACCTATTTATGAATTGAAGACAGGTGTCCTTTAGCTGTTAGGTGAGTCACAGGTAGAGGCTGGAATAGAGAGCTCTTAGAAGTTAACTGCTGGGCCTGCCAAAGGCTGCCTTGTTTTGCTCACTGCATGGAAGCTAGAGGTATGAGAACAATCCCCCACCTTGCACAAGAGCATCAAGACTGCAAGTCAGGGTCAAGCTGGTTTCCCCTTTCCGAGGTCAAATGACCACATATTATTACAACACCTTTCAGAGGTTTGGAATAGAAATCATCTCTCTACGGTGGATGCTTGAGGAGCAGTGAGTTGTGTGTTTATGCATACTACCCAACACTCACTTGTGCACTCACAAACACATAGAGAGTGTTTTGCATTTACTGGTGATACAACTGAACTCAGAATGATTAATGTGTGTGAGGTTATGGGTGTGGGACTGAGTCAAGGTCATGCCCTGTCTCCCTGACTCCAGGGCTCAAGGTTGTTCCTCTGTGCTATGTTACCTCTGGGTTTAGGTTTTCTGTACACAAAAAGGTATACTTTTCCTAATATATAGGGTTGACAGAGTCACCTGAGTATGTATGTCAGTTGTTGACACCTATCAAATAGATGGTTAATATCAATATAAATAATGTGAGTCTTTATCTACAAGGTGAATTTGGGAATTCCTCTTCAGGTCAAATGGGTGATGAAGAATTCAGTATTTAAAATAACTAATCTTAATATGTAATCAAGGAGCTAGCTGCTTTAAAATGAAACCAAATCATAGGTTGTGAAAGAAAGTCACTCTAATGGTTGAAAAGCACCCTAATTTTCACCCTGATTCATGCAGTCTTCCTTTTGTCAGCCCTGTTTTCTCAGAAGAAAAACAGGTAACAGACTTCGCTAGTTCCCAATTTAAGTTGTTTTTGAAATGCTAGTCTTTCAGGTATCAGCTGTTGATTTAGCCCCTTTCTTTTCTAAATAATCCACATACAAGCACTTAAATAGTTGGTTCTTAATATGGCTGCCAACTCTGATTAAACCTGTTGTCAATTAAATGTGTAATAAAAATTCACCATTTAGCTCCTGGTATGTAAACAGATATATTCAGACAGTTTGACTTATTCACATTTAGCCATCATGCAGGCTTGGGCTTTTTTTCTGACTTGAATAAATTATCAGTGGAATTAGCTTTAATTTTGTTTCACCACATTTTGCTTCCAGGGCATCTGTAGGGAGACAATTCACCTATAGAATCCTTAATTTTTGGTGAAATTCTCCACCAGACACAAACACACACACATGCACGCATACTGTAACTTGTTAAAAATTGTCAGTGGGGAATGGAGGAAGAGAGGTTTTCCAAGGAATAAGAATATAAGGCCTAGAATGGTGCAGCTAGGAAGTGGGATGCCAGGTGGATTTTCACCAAAAGCAAACCTTCTTATCCCAATCTGTCTTGGGCTTAGATTCTTGAAGGCTTTACCAAGGTATGTCGTCTATTACTGAGAAGGAAAAGTAGGGGAGACTCTAAACTACTCATGTCTATATTGTAGCCAACTAAGAATAGAATGAAAGCTATAGGATTCCACTTAACACCTACTGTCCTTTCTTCCCCAAAAGGATGTGGTGGGAATCCAGTAGCTGGGTAGAAGGGCAGCTTGTAAAGTGAGAGTGCAATATCCTTGGGTCAGGAGACTTTTTTCCAGGTCTGATGCTGCAGTTTGGTGGATGTGTAACTTCAGGCAGGTCAAGTCACACCTCATATAAAATGGTCAAATAACATCTTCATGATGGGGTTCTTGTGAGATTGGATGGGCTAATATATGTGTAAGTACTTTGTAAACTGTGAGATACACATTTAAGTACTAGGTGTAATAATTCACAAGAGGTATGTTATGTCTTTTTAAGGTACAATAAAATTTCATTTCATATCAGCAGATATGAGTAGGGGATGGGTGATTGTGTGTGACTTTGAAAAATATTATGAATATATTTTGGTAGCAGATTTATATTCCAATTTTTTTGCTTTGGCTAATATCATGAATATGAATTTATTAAATATATCCCAAAGTTACCCAAAGGAAAGGTGAGTGGCAAGAGAAAGCACATCTGGGATTAAAATGTGTTCCTGGATATTTCATTGACCTTATATCCCTTCCTTGATACACTCCCTGCCATCCCTGATTTAAGCCCTTGATGAAGCTTTTAAAGGGAAGTAGGCTCATGGTTGTTGATTTTTTTTAAATCCAATTTTTTCAAAAGATTGGTGTATAAACACATGTAGCTTAAAAAATGCCCTCCCCATCAAGTTGGGAAAGTGAGAAGCTTCAGGGCTTTGTTCCCCTACAGAAGCTTTGAACAATCAGCAAGAACTGGCAGAGACATCTTTCCCAAAGTTCCAGAAAACAGTTAAATGATTGCAGTAATAGGGTGAGTCCTGAATCAAGAAAAAGCCTGCTTAGAAAAACAGTAGGAAAACCTCCCAGCACCCTGGCTGGTCTCTCCCCCACCCCTTGCCAGCTAGGTGTGGTGTCAGCCCACGCTCCCAGTGCAGATCCCTTGTCCTGGTTCCAGAGGAAGCAGAGTAACCCTGATTTACATACTGGGAGCTTGTATGTCTGGTGTTGGCCTAAGAGACTCAACTTGCCATCCTAGAACTTACCCTGCTTGTAGAAGATGGCTTATCAAGGTTCCTAGACAGTGCTGTGGGACAGCAGTCAAGACGTGCTGCCTGGGACAAAGGATTTCTCACTTTGGTGCAGTGCCCTGGCCTGTGAGAAAACTGTCTTATGGAAGAGGGGAACATTTGTGTCTGTGTAAACAGGGAAATTCCTAGGGCCACAGCGGCATACCCAAGACAAGATTCATGCACCAAAAGGATCAAAGAGGCCCCTATACTTTGGCCTAGAGCTGTTCTCCAAACTCATTGTATGGGTAAACTCTGAAAGAGAGCATTCTCAGATAAACTAAAGCTGAAAGAGTTGTCACCACTAGACCAGCCTTATAGGAAATGCTAAAGGGAGTTCTGCAAGTTGAAAGGTAAGGATACTAACAATTGACCAAAGCTGCATAAAGAAATAAAGATTTCTGGTAAAGGTAATGACATGGATAAATGTAAATACTAGTACTATTATAATTTTGGTCTGTAATTCCACTTTTTCCTCCCTACAGGATCTAAAAGTTAAATGCTTAAAATGTAATGATAAATCTATGATTTGGGACTCATATAAATATGTAACTTATGACAAGAACTGTATAAAGGTGGGGAGACAAAGGGCTGTAGGAACATAGTTCATGTATACTATTGAAGTTAAATTGGTATCAAACTAAGCAAGATTGTTATAGATTTAGGATGTTAAATTTAAGCCCCATGGTAACCATAAAGAAAATATCAGAAAATATGCAAACTAATGGAGACAGAAAGTAGAGTATAATTCACCAGGGGCAGGGGTAGGGGATTGGTAGTTAAATTGGGTATACGATTTCTATTTGGTGTGGTGGGAAAGTTCCAGTAATGGATGGTGGTGAAGATGCTGCAACTTGATAAATGTGATTTATTCCACAAAATGGTATGTTTGTGAGGTGTTGGGATGGAAGGATTTATGTTGTATATATATTTCCACAATTAAAAAAAAAGACCAGCTAAAGAGACAATGACAATTAAATGCAATACATGATCTTGGGTGGATCTAAGCATAAAGGAGAAAAGGATCAAAGGACATTATCAGAACATATGAAAAATTGCAATATAGACTATAAGCTTTGTATCAGTGTTCAATTTCTTGAACCTGATAATTGCACTTAAAGTGATTATGTAAGTGAATGTCCTTGTTCTTAGGAAACATACATGCAAGTTTATGTGTTCAAGGAGTTTGTGTGCAATATGCTCTCAATTGTTCAGAAAATAGGTAAGTGTTTTAGTTTCCTAGGCTGCTTAAAGCAATACCATGACATGGTTCGGCTTAAGCAGTGGGAATTTTATTCACTTAGGGTTTGAGGCCAAGAAAATGTCCAAATCAAGACAACATCAAGGCTCTGCCTTCTTCCCAAAGATATCCTGCTGGCCACATGGCAAGGCACATGGTGACATCTGCTGGTCTCTCCCTTCTCTCCCCGGTTTCGTTGATTTCAGTTTCTTGCCTCTGTGGCTTTTTGTGCCCTCTGTGTTCATTCTCTTTATAAAGGACTGTAGTAATAGGATTAAATCCCATCCTGAATGAGAAGAGTCACACTTTAACTTAAGTAGCCTCATCAAAAGATCCTACTTACAATGTGTTCACACCCATAGGAATGGGTTAAATTTAAGAACATACTTCTTTTAGGTACACATAGCTTCAAACCACCACAATTAGAGATACAGATAGAGACAGAGACAGAGATAGAGCTAGAGATAGAGGGAGAGGGAGAGAAGGAGGGAGGGAGGGAGGGAGGAAGATATGGTTATAGATAGGGGCAAGCACTGGGGAAGACTGAAGCCAAGGCCTCAGATCCTGTCTGGAACTCAGGCCAAAGGATGCCCACAGTCCTTTGTCTGGTCAGACTTCTTTGGTGACTGCGTGTCCCAGAGTGGCTTCTTCCTCTGCCTTATCTTTCCCTGATGTTTCTCAGTTGGCACTGGGACTCTCCTGCCTTATTCTTGTTTTGAGAGAAAGTGTTCCTGGCTCCTGTTTGATTAGGGTGCTTGGGGGATTTTGCACATCTGTCTGTATTAAATAGTTCTGATGGTCAAATAAGAATGACTTATGCCTTGAAAAGTAAGAAGAGCCATGGCTCAGGATCCCACAAACGGGGATTTGTTCCCCCATCAGAATATCCCATAGGCTTAATGACTTATGAGAAATAAATCCATATGTAAATGTGTGTATATGTATGTATATGTACATATATATATGAATGTATATGTTTTTGTGTGTATGTTTTTAATTTTAAAAAAGTTTTTAAAAGAAGGCAATGTGCAAACATTGAGAGGATCTGCAGTTTTGCCACCCATTTCTGAACAATAGGTAGATCTTATATTGGTATGGGTTTCTTCCTATATAAACTTGCCCTTCTTAAATGGAACTTGCTGGTTTCTCATTTCTCCACATATATCCTTACTGTCCCTCTTTCTCAGACTCCAAAGATTAATCCAGATTAATATCAGGAGATACCTCCAGTCCCTTGAGCAGATACTTAGGGCACTCTATCATCTGATACTGAATTAAGCAAAAGCTCCCTAGCTAGTACTTTCATGCTTTATTAGATTTGAACTTGTGTTTTTTAAATGAGGTTTTAAGGCAGGCACCACCAGAACTGGAAGCGACTAGCTGAATCACTTCTGAATCACCAGAGTAAACTGGTTTGACCCGGCAAGGCAGAGGATATTTTAAAACCATGTTTAAGGTTAAATAGCATTATTCTGAAGTATCTTCAGTTATTACTTGATGTAATAGAAGCAGTAAGTAAAGTTTCTCTTATTAGAGACTTTTAATGTGTTTCTTATGCTTGCTGTCAAAAATCACGATGTGATTCCTGCTCTTTTGTTTTATCCAGAGACACTTTTTCAGAAATCTCAGGTCTATTCTGGCTTATGCCTTCTTGGGAACTGCTGTTTCTTGCTTCATTATTGGGTAAGTGACTGTCATATAACAAAATTAACATACTTTCCAAAGGAATGAGATCCGTATGAGCAAATAGAGCCAGTATTTTTGTATTTGTGATGACAGCAATTAAGATCTAGAGCTGCACTGTCCTGTATGGTAGCTGCTAGCCACGTGTAGCTATTTAAATTAAAATTAAGGCCAATCAAAATTATGCCCACTGCCCAGATCTTGGTTTCTAATACCATTCTCCAATAATGGTACCAGGGCCCCTTGCAGAAGTAGCTGCTTCTAGGGCTGGCACAGGAAAGATACAAGGTGAACCTGGGGCATCTTATAGTGCCAGAAAGTAAGAAAGTGTTCAAAACATACAGTTTTTCCACTGATGTTCATAGCAGTATTGTGTACAGTTGCCAAAAGATGGAAGCAACTCATGTGTCCATCAACAGATGAATGGATAAACAAAATGAAGGGTGTGTGTGTGTGTGTGTGTGTGTGTGTGTGTGTGTGTGATAGAATATTATGCAGCCCTAAAAAGGAATAAAGTTCTGATACATGCAACAACATGGATGAACCTTGAAGACATCATGTTGAGTGAAATCAGCCAGACACAAAATGATAAATGTCATATGATGTCACTTATATGAAATAATTAGAATAAGCAAATTCATAGAGTCAGAAACTAGAATATAGGTTACCAGGGGCAAGGGTGGGAGTCAGGAATGGGGAGTTAATGCTTAATTGGTACAGAGTTTCTCTTGGGGTGATAGAAAAATTTGGTAATGGATGGTGGTGATGGTAGCACAACATTGTGACTGTAATTAACACCACTGAATGCCATATTTGAATGTGGTTTTAGGTTGTATATATGTTACTAGAATTAATTTTTTTTAAAACCCATAGGACAAACAGTGAAGCCTAATGTAAACTAAGTGGACTATATTTAATAGTACAATTATAATAGTGTTCTTTCGTCAGTTGTGACAAAGGTACCACACTAACGCAAGGTGTTAAAATTAGGGGATATATGGGAAACCTGTATTTTCTGCATGATTTTCAGTTAACCTACAACTTGTCTAATAAAAAAAATATATTAGAAAAAGAAAGCTACAGGAGAAATACAGGATGGGCACATTTCAAAGGAAAACAAGAGCCAACCTGAAAGACCCCCTAATGGCCTAAGCTGGAACAATTTGAACAACAAAGTAAACAACATTGCATGGAATTATAACCCAAAGTATAAAATAAATACCTCTGAGTCCAGTCCATACTGATATATTGGATAAATAAATAAATAGGGGAGAAGCAACAAATCTGTGCAGAATTTCAGATAATTTATGTAGATACTTCTTCCTCCAGGAGGTGGAGCACGTAGTGACTTCCTTCCAAAGAGTACAGTATGGAAAGGGGAACAAAGAGTAATTTTACAGTGGAGGAACCTGGCAAACACTATCTCAGTCAGGTGATCAAGGTCAGCATCAAAGGTGATAGTCATTTTGATAGTATATACCTTTGATATGATGTGATGAGAATGACACTTCACCTCTGTGGTCTTCCCCCCAGAACACATAACCCCATTCTAATTATGAGAAAAAACATCAGACAAATCCCAATTGAGGAACATTCTACAAGATACATGACATGACCAGTATTCCTCAAAACCATCAAGGTCATCAAAAAACAAGGAAAGTCTAAGAAACTGTCACACCCAGGAGGAGGCTAAGGAGCCATGACTACTACATATAACAAGATATCCTGGATGGGATTCTGGAACAGAAAAAAAGACATTAGGTAAAAACTAAGGAAATTTGAAGAATCATGGATTTTAGTTAATTAAAAATTATTAGCTGTACATCTGGAGATAAAGGCAGGGGTCAGGGCTTTTTCTGCCATCAAAAAAAGAGGGGCCTTGGACTTTGTTCTTTAAGGGATGACAAGCTATTAAAGAGCTACAGGTTAGATAACTGGCATTGGGGATTGTTTTGGTTTGCTAATGCTGCCCTTTTGCAAAACACCAGAGATGGATTGGCTTTTATAAAGGAGGGTTATTTGGTTACAGAGTTACAGTCTTAAGGCCATAAAGTGTCCAAGGTAAGGCATCAACAAAGGGTACCTTCACTGAAGGATGGCTGATGGCATCTGTAAACTTCTGTTATCTCAGAAGGCATGTGGCTGGTGCCTGCTTGCTTCCAGGTTGTGTTTCAAAATGGCATTCTCCAAAGTGTTGTTCTTGGGGAGTTTTGTCCTCTCTTAGCTTCTCCAGAGCAAAAGTCTGCTTTCAATGGCCAACTTCAAACTGTCTCTCTCAGTTGCAGCTAGCTCCTCTCTCAGTTTATTCAAAGTGTCCCTCTTGGCTGTAGCTCCTATTCAAAATGTCACTCACAGCTGCACTGAGTTCCCTCTGTTTGTCAGCTCATTTATATGGCTCCAGTGATTTAATTCAGACCCACCCTGAATGGGCGGGCCAATACCTCCATGGAAATTATCCAATCAGAGTTCTCACCCACAGTTGGGTGGGGTGCATCTCCATGGAAACACTCAATCAAAGGATTACGATCTAATCAACACTAATAAAAGTCTGCCCACACAAGATTGCATCAAAGAACATGGCTTTTTGGGGGCCATAATACATCCAAACTGGCACAGGGATGATGGGAGGCAAGATGGGGAAATAGCTGCCAGAGAGAAGTCTATTGCCCAGGTTGAAGATTTTGGTGGAAGGAAATGGAGAGGAAGGTCCAGTTTCAGAAAATCTTAAAGGTAGATGAAAAACGCCTTTGAGAAGCAACGAAACAGCAAATCAAATCTGTATCAGAGAGTTACTGTGAATTTAAATAGGAATGTTTAAGTGCTTGGAACAGTGCCTGGCACACATAGGCCACCTTTAAGTTACAGCTATTTTAGGGTTCAGTTCTAGAAATAGTTCTAGGCACCCAGGATACAAAGGTGAGCAATGACATGGACCATCAAGAATCTTATTATTAGAGGGTTAACTGTAGAGTTAATACCATGGTTATTTTTGCTCCCCTAATCTCTGCTGCTGCCACCACCACCACATACAAATCCATAGTAGCATGTACTAGGGCTTTTAGCACTCCTCACTCCTGCCCCCAATTTGTAAGGTGTCCTGTAAGAAGTGTGCTCAGGCCCAGCTGGAGTATTTTAATTGGAGGTCCTTCTTAGATCACACCACACTCTGCACAGTATAAAGAGGGCTGTAGCCAGATCCATACAAAGAGTGACAGGCTAGATTTGTTAATGGGTACATTGATGTTCTCATGGGACATTTAGGGACGTTTGCTCCTTTTCCCTTCTTGGCAGAGAGCTTGTAAAGATTATTCACCTGGGTCTTTGTGATGAACCTACTTGTTTTCTCTCTAGCTTCATCCAGTCCACCCATTTTCATGACTCTAAATGCACTGCCTTAGAATCCTGTGAGTTTCCTGGCAATTTATTGCACTTTATGCTGGTGTTTTTCCTTTACCTTTCTCTTCTGTTACCCAGTTGCTTAAGACACCTTTACTTTGTTGCTGATTGAAGGCCATACTATATAGTTGCTACAGTTGTTATTGAGCACAATTTAAAAAAAATAAAACTCTTAGATGTTTCTCAAGATGACATTAACTGCAACTTACTTGGTACCAAAGTTCTATTTGCCCATGTTTCTGGCAAGTGTCCCAACCATAGCTGCTACCTGATGTTTTCATAACTCTCCTTTGAGTTACAGTATTTTCGTACCACTGTGCTTGCATAATTGCTAGACTACCAGTTTAGGAGGGTTTTATTTTCTTTTTCTCTGTGGTTTCTGGAGGAACCATCCTCCTGACATAGTTTACCTTCTTTTCTTACAGAAGTCTTATGTATGGTGTAGTGAAGCTCATGAAGATTGTGGGACAGCTCTCGGATAAGTTTTACTATACAGATTGTCTGTTTTTTGGAGCAATTATCTCTGCCACAGACCCAGGTATCTGTATATTTGAATTTCTCATTATGATATTCCATTATTTAAATCTTTAAAAAGAGTAATCATTAGCTTTTGTTGCAGTCGGGATTGAAGTGGGGTCCCTTTCCCTTAATCCCAAAACATCTGCAAAGCAACAGCGTTGTGTAAACAGCATTAGGCCATGAGGAGGGGGGAGTGAGACTGGGCCTGTACCAGTTAAAGAAATCAAAACTTTACCGTTTAGGGGAGGAAAGCTGTGGTTGCACGCATCAGCCAAGCGTAACCCTTTTAACAATAACTGCTCCAGTTCCAAGTGAAACTTTTTGTAACCCTTTACTAATCAATAGCTGCTCCAGTCCCAAGTGAAACTCTTTGTGAAATTGTTTTTGTGAAATTGTTTTGTATGATCAATAACTGCTCCAGTTCCAAGTGAAACTCTTTGTGTAATTGTTTTTGTGATCAAGAGCTAAACTGCCAACTCTGCTTCTGTTAGAATAGCTTGCTTGCTTGCGTTTATAGGATAGGGTTTCTGTCTATATAAGGCACCAGCGTACACAGGTGGGGGCTGCTTGCTGAACTCCCTGCGCGGAGTGAGAGACGGCAGCCGCCTGCTAGCTTGCTAATAAAAGGCTCTTTAAATTCTGTTTGGCTGTCTCGTACTTTAACTCGCGGGCACCGTAACAGGGATATTGTAGTATTAACATGGAATAGTGGCAAAAGCAACCAGTAAATGGGACTAACAGACTTAGATGGCTTTTCTAAGAAAGGCATGCATCTCCTTTTTGTCTTTCATTTTAGATGACTAATTTGGTCATAATTTCTACACATACACTGTCTTCTTTCTCAATGTTTTGCTTTTGTCTTGTTTTAGGAAACATATCATTTGATTTAAATAATACCTTTTCTTAGTGGAAATATACTTGGGTACCTATAGTGAATATAACTTAATTTGTCAACTCCTTTTGTATAGTGCTCCTGTATGACTGTGCACTGGGATACTTCTAGTTCATAAATCTCTTACACTGTATTTTTCAAGTGTTAACTGAACTAATTTTAAAAAGTGGAATGATGACATATCCACTCTACCCTGCAGCTCAAAAACAAAACCAACAAACAAAGATCTCAAAGTTGCAACCCATAATTCAATCAGTTCGTGTCAAGTATTTATGGCTATTCCTTTCTTTTATGTCCACTACTGAGAGTACATCTTAGAGAAAGAGTTAATGGAGAAAGGACTGGTCCTGTCTTAAACTGGACGTGGAAAGGTCTTTTAAATGTCTACAATGTTCTGTAACATTCTGTTCAATAATGACCTTAAAGAAGCAAGATTCCCTACTTATACCTCTCGGGGGTCCTCTAGAACTGGGTCATACAATAAATCTTTCCACCCTAGTAGAAATATTCTATAATCTGCTCAGTGCATTGTGGTGGCCACAAGCCACAAGTGGCTATTGAGTACTTGAAATGTGGGCTGGTGCAATGGAAGAACTGAATTTTAAATTCTATTTAATTTTAAATAATTTAAATTTAAATAGTCAGCTACCATATTGGTTAGTACACTCTAAACAGTTGTGTGGTTCTGAAGAATCTTGATGTTCCAAAAAACATTTGACCTCTCTTACTCCCGATATTTTATTATAAACACTCTAAGTGGTACTGAAGACTTGGCTGGTAAAGGCAACCTGGTTTGTGGAAAGAATGTGGGATGTGGAATCACAAGCCTTAGTTCTAACTCTAGCCCTGCCAGTCACTGATTGAGTGGCCTAGGCATACTTTATCTCCTCCAGGTCAGTTTCCTCATCTATGAAATAGGAGTAATGGTACCTATTTCCTAGGGCTATTGTGAAGATTAAAGGAAATCACGTGTTTAAAACGCTGAGTATAGGATCTGCTAATTATATTGTTCTCTGTCCACATCTGACTCAGGCAGAGATTTCTGTTTTCCCTGTGTTTAAAAAAAAAAATAACAGATCATCACTTAACTCAAGCATGTTTCTAAACAGCACTCTGAAAAGTAGCATTATCATTTTAATACTGTGGTATCAGTAACTATGTACAAATGTGTATCTGATGAGATAGTTTATTCATAAGTCGGTGTTTGGTCTCTCAGAAAATACATTACTAACTATGCTCATCTGTAACTTTATTAATAACTTCTTACTAGTACCACCAAGAAGCAAAGGAAGGTTGGTATAAGGTAGAGATTACTGATGTGTTTTCTGAGCTATCAGTGTTGCTTCATTTAATTGGATAGAAAGGCTTATTTTTCCAGATTATCTTTGTAATGTTTACTTCCCTTTAATGTGTCTATGCCATGGTAGAAAATAATGGAAGGCATTACCATGACACAGCATCTTTATTTGGTCTGTGAAGATGGCTTGGCACAGTAGGCTTTGATATAAATGAAAGTTCTATAAAATTGGAAGTTTTAATTTATTAAACATCAGGACATTAACTTTAACTGTCTTTTTAATGGAAATCTTTTTGAAATATAGAATGTTTTTGTAGATTAAAAGTGTTTTTACTAGCCTCCTAGAAAATCTGTTATTTGAATACTTGGGCCATAAAAGAGATAAGAACTTAAGTGCAGAGTTAATGGGGACCAGAAAACCAAATTGACTTCCTGTGCCCGGTGCAGCAAACAAAAATTCTGATGTTGTGATACAGAGTGGTATTGACTTATATGAAGAATTAAAAGTCCTTTTTCCTTGATTACATTATATTTGGCTCAAGAATCCAGTCTTTTACTTTCCTGTTGAAAGGAACACCATATGTGTGGAATGAAATAGGCTTCTCTGTGACCAGGTGCCCTTTCCATTCTGTGATTATGTTTTGTAGGTGCCATGTACCATCTTTGTGGACTGTTACTTTGGGATGGATCTAGAATTAAAGAAGGAAAGCATAAAATTCCAACTCAGTGCATAGTGCTGTTCCTTTCCATGAACTATTATGAAGCCATTCCCCTAACTGTGATTCTGTCACTTTTACACCCTTCTGAGTTGATAAGGCCTACTCACCGTTTTCAAAATCTGTGATCTGTGTAATCAAAGACACATTCTCTAGTTGTATCACCTAGGCTGGTCAGTCCTTTGCTTAGCCTTTGAAACTCAGTTCAAATATGCCACCTGCTCCCACGGCTCTTTGAGTCAAGTGTATTTTGTACATAATGGTAATTGCCTCCTTGTACTGTGTGCTCGCAAGTGCTAAGTGATTTTTAGTACATAGATGAAGTGGTCAAGGAAAGTTAATTGAAAGAACAAATCCATGTTCTTGATTTTTCCTTTTTCCTGTACCTGCTATTTTTTCATTCCCCTCCCCCCACTACTTTTCAATACCTGTATCAGCAGTCTTCTGTCAGTTACTTGTGATTTTTCAGTTCATGTCCAATTGGAAACAGCTGCTGCGACCCTGCTGTTCCGATTTCAAAGGTCCTGCTCTAGGGTGGGGACAGTCTGTTTAATCCCCACTTTTAGAAGCCACGCACCCAGTCTGTCATCCCTACCCCATCATCTCCTGGTTGCCAGCACCCATATTCCTCTCCTTGGTCAGGCACAGACTTGCTCAGGAGGGGCATGGCAGAGTTCCTGAACTGTTTGAAAAGTTGTGAGGACAGGGAGAATGAGAAGTTGAAATTCAGACCAGCCAAATTCAGACCAGTGCAATGCAAGTGTTAACTCTTATTATTGTTCATTGTGGATGCTATCCTTTACTGCCATGGATAAATGAGCTAACTATATATTTTAAGGACAAAGGAAAGAGGTTGGCTTTGCATCTTCCATTAACTTTTGCAATATGGAGATGACAAGATCATTAAGAACTATAGCTGATGGGAATATACCCTACTGGTGTCTGTTTAGCTTCTGAATAAATGTTTAAACTAGTGATTTTTGCCACTGAATTTATAACAACCTGGAGCAATCTCATGATTTAGTAAACATTATTCAAATACAAATTAATCCTTGCTTATTCTCAATAAAATGAATTGATTTTTTTGAAAAGGAAGGCATGATTGGGGGCAGTGTAGTTCTGGAATCTCCCTTAATCCCTAACAAAAATAGAGAAAACAGGACAGCAAAGGTAAAAGCACAGAGACAAAACTAACTGACATAGAATCCCCAAATGTATAGTGGTGGGGTCAACCCACCAGCAGCAGGAAGCTGAGGATAGGAAAAGGGAGGCTACTGATAATATTGATTGTTGGGGAATCCAGAAATTTCCCACAAGTATGTGTATTCAATAGGAGAGGCCCCATTGAGAGTAAAGAATTTTGTGGGCAAATCTGATAACAGCAGTTAAAACAAGGGCTTTATAGATTCCAATTTGTGGATGAGCCCGAGAAGACTGGAGGAGATTAGAGGCTGCTGAGTTAACCTGGACCCTCAGAAATACCCAGTGAATATCTCTCTGGAAGGAGAGAGCCACTCCCTAAAGATGAACTGCTAGGATCATGAACCCAGATTGACAGAATGTTAAAGGAGAAAGAAAGCTCAGATACTAATGGAGGAGGGGACCAGAGGCAGTGGACCTCAGAAGGTACTGGAGAGTTGGCTACACCAAGAGGCCATGTTTTGAATACTTCAATATAAAACCAGAAGAGGGAGCCCTAGAGTCATGAAGCTAAGAAAACTATTCTGGACCCACCGACTTCGACCCCATATCCATCTCACTTAAATATGAGCAAAAAAAAAAAAAGGATTGAGGTTGAATCTCATGCAAACATATTGTAAGAAAAAATGATGATAACCCCTCTGAATAATAAAGCTACAGAGTATGACATCATACCAGAAACTAGGGCCCAGAAGCATTTGAACTTTAATAATATTCCAAAAGGAGCTAAAGGAAATTAAGAAAATGATAGACATCAGGATTGGAAAATTCAGAAGTGAGAGGACTAGACAATTGGGTGTTTTGAAAAGAAAGCCAGCAGGAAGGCATGGAGGGGGAATCTATAGAGTAAAAAAGATGTAGAAAACAAATTAAAAATAATAAATTAAAAATCAGGTAAACCAAATCATAGTGTCTGAGAAGGTACATTTGGATGCTCTGTAAGGGATTGCAGGGAAGTGATTGCTAAAAACGAGTGAGGTTGAGTGAAGGAAGGAGTTTGAGATTGGAATGGGACATATGGGGCTACTTACAGGGTGGTTGGTAAAGTTCTGTATCTTGAAGTGGATGGTGGTTGGCTTATAATAACTCACTGAACTATCCATTTGTTTGGTATTGTTTTCTAATTTTGTCAGTTAGTAATGCTTTTTTGGTTGCAAATAATAGAAAAACCTAACATACTATTTTAAACAAATAGGTATTTGTCTTGGATAATAGTCAAGGGCATCCAGGAACTCAGTCTTTCTACTGCACAACCTTAGGTTTCAGTCACGTGTTAGCTGCCCAACAAACGCATGACAACTCTACCATATCCAGCCTCTCTGCCCTCTTCCAGGTAGGAAGAGGCCTCACTCACTGCAGGGGAGTCCAGGAAAGTGAGTTTTTAGTTTTTAAAGCCCTTAAGGTAGAAACCCACAAAAGAGAAGGTAGTTGGGAATGAGTGTTGAGAAAGGAAACACTGCTACATGTTTATATTTAGAGCAATGGTTCTTAACTGGAGGTGATTTTGTCCCCCAAGGGACACCTGGCAATATCTAGAGAGATTTTTGGTTGTCATACTTGACATGGGCAGAGGGGGTGCTAATGATATCTTGTGGGTAGAGGCCAGAGATGCTAGTAAACATCCTATAACGCATAGGATAGCTGCTCCCACAACAAAGAGTTATCTGGCCCAAAACATAAACCATCCAAGGTTGAGAAACCCTACTCTAGAGCAGTGGTTCTTAAAGTGTGGTCTGAAGACCCCCTGGGGTCCAGAAAACCCTTTCGGGGGTCCATAAGGTCAAAACTTTTGATAATAATACTTTACAAGTACAAAGTGGAGTTTTCCAGAAGCTGCATAACTTGATACTAACTATCTATTGATTGAATGTGGAAACAGATGTGAGAATAATGTTTTCCATTAACCCGGACATGGAAGAGATTTTCAAAAATGTGAAACAATGCCACTCTTATTAATTTTTTTTTCGTTTTGGAAAATATAATTATTTTTCATTAAAAATAAACTATGCTAACATATAATGGGTTTATTATTAGTTTTAAATGAATTAAATATTTTTATATTTTTGTGCTTTATTTAATAATACAATAAATATGGATAGCTCTAACCTATAGAAACAAAAGCTCTTTGGGGGCCTTGGTAATTTTTAAGAATGTAAGGGAGTCCTGAGACTGAAAAGTTCAAGAACTGCTGATCTAGAGAATAACTGATTTTTTTTAAGATACAAAGTTCTATTAAACAAACCTGGAATCAACAGTGTTATTACATAAATTAGACAGCAGTAAAATTTCCCTTGAGTATATTATATAAATTGTAGTGATTTTCGTCATGCAAGGAATGGATGGAATTTTGAACATACTTTTCCACACATGTATCTCGGATCACCTTGCAGGGTTCTCAGTTCCGACAACTCAGGAGATGCAGCAGACACATTAAGGCACACTACCTCCTGTACACGACACATACCGGCACTCACGGGGGCCCTAGAAACAAGTGGGCAACGTGGTGAGGCTGCCCGTGGTTCAGTGCAAAAAAAGAATTAAGCTATGACAGTTCTTTAGAACTGACAATCTCAGAAGACAGGGAAGCAGTGTCTGCACGTCAAGATAGTTCAAACTCCATGCGTTAAAGTACAAACTTCACGTCTTTTACTTAAATAACAGACGTGCCCATGGTGGAAGATCAAGTTAAAACTGAACATTCTTAACACACAGTACTTTATAGAAACATATGACAACAGGTGTCCCTTTTATCATGAGGTTCTGCTCCATCGGGTTATTAGGCCATAGCGTTTGCAATGCAAACTTGATCTTAAAATGGAGAATAACTGATTTTTAAATGCCTAAGAATTCTGAAAATTATGAGAAGTGTAGTGATGTATAGTCTGTCATAAATGAAAACATTTATTACTTCACAAACTTCTATTAAAGCCTTCTTTGTTGCCAGGTTCTGGTAGTACAGTGGTCAATAAAATAGGGTTCCTGCCTTCAGAGAAATTTCAACCCACTGGAGGAGCCAAATCACAATAATTGTGATTATTTTTTTAAGTTCTGTAATAGAGGTATGTTCAAAATGTGATGGGATTACAGTGAAAAATGTACAGTGGCGCAGTGTTACTAGAATCAAGCATCGCATCAAACCTCATTTGGATTAGGAAGATTGCCACGTTAATTTCTGCAATCAACAGACAATCTGTGTTCGATTCCCCTGCTGCCTCCCTAAACTACCCACTGCCATCTAAGATAAGGCATCGCCTCTATAAACCTGTAATCATTGGTTTAAGGTCAGAAACTTAACTAATGTATATGTTTCTTGGCCCACATTTTAGTGACTGTCCTGGCAATATTTAATGAAATGCATGCAGACGTGGACCTTTATGCACTTCTGTTTGGGGGAAGCGTCCTAAATGATGCTGTTGCCATTGTCCTGTCCTCGTAAGTAACGATATTTCTGCTCCCGAAAGAAGACCGTGGTTTCCTGAATGCTTTGGGCTACATCCAGAGACCTGTCTGAAAAGTGTTAAATATTAAACCGAGCTTTTTTTCATAACTGGGATTTCTCAACTTCATTGACAAAGTTGTGTTGCTTTGCCCAGTCACCCGTGATCAGAATGCTGACACCGACATAACCTGGTAATTGCAGATTAAATTAAATGAATATACCTTGGGTAGTGCTTACAGAATCTAGATATCTGTGTCAGTAGATAGTTTTAGGTACCACGGTGTAAAACCAGCGCATTTTTAACTCTCTTCTTTTTAAAACTCCAAGTCTATTCTTGCCTACCAGCCAGCGGGGCTGAACATGCATGCCTTTGATGCTGCTGCCTTTTTTAAGTCAGTTGGCATTTTTCTAGATATATTTAGTGGCTCTTTCACCATGGGAGCTGTGACTGGGGTTGTGACTGCTCTAATATCCTTTTTTTTTTTTTTTGCTTTTTATTTATTTATTTTTTTATCTTCAATTTATTGAGATATATTCACATACCACGCAGTCATACGAAACAAATCGTACTTTCAATTGTTCACAGTACCACTACATAGTTGTACATTCATCACCTAAATAAATCCCTGACACCTTCATTAGCACACACACAAAAATAACAAGAATAATAATTAGAGTGAAAAAGAGCAATTGAAGTAAAAAAGAACACTGGGTACCTTTGTCTGTTTGTTTCCTTCCCCTATTTTTCTACTCATCCATCCATAAACTAGACAAAGTGGAGTGTGGTACTTATGGCTTTCCCAATCCCATTGTCACCCCTCATAAGCTACATTTTTATAGAACTGTCTTCGAGATTCATGGGTTCTGGGTTGTAGTTTGATAATTTCAGGTATCCACCACCAGCTACCTCAATTCTTTAGAACCTAAAAAGGGTTGTCTAAAGTGTGCGTAAGAGTGCCCACCAGAGTGATCTCTCAGCTCGTTTTGGAATCTCTCTGCCACTGAAGCTTATTTCATTTCCTTTCACATCCCCCTTTTAGTCAAGAAGATGTTCTCCATCCCACGATGCCGGGTCTACATTCCTCCCCGGGAGTCATATTCCACGTTGCCAGAGAGATTCACTTCCCTGGGTGTCTGATCCCACGTAGGGGGGAGGGCAGTGATTTCACCTTTCAAGTTGGCTTAGCCAGAGAGAGAGGGCCACATCTGAGCAACAAAGAGGCATTTGGGAGGAGGCTCTTAGGCACAATTACAGGGAGGCCTAGCCTCTCCTTTGCAGCAACCGTCTTCCCAAGGGTAAAACCTATGGTAGAGGGCTCAACCCATCAAGCCACCAGTCCCCTATGTCTATGGTCATGTTAGCAACCATCGAGGAGGGGTAGGCCAATACCCCTGCATTCTCCACAGGCTCCTCAAGGGGGCACTACATCTTTTTTTCCTTATTTTTCTTTTTTTTTTTGTAACTTTCCCTTCTTTTTTAAATCAACTATACGAAAAAAAAGTTAAAAAGAAAACAAACATACAATAACAGAACATTTCAAAGAGACCATAACAAGGGAGTAAGAAAAACACAACTAACCTAAGATAACTGCTTAACATGCAACATGTTCCTACTTTACCCCAAGAAAGTTACCTAATATAGCAACATTTCTGTGAACTTGTTCCTACTATATCCATCAGAAATTAACAGACCATAGTCATTCCTGGGCATCCCCAGAACGTTAAATAGCTTATCTGTTCTTCTTGGATTATTGTTCCCCCTTCCTTAATTGCTCTCTATTGCTAGTTCCCCTACATTCTACAATATAAACCATTTGTTTTACATTTTTCAAAGTTCACATTAGTGGTAGCATATAATATTTCTCTTTTTGTGCCTGGCTTATTTCGCTCAGCATTATGTCTTCAAAGTTCATCCATGTTGTCATATGTTTCACGAGATCGTTCCTTCTTACTGCCGCATAGTATTCCATCGTGTGTATATACCACATTTTATTTATCCACTCATCTGTTGAAGGACATTTGGGTTGTTTCCATCTCTTGGCAATTGTGAATAATGCTGCTATGAACATTGGCGTGCAGATATCTGTTTGTGTCACTGCTTTCCAATCTTCCGGGTATATACCGAGAAGTGCAATCGCTGGATCGAATGGTAACTCCATATCTAGTTTTCTAAGGAACTGCCAGACTGACTTCCAGAGTGGCTGAACCATTATACACTCCCACCAACAATGAATAAGAGTTCCAATTTCTCCACATCCCCTCCAGCATTTGTAGTTTCCTGTTTGTTTAATGGCAACCATTCTAATCGGCGTTAGATGGTATCTCATTGTGGTCTTAATTTGCATCTCTCTAATAGCTAGTGAAGCTGAACATTTTCTCCTGTGTTTCTTGGCCATTTGTATTTCCTCTTCAGAGAACTGTCTTTTCATATCTTTTGCCCATTTTATAATTGGGCTGTCTGTACTATTGTCATTGAGTTGTAGGATTTCTTTATATATGCAAGATATCAGTCTTTTGTCAGATACATGGTTTCCAAAAAATTTTTCCCATTGAGTTGGCTGCCTGTTTACCTTTTTGAGAAATTCCTTTGAGGTGCAGAAACTTCTAAGCTTGAGGAGTTCCCATTTATCTATTTTTTCTTTTGTTGCTTGTGCTTTGGGTGTAAAGCCTAGGAAGTGGCCGCCTAATACAAGGTCTTGAAGATGTTTCCCTACATTATCTTCTAGGAGTTTTATGGTACTTTCTTTTATATTGAGATCTTTCATCCATTTTGAGTTAATTTTTGTGTAGGGGGTGAGGTAGGGGTCCTCTTTCATTCTTTTGGATATGGATACCCAACTCTCCCAGCCCCATTTGTAGAAAAGACCATTATGAGTCAGTTCAGTGACTCTGGGGGCCTTATCAAAGATAGTAGGCCATAGATCTGAGGGTCTATCTCTGAATTCTCAATTCGATTCCATTGATCTATATGTCTATCTTTGTGCCAGTACCATGCTGTTTTGACAACTGTGGCTTTATAATAAGCTTCAAAGTCAGGCAGTGTAAGTCCTCCCACTTCGTTTTTCTTTTTTAGAGTGTCTCTAGCAATTCGAGGCATCTTCCCTTTCCAAATAAATTTGATAATTAGTTTTTCCAAGTCTGAAAAGTAGGCTGTTGGAATTTTGATTGGGATTGCATTGAATCTGTAAATGAGTTTGCGTAGAATTGACATCTTAATGACATTTAGCCTTCGTATCCATGAACATGGAATATTTTTCCATCTTTTAAGGTCCCCTTCTATTTCTTTTAGTAGAGTTATGTAGTTTTCTTTGTATAGGTCTTTTACATCTTTGGTTAAGTTTATTCCTAGGTACTTGATTTTTTTAGTTGCTATTGAAAATGGTATCTTTTTCTTGAGTGTCTCTTCAGTTTGTTCATTTCTAGCATATAGAAACATTACTGACTTATGTGCATTAATCTTGTATCCCGCTACTTTGCTAAATTTGTTTATTAGCTCTAGTAGCTGTATCGTCGATATCTCAGGGTTTTCTAGATATAAGATCATATCATCTGCAAACAATGACAGTTTTACTTCTTCTTTTCCAATCTGGATGCCTTTTATTTCTTTGTCTTGCCAGATTGCCCTGGCTAGCACTTCCAGCACAATGTTGAATAATAGTGGTGACAGCGGGCATCCTTATCTTGTTCCTGATCTTAGAGGGAAAGCTTTCAGTCTCTCACCATTGAGTACTATGCTGGCTGTGGGTTTTTCGTATATGCTCTTTATCATGTTGAGGAAGTTTCCTTCAATTCCTACCTTTTGAAGTGTTTTTATCAAAAAGGGATGTTGGATTTTGTCAAATGCTTTTTCAGCATCTATTGAGATGATCATTTGATTTTTCCCTTTCGAGTTTTTAATGTGTTGTTATACATTGATTGTTTTTCTTATGTTGAACCATCCTTGCATGCCTGGAATAAACCCCACTTGGTCATGGTGTATGATTTTTTTAATGTGTCTTTGGATTCGATTTGCAAGTATTTTGTTGAGGATTTTTGCATCTATATTCATTAGGGAGATTGGCCAGTAGTTTTCCTTTTTTGTAGCATCTTTGCCTGGTTTTGGTATTAGATTGATGTTAGCTTCATAAAATGAGTTAGGTAGTGTTCCATTTTTTTCAAAGTTTTGAAAGAGTTTGAGTAAGATTGGTGTCAGTTCTTTCTGGAAAGTTTGGTAGAATTCCCCTGTGAAGCCATCTGGCCCTGGGCATTTATTTGTGGGAAGATTTTTGGTGACTGATTGGATCTCTTGGCTTGTGATGGGTTGGTTGAGGTCTTCTATGTCTTCTCTGGTCAGTCTAGGTTGTTCATATGTTTCCAGAAAATTGTCCATTTCTTCTGTATTATCCAGTTTGTTGCCATAAAGTTGTTCATAATATCGTCTTAAAAATTTTTTAATTTCTTCAGGATCTGCAGTTATGTTACCTTCTTCATTCATTATTTTCTTTATATGGGTCTTCTCTCTTTTTGATTTTGTCAGTCTAGCTAGGGGCTAGTCAATCTTGTTGATCTTCTCAAAGAACCAACTTTTGGTGACATTTATGCTCTCTATTGTTTTTCTGTCCTCTATGTCATTTATTTCTGCTTTAATCCTTGTTATTTCTTTTCTTCTACTTGGTTTAGGATTGGTTTGCTGTTCATTTTCTAGCTTCTTCAGTTGATCCATTAGTTCTTTGATTTGGGGTCTTTCTTCCTTTTTAATATATGTGTTTAGTGCTATAAATTTCCCCCTTAGCACTGCTTTTGCTGCATCCCATAGGTTTTGGTATGTTGTGTTCTCCTTTTCATTCCTCTCTATGTATTTAGCAATTTCTCTTCCTATTTCTTCTTTAACGCACTGATTGTTTAGGAGTGTGTTGTTTACCCTCCAGGTATTTGTGAATTTTCTAAGTCTCTGATGGGTATTGACTTCTAATTGTATTCCATTGTGGTCAGAGAATGTGCTTTGAATAATTTCAATCTTTTTAAATTTATTGAGGCTTGTTTTATGTCCCAGCACATGATCTATTCTGGAGAAAGTTCCATGAGCACTAGAAAACCATGTGTATCATGGTGATTTGGGATGTAATGTCCTGTATATGTCTGTTAAATCTGATTCATTTATCAGATTGTTTAGGTTTTCAGTTTCCTTATTGGTCTTCTGTCTGCTTGATCTATCTATAGGAAAGAGTGATGTGTTGAAGTCTCCCACAATTATTGTGGAAACATCCTCTGCACTCTGCATCCTTTAGTTTTGCCAGTGTTTCTCTCATGTATTTTGTGGCACCTTGATTGGGTGCATAGACATTTACGATTGTTATTTCTTCTTGTTGAATTGCCCCTTTTATTAGTATGTAGTGGCCTTCTTTTTCTCTCAAAACTTCCCTGCATTTAAAGTCTATTTTATCTGAGATTAACATTGCTACACCTGCTTTCTTTTGGCTGTAGCTTGCATGAAATATTTTTTTCCATCCTTTCACTTTCAGTTTCTTTGTGTCTCTGTGTCTAAGATGAGTCTCTTGTATGCAACATATTGATGGTTCATTTTTTTTGATCTATTGTGCGAATCTATATCTCTTAATTGGGGAATTTAATCCATTTACATTCAACGTTATAACCGTGAAGGCATTTCTTGAATCAGCCATCTTATCCTTTGGTTTATGTTTGTCATATTTTTCCCCTCTCTCTATTAATATCCTTTATTGTACCCATACCAAATCTCTTTAGTACTGAACCTTTCTCCAAGTCTCTCTGTCCTTTCTTTGTTTCTCTGTCTGTAGGGCTCCCTTTAGTATCTCCAGTAGGGCAGGTATCTTGTTAGCAAATTCTCTCAGCATTTGTTTGTCCATGAAAAATTTAAGCTCTCCCTCAAATTTGAAGGAGAGCTTTGCTGGATAAAGTATTCTTGGCTGGAAATTTTTCTCACTCAGAATTTTAAATATATCGTGCCACTGCCTTCTCGCCTCCATGGTGGCTGCTGAGTAGTCACTACTTAGTCTCATGCTGTTTCCTTTGTATGTGGTGAATTGCTTTTCTCTTGCTGCTTTCAGAACTTGCTCTTTCTCTTCTGTGTTTGACAGTGTGATCAGAATATGTCTCGGAGTGGGTTTATTTGGATTTATTCTATTTGGAGTTCGCTGAGCATTTATGATTTGTGTATTTATGTCGTTTAGAAGATTTGGGAAGTTTTCCCCAACAATTTCTTTGAATACTCTTCCTAGACCGTTACCCTTTTCTTCCCCTTCTGGAACACCAATGAGTCTTATATTTGGATGTTTCATATTATCTATCATATCCCTGAGGTCCATTTCAATTTTTTCAATTTTTTTCCCCATTCTTTCTTTTATGCTTTCATTTTCCATTCTGTCATCTTCCAGGTCACTGACTCGTTGTTCAACTTCCTCTAGTCTTGTACTATGAGTATCCAGAATCTTTTTAATTTGGTCAACATTTTCTTTAATTTCCATTAAGATCATCCATTTTTTAATTTAGTCTTGCAATGTCTTCTTTATGCTCTTCTAGGGTCTCTTGATATCCTTTGTAACCCGTACTATGGTCTCATTGTTCATCTGTAGTACTTTGAGTAGCTGTTCTAGGTGCTGTGTCTCTTCTGATCTTTTGATTTGGGTGCTTGGGCTTGGGTTATCCATATCGTCTGGTTTTTTGATATGCTTTATAATTTTTTGTTGTTTTTGGCCTCTTGGCATTTGCTGAGCTTGATAGGGTTCTTGTAGGATTTGTAGAACAATTAAGTCCTTATCTGTAATTTATCAGATCTACAGCTTCGTGGAGTACACTTTCTCTAACTAACCAGCAGGTGGCGTCCACTAGCCACCTGTTCTCCACAAGCCAGTTCTCCCCTGCTTAGCCTTTTTTGTGAGTGGGGGAGTGAGTCTTGTGGGGTCCAATTGGTGTACCAAGCTTGCGTGTGTAGTTGGTGTTGCCTGCCCTGTATATGGGGCGTGTTTCTGGGCAGTCGGGGGGGGGGTGGCTCTAGCAATCAAATCTTCCTGGTGATCCTAGAGTTTTAAAGCTGCTGCAATAGTCTAATCCTTCAGTTCAGTCCTGCCACAGTTTATCTATGCCACTGACCCACAAGTCCTTGGTATTGGCGTATGGCTCCTGAGACTTGGAATTGGGCCCCTCTTCCAGGCTGTGCACCCCGGGTCCTCTGTTGAGGGATGACTCTGCTATGTCACAGGTGAGTGCCATCCCCCCAGGGCAGTTCTGGGCTGCTGGGCTGTGTAGGGAGGCTCCCAGTCTGCTGAAATGATGGCTGAATGGGGCTTTGTTAATTCACACTGCTCCACCTTCCCAACTCTGGGACAATCAGCTGAGGTTGCAGGGAAGGCTAATGTCCACGCCCAGTTTTGTGGTGTGTGCCTGTTATTTGAAGCAGTTCCGTCACACTGGGTTGTCTGTGGCAGCTCTGGGCTATGGGGCTGGCAATGGGCAGGAGTGTTTCCTGTCCACCAGGATGATGGCTGTGAGCAGACACCCCCCTTTTCTTGGGAAGTTGTGGTGTTTAGTGAATTTTCTCAGCCACTGGATTATTGCCTTTTGTCTCAGAGCTCTCTTAGTTCTGCTCTTGTCTTTAGCTGCCCAAATTGCAAGTCTTTGAAGCTTTCTGTATTGGGCTTCTTAGAGTAATTGTTTTAGAAAAAGAAAAAAGGATTAAAAAAAAAGGGCCCTCCTCAGAGATCTAATGGGTTATTGAAATGCCAAGAGACAAAGCAATTAGGGCCATTAAGGAAAGGTCCACAGGGCAGAGAGATCAGCTTTTCTTCGGGATTTGCATATGAGCCTCAGGGCCTGAGCTCTGCCCTTCCCCTTTCTATGTTCACTAGAACTCCAAAAATCCTCTGCTTTTATTTTGGAGTTTTTCGTGTTGTTTTTTTCTATGCCTGTCACCTCTGCTGGGCTGGCTGCTCTGAGATTCTCTGGTGTCTGGTCTCAGTCTATCTATGGTTGGAGTTTGGATCAGTAGAATGAGTTTCTGATAGGGGCTTCCACTGCAGTTCTCCCTTCTTCCCGGAGCTGACAGCCCCTCCTCCCACGGGACTGAGCCTGGGAGGGTGGGGCTCGGGTCCCCTGGCCGCAAAAACTTACAGATTTCGCTGATCTCAGCAGTTCCACGTTTTCATGAGTGTTGTATGAAGTATGCCCAAAGTCAGATTGCTCTGTGGTGTCCAGTCCACGCAGTTCCTGGCTTTCTACCTACTTTCCTGGAGGAGTAACTAAAACATACAGCTCACCAGTCCGCCATCTTGCCCCGCCTCTCTAATATCCTTTTTGCATTTTCTGCCCCTGCCTGGTATGCTTACTGTGGCATTACACTTTCCAAAAGAAAGTTCTTCGTTCTTCCTGTTTTCAGATATGAATCTTAACTCAGTTGTTCCACTAGCGTGGAACCCCCTGAAATGTGTCCCTCTGGTGAAACGTGCAGATTCGGTCCCTAGCTAAATGAGCCTGAGAAAATGTTGTTTGGATCTGCGACTCTGCAGACTTGGCTTGGTTTTCAGACCTTTGCTTTTTCTCTCCCTTTTTTATGAAACCAGTTGGAGTCAGGAGCTTGGGGGAAGCATCAGCTATAAGGGAGCAAAAAGAGCTGAGGAGCTAGGAGGAGGCTAGAATCAGACACCACCCCAAAGAAGGCTGTAAGGAAGCAGGCTGTAAAGTACAGTGTTAACGTGGCCATAATTCCCACTGATGCTAGCTGAGGGTCATCAGTAGGAATTAGTGCAAGTCAATCTTCCTTAAGTCAAGGATCATTCAATATTTACTTAAAAAAAAAAAGCACGGAAGCAAAGTGCAGAATGAGCATGCAGTTGCTGCCGAGCCCTTCATCATAATCTTCCTTCATGAGCATTTAGAGCAGGGCTGTCCAATAGAACTATGTGAGCCACAAATATGATCTACATTATTTCAACATGCAATCAATATAAAATTTATTAATGAGATTTATACATTCATTTTTTGTATTAAGTCTTTGAAATCTGGTATGTGTTTTACACTTTCAGCATGTATCAGTTTGGACTAGCCCATTTTAAATATTGAGCAGCCACACATGGCTAGTAAGTACCATATTGGACAGTGCAGATTTAGATTGCTTTCTTCACAGAGGCCCTTTTGCTGTCCTGGGGACATATAAGCCACACACGAGATGGTTCTGTGCTAGTCCTGCATGGAATGGCAGGATTAGGAGGGGGCTCTCTGGTCTCCCAAAGTGGCACCAGCAGTGGTCTTGTAGGTGCCCCCTGGAGTTGTGCATTCATTTATTTATTTCCCAGGCATTCATTAAGCACCTGCTGTGGTGGACTCAGCTCCTCGTGGCCCAGAGAGGTCTTTCCAGGCTTGCCCAAGGCAGGCCCAGCACTGCCAGAACCAAACTGCTAGTCCAGCCTTAGGCTGGGACTGTGCCTCTTGGAACCATAGGGGTTACAAAGAGCATGGAAAACCAGTTTCCAGTTTCTTTAGAAAGTTTCATGTTTATTTGTTTAAAATATATGTATTTGTAGCAGCTTTAGGGCTCGTTGGGAAAGAAGAGTTGAAGGGAAAGGGTAGCCCTTAGGGAGGGGCTCCTGGGCTAATGGAGTATGGTTCTTGGGCACCCTGAGCCCTGGGCCTGGAGATGTATTCCTTGACAGCCTACTGACGTGACCAAGTTTACCAAGCTGCACTGCTTCCCCCTGCTGGAGACAGCTCTCTTCTTTCTTATGTCTTGGAGTACGTTTCTCTTGGCAGAAGCCTGTGGGTTTACAGGTGGGTTTTTTCTGCTGTTGGCACACCTTTCCCCTCACTGTAGCAGGGGCTCTGGGAGCTTGGGAGGAGGGAATAATTCTTAATAGGAGCTACATGGATTAGTTAACTGCTCAAAAAGTGTCTGTAGGGTGGATTGCAGAGTAAGGCTGGTGTTCTGCCTTAATGAATAATTTAGTTTCCAGAAACGACATATTTTTAAAGAATAAGGTTTATTATTCCAAACCCAGTTATGTTTTTGAGTACTCACTATGATAACTATGAGTAGATGTTTAGCTACAAAAGTTACTGAATGTATTAAAGTCTTATTTGTATTGTCCCCTAGATTGCTATGTTATTTTACAAACAATAACAATAACAAGCAAAAATGTGTCCTTTTCAAGGTAATTTTGCATCATCTCAGATGAGTGCACGCACATTTTTTTCATTGTTTCATTTCTGTTTAATCACTGGTTTTCAATACCATGTTTTTATGGTGCCAGTGTCATACATTATTAGTGCAGTTATTGTGTGGTTTTAATTCCCAGTATTCACATTCTCTCATTAAAAAAATAAATCACTGAATCTTTCCATCAGAAAACTCAAGTAGAATTCCTATACATAAGGTAGATAGGTAGGAAGTCTTTTAATCGTCTTTTCTAAATACTACAACATATCTTTATATGCAACATTATAAGATACCCCACTTTTGTAAAACATGACAATTATCTGTAAAAGTATAGGCAGAGTCCCATGTGTATCAATTGTTTTGCAAAACAAAATGGTTACCTTTAGCCAGAAATGTAGGTTGGATAAATGAGTCAGTACTCTTGATCTATTCAGAAATTAGACTTTTTTATCTGCAGCCAATCAAAAATACAAAGCATTGGTTTGAAATTAAATTCATAACATAATTAAATTCACAATATAACAAAAGTGCATGACGGGCCCTCTCATTCTCTTTGAAGGGATGAATGCTAAATGCCAAATACAGATGTTAAATTGTGTAGGAGTTTAGAGGAAGAGAGAGAATGTTTTTAAAACTGGGGCAAAGAGAATTGACTTTGAAGAAAAGCAGGGTTTGGAGAAGAAAGATTGATAAGAGCGGTGGGGGTGGGGGTGGGCAGTAGAAGCTTTCCATACACAAGATTTGAGTATGAAGAAACTTTGAAAAACATTCAGGAAGAGCAGGTGTTTTTTTCCTGGTCTTTTTTTTTTTCCTATTGATTTTTTTTTTAAATCTCTTGATAGGTGTCGTAGCTGTCCTTTACTGTGGAATCACACAAGCACATTACACTTACAACAATCTGTCAGTAGAATCAAGAAGTCAAACCAAGCAGGTGAGAGGAAGCTGTTAACTACACATGAATTACCTGTAAATACAAGGAAGGCGGAATAGCAGGGTTTACAGCTTCCTTTTCCCCACTCTGTGCAGCTTTTTGAGGTATTACACTTCCTGGCAGAGAACTTCATCTTTCCTACATGGGCTTGGCGCTGTTCACCTTCCAGAAGCACGTTTTCAGCCCCATTTTCATCATTGGAGCTTTTGTATCCTTTTTTTCATTTCACCGTTTTCTACATGGAGAGTGGCCACTGTTGTGGAAACTATAATAATTTTTGTTTGGGTTGGGTGACTCGGCCAGTGCTACTAATTCATGAGGTTTTTATGATGAGCAAAATAAGGCTTACATGGTGTTTCATAAAGCTAAATGTATTCAACTTTAAAGGACTGGCATTTATCCTAAAATTATGTGTTCTAGATTTTCTCTGTCACATGGCCTTTCTGTTAAGATGGTGCTTGGCAAACAGTAGTTTATTTTGTAAAGTGTCCTTCTTAGCAAGTTAAAAAGTCAGCAACCCCATAAGACCCCAGAATTATTTTTGGTATTTTGTAGCTGCATGGATTCCAATCCAGAAGATTCCCTGATTTGGATGACCTGAAGGTCCTGTTACTCTTGCTCTAGACTGCACACTTGGTGTGTGCAGCCCTTCCTTGCACTGCCCAGAGAAGTCTGCAGGCAGTGATCATGCCTTCGTGTCTTAGTTTGCCAGGCTGCTATGACAGATAGTACACATTGGGTTGACTGAACAACAGTAATTTATTGGCTCATGGTTTTGGGTCTAGAAGGGGTCTAAAATCAAGATATCAGCAACACTTGCTTTCTCCCAGAGTCTATAGCATTCTGATGCTAGCTGCTGGCAATCCTTGGGGTTCCTTGGCTTGTATTGCTGCCTCCTGTCACATGGTGATGTCCTCTCCTTTCTCTGCTCTGCTGGTTTTGCACTGACTTCCAGCTTCTGGCTTCTCTCCTGTTTTTCTGATTTCTGGCTTTCAGTTTCTTCTCTTTAAAGGCCTTCAGTACTATGGATTAAGACCCACCCTGATTCAGTTGGGCCACACTTTAACTAAAATAGCATCTTCAAAAGATCCTATTTTTAATGGGTTCACACCCACAGGGATGCACATTAAGATTAAGAACATGCCTTTGCTGGGGTACATAATCCAATCTACCACACTTCATTTTAGTTTACCTACTGCTACAGAATCATGGTGGAAAATGCTCTTTTTCCCCCCACAAAAAAGGGAAAAGAGGGAAAAGAAGATAAAAATGGAAAAATACTTTGTTCCTTGATTTAGTCCCATTGTTAGTGCTGGCTTTGGAATAAAGACACACTTTTCAGTTGATTTCTGTCAAGCGAGGAAGGATGTGAATGCCTAGACAAAACTCTGAGAGTTTTGCTCACTTGGCCTCAGACACTGTTGTTTTCATTAAAATGATTTTTTCTGGGCCTTGGAACTCGACTAATCCTTCTGAGCCTCGATTCCAGCATACTCAGCAGGAGTGCCCTATTGCTGGGCATTCACTTTTGCATTTTCCGATTCACGGGTATTCACGGGTCTTGAAATGCTGGCAAAAAGGAGTGTTTCTCTTTTCTGGCCTTTTCATTTATTGTGTAGGAATAAGTGACACTCACAAAGCACCTAGATAGATGGTGGCCTAATGCAGTGCCCGCATTCCTCTACTTATGCCTAAATGGGTGGCTCGTTTCTTGGATTTACATACTCAACTATGTAATAGCTAAAAACTTAGGGGATTGGGTTTTTTTTTTTTTATAATAAACCTCGTTAAGCAGGACCTTGCATGTTGTTTTCATTTTTATTCCTAGCATGGCATCCCATGAGAGAGTTAGTGAGTTCAGCAGTCCTTGTTTACCGATGAGGGCCTTGTCAAAGGGTGAGTCAGTTATCTGTGCAGTAAGAATCCTGAAGGCCTTTTAACACTTAAGGGCTTTTGCTTTGCTTCTGGAATAGAATGTGCTTTACAAGCACTGCCTTTTTCCTTTTAAAAGCAAAACAAAACAACCAAAAAAAAAAAAAAGAAAAAGAAAAATAGTCAATGCTTTACCCTGGAGAAGGCAGAAGACAGTTCTGCCCTCGCTTCTGTCTGAAACAGCTGCAGCTCCTGCAGCTGGTGCTTTGCCTAAACGGAAGCTCCCTGTTCCTCTGGCTCTCACAGTTGTTTCCGTCTCTGACCGGGGGCAGTGTGGAACTCTCTTTTGGGCTCTGTTCTTAACTCAGCAAGTGACGAATGACTGGTTTCCCTGAATTCTTTAGTTTCCACACTAGAGTTCCTTGCCCACACTCCTCCTTTTCCATTTCTTACATAGCCAAAAGACATTTTAGTCAGTTAGGTAGAGATGTTTCCCCAGGTTGATTGTTGTGAAGTATGTGTTTTAGGGTTATGAATGTGTAAAGATGTGTTTTCAGGTTATGAATACTGTAAGTTTCCTTACCTCCTTTTTTTCAGGATCGTCCTGCTGATTAGAGTCCCTGATGTTTACTTTCAAGAGAAGCTTGGGAGCTCTTTCTCTCCAGCCAGCTTTCTGTTTATAGTCTGTCTCAGGAGTTAGTAATTATTTCTTCTTGCTATTTTTCTTCTAATAGAACATTAGAGGTTTATAAAGCGGGCAAATATTATTTTCTTCTAATATTTTTCTTCTAATAGTATTTGTGTTCTAATAGACACAGTGCTTGCTTCTCCCAAGTCCCCACCCCCACTGTGACACGTTAACTTATTTCTGAACTCATTTTTTAGATAGATCAGGGACTTGGTCAATACCTGATTGTTAAATCAGGAGGTTACAACAGTGTGTTTAATAGGCTAGAAATTATCTTTATGAAGGAGAGGTTGGGAAAGTTGGCCAATTGGATTCCACTTGTTGCTAGAAGACTTGTTTAAAGGGAAGCCAAGCAGCCTGGCTTCTTTGTGCAGCTCTCCTGATTATAACAAGGTGTCACTACATTCCTAAATGTCTTTGCTCAATCAGAGGTTCTGTGTTAGTGCCATTCTGGAAGGCTGTTGGGTCCTTAACCTCTACCTCTTGGTCAGGTTGCCATCTTCCTGGGCAGAGCTGCACATATCTCCCCACTCTCCTTCTTCCTCAACTTGGGCAGAAGGCATAAGATTGGCTGGAATTTTCAACACATGATGATGTTTTCAGGTAAAATCTGTATTTATATTTTATATATAAATGTGAAGAAAATGAGTTTTATACAGCAGAGAATGACAGTATGATTAAAATATAGTCAATAAGGCTCAAAAAAGACAGAAATTAAAGTTGTTTTTGGTCTCTCTCCTGCAGTGCTGAGTGCACAGGTGCACATGTTCAACTAAATTAGTATTGATTTTGCAAACCATACTACCAAATGTGATCATTATCTACTAAAACGCATCTTTATTTCATCACCACCACCAAAAGGCCCTAGATATATATGTATTTAGAGTACTTTACTATTTTCTAGTAGATGTTCATAACCCTTAAGCTTTCAAAAGGTCTCCAGACTTAAAATTAGAAGGAAAAATAGCTCTTTAATGAGAAAGAGTATGTGCCAAGTCACTCAAAGTCTCCCAGCTATAGTATCATCACTTTTAAAATAATGAAATTGAACTAACTAGTTGAGGTCCCTCCTAGATTTAATTTTCTATAGAGAAAAAAAGCTCACATAAGCAAGATGAACCCCAAGCCTGAAGATAACTGCTATGATAGTTCTGCTTGATTTATATTGTCTCCAGATGCCACATTTTCACTGTAAAGCTGAGAAGTGTGGAGAAGCCACTGAGGAGACAAAGGACAATAAAGAAATTCATGGAGGTGAGGAAAGAAGACAGCAGTTGGCATAAGTGAATATTGCAATGGGGGTGGTAAGCATCAGCCTTTATATAGATGAGACTGAAGTTAGAGCATCTCTACCAAACAGAGGGAGGAGATATTGGGGACCAAAGCAGCCTGGCTTTGGTATGATCCTTAAAGGTACCTCTGTCATGTGTGTGGGAAGGGGTAGGGGGCTGTATAAGAAGGCAGAGTGAGTAGCAGCTGCATGCGCTGGTTCGCAGTAGCTCTGGTGGGGGGCATCATAGAGATATACTCAAATCACACCAACTGGCACTGCTCAGAAAAGCAGTCACTTTGTCTGGTACTAACTTGAATCTGAACTTAAATATACAGCCTGCCATCATTACTAGCTTTTCTCATTGTTTCCTTTCACTCTGACAAAACTTTGTTGAGCATCCTCTTTTTATAAGCCACAGTTCTGGATTGTGGAAGATACAAAGAGTAACCTCCCTCAAGGAGCTCAGAGTCTACTGGGTGGGGGGAGAGGTGTACAGAGAGCTAACTTTCTCCCAAGAGAGGATGGTGAATTGCAGAGAAGAGGTGTGAAATAAATGTGGATGAGAAGAGGAGGGTGCAGGACCATCTTCACAAAGGGGGTAGCCTTTGAACTGGGCTTGGAAGAAATGAAATTTCAGGAGGCAGCAGGTTGTAAAGGCAGAAAACATTGCCAGGTAGGCTTTTCCAGAGGATAGCAGTCTGGTTTAAATGTAAGATAGATAGAGTAATGAAGAAAGAGGGTGCAGTTGGAAATGAAAATTATGTCTGAACTACTGATATCAACCAGTAGGTTAAATCAGATTCACCTGGAGGGCTTCTTAAAGCACAGATTCATCTGGAGGGCTTCTTAAAGCACAGATCCCTGGGCCAGATTCGGGTCTAAGAATTTACACTTCTAGTGAGTTCTCAGCTGCTGGTAATGCTGCTGGTTTAAGGACCACAATCTGAGAATCACCTCGCTGGAGTCTACACCATGGAGAAGCTTCAGTTGTGTGCCAGAGAGCTTGGGCTTTGTTCAAGAGCAGTTAGGAGACATTAGAGGTTTATAAAGAGGGCAATGACAAGATCCCACTTATGTTATCAGGAAGATACTGGTGAAAAAGGGAAAGGTAAGTTGGCAATAACTGTCGCCTAGCTAAACATAAAATACATTCATTATCTTTTGTACTAAAAGGCTGAGAAGTACACAGTGCTGTTTAGCGATATCCCCAATAAAAAAATATTTCAAAATTCTGCTCCTTGGTTTGCTGGGAGAAATATGGCCATCAAAAGGAACTCATTTTTCAAGGCTGTGAAATACCTGAGGTTTCACTTTCCTATTGCTTACAATAAAGTAAACATAATAAAATAAAAAAGATATATGTATATCATACATTGTCTCCCTCTGACCCTCGAGTTTTCTTCTTTGAGACAGTATCCCTTTGTAGGCTTAAAAATTGATCCATGTCATAGCTTGCTGTAGAATGACTTAGATGTGTATAAATAGTTCATTAGGACAGATAAATAGAAAACATTACTTTTGCTCTGTTTTTTTTTTAATGTATCTTTTATTGAGTCACTGTTCTTTGGTGAAGCATAATGAAGCTCCAGGTGAATAAAATTGTGAAATTGGGAAAGGTGGGAAAATGTACAGATGTAGTAGATAGAGCTTGTGCTTCTCTCATATAATATACATGTACTCTTGCCCCTGGTGAATAAAAATTTATGCTAGATACATACTAAAGACCATTGATACCATTTTTATTAAAAAACAAATTATGAGCCTTAAAGAATAAAGTTCTGATACTTGCCACTACCTAAGTGAACCTTGGCGACATCATGTTTGGCCCCTGGACCAAATCCTGCCCCTCATGAGCTAAGAATGACTTTTACAGGTGAACATTTGCAATCTGTTTGATGATAGGAATACTAACTCTGAAACCCTATTAAAGTGAAATATCCCCTCCAAAAGAATTCCATTCTTTTTGTTAGATCTGTAGTCCAACAATTTGTGCTCAATGATTATTATTATAGACTTGATTTTTATCAATAAAAATTTGTGGAAATTTGTTTTCTTTCTTTTATGTAAGTACCTACATGATATGTTTGATTTTACCTCTTGGTACACAAAGTATTTAATATCTGGCCCTTTACAAAATAAACTTTGCCAACTCTTGATGTAAAGTATGTTATATTGATACTTCTCTGCTTGACTTCCCCCTTGGCTAAGGAAATGCCGAACTGTTTTGTGGTTTGTGGTATATTTGCATTTGATGTATTCATACCTAGCCTGTTTCTCAAATTTACTACTGTTTATGTATTTGGATCACAGAGTTTATATTATTTCTTATTTACATTTCTTTTTACTTTGTGTTACTAGCAAGAGAATTATTTAAGAAATAAAAGAGCATTACTCTAAAATGTGGTATGTAAAGTAGTGCAGTATTTTTCTCATTGCATTTGAGAATTTTTTGCAAGAAAGCTGCAAATCTGAAAAGCTCATATTCCTTTAAGGTTCTTCTTTCTGAGTAAAACAACTTGGCTCTCTAAGTGTAAATGGATCCAGTCAATAAGCCTTGAGTGGCAGCAGTGGGTTTTGAGGAGTCATTGTCATTTATCCTTATAACCAGGAGATCTTCCTCTTTGGTCTCTGCAGGCCTCAGGGGAGCGATGGCCTTTGTGTTAGCCATCTGAGACACAGCATCCTGTGCTCTCCAGATGATGTTTACGACCACCCTCCTCATCATTTTCTTCACTGTCTGGGTCATTGGTGGAGGCACGACACCCATGTTGTCATGGTTTAATATAAGGTCAGTCTGGAACCAAGGCCAGTTTTCTGTCTAAATACATCACTTGCTACTGTTCTTGAGAACGCTTAATATGCCCACGCAGGGTGTGCTGCAGCTTATATCGTGGAAGGTTTTTACAGTTTTTTGTTTTGTTTTGTTTTGTTTCAGATTAAAAATTTTTAGAAATAAATAAAACTTCAGACTAGTAAATGTTCCAAGAGAAAAAATGTTATCATTATAATTTTTACTGGTGCAAAAATACAAGGAAACAGAAACTCCTGGACCTTGCTAAAGTTGTAATATTAGGGCAAGAATTCAAAAAGCCTTAAGGATGCAGGAGAGAGACTAGTCCTTGACAATGTCCACTATATCGTGTTCCTTTGAAATGAAACCTAAGGCCTTAAAAATAAATAAGCTCTCCAACCAGAAATAAAAGACGAAATTAGAGTTTTGTTTTAATATGAAACTGTGTGCTGTGACCCTTAACTGCTTGAGTGCAGAAAATAGGTGACATTTCCTGTGTAACCCTAATTTGCTGCCATCTCATGGACGTTCTCTTCCTGTGGTTTTTGCAACTGTGTCAGGATGGAGAGGCCAGATGGGTTTACCAAGGGCACTGATCTGAGTTTGATTTTTTCACAGCATTTGAATTGCACAACTGTGCTTGTGAGCTCCAGTACCTTATAGAAAAGAGGACATTGAAACAGAGATCAAGAGACCACCAGCCTAATTCTGGCTTTGGTTTAAGACAAGCCCTTCATTTTTGGACTTCAGTTTTCCTCAACTTCAATGGGGAAGTTTAGACTTTAATGAAGGCACTTAGTTAGATTATCTCAAAGTCCCTTCCAGATTTAAGTGTTATGCTCTATCATTGGCAGTGCCACAGTTTCAGGTCTGCAGGATGTGAATATGATAGGGAACAAGAAGACACTTGGGTAGTGCAAAGGTGTGAAGAAGAATTCTCTAAGAAGCAGCCTTGGGTGTTTTGTTTTATTTTCAGGTGACTCATTTTTTCCCTCCTCTGCTGGTGTTTTAATTGTATTCCCTTACCCAGATTGTAGAAAACACGGGACAGACAAGCTGCAAAGCATACATAGCCTGGAGGAGAGAAAATGAACAAGGATCTCCCCATCATCCTTGGAGTCAGGGAGAAAGCTAGAATTTTGAGAGAATAGTCTCCTCCATCTGGGACTTTGATGTTAATAGTAGGGAGGAATTCCTGTTCTTGACCACTGCCAGCTGCACCATTTCTGGGCTACTGTGCCTCAGCTTCAGATCCAGGTGGGTCTGCAGAGCCTATGTGAGGCTTCTTAGTGATAGTCATAGAATAACTGGCACTTGTGTTCAAGTGTTGTTCCAGGATATACACATATTAAGATAATCCTTATAATATTCCTATAAGGGAGCTATTACTATCTCCATTTTAGAGGTGGGGAAACTGAGGCACAGAGCAGTAACATGCCCAGGGTCACAAAGCTCTATGTGGATGAGCTGGGATTTGAATCCAGACAGTCTTGCCACAGAGTTGACACTCTTAACCACTGTCATACTGCCTGTAAGAAGGGTTGTGTTAGGGACTATTTTTATGCTGTAAAATTTGGCATGATTAGACTTTCAGCTTCTTGGCATGAATCTCAGGGATTGGATTAAGGAAAATAATCCATCCTTGGGACTTTATAATCTCTTGGCTTTAAACATAAGGAATAAGTTGGCATCATCTTCGTTGTGTGTAGAAGAATGAACTGCCCACAGTTAAGTATCTTTGCACTTGGAGACCTCTGAGATTACTTCTTGCTCCTATTTGTCTGGTCACCCAGTAGGAGACCTGGGTGCTCAGTGCCCGATTAAGTTATGTAAGTTTTGTGTATTCTTCATGTTATTTATAAGTTCTTTTCTGGTGCCTCCCCACCCCCACCCACCAAATATACAGGGCCAAACAATTTTCCATTGAGAGTAGGAAGTTGACTTGTGACATTTTGCACTCCATTTAACCCTTCTCAAAAAGTCAGCCATTAGAACAGTCAGTCTTACCCAGCTGAGACTGTGGGCAGCTTTTCCTGAGGCACACAGGCTGCAGATAAAGAGAAGGATGCCTGAACTAGACTGGGAGCTGCTAGGAAGGAGAAAGCAGAGTCTTTCTCTATAGCTGTTGAACAGATAACCCACAGTGTCTGCTCTAGGATTCATTTACCAACCCCTTGTTTTATGCCAGGCACTGTTATGAGTGCTTTCTATATATATTTTTTTTTCACAACAATCCTATTACACATTCATATGTATCCACTGTTACTCTGTTCTATGAATGAGGAAACCAGGACTTAGAGAGGTTAAGTAGCTTGCCCATGGTCTTGTAGTTATCTAATGGTGGGATCGAGGTTTTTGTCTGACCCATGCTCTTATTCACTCTACTGTAATACCTGGGTACAGCAGCATATTTAAATTTGGTGGAGTCTGGAGCTTTTATACAATTTGAAGAGCCTCTTTAAGTAAAAGAACTGAATGTTACAAATACAAAGTCAGGCATAAAAGTGAATACTTACTCAGAATGTGAAATAAATTACAGTATATTTCCAAGTTTTAAAAAGCTCATAATAATCAGAACTATTGCAAAGTCCAGAAAATGCATATAAAATTTTTGTTAATTAACTGCAGGTCACTTCTTTATAATATTTTTTTTCTACAATTTTTTTATCTGCCTACTTTTTGATCTCCTCTTCAAATGACAAGTTTGTAATATTCTCTAAAGAGACAATAGATACATAAATCAATCTTTTTCTCTAGCAAAGGTGATCAAAATTTGTTTTTTATTATTGATATTTTAGAAAAATTTCAGCCTCACTAGTCTTTATTGGTAATGCCTTGTAAATTTTTGGAATTATCATCAGATTTTAGAAACCCTCTATCAGGTTTCTTTCATATGTGAGCCATAAGATTTCAGGGCATTCAAGTTTTCTTATGCCATATAATTTTTTTAAACCTTTTAAGTAAATTAACGATACACAGAAGGCTGCAAAAATAGTATGGAAAGGTCCCATGTACCCTTTACCCAGCTTCCCCCAATCTTTCAGAACTGTAGTATAAAATCGAAAATATGTGTATGCATAGATCTGTGTCATTTTGTTACATGTGTAGATTTGTGTATCCACCACCACAATCAAGATACGGAACTGTCCCTTTAAAAATATCTCTCTCATTCTATCCTGTATTGTCACACCCATCTTCCTTATCCCCACCATCCCTAACCCCTATCAACTACTGAGTTGTTCTCCATCCCTTTAATTTTGTCATTTTGTGAATGTTATATAAATGGAATCACATAATATGTGACCTTTTGAGATTGGCTTTTTTCCTCCTCAGGATTAATGCCCTGGAGATCCATCCAGGTTGTTGTATGTATCGGTAGTTTGTTCCTTTTTATTGTTGAATAGTATCATATGGTATGGATGTACCACAGTTTCTTTAACCATTCACCTGCTGAAGAGCATTTGAGTAGGTTCCAGTTTTTGACTGTGGAATAAAGCTGCTATTCGTTTTCATGTACAAGCTTTTTGTATGGGTGTAAGTTGTCGTGTCTCCAAGATAAATGCGTGGGAGTGCAATTGCTGGATCGTATTTTAGTTTTATAAGAAACTGACAAACTATTTTCCAGAGTGCTTGAACCATTTATATTCCCACCAGCGATGTATGAGAGATCCAGTTTCTCTGCATCCTCCCCCAACATTTGGTGTTATCTTTTTACTATAGCAGTTCTAATAGGTGTGTAGTGGTATGTCATTGTGATCTTAATCTGAATTTCTCTCATGGCTAGTGATGTTGAACAGTTTTTCACATGCTTATTTGTCATTTGTGGAGCTTGAAATCTCTGTTCAAGTCTTTTCCCCATTTTCTAATTGGATTCTTTTTTACTAGTGAGTTTTGAGAATTCTTTATTTATTCTAAATACTAGTCTTTTGTTGAATAAGTGGTTTGCAAATATTTTCTTCTAGTCTGTAGCCCATCTTTTCATCCTTTTAACAGAGTCTTTCATAAAGCAGAAGTTTTAATTTTGCTGAGACCCTATTTGTCATGTTTTCCTTTTATGGATTTTGCTTTTAGTGTCATGTGTAAGAGCTTTTCACCAAGCACGAAGAAGTCCTGACAACTTTCTCCTATTTTATCTTCTAAAAGTTTTATAATTTTACACTTTACATTTAAATATGATCCATTTTGAGTTAATTTTTGCATAAGATGTACGATTTAGGTCAGCGTGGGGTTTTTTTGTTTTGTTTTGTTTTGTTTGCCTATGGCTATCCAGTTATTCTAGCATGATTTTTAAAAAGAATATCCTTCCTCCATTGAATTGCTTTTGCTTCTTTGTAAAAAATCAGTTGGCCAAGCCCTCAATCTTGAGGCTTCTCTCATGAAACTTATTTCTGTAATGGGGAAGTTAAGCCTACCTGTAACTATCCTAAAAATCACTTCTGTAGAACCTCTTTTGTTGCTCAGATGTGGCCTCTCTCTCTCTAAACCCAACTCTGTAAATAAACTCATTACCCTCCCCCCTATGTGGGACATGACTTCCAGGGGTATAATTCTTTCTGGCAACATGGGACGTGACTCCTAGGGTTGAGCCAGTCCCTGGTATCATGGGATCCACAATTCCTTCCTGACAAAAATGGGGAAGAGAAATGTAACAAAAGAAGGTATCAGTGGCTGAAAAATTTCAAATAGAGTCGAGAGACTATTCTGGAGGTTACTCTTATGCAAATTGCAGCCAGATATTACAAAATACCACAGTATGCCAAGCCCCAAGCAACAGTTCCTGAAAACCCTAAGGAACACTCCAGGTTCAATCTAAAAATCTATAAAAAATTATATACTCAATAAGTTTATTTTTCAGAGACTTAAAGCCTCTGGATTGTTCCTATGCTAGTTAAGCTCTGAAACCCAGAGTTAGCAGTCTCTCTGAGAACAACAACCAGTTTCATTCCTCTACCCCATAATGTCAACACCCCTTTTCAACATAAAGAAATTAGGATGGTTATTGCCCAAATATCCTTGAAGATTGGGAGAAGGATCAAATGAGAGGGAGGAGTTGTAACAGAGAAGATAGGATTTAACAAATGATTGTGACTACTGAATCATTATACTGATATTTCTTGTTAGTCTCTAGAGTATTAGAACAGCTAGAAGGAAATAACCTGAAATTGTGGAACTGTAACCCATATCATACTTTGAAATTTGCTCTATAACTACTTGTTAAACTGTACTTTGAAATTTATCACTTTTCTGTATATGTATCTTATTTCACAATAAAAAAAGCACACACACACAAAATCAGTTGGCCATATCAATGTGGGTCTATTTCTGGGTTCTCTATTCTGTTCCATTGGTTTTTTTTGTCTATCCCTCCACCAGTATCATACTGTTAGATGACTCTAGTTATAAAGTAAATCATAGCAGCAGGTAGAGTGATTCCTCCCACTTTTTTCTTCTTTTTCAAAATTGTTGTAGCTCTTCTAGTTCCTTTCCTTTTCCATAGAAATTTTAGAATAAGCTTGTCTATATCTACAGAAACTCTTGCTAGGATTTTCATAGGAATTGACTCAAACCAATTGATCAGTTTGGGGAGAATTGACATCTTTGCTATGTTGAATCTTCTAATCCATAAATGTGGCATGTTTTTCCATGTATTTATGTTTTTTTATTTCTTTTATCAGTATGTTATAGTTTTTAGCTTATGACTCCTATACATGTTTTGTTAGATTTTTTTCCCTTTATTAGACAGTTTGTGGGCATGTTTTGTTAGATTTACAACCAAGTATTTCTTTTCTTTTTGTTGTTTTTTTTTACACTATTGTAAATGATATTGTATTTTTATTTCGGTTTCCATGTGTTCATTGCTGGTATGTAGAAATACAGTTGATTTTTGTATGTTGATTTTGTATCCTGCGACCTTGTTGAACTCACTTATTAGTTCTAGGAGAATTTTATTTGTGTGTTTAGATTCCTTGAGATTTTTTTACATAGACTATCTTGTCATCTGCAAATAGGGACAGTTTTATTTCTTTCATTCCCAAACAGTGTGCCTTTTATTTCATTTTCTTGTCTCATTGCCCTGTCTAGGACTTACAATGCTCTGCTGAATAAGAGTGGTGAGAGTAGACATCCTTACGTTGTTCCTGATCTTAGGGGGAAAGCTTTCAGTCTTTTACCATTAAGGATAATGTTAGCTGTAGGTTTTTTTGGTAGATGTTCATCATCAAGTTGAGGAAGTTCCCCTCTAATGCTAGTTTTCTGAGAGTTTTTATCATGGACAGTTGTTGAATTTTGTCAAATGCTTTCTCTGTATCAATTGATTGATCATATGATTTTTCTTATTTAGCCTGTTACTATGGTGAATTATATTGATTAATTTTTCAGTATTGAACCAGCCTTGTATTTTTGGAATAAACCCTACTTGGTTGTAATTCTTTTTACATATTGCTGAATTTTGTTAGCTAATATTTTGTAAAGGATTTTTGTGTCTGTGATAAGAGATATTTGCCTGCAGTTTTTTGGGTTGTTATTTTAAATTTCAGTACGGCCTTTGTCTGTTTTTGGTATCAAGATAATACTGGCCTCAGAAAATAATGTAAGACATATTCCCTACTCTTCTATTTTCTGGAAGAGATTATTAGAATTAATGTTAATTATTTTCTTTAAACATTCGGCAGAATTCTCTGTGAAAACATCTAGGCCTGAAGATTTCTTTTTTAGGAGTTTTTAAAATTTTGAAGTAAATTTATTTAATAGTTATAGGGCTATTCAAATTGGGTGACTGTGGTAGGTTATGAAATTGGTCCATTTTATCTAAGCTATCAAATTTATGTGTGTAGAGATGTTTGTAGTATTTCCTTACTATCCTTTTTACATCTGTAGGGTCTGTAGTATTCATTGCAGATACTGGTAAATTGTGTCTTCTCTCTTTTTTCCTTTGTTAGTCTTGCTAGAGGTTTGCCCGTTTTATTGATCTTTTCAAAGAACTAGCTTTTTGTTTAACTGATTTTCTGTATTTTTCTGTTTTCAATTTCACTGATTTTTGTTATCTTTATTATTTCCTTCCTTCTGTCCAATTATAAGTAGCATTGTACAGTGTGCCATTGGTAAAAGTACATATGGTGTCAGCTCATTGCATTTTCCCAGATGTATATAAATAGCCATTATGTAAGTGTAGAAACTGACATTTAAAGAGTCAACATAAAAAGAAACTCCCTCTGGTAACAATAAGGAGACTGGTTTTTCTGGCTTGTGGCTTGTGGTATTAGTTTACGGCCACAGATCATTTAGCAAACTCAGGTTCTTATACTAAGTTCATTCAGAAACCCCCTAAAGTTCAGTGTGGTGTTTTGATCTCTATAACCTCAGCAGGATCAGTACCTACTTGTTCTTACTTCTCCAGGCTGCTGATAGGGGCCATGATGAGATGTGAAATAGTTGCTTAGAAGCAGAAGCTCCGAATGGGTCTTGGAGTTCCACTGTAAATAATTAGGAGTTAGCTGTGATTTTTTTAACCATGGCTAGTTTCAAGTGTGTATATAAAATAAAAATGTAGTATAACTAATAGTTCAAAGCCAGGCCACAGCTCTCTGTAAATCCAACTTACCTTTTTTAAATTGGTGTTTATGCTTGACATTTTAAAAGGTAATGGCAAAATTATCTTTTAAAAAAAAAGTTATTTTGTTTCAGCATAAACTAGGTATTTATCTTAGTCTCCTGAGTAAGTGTTGTTATTTATAACAGGCATAATTTTGGCAACTTAGGAAAACAATCATGGGATGTTTTCACAGATGAGCCTTGTATATGTCCTGAGCGCATTTTAGTGGCATGGTGGTTGTCCTCTTGGAGCCCCCAGCTTTAAATGATACACACATGAAGTGGTGTAGGGAGTGGAGCCTCACACACCCAGTGAGCCAAATTAACAAGTAACTGTCATATCCCAGAATGCAGTAATATAATCTTTCAAGAACACTCTGCTTGGTGTAATCGTGTTAGACTGATTGTTTATGATAAAGCTCTTTGTAAGATAACGTAAGGAATAATGAAAGGAAGAGCCCCTAAGCTCTTTATGTAATAGTATTTGAAACTGGATATTTTAAAAGAGTTTATAAAGATGTCACCTTGTAGTCAAAGTTGCTATCCTATAATATAGGATATGACTCTGGAGTCTTAACAGCCTGAGTCGGAAGTTTGTGACCTTGGGCAACTTATTTAACCTTTCTAACCCTCAGTTTCCTCACTGAGTAAATGGGGACAACAATACACAAGGATCAAATGTGCTAATCAATACATGTGATAAAGAATTTGCTCATTAAATGTAGCACCTGGCTCATGGCAAGTACTCAGTACATTTTAGCTATTATATTATCATTATTATTCATACCATTACTATTGCTACTATTAGTATTATTTATTAGTCAAGAGATGATAAATCTTACATTAAAGGAATCTGGCTTATTTTTCTGATATTTGTCAAAATTTCTCAATGCTTTAGTAATATACAGAGTCTGGTTTAAGTCACATTCTGAACATGTAATTAATTAAAGGTGCCACGTTAAGCATCATGTTCTCACTTTCATAGCTCAGGGACATAGCATGGTGAGTTGGGCACCATCTAGTATAGTGTTTCTCATCCTCTTTTTCATTATTGCCCCCTTAAGGAGCATTTTTAAGGCATTTTGTTTCCTAATTGCCTCCCCCCAAATGAAATTTTAAAATCACTGAAATGCCATATATCTGTTTATGTACTGTGGCCCTTTGGAGGGCTACATACCACTGTGATATCTGAGATTTTTTTTTTAATTTATTTTTTTCATTTTTATTGAGATTGTTCAGATACCATGCAATTATCCAAAGATCCAAAGTGTACAATCACTTGCCCCTGGGTACCCTCATACAGCTGTGCATCCATCATGACACTTAATTTTTGTTCAATTTTTAGAAACTTTTCATTACTCCAGACAAGAAATAAAGTGAAAGATGAAAAAAGAAAAAAAGAAAAGGAAACTCTAAACCTCCCCTATCCCTAACCAACCCCCCTCAATTGTTGACTCCTAGTATTGATATAGTACGTTTGTTACTGTTTATGAAAAAAATGTTGAAATACTACTAACTGTAGTATATAGTTTGTAATAGGTATATAGTTCTTCCCTATATGCCCCTCTATTATTAACTTCTAATTGTATTGTCATACATTTGTTCTGGTTCATGAAGTGATTTCTAGTATTTGTACAGTTGATCGTGGATATTGCCCACCATAGGATTCAGTTTTATACATTCCCATCTTTTGACCTCCAACTTTCCTTCTGGTGACATATATGACTCTGAGCTTCCCCTTTCCACCTCATTCACACACCATTCGGCACTGTTAGTTATTCTCACATCTTGCTACCAACACCCCTGTTCATTTCCAAACATTTAAGTTCATCCTAATTGAACATTCTGTTCATACTAAGCAAGAGCATCTACATTTCTTCCACAAGGCAGGAGGGAGAGTCAAAGAAGGTAGAGAGGCAAAAGAAAGAGGAAACAAAAAAAATGACAGCTAGGAAGCAGCAAAAAGAAAAATAACCTTAAATCAAAGTAGAATAAAGAATCAGACAATACCACCAATGTTGTGTCTAACATGCCTCCCCTATCCCCCCCTTATCTGCATTTACCTTGGTATATCACCTTTGTTACATTAAAGGAAGCATAATACAATGATTCTATTAGTTACAGTCTCCAGTTTATGCTGATTGCATCCCTCCCCCAATGCCTCCCCATTTTTAACACCTTGCAAGGTTGACATTTGCTTGCTCTCCCTCGTAAAAGAACGTATTTGTACATTTTATCACAATTGTTGAATGCTCTAGATTTCACCAAGTTACACAGTCCCAGTCATTATCTTTCCTCCTTTCTTGTGGTGTCTCACATGCTCCCCATCTTTCTCTCTCAACCGTATTCATAGTTACCTTTGTTCAGTGTACTTATATTGTTGTGCTACCATCTCCCAAAATTGTGTTCCAAACCACGCACTCTTGTCTTCTATCACCCTGTAGTGCTCCCTTTAGTATTTCCTGTAGGGCAGGTGTCTTGTTCACAAAGTCTCTCATTGTCTGTTTGTCAGAAAATATTTTGAGCTCTCCCTCATATTTGAAGGACAGCTTTGCTGGATACAGGATTCTTGGTTGGTGGTTTTTCTCTTTCAGTATCTTAAATATGTCACACCACTTCCTTCTTGCCTCCATGGTTTCTGCTGAGAGATCCGCACATAGTCTTATGGAGCTTCCTTTGTATGTAATGGATCACTTTTCTCTTGCTGCTTTCAGGATTCTCTCTTTGTCTTTGACATTTGATAATCTGATTATTAAGTGTCTTGGTGTAGGCCTATTCAGATCTCTTCTGTTTGGAGTACGCTGAGCTTCTTGGATCTGTAATTTTATGTCTTTCATAAGAGATGGGAAATTTTCATTGATTATTTCCTCTATTATTGCTTCTGCCCCCTTTCCCTTCTCTTCTCCTTCTGGGACACCAATGATACGTACATTATTGTACTTTGTTTCATCCTTGAGTTCCCGGAGACGTTGCTCATATTTTTTCATTCTTTTCTCCATCTGCTCCTTTGCGTGTAGGCTTTCAGGTGTTTTGTTCTCCAGTTCCTAAGTGTTTTCTTCTGCCTCTTGAGATCTGCTGTTGTATGTTTCCATTGTGCCTTTCATCTATTGTGTTGTGCCTTTCATTTCCATAGATTCTACTAGTAGGTTTTTTGAACTTTTGATTTCTGCCGTATACATGTCCAGTGCTTCCTTTACAGCCTCTATCTCTTTTGCAATATCTTCTCTAAACTTTTTGAATTGATTTAGCATTAGTTGTTTAAATTCCTGTATCTCAGTTGAAGTGTACGTTTGTTCCTTTGACTGGGCCATAACTTTGTTTTTCTTAGTGTAGGTTGTAATTTTCTGTTGTCTAGGCATGGTTTCCTTGGTTATCCAAATCAGGTTTTCCCAGACCAGAACAGGCTCAGGTCCCAGAGGGAAGAAATATTCAGTATCTGGTTTCCCTGCGGGTGTGTCTTAGAAAATTGCTCCACTCTTTGATGCCTCAGGTCACTGTGCTTTTCTGCCCAGCAGATGACACCTGTTAGCCTATAATTCTTGACTGGTGTGAGGAGGTGTGGCCGTGTTCCCCCAGGCTCTGGGGTCTGGTTCTGAATGGAAAGGGCCCCAACCCTTTCCTCCTAGAGAAGACAGACCCCTCAGGTGGAGGTTATTAGCATTTCAATGGTCTTGCTCTCTGCTTGTGCTGTCTCCGCCCTTCCCCAAGTCACAGCCCTGGAAACTTAAAATGACTGGGGCTTTCTCCACTGAGCTGAAAAAGAAACAGATAGTCCCCTTCAGACCCAGTCAAGGCGACCCTCCGGCTCTCCCAGGTCAGTCGTCACCCAAAGCCTCTGTCTGTTTTTTGGGGATGCGTACCTGTAGTGAGCAGTTCACACTCGCTACTTAAAACCCCAGTTGGAGCTCAGCTGAGCCGTATTCGCTTGCTGGGAGAGAGCTTCTCTCTGGCACCACGAGGCTCCGCAGCTTGGGCTATGGGGGAGGGGGTCTCCTGACCTGGTTCCGCAGGTTTTACTTACAGATTTTATGCTGTGTTCTCGGGCATTCCTCCCAATTCAGGTTGGTGTATGATGAATGGATGGTCTCGTTTGTCTCCCCGCAGTTATTCTGGATTATTTACTAGTTGTTTCTGGTTTTTTGTAGTTGTTCCAGGGGGACTACTTAGCTTCCACTCCTCTCTATGCCACCATCTTGCCCGAGTCCCGATATCTGAGATTTTTGGCCCCCAGGAACCGATTTTCATACCCTTGGGAATGATGTCATCCCATTAAGTGTGTATGATCTAGCATGATGGTTCTCAAATAAGTGAAATTTTACTCCCCATGGGACATTTGACAATACCTAGAGACATTTTTGGTTGTCATGAGTAGGGGTAGGGGAAGATTGCTTCTGGCATATCTAGTGGGTAGAGGCCAGGGATGCTGCTAAACCCTGTAATGCACAGGACAGCCCCCAACAACAAAGAACGATCCAGCCCAAAATGTCAGTGGCGCTGAGGTTGAGAAACCCTACTCTAAAATGATGGTAAAGTTCACATGCACTCTGAATAACTCCACAGTTATTAAGGAAGGTGAAAATCGGTCATATCAACTCTAAGGCCATGAAGTAAAGAGAGTGGCAGAAGTTGGGTTCCTGACCTTCAGGTTGAAACTATGGACAATGTGATTTACTTTTCTAAGAAAAAAGAAGGTCTTTGGATTCATAAGTATTGTTGCTATTTTCAATAATATAATAGTGTTTTTTTGCTCTTTCTGTAAAGTCACTTCAAACGTGTTTAGTAATAACCTTTTTTTCTGTTTTTTATATGGATGTATCTTGCTTTATAAAAGATGAATTCCTGAAAATTGTATAAATTCATATTTTAGGAGTTGCAGTTATTCCTTTGATTTACTTCCATTATACTTTGAGAGGTGTATCTTCATTTCTAATTGATACTCATTTGCCCTGCCTCCTAACATTGTTGCTTTAAATTTAAATGTAGCTGCCTTCCTGCTTCTCTGGGTTTAGAGAATGGGGGATAGTGTAAGGGAGGGTATGGATTGATATTTAAAGTGAGATGGTATATTCTTTGAATGGAGGTGGGCCAGGGCAAATCCCCAGAGCTCCTGGCTCCTCTATTGTCCTGTTACACTCACGTTCCCTTCTTGTGCTGCCCAGAGTTGGCGTCGAGGAGCCCTCCGAAGAGGACCAGAACGAACTCCGCTGGCAGTACTTCAGGTGACACAGGGCATCCTCAGAAAAAATTAACCAGGCCTGCCTTTTCTCCTCTTTCTAACCTAAGATATTTCTCTGTATGCTTTTTATCTCTTTCTTCCTTCCTGTGTATGTCCACTCCCTGCCTGTTTCAGCAAAAGGGCAAGAGGTTAGGTCAATTCTGATCATTTTTTCCACCCTTTCTCTGGGTTGAGTGATATGTTCCTGGGATTCTGCTCCCTTTTCCCCTCGTTTTGGACAATGCAGTTGTCAACATCAAAAATCTGACTTGGCAAGTGTTTCCTCCTTGGAAAACTGAACTTCATGGTAAGAGCAGCCCATTTTCAGAGGCACAAATGCCTTTTCCACAAAGTCCTGCTTATGGTTTAGTAAATAAGACTTTTAACTCACAAAGAGAACTAGATTTTCATATTTAAGCCATGACTGGGGTATGGCTTACACAGTCTTAATTAAATAGCAATACTGTTTTTTTAATTATGTATTTGTCTATTTGTACCTTATGATGAATCAGAAGATTCAAAAGACAGTTTTTTTTTAACTAAAAGACAATTAAGGATTCCTGTGATGTAATTTGTTTCTCAGTGTCCATCCAATTTTATGATATGATTAGGTTTAAGAGTGATAATGTCAGGGCAATCAGAATAAAAACTTTGTTTCTGTTTTCCTTTCTTGTATCTTTAATCAGCGTGCTTTCTTCCTGATCTTCTTCCTGGTGCTGGTGGAAAAATCAGATGCAAAGCAGGATTAAACTCTGTTCTTGGCATTGCTTACATATTTCACTCATTGAGGGCAGTGATGAAAGCAGTGATACCTGTAATGGGGAGTGGATCTGGGGATAGTATCCGGCCCCAGATATATACAGTAATGACACATACAAAATTAAGTGAAACATTTAGCTCCCTGGGTACACATTTTTATGTACTGTTTAAAGAAGATACACATACAATAAAAAGTTCACTTTTGGAGACCTGACTTCAGGTACCAGTTGAGTTGCAGATGAAACCCTTCTTTTGAAGCATCCTGCTCTCAAGAAGTGAAGGTTCTTCAGGCCAGGTGTAAGTTATTACCCTTGGGACATGAGAGAATTCAGATTATGATCTGACATTCAAGGTTTAATATGAGGGTTTCTGTCTCACATTACCAATTATTCAGGGACTAGGTCATTCAAATTTAAAAATGTATCAAAGAAAGTAGAACACTTGTAAAATTTCTGAGATTTCATGGCATTTTATATAAGTTCTTCAGAATATACAGATTATTGTAACATAAGGGAAATTACTAGTTATCTGTATTCAATCATTCCAGAATGAACATATCAGTTGATTGATTTATTTTCTCATTTGGTGTGTTTATTCTGGTAAAGACTGTTGTGTGTGCTCTGATAAGCTCAACTGTGATGTATCAGAGGAATGCTGAATATGATATAATAGAACAGCAAAAAAAGTTCCAGATTTACATAGAATCCTGGATCAAAGGCATTATAGTAGGTCAGGAGAGAAATATGTGCTGTGGATAGTTTGTCTGAAACTAGGAATTTCAGAAAGTTAGGGGACCACAAACTCTCCTGAAGCATTATAATTAAAATGCTGTACCTGGTCTTTACTGCTGCCCAGCACATGACCAAACACCCTGGCCCATTGCTTTATCTCTTGTTACCAGAGACCAGGTTGGTTCTGGGCTCTTCCCCAAAGGTGGGACCATTCACAGGGAGCTGCAAAGCCCAGTGTTATCCTTGGGGATAGTCCAAGGGGCCCCTGACACTGCCATTAAAGTAATTATTAAATCATCCTAAAGTAAACTGCCTTGGATGGATAAAGAAAGCACAGAACATCACAATTTGTGTCACTGCCCTGGTCTGTTTTCTTTTGGCATTTAAAAAGTGGTAGCAAGCTGGGAGACAGGTCTTTGTTTGCTTTCTTGCGAATCTCCTATTCAGTACTTATAACAGGAGCAGGGATTCCAAGAGGCCCCAAGGGGCCTTCCCATATTCCTCTCCTCTGTGGGAGGGCCCAAGAGGTCCTTTTAGGCTTTGTCCAGTCAGAAGTTAGAGCTACATTTCCAACAGGTGGTAGCAATTGGCTGCAGCAAGGGACTGGGAATGTTGGGTAGAATGGTTTTCAGCACTACAGATATCCATGGGATATACACAACCAAATCTGAAGATGACTGCATGGGTTGGAATTTGATTAACCATTTGTCCCTGTTAACTAGCATTATTTATTTTCTTCTAGCCTTTCATTTTTAGGAGAAGGAGAAGCTCAACAATACATTCCAGACCTTATCTGGAAAAGAAAACCATGTGATTATGAGTATTAGTTAGGTTTCACTTAACTTATTATAGCACCCTGTGTCTGTGAATGTTTACAATTGGTGGTTTTCAGACCCGGAATCTCTGCTGGGAGGGAAAAAAAATCTGTTTAACAGGAATTATAATAAATTTTGTTTAACGAAGAACCCCTTGTAAAGACTAAATTTTGATGATTTTCATTTAAATCCTGGTAACTTCAGTGACACTCATTCATGTAAGGATTGGATTAAGACCAGAGATCTGTCCCTGGGTCCACGGCGCCAGACCAGAATTCAAAACAGCAAATTCAAAACATTGGAATAACTTGATAAAGTTGCTAAATTAGGGCTACCCTAACCCCATCCCAAACTCACGATGTTTGCCATTTGTCCTGGGGGAACCTGAGAGTGAGTCTAGATCACCTCTGTCCAATAGAACTTTCTGTTATGATAGCAATGTCCAATATGGTAACCACTAGTCACAAGTGCCCATCAAGGACTTGACATGTGGCTAGTATGACCAAAGAACTGAATTTTAAATTTTAGTTAGTTTTAATTATTTCTGCTTAAATTACCACATATGGCTAGTGGCTACTGAACTGTGCTACAGATTCTAGAAAGAACTAATTTCAGTCATGTTTCTCTGGCATCACTTTTTTTCTTCTTCTAGAAAAGTAACAACTACCTGCTAACTTTTTGCCTTCTCATTGATAATATGTCAAATTCCTGTTGGGATTCTGTAGAGACACAACACCAAGTCCCGTAAATATTAAGTAAAACTTTGCTTGAACCAATTGCTTAGACAATGGAGAGATTCCTCATTTCACTAATCAATAAAATAAGTAAATAAAAACCTTCTGAAAGCTCTTCTTTACAGATGAATATCCTCTTAGAAATGAGAAAGGAATGATAGAATTAGAAAATACTGGATTCCTAGCTGTTGATCTTATGAATGCTGACAAAACCATCATATAGAGGATTTTTCTATATATAGTGTACATTAAGAGACTCTAAAAACAGGTGAGGGTTAAAGAACAACAGCTAAGAATCAAATATGCAACCTCTCCTCTACTACTTTTGTACTTTGGTGGCACTTGGGCTCTGGTGTGACTTTTGTTGGCAGCCCTTGGGCCCCTAAATTGGATCATTTTAAAGTCAGAAAATCTCTGTGAGGTATGTTGCTCACAAGCCCCTGGATAATGTCTAGTTTTGAGGACAAGCCTTCCAGCCTTCAGAAACCCATTCCTGGAAGCAGTCGTTATATACATAGCAAAGCCCACATGACTCATTACAGAGATCCCATTAAACCCCAGGCCCATGAGGAAGAAATCTGGTGCCAGGCACACTTGAGGTTTCAATATACATGAATTCATCTTGGACCTTTAAACTTTGCTTTCAGCATAATATGGGGTAATGGTTCCCTTTCCTTCTATATCCTCCCCTTTCCAATGTCTGCCTGGGCAACTTGGGTTAGTACTTGGCAAGCCTGGAATAAGAGAGAGTAGAGGTTGACTTTGAATAGAGGTTGACTGTGTTGTTCTATCCAATCCTTTTTCCATTAGTCTCTCTTCTCAAGAAATATTCTGGGCATCGTAGGTGGGGGAGAGGGAGGAAGACAAGGAACAGTGAGGTGCGCACACACAGGGCCTTTGTGCATCCAGTGTCTGCCCATTGGTGTCAACACTCGATACTGGATTGCAAATAACTCCCCTGTGAGGGCTCATTTGGCACCCTCCTCATGGTCAAATAAGATCTAACCTCCTGAAGCATGTATTCTTGGTGTACCTCTTGTGATACCATCCATTTTTGTAATACTTAAGTGAGTGAGGGAAGATATAGAACTTTTCTGGTGTTTTGGTTTTCTCGCCCATTGCCCCATGTTGTCCATGTTGCAATTCTCTGCCACAGAATGAGGAAAGTATGGAGATAAAGAGTTAATAGTGGAAATTGTTATAAGTGAGTTTTGTCACTTTGCTTTCCTTTCTGTTTTTGGTTGTTGATCTCAAATGTGTGAATTCTCAGGTCATCCTTACTGCGGGAGGGTACAAGCAGAATTAGAAGTGGGTCAGGACTCTTGTTAATGCTATGCATACTGAAGTATTTAGAAAAAGCGTACTGATGTCTGCACCTTCATGTGAAATGAGCTGCTGTCACAAATATCACAAACTGATTTTGGAATTGGTTGCAGTGCTTACAGTTTTGAGGCTAGAAGTCATCCAGAATCAAGCATTATGTAAGGCTTCGTTTCTCCCGAAGCACTATGGCATTCGGATGCTGGCTGACAGTAATCACTGGGGTTTTTCCATCACATGGTGATCAGTGTCCTCTCCTTTCTAGCTTCTGTGACTTCTGGGTTCTCTTTATGAGGCCTTCTCTAATATGGATTAAGACCCACCCTGTTTCAGCTGGGCCACACTTTAACTAAAAATAACATCTTCAAGAGGTTCTAGTTATGGTGGGTTCCGTCCACAAGGATGTGCGTTAAGATAAAGAACATGTTCTGCTGGAGTATATAACTCAATTTGCCACAACAGAGAAATGGATAGATATGCAATAAAGAAAATATACTGGGGGCAAGATGGCGGACTGGTGAACTGTATGTTTTAGTTACTCCTCCAGGAAAGTAGGTAGAAAGCCAGGAACGGTGTGGACTGGACACCACAGAGCAATCTGACTTTGGGCATACTTCATACAACACTCATGAAAACGTGGAACTGCTGAGATCAGCGAAATCTGTAAGTTTTTGTGGCCAGGGGACCCGCACCCCTCCCTGCCAGGCTCAGTCCTGTGGGAGGAGGGGCTGTCAGCTCCGGGAAGGAGAAGGGAGAACTGCAGTGGCAGCCCTTATCGGAAACTCATTCTACTGATCCAAACTCCAACCATAGATAGACTGAGACCAGACACCAGAGAATCTGAGAGCAGCCAGCCCAGCAGAGAGGACACAGGCATAGAAAAAAACAACACGAAAAACTCCAAAATAAAAGCGGAGGATTTTTGGAGTTCTGGTGAACATAGAAAGGGGAAGGGCAGAGCTCAGGCCCTGAGGCGCATATGCAAATCCCGAAGAAAAGCTGATCTCTCTGCCCTGAAAGGCCTTAATTGCTTTGTCTCTTAGCATTTCAATAACCCATTAGATCTCTGAGGGGGGGCCCTTTTTTTTTTTAATCCTTTTTTCTTTTTCTAAAACAATTACTCTAAGAAGCCCAATACAGAAACCTTCAAAGACTTCCAATTTGGGCAAGTCAAGACAAGAGCAGAACTAAGAGAACTCTGAGACAAAAGGCAATAATCCAGTGGCTGAGAAAATTCACTAAACACCACAACTTCCCAAGAAAAGGGGGGTGTCTGCTCATAGCCATCATCCTGGTGGACAGGAAACACTCCTGCCCATCGCCAGCCCCATAGCCCAGAGCTGCCCCAGACAACCCAGTGTGACGGAACTGCTTCAAATAACAGGCACACACCACAAAACTGGGAGTGGACATTAGCCTTCCCTGCAACCTCAGCTGATTGTCACAGAGTTGGGAAGGTGGAGCACTGTGAATTAACAAAGCCCCATTCAGCCATCATTTCAGCACACTGTGAGCCTCCCTACACAGCTCAGCAGCCCAGAACTCCCCTGGGGGGACGGCACTCACCTGTGACATAGCACAGTCATCCCTCAACAGAGGACCAGGGGGTACACAGCCTGGAAGAGGGGCCCACTTCCAAGTCTCAGGAGCCATACACTAATACCAAGGACTTGTGGGTCAGTGGCAGAGACAAACTGTGGCAGGACTGAACTGAAGGAGTAGACTATTGCAGCAGCTTTAAAACTCTAGGATCATCAGGGAGATTTGATTGTTAGAGCCACCCCCCCCCCCTCCCTGAATGCCCAGAAACACGCCCCATATACAGGGCGGGCAACACCAACTACACACACAAGCTTTGTACACCAATTGGACGCCACAAGGCTCACTCCCCCACTCACCACAAAGGCTAAGCAGGGGAGAACTGGCTTGTGGAGAACTGGTGGCTTGTGGATGCCACCTGCTGGTTAGTTAGAGGAAGTGTACTCCATGAAGCTGTAGATCTGATAAATTAAAGATAAGGACTTCAATTGGTCTACAAATCCTAAAAGAACCCTATCAAGTTCAGCAAATGCCAAGAGGCCAAAAACAACAGAAAATTATAAAGCATATGAAAAAAAACAGACGATATGGATAACCCAAGCCCAAGCACCTAAATCAAAATATCAGAAGAGACACAGCACCTAGAGCAGCTACTCAAAGAACTAAAGATGAAAAATGAGATCATAGTACGGGATAGAAAGGATATCAAGAAGACCCTAGAAGACCATGAAGAAGACATTGCAAGACTAAATAAAAAAATGGATGATCTTATGGAAATTAAAGAAACTGTTGACCAAATTAAAAAGATTCTGGACACTCATAGTACAAGACTAGAGGAAGTTGAACAACGAATCAGTGACCTGGAAGATGACAGAATGGAAAATGAAAGCATAAAAGAAAGAATGGGGAAAAAAACTGAAAAAATCAAAATGGACCTCAGGGATATGATAGATAACATGAAACATCCGAATATAAGACTCATTGGTGTTCCAGAAGGGGAAGAAAAGGGTAAAGGTCTAGGAAGAGTATTCAAAGAAATTGTTGGGGAAAACTTCCCAAATCTTCTAAACAACATAAATACACAAATCATAAATGCTCAGCGAACTCCAAATAGAATAAATCCAATTAAACCCACTCCAAGACATATTCTGATCACACTGTCAAACACGGAAGAGAAGGAGCAAGTTCTGAAAGCAGCAAGAGAAAAGAAATTCACCACATACAAAGGAAACAGCATAAGACTAAGTAGTGACTACTCAGCAGCCACCATGGAGGCGAGAAGGCAGTGGCACGATATATTTAAAATTCTCAGTAAGAAAAATTTCTAACCAAGAATACTTTATCCAGCAAAGCTCTCCTTCAAATCTGAGGGAGAGCTTAAACTTTTCACAGACAAACAAATGCTGAGAGAATTTGCTAACAAGAGACCTGCCCTACTGGAGATACTAAAGGGAGCCCTACAGACAGAGAAACAAAGAAAGGACAGAGAGACTTGGAGAAAGGTTAAGTACTAAAGAGATTTGGTATGGGTACAATAAAGGATATTAATAGAGAGAGGGGAAAAATATGACAAACATAAACCAAAGGATAAGATGGCTGATTCAAGAAATGCCTTCACGGTTATAATGTTGAATGTAAATGGAATAAACTCCCCAATTAAAAGATGTAGATTCGCAGAATGGATCAAAAACAATGAACCATCAATATGTTGCATACAAGAGATTCATCTTAGACACAGGGACACAAAGAAACTGAAAGTGAAAGGATGGAAAAAATATTTCATGCAAGCTATAGCCAAAAGAAAGCAGGTATAGCAATAATAATCTCAGATAAAACAGACTTTAAATGCAGGGATGTTTTGAGAGACAAAGAAGGCCACTACGTGCTAATAAAAGGGGCAATTCAACGAAAAGAAATAACATTCGTAAATGTCTATGCACCCAAACAAGGTGGCACAAAATACATGAGAAAAACACTGGCATAACTAAAGGAAGCAATTGATGTTTCCACAATAATTGTGGGAGACTTCAACACATCACTCTCTCCTATAGATAGATCAACCAGACAGAAGACCAATAAGAAAAGTGAAAACCTAAACAACCTGATAAATGAATTAGATTTAACAGACATATACGGGACATTACATCCCAAATCACCAGGATACACATACTTTTCTAGTGCTCACGGAACTTTCTCCAGAAAAGATCATATGCTGGGACATAAAACAAGCCTCAATAAATTTAAAAAGATTGAAATTATTCAAAGCACATTCTCTGACCACAATGGAATACAATGAGAAGTCAATAACCATCAGAGACTTAGAAAATTCACAAATACCTGGAGGTTAAACAACACATTCCTAAACAATCAGTGGGTTAACGAGGAAATAGCAAGAGAAGTTGCTAAATATATAGAGATGAATGAAAATGAGAACACAGCATACCAAAACCTATGGGATGCAGCAAAAGCAGTGCTAAGGGGGAAATCTGTAGCACTAAACGCATATATTAAAAAGGAAGAAAGAGCCAAAATCAAAGAACTAATGGATCAACTGAAGAAGCTAGAAAACGAACAGCAAACCAATCGTAAACCAAGTAGAAGAAAAGAAATAACAAGGATTAAAATAGAAATGAATGACATAGAGAACAGAAAAACCATAGAGAGGATAAATATCACCAAAAGTTGGTTCTTTGAGAAGATCAACAAGATTGACAAGCCACTAGGTAGACTGACAAAATCAAAAAGACAGAAGACCCATATAAACAAAATAATGAATGAAAAAGGTGACATAACTGCAGATCCTGAAGAAATTAAAAAAATTATAAGAGGATACTATGAATAACTGTATGGCAACAAACTGGATAATGTAGAGGAAATGGACAATTTCCTGGAAACATATGAACAACCTAGACTGACCAGAGAAGAAATAGAAGACCTCAACCAACCCATCACAAGCCAAGAGATCCAATCAGTCAGCAAAAATCTTCCCACAAATAAATGCCCAGGGCCAGGTGGCTTCACAGGGGAATTCTACCAAACTTTCCAGAAAGAACTGGCACCAATCATACTCAAACTCCTTCAAAACATTGAAGAAAATGGAACACTACCTAACTCGTTTTATGAAGCTAACATCAATCCAATACCAAAACCAGGCAAGGATGCTACAGAAAAGGAAAACTACCGGCCAATCTCACTAATGAATATAGATGCAAAAATCTTCAACAAAATACTTGCAAATCGAATCCAAAGACACATTAAAAAAATCATACACCATGACCAAGTGGGGTTCATTCCAGGCATGCAAGGATGGTACAACATAAGAAAATCAATGTATTACAACACATTAAAAATTCGAAAGGGAAAAATCAAATGATCATCTCAATAGATGCTGAAAAAGCATTTGACAAAATCCAACATCCATTTTTGATAAAAAGACTTCAAAAGGTAGGAATTGAAGGAAACTTCCTCAATATGATAAAGAGCATATATGAAAAACCCACAGCCAGCATAGTACTCAATGGTGAGAGACTGAAAGCCTTCCCTCTAAGATCAAGAACAAGACAAGGATGCCCGCTGTCACCACTGTTATTCAGCAATGTGCTGGAAGTGCTAGCCAGGGCAATCCGGCAAGACAAAGAAATAAAAGGCATCCAAACTGGAAAAGAAGAAGTAAAACTGTCATTGTTTGCAGATGATATGATTTTATATCTGGAAAACCCTGAGAAATCGACGATACAGCTACTAGAGCTAATAAACAAATTTAGCAAAGTAGCGGGATACAAGATTAATGCACATAAGTCAGTAATGTTTCTATATGCTAGAAATGAACAAACTGAAGACACACTCAAGAAAAAGATACCATTTTCCATAGCAACTAAAAAAACAAGTACCTAGGAATAAACTTAACCAAAGATGTAAAAGACCTATACAAAGAAAACTACATAACTCTACTAAAAGAAATAGAAGGGGACCTTAGAAGATGGAAAAATATTCCATGTTCATGGATAGGAAGGCTAAATGTCATTAAGATGTCAATTCTACCCAAACTCATCTACAGATTCAATGCAATCCCAATCAAAATTCCAACAACCTACTTTGCAGACTTGGAAAAGCTAGTTATCAAATTTATTTGGAAAGGGAAGATGCCTCGAATTGCTAAAGACACTCTAAAAAAGAAAAACGAAGTGGGAGGACTTACACTGCCTGACTTTGAAGCTTATTATAAAGCCACAGTTGTCAAAACAGCATGGTACTGGCACAAAGACAGACATATAGATCAATGGAATCGAATTGAGAATTCAGAGATAGACCCTCAGATCTATGGCTGACTGATCTTTGATAAGGCCCCCAGAGTCACTGAACTGACTCATAGTGGTCTTTTCAACAAATGGGGCTGGGAGAGTTGGATATCCATATCCAAAAGAATGAAAGAGGACCCCTACCTCACCCCCTACACAAAAATTAACTCAAAATGGATGAAAGATCTCAATATAAGAGAAATTACCATAAAACTCCTAGAAGATAATGTAGGAAAAGATCTTCAAGACCTTGTATTAGGCGGCCACTTCCTAGACTTTACACCCAAAGCAGGAGCAACAAAAGAAAAAATAGATAAATGGGAAGTCCTCAAGCTTAGAAGTTCCTTCACCTCAAGGGAATTTCTGAAAAAGGTAGAGGCAGCCAACTCAACGGGAAAAAATTTTTTGGAAACCATGTATCTGACAAAAACTGAGATCTTGCATATATAAAGAAATCCTACAACTCAGTGACAATAGTACAGACAGCCCAATTATAAAATGGGCAAAAGATATGAAAAGACAGTTCTCTGAAGAGGAAATACAAATGGCCAAGAAACACATGAAAAAATATTCAGCTTCACTAGCTATTAGAGAGATGAAAATTAAGACCACACTGAGATACCATCTCACACCGATTAGAATGGCTGCCATTAAACAAACAGGAAACTACAAATGCTGGAGGGGATGTGGAGAAATTGGAACTCTTATTCATTGTTGGTGGGACTGTATAATGGTTCAGCCACTCTGGAAGTCAGTCTGGCAGTTCCTTAGAAAACTAGATATAGATTCATTGTATATCTAGTTTTCAATCCAGCGATTGCACTTCTCGGTATATACCCGGAAGATCGGAAAGCCGTGACACGAACAGATATCTGCACGCCAATGTTCATAGCAGCATTATTCACAATTGCCAAGAGAAGGAAACAACCCAAATGTCCTTCAACAGATGAGTGGATAAAGAAACTGTGGCATATACACACAATGGAATACTACACGGCAGTAAGAAGGGACAGTCTCATGAAACATATGACAACATGGATGAACCTTGAAGACATAATGCTGAGCGAAATAAGCCAGGCACAAAAAGAGAAATATTATATGCTACCACTAATGTGAACTTTGAAAAATGTAAAACAAATGGTTTATAATGTCGAATGTAGGGGAACTAGCAATAGAGAGCAATTAGGGAAGGGGAACAGCAATCCAAGAAGAACAGATAAGCTATTTAACGTTCTGGGGATGCCCAGGAATAACTATGGTCTGTTAATTTCTGATGGATATAGTAGGAACAAGTTCACAGAAATGTTGCTATATTAGGTAACTTTCTTGGGGTAAAGTAGGAACATGTTGGAAGTTAAGTAGTTATCTGAGGTTAGTTGTCTTTTTCTTACTCCCTTGTTATGGTCTCTTTGAAATGTTCTTTTATTGTATGTTTTTTTTTTTAATTTTTTTTTCATACAGTTGATTTAAAAAAGAAAAACAAGGAAAAAAATATGTAGGGCCCCTTGAGGAGTCTGTGGAGAATGCAGGGGTATTCGCCTACCCCACCTCGATCGTTGCTAACATGACCACAGACATAGGGGACCGGTGGTTTGATGGGTTGAGCCCTCTACCATAGGTTTTACCCTTGGGAAGATGGTTGCTGCTAAGAGAGGCTAGGCCTCCTTATAACTGTGCCTAAGAGCCTCCTTCCGAATGCCTCTTTGTTGCTCATATGTGGCCCTCTCTCTCTAGCTAAGCGAACTTGAAAGGTGAAATCACTGTCGTCCCCCCTACGTGGGATCAGACACCCAGGGGAGTGGATCTACCTGGCAACGTGGAATATGACTCCCGGAGAGGAATGCAGTCCTGGCATGTGGGACGGAGAACATCTTCTTGACCAAAAGGGGGATGTGAAAGGAAATGAAATAAGCTTCAGTAGCAGAGAGATTCCAAAAGGAGCCAAGAGGTCACTATGGTGGGCACTCTTACGCATAATTTAGACAACCCTTTTTACGTTCTAAAGAATTGGGGTAGCTGGTGGTGGATACCTGAAACTATCAAACTACAACCCAGAACCCATGAATCTCGAAGACAATTGTGTAAAAATGTAGCTTATGAGGGGTGACAATGAGATTGGGAAAGCTATAAGGACCACACTCCACTTTGTCTAGTTTGTGGATGGATGAGTAGAAAAATAGGAGGAGGAAACAGACAAAGGTACCCAGTGTTCTTTTTTACTTCAATTGCTCTTTTTCACTTTAATTATTATTCTTGCTATTTTTGTGTGTGTGCTAATGAAGCTGTCAGGGATTGATTTAGGTGATGAATGTACCACTATGTAATGGTACTGTGAACAACAGAACGTATGATTTTTTTTGTATGACTGCGTGGTATGTGAATATATCTCAATAAAATGAAGATTAAAAAAAAAAACTACAATCCAGAACCCTTGAATCTAGTAGACTATTGTATAGGAATGTAGCTTATGAGGGGTGACAATGGGATTGGGAAAGCCATAAGGACCACACTCCACTTTGTCTAGTTTATGGATGGATGAGTAGAAAAATAGGGGAAGGAAACAAACAGACAAAGGTACCCAGTGTTCTTTTTTACTTCAATTGCTCTTTTTCACTCTAATTATTATTCTTGTTATTTTTGTGTGTGTGCTAATGAAGGTGTCAGGGATTGATTTGGGTGATGAATGTACCACTATGTAATGGTACTGTGAACAATCGAAAGTACGATTTGTTTTGTATGACTGTGTGGTATGTGAATATATCTCAATAAAATGAAGATTAAAAAAAAAACTACAATCCAGAACCCTTGAATCTAGTAGACTATTGTATAAGAATGTAGCTTATGAGGGATGACAATGTGATTGGGAAAGCCATGTGGATCACACCCCCCTTTGTCCAGTGTGTGGATGGATGAGTAGAAAAACAGGGGCAAAAAAAAAAAGGCATCCAGTGTTCTTTTTTACTTTAACTGTTCTTTTTCACTTTAAGTTTTATTCTTATTACTTGTTTGTGTGTGGTAATGAAAATGTTCAAAAATTAATTTTGGTGATGAACACACAACTATATAATGGTACTATGAAGTGATTGTACGCTTTGTATGACTGCATGGTATGTGAATATATCTCAATAAATTTGAATTTAAAAAAAAAAGAAAATATACTAAAATGTTAAGGACAGAATCTAAGTGTTGGATATACAGGTGTTCACTATTGCTTCAACTTTTCCCTGCATATATGAAAAGTTTCATAATAAAATGTTAGGAAAATAATAAAGGCTGGTCAGGGAGGAAGTGAGGAAAGTGTAACAGAGTGGAAAAGGCCCAGTGCAGTGAGACCTACGTTGTGACAATGGGACTGTCTGGTACAGGAAGGCAGATGGACAGTTGCCAATGTGTGCCATTTTCCAGAAACCTTGCTTAGGGTACAAACACACAGGATATTGCCCCTCCTGCCCTCTGGGATCTGATGTGGTATGGGGCCTCTTTCTCATGACTCTTGCATGACAGCTAACCGCACTCCTGCTTTGGGAAGATGGTCAGCATCTTGGCTAAATTCAGTCACCATGGCTTCTGTGGTCCAAGCTAATCCTTCCTGTTTTTCTCCTTGTCTTTCTCCCTGGTGGCCTATAGAGTTGGGGTTGGCCCAGATCAAGACCCACCACCCAGTAACGACAGCTTTCAAGTCTTACAAGGGTAAGTCACAAGAGATGCTTCTTACTAGGGAAGACATTATTAAAAGCAGCTAAAATTTATTGAGCATTTATTACATGCCAGGCACTTCACATGGATTCCCTTATGATCTTCAAAACAGCCTTATTCGGTAGGTACTGTTGTCACCATTACACAGATTAGAAACTGAAGTTTGAAGGTTTGAGTCATTTGAGGTCAGAGAATTAGAAAGTGATGGGGACTGAATTTGATCCCAGAGTGTGTGTTCTTAAACAACATATCAAGGGAATGGGCTGGCCAGGAGTGTTTAAGCCAAGTCCCTGCCTCTCAAGAATGGATATATTGGTGGTTTGCTCACTGTAACTGGTTCTGAGTCTATCAGTGGTACCCTGGAAGTGGGTAGGAGAGGGATATTATTTGACTGTCCAGTCCATGAAATCTGAGGAACTAAAGAGAGACATTGGATGTTTGCAGGCATGGGGGCTGGGATCCTCAATAGCTCTTGAGTTCCCCTCCAGCCCAGAAATGGCAGAGCAGCAGCAGCCTTCACCTCCTTTGGGCTGGAGGTCACAGCAATGCTAACAATTAAGATTTGGGCAGGGTGATGGTGGCAGTCAGAGCCTGGTGTGGAGTGCTGGGAATGGAGGTTGTAGAGACAGTGAATGGCAGGCACCTATGGCAGCATCTGGGATGGGCCCACTGAGGCCTCTGCTAGTGTGAGAGCAGAGAAAAGTTCCTGCTGCTGCAGAGAGAATCATGATGGAGACCACGTTGGGCAGAGGAGGGTGCTGGCCCTTGGTTTTGCCGTCTCCTCCAGTTAGTATTGCTGCATAACAAAGTGCCCCAAATGTAGGGGAGTAAAACAGCAATCGTTTTATTATATTCAGGAGTCTCTGGGTCAGGAATTTGGAAAGGGCATAGTAAGGACAGTTTGCCTCTTCTCCATAAAGTCTGGGGCCTCAGGTGGGAAAAGTCCAAGGCTGGGGGTAATTTGATGTCTGGGAGCTAGAATCATCCAAAGGCTTATTCCCTCCTATGCTTGGGGCCTGGCCTGGAAGGACTCAAAGGCTAGAACTGCCAACTAGAATGCCTCTACATGGCTCCTCCATGTGGTTCAGCACAGTGGGGAGCTCAGATGGGAGGAGTGAGAGATGACCTAGTGCAGCCCGTACCTTTACTGACCACACATGTACATTGTCTGTGAAACCATGTAGAGTTTATTTTTCTCCCAGTCAGCTTTGAACCACAATTCTGGTTGCACTTAATCCTAAATCCAGTCTGCATATTTCAGATTCCCTAGGACTTACCAAATCAAGTTTAACAAGTCTCCCAAAACGTGATGCTGTGCAGGACCCAGGGCATGCTGCTCTAGCGTTTTCTGATTTCTTTCTCTTTGAGGGAGTTCCCAGCCTGATAAGGCATTCATGGGATTCATGTCCCTTCTAGGTCTTAACTTCAAGGACAGAAAGCCAGAGTCTCTGAAAGTTTGGGACATTTTGGAAAGATTTTTCAATGAGCTTAATTGGCGATTTGGTGTCTACTTGAATGGTGCTCCAAAAGACATTTGCCAATTGGAAACATATGGTTTCAGTGACAAGTTGTTTTTTGGAAATCTGCTGTCTACCTCTAGTTTTGATTAAGGACTTTAGAAAACAGGGGTTCAGGAATTGGGCATTTGGAAGCTAATTTAGACCAACAGTTTCGGAAATCTTGAAACTCACCCTGAGAAAATCTGGGTGAAAAGTGTGATGGATGTCTTTATTTAATTGAAAGGAAAACAATGACTCTGCTAGGACATGGCTGCCTTATTCCAAACCATCCTCCACCGAACTGTGGTGAGTCAAGATTAATTTTGTAAGCAACGTAGGCGAGTACCAGTGGGGTAACCCAGGTTTGGAGCGAAACTGTCTTGACAGTTCCAGACTAGTGAAAACATCCCTGGTTTTGCCATCTTCTCCAGTTAGTTTTGCTGCATAACAAAGTGCCCCAAATGTAGGAATAAATAAATGCTTTGAATGGTTTCATGTAGCTGAACTTTACTATATACCATAAAGACTGCACCCTGGAAAAACTGGGCTTGTAATTAGGCTTAGTAACAAGTATGCTGTCACTTTTCCATGGAGATGTTTGAGAAAGCAGCGGGTCCAGAATGCTATGGGTTCTGGCATGTCCATGCAGTGACAGCTGAAACAGGGCCCATCCTCTTAGGTGGAATGAGCCTCTGAAACTTCTCTGAATGGGCCTGAAGGAATAGACTGAGTGTTGCTGGTGGCTCACAGAAGCCTGTTTGGGTAGAGAGCACTGTGCTTGTTTGGCATTGGGTGTGGGGATGGCAGTGACTTCTATCATACTCCTAGTGGGGCCCTATTTGCCAGCCCTAGCTGGGAGCTGTGTCACAGCTTCCCCTTAACCCCCTTCCTTTCAAGCTTCAGACACAGTCATTCAGAAGGGTCCTCAAAGTCAGTTCCACTGGCTTTTCGAAAGTCTTTCAAGATTGCCATCTGACTGGAAAAAAAAGGCAAACTACGAGATTGTTTCCCCAGGAGACCCTGTTAGAAATGACTCATGCCCTATGCAGAAAGGGCCTTATTTCTTTAAATCCTCCTGACCCTAGTGTTCTTGTTCCACTGAGCTGCTAATGGCCAGGCTGGGGGCAGTCAATGGTCACAAGAAACAGTGCAACAGAAAAATAAATGGGCTTCTCGTTTTTGGGTGAAACCCTGGGTTCTTGCAGTTTCCCTTGAAATGGATCCAGGTCACACGCTCAGTGATGTCATGAAACTGAAATCAGAGGTGGTGAGAAAGGCCAGATGTTCCTTCCCTGTTAGAAAAGAAAGGGCAGTTCTCTTTCCCTCATTTCTAAATGATCTTCCTAAAAACAAACAGCTGATATTTGAAGGGACAGCATTTCTGATAACAAGCACGATTTCCCTCACTAGTTCTAGAAGCCTGAAGTTATAAACAGTCGTGGCTCCAGAATTACAGAATATTAGCTCATTTGGGAGATGAAAATGAGCTGCTGGCTAGAAGTTTTGGCTTTATGTGAGGAAAGCATAAGAATATTATGGACAGACTTCAGCTTCCTGTCCCTGGCAAGTTTGACTCATTAGAACGAAACAAAACAAAACTCAGTTGCTTTGTTTTTCTGGAGCTCTTGGTGACTTTGCAACCAAAACAAAAACAAGCCCAGCTGGAGGCACGCTCCCTCCTGTTAAAGCCGGATGGTTCATGCCAGACACAGATGAGATTTATGTTGTCCAGATATGCAGACACATCATTCACTTCCTTCCCTGAGTTTACAGAAGAGCACTCGTGGACGAGGCCGCCTTTGGCACACCAGAAATCTGAATTTATCCAGGATTTTTCATATCAGCAGGCAGACCTCATGTTCTCGATTTGGGACAAAGTCACAAGCAGGTTATTAATGGAATATGGAGGACAGGAAACCCTTCTGTGTGTGTGTGTGGAGAGAAAACTAGAAAATCAGTTGTTTATAGTTGCACTGACTGACGTATGATTTTTTGGGCAAGTTGGATTTGCTGCTGTTCCTGGGTGCTCCACCAGTTTCCCTCCAGGCTGAAATCTGATACCCAGTCTCCTTAAATCTTCAAATTCAGTTACTGAGGCACGTTTCCTCAAATTACTGCCTCCTGACCCCACCAAGCTCTTTCTTTTTGTTCTTCCTAGTGCCCCCGCTGGCCCCTCCCTGATTTCCCTTTCTGCTCCTTTTTTTTCCCTAGAAGCTGGGAATTAAAATTAGTGTATTCACTCATTTGACAAATATGTATTGAGCACCTATTATGTTGCAGACATTATTTTAGGCTCTGGGGATACATGTATAAACAAGGCAGAGGTACTTCCATCCTTAAGGGCTTGGTGAAAACGTGATGAAGGGGCCGGGTGGAGAGCTGAGATGGCAGAGGCAAGACCAAGGAGTGGAGACCAGCTGCAAAGGCCTTACCTAGGATCTTGGTAGAAATGCAGAATCTCATACCCTGCCTAGATCTGCTGAATTGGAGTCTGCATTTTAACAAGATCCCCAGGGGACTTGTGTGCACATGACAGCTTGAGAATGGGCTAGGCCATGTGGAGCTCTGGGAAGAGCATTAAGCAGGGAGGGAAATGATCAATGTATCACTGTCAGAGACCAGATTCCCTGTTTCTAAACCCTGTTATTACCCCTGACTGAGAAATCTCGGGCCTCACTGTCCTGATGACATGAAAAAGAGCCCAAATCTGATTCCATCATTTATTTACTCTTCTGTGCAGTATTAGATTCCTGTTGCTGCTATAACAATTTATCAAACTCAGTGGCTTAAAACAACACATTCATTGTATTCCATTTTTGGAGGTCAGAAAGAAGTCTGGTGGGCTGTGCTGCTTTCTCCATTTTAAGCCTCTCCAGATCAAGATCGAGGCATCATCTGGGCTCTGGGCAAAGACTCCAATTTCAGGCTCATTCAAATTGTTGGCAGAATTCAGTTTCATGAATTCATGTTGGCAGAATTCAGTAGGACTTATGTGCCTGTTTCCTTGCTAAGGTTATCAGCTAGAGGTCCCTCTCAGCTCCTAGGGGCTACCGCATTTTCTGCCTCGTGGCTTCCTGACACTTCAGAGCTAGCAACAGCTCTAGTCCCTCTCAGGCTTTGAATCTCTCCTGCCTCTTCCTCCTTCTACTTCTTAAGGGGCCATGTGATTAGATTGGTTCCCACCTGGATATCCTTAATTCTATTTACAAAGCCCCTTTGTCAGGTGAGGTGACATAGTCCCTGGTTCCAAGGGTTAGGATGTGGACATCTTTAGGGATCATTATTTTGCTCACCACATGCTCCATCCCTGGAAAAAAAAAGTTCCTCTCATTATTATAAGCCTTGAAAGTAACGATCTTAACTTAAAAAAATATATGTATATATATAATATTTTAACATTATATAAGAATGGAATGAAATCTGACTCTACTCAGTAATCATTATTCATTAATTCTAGATAAATTGTTTCAAAATTAGGACCTTCTGCCACTCCTTACTTCTTTAATCTGCTTTATTTTTCTTGATCACATTTGTTAGTATGTATGTATTTGTCTCCCCTACATGATAGTGTCCTCCTAAAGGGGCAGGTACTGAGTGTCATTCCTCTTTGTGTTTTTAGCACCCAGCATGCAATGGGTGGCACATAATTAGGAGCTTAATGAATGCAGAAGAAATAGACACTCATTGTTATATGCCCAGAAAATGGTAATAAGCAGAGTTGGTGGTATTTGGTTCCTTGAAGGGGTCTCTCTATTAATAACATCAGTAAAAAGTTTTAAAATCCCTCATATAGAAAGTCCCACAAGATAGCCAAATGGCATTAATAGAACAGGTTTTTTTTTTCCATGAATACATGCTTGGAATCACATCTCCAGTCTTTGGAAATTGAACTGAATTTATAACATGAGCTCAATTATAAATTGAACTGAATTTACAAATTGAATTTATAACATGTGCCAGGTGGGCACTGCTAAATATTTTTAAAATGTCTTATTTAAACAGCACAAACAAGTCACATGGCTAGTAATAACAATAGTCAGTATTTGTTGAGTGTTTACCACATATCAGACACTGTTAATGTAAAAATTCATTTAAGCCTCATGATGTCCCTATGAGATAGGTCATTATTAATATGTCCATTTCACAGATGTGAAAACCAAAGCAAAAAAAGGGTGGGTGACTGGCCCAGAGTTACATGGTGGGGAAATGGCACAATCAGGAGTAGAGCTAAGGCTTAAACCCAGGTAGTGTGTTGAGCGAGCCTGTGATGGTCTCACCTGTATATCTCAGAATGCTCTGTTGCTCCTGAAACATTTCTCAGAGAAGCCAACCTATGGTGAATAGGGGTTTGCCAGGTAGATATTATAGAAGGTGAGAGGAAGAAATGGTGTTCCAGGCTCTTGAAGTAGCCCGAGCTTAAGACATGGGAATGTAAAACCTTATGGTTGATATATAGGATTTGAGGAGGGGTGTGGTAATAGAGCAAGTCCCCACTTTTTCTATGAGTAGCACATGAATGGAGATCCAAGTAGGTCTCCAAGTACAGGCTTGGTAGGAGGCCCTACCTATGGTAGGATCAGCCTACACCCATACTGACCTCTGCTCAGCCCTGTCCCGCAGAAAGGGCTCTCTTGGCTCGTCCATGATAGCAACCCAAATCGTGTTGTAAAGCAGGAGTTGATTGTCTTCTTCTGGGTCAGCTTAAAAACTTAGTTCTATTCCACAGAACACCCCCAGATTTCCTGAAAGCCAGCATGTACAGATTCATCTACGTTCTTCCTGTACCTCTTCACACTTTTGGCACTCTCTTGGAATAAAAAGTTGCTTAACACCCCTTTTACAAAGCTGCACTTTTTATTTGTCCTAAATTTACCTCTCATAAGCTTTTCAGGGTTGTCTCTTACTTTCTTACATTTCAGGATTTGCTGTGGAATCAGAGGTCACTTTACCTATTTTGTACACTGGAGGCATGTCTTTTTATAGCCTGAGAAGACCTTTTGTTAGTTTGCCTTCAAGTAGAAGGCCTTCTCTTGTTTTAATCATTTGAATTGTGTCTTTTGGTGCTTATATAAATCTCTTGTAGCTTCCTTGAGATGAGAAGGCAGTAACTTAAGTATTCCAGGTGATGATAATGTGTTGTGGCTTTGCATAGGGTAAGATGACACAGTAGGGATTTGTTGTTTAATTGTTTCAGAGGAGGAGCAGATGAAACTGACTTTGAGGGACTTGTTTTGTGTTTGATGGTTTATAGTATCCTTCCTGATGATTTTTATCATTTTGTTAGTTTTTTCTTTAGTAAGATTCTATAGACACTTATAGAACTGAGAGCTTAGAGCCTATTGTTTTTTCTATTAGAAAAGAAACATCTTATTAAAACACTTAAAATTTTCTAAACGCACAAAGTAATTCATGATTTTAGCATTCTTTTTCCATATTCTAACATTCACTTTGAGATTATAAATTAAGAAATGCAAACATAATATGATATAATAGCATGACTTTTAGGAAGGTATCTTTTACAAATATTAATATTAGTCTTTTAATATGTGTGTGCAAACATATTCAAGGAAATAACATATAACATAAATTTAGAAACATACTGAGTAGTTAAAATAAATTATGGTATGTTGTTCCTGTGTGGAATGAAATACAGTCTATTCAAAAGAATGAGGTGAGGAATAAATATGTTCTGATGTGGAAGTTGAGCAGGATGTATTCTTTTTTTAATGCAATTTTGTTGAGATATATTCACACACCATATAATCCACCCAAAGTATACAATCAGTGGCTCACAGTATCATCATATAATTGTGCATTCATCACCACAATCAATTTTAGAACATTTTCATTACTCCAAAAAATAGAAACAGAAGACCCAAAATATTCCATACCCCTTCTCCCCCCTATTATTTATTTACCTATTTTTCTTTATTTTATTACTTATCTGTCCATACACTGGATAAAAGGAGTGTGTGCTGGTTTGGATGTATTATGTCCCCCTAAATGCCATGTTCTTTGATGCAATATTGGGGGGCAGACATATTGGTGTTGATTAGGTTGGAATCCTTAGATTGACTGTTTCCTTGGAGATGTGACTCAGTCAACTGTGGGTGAGACATTTGATTGGATAATTTCCCTAGAGGTGTTACCCTACCTATTCAGGGTGGGTCTGAATTTAATCACTGGTGCCATATAAAAGAGCTGACGAACAGAAGGAACTCTGAACAGCTGAGTGTGACATTTTAGAGCTGCAGCTTAGAGATACATTTTGAAGATGGCAGTTGAAAGTTGACACTGACATTTTGGAAAATGCCATTTGGAAACGCAACCTGGGAGCAAGCAGATGCCAGCCATGTGCCTTCCCAGCTAGGTTTTCCGGATGCCAATGGCCTTTCTCCAGTGAAGGGACCTTATTAATGCCTTACCTTGGACACTTTATGGCCTTAAGACTGTAACTTTGTAACCAAATAACCTCCTTTATAAAAGCCAATCCATTTCTGGTATTTTTGCATTACGGCAGCATTAGCAAACTGGAACAGAGTGTGAGCCACAAGGTGTTCACAATCATATGGTCACATGATAAAAGCTATATGATTATACAGTCATCGTCAACAGTCAAGTCCACTGGATTACAGTGCAACAATTTCAGATATTTCCTTCTAGCTATTCTAATACACTAGAAGCTAAAAAGGAATATCTATATAATGCATAAGAATAACCTCCAGAATGACCTCTTAACTCTATTTGAAATCTCTCAGCCACTGAAACTTTATTCCTATTTTTTTTAAAGTTTCGTTTTTCCATAAAGATATTTGTATATCGGAAAGGTCATGTACCACATTTCTACCCAGTCTTGTGGCATTTTGAAATATTCTTAGAATTGTCTTTGGGTGATTCCCCTAAGGAATGATTGTTACCTGCAGATGGAGACATTTCTGTGTCCTCCTTCTTCCACACAGTTTGTAAAAATGTAAAATAAAATTGGTTTCTGGGGTCTCTGTTAATTTTTCCCTTTCCACAGAAGGGCTCACTAAGCTATTTCCATATCTGTAACTAAACATTCCTCAAATACCATGGGGACTCAGTTTTTAAAAATAATCTTTGCTGGTGGAAACTTTAGGAAGTTAAATAAATTGCCTGCTATTTTCCCTCCGTCTACTTGTAACCATATGCTTATCCTCTCAAAGATCTCTGATTAATCCTTTCTCCCAACCATCTGGTCTGCAGTGTCACTATTAGAGTAAGAAATTTACATCCATTGTGATTTAGAACTACTTGTAGTTTTGGTTCAACTTTTATTTAGTTATTATCGATTGTCCTTTCCAAGTTGCCTCTCTATAATATTAAAGATGATGGAAAAAATGACTGTTTCACAAGCTGTACTTTCATCCAGCAACATAAAATCCCACTAGTGCTCTTAAATTGCTGCAGTCAATCCAATTTTTATATTAATTTTGTTGCTTATAATACTTGTGCTAAACAGATTTCCTAAACCTCAAATGAATATTTGGTTTTGCAGAATATTTTGGAAATTAAATGCTGGGGATATTTGAGTTAGAAAGACATGAGAAGAGTAAAAGGGAACTTGCTACTTGAGGGCAAATAAAATAACTGAATTGTTCGTTCTGGCTCTGTTTCCCTCACCCACTGACCCCACCTTCCTAAAGCTGATAGGAAAGTAAGTTGCTGCACCACCGTAGAACACAAATAATGTAGATGTTTGGGAAAGAACCTCAGAGTATTCTTGTCCAACTTGTCAGGAAACTACAAAAAAGCCTGGTTTTTCCAGGCCATCTTCTGTGGGCCTAGAAAGTTGTTTTTACAGAAGGTTTCTTTAATATTCTGTGTAAATCAATTTTAACCAGTTAGGATTTAGACTATTTTAGGATAATTAATCTGCTGAAAGATACTTTGAGTGAAATTATGATAAGAATGTCACAAGAAATTTTATGGTTTTACCGTACTGAGTCAGTATACCCACAGGCATGCCCAAACCTTGATACTTTGGGGATTGATTTGCCTACCTTTAGGGTTTATTCAATTTCTGCTGAAATATTCACTCCCAGTGTGTCTTTGAAACTGGTGATACAGGATATTTGATTATGATCTCTAAATATATAAAAGTTAAGGTTACAAAAGAAGCTTTTCCCCTTTCTTTAAGGTCCCTTTTCTGCAAATAAGCGTTTGTCCTCTTGTTTGTTCCTAGGATGGTCCAGACTCTGCCAGAGGAAACCGGACAAAGCAGGAGAGTGCATGGATATTTAGGCTATGGTATAGCTTTGACCACAAGTATCCTTTTAAGAGGCATTCCTGCATTTGTGAAATATTGATGATGAAACTTCCTTGCTGAGCTGTCACTGAATGACTTCTGATAAGTAAGGGAGGATGTGTGTTTGGTACAGGTGTAGTCAGTCCTCTCTTGGGACACGTGCAGTGATCATCCGACTACAGGTAGTTCTGTTGAGCATCTCTCTGGCCAAGAGGACTGTTTGCATATCATTAAAGTAGCAAATCCACAGCCTGGTAGGCTCATGTGGCTCTTCAGAGCTTTCCGTACAGGGAAAATATGCTTTTGTAAGTGAATTAGTTAAAATTACACAATGAACCATATTGTGGTCAGGAATGGAAGTAGAGCTTGGGCAGTTAATCCATGTGGGGAGAATAATTTCTGCTGCTTGGACTCAGCCAGATCTGATCTATGACTAGTATGATCTGATCCTGGCGTAACTGGGCCATAGGCAGGGCAAACCTTGTTCTAGTAGATTCAGCTGGTCCCAGGTGAAAATTGAAAAACAACAAGTTAAACCTTTCTGATTGCTTAATCTGACACAGCAATCAAATGGGAAGGTAGCTTATTATATATGGTCACTGGAGACTTTGAAAATGTTTAAAAGATTTTTATTGAAGTATAGAATGCAGAAAAGTATACAAATCATAAGTGTGCAGTGAATACTCAGTGACTAAGCACACCTGTTTAACACCAAACAGGTAGAGAAACACAAAATTGCCAGCTCTCCTCAGGTCATAGCTCCACTGCTACCCCTCTCCCCTCTCTGAATGTAACTGCTCTCCTGAATTCTAACAACACATAAATTTTACCTGTTTTTGGACTCTGTAAATGGAATTATACCATATATATATTTTAGTGGCTGGCTTATTTGGCTTGACATCATTTGTGTGATGCATCTATATTGTGTGTAGCTCCAGTTCATTTGATCTCATTGCTGTATAGTATTTCATTGTATGAATATACTACAGCTTACATATTCTATTGTTGATGAACATAGGTTGTTTCCATTTTGGAGCTATTATCAAAAATAATGCTGTGAACATTCTTGTACATGTCTTTTGGAACACATATACACACATTTTTTTTTGTCATTAGGAAAATACCCAGGAGTGAAATTGTGGGTCACAGGACATGCGTAGATCCAACTTCCGAAGTTAAGGACAAACAGTTTTCCAAAATCCAGTGTATGAGAGTTCCCGTTGTTCCACAGTCTTCACCAATATTAGTGTTGTCAGTCTTTTTAACTTTAGCCATGCTAGTGGGTTTGTAGTGATATCATATTGTGGTTTTAATTTGCATTTCTATGAAGTAGTAAGGTTGAATGCCTTATTGGCCATTTGGTATATTCTTTTATGAAATTCCCTTTTAAGTCTCTTGCCCATTTTTTTCTATTGGGTCGTCTGCCTTTTTTCTTACTGATTTGTAAGAGTTCTTTATATATTCTGGATATGAGTCTTTTGCTGAGTATATGTGTTGAAAATATCTTCTCCCACTTTGTGGCTTGCCTTTTTTACTTTTTAAATAATATTGTTTGATTAACAAAAGGCCTTAATTCAATGTATTGATTTTTACCCTTCAGGTTAGTGCTTTTTGTGTCCTGTTTAAGAAATTTTTGCCTACCTCAAAGTCATGAAGCCAATTTCCTACGTTATCTTCTAGAATCTTTATTGTTTTACTTTCACATTTAGATATACAATCCACTTGGAATTGATCTTTCCATATGAATATCCAGTTGACCCAGCCCTGTTTATTGAAAAACACCATGCTTTCCCACCCCACTGCTCTGAAGTGCTACCTTTGTCATAAATTAGATGTCCACATATATAGATAGATCCATCTGCTTCATTTTCTATTTTGATCCATTGATTGATTTGTCTGTTCTTAGACCAGTATCACTCCATCTTATTTATTGTAGCTTGTTAATAAATTTTAGTGTCCAGCAGATCAAGTTCTTCCACTTTGAAGAACTTTATTTTTCTTCTTCAAGATTTCTTTGGCTTTTTTTGGTAGCCCTTTCCATTTCCATATAAAAAACCTCCTGGGATGTTGATTGAGATTGCAGTGAAACTATAGATTAAATTGACATCTTTACCATATTGAGTCTTCCAATCCACTGCTTTTGTTTGTCTGTTTGTTTTATCAGTTTTTGAGAGAGGTATGTTAAAATCTCCTACTACAATTAAAGGCTTATCTATTCCTCCTTTTAATCCTGTCAACTTTGACTTTATATAATTTGAGACTATGTTACTAGGTACATACACATTTAGAATGTTTTTTATCTTTCTTGTGAATTTGAATCTTTTATCATTCTGAAATGTCCCTCTTTATCTCTAATCAAATATTAATATAGCTACACTTGCTTTCTGAGGTTGGTGCTGCATTGCATATATTTTTCCATCCTTTTACTTTCAACATATCTGTATCTTTATATTTAAAGTGTTGCTCTTAAAAGCCACTTCTGATTGGGTTTAGTGTATTATCCAGTCTGAAAATCATTGTCTTTAATTTGGAGGATTTAATCCATTTCATTCAATTATTGATATATTATTTGTTTTCTATTTGTGCTATACATTCTGTATTATTTCTTGCCATTTATATGTTGAAGTTACTAAGTCATTTGTTTTATAGATTATCTCACATTTTGAATTTGATTGATTATATCCTCCATGATGGTGTTTACCGTATTCTCCTCTCCCTTGTGTTTCTGGTACAATGATAGAAGTAGAGCAGGAATTGGCAAACTTTCTATCACAGCTACTCAACTCTGCCACTGTAGCATGAAAGCAGCCATACACAGTATGTAAAACAGACATGCATGGCTAGTATTCTACTACAATTTTATTTACAGCAGGCAGCCAGATTTGACTCAAGATCTGAAGATTGCCAACCCTTATCTGGAGGATTAATCAAATTTGGGTTTGATGTTTTGTCAAGAATTCTCCATAGGAAATATTCTACGTTTCCTATTGTATCACATGAGAAGAGGCAGAATGTCTTGTCTTTCTTTTGTTTGTGTGTGTGATGTTAAGATTAATCAGTGACTTCATGTATTGTCAGTACCATCCATCCATTATAAAGTGTTCCAACTGGATAAAGTATAGTTATTTTTAAAGTTTGTGTCAGATAACTCCATATCTGAAACTTCTTTATTGTTAATCTTGGCTTCTGGTCATGTTATTTTTCTCCTTATAGGGCTGCTTTTTTGCTCGTGTGTTTGTTTTTTTTATCATATACCATATGTTTGCTTTACCATATACCATAACTTACACATAATAGTTTGAGTTCTTGATAATCATTGCCTAGAATATTTTTCATTCAGGGTTGCAAAATGTTGATGTTCCAATCTTATTTCTTTTGCATTTATGAGAAAAAGTTATTCTCTAAAGAAGAACTTTCCCTTATAAGCTGTGTGGTTATCCCAAAACACATTTTCCCTTTGATTTGTGAAGGATATTTCTAGTGGTTATTGATTTTTTTTGTTGGCAATTATTTTCTTTCAGCACTTTGAAGACATCATTCCACTGTCTCATACCTTCCATCGTTTCTGTTGAAAAGACAGCTATTAATCTTATTATTGTTGTTCCCTTTTTTTGGTATAGATCTTTTTTTTCCCATACTGCCTTTCATTTTCTTAACTTTCTTCTGTGATGTCTGTAGGTGTGATTTTCTTTGTGTTTATCCTGCTTGGGTTTTTTTTTTATGCTTCTTAAATCTGTGACTTGATGTCTTTCATCAGTTTGGAAAAATTCTCAGCTATTGTTTCTTCAGTGTTTTTTCTAATCCATTCTCTCTCTCCTTTCCTTTTGAAACGCCAATTAATTGTACATTAGACTGCTTTACCATATACCATAAACCTTACATTCCTTTTTTTCCACCTTCTGCATCTTCGTGCTTTAGCCTAAATATTCATCCCCATATTCCAGGTCTCTAATTTTCTTTTCGCTTGTGTCTAATCTGGTACTAAACTTGTACACTGAATTTTTTTCCTTAAAATTATTAAGTATAGTTATCTTTAAAGTTTGTGTCATATAACTCCATATCTGAAACTTCTTTATTGTTAATCTTGGCTTCTGGTCATGTTACTTGTCTCCTTATAGGGCTGCTTTTTTGCTCGTGTGTGAGTTTTTTTACTGAGTGACAGTCATAGGCTAAAAAAAAAGTAAAGATAATCTGAGATGCTCTGGGTGAGGTTATCATCCTCCAGAGATGATTTAACTTTACATCTTCCCAATAGCTAGGCTAGGAGCATTAGCAGTTCCAGATGACCTTAATCCAAGCAGGAATAAAGGAGATTTGAAGCTGGGCTTTGGTTCCTGTTAGAGTCTGTGTTTTCCATTTCCCTTTTTTCTGTGGTTTCAGTTGAAAGCCTGGGGTGCTTATCTTTTTCTCCTTGGTAGGCCCAGGACTCCAGTTTTTGTCAGAGTCTGTGTGAGTCTTCCAGATGCTCTGTCAGCTTCTCAGGTACCTTTAAGGAAAATATGGTTTACCAAATGCTGGGCTCACCTTCTGAGCTCCCAGGTTCTAGTCCTCTTTGCTGCACTTGGTAGCTTTCTGATGATATCAAACAGAAGGTTTGCTTTATTTTTATGTTTTATTTTTATTTGTTATTTTATTTTGTCAAATTTTCTAGTTGTTCACAGTGGAAAGGTCAATTTAAATTACCTTGCTCACCTATTAATTGAAATAGAACCCTGTGCCAGTTTGGATGTATTATGTCCCCCAAAATGCCATTATCTTTGATGCAGTCTTGTGGAGGCAGATGTATTAGTGTTGATTAAGTTGGAAACTTTGGATTAGGTTGTTTCCATGGAGATGTGACCCACCCAACTCTAGGTGATGGCTCTGATTAGATAATTTCTATGAAGTCTGGCCCCTGCCCATTCAGCATGGCCTTGATTAGTTTACTAGAGCACTCTATAAGCTCAGACAGAAGGAGCAAGCTTGCTACAGCCAAGAGGGACACTTTGAAGAATGCACAGGAGCTGACAGAGTAGCTGCAGCTGAGAGACACATTTTGAAGATGGCTTTGGAAGCTGACACTGACATTTTGGAGAACGCCATTTTGAAACACAAACTGTGAGCAAGCAGACGCCAGCCACATGCCTTCCAGGCTAACAGAGGTTTTCCAGATGCCATTGGCCATCCTCCAGTGAAGGTACCAGATTGTTGATGCCCTACTTCAGACACTTTATGGCCTTAAGACTGTAACTTTGTAACCAAATAAACCTCCTTTATAAAAGCCAATCCATTTCTGGTATTTTGCAAAACGGCAGCATTAGCAAACCAGAACAAACTCCCAGGAATTTTTTTTTCAGCCATTTGAACTTTTTCTCTTTTGTAATTTGGAATGCATGTCTGCTTACTGGACTTGGTAAAGAATGTAGAAAATATTGGAGAGAGTCCACAGGAGGGTGACAAAATGCTAAAGTGTTAAAACATTGATTCTTTGATGAGTAACAATAGCGATCTGTAAAGGCCCCTCTGAATTAAAATTTTTTGGAGATTTGGGATTTCCATTTTTTTATTTGGAGAAGAGAAACCAATAGGAATGTAAATCAGCACAACAAGTCTAAAGAATTAGATTAGAAAGCTGCCTGTGATTCACTTGACAACTCCACATAGGTTCAAACAAGAAAAAGCTGGTTTTTTGCTGTATTAGAAGAGAGTTCAGCTGTACATGAGTGACCCTCACAGTCTGGCAGGAGGAAGTGTGGTACCTCCTTCCCTGAAGAAGCCTTAAAATTGGATAGATGGGCTTCCAGTTTAAGATGAGAGGCTCAGCACACTACTTTCTCTTCACAAGTCTCATTGAAATTATGGAAGAGATAGTTTTGACTATGTGGAAGACCAAAGGTAGAGGCAATGGTAGTAGAGATCATTATAGCCGAAGACAAAAGTGAGTCTTGAGCCATGTTGATCAGGTGATTTATTGAAGAACATCATTAGGAACAGTTGCAACAGGTGCTTCCTGTGTAACTAGATGATCCGTTTATTTTCTCAGTCCATAGCCCTCTAAACAGAATAGAGACACTGTCTGGGGAGGGCTGGTAGAAAAACAGATCTTGAGGGCACCAAAGATTTTTCTCCCCAGAGTATCCCCACTACTTTGGCCATGGTAGGAGTGTCCCCAACCTGTCTGATGAACTGAGGAATTGACTGAAGGAGTGGGGGTGACAAAAATAAACAATTCCATGTATTTCTTTTTAATTTCTCTAATAAAATCCTTAGAATTAAAAGGCTCTCCCAGTCATAATACAAGAACAGGTCACTGGGTTTTTTAGATGAACAAAATATTTAATGGATTGTTTAATAACTTGAACATGGCTGAAGACCAAATTATTGATCTGAAATAAAAGTTGAGATAAAAATCTCCAAGAATTAGAGCAAAAAGTCAGAAATGTGTAAAAGAGGAGTTTCAAGATGTGGAGGGTAGACTCAGGATGGTCCAAAATTGTTTAAAAAGATTTGAAAAAAAGATAGAGACTGGAGAAAAAGTACTAAAGAAGCAGTGGAAGAAAATTTCCCTTAACTAAGGAAGGACATTGGTTTCCCGAGTGCAAGGGCCCATCAAGTGTGAATAGGATTAATGGGCACATCCATTAACTCCAAGAGAAAAAGAGGGAATTCTTAAGGCTCCCAAAGAGAAAAACAGACATCTCCGAAAGGCAAGAATCAGACTTCTCATCAGCAGAATTGGATGATACAATACAGTGGAGCAATGTCTTCAAAGTTCTGGAATGAGAATGTCTGAACCTAGAATTCTATACTCATAATGTCAATCAAATATGAGAGAAGAAAGGGAGGGCTCTTGCAGACATGCAAGAATTCAGAAAGTTTAGCATCCTGCGGACTCTAAAAGAAGGAAAAAAAATAACATAAAGAGCCAACAAAACAAAATCCAACAAAGGGAACAATGTTGAAGAAACAGTGATTGTTATACCCAGAAGAAGTGAACAAAGTAAAAAAGAAATTAAAAGAAGATCCTTTATTTAGCAAGACACTCAGGGATTCTCCTTTGACTGAAAAAAGTTTAAGGGACATTGTATTACATTTTCTTTTATATTTCTCCAACCACTCTCCTTGATTCTACAGTGAATAATATTCATATGATGACATTATTACAAATGTTGCTTATTGATTTCTAGCACTTAGACTCAATCTATAGACAAAGCACAGAAAATAGAATACAATTGCAACATGTTTCTACAGTGAAAAAGTAAGTATCATAAAAATTGGAAAGGAAAAATAAGTTTTTAGAGGGACTGCTGTATTTGGGGAAGGAGGAGCTTCTCTTTGAGCTCTGTGAGGCAGGGAACTGAAAAGTGGCCTCATGGGTTCCTCCTCTAAATGTTTAATATCAGTCATTCTACAAATCCAAGTCTCTGTCATATTTAGTACTAAAGACAGAAGAGAACTGATAGGCCTGTAGGGACTTTTCCCAAAGTGAACTAAAGCCTCTCCTACACCCCTCCCTGAGAATGTGGTTAAGAGACAGAAGCTAAAGGGGAGCTTTTTCTGTTTGTAAAGAGCTCCAGCAGAGTCCCTGGATTTCCCTTGGTTGAGTAATTCCCAAGTAGAATTTTACCCCAGTATCTGCCTTCCATCTCCTCCTGTAGATGAGGTTTTGTTCTTTTGTCCTGCTCTAATTGAAGGTGAGCAGTGCTTGGAAGAGTCATCCTCTTGGGTACCAGATGGTTACGACAGCTTCTCACCTTCCTTTAAAGGCTCTTGGGCATTCCTGCAGTTAAGGTGGCCATCTGAGTCTTTTATCTTTTCTCTATCACTTTGGCTTTGCCTATCAGAAATGGCTAGCGCTCTGTCATAACATGCCTGGTGCCTCATGGCGCTTTCAACAGAGGACTGTGCATTTGGCAGCACAGATATTCACAGACTGACAGACCCTGAGCAGATAAGTTTACCTTCATGTTAGGGTAGTGGTTCTCAATCGAGGTTGATTTGGGACCCCAGGGGACATGCAGCAATGTCAGGTGACATTTTTGGTTGTCACACCTGGAGGGGATGCTACTATCATCTAGTGCCTGGGGACCAGGGATGCTGCTAAACATCCAACAATGTACAGGACCACCCCCACAACAAAGAATGATCCAGCCCAAAATGTCAGTAGTGCTAAGGTAAAGAAACCCTGTGCTAGAAAGAGTCTGGAAGAGAGGCAGCAGGTAGAGTGAAAAAATGGTCCTTCCCTTATAGGAAGTTGGGGGATTTATGTCTGCATATCCTTAGTTAAATCATTTCACCTTGCCAGGTCTTAGTTTCCTCATTTATAGTAGCCCCAGTTTACCTTTAAGGTACTGTCCAACTCAAACATTTCCACTGTGTGAACTCTGGGTAGAGGGGTGTTTTGAAAGAATACTTACAGAAAACAAGGGCCAGAGGGGTCCCAGGGGCTGCAACAGCCCCACTCCAGGTACGCGGTGTTTCCAAGACATGAGCTGGGTGTGTGTCAAAAGCTGGAATACTGACTGAATCCAAAACCTCTATTCAACATAACTATAGAGAGGAGAAGGGTGTTCTAATTAATCAAATATTCTTTTTAAACTGAAAGTGGGAATCATCAACCTGAGAGTTGCTGATTAACACTTAAGACTGATGGAACCTAGTTTAAACTTTGATTCAAACTGTTTCGGGTTGCAGGTGTTTTTTGTATTCCAAGTATTTCTTTATTATACTGGTAAAATGGGGCAAACAGGCTTTTCGTGGCTAGTGTCAGCTAATTGACTCTTTGGGTTTTTTTAAACACATTTTTTGGGTATGTGTTTTCCCCTCAGATGTTTTTCCTTAATACCCTTTTATAGTTACTTGAAGCCCATCCTCACGCACAGTGGCCCCCCGTTAACCACCACTCTCTCGGCTTGGTGTGGCTTGCTGGCTCGATGTCTGACTAGTCCCCAGGTGTATGACATAAGTACAGCATGTCAGGTTGCATGTCTGCTCACCATGCCAGGGTAATCTCACTTAGGAAGAAGAAATCTATCGCACTCAAGCCTCCAAATCCTCAGATTTTGCCCCTCTAATAAAATGATTAGAACTGGCCAACTTCCATATACTTTTATATTTTGCACGGTAACAGAGAAACCTTTTAGTCAGGGTTATGGTGCTTCCCAACATCAGCAGCTGTGGATGGATGACAACTAGACTCAAATCCAAGCCCCGATAGGCCATCTAAGTACTCTGCACCTCATGTTTTCTTATCTGTAAAATGGGCCTAGTAACACAGGCTGGCTGTGAGAATTAAATAAGGTATGTATAAATACACTGTGAGCTATAAAGCATGTCACAAATATGAGGATTTGTTTTATACATAGTTTATGTTGCTGTGGTTAGGTCCTTTCTCTGAATTTTCAGTTTCTAGAAATAGATTCAACACAGCATGAAGACATTATCTGCACTGGTGGAAGTCTTAAATTTAAGGCTGACTCTTGAGCTAATGATGTGGGCTAAAAGGCAGAGAAGTAAGGAGAGCAAACAGCCACCTACATGGAAGGAATGTAGGAGAGGTAAAAGGCCTTTGTTTTTTCCTCATCTCTCTTCCCCTATCCTAATCATCTTGTCATTAACACAATATTATATCTTGGGAAAAATTACTTCTTAAATTTGTGTAGCACTGTACAGTTCACAAAGGCTAGTGTTATTCTCTTGGCCATAATGCAAATAAGCAAATACTTCAGTGTTATGGATGAGGAAAGTGAGTTTCATTGATGCCATGAATTGTCCAAACTGGCAGAGCTGAGACCCTAATAACCTGAAGTTTGCTTGATTAGTGATGAGGAAACAGAATGCAAAGCCCAGATCTGAGAGAAGGGCCCTGAACAGTAAGTTCTAATGGTAAAAGGAGTTAGGAAAACTTCTGTGCATTAATGTGGAACAGATGTGGACACCATAGCTAGGAAGGGGCACTGGGGCAGTGGGGAGCAGGACAGTCTGGCATGCCAAGGGCAGCCATGTCAGAGCACCTAAGATTTGAGGATGCAGCTTCTTAAATGGCACACTCTTCCTTCGAGAACACAGATTACAACTGCCCAGTCACCATGTGTCCTAAACACTGCTGCTGTGCAGTGGGAGTCCTGCAGAGAGGAAGCTCTGTGTCTGATCCTAAGGACCTCAGGAGAAAGGTGACAGTTGGAAAGGCCTAGTGGCCTATTGGGTTTGCCTCCCTGGGAAAGCAGTTTCTGCCTGGTTAAAAGTGCAATTCTGCCATGGTCTTTTCTTTGAATTTTCACCACAGGTCTTGGAGAACAACATTAAAGTTTCCTTTTCTTAAAGTTAATGGAGCCTTCCAGAGTCTTGAGCCCCTTACCCATATAAAAATGAAATTTGTATGATGCCTGTGATAAACTTTTTAAATTACAAAAAAAAAAGAATTGATGGGATGGTGAGAACACCATTTCCTTAGAACTGCTCCCATTTTTTAGAAGTCATTTTTCACCCTTGTGGTAAATTTTTAACATGATTTCTATCAGCCCAAATAATGGTGCTAGTTACCGGTGTCAGAAGGATACAAACCAATAGATTAAAAAGTTAGTTTTATAGTTTCCCATTCTGCTAATAGCTTACTTAATAAAATTTGTCTGGTCTGAATGCTGAATGTTTGCTCAGCTTGGACCTCCATCTATAGTGACATTATGGGCCATTTGGATGCATTTTATCATAGGAAACTCTTTGGCATTGCCGTTTCTCCCACTAATAAAGCTCCAACTGGTTAGACGCTACGATCTGTTTCATTAGGTTGACATGTTTCTTTGTCTTCTAACTCTAATCTCTTTTAAACAATTTCTAAACTTTCCATCTTAAGCAGGTTTTAATGAGTTACTTTTCATGTCTATAAAATAGTAAAATAACTAACCCACTCTGAAAACTTTATTTTTAAAAAAACCTTACATAATCTGAAGCTTAAAGTATTATTATTATTATTATTATTATTATTATTATTATTATTATTCCCTTGTTCATAAAGTAGAGCTATCTGGGCTAGTTTTAACTCAGCATAAATTTGGTAAACTTACAGTTAAATTTAAAGTGCTTCTCTCAGCAGTTCAGGGGATTCCTAGAAGTTTGCTTTCTGGGGTAGTGTTTGCGCTGTGGACTCCCCTCAGCCAATCTCAGATTGGGGTGACTTGGGCTACAAGGAGGATTTGCTCTCAGTGCTGCCACTGCTGATTTGGAATGGGGTCCTGACCAGGGTCTCCACCAGCTCCACACATGCTTGGTGAGGCCTGCTGCTGAGAGCATGGGAGCAGAGTCTTTTAACAATTATCAACAATCAAAGAAACCCAAAGTTGAGAGAGATGGAGGACTCCCTAGGGAGTTCAGTGCCAGGTGAGGGTCTTAGATTACATCGGTCTTGGGGCTGCTTGACACACTAGCGTGCATTTCTCCCCCATCACTGACATGGCATGTTGGACTTCACCAAGTTTATTTAGGAGATATCTAAGATGTTCATTATTTATTATTTCCACTAACCCTAAACCAGCTAGATTTCATATCCACCTAGAAAACAGTGTTCTCCCACTTACGAAAACGACCTCTGGTTATTTAAAATGCACACATTCCCACAACCCTCTTGTTTGCAAGTGTTTTCAGGGTTATTTCATTGCATTTCTGTAGCACCCGTCACTGGACAGCTAGTTATATAATTATAGAAACCCTCAGTTTGACACAACTTTTGTTGATCCTGTCATCTAGAATGTGAGGGAGTGGCATGGTTTCATCATCTGCATAGAACATTCATTACGACTTTGATTTGGAAATCATTCTCCACTGGGCTTTAATATGTCCTTGTTTCTGAATGACCTGTCCTTGAGTACTATTTGTCTGGGCGTGTGATTTTCTTGAATGGGTCATCATCCAGTTTTGTTTTCTGCTGCCAGTGAATTTTGGCCCTGCTTACCACTGTAAGGAGTCAGGGCAGGCCATGGGAGTTCATATCACGAGGGCTTCCTCTGACTGTGGTAGGATTTCCTCTGCTTACAGAATTTCCATCACATGGCATTTGCCCCATATTCTGCTCTCGTCCCTCTGTGGCTCCAGACCTTGAAACAGTAAAAATACATGCCAGAATAGTGTCCCTAAAACTTGGGAGCTAAGAGGCCTGGCAGAGGTATTTTGACAAATAAACAGAAACCTTTTCTAGCACGTGTATGAGCAGGAGAAATGAAATGTGCTAGAATGGGGACGAAGAACCTCCTGGGAGTTGGAAACTCGGATGGGACACGTGATCTCATTTGTTGTTAAGAAAACTATCGTAGAGCAGATTGAGTTTCAGGACTTCCTAAGAGCTAGTGGAAAGGAGGAAATTGGGGGAGTTGGGATTGCATTTTAGAATTGTGCTTTAAATGTCTGTCTAAGCACAGGATTTTGATTTAGTTGTTCATTTGCACCCTGCCTCATTCCAGTGAGGATTTGAGGCAGCAAGCAAAAGGAGTTGCATGTTTGCCTGTAAAGAATGCTGGAGCATTGGTTAAGTGGAGTCACACTGTGCCAGTGATGTGGATTGTGGAGAAGTCAACATCACCAAGAAACAATGCAGAAAACAAATATGTACTTGTCACCAGTAAGTGCACAAAGATGGGTTGGAAGAGGAGAAAGTGAGGGAGACTGAACCTATTTATCCTTCCCTGGGTGGTGCATTTAACAGGTCCTCACTTTGTACCTGCTTTGAATTAAGCACAAGTAGGAAAGGGTGCCAAGAATAGAAGGTGGTCACTGCCATCTGGTAGTTTATCATCTACATGGAGAGCCCAAGCATTGACACAGCAGAACCTGCTGGTGGCCTATGGCAGTGTGACTGAGGGAGTTGGGGCTTCAGAATGTCAGGGAGTCTGATTCTGCATCCTGGCCTGAGGAGGTCCTGTCGTGTAGAGGACACAGGACTTTAGATGTGCTTTGAAGGATCAAAGGTAAATAGGAGAGAAAAGAGCAGCTCTCTACCTTGGAATGCTTTAACACCGTGTTTGCCATTCAAGAAATAAGTTCAGTGTTAGGCAAACCTCAGTGCAGTGGGGGAACGGGCCTCCTGTTGTTTTGCTTGTTAAACCCATTGGAGGGTGAAAGGTTATATCTGACCTCATGCCATTCTCAACCACTTGCCCCACTGTCTTTCATTTCAGGTGAATGTGGCTTGCTAAAGCTCTGCCTTGTTTAGTCTTGTCTGTTTTGCAATAATTACTGCTTATCATGAAATGTCCTGCCAGTCCTTTTCCTAACACGGTGATTTTTTCACAAATCCTTTATGTGGGTAAAATCAGTCTGGAGGCAGCATAAATCTTAACTCTGCTTCCTATCAGTTGGACAACCTCAGGCAGATTTCATAGGTTCTCTTAGCTTAGGTTTTCTCCTCCATGATTTTAGTCTTTGCACCCCTCAGTGCGGAAGGGTAGGGATCAAATGAGAACTTAGGAGAAGGACTTAGTAAATTTACTTCTCTCTGTATTTTCCCTCCTTATCATTTGCTTCATCTACCTGAGGACTTAGAGGGGAGGGCTATCCATCAGGGTTCTTTTCTTTGGGGACAGGAGAGAAGAAACAGGAAGGAAATCATAATTATAGTGTGTCCCCTTTCCTCAATTGCGGACTAGACAAAGAGTAGGTCAGATAAGATAGATAAGGTGAGTTTAGGGTGGTTTGTGTAGGGCTCAAAGCCCACCCAGGAGACCTACCCAGAGAAAAGAGTACCCTAAACTTATTGGCAAGGTCTGCCCAGTGACCTTCTCCCTTCTTTCTTTGTGGGTTGGGAAGCTGAAAAACCAGGGTGGTCTCCCTTCTTTCCTTAGTCCCTAACTCCAAGCTGCCTGACATCTGAAATCAGAATTGCTTTTTAGTGTTCTAAGTCCTGCTTCAGGCAACAGTGCCTTACACTGAGTAGAACCCTACAGTTTATATCCAGTTATCACTCTGGAGGCTCAAAGCAGGCAAGTGTTATAAATCCACAGTTTTCAGATGAGGGGTGGAGCTGGGGTTGGTTCTAGCCCTGGAAAATATGTCTTCCATTTTGTTGTTGTTGTTGGTTGCCCTTTTCAGAACCAAGAGCCACTGAGAGAGGAAGATTCTGATTTCATCTTGACTGAGGGCGACCTCACCCTGACCTACGGGGACAGCACAGTAACTGCGAATGGTTCCTCAGCCTCCCACACAGCCTCCATGAGCCTCGAAGGTGGCCGAAGAACAAAAAACAGCTCGGAGGAAGTGCTAGAACAAGACCTGGGAATTGGAGACCAGAAGATTTCAAGCCGGGGCACCCGCCTAGTGTTTCCTCTAGAGGATAATGCATGACTTTCCCCCCAAACCCCTGAAGTGATGCCCACCAATGGGTGAGAATGGCTGCAAGCCCCAGTGTTGTTTGAGGTAGGGTGTTGACTGAATTGAACTAATGCTTCTGTCTTATTGGGATCTGAAGATATCAACACCTGGAATTTAACCCAAGATGCAGATGGTGGGCTAAAGTGTCTCTAAATCAAGACAAATGAAGACCTATTCCCACTTTTTCACATAGTAGTGCACTGTTTCAGAGTTAAACAAACAAAAAAGCATGCTTTATTGGTCTCTTAATTCATTCACCTGCAATATCTGAACAAGGTGAGGCAGGTGTTTGGGGATTCCTCCCAGGAGAGGCTTCATATTAAAATACAGCAGTGCAAGCCTAGCTTGGTCTGTAGGATGGGAAGTTAAGGGAGAACAGGCTAGAAGAAAGATCACTAAGAAAGGCAATTGAGATTGGACCTTCAAGGATTATGGGAAGCTGCTCTTAAATGGGATAGAAAATACGAAAAAGCAGTTTGAGTGGAGGCTCTGGAGACAAAGGCTGTGTGATTGCAACCTCATATCGGGATTCCTAACTTTTTAAGCTACCTGTGTTTCCTCTAGACTGCAGATTGGAAAATATATCCATGAATGTTTCAACATGGAGGAAACAATTAGTTCCTTCTCTGGAAATCTCCATGAGGAAGAAGTTACAGAAATGTTTAAAACCAAAGGCAAAATAGTGTTATACTCTTATTTTTTTAAAGTAATCTGAGGGCAGGAGGTATATAAAAACTGCTGTTTAGGTCACTGCAAAAATAATTCAACTCTGGAGGGTCAGCATAATGAATTGCCTGCCTGACGTCTGAACTGGGTATGATAGGGAAATGATTAGTGGGATTGAGATTCAACTGTGGATTTAGAAATAACACCAAAATTTGTAGGATGCTTTCATCTGGGGAAGAAAAGGCAACAAGAAACCTGAGAGGCAATAGGCTGGTATTTGGAGGATGGCAAGAAATCTCACTGCAAAAAAAAATTAACTGCAGAGAAAATACAAGATAGTATTCTAAAGACTGGGTAGAATTTCAAACTTTGAGCTGATGAATGCATGAGATTTCAGTGGCCACATGAGGAATCAGTGGGGAGTCAGTGGGAAGTTAAACATTATTCAACCCAGTGGAAGGGTCTCTCTACTATAAGGTTAAAATATTTTTAAGAATCCAGATGTCTTCACACCAGAGTGCCATGTTGAGAGGGGTCATTTTCTTGGTATCTGGGGAGGCTTGCACCAGAGTATAATGTATGGTCATGGTTTCAATTTTAGTTTTTTACTTTGGGTGCTTTCTGGGTGAGCTGGTCTACCTGCCCATACGTGTAGGAGGTGGCATACTGAGAGAACTCTTGGGAAGAATTTGAGTTTCTCCCCATGTCCCTATGCTTCAGTGCTAGCATATTTGGCAACCCAGCTTTTAAAATCCACTTTCATTACAAGTGGGCATTTTTCTTATGGCAGACAAAATAATGTCCCAGTTTAGTACACCGTAATGAAAGCAGCCATTTAACCATCTTAACTCACATTTTTTCATGTTTAATTTTTAAATAATACATTGCTCAACTCTATATTTTTTTGAATTGACAATTTGTGCAAATCAGGACAAATTAATTAGGCTGAGCCACATGAAATTGCTGATAGTCAATCACTTTTTAAAAACAGAAAGGGCGATTTCATACAGTTGAATATAATATAATTGAATGGTTTTTATATTAGCCTGTCTCCTCTTCCCTTTCTATCTACAGTAAAATCCATTTTGATGTTATGATTATCCATGAGCTCTGTAAATTTGCAAAAAGCTAAACAACCTACCTAACCCCTTGAGGCCTCAGGGCTTTCTAGGCTACTGAGGGACTTAAAACCTCCAACCCATAGCCAGAGAAACAGCTTTCTTACAGAGCTCCTGGAAGGGAGATTATTATGTTGTGGTGTCAGGCTGCAGACAGCAGCTGCTGGGTTTGATGGAAGGCTGGAGATGTATGTGCTCTGGCCCAGAACCAGCAAATCTGTTTTTATTTAGTAGTAATGCCATATAAACTTAAAGGTGAGGGCATTTTTTTGTTTGACTTGGGTGGGGGTGGCAGTGGAGGGATAGAATGTTTGGCTCTCTGTAAAGCCATGCTTATTTCATATGTTGCTTGCTTAAATTAGATTAATTTTGGGCGGAAAAAGCTAACAGATAAACCTTGATGATGGTTCTCAAAAAGAGCCAACCAGGTAGGATACATCCTGTCTTCACTAACCTCAAGGGTTTGTTGTAATTTTGGTTTTCTAGGAAGCTCAGCAAATAAGAAATTGCCCTCATAGGGAGGGAAAAATAACCACTGGGTTTCCAATCCTAGTCTTTGGTCAGTCCATACATTTTTGTATTTTTTCCTGAAGTCTTCACTGCATAACTTTTTTTTTCTGACCCATTTAAGTATGAGCAAATCGATCTTTGCCAAGATCAAAATCTAGGTAGGGTTATAGTTATTTGATTGGGTCTTTTATTCACTGGATCAGGGTAAGTCACTTTAACTTAGGCATTATGCCTAAGTTGAACGGAGAAAAGCAGGATGCCACAAGGCCCAGAAACCATGTAACTCAAGGGAAACTATCTGCTATCAGAATGGCATAAAATCAGAAAGAAACTGATGAGTAATGGTACATTCAACTGCCAAAGTTCTTCTTTGGGAGATGAAACCCAAACCATCTTATAAACGTATTTGTTCTGAGTTAGGGCAGTTCAGCAGAGTCTAATGTTCTAGAGCAGAGGTTCTCAACCCTAGCTGCATTTTAGGAAAAATCTGACCATTTTTCTAAAAGTACTGATGCGAGAGCCTTACCCCTAGAGATTCCATATTTTGTTTGGGAACCTCGGGGTGTTCTAATGTGCAGCCAGGGTTGAGAGCCTTTTAGTCTAGAGCTTGCAGTAGAATCTGTTATTTGGAACCTTATTCAAAGGAATGGCCTAGCGAGTTAAGGTGTGTGTGTGTGGTTTTTCTTGTAAATTTTTAGTCTCATGGAACAAACTGAGTGTTGGCCAATAATACAGACTGGGCAGCTGTGAAAGAGTTTTATGATAATCTTTCAGAACTGAAGAATGTACTCCATAAAGTATAACTGAAAAGGTCATGTTTGAAAACCTTAGGAGCATGAAGGAGAGAGAAGAGTGACTTGAGTGTATGGAGAGAATTTAAAACTGTTCATCTTTGCCCCATTTGTGGGAAAAAAGGGGGCTTCTGGGAAGCTGTCTTTTAAATTTAATCTGGGATTAAATTAATAGTTCCCTTTGCAGTCAAATAAACTCTCTTTCTCTTCAGACCATGCTTGTCCCCATGTTGAATCCATGTTGGATTCCTCAGAATAAAATTTGGGCCCATTTACTGCCAGAGAAGAGACCCAAGATAAGTGAAAAGTTGTGATTGCTTTGCTGGCATGTGGTATCGGTGTTAGAAGAAGTTATTTAAGGAGATGCAGATTTGTATAGCACCAACAAGAGAATACCAAAATTTCTGCCATTCCTTTTAATACTTTTTTGGGGGATTATAAGGAAACCTAAACTTCCTCTCCAAGAGAAGGAAATTTGGACCTTTAGAATGCTGTGTTTCTTCCTAGAAAACAAGTATGGGAAGGGCATATATGGTTAAATGGATTATGACCATCCAGGAGACTTACTGGGGTTACTAGACAAATAAGCATTAATGCCTTGAAGCCAGAAATTACACTGTGACATCAAATGTTTCATCAAGAAAACAGCAAGGAGCTCTTTAGGCTATGTTCTCTAGACCCTAAAATGTCCTCTGTGCTTTGGTTGACAAATAAAATCTCTTTAGAAAACATGAAAAACATTATCTCTACTAGTCATGAACATTTCAGTCTAGGACAAAGAATCACAGTCCCTTCCAAAATAGAGGTTTGCCTTGCATACCACTCCCTTCCCAAATCATATGGCTACCTTTCTTTTTCCCTAGTGGAAGCTAATTTACTCTTGTCAGATATTTAATGTGAATAAAGTGATTTCCAAATGCAGAAACACTAGTGATGGCCTTAGGTAAGACTGGCATCAGAGCATTTAAGCTACTCATGAGGGGTGAAAATCATCCACTTGGAAACCTACACCTTGCTACACATTCTGAGTTCTGAGGGGTATACCAGAAAGCTAATTTTACCATCTGTTGTAAAATGTGATCTGGAATGATGAGGGCTACTGGTAAATCAGCTTGCTGATTTAACAAGTGTATGACTTATTAGTCCACCTCAGAAGTGAGGAACTTGACAAGTTTCATGCCTGCCTTTTGATGTTGGTTCTGTAGATTAGTTAATACAGAAATTAGTCTGTCAAATATATTAGATTGGTATAACTGAGTTCTGATCTCTTATGCTGTCTTTTAAATAAGAATCTGGTTTGCCAGTGTCAGTTGCTGCATTCCAATACAGTAAGTTGAAGGTATCTAGTGGTCAAGAGTTAAAGTTTAGAAACAATCCATATAAATGCTGCTTTCACCACTTTGATATCTGAAAAGACCTTCTAAAGGTCTAAAAGACCTTTTTAATACCTAATAAGGACAATATACAGAGAGAAATACTTTAGAAACCAATGCTGGTGTCTAACTACGGAAACCAAGTAGACTCTCTGACAGTCTTCTCAAAACAAGACCCAGAATTTTTTTTTCCAGTTTTAACTTTCCTAGGCAGAGATTTTAAAAAATTAACAAACACATCTGGTTTCTTCACCTAGGGGTAGCAGAAATTTTAATGACCAAAACCAACGTTTTTGATGTTAGTTTTATTTTTCTAAGTAGGTATATGCTATAACCATGGCCCAGATGGAACAAATGGGCAACTAGTTTTCTGCTACATGAGCTTTGGGGAAGGTAGATGTGAAGAGGAGGGTCTGCCTGGTCTACCCCACCTTTTGAAAAGGTCTGGAGCTGACAGGAGAGCACACAGGGGAGGGTGCCTTATTTCTGAGGACAACCTTTTCAAAGGGTTGACAGGATTGACAAATGTCATGGTCTACTCGACTTGTGGCCAGTGGAAAATCATCTGGTCCTGTATACATTGGAGGAACTCCAATAGAAAAGGACTTGTCAACAGCCAGAAGAATGGCTCTCTCTAAAGCACTTTTTAAAAAAGTTAAGATCTAAGTGTTACTGGGTGACAAACTGCATGGACATTTTGGGGGGTGACTTTTGTTGTGGTTATTCCAGTTGTGGGCTTTGGAGAAGCAGCAAAATGGTTTGCAGTTGCGTGGGCGTTACGCCTCTGGATTTGGAATTTACCACTGAAATCACTCATTCAAAGTATGACTTCATAGAAGTGTCAGCTCCTCCTAGGTTGTCTTTTTTTTTTTTTCCAGAAATACATCTTGTACTCTTACTTAAGAAGCTTTACTATGTCCATTAAAATGATAAAATGAGAAGGCCACCAGGATTCATTTAGTAGCTGAAAAGCAATTTTTTAAAAAGAATAGAATGAACTTAACATGGATGATGTGATATTCTGGGAACTTTTATATAGAGCGCTTACATAGTGTAATTGGGGAGAATTTTGACCTCTACTCCCATTCAACAGTAACAAACTGGTTTTTAAAAATATCTACATTTAAGTATGCTATAACTGTGAAAAAGTGAAGACTTAGAGTTATCAACAATCTTTATGTGCAATAAGGAAAACTGCAGTTAGGTCCCCAAAGTGCTATCTTTCCCTAGCATTTAACTTAATGTTTGCTTTTGTGTGTATGTTTAGATTGATATTGTTAAAGCTATCCACATGTTTTCCTGCCCTTTACTGATATTTAACAGATTTTTCTCAAAGCTTTTTTTTTTTTTTTACAAAACTAAAAATAAAAAGACTAACTGTCTGAACTAAACTTGTTTTATTTTTAACATATCATCGGTTAGTAGAAGAGTACAGTATCATCCTATTCCTAGTCTGTTTCTTTTCGTTCTGGGTAGACACTATTCCTTTCCAGCTTCGTTCAGACTGGGGGTTGCCAACTCTAGCCCGGTGGACCAAATCTGGCCCACCGCCTGTTTTTGTAAACAAAGTTTTATTGGCATACGCCACACCCATTCGTTTATGGCTGCCTTCCTGCCAGAATGTCAGATTTGAGGAGTGGTGACAGAGGCCCTCTGACCCACAAAGATTAAACTCTTTTCCAGCTGGCCCTTTACAGAAAATCTCTTTGCCGACCCCTGATTTAGATGCTTGAAGAAATTCGATTTTAAAATAAGATGTAAAAATCAAGACAACGGAGTTTTGAGAGTTTTTTTTAATGTGCCTTAGGAGTAAAGGAAATAGCTTAAACTTGGCCTCTGCCTGTGACTTATCTTGGCCTGCACAAGTCTTTAGCAAGCATTGACTGTAGATCCCTATATAAAGTATCACCGAGTGTCAGAAACATTAAGTTGTAAGATTTAGGCAAGTGGATTTCATTTCAGTTTAATGCTTAGGATCTCAGTGGGTAATAACTAAGATTCTTGAACCCACTGCATAGTTTTCCTTTATATTCTTCATATTCCTTTGTATGTAGACTACTTTTTACATGAACCAGACAGTTAAACTACATCATAAATGCTGCTTTTTAGCAAAACAAAACAAAAAAATCCCGTTCATTATCATGACTCCAGAGTCATTTAATAGTATAATTACAAAAATACCAGATAGAACAATTTAAAAGCAATAAAAATTTGTTTCAGTTCATTAGGGTTCTCCAATCCCAGGGAGAAAAAAAAATACTATCTTGTAATAGCTTCTAAGGGAGAGCTAATTGAAGGAGATCTGGATGAGTCAGGTTTAAACAGTTTCATCCAGACCTTTTATTTCATTTTAAGTAATTTAATAATGGTAGACAAGACTTCACTTGGCCCTTATTCACATTGATGTATTTGTCCAGACACCTACTGATGTGAAATGGTACTAAATCACGTCTCTTCTTTGCTGTGAAGACACCCTGTTCAAATGACTCCAGCAGAGGCAGGTTCAGAGTGGAAACTTAAGCTCTTCCTATTTTATGGCCATAATTATTCACATTGCACCATGACTTCCTTACTAGAAACTTCATCTCAGCCAACGTGTGTGCGTTGGTATTTAACAGCTCACGATATTCCTGCTCAGCAGAACTGCACAGCAGTTGGTATCAAATCAAGTCCCAACCTCTGACAGTGTGACACATTGCCTCCACAGCATTGTTTCTTCAGTATTGGGGCAACACACCGAGTGCCCTGCTTTGTGGTGACTGACCTGGAAGGGAAGGAACAAAAGACATTTGAACTTCAGAACAGAAAAATCTGTACATAGAAAACTTGTTGAACCTTGATGATGTAAGACCTCTTAAATATGAAACCTATAATCTTTCTTATCTCAAGCTGCATTATCAGATGTGGCAAATCTAGACCAAATGAGTAAATACCATTTCTGGTTTGTAAAGACAAGCCAGGAAAAAATGTGGCCCAAGAGGTGTCTGGTGAGGGTAAAGATAGGAAAAAGACGGGGGCACCTCTGTCAACAGACTGTGTGCTTTCTGCAGCTACTGCTGTGGGGTGCCTGTTGAGGAGAACTGAGCTTTCTGGACTTGCTGGGCAGGGCAGGGTAAAGAGCTGTGATTGAAGCTGTACTTTTAGGCACCAACTGTTTAACCATGCATTCTTCATTTTGTGTCCAGGTTCATATGTGCAAAATACATCATGCCAGGAACAATTGGCTGTTCTGGAAGACTGAGGCAATGTATAAGCACAAGTCCATCTTCCTACCTTTGTGGTACCTGAACTTTTTTTCTTTCATTTAAACACATTACTTGGCTCACTGTATGTGAGGATCAGTAAAGGGTGGCCTGACTATGTTTGTGTTAGTTCTGCCACCAGTTTCTTGCTTTCTTATAAACCTTCCTCTGATCCTAGACCTGTACCAAACTTGACATTATTTTCTAATGTGTTGAAACTGTCCACTAGCTTAACAGAATCACTGATGCAGGGTTTGGGGATGCCAAAAATCAGGATGATTAAAAATGTACAATAAAGATTAATGCATTAAGGAAGAGAAAATTTCATAAATCCCTTGAGGCCTTTCTACAAATCTCTAGTATTCTGTTAATACAGGTTGTTTGCATAAACGAAGAACCACCATGTCAAATTTTAGTATAATTTAGTTTAATAAAAACCAGTTGGGTTGACTTCTGGTTCCGGACAAGATAGAGTAGATGCACTTCTTATTCCTTCCACAAAATGCAGCTTAACCCCCTGAACATACATATAAAACATAAGTTACAAGACTCTGAAGGGTGGAGAGAAGGAGGCATATTGATAAGGGCCCTCAGGAATTGAGGAACCAGATGTCCATGAGTCCCCCCCCCCCCCATTTTTTGCCTCCTCTATATCCTGTAATGGGTGCTGAAGAAGCTGGGAGACCAGAGGAAAAAAGGTCACAGACCAAAAAAAAAAAAAAGCTCCAAATAAAGCCTGTTATCTCTAGTCAAAAGACAGAGACAGGATCAGCCTAGGAAGACAAAATATTTTTGACAATATCCACCTGTATTAGTAAGGGTTCTCTAACTAATACACCTGGACACCATCACCTGGCCAAGTTGACACATGAACCTAACCATCACACCACCCTATTCCAATCATGCACCACAGGAAAAAATCTATCTACTGTCTCATCATCAGAGGCCTAGAAGGGAGCCAGAACTTTCAGACTACCACCCCCCTACCTGGCAGTATCAAGGTAGTGTACTCCTTTCTCAACCAGCATAGTGTCCATGGAAACCTGCGAAAATAGATTTAAATAAGATCTAGAAATGCTTAAAAGCCCCCAAATGTCCAGGATACAATGAAAAGAACCACTTGTCAAACCAAGAACAAGGGAATTTTCAATTTAAATGAGAAAAGACAACCAACAAATGCCAAAACTGAGGTGACACGAATATTGAAATGATCAACAAAGGATTTTATATCCTTATATAAAAAATTTTACCTGAAAAGGATTTAAAAGCAGCTGGCATAAAAAGCATCAATGAGCAATTGAAACACACTTGAAACAAACGAAGAAATAGAAAGCTTCAGCAAAATTAAATGGGAAAGAAATACAAAAATAGAAAGCCTTGGCAAAGAAACAGAAGATATAAAAAAAGGACCATATGCAAGATAAAGAAATAAAACACATCCAAATTGGTATGGAAGAAGTAAAAGTACCATTATTTGCAGATAATATATTATATTTGGAAAATCCTGAGAAATTGACAACAAAGCTACTTGTGCTAATAGACAAATTCAGCAGAGTGGCAGGATACCAGATTAATGTGCAAAAGTCAGGAATGTTCCTATACAACAGTAATGACCTAACTGAAGAGGCAATCAAGAAAAAAATTCCATTCACAATAGCAACTAAAAAAAAAATCAAGTACCTAGGAATAAACTACACCAAAGATGTAAAAGACCCCTACACAGAAAATTATAAAACTTTAATAAATCAAAGAGGACCTAATTAGATGGAAAGATATTCCATGTTCATGGATAGCAAGGCTAAACATCATTAAGATGTCAATCCTACCAAAACTGATCCACAGATTCAATGCAATTACAATCAAAATTCCAACCTACTTTGCAGACTTGGAAAAGCTAGTTATCAAATTTATTTGGAAGGGAATGGGGCCTCAAATTGTCAAACATCCTTAAAAAGAAGAATGAAGTCGGCGGACTTACACTTCCTGACTTTAAAGCCTATTATAAAGCCACAGTACTCAAAAGAGCATGGTACTGGCACAGAAATAGAGATATTAATCAGTGGAATCAAATAGAGAGTTCGGAAATAGACCCCCATATCTATGGTTGACTGATTTTTGATAAGGCCCCAAATCCATTGAGCTGGGAAAGAAAGTCCCTTCAACAAATGGGGCTGGGAGAACTGGATATCCATATCCAAAAGAATTAAAGAGGACCTCTACCTCACACTCTACACAAAAATTAACTCAAAGTGGATCAAGGACCTCAACATAAGAGACAGTACCATAAAACTCCTAGAAGATAATGTAGGGAAACATCAAGACATTGTATTAGGATGTCGCTTCTTAGACCTTACACCCAAAGCACAAGCAATGAAAGAAAACGTAGATAAATGGGAACTCCTCAAAATCAAATGCTTCTGTGCCTCAAAGAACTATGTCAAAAAGGTGAAGAGGCAGCCAACTCAATGGGAGAAAATATTTGGAAACCATAAATCTGATAAGAGACTAATATCCAGCATATATAAAGAAATCCTACAACTCAACTACAGTAGTATAAACAGTCCAATTGTAAAATGGGCAAAAGTTATGAAAAGACATTTTTCTGAAGAGGAAATACAAATGGCTAAAAAACACATGAAAAAAATGTTCATCTTCACTAGTTATCAGGGAAATGCAAGTCAAAACCACAATGAGATATCATCTCAAACCAATAAGAATGGCTGCCATTAAACAAATAATAAACTACAAATGATGGGGAAGATGTGCAGAAAATGGAACTCATTCATTGCTGGTGGGAATGTATAATGGTGCAGCTGCTGTGGAAGACAGTTTGGCAGTTCCTCAGAAAACTAGATATCGAGTTACCCTACAATCCTGCAATTTCACTTCTCGGTATATACCCAGAAGATCTGAAAGTAGCGATATGAACAGACATTTGCACACTGATGTTCATAGCAGCGTTATTCACAATTGCCAAGAGATGGAAACAACCCAAGTGTCCATCAACAGACAAGTGGATAAACAAAATGTGGTATATACATACAATGGGATAATAAGCAGCAGTAAGAAGGAATGATGTGAAACATATGACAAAATGGATGAACCTTGAAGACATAATGATGGGTGAAATAAGTCAGATACAAAAGGAGAGATATTGTATGCTATCACTAATATGAACTCCCTGAATAATGTAAAATCAGTGTCTTATAATGTAGAATATAGAGGACCTAGAGATAGAGAGAAGCTAGTGAAAGGGGAATGATTACCTAATATGTACAGACATGTTATTGAGGGTGAACTTAAAGTATGGGAATGGACAGGGGCGATGAAAGTTCATTAACTGGATTATAAGTATCAGTACAGCATTGAAGGTGAACATGATTGGAAGGGGTTGTTTAAAAGCATGTATCCCACAGATTAGCACTACAAATATAAATAAGTGCTTGCATGATCAACTTCTGTATGACACTGGTAGAAAGAGTTAACAACAGAATGGTATATGGGAAAAACTACCTATTAAATATTATAGACTATATTTAATAGGAATACCTTACCAGTACTACACTAATACTAGGGATGAATAATTAGGGGCTGATAAGAGCTTTGGGGTGTTTTGGGTTATGATAATTGTTTACAGTTGAGAGTGATGATGACTATACAAGTAAGTGAAGATAATGTGAGTCACTGATTGTTTATCTTGGACAAAATACATGCTATGTGAAATTAGGAACCCCCTACTTAATAAGTCAAACCCTTGCTAAGCCTACCTATAATTATGCCCAAGATGCACCTCCAGAGAACCTCTTTTATTGCTCAGATGTGGCCTTTCTCTCTCTGAGCCCAATTCTGCAAATAAATTCAATAACCTCCCCCGCCAAGTGGGACATGACTCCCAGGGGAGTGAATCTCCCTGGCGACATGGGTCATGACTCCCAGGAATGAGCCTGGCCCTAGCACTGAGGGACTGAGAATGCCTTCTTGACCAAAAGAGGGAAAAGAAAGGTAATAGCATAAGGTTACAGTGGCTAAGAGATTTCAAATAGAGTTGAAAGGCTATCCTGGAGGTTACGCTTATGCAAGCTCCAGCTAGATATTCCAAATGGACACAGTATGCCAAGCCCTAATCAATAGTAGTCCCAAAATACCTAGGTCCCAACTGAGACCTTATAAAAGTTTTACTAAGTTTATTTTTCAGAAACTTAAATCCTCCAGAGTGTTGCTATGCCAGATAAGTCCCAAAACCCAGAGGCAACAGCCTCTTCAAGAGCATCAACCAGATGCAGCCCCCTTCCCCATGATGTTGACATCCCTTTTCAATATGAACAAGTTAGGGTGGTCATTGCCTAGATACCCCTGAAGATCAAGAAAGTGATTAAATGAGAGGAAGGGATACAAAGACAAGATAGGATTTAACAAAGAATTACAAATACTGAATCTTTATATAATTTTTTCTTAGTTCATAGGGTATTAGAATAGCTAGAAGGAAAGAACTGAATTGGTGGAACTGTAACCCATAACATTGTTTGAAATTTGCTCTATAGCTACTCATTAAATTGTACTTTGAATGTTATCATCCTTCTGTATATGTTATATTTCACAATAAGGAAATAACTAAGACTGTGTAACTGTAATCCATAACATTCTTTGAAATTTGTTATATAGCTACTTGTTAAATTGTACTTTGAAAGTTATCACCTTTCTGTATATATAGTTCACAATAAAGAAGTAACTGAAATGTGGAACTGTAACCATAAATTCTTTGGAATTTGCTTACTACTTGTTAAACTGTACTTTGAAAATTATCACTTTTCTATATATATGTTATATTTCATAATAAAAATGTAAAAAGGACCATATGGGAGTTTTAGAACTGTAAAATACAATAACCAAAAAAAAAAAACAAAACTCACTACATGGCCTCAGCAGAATAGAGATGACAGAGTAAAGAATTAGTGAACTTGAAAATAGAACAACAGAAATTGCCCAATCTGAACAACAGAGGAAACAGAATAAAAAGTGGAAAGAAAAAAGATGAACAGAGCCTTAGGGACCCGTGGGACTACAATATATGATCTACCATTCATTTCATCAGAGGTCCAGAAGGAGAGGAGAAAGAGTGGGACTGAAAAAGCATTTAGAGAAAAAATGGCTGAAATTTCCCCAAATTTGGCAAAAGATATAATCTACAGATACTAGAACATGAGAGTGAACTCCAAGCAAGATGAACCCAAAGAAATTCACACCAAGACACATCATAAACATCAGAAAATTAAAAGCAAAAATCTTGAAAGCAACTAGAGAGAAATTATGCATTACTTATGGGAATGACAATAGACTTCCATCTGAAACCATGGAGGCTGAAGAAAGTGACACAGCATTTTTTCAAGTGCTGAAAGAAAATAACTGTCAACCCAGACTTCTATATCCAATGATAATATCCTTCAGAATGAAGGTGAAATAAAGACATTCTCAGATGAAGTAAAACTAAGAGAATTTCTTGCCAAGAGAAGTGCTGTAAAAGAACTACTAAAGGAGGTTCTTCCAACGGAAAGGAAATGATAAAAGAAGGAAACTTGAAACATCATGAATGAAGAAAGAACAGAAAGGGAAAAAATGAATATAGTAGACTATCCTCTTGAGTTTTAATTTTTAAATTATGTTTGATGGTTGAAGCAGTAATTATAACATTGTATGATACAGTTCTCAATATATGTAGAGAAAATAGGAGAACTATACTATTAACAGGACAGGACAAGTGAACCTAAGTGGTGATAAGGTTTCCACATTTGAATCAAAGTAGTAAAATGTTCACACCAGTAGGCTATGATAACTTACATATGTATAATCTAATAAGAAACAACTAAAATAAACATAGAAAGAGATACAATAAAAAACACTGTAGATAAATCAAAGTGCATATCTGAATAATGTTCAAGTAACCCATAGGAAGGCAGGAAAAGGGAAACAGAGAACAAAGAGAAGACAATAAAAATGGCAGACTTAAGCACTAGAATATCAATAATTACATTGGATGTAAGTAGTCTAAATACATGCACTAAAAGAGATTGGCAAAATGGATTTTTAAAAAACCTGGCCCAACTATATGCTGTCTAAAAGAAATTCATTTCAAATATAATATATAGGTAAGTTGAAAGTAAAGGGATGAAAAAGATACACTATGAAAACATTAATCAAAAGAACTGAAGAGTGGCTATATTAGTATCAGATAAAATAGACTTCAGAGCAAATAAAATTACCAGGGACAAAGGACAGGACGTAATGGTAAAAGGGTTAATTCACCAGCATGACATAGGAATCCTAAATGTCCGTGCACCAAATAACTTCAAATCATCTAAAGCAAAAACTGAAAGAACAGAAAGGAAAAAAAGACAAATCCACATTTATAGTTGGAAACATCAACACCCCTCTCTCAAGAGCTGATAGAACCACTAGGCAGAAAATCAGCAAGGATACAGAACTGAACAGTATCATGAAACTAATTGGATTGAACTGACATGTATAGAACACTCCACCCAATAAGAGAATACACATTCTTTTCAAGCATACTTGGAACATTCACAACATAGATTTAATAAAGTTAAAAGAATTGAAATAATATGGAGTATATTCGCTAACCATAATGGAATCAAAGTAGAAATCAATAACAGAAAGACAACGGAAAATTCTCCTGATGTTTGGAAATTAAAGATTATCATCATTATTATTATTCTAAATAATCCATAGGTCAAAGAGGAAGCCTCAAGGGAAATTTTTTAAAAGACAATATATATTGAATGAAAATGAAAATGCAACACATCAAAATTTGCAAGACACAGCTAAAGCAGTGTCAAGAGGGAAATGTATAGCTTACATTAGAAAAGAGGAAAAATCTCAGCTCAATAATCTAAGTGCCCACTTCAAGCAACTAGATGACTGAAATAAACCCAAAACAAGCAGAAGTAAAGAAATAAGAGCAGAAAGCAATGTAATTGAAAATAGAAAAACAGAGAAAATCGAAATCTTTTCTTTGAAAAGATAAAAAACCTTGATAAACCGCTTTCAAAACTAACAATAAAAAGGAGAAAGAAGACAAAGATTACCAATATATCAGCAATGAAATAGGGGACTCTCACTACAGACCCCTCAGACATTAAAAGTTTGAGAAAATACTACGAATAGCTCCACACACATAAATTTGACAACTTAGATGAAATGGACCAATTGTTCAAAAAGCACAAACTACCATAACTCACCCAAATGAAATAGATAATTTGAATAGTCCTATAACCACTTCAAAAATCAAATTCATAGTTAACAGACTCCCAATAAAGAAATCTCCAGGCCAGATGACTTCACTGGATAATTCTACCAAATGTTTAACTGGAATTAATACAATTCTGCACAGTCTTTTCCAGAAAATTATGAGGCCAGTATTATCCTGATACCAAAACCAGACAAAGGCAGTACAAAAAATTAAACTACCAACCAGTATGCCCTTAGACACAAAAATCCTCAACAAAATATTAGCAAATCAAATCCAACAATATATTAAAATGTATATATCATGACCAAGTGGGCTTTATTCCTGGATGCAAGACTGGTTCAGTATTCAAAAATTAATCCATGTAATCAGCCATATTATCAGGCTAAAGAAGAAAAATCACATGATCATTATCAGTTGATATAGAACAAGCATTTGACCAAATTCAACACCCAATCCTGATGAAAATTCTCAGCAAACTGGGAATTGAGGGAAACTTCCTCAACTTGATAAAGAAATTCTTCCTAAACCTACATCTAACCTCATTCTTTATGATAAAAGACTCAATGCTTTCCCCCTAATATTGATAACAACGCAAAGATGTTTGAGTCACCGCTTATTCAACATAGTACCTGAAGTCCTAGCCAATGTAATAAAGCAAGAAAATGAAATAAAAGCATACTTATTGGAAAGGAAGAAGTAAAATTGTCTCTATTTGCAGATGACATGATTGTCTACATAGAAAATCCCAAAGAATGTCCAAAAATTTCCTAGAAACATTAAGTGAATTCAGCAAGGTTGCAGGATACAAGATCAATATGAAAAATCAATTGTATTTATATAACTAGAAATGAACATGTTGAAGCGGAATTTAAAAACTGGTAGTATTTATACTTAGTCAACATAAATGAAATACTAACAAAACAGGTAAAGGACTTGTATGCTGAAAACTACTAAACACCAATGAAAGAAATCAAACAAAGTCTAAATCAACAGATATAATCATGTTCATGGATTGCAATATTCAACATAATAAAGATGTCAAATTGATCTATAGGTTTAACAAAATTCCTTTCAAAACTCCATCAATGCTTTCTATAGATATCGACGAGCTTATTCTAAAATTTATATGAAAAGTCAAAGAAGCTAGAATAGCTAAAACCTTTCTGGAAAAGAAAAATATAGGAAGAATTACCCTACCCAATTTTAAGATACTATATAACTACATAAGTCAAAGCAGTGTGGTACTGGCAGAGGGACAGACATATAGATCAATGAAGCAGAATAGAGAACCCAAAAGTAAGCCCACACACGTATGACACCATAGGCAAAAAAATAAACCTTGACTTCACATTTTATACAAAAATTAATTCAGAATGAGTCATAGATTTAAATATAGATATAGACACGTTTATTTTAAAAATTATAAGGAAAGGCAAAATACAAAAATATAAAATATATATTTATATATTGATATAGGAGAAAATCTTTGGGGCCCTAGACCTATACAAAGAGTTCTAAGCATGACCAAACATACAATCCACAAAAGAAAAAAAATGGATAAATTGGACTTCTTCAAAATTAAAAACATTTTCTCCTTATTAAGAGGATTAAAAAAACAAAATACAGACTGGAAGAAAATATTTACAACCAGATATCTGACAAAGGATTTGTAGTCACAACAAATAACTCTTAAAACTCAACAATAAAAAACAATCCATTAGAAAATGGGAAAAGACATGAACCAACATTTCACCAAAGAGGATATATGGATGTCAAATAAGCATATGTAAAGATGTTCAACATCATCAGCCACTGGGAAAATGCAAATTAAAACCGTGATGAGATATCACTGCACACCTATTAGAACATCTAAAATAAAATATAGTGACAATACCAAATACTGGCAAGGATGCAGAAAAACTGGATCTCTCATACATTGCTTGTGAGAACGTAAAATGGTACAGCCACTCTGGAAAACCGTTTGGCAGTATTTTATAAAACTAAACATAAACTTACTATAGCAATCCAGCAATTGCAATTCTGGGCATTCATCCCAGAGAAGTGAAAACTTATCTTCATGCACCCGTACACAAATATTCACAGCAGCTCTTTGTAGTAGCCAAAAAACTGTCCTTCAGTGGGTGAATAAACTGTGGTACATCCATACCATGGAATGCTATTCAGCAATAAAAAGAAAGAAATTATTGATACACGCAAAAACCTGGATGACTTGCCAGAGAATTATGCGAGTGATTATAAAAACCCCAAAAGGTTACATATTGTATTAATCCATTAAATAACATTCTTCAAATGACACAATTATAGAACTGGAAAACAGAGTCATGTTTGCCAGGGAAAGGGGTGGGATGGGGTGGGGAATGAGACTGTAAAGGGGTAGCATGAGAAAGTTCCTTTGTGATAAAACAGTTCTGTATCTTGATTGTTGTGGCATTTACATAAATCTATACATGAAAAAATTACATAAACCTATGCTCATAAATGAATGCATGTAAAAACTGCTGAACTCTGAATAAAGTCTGTAGATTGTACCAATGTCAATTTCCTGGTGTTGATACTGACATATAAGATGTTACCTTTGGGGGAAGCTGGGTAAAAGATACACTGGACATCCCTGTACTGTTTTTGCAACTTCCTATGATTATATAATTATTTCAAAATAAAAAGTTTTTTAAAATTTCCTCTGTCACTGTTTCTCTGTGCAATGCATTCAGCTCTCCACTTGAGTTGTTTTAAAGATCCAAAACATGCTGGGCAGAAACTCAGGATAGATTTCTGTCAATGACTAACCAAGTGCTAAATGTTGCCTGGTCAGATCCCATTTCCCAGACAAACATTTATTGAGGGTACTACTAGCCCAACTTCTGGACCCATAAGCACTTTTTACAATCCTTTTACTAAAAGTCTTCTTTAAACATTTTTTATCTACCTAAAAGGCTGCTTTGCATTCAGGATCAATTTTTTTTAAATCAAAACACTGGCAGTAGTACAAGGTAGGAAGATGTTACTGGACAAAGGTGATGAGTTCTCTGCCTGATGCACTCAAATGACAATTCCTGAAACCCCAGGATTTCAGAGAGAGAGAGAGAGAGATTTTATTGCTTGGCACAAAGCAGGAGATCAGATAGATGGCCTATCAGCCCAAAAATCTGTCTCTCCGAACTGCAGTAATTCTGATAAGATTTATGGTATCAAAAGATGGGCAGGAAAAGGAGAGGCTAAGCCTACTTGTAATTGTGCCTAGGAGTCTCCCCCAGAGAACCTCTTTTGTTGCTCAGATGTGGCCTCTCTCTCTCTAAGCCCACTTGGCTGGTAAACTCACTGCCCCCCACACACACACATGGGACATGACTCCCACGAGTGTAAATCTCCCTGGCAATGTAGGATATGACTCCCAGGGATGAGTGTGGACCCGGCATTGTGGGATTGAGAACATCTTCTTGAACAAAATGGGGAAGAAAAATGAAACAAAATAAAGTTTCAGTGACTCAGAGATTTCAAATGGAGTCGAGAGGCCACTCTGTAGGTTATTCTTATGCACTATATAGATATCCCTTTTTAGATTTTAGTGTACTGGAATAGCTAGAAGGAAATACCTGAGACTGTCGAACTGCAACCTGGTAGCCCTGATTCTTGAAGACAATTGTATAACTGTAGCTTACGTGGTGTAACTGTGTGATTGTGAAAACCTTGTGGCTCACAATACCTTTATCCAGTGTATGGACAGATGAGTAGAAAAATGGCAACAAAAATTAATTGAAATATAGGGTGGGATTGGGGGGATGGAATGCTTTGGGTATTCTTTTTTACTTTTATTTTCTTATTTTTATTTTTTTGTAGTAAGGAAAATGTTCAAAAATTCATTGTGGTGATGAATGCACAACTATATGATGGTACTGTGAACAGTTAACTGTACACTGTGAATGACTGTATGGTATGTGAATATATCTCAAAAAAACTCAATTTAAAAAACAAAGATGGACTGGTTTTAGGATAATGATTACAATGGCCCCAGTTAGTCTAATTGTTGAGCATGCACAGATTGATTACATGCTTAGTCACAGAATGTATGTAAGAAAATGGTGGACTTAATATGATAATGGGTGTGATTTTTAGTATTAAAATGAGTTATAGGTCACTTATAGGTTAAAGTCTAAGCTACTGCGCATGTCAGGCGGGCCCATTTTGGTTAGATCCAGCTTTGTTTATCAAGGTAACTTTGGACTTGGGGTGGGTTAGTTCTGGGTTAGTTCTGGGTTAGTTTAGGGGCTGTTTTTAGTGATCATAAAACTCTAAAGTCTAAAACTTGGTTAAAATGGGTACAAGTGAAGGTTAGTCACAAACTTTTTACAATCACAAGGGCACAAGATAAAGGCCATACAATCATCAGAGATCAAGGCAGCTGGATTATAGTTCAAAGATTTCTGTTATTTCTCTCTGTCGACTCTAATATACCAGAAAGTAAAAAAGGAATATCCATATAATGATTCAGTAATCATAATCATCACTTAAATCCTAACTTCTCAGTTACAGGAGAAAGATAGGAGCTCTGACAGAATGGTTACTGCCTCTGGAGTATTTGAAGAACTGTACCAAAGTCCTGCTAATACAGGCTGAGCAGCCTGCAGTATACAGGCAGCAACTTCACAAGGCCCTTTCTTTCTGCATACTTTAGAAATGGGTTCCTATCCTCCTGTTTCAGCCTCTAGTGCCTGAATTTCACAGAACTAGGTCAGGGATGCTTACATACCTTCCAGTTCTGACTTGTAACTCCATGGGGTCTATAAGCCCCCAAGTAGACCCTAAACTATCAGCTAATTTCCCAACATTTTTCAGTATTTTTGGTTGTACTGTAAAACATAAACATGTCCATAAATTCTTAGTGTGGGATTCCCCAAAATTCTTAAGCCTCTAGGATCTTAGATAAAGAATTAAAACTTTAATTTACTCCAGACCCCAATGTAAGAAAGGAATAAGTTTCGTTTTCACATAGAGACAGCATGGAATAAGGGAAATGGAGGCAAAACCAGTTTAAACAAGCCCCAGACAAAGAGAAGAGAGAATCTGCCTGATGTAAAGAGACATGAGGTAGTATCAGAGGCGGGAACTCACAGCAAAAAAATAAAAATTTGGGGGGGCATTGGCTAATCAGTTCAAAATCTCAATAATGAGCTAGTTGGCTCTCTGGGATTGGCTGTACAAATTAAAATCTCAAAAGATGAATTAGTTAGTGTTCTCGGATAGGCTGTAACCTCTGTAGTACCCAGTCAATGGGGAAACAGGGGAGGGACTTGCGAATTAGGAGCAGGAGATTTAAACATCGCCATTCTCTTCCTCTGGCGCGCCAGCCTTCCGCATGTTTGGCTGGACGCCCCATCTTGCAAGATCGTAAATAAATTCTTTTCTCCTCCAGAACCGAGAGAGCGTTTATTCCCTTACAGGTACCACTTTATTTCCGACAACTTGGGGGCTCGTCCGGGATCCAAAGCTTCGGAGGGGGACCCCCGAGGTGGACAAAGGGAAGGCGCGCCCCGCTGATTGAGCGGTCTCGGACTCCGCCATTGGGGGCCCATCTCCGGCAGCTAAAGGGCCCGAGGCCAGATGCTTGGATCTGCCGGTTGTGGATAAGAAAAGGGGGAAAAGAAAAGGCCTGCCTCTGGTTAACCAGGCAACTCCGTGCACGGACCAAGGTAAGGAAAGAAATATTATATTACCTTGGTGGTTAAAGCATTCTGAAAGTCTGGGGCTGATCCTGAGGGAAAGATGCCCAAACAAGACTCAGAATGGGGACATTCTGATGAGCCTAGAGCTGATCCTAAGGGAAAGATGCTCAGGCAAGACTCAGAATGGGGAATAGAGGCAGTCAGCCGGCCGGGAATAAAGGGAAGGGGGTACCTTTAGGGTCCCCGGGGAACATTCCTCTAAATAATCCATTGGGAAACATGTTAAAACATTGGGCTAAAAGTAATTGGACCAAGGGAAAGGGTAAAAGAAAATGATCAAATATTATTGTTATGTTTAGACAAAAAAAAAAAAAAAAAAAAAAGGCATTTTGCTGCCAAATGTATTCTGGCCAAAATATAAGGCAGATAAGAGTCGGCTTTGTGCTGACCTCGTGTGTCATGTTAATAAAAATAAACCTTTTTCCAAGGCAGAATTGAACTGTGCCATGTGGTGGCTGCAGGGAAAAAAGAAACTAAAACCTGGGATAAGCATTCCCCCACCTTATGGTTTCCCCTCCCCCACTGGGGCGGGAACCATTAAAGCCTGAGGTTTTGGTGGAAGCAGTCTATGCCCCCAGGCAATTGGAGAGCCAGTTAATGCTGACTGCTCCAGTAATTACAACCCACCAAAAGTTAAAAAAAAAAAAAATGGAGAGATTTCCAAAAGTTTCTGTTTCTAAAGGCTCTTAAAGAAAGGAAGGTAAGAATCATTAATAAAAAGCCTAGCAAGGCTAGCTGAATAACAATTAACTTGATTCTTAAAATCTGGTTTATGTAAATATCCCTTTCTTCAGAGAAGAAAGGGAAATGGGAAAGAGGGTGGCTATGAGAGAAAGAGAGAGACTGCATCCACCTAAAATAAAATTGGCTGTACCCATATCCCCAAAGAACGATGAAAGTTGAGGTCTGAAGTCAAGTGGTCTCAGGCTGGGAGAGTGGAGTGGCCCACATGCATGAAAAGGGTGAGTTTGCCCTGCGGGTTGAGGGTGGGCTTTCCGCCTCAATGCTCTAGAAAAGTTTTGCCGCCTCAGGACCCAGAGGGTGGAGCACATTCCCAGGGGAATGGGAAAAGCCTGGCTGCCACCCCACTGTTAGGTACAGCCTTTACCACGAAGAGGCAGAGTCTGGGTGGCACCCCGATGTTTAAGAAGGGTGGGGCCAAAAAGGTAATCTCCCCAACATCACCCCAGACTTTGAAAAGAAAAGCGCTGCCACAAAAGCCTCTAAAAAGGGTTGGACTCCCACTCCCTCAAGCCCCAAGAATACAATGTCATTCTGTTAATAACTCAGACTTTAAAAGGTCAGCTATATAAAGGAATTTTAGCCTAATATTCAGAGAAGATCCAAAAATCGATGAATGGCTGAATAAGCCATTAGAGGAAATATTCAGAGAGTCAACAAGCCAGGGAGGAAACAGACAAAAGTGAGATAGAGAAGTAATTGGAGCAGTTTAAAAAAAAAAAAAAAAAGGAGGAAGGAAATTTGTAGCATGGGGTTTGTGTGATTCTCTATTCATATACTTATGTGGGGCTAAACAGGTATTAATAAATACATTTACATATTTTAGTGTGCTGTGTAATTAAGTCTAAGGCATGTGGAAGCTACATTTAAAGTCCCTTAATGTGTGTATCAGGGTATATAGAAAGTTATATGCACATTTTTTAGGACTGTATTTGGATGCATTCTGAGAGTTAAAACTTCATGAATCTAATGGGAGTTTAAGTTGTATGTTTACACAGGAATGTGGGATAGTTGTATTTGTATGTAATAAAAGCATGTAATATAATTACGTAGGAGTCTTTCAAACTGTTAAAGTTTGTCAGTGTGTAATTTAAAACTTGGCAAAAATTTCCTGTGTACTCATCTATAGTAAACTGAAGCTATTTCTTTGTGTCTTTATAGCGTATACTAGTTTGTGTGTACTCTAAAGCTGGGCAATTGTGTGCAGTTTCACAATAGTGTGAAAAATGAAAAAAAAGTGAGAAAAACTGTGTAAAAGTTTTCTATGTATGTGTAACAGTAGTGTATTGGCTATACATGCTTGTAAATGGGAATGTATGTCTGTTTCGTATGGTTATGAGTGTGTATATAAGTTATATGTGTCTGTATTCCAGATATATGAGACTGTGTATTCTTGTAAAAAGCAGAATAATTTTTCTGATATATTTTGGGCAAAAGCAAAAGGTCCATACTCAAAGTGCAAGTAAATGTTCCTATAAAAGGGTTTAAGGTTCACTAAAGCTGAATTAAACAAACTTAGAACAGTGAATGGTTCATATCTCTTCCCAGGTCTCCATTTGGTAATGCCAGGTTGCTATCTTAACATTAAGTCTAATAGGAATAAAGACACCACATATATTGTCAAATACTACACACCAAGGCTTGTCCTCCTCTCCCTGGAGAGTGGGTTTTTACTCATCTAACAGCAAAACTTGTGTGTATGTTCAGGGTATGCATATATGTGAATCACGTATATTCAAGCATCACTAAACTAGGTGTACTAAAAACTGAATTTTAAGTTAGCATTTAAGAGTGGTAAGCCTTTTTATGTTCATTAATCTTAGGTTATTGTAAATTATTGTTGTCCTTTAGTCTAATTGTTCTAGCCTGAAATGTTGGTAAGTTCTTGCTGCTCTTCATGCACATGACTTCAGGAGTGTCTGTACCTAAAGCAGGTATTAGCAGTTTTACACTAGGGGAGTCATTAGAGGGGTGCAAGCCATGTGTAATTTAGTACTTAGGCAATTACAAGGTGTAGGCCTTTGGTTTTTGGTTTGCCTTTCCCCAGGAGGACTGGAGAGCTCCCCTCCCTAGACACAAAGGATCTTTTTCTTAAGAATTATATACTGGCCTTGTCTTCTACTTTATCATCTCTCAGGCACCGTGGACTGCTGGCTCAGACCCCGCCTCTTGAATTTGCTGCCCATCGACATCAGCCTGGCAGCTGGGTTCTGATCCAGTCGTGGAAAGAATCCAAACTTCAACCGATCTGGGAAGGACCCTATCAAGTCTTGCTGACAACTGAGACGGCAGTCCGAATGGCAGAAAGAGGCTGGACTCATTACACACAAGTGAAGGGACCGGTGCCTGAACCAGACGATAAGTATCCAGCAACTCAACCTGAATCCTGGAAAGTGACTCCTACCTCAGATCCCCTAAGGATCACTTTAAATAGGCAACAGTTAAAGGAACATATTAGAAGGGAGAAAGGGCTGGATTAAACCCTATGTTTGCATTGTGCTCTGTGTATAGCTTAATGATGAAATTGCTTATGCTGATCATAATGTTCTATATTCAAGGAGTAACAGGTTCTGCTAAGCTGGTTATAAGTGTAGTCAAAGGCTTAAAGTCTCAAACTGTACAATTTGATGTTTGTCAAGTAATGAGCTGTAAAAATCTAAAACATCAGCAACAACTGAGGGAGGAATATAAGCATTTATGTTAGCAGACTGTTCAAATAGAAAGCAAGATTGTTGGGGGGCGAACATTTGAGAGTATAACTTATGAGACACCTAACCCCTGTTATTCTTGGAACACTGCTTGGTGGACCACACAGTATGAGGGATGGGTCTTACCCAGGTTGGAGGAAAAACCATTAAGGGAAACTTGGCTGGAATTTAACTCTCCAGTACAAATTGACCCCAAGGTCATTAGAATACTTAAGACCAAAGACTTAAAGCAAACCACAGAAATAGAGACAGGTTATGGAAATACAAATGCCTGGGTAGAATGGGGCAAACATACCATCCAGAGTCTAAACAGAAGTGACTGTTATGCTTGTACAACCAAACAACCCACTGTTCAGATTATGCCCTTCCCCTTGGGGATGAAAAAGCATGAAAGGGAGTTTAAATGTATAACACTCCTCTTTCAAAATGCTACTCCTGGTGAAAGTTGTAGTACGTTGTCCTCCCTTTTCCCTCCAGTCCAGGAGGGAAGTGTCAAAGCCATACCAGCGTCTCACCTTGGTCCCGGAAACCACTCTGCCTGTCTCTCCAGATGGGAAGAAGGGCTCCAGGATCTTAGTACCATGGCTTTGTGTACACAGGTGTGGAATGTGAGCAAGGATAGTACTGGCAACTTCTCCAGCCTAACTATACCCCGAGCAGACCTCTGGTGGTACTGTGGGAAGGGCATCCTCTGGCCAACACTACCTGAAAGGTGGGGAGAAACCTGTGCTCTGGTTCAATTGGCTATCTCATTTACCTTGGCATTTGAAAGTAATAAAGTACCAACCCAAGGCAAAGGAGAAAAGAAAAATGTACAAAGTGTACCTAGTTCCTTCAATAAAAAAATGTTTGTAGATAGTATAGGGGTTCCCCAGAAAGTTCCTAATGAGTTTAAAGCTAAAAATCAATTAGCTGCAAAATTTAAATCGTCCTTATTCTGGTGGGTCACCATCAATAAAAATGTCAATCATCAGCTAAAATTTATCAACTATACCAGGAATGTCATTAAAGAAATAGCAGAACAGTTAGATGCCACTAGCCGAATGGCATGGGAAAACAGAATGGCCCTAGACATGATGCTAGCTGAAAAAGGAGGCGTCTGTGCTATAGTTGGGGGAAATTGTCGCACATTCATCCCCAATAATACTGCACCTAATGGAACTATCACCAAAGCCCTACAAGGCTTAACAGCCTTATTTCAGAAACTAGAAAAGAATTCTAGCATTAACAACCCACTCATAGAATGGTTGGAAAATTGGTTCGAGAAATGGAAAGGAATTGCAACATCTATTTTAATTTTCCTTATCATTCCAGCCAAAATGTTTATAACAGCTGGGTGCTACATAATCCCGTGTGCTCAAAGGCTAGTTCAAAAAGCCATCAAAACCACTAGAATCAAAAATAAGAAAGATCCCTATGATGAGGAATGTAAAAAAGCCCTTAGCAAATTTGAGAATCTAAAATGTGAAAACTAAAAGTGTTTAAAAAAAAGAGGAGGGAATCTGTAAGAAAGGAATAAGTTTCGTTTTCACATAGAGACAGCATGGAATAAGGGAAATGGAGGCAAAACCAGTTTAAACAAGCCCCAGACAAAGAGAAGAGAGAATCTGCCTGATGTAAAGAGACATGAGGTAGTATCAGAGGCGGGAACTCACAGCAAAAAAAATAAAAATTTGGGGGGGCATTGGCTAATCAGTTCAAAATCTCAATAATGAGCTAGTTGGCTCTCTGGGATTGGCTGTACAAATTAAAATCTCAAAAGATGAATTAGTTAGTGTTCTCGGATAGGCTGTAACCTCTGTAGTACCCAGTCAATGGGGAAACAGGGGAGGGACTTGCGAATTAGGAGCAGGAGATTTAAACATCGCCATTCTCTTCCTCTGGCGCGCCAGCCTTCCGCATGTTTGGCTGGACGCCCCATCTTGCAAGATCGTAAATAAATTCTTTTCTCCTCCAGAACCGAGAGAGCGTTTATTCCCTTACAGGTACCACTTTATTTCCGACACCCAACTCTTCTTTAATACTATGGGGCACTGTTCATATGGAACCATGAAGTATTCAACTTTGGGTGTATATTAAAAACCAAACACTCAGTTTATCAGCCAGCTACAGTGACCAAATAGCTAGCTTTCTCCTTTTTCCCAGCTGCTCGATGTCTGACAATGAAGAATTAAATTTTGAGCTGCTAGTGATCAGTCCGTAAACACACAACTTCTCTAATAAAAAATTTTTTAAAGAAATAAAAAAAATTTAAGCTGCTAAAATGTGTTGCATAAAACTATTTCCACTTACCCAGGGTCTGGGGAGAATGAAAACATATGCTACCACCTTCTCCCCCTGAAACAAGTGTAGACCCTTTTGTTTATTCATAAATCAGAACTATTTAAAGACCTACCCTGTTTCATAATAGAATATGATAAAAGAAACTGTCTTAGTGTAGTGATTTTCAGGATTTATAAAGGTTTCTATGTATCACTGTTTTGAGGAGTTTGTATAAAAAGATTTTTTTAATGTGTGACATTTAAGTGTGAAGTCATTCATGAATATTCAAATAAGTCACAAATTGGTTTTACCTTTTAAAATGTATTATGTTTATTTAAAGATTCAAAGCCATACCCCATTGAGTTGGGTCTATTATACCTTTTTGCTGCAGTTCCCTGGAGTATTTAAATGACCAGCCAGGCTCTCACTGCAGTTGGTTGACCTACTAATGGTCTCAAACCCATCAAAGGGAAACTTAATTCCGGCTTTATAGAGCCTGGATTGCAGTTGGCTCTGGCTGAGGCTCCCCTGACTACAGTGTAACAACTCAGGAAGACAGTCACTTAGCATTTTAATCATACTTTTTTTTCAACCTTTGAAGCTGTTGTCGGGGAGGGGAGGGGAGTCAACTTCCTGTTGGCTTTAAAATTTGAGAACAGAAGCTTCAACCAAATGACCTTGCAACTCTGCAGCTCTCAGTGGCCTTCCTGCCTCCTGTTTCAAGTCAGGTAAAGGAGCCCTGGGCCTCCCAAGTGGATCTGGGAATTTGCACCTGGGGACCTCACTTCCCCTTCTTAAATTGCACTTGTAAATTTTTATCTGCCCTTCTTTCCTTCCCGTTTTCTTGGTCTCACCCCTGGAAGGCATGTGCCTGTGACTCAACTGTGCCGTGGCTTGTCACTGCCCACTGGCACCAGGTGAGCACCCTGGATTTACCACCAAAAGCAACTTCACAGAAGCTAAAAGTTGGGACTGGGGTTTAGCACTTCTGAGAGCTGAGATTTCTGGGTATTCAGCAGGCTCGGTTATCACAGCCTATTGTAACAGCCTTCTTCCTGGACCAACTCCAGAACAAATGGCTGCGAAAGGGCTTCAGCCTCCTTCTCAATGGCGATGTGTTCTGGTGGAATCTTCTCCCAGCATCCTAAACTGGAACCACCCTCTGTGGATGATGTTAACATCTAAGCTTATCAGTTAACCCAGGTTAAGCTTCTTACCCTTCCTGTTTTCACCTCAAATCAGTGAAATGCAGTGCCAAGGAAAAAGGAAATGACTGACAGTGTTTACAACAATAGAGCCATTAACTTTTTTTTTTTAAAGGGAGCTGCTTAGGAGTAGGGTTAAAATAATATTTGAAATACCAGAAATGGCAAAGTGCAAGCATTCTCTCACTGTGACTCTAAAGCAAAATGTAATGTGAAACATTTAGTGTTTTGCTAAACTGCACCCTCAAATTAGTATTTCACTAAACTGCACCCACAAATAGCCTAGAAATGTACTTTAAACAGCATAAGTGTTATAATTTCCATACTTTCAATGTGGAAAATTAAGTGGCAGTGGCAGGGGGTGACAGTTATATTAGCAATATTTCCAGTCATATTTAACTTGAAACAACTCTGCCTCAGGTAATAACAGGGACTGAGTAAAAACAACAAAACAACTAGTGCATGGGGGAGGGCGGAGGGAAGTGGAAACCAAGGGAGAAGCCATTTGTCTGAGCATTTGACCTACACCCCCCACCGCTGCCACCAGGGACACAGTCCCCCAGCCCCCACAGTGGAAGCAAAGGATCAACTTCTCTGCTTCAGAATTCAGAGTAAAACCTCAATCCATGTGAGTCATTCAATTCATGTCCCAGAGTCAGCCAGTGCAAAAATTAAAAGGCCTTTATATTTCCCTAATAGAAGATAATAAAATGTTTCCAACTTTATAACTGCCTCACCCCACCCTGCGCTAAAAGTTTCTCAAATGTTCTAGTTCACTTGAGCAAAAGCCACACCAGGATTAACAAAACTTGGAAACAGCTGAGTTTGCCTAGTTGACTTTTGTTTTTTCCTTTCATTGAGCTGTTCTGTGATGTATTTTTAATTGGCACACATAATTGCTTTTGTGAGTACCGCTGTTCCCAACTCAAATAACGGAACTGAGTCAGTATTTTATAAGACACATTTTGACCGCCCCCCTGCAGATGTTTGATAGCCACCAAGTGGGGGTGGGAAGGGTTAGGGAAGGAGGGCACAGAAGCTGGGACCTGCCACTCAGGCATCCCTTTGGTCCCCAACAGCTGCTATTGGTCAGCTGAGTGGCTGGAAGTGGCTGTGTGGAAGGCGCTGGGCTCTGCTCTTGATCATGCTTTAGGAATAAAAGGTTAGGATGGCCAGTCAGTGTACAGGTTCTGTGTGATCAGCCTAAGTCCAGCCCATCACTTCAGCTATCTGTGAGTGAGATATGCAGAGTGTTCCAGTTTGCTAATGCTGCTGGAATGCAAAACACCAGAAATGGACTGGCTTTTATAAAAGGGGGTTTATTTGGTTACACAGTTACAGTCTTAAGGCCATAAAGTGTCCAAGGTAACACATCAACAATCGGGTACCTTCACTGGAGGATAGCCAATGGCGTCCAGAAAACCTCTGTTAGCTGGGAAGGCATGTGGCTGGCGTCTGCTCTAGAGTTCTGGTTTCAAAATAGCTTTCTCCTGGGGCGTTCCTCTCTCAGCTTCCGTGCGTTCTTCAAAGTGTCCCTCTTGGCTGCAACAAGCTTGCTCCTTCTGTCTGAGCTTATGTAGTGCTCTAGTAAACTAATCAAGGCCCACGCTGAATGGGCAGGGCCACGCCTCCATGGAAATTATCTATCAGAGGTCACACCCTAACCAAAGGTGTCACTCACAGTTGGGTGGGTCACATCTCCATGGAAACAACCTAATCCCAATATCTCACAAGATTGGATTAAAGAATATGGCTTTTTCTGGGGGATATAATATATACAAACCAGCACACAGAGTGAGGCAATATGTTTTCCTACCATTTCCTACCCCTTCCTTAATCTAGTGAGGATAAAATGGCTCCCAGCTGAGAGCAGTTCCTATTGGCCCAGGACATTGGATTGTGTAAGCCAGCCATCACCCCCTACCGCCCCCTCCCACCCCCCACCCCCACCCCCTGCAGCACCCCCACCCCAGCTAACAGGATTGTCAGAAATCGCCATACCTACATTCAGGACACGGATTTTTCCTAGGTTCAAAATTATTTCTCTTCCCCTTTGTTGAGAAATAAAAATAAGTAAATTTTCTTTAAATGCAATATTATTGAGATATATTCACACACCATATAATCTATCCAAAGTATATAATCAGTGGCTCACAGTATCATCATATAGTTGTGCATTCATTACCATGATCAATTTTAGAACATTCTCATTACTCCAACATAAAGAAAAAAAAATAAAAATAAAAAAGAACACCTAAAATATCCTGTACCCTTATCCCCCCCCCTTTTTTCTTTATTTTATTACTCATCTGCCCATACACTGGATAAATGGAGTGTCAATCACAAAGTTTTCACAATCACACAGTCAGACAATAAAAACTATATAGTTTATAAAATTGTCATCAAGAATCAAGGCTACTGGATTACAGTTCAACAGATTCAAGTATTTCCCTCTAACTATTCTAATACACTACAAACTAGAGTATCCATATAATGCATAAGAATAACCTCCAGAATGACCTCTCAACTCTATTTGAAATCTCTTAGCCACTGAAACTTTATTTTGTTTCATTTCTTTTCCTCCTTTTGGTCAAGAAGGCTTTCTCAATCCCACGATGCAAGGGCCAATCATCCCTGGGAGTTATGTGCCATGTTCCAGGGAGACTTACACCCTGGGAGTCATGTCCCACGTAGGGGGGAGGGTAGTGAGTTTATTTGCAGAGTTGATTGAGAGAGAGAGAGGCCATATCTGAGCAACAAAAGAGGTTCTCTGGGGGGTGATTCTTAGGCATAATTATAAGTAGGCTTAGCTTCTTTGCAGGAATAAGTTTCATAAGGGCAAGCCCCAAGATTGAGGGTTCAGCCTTCTAAATTGCTAGTCCCCAGTGCTTCTGAGAATTTCAGGAATTCTCCAGGTGGGGAAGTTTAATAGTCCCAAATTTTTTCCTAGTCCCTCAAGGGGACTTCATATATATTTTTTTATTTTCTGCCCAAAATACTCTGGGATGTTTTGGGGTATTACATTAACCTGCACAGAACAACAAGATCTCATTATCTATTCTGGGTCCCACATAATTATGCTGTTTAAATAAACTGACCATACAAGTTAAATTAGATAGTGTGCTACAGAGAATATAAATTTTGTACCAAATAAACATCTCTTAAATAACAGTTAATCTCAGGAATAGATGCGACTGCTGTAAGAACTTACAATCTAGGAACCTTTACAATAAGCCTTATTGAACATTCTGTACTCCTGCATCATCGACCTGCATTGTCGATTGCCCTATCTCTGCCCATGTTCTATCCCGATAACCTATGCTCTCAAATTCAGTTCTCAGCATTTGCTCATTTTAGTTAGTTTATATTAGTGAGGCCTTACAATATTTGTCCTTTTGTTTCTGGCTTATTTCATTCAACATAATGTCCTCAAGGTTCATTCACCTAGTTGCATGCCTCACAACTTCATTCCTTCTTGTAGCCACTCAATATTCCATTGTATGTATACACCACAGTTCACCATTCCGTTCATCAGTCAATGTACCCTTAGGCCACCTCCATCCATGCAAATCGTGAAGATTGCTGCAGTAAACACCACGGTGCAAATATCTATTAGTGTCCCTGCTTTCAGTTCTTCCAAGTATATTCCAAATAACGGTCTTGCAGAATCATATGGCAACCCTATACTTAACCTCCTGTGGAGCCAAGACACTGCCCTCCAGAGGGGCTGCACTGTTGTACTTCCCTACCAACAGCGAATACTCTCTCTCCACATCTTCCCCAGCACATGCATCTTTCTGTTTATTTTTAAAATAGTTTTATTAACAAACCAAGCAATCCATCCTAAGTGAACAATCAATAGATACTGGTATAATCACATAGTTATGCATTTACCACCACAATCTATATGAGAACATTTCCGTTTCTTCTGTGAAGAAAGAAGAGGAAAAAAAAATAAAAGAATAAAGAATTAAAAAAATAAAAAAGGAGAAACAACAAGAATTCCATACCCCTTCCTTATATCCCCCTCTACTGACATTTACCTTTGGTTACAATTAATGGAAAAATATTATAATGTTACTGTTAACTATAGACCTAGTTTGCATTGACTGTATTTTTCCCATATACCATCTCATTTTCAATACCCTACAATGTTGGCATTCACTTTATCTCCCTCATGAAAAAACTTTATATTTCTACATTTAATCACCATCATCATCCACTCTAGGTCTTGCTAAGTTATACAGTCCTAGTTCTTATCCTCTATCTTTCCTTCTGGTGCCCTACATGCCCCTAGGCTTCCTCTTTCAACCATACTCACACTCAGCTTTGTTCATTATATTTACAATATTGTGCTACCATCACACAGTATTGTGCTATCCATTTCTGGATCTATATAATCAATCCTGCTGAACATTCTGTAGTCCTTCAGCATCAAATGCCTGATCTCTACCCTCTTTCTATCTCCTAATAGCCTGTGTTATCAGCTTTTAGCTCTCAAAGTTTGCTTATTAATTTTAGTTCATATTAGTGAGACCAAACAGTATTTGTCCTTTTGTTTCTGGCTAAATTCACTCAACATAATGTCCTCAAGTTTCATCCATGTTATTATATGTTCTGTGTCTTTGTTCTGTCTTAGAGCTGTGTAATATTCCATCGTATGTATATACCACAGTTTGTTTATCCACTTGTCCACTGATGGACATTTGGGCTGTTTCCATCTCTTGGCAATCGTGAATAATGCTGCTATAAACATCGGTGTACAAGCGTCCGTTTGTATCCTAGTCTTCAGTTCCTCTGAGTATATACCTAGTAATGGGATTTCTGGATCAAATGGCAATTCTATACTTAGCTTCCTGAGGAACCACCAAACTGCCAGAAGAAGTAAAATTTTAAAAGACATTCAACAGTGCCAGGGTTTCTATTGTTATTTGGGAGGGTGTGTGTGTTTATTTTCAGCCAACCATCTCCTTTGTGTAAAATAGTCCTGTTTTCAATTCCTACCAGCTGGGAAGGGGGGGTGGGAGTGAGGAGTGGGGAGTCAGGGCAGTGGGCACAGAAAGACAACAGAGTATAACTTTTTTATTTTTTGCAGAACCTGAAAAAAATGTATCATTTTTATTACACCCTTGTTTGTGTTATCCTTAATTGAAGCAAGAGACAGAATCTACTTTTACTGCTTCTAAAATCCATGTATTTAACAGATGCCAGCTCTCTGTTGGTTGAAAGGAAGTCCTAAGTTTAAAATATTATCTTGATTTTAGAAATTTTGGCTTACTGTTCCCATAATCTCTCTGAGGCAGTAATGAGCCTTTTTTTGATAAAATCTGGCCTCAGTCATACGGAAAGCAACTTCAAAGCTCTGGGGTATTTTTTCCTACTGCTCATCTTATCTGAATGTGTTTAATGACTTCTTCACTTAGCCTTTCAGTTCACTCCTGGGGCTGCTCGTAATCATCTTTACTAAAAGAACCCACAGTCTGGAACCCATATCCATTCCCCCATGTCTTACAAATGTTTCTGTGGTGTTTTATTTCAAGGCAGAATCACAGACTTCAGATCTTCAGATGGAGTGGTTTCTAAGCTTCTGGCCTGCTGATTACCATGACCAAATGCTATTAATCAAACAATATTAATCTCCCAAAGTGGTCCCTCCAGGCATTTGGATTTCAGGCCATATTTAAGGCTTCTTACTGGCTGGGCCAAGAGACTGCACTGTGTTCTCACAACTCTTCCGGTGCCTTCTGGGGCTCCTTTTATAACACTCCAAGAAGAACCTGCTTTAATGTAACACTCAACATAAGAGGCTTAGATTCCCCAATAAGAACATTTCTACTTCAGTGGCAATATTCAGAATGTGATTCTTCAGCAAAACTCCTTTTTGCTCATGTTCACTTCAGGGGAGGGGAATCTGCTGAACTGGAGCCTGTTCATGATTGAACTCAAATGTGGTGGTCCTCTTCCACAGCCTAACTTCCTAATTTAAAAATATTCATCATCAGCCAATGCTATAACGTATTCTCAGCATCCAGCATGATGGTCTTTAATATGAACAAGGCCAGCTGCAGGAAATGTCAGACCCAGGTGCTGGCCTGGTGTCCGTGGGCTTGGAGAGTGGGGAGCAAAGCTTAAGAATTCCAATTTTCATGAATACATCACTGAGTTCTCCAACTTTTCGCCAACTGAAACTGCTTCTTGTTCAGATCACAAATAGTTCTCCACTTCCCTATGTTCTTGAACTTGGGCCAAGGATGTTTCTTAGTCCCTACTGTTTTTATTGTATACTACACCTAAGCAAAAAGGTTGCTTTCAGTAGAGCAAGCTCACTCAGTTCCTTAACAAAGCAAGAGGATGAGAAGCCAGGGGACCTCACAGAGAGAGGGGTTCATTTATTAGCCACCTTGCTCAACTGGAATGTCAAACACAAAATAGGGCCAGTTTGGCTTTTTTAGTTTAATTCTCTTCCGTGTGGCACTTGCTAAGAGCAGGCTGAGAAGTGGCATACTGAAGAATTTTAAGTCAGTTGTTTATAAATGTTTTTTAAAAGGGTCACTCCCAGCTATTTATATTACATTTGTATTCATGGGAAGAAATTCTCTGCCCAGGCTAAAAAAAACTTTTTGAAAACTCTCTCAATCCTGCCTCAAAAACTGCAAATGGGCACTTTTGCCCTCCCTCCCCCAGAGAATACAAAGAGGGCCCTGAGAAGCATACTGAAAATGTATGAAGGGTTAAATCTTACTTAAAATCAGCTTCATTTCCCCCAATGATAGTCTCCTGAAATAGGTGATATTCAAGCAAATAGGTACAATCCACTGCAACAGTACCAGAAGGCGGCCATCTTAATAAGAATCTTTCTAAAACCTGACATCGTATGTAAGTGTGGTATTATAAGGGGATGGGAATTTTTGTGTCTAAATGTGCACAGTCCTTCAAAGTAATCATAGATGTGACACTTTCCAAATATATGTGGATTGTAAAAGGGCTAAGAAGTTGATTTCATCCGAGGTGTTACTACAGTCTGAGGTGTAAGACAAGTCTGAGGGTCAGAGAAAGCCAGGGTGCTGGGTGAAAGGATTTTTCATCCATCAAACTAGCCATGATTAAAAAATTAGATAAAATCCGTGTTGTTGAAAGTCTAGGAAACAGTCACTCCAAGAAACTGGTGGAGGGGTGAAAGTTCATGCAACTTTGAAGAACTCAAGATGTAAAAAGTTTATACCATTTGCTACATAGGGTCACTCTACTCTAGGAATTTTTCTTACAGGTATACTCACATGTATGTAAAGATAATATAAGGATGCTATTAAAATGTATTACAAATGTATCAATGAACAAAAAACTAAAACAATCTAAATATCCTCCAGTAAGGAACTAGCTATGTATGCTATAATATATACCTACAATGAAATACTATACAGCCATTAAAAATATGATGGCATAGGAAGATTTTCAAAGTATTACTTGAAAAAAAAATAAAGTGCATGTTTTAGTTTCCTTGGCTGCTCAAGCAAATACCCAGGAATAGAGTTGGGTTAAAAATGGGAATTTATTCTCTCATGGTTTTGAGGCTAGAAGAAAATTCAAATCAAGGCGTTATCAAGGTGATGCTTTCTTCCCGAAGACTGGTGTTCTGGGGCTAACTTCTGGCAATCCTTGGTCCTTGGCTCCTTTGTCACACAGTAATGCACATGGTGGCCTCTCCATTCTCTTCTGGGTTCCATTGAATTTCAGCTTCTTTGCTTCTGTGGCTTTCTCTGTGTGTGTGTGAATTTCACTCCCCTTATAAAGAACTCCAGTAACAAGATTAAGACCCATCCTTAATGGATCGGGCTATACCATAACTGAAGTAACCTCATCAAATGGTCCTACTTATATTAGCACATACAGCAATTGTTAAAAAAAAAAAAGCTGAAAAAGAGTCCAGACTTCAATTAGAGATATGAATGAATCAGATCTGGTTAGGACTAAGGCAAATTGGGCCAAAGGGTAAAGGATGATACTGACTGTTTTTTTTTTTAATTTCATTTTGAAATAAATTCAAACTTACAGGAACAGTTGCAAAAACAATACAAAACCCAGACACAGAACTCAAGCACACCCCTCCCCCCTCCCCCGATACTCCGATCCACCAACTTTAACATCCTGTCGTTCCATTTCTTTCTTTCTCTCCCTCCCTAACATCCATCATCTATTGCTCTGTCTTCTGAACATATGAGAGCTAGCTGCACACATCCTTGAACAAACACTATAATTCACATATACAATTCCCATGAACAAGAACATTCTTTTATGCAATTCCATTAAGCGCAGCTAAGAAGTTCAAGAAATTAAACACTGATACAAAGCTTACATTCTATATTTCCTTTTTTTGTTTTGTTTTGTTTTTTCTTATGTCCCCACTGTGTCCCTTTGAGCCTCCTGTCCTCCATCCTCAGATCCCATCCAGGATCATCCTTGGCATTTGATTGTCATTGCCTATTTAGACTGTCTTTTTCTTTTTTTTTTTTTTCAATTGCGGGAACATATATACAGCCTAAATCTTCCCATTCCAACCCCTCCCTAGCATTCCATTAGTGGGATTAATCACATTTAGAATGTTGTAATGCTATCACCTTCCCACCATCCATTACTAGAAATTTCCCTTCACCCCAAACAGCAACCCTACACTCATTCCTTAATTCCCCATTGCCCCTTCCCCCACTTCTCATAACCCATACTCTACTTTTCATCTCTATGGTCATATTCTCTGATACTTTCTTTGTGTTTACCATGGGGCTTAAATTTAACATCTGAAATCTATAACAATCTTGTTTTTCTTTGATACCAACTTAACTTCAATAGGACACGTAAACTGTGTTCCTATACTCCTCCATTCCCCCACCTTTATGTAGTTCTTGTCAAAAATTACATATTTTACATTGAGTCCAAAACCACTGATTTATCATTACAGTTTATGTATTTTAGATCCTACAGGAAGTAAATAGTGGAGTTACAAATCAAAAATACAGTAGTATTGGTATTTATATTTACCATGTGATCTTTACTGGAAATCTTTATTTCTTCATGTGGTTTCAGTCAATTGTTTCGTGTCCCTTCCTTTCAGCCTGCACAATTCCCTTTAGCATTCTTATAGGACTGATCTACTGGTGATGAAGTCCCTCAGCTTTTGATTATCCGGGAATGTTTTCATCTCCCCCTCATTTTTAACCCCCAGGTGTTTGTGAATTTTCTAAGTCTCTGATGGTTATTGACTTCTATCTGTATTCCATTGGGGTCAGAGAATGTGCTTTGAATAAATTCAATTTTTTTAAATTTATTGAGGCTTGTTTTATGTCCCAGCATATGGTCTATTCTGGAGAAAGATCTGTGATCACTAGAGAAGAATGTGTGTCCTGGTGATTTGGGATGTAATGTTCTATATATGTCTGTTAAATTTCTCTGTATCTCTCTCTCCTTTCTTTGTTTCTCTGTCGGTAGGGCTCCCTTTAGTATCTGAAGTAGGGCAGGTCCTTTAATAGCAAAATCTCTCAGCATTTGTTTGTCTGTGAAAAATTTAAGCTCTCCCTCAAATTTGATGGAGAGCTTTGCTGGATAAAGTATTCTTGGTTGGAAATTTTTCTCTCTCAGAATTTTAAATATGTCATGCCACTGCCTTCTCACCTCCACAGTGGCTGCTGAGTAGTCACTAGTTAGTCTTATGTTGTTTCCTTTGTATGTGGTGAATTGCTTTTCTCTTGCTGCTTTCAGAACTTGGTCTTCTCTTCAGTATTTGACAGTCTCATTAGAATATGTCTCGGAGTGAGTTTATTTGGATTTATTCTATTTGGAGTTCACTGGGCATTTATGCTTTGTATATTTATATTGTGTAGAAGGTTTAGGAAGCTTTCCCCAACAATTTCTTTGAATACTCTTTCTAGACCTTTACCCTTCTCTTCCCCTTCTGGGACACCAATGATTCTTAAATTTGGACGTTTTATTTTATCTATCATATCCCTGAGATCCATTTCGATTTTTCAATTTTTTTCCCCATTCTTTCTTTTGTTCTTTCATTTTCCGTTCTGTGGTCCTCGAGGATGCTGAGTCGTTGTTCAGCTTCCTCTTGTCTTGTACTATGAGTATCCAGAATATTTTTAATTTGGTCAACAGTTTCTTTTATTTCCATAAGATCATCTATTTTTTTATTTACTCTTGCAATATCTTCTTTATGCTCTTCTAGGGTCTTCTTCATGTCCTTTATATCCTGTGCCATGCTCTCATTGTTTGTCTTTAGTTCTTTGACAAATTGCTCCAAGTACTGTGTCTCCTCTGATCTTTTGATTTGGTTGTTTGGGTTTGCGTTCTCCATATCGCCTGTTTTTATCATATGCTTTAAAATTTTCTGTTGTTTTTGGCCTCTTGGCATTTGCTTTACTTGATAGGGTTCTTTCAGGATATGAAAAACACCAATCTCTAATTTGTCAGAGCTACAGCTTGGTGGCGTACACTTTCTCTAACTAACCAGCAGATGGTGTCTGCGAGTCATCTACTCCCCTCCAGTCAGTTCTCCCCAACTTTGTCTTTGTGGTGTGTGGGGGTCTGATTCTTGTGGGGTTCAATTGGTGCACCAAGTTTGGGTGTGTTGTTGGTGCTGTCCTCCCTGAATGTGGGGCATGTGTCTGAGTGATTAGGGAGGCAGGGCAGCTTTAATAATCAAACCTCCCAGGTGTTCCCGGAGATTTAAGGCTGTTGCAAAAGTCTAAGCCTTCATTTCAGTCTTGCCACAGATTGTCTCTGCCGCTGACCCACAAGTCCTTGGTATTGGCGTAGGGTCCCCGGGATTTCCGAGCAGGCCCCCCTTCCCAGCCGTGCTCTTCCAGGACCTCTGCTGAGGGAAGGCTGTGCCATGTCACAAGTGCGTACCGGCCTCCAGGGAAGCCCTGGGCTGCTGGGCCATGCAGGGGCATTCCCAGCCTGCTGTAAAGATGGCTGAATGAGGCGTGTTAATTTCCCCCTTTTCACACAGCTCCGCCTTCCCAGCTCCAGGACAATTAGCTGTGGGTACACTAAAGGCCACTGTCCACGGCCAATATCGTGGCATGTGCGTGTGTTGCGGGAAACACTTCCCGTCACACTGGGACCCTTGACGCGGCTCTGGCTCTGGGCAGGAGCGTTCCCAGCCCGCCGGGAAGATGGCTGCAAGGGGCACGGTTTCTTTCTCCTTTTGGCTCCTCTCTGCCCCCCTGGCTCCGAGACAATTTGCAGCAGATGTGGGAAGGGCTATCTTCCACGCCAGATACTGAGGCGTTTGCAAGGCCCGCTCCTGCCGCGCTTCACTGCACGGTTCTCACCGCTGTATCCGCAGCCGCTCCCAGGCTTTTTTTTTTTTTTTAAAAAAAAAAAGAACTAGCCCATCTCCAAACGCCAACCCATGGTTTCCCCACACCGCAGTGCGGCCGCCGGACTTTCAGCCAGCTCACTCACTCGTTTCAGAATGCAGACTCCCAGTTTCACCAAATGCGTGGTTCCTGTGGTTTTAGCAGACCTTGTCCAGCTGGTGCATCACTGGAACTGGTGTTCTGGGTCACTTTCTGACTTTTATCTAGTATTTTTCACGGAGGTGTTTTTTTGCCCTGTCTCACCTAGCCACCATCTTAGGTTCTCCTGACTGTGTTTTAAAACTTCAACTTCCGTGTGAGACCAAGGGAAGAGATGTTTATTTGGTGCAGGATCTATATTTTCTATAGTACACTAAATAATTTAACTTGTACGGTCAGTTTATTCAAACACCATAATTGCATGGAACTTTGAATAGGAAGTAAGATCTGGTAGGTTTGTACAGGTTAGTGTCCAACAGCAATACATCCCAAAGTAATTTGGGCAGAGAATAAAAATATATATGCAGGGCCCCCCCTGAGTAGCTGGGGGGAAATGCGGAAATGTTGGATTTCCCTACCTGGGTTGTTGCTGATGTTCTCATAAACAGTGAGGACTGGTGGTTTGGTATGCCAAGCCATCTATCTTGGGGCTTGCCCTTATGAAGTTTGTTACTGCAAAGGAGAGGCTAAGCCTACTTATAATTGTGCCCAAGAGTCTCCTCCCGAGTACTTCTTTGTTGCTAAGATGTGGCCCTCTCTCTCTAGCTAAGACAACTCAGCGGGTGAACTCACTGTCCTCCCCTCTACGTGGGGCCTGACTCCCAGGAGTGTAAATCTCCCTGGCAATTTGGGACATAACTTGTGGGGATGAGCTTGGCCCTGACATCATGGGATTGAGAAAACCTTCTTGGACCAAAAGGGGGAAGCAAAATGAAACAAAATAAAGTCTCAGTGGCTGAGAGATTTCAAATGGAGTTGAGAGGAGAGGTCACTCCGGTGGACATTCTTATGCACTATATAGACAACACATTTTAGGTTTTAATGTATTGGAATAGCCATAAGTAAATACCTGAAACTATCAAACTCCAACCCAGTAGCCTTGACTCTTGAAGACGACTGTATAACTATGTAGCTTATAAAGGGTGACAGTGTGGTTGTGAAAACCTTGTGGATCACACTCCCTTTATCCATTATATGGATGGATGAGTAGAAAAATGGGGACAAAAACTAAATGATAAATAGGGTGGGATGGGGGTGATAATTTGTGTGTTCTTTTTCACTTTTATTTTTTATTCTTATTCTTTCTGGTGTAAGGAAAATGTTTAAAAATAGAATTAGGTGATGAATGCACAACTATATGATGGTACTGTGAACAGCTGATTGTACACCATGGATGATTGTATGGTATGTGAATATATCTCAATAAAACTGAATTTAAATAAATAAATAAATAAATATAAAGGTCCTACTTATAATGGGTTCACACCCACAGGAATGGATTAGATTTAAGAGCATGTTTTTCTGGGATACATACATATTCAAACCACCACACTGCAGAACAATAACTACAGTTCTATCCCATTCGTGTATATAAAGGCTACAAATTTCCTTTTTAACTTGCATAAAGCATTTCTTAGACATTATTATCACAAGACATTCAGTGTTTGTTTCTAGGAAGTGAGACTAGTGGTATTTTATACCTTTCTATACTATTGAATTTTTTTTTACTACATGCTTATATTCTACAAATTTTTAAAAACAGAGAATACCTGAGTATTTTTTTAAAAATCGTCTGGCTGGTTTTATCATCCCAATAAAAGGGGCTGCTACCTGCCTCAGAGAGCTGAATTCAGGACTGAATGAGACAACATGCATTAAGTAGCACAATGCACAAAAATAGGCACTCAATAAATGTTAATTCCCCTTAGTTCTAAGAAATCTTGAAAACGTCTAGTCCACTCTTCTCTTCTTATTGGTAAGAACTCCAAAGCCACAAAGGTTTAGGGACTCCCCAAGGTCAGTCAAGTGGTAACCAGTGAGCCAGAGGCTTCTGAACCCTAATATAAAAACTACCTACCTATGAGCCAAGGAATGACTCTGTCACTACTACTGACCAGAAATTGATCTCAATACACAGCCATGATAATGCCTAATTACTAAGCCACAAGGGAGCTGAAGCTTCCTATTTTAGTGTGAAAATAAAATAGAGGATGATGTTGACTAAGTATGTCCTCATTAGTTTCTGAAACACTCTCATGCTATAGGACTAGAAAAAGTCTTACGAGGCCACTGGATTCATCATCTACTTCCAGGCAGGGTGATAATTAAATTATTTCAAAAGCATTTTTAATGTAAGAGTTTTTACGTAAGATTTTTCTTACATAAAAATCTACAGTGAAAGCATAAGTGAAAACATAAAAATATTTTATCTATAAATTTTTAGAAAATTATATAATGAAATAAAAATTATGGACATGCTCTGGTTGTTGTGTTTATATAGTGTCAAGCAATTTGTTTAATGGGTCTTTGTAACTCAATTTGCAGAATTAATTAATGGTTTCCTTGTTAGAAAAAGCCTTGGTAATTCCTTCCAATATCCAAAAGTATCCTCACTTTTCCAGGAAGTCATCAGAAATCTTCATTTCTTTGATTTGAATCAATTTCCTGCCCTTGTCACATTATAAGTGGAAATAAAGTGGGTACTCAGTATGATTTCTACCATTTAATAAAAACTGACTACCTTTGAGCAAGGAATGTCTCTGTCACTAATTTATGGCTACAGCTCACTTTGCAGGATTGGCCTCTTCCCCGGCCTCACTCACCAGACTTGATGAGTCTTAAGTTTTCCTACAAACCAAATCCACCATCAACTGAGGCAGTCCTGCCTGGGAAGGCAGGCCCAAGTAGGAGCTCCAGGAATGTCTTCCTCAAAGGCAACACTAACTTCACAAAGGAGCAATAATGATTTGGACATGGATGTGTTTTTTTTTTAAAATTGTTCATACCTTACTGCAGCTCAGGCACTCAAATACCTATCTATATGCATATAGAGAGACACATACCTAGCATCCTAACTTCCAGCCTGCTGGTTCCAACACAGCACTCAGGTTGATTTGCTATTGGGAGTTTAAAAAAATTTTGTTGCTTGAGAAATTCTGTGCAGGAGCCATGTTTAACAAATGCCTATTCTTTAGCAGTCTGTGCTTAAGTAGCAAGTTCTCCTTTCAGTGATATTTGTACATAAGCCTATTTTGGGGCCTAATAGCCTGATTAAAATGGAATGCCTTTCAAAGTGCTTTGGGAGGGATTTGGTGGTGGCTGGCCGTTTCTTTTTTTGTTTGGATGATTTTTTGAGAAAGAAAGCTTTCTGGTTGTTAGGGCTTAGATTACAGTGTACTTATGTCCTTTCCTAATTTCTTTCAAAGGGTGCCGTATATTTTGTCAAAAATGCCTAAAATGCATACAGGAGTGAAATCTTGGATCCTACCAAGGGCAGAGGTCAAAGGGAGACATGCGAAAAAGGATTAGATATTATATCAGTCTGTTCAGAACAGTAGTGGATAGATTGTGTACAATGAAGGATTATTAGAATTACGGACAACAAAGCATTTGAAAGGACTGTGAGATGGTGATAAATGGGGCTTTGTATAATTTAGTCACATGAGGGAAAAGTTCTCTACCTCCACCCTGTACCCTTTGATCAGCTTCCTTACTTTCTACATTTTAACAACCCTGTGTAGTCATGTGCGGATGTGACGCTTGGAGCTGTGGCTATCACCTTGTGACAGTGGGAAGATAAGCTGGAGAATGAAAGCCAAGAAGATGTAAAAGATGGAGAGGAACTGGGTCCTTGGTGATTTGGTTCAGGGTGCTGCAGTCACCACACGGACCTAAAAAGGCACACTAACTCCCTCCCAACCGAATCCTGTCATCCTGGCTATCAGACATGAACCATCCAGATGTCACTCAGGTTAATTCATGTATGGTCTCTCTTCACTGCTGAGTGAAATGCATGCTCAGAAGCCCCATGGGGACGACAGCTGTAGAGTCACCAGCTTTCCTGTGAAAGCCCAGGATTATTTATTGATTAGTTCAGTAGTTGGAATATATTAGTAATAATGCTAAGTGTGTTTCCCACCCCAGACTAGCCTCTAAGCCTGGCTGGGGTGCCAGCGGATGCCAAGGGGGACCAGTAAGGGTGTGTTATAATGGAGAAATTATGAGCCATGGAGTCGAACACCAAACCCTGTTCCACTCTCACCAGCCTAGATGTGACTTTGGGCAAGTTACTTAACTCCTTTGAGCCTTGCATTTCTCATCTGTAAAATTGGTATAAATAATGATGTATGTAAAATGCCCAACTCAATGCATTTAACATAGCCCTTTAATAAGTATCCATTCCCTTCCCTAGAGTAGAGTGTGACAGACTTTTGGAAAAGCCATCAGTGGGTCAGTAATGTTATATTTCTAGAAACCAGCCTGCTTTCTCCAGTTGGATTTTAATAAATCCGGTGGTTGGTGATGACATGGTGGTAAGTGCCTAACAATTCCAGAAGAAACGTGGGAAGGCTCAGACACCAGTATGGAAGAGTCTAAAGCTTGCTCCCAAATGTCCTGTAGCCCCCAAAGGAAGCTCCATCAGCCTTCCAAACAGCGGCTCCAGTGGCTTCCCCCACAGTCACTGACAGCTGCGAAGACCAACATCCTAGAGGATGAAAGCTATGTCCTTTAACCCTTCTCTTTATTTTTATTACCTCATCCCTAGCCAACATCTCACATGGTGTACTCAATAAATGCTGACTAAAATGGAAAAAAAAAATAAAAAGGAAAAATTCTGGGAGACTGACATTTCTTAAAGCCATAAAATGCTGCAGCAGTTGTCCTGGAGAGGAATTCCCTCAGACTTGTGAGTGAGGGTTAGGGATCATTATGTTTCATCTGTAAATACAGGATTCCAGATGGAAGGATGTTTTTGTTAAAATGTGACAAGTCACCCTGTGCCTGCCTTAACTTCCTTCACTCCAGAAATCAGGAAGGAACGCAGATTTCCTAGCAATTACAGAAACTGATCAAGAAAACCATTTGATTACCAGGAGAAAAAATCAGCCAGCTTCCGAAATCACTCTGTTACCCTGACTCCATTAAGAACAACAAAATCAATCTTCATTAACATCTTCACCCTTTGTCCTCAGAGCATCACCCCTGAGAAATGCTAAATAACTATAAAATAATGAATGGAAACTTAAGTCACTTCCGGCCACCCAGCACTGCTTTTCCTTCTCTTCTAAACTACACAGGGCAGAAGGCTATCCCCTTCCAAGTCACCCAAATGCATTCCCATGTCACTGTCACCATCTTGCAGAACAAACTCTTCCCTTAGCCCAATGTGCAGTCAATACACTGATCAGACACTGAGCACTTTGAGCTCAGTTTTCATTTAAGCCCCGTTTTAGCATCTTAGGAGATAAGCTTTACAACAAGGGGGAAAAAAGGAGGGGGGGATGTCTTTTCACAAAGCTCCTTCTGCAGCTAAAGCCAAAACTATTATTGCCAACCTAAGGTTCCAGCTCTCAAACGGATGAGGCAAAGTGGGGAAAGCCCAGCTCTGAGGTATCCCCTAGGCATTAAAGGACAGCTTTTGTGACCTTATATGAACAGGACATAGTCAAATATCCTGCAGAGACGCCAGCCACTGAGAGAGGGAGAGAGATGCCACTTGAGCCAGGGGAAAGCAAAAGTCTGTTCTACTCCACTATACCAGTGCCTGAGACACATAAGTGTGCAAAAACTGTTGCAAGAGCGCCCTCGCTGTGCCTGCATGCTTGGTTACTCCAAAAGAAAGCCCCGAAGACTGAGCATGAGAGAAATGAGACAGAGAAGGGATATGAAACAGAAAGTCAGCGGTAGGTAGGGTTAGTTATAACTTTCCAGCAAACCCTGCTCTTTCTGGCTTTCTCTATGCCTGCAAACACTACTGCAAAAAGTTTCCCCGTAGGACAGATTGGCATCAAGATAAATTCATGATCGCCAACCCCAAATGGTCTCCGAAAGCCTATATTTTTCATATCAGTTCCCAGAGTCGAGTTCCACTAATGATTATTTCAAACCTTCTCTACTCTTCTCAGACCTCTGACACTCCTCTTTTCATTCTCCCCCGTTCTCAACAGACGACATTACCTCCTACTTCTTAGAGCGCGAAAAGCACTGGAGCGGGAGTGCGGAGAGCTGGGTGCCACCTCACCCACACTTAAACAATCTCTCTTGTCTCAGGGTCCTCCTCTTAGGAGGCAGGTGGCCAAGCTGGAGATCCCAACGAAATCTCCCGAATTCTTTGAGAAGGACTTTCCCACCCACTCTGGTCAGGCTCCCCGAAGACCCTCCCCCCGCCCCCATCCTGCCAAGGGCCAACTTACCCGGATCCACCCTGGGGGTGGGGGTGGGAGGCTACGTGGCGCCTTCCATCTCCATCTTCTGAGGCATCTCCTGGTCCCTGGGCGGCTCCACGTCGCCCTCCTCTCCACTGCGAGGGTAGGCCAGCAGACGCATGGCTGGAGCACAAGCGGCTTCCACCTGGCGCACCTGCTCGCGACTCAGACGTTCCCGCCAGGCGTGCACCGCCTCGCGGGCGTCGCGCGCCGACAAGTGGAAGGGCCGGTCCGCGCCATAGGCGGTGCCGCGCGTCATGTTGAGCGCGAAGTCTTCTAGCGTGGCAAGCGCGCGCAGCCCGGCAAAGTGCAGCAGACGGCGAAGCTGGGCGCTTGGCTGCCGCACCAGGTCCTCGTAGCGCAGTCTCAAGTAGCGACGCCGCAGCCAGGCGGGCGCGCCGCGCGCGAAAAGCAGGTCTCGCAGCCACGCTTCACAGATCACCTCGAGCGCGCGGGTCAGGAAAAAATCCGCCCGCGGCGCGGCCGGCTGCGCGCGAGATGGGACCCCGGGGCGCGCGCCCACGCCGTGCGCCAGCAGCACACGGTGGAAACGGTCGCCTCGCTGGCGGGTGCGCAGGACCTGGATACTCTCGCGCAGCAGACCTTGCCTAGATTTAAGGCGCGAGTTGTGCACAGCCCGCGGGTCGCGGAAAAGTTGCACCACCTTGAGGTTGAGGCCCGGGTCACGCAGCAGTGGCACCAGCACGCCCAAGTCGAGGAGGCGCACGTCCTTGATGACCACCACCGGGTACTTGCGACACTCGGCCTCCAGGGCTCGGAGCGCCACGGGCGGACAGCTGCGCTCGCAGGCGGCGTCCTCGACGAGTCCGACCTCGGCGCGGGCACGGGGCGCGCCGGGGCACAGCGGCGGCGAGCAGATGACCTTGTTGGTCCGCCAGCGGAAGAGGGCGGCCGTAGTGAGGTTGGCAGCGTCCAGGGCGCGCGCGGCAGGGTCCCCCGGTGGCGCGTACAGCTGCAGCACCGAGAAGTCGCAGCGGAAGAGCGAGCGCAGCATATCGCGCAGCGCGCCCTGCAGGCTCTCGGCGTCGCCGGGATACAGCGCCTGCCATACGTGCCACATCGGCTCGTACAAGTAGAAAACGTCCGGGTGCTGGTTAAAGAGCTCGCCCAGGAAGGATGAGCCTGTGCGCCAGGTAGCATGCACGTAGATGTGCTGCTTCTCGCGAGATACGGCTTCCCCGACGGCGCTGCTGAGGTTGCCGGGGGACCGGGGGGACCGCACCTCCGTGCCCTGCTCGCGTTCGCCAGCCGCCGCCGCCTCCAGGCTCCAAACTCCCAGGCTGCGCTGCAGGCCTGGGCAGTGCCCGGCGCCCCCCCGGTCCCGGCCGCCGTCCAGCACGGAGGGGACGAGCAGCAGTACCAGCGTGTACAGCACTAGCAGCAGCGCAAACTTGCAGTACTCTCGGCGCCGCCGTCGCCGCCCCTTCATCGTTCACCGACCTCCCCCAGAAAGAGTCGAGAGCCCTTCCTCTCCTCTTCTTCAGAAATCCAGCCCTGAGGCCGCTCCTCCGGCCTCTTCCGACCTCTCTGAGCCGGGAGAGGCGAACCACCGGGACTGTTCATCCAAAATGGGAAGCTTCGTAGGCGGTGGTGCTAGTCGCCGCGCTCCTGTCCTGTCTCGAATCAGCGGGGCTGGAAAGCCGCCTATTGGCCGGCTTGGCAGCCGCCCCGCCTTCAACCCTACGGCTTCTCCCCGCCTCTCTACCCTCCCGGGTTGGCCAAAACACTCTGCCAAATCTGGGCGGGGTTGCTGCGGAGAGGGGACGCCGGCTGGGGCGCAGGGAGCCAAGACCCCACCTTTCCCCACGCCCTCCATAAAGTAGTCAAGTCTTAAAGAATTGACTTAAGGCAAGGGTGGGGCTCGTGTGTACAGACTGTACCCAGTGACGGACGTGGACCCCACCCGGAGACCCCACTGCCTCTCCACGACCATCTCAGCCCTAGGCAGATAACACTGGCCTCCACACTGTTTAGGGCGGGGTCCCCGGTCCACCATCTCTATCCAGCACCCAATTAGCCCCGGGGTGGGTTATTACTGAGTTCTGGACTAAAAGTCTCGACTAAGATACACGACTGTATGTTGTGTGGTAGTTATAAATAAAGAGGTTAAATTCCCCGGGGGTGGATGGAGGTACTACTGCACTCATGCAGAGCATTTAATAGGCAAGGTCTACTCTTCGTGAAATTGTGAGTGTTGTGTTCCTTAGAGTTTTGCCAGCTGAGGGCCCCACACATTTTACAGACATCCTAAGGCTCAGTTTACTCATCTGTAAAATAATTTTTAGTGCCTTCCTATTTCCTAGGGTCAGGAGATTTGGAGGCCATTTGTTACTGCAGCATATTCTGGCTCATTCTGACTGAGAAGTAAAAGACATTTTACAGAATCAGAGTGGCAAGTTGGTGAGCTTTCTCAGGAGCTCAGTGTTTAAAAGGACACATCAGGAATGACACATACCCAAGAATAGATGAATATATAACTCATAAGAGGAGTGACAGGAAGTCCAAGAGGCAGATTAAGCTTAGATTTACAGAAACAAAAAAGGATAATTTTTGCTCTGTTTCGGCAGGATACTGGACAAGGAAAGGAGAGCTTCCTCTCACCCCCTTGGGGAAGATGTTGTAAAAGTTAACAAAAGATAGAAAGCAGCTCTACTCAGCTCCAGGAGGGAGAAGGCTGTTCAAATTGGGAAAGTTAAGAACTTCTCCAAAGATCTTCCCCTATGTTCTTTTTCCTCACTGAAAATGCTCCAGCTTTGAAATCACTGGCTCAAGCATCCTGCTTTCTGTCCATAGTTCCTCTTTTCAGTTCCTCCCTATTTTGTGAACTCATTGACCACTACCCCTACTTTCTTCTCAGTTTTTCCTATTCAGCTAAGATACCCCTGATGATTATTTTAAAAGCACTCTTACCAATAACCTAAACTCCCTTTCCCTCTGTCTTTTCATTACTCATCTAGCAAAATCCCCCAAACCCTGCTTTGTGGCTTTCTCTGTGTCTGCAAACACTATTGGAAAAAGTTTCTCCGCAGGATAGACTGACATTAAGATAAATTTATGATCATCAACCTCAATGGTTCCCAAAAGCCTATATTTCTCATGTCAATTCCCAGGCTCAAGTTCATTATGATTATTTCAAACCTTTTCTACTCTTTTCAAACTTCTGAACCCCCCCCATCCTGTTCTCAACAGATGACCTTAACTCCGACTTCATAGAAAAAAATGAAACTATCTTAGACAATCCCTCAATTTCCCACTACCAGACCCTTAGATGCACTAACCTCTGTACCCATCTTCTCCTTTGTGTCAGGGATATTATTTTCCAATATTGATCTATGACTTCCTCCTTCCCTGCGTTTTTACTTTTCCCTCCTCTTCTCTTTTAAGGGCATAAGTGGATCCGTGCACATTGCCTCAGGGAGGGATGAGGCTGGGCAGAATGCAAAAGTCCCCTGGTGTTTCTTTCCAAAAGCCTAAACTTCAGTAGTGAAGAGTGTGGTAGGTTTTAAAAATAAGAAATTATTCCCCTCCTTTATCTACACTCTTTGGCAAAGCCTTCCCACGCTGACTCAGGGGCGACCCTGTGACTTGCATTGGCCAGTAGAACAGTAGCAATCATGGCACAAACTGAGGCTTGAAAAACACTTCTGCTGTGAGGATTTCTCTCTTACCGCTCTTTGGGGCCCGGAGATCGCCATGTAAAGAAGCCCGGTTAGCCTTCCGGAGGATGACACACCTCATGGATCAGAGAGTAAGCCATACCAGCTGACTCCCATCCCACCAGCCAGCCTGCCAACCACAAAACAGGTGAGAGAGCATATCCTAGACCAGTGCTTCTGAAAATTTAATGTATATACAAACCATCTGGGGTTCTTGGGCAATGAAGAAACTGATTCTTTAGGCCTGGAGCCAGAAAGTCTACATTTCTAATAAGCTTCTGGGTGCTACTGAAGCTGCTGGTTTGAGGACCGCACATTGGGCTAGCAAGATCCTAGACCCTCCATCCTCAACCAAACTGATCCAAACCAGAAGAACCACTCAACCCACCCACAGAATTATGAGAGAAAATAGATGTTTGGTGTAAGACACTGAGGTTTTTGTTATCAGCAAAAGCTAGATGATACAGAAAGAATGTGAGGTCTTGGACAAAATGTTTTGGAGAAGCAGGAGAAAGAGTGGTCCTCCATTGGCCCCTCCACTGAGAGATTTCCCCTAGGCTAGTGATGGGTAAAGGGAGAGAGAATCTGTGTTCCCCACAGCAGCGAGTATCTGAGCCCTTCTTCTCAGCAAAGAAACAAGGCAGAGCAGGACTCAAGGAGGAATGGCTGTATGGTTCATCTTGATAGAGATGATCAGAGGCACTATCCCAAAGCTTCCTGCAGCTTGGGGGCAGCAAAGGGGTCACAGGGACAGTAATGGGGACATCTCAGGGGTAGCTAAGTGGGCTGAAAGTCAGTTATCCTAAGACCTTAGATCAACAGTACAACCCTGGGAATAGGGAAACCCTTGGAATTACCAAGGTAAATTATCACCCCAGCAGAAAGAGTACTCAATCAGAAATAAAGTTTTCTGTAAAGTGATTTCTATTACACCTAAGTTCGTGGACATTTTTTTCTTTCTGGTGTAATAGAGGAGATTCTGGTCTCTTCTGTCAATTTCCGCTTTTCCTTTCTTACTTATTCAACCATATCCTCTCAACCAGATTATTCCCACTGATGTTAAAATTAGTGTCAATCATGTTTTTTAAAAATCCCATTGATTCTGCATCCTCCTTTAGCATAGCCGTTGCCAATGCCAACAGCACCTTTTTGGGGATTAGAAGGTGCTCCCTCAGGACAGATGAATTTCAACAAGGGAGCTGACCAAATGGAAAAATGTAACCCTCCCCCCAGGTTACAGTCCCAAGCCAGAGATGGCAGCTTGAAAGCAGAGCCTGGCTGGATGCCAGCCCTTAACTTGCATCTCTCTGCCAGGCACCCTTGCCACACCCCTGTCCTCCTGCCACTGGCTTCTCTGCCCACTCCTCACAGCCCAACTCCTTGGTAGAGTTGTCTATACTTGTTCTCTTCATGTTTGTATCTCCTACTCATTGCTCCACACACCCCAATCTGGATTCCACCCACATATTGCTCCATAAACAGCTCTTTCTAAGGTTATCAATGGTTTTTGTGTCACTAAATCCAGAGGACATTTGCACTTTCGTTGGCCTTCCCATAACATTTAACACTGTTGCCATCACACTTGCTGGTTCCTCCTCCTGTCTTATAGGTGCACCTTCAGAGTTCAGAGTTTGGGAGACGGCTCAGCAGTGAGACCACCTGAGTTCACATACCACCTCCACTCCTTACAGCCATGTGGCCTTGGGCAAGTTACTTAGCCTCTCTGTGCCTCATCTGTAAAACAGTGATTCTAACAGTACCTACCCTGCAGGGTTGTCGTAAGGACTAAATGATTTATGCATAAAGAGAACAGTGCTCTGTAAACCCACAACTTCTCTACTAAAAAAAAAAAAAACTAAAACAAAACAGAACAGTGCATGACATAGAGTAAGCTTCAAGTATGAGTTTCCTGTCTTTGTTGTTGTAGGAAACTCATCCTTCTCTGCTTGGTCATTCAGTGTTAGAATTCCTCAAGGTGCAGCCATGGGTCCTCTTGGTCTCTCCAGTAACCCCCAATTGACATTTCCAGCCCAGACCTCTCCTTTGGAGCTTCAGGCCCAGAAACCCAGATATTTAAATGACATCCCCTCTTCATTTCCTCAAAGTCATATTTATTTTAACATCTGGATGGCAAACCCATTTATCCAATTATGCAATCAGAAATTTAAGAGTCATTCTTGGCATCTCCCTCTCCCTCAAACTGCCTCTCTCAATCCAGTATATCACCAATCAGGTTGGTTTTACCTTCTGTTTTAGTTGCCTGATGGCTAAAAACAAATACCATACAATGGAATTGGCTTAAGCACAGGAGTTTATTGGCTCACCATTTCCGAGGCTAGAAGGTGTGCTTCCTTATTGGGTCAATATCTTCTGGCTGGCTAACAATCTTTGGGGTTCCTTGGCTTTCCCATCACATGGCAATGCAACATGGCAGCGTCTTCTCTGTTCTATTCTGTGTTCTGTTGACTTCCAGCTTCTGGCCACTCCCAATGGCTTCTCTTCCTGTGTCCAATTTCCTTTGCTTATAAGGACTTCAGCCATATTGGATCAAGGCCACTTTCATTCAGTATGGGCACGCCATAGCTAATAGAATCTTCAGAGGTCCTCTTTACAAATGGGTTCACTCCCACGGGGCCAGGGGTTGGGACCTGAACATGCCTTCTGTGGGGAACATGATTCAATCCCCAACACTTTCTCAATATCACTTCAATCCATTCACTTTTCTTCATTGCCACTGCTACAGACCTAGACAAGTGACCACCATCTGTCCCCTGGAGCACTGCAAGAGCTGCCCAGCCAGTCTCCCTCTTTCCACTCTGCCCTCTGATTTTAAATCAGTGACTTAGTCTAGTCATGTCACTCCTCTCCTCCAAGCCTGTCATAGCTTCCAATTGGACTTTGGATAAAGACCAAAATCTGTAAGGCTTGTAAGTTATGTTGTTAGGGACCTTGAATGCCAGAGCCTAACATGGTGTCAAGCACATAGCAGATGCTCAAGAAGAATTTGTTATCTGATTGACTGATGGGAGGAAGCACTTTTACTTAGTTGGTCTTTGAAAGCAGACCACTGATGATTTGTATTGAGAGATTAAGCAATATTAGCAGAAATTACTTTCCACGGACCATCTTGCCAGGGTGTGTTCAGTGGATTGACATTGAGGCAGGAAGACCTGTTGAGAGAGAAGGAGTGGAGAATTTGAAGTTGTTGGCAGTGGGGAAGGAAGGAATGGTTAGAGGCTGGGAAGGCAGAATCTGCAGACTTGGCTGAGAAAAAAAGGAGACCAAGGTTTTGGTACCTTTTCTCTTTTTCATGAGGTTTCATATGTTGCAAAAAGGAATGCTAAAATCACATCTTTACTGTTTTCCAAACTCTGGCCTGGAGACCCAAATTCCTCAAAGATGGCTAAATATTGTCTTTGTATGTTTTTCAAATTTTGATGTTTATTTGTTCAAAAATACTCATCAAGCGTCTGTCACGTACCTGGAGCTGTGTGGGGCAGAGGAAATACATGGTGAGGAAAAACAGTCCCTGTTCCTGCTCTCATGGCCTTCCCAGCCTAAGAGAGTTGTGCCAGTTTGAATGTATTATGTCTCACAAAATGCCATTATCTTTGATGCAATCTTGTGTGGGTAGACGTATCAGTGTTGATTAGATTGTAATTCTTTGAGTGTTTCCACGGAGATTCGCCCCACTCAACTGTGGGTGATGACTCTGATTGGATAGTTTCCATGGAGGTGTGGCCCCACCCATTCAGCATGGGTCTTGATTAGTGTACTAGAGCACTTTATAAGCTCAGACAGAAGGAGCGAGCCTTCTACAGCCAACAGGGACACTTTGAAGAATGCATAGAAGCTGACAGAGTAGCTGCAGATGAGAAACAGTTTGAAGACGGCCGTTGAAAGCACACTTTTGCTCTGGAGAAGCTAAGAGAGGACAGACACCCCAAGAGCAACTGAGAGTGACATTTTGAAGAGGAGCTGCGGCCTAGAGAGGAACGTCCTGGGAGAAAGCCATTTTGAAACCAGAACTTCAAGCAGACGCCAGCCACATGCCTTCCCAGCTAACAGAGGTTTTTCGGACGCCATTCGCCATCCTCCAGTGAAGGTACCCGATTGCTGATGTGTTACCTTGGACACTTTACGGCCTTAAGACTATAACTGTGTAACCAAATAAACCCCCTTTATAAAAGCCAATCCATTTCTGGTATTTTGCATAACCGGCAGCATTAGCAAACCAGAACAAGAGGAGACCGGCTTTAACCAAATAAACCTTCCAGGGTGGGAATAACCTCAAACTGAGCCCAGCAATGTGAAGGAGAGGGACACAGTTCTGCAAGAGTGAATAACAAAACGACCTGCTCTAGACTGTGTGAGTATGTATGTGTAAAGGAAGTATCCTTCAATTTTCTATTTTCTTGAATGTTTTTAGAATTAGGAAAGAGTGTTAACTTTCTTCAAAGGCTTTTTAACATCAATGGAGATAAATTATTTTTCTCCTCAGATATGTTTACAAGGTCTATTATATTAATGAATTTCATAATATTGAACCAACCTTCCATTCCAGGAGTAAATCCCGATTAGTCATGGACTGTTATTTACTTAATGTCATGTTGGATTCTGTTAGCTTATATTTTATTTAGTATTTTGACACCAATATACATAAGCGATCTTAGTTTGTAATTTTCTGTTTTTGTACCATTGTTATCAGGTGTAGGTATAAAGATCCTACTTGCCTCATAAAAAGAAAATATTTTCCTTCATTTTTCATGCTATAGCATTTGGACAATCTGTGAATGTTTGGCAAAATTCCCTTGTGAAATCATCTAGGCCAGCTGCTTTACTGGGGATAGTTCTTTTATAACTTTAAAGGAATTGATTTGTTTGAGCTTTCTCTCTCTAATGGGGTCAATTTTAGCAAATGCATTTTCCTAGGAAATTATCCATTTCATCTCAGTTTCAAATTTGTACAGAGGTCTACAAAGGGTCTCTAACAATTTTTAAAACTATATTCTGTTTCAGTAGTCATTTCCTCCTTGTCAAAGGTGGCTCAATTTCATATTTTGTATATGTCTGCTTTTTTCTCCCCTTTTTTGTTACTCAAAATGCTAGAGGAATTTCTGCTAAGACCAGGAACAAGGTAAGGATATCCATTATCTCCGTCACTTTTTAACATTAAATTGGAACTTTTAAATGTTAAACTGGAGGTATTCGCCAATATGATAGTGGTTTGTTTATTTTGTTAACTTTTTTCAAGGAAACAGGATTTTAATTTATTACTTAGGTGTACTGTTTTTCTATTCTTTACCTCCTTAATTTCTGCTTTTATCTTTATTGTTCCTTCCTTGTGCTTTCATTTTGTTTCCTTTGTTTTTCTTTTTCTAGCATTTTGAGTTAGGAATTTAGTTTTTTATACTTTCATTTTTATTGATAGAAATATTAATAGAAATAACTGCATCTCTAATTATATCCCATAGATTCTGATATATAGTGTTTTCATTAAGATTATTTTTTAAATTCTGTAATTTCATTTTTAAAAATTTTTCCCTTCCTCCCAAGAGTTATTTAATAAATGATATTTTTTTTTATTGTTCTCCTATTTGTTTTTTTTTTTTAATCTTCATTTTATTGAGATATATTCACATACCACGCAGTCATACAAAAAAAATCGTACTTTCGATTGTTTACAGTACCATTACATAGTGGTACATTCATCACCCAAATCAATCCCTGACACCTTCATTAGCACACACACAAAAATAACAAGAATAATAATTAGAGTGAAAAAGAGCAATTGAAGTAAAAAAGAACACTGGGTACCTTTGTCTGTTTGTTTCCTTCCCCTATTTTTCTACTCATCCATCCATAAACTAGTCAAAGTGGAGTGTGGTCCTTATGGCTTTCCCAATCCCATTGTCACCCCTCATAAGCTACATTTTAATACAACTGTCTTCGAGATTCATGGGTTCTGGGTTGTAGTTTGATAGTTTCAGGTATCCATCACCAGCTACCCCAATTCTTTAGAACCTAAAAAGGGTTCTCTAAAGTGTGCATAAGAGTGCCCACCAGAGTGACCTCTCGGCTCCTTTTGGATTCTCTCTGCCACTGAAGCTTATTTCATTTCCTTTCACATCCCCCTTTTGGTCAAGAAGATGTTCTCCGTCCCACGATGCCAGGTCTACATTCCTCCCCGGGAGTCGTATTCCACGTTGCCAGGGAGATTCACTCCCCTGGGTGTCTGATCCCACGTAGGGGGGAGGGCAGTGATTTCACCTTTCAAGTTGGCTTAGCTAGAGAGAGAGGGCCACATCTGAGCAACAAAGAGGCATTCGGGAGGAGGCTCTTAGGCACAACCATAGGGAGGCCTAGCCTCTCCTTTGCAGCAACCATCTTCCCAAGGGTAAAACCTGTGGTAGAGGGCTCAACCCATCAACCCACCAGTCCCCTATGTCTGTGGTCATGTTAGCAACCATGGAGGTGGGATAGGCGAATACCCCTGCATTCTCCACAGGCTCCTCAAGGGGGCACTACATCTTTTTTTTTTCCTTGTTTTTCTTTTTTTTTTTTTTTTTTTTAACTTTCCCTTCGTTTTAAAATCAACTGTATGAAAAAAAAGTTAAAAAGAAAACAAACATACAATAAAAGAACATTTCAAAGAGACCATAACAAGGGAGTAAGAAAAAGACAACTAACCTAAGATAACTGCTTAACTTCCAACATGTTCCTACTTTACCCCAAGAAAGTTACCTAATATAGCAACATTTCTGTGAACTTGCTCCTACTATATCCATCAGAAATTAACAGACCACAGTCGTTCCTGGGCATCCCCAGAACGTTAAATAGCTTATCTGTTCTTCTTGGATTATTGTTCCCCCTTCCTTAATTGCTCTCTATTGCTAGTTCCCCTACATTCTACATTATAAACCATTTGTTTTACATTTTTCAAAGTTCACATTAGTGGTAGCATATAATATTTCTCTTTTTGTGCCTGGCTTATTTCGCTCAGCATTATGTCTTCAAGGTTCATCCATGTTGTCATATGTTTCACGAGATCGTTCCTTCTTACTGCCGCGTAGTATTCCATCGTGTGTATATACCACATTTTATTTATCCACTCATCTGTTGAAGGACATTTGGGTTGTTTCCATCTCTTGGCAATTGTGAATAATGCTGCTATGAACATTGGCGTGCAGATATCTGTTCGTGTCACTGCTTTCCGATCTTCCGGGTATATACCGAGAAGTGCAATCGCTGGGTCGAATGGTAACTCTATATCTAGTTTTCTAAGGAACTGCCAGACTGACTTCCAGAGTGGCTGAACCATTATACAGTCCCACCAACAGTGAATAAGAGTTCCAATTTCTCCACATCCCCTCCAGCATTTGTAGTTTCCTGTTTGTTTAATGGCAGCCATTCTAACCGGTGTTAGATGGTATCTCATTGTGGTCTTAATTTGCATCTCTCTAATAGCTAGTGAAGCTGAACATTTTTTCATGTGTTTCTTGGCCATTTGTATTTCCTCTTCAGAGAACTGTCTTTTCATATCTTTTGCCCATTTTATAATTGGGCCGACTGTACTACTGTCATTGAGTTGTAGGATTTCTTTATATATGCAAGATATCAGTCTTTTGTCAGATACATGGTTTCCAAAAATTTTTTCCCATTGAGTTGGCTGCCTCTTTACCTTTTTGAGAAATTCCTTTGAGGTGCAGAAACTTCTAAGCTTGAGGAGTTCCCATTTATCTATTTTCTCTTTTGTTGCTTGTGCTTTGGGTGTAAAGTCTAGGAAGTGGCCGCCTAATACAAGGTCTTGAAGATGTTTTCCTACATTATCTTCTAGGAGTTTTATGGTACTTTCTTTATATTGAGATCTTTGGTCCATTTTGAGTTAATTTTTGTGTAGGGGGTGAGGTAGGGGTCCTCTTTCATTCTTTTGGATATGGATATCCAACTCTCCCAGCCCCATTTGTTGAAAAGACCATTATGACTCAGTTCAGTGACTTTGGGGGCCTTATCAAAGATCAGTCGGCCATAGATCTGAGGGTCTATCTCCGAATTCTCAATTCAATTCCATTGATCTATATGTCTATCTTTGTGCCAGTACCATGCTGTTTTGGCAACTGTGGCTTTATAATAAGCTTCAAAGTCAGGGAGTGTAAGTCCTCCCACTTCGTTTTTCTTTTTTAGAGTGTCTTTAGCAATTCGAGGCATCTTCCCTTTCCAAATAAATTTGATAACTAGCTTTTCCAAGTCTGCAAAGTAGGTTGTTGGAATTTTGATTGGGATTGCATTGAATCTGTAGATGAGTTTGGGTAGAATTGACATCTTAATGACATTTAGCCTTCCTATCCATGAACATGGAATATTTTTCCATCTTTTAAGGTCCCCTTCTATTTCTTTTAGTAGAGTTATGTAGTTTTCTTTGTATAGGTCTTTTACATCTTTGGTTAAGTTAATTCCTAGGTACTTGATTTTTTTAGTTGCTATTGAAAATGGTATCTTTTTCTTGAGTGTCTCTTCAGTTTGTTCATTTCTAGCATATAGAAACATTACTGACTTATGTGCATTAACCTTGTATCCCGCTACTTTGCTAAATTTGTTTATTAGCTCTAGTAGCTGTATCGTCGATTTCTCAGGGTTTTCTAGATATAAGATCATATCATCTGCAAACAATGACAGTTTTACTTCTTCTTTTCCAATTTGGATGCCTTTTATTTCTTTGTCTTGCCGGATTGCCCTGGCTAGCACTTCCAGCACAATGTTGAATAACAGTGGTGACAGCGGGCATCCTTGTCTTGTTCCTGATCTTAGAGGGAAGGCTTTCAGTCTCTCACCATTGAGTACTATGCTGGCTGTGGGTTTTTCATATATGCTCTTTATCATGTTGAGGAAGTTTCCTTCAATTCCTACCTTTTGAAGTGTTTTTATCAAAAAGGGATGTTGGATTTTGTCAAATGCTTTTTCAGCATCTATTGAGATGATCAATTGATTTTTCCCTTTTGACTTGTTAATGTGTTGTAATACATTGATTGATTTTCTTATGTTGAACCATCCTTGCATGCCTGGAATAAACCCCACTTGGTCATGGTGTATGATTTTTTTAATGTGTCTTTGGATTCGATTTGCAAGTATTTTGTTGAGGATTTTTGCATCTATATTCATTAGGGAGATTGGCCGGTAGTTTTCCTTTTTTGTAGCATCTTTGCCTGGTTTTGGTATTAGATTGATGTTAGCTTCATAAAAGGAGTTAGGTAGTGTTCCATTTTCTTCAATGTTTTGAAAGAGTTTGAGTAAGATTGGTGTCAGTTCTTTCTGGAAAGTTTGGTAGAATTCCCCTGTGAAGCCATCTGGCCCTGGGCATTTATTTGTGGGAAGATTTTTGATGACTGATTGGATCTCTTTGCTTGTGATGGGTTGGTTGAGGTCTTCTATTTCTTCTCTGGTCAGTCTAGGTTGTTCATATGTTTCCAGGAAATTGTCCATTTCCTCTACATTCTCCAGTTTGTTGCCATACAGTTGTTCATAATATCCTCTTATAATTTTTTTAATTTCTTCAGGATCTGCAGTTATGTCACCTTTTTCATTCATTATTTTGTTTATATGGGTCTTCTCTCTTTTTGATTTTGTCAGTCTAGCTAGGGGCTTGTCAATCTTGTTGATCTTCTCAAAGAACCAACTTTTGGTGATATTTATCCTCTCTATTGTTTTTTTGTTCTCTATGTCATTTATTTCTGCTTTAATCCTTGTTATTTCTTTTCTTGTACTTGGTTTAGGATTGGTTTGCTGTTCATTTTCTAGCTTCTTCAGTTGATCCATTAGTTCTTTGATTTTGGCTCTTTCTTCCTTTTTAATATATGCGTTTAGTGCTATAAATTTCCCCCTTAGCACTGCTTTTGCTGCATCCCATAGGTTTTGGTATGTTGTGTTCTCATTTTCATTCGTCTCTATATATTTAGCAATTTCTCTTGCTATTTCTTCTTTAACCCACTGATTGTTTAGGAGTGTGTTGTTTAACCTCCAGGTATTTGTGAGTTTTCTAAGTCTCTGATGGTTATTGACTTCTAATTGTATTCCATTGTGGTCAGAGAATGTGCTTTGAATAATTTCAATCTTTTTAAATTTATTGAGGCTTGTTTTATGTCCCAGCATATGATCTATTCTGGAGAAAGTTCCATGAGCACTAGAAAAGTATGTGTATCCTGGTGATTTGGGATGTAATGTCTTGTATATGTCTGTTAAATCTAATTCATTTATCAGATTGTTTAGGTTTTCAATTTCCTTATTGGTCTTCTGTCTGGTTGATCTATCTATAGGAGAGAGTGATGTGTTGAAGTCTCCCACAATTATTGTGGAAACATCAATTGCTTCCTTTAGTTTTGCCAGTGTTTCTCTCATGTATTTTGTGGCACCTTGATTGGGTGCATAGACATTTACGATTGTTATTTCTTCTTGCTGAATTGCCCCTTTTATTAGTATGTAGTGGCCTTCTTTGTCTCTCAAAACATCCCTGCATTTGAAGTCTATTTTATCTGAGATTAATATTGCTACACCTGCTTTCTTTTGGCTGTAGCTTGCATGAAATATTTTTTTCCATCCTTTCACTTTCAGTTTCTTTGTGTCCCTGTGTCTAAGATGAGTCTCTTGTATGCAACATATTGATGGTTCATTTTTTTTGATCCATTCTGCGAATCTATATCTTTTAATTGGGGAGTTTAATCCATTTACATTCAACGTTATAACCGTGAAGGCATTTCTTGAATCGGCCATCTTATCCTTTGGTTTATGTTTGTCATATTTTTCCCCTCTTTCTATTAATATCCTTTATTGTACCCATACCGAGTCTCTTTAGTACTGAACCTTTCTCCAAGTCTCTCTGTCCTGTCTTTGTTTCTCTGTCTGTAGGGCTCCCTTGAGTATCTCCAGTAGGGCAGGTCTCTTGTTAGCAAATTCTCTCAGCATTTCTTTGTCTGTGAAAAATTTAAGCTCTCCCTCAAATTTGAAGGAGAGCTTTGCAGGATAAAGTATTCTTGGCTGGAAATTTTTCTCACTCAGAATTTTAAATATATCGTGCCACTGCCTTCTTGCCTCCATGGTGGCTGCTGAGTAGTCACTACTTAGTCTTATGCTGTTTCCTTTGTATGTGGTGAATTGCTTTTCTCTTGCTGCTTTCAGAACTTGCTCCTTCTCTTCTGTGTTTGACAGTGTGATCAGTATATGTCTCGGAGTGGGTTTATTTGGATTTATTCTATTTGGGGTTCGCTGAGCATTTATGATTTGTGTATTTATGTTGTTTAGAAGATTTGGGAAGTTTTCCCCAACAATTTCTTTGAATACTCTTCCTAGACCTTTACCCTTTTCTTCCCCTTCTGGGACACCAATGAGTCTTATATTTGGACGTTTCATATTATCTATCATATCCCTGAGGTCCATTTCGATTTTTTCAATTTTTTTCCCCATTCTTTCTTTTATGCTTTCATTTTCCATTCTGTCATCTTCGAGGTCACTGATTCGTTGTTCAACTTCCTCTAGTCTTGTACTATGAGTGTCCAGAATCTTTTTAATTTGGTCAACAGTTTCTTTAATTTCCATACGATCATCCATTTTTTTATTTAGTCTTGCAATGTCTTCTTTATGCTCTTCTAGGGTCTTCTTGATTTCCTTTGTCTCCCGTACTATGGTCTCATTGTTCATCTTTAGTTCTTTGAGTAGCTGCTCTAGGTGCTGTGTCTCTTCTGGTCTTTTGATTTGGGTGCTTGGGCTTGGGTTATCCATATCGTCTGGTTTTTTCATATGCTTTATAATTTTCTGTTGTTTTTGGCCTCGTGGCATTTGCTGAACTTGATAGGGTTCTTTTAGGATTTGTAGACCAATTGAAGTCCTTATCTCTAATTTATCAGATCTACAGCTTCGTGGAGTACACTTTCTCTAACTAACCAGCAGGTGGCGTCCACGAGCCACCTGTTCTGCACAAGCCAGTTCTCCCCTGCTTAGCCTTTTTGGTGAGTGGGGGAGTGAGTCTTGTGGGGTCCAATTGGTGTACCAAGCTTGCGTGTGTAGTTGGTGTTGCCTGCCCTGTATATGGGGCGTGTTTCTGGGTAGTCAGGGAGGGGGGGGTGGCTCTAACAATCAAATCTCCCTGGTGATCCTAGAGTTTTAAAGCTGCTGCAATAGTCTAATCCTTCAGTTCAGTCCTGCCACAGTTTGTCTCTGCCACTGACCCACAAGTCCTTGGTATTGGCGTATGGCTCCTGAGACTTGCAAGTGGGCCCCTCTTCCAGGCCGTGCACCCCGGGTCCTCTGTTGAGGGATGACTGTGCTATGTCACAGGTGAGTGCCGTCCCCCCAGGGCAGTTCTGGGCTGCTGGGCTGTGTAGGGAGGCTCCCAGTCTGCTGAAATGATGGCTGAATGGGGCTTTGTTAATTCACACTGCTCTACCTTCACAACTCTGGGACAATCAGCTGAGGTTGCAGGGAAGGCTAATGTCCACGCCCAGTTTTGTGGTGTGTGCCTGTTATTTGAAGCACTTCCGTCACACTGGGTTGTCTGGGGCAGTTCTGGGCTATGGGGCTGGCGATGGGCAGGAGTGTTTCCTGTCCACCAGGATGATGGCTGTGAGCGGACACCCCCCTTTTCTTGGGAAGTTGTGGTGTTTAGTGAATTTTCTCAGCCACTGGATTATTGCGTTTTGTCTCAGAGCTCTCCTAGTTCTGCTCTTGACTTGACCTGCCCAAATTGCAAGTCTTTGAAGCTTTCTGTATTGGGCTTCTTAGAGTAATTGTTTTAGAAAAAGAAAAAAGGATTAAAAAAAAAAAAAAAAAAGGGCCCTCCTCGGAGATCTAATGGGTTATTGAAATGCTAAGAGACAAAGCAACCAGGGCCATTAAGGAAAGGTCCACAGGGCAGAGAGATCAGCTTTTCTTCAGGATTTGCATATGCGCCTCAGGGCCCTTCCCCTTTCTATGTTCACCAGAACTCCAAAAATCCTCCGCTTTTATTTTGGAGTTTTTCGTGTTGTTTTTTTTTCTCTGTGCCTGTCTCCTCTCTGCTGGGCTGGCTGCTCTCAGATTCTCTGGTGTCTGGTCTCCGTCTATCTATGGTTGGAGTTTGGATCAGCAGAATGAGTTTCCGATAAGGGCTGCCACTGCAGTTCTCCCTTCTCCTTCCCGGAGCTGACAGCCCCTCCTCCCACGGGACTGAGCCTGGCAGGGAGGGGCGCGGGTCCCCTGGCCGCAAAAACTTACAGATTTCGCTGATCTCCGCAGTTCCACGTTTTCATGAGTGTTGTATGAAGTATGCCCAAACGCAGATTGCTCTGTCGTGTCCAGTCTACGCAGTTCCTGGCTTTCTACCTACTTTCCTGGAGGAGTAACTAAAACATACAGCTCACCAGTCTGCCATCTTGCCCCCTCTCCCAATAAATGATATTTTAATTCCAGGTAGAATTTCTGGTTTTACTGTATTCTGATCAGAGAATGTTGTTTATAATATTTTTATTTTATGGGCCAGACTGATAATCTTTCTTTGTGACCTAATATATGGTCAATGTCTGCAAATGTTCTATGTGTGTTGGAGGATTTATATTCTTTCTCATTAGGATGTAAAGTTTGATATGTATCCATAATTATATCCATAATTATAGACTTTATTCATTTATCATTTAATATTTCTGTATTCTTGCTTATTTTCTGTCTACTTGATCTGTCTTGCACTCAGAGTAGTATGTTAAAGCTTCCTATTATTAGTGAGAGTATATTGATTTCTCTTTTCATCTCCTGCAATTTCTGCTTTATAAAGGGGGTTACTGTGGTTACTCACTTTTTAAAGAATGTGGTAGATATAATGATGAATCACTCAGATCCCTCTTTAGCTTCTTTTAACCCAGCTGCTGGGCGTGCCTTTGACAAATAGCCTTCAGCTATCAACCTCCTTTGGGATTCTCTCAGCTGAAGAAACCTAACTTGCCCAAAGTCTTGCCTCCTCCTGGGGCTGGGCACATCCACTGACTGACCGATGCAGGGTTATAAGGTCCCAGACTCCTTGCCCCAACTTCAGATAGCTCCAAATGGCCATGCAATCTTCAGAGCTTCCTGTAGAATCAGCTGAGGCTTCCACTGAGATTGCTTCATAGCTCAACCTCGTTGCCCAATCCTGCTTCCTTCCTTCCCCTTTCCTTCCATTGGTGTTGATCATAAGAGCACTCATTCATAAAACACCTGCAGGCTAATATCCATCTTAGATTCTGCAGATGACAATCTGCAATGAAGAGTCCAAAGGACTAATAATGCACAGGATTAACACAGCCCTGGCTCCACATCACTACTCTTAGAAAACAAGCCAATGTTCAACCAGTAGAGCAGTTGCCCCAGGCAAATTATTTTACTATTGCTAATGACCATAGCAGAGTGTGGCTGCTACCACTGCCTCTTGCCTAGATCTAAAGAAGACTTTCCCCCCATGCATATCACAAAATCCAGTGCCATTTCAAGGCCATGTGGTAAGAGAGTGGCTCTTAATCCTGTACGATAAACTACATGAAGCCAAAGTTGGTCTATCCACAGTTTCTCCCTTGTCTTCATTGCAGAATAGAATTTGGGGCAGCTGATTCAGCATTGTCTACCTAGACCTGCAGTTGCTAATCTAATGCTAAGACATCATTAATTCTCTCTTAATAACATAGAATATGGCTTCCTTGTAGTTTAATGGCAGCAAATATTATTTTACCCTCTGATGTCCTAAAATATCTAATCCTACCTCAGCTTCACCTACAACAGTGGCAATCCAAACTGCACTAGTGTAGTACAAGGGCGGGCTGCAGCATCTTTAAATACTTCTGTGCCCCTCCAGCCCTACAGCCTTTCTCAGACCTCCCATCAACCAGCATTTGGCCAAGACCTTGTTGGTCTGCCCCTTAGCTGAGGCCCATGCAGCCCCAGTGTATTTGCTGAGATCACAGTGATTAGGACTTTACTGAGACCCACACTGTTTGCCAACAGTCAAATAAATTTTACTCTTCCTTTATTCTTCAGTAAAGAAAGAGGGAAACCCCAGTTATGTAGAACTGCAAAACAATGCAGAAGGCTAAAACTCTGAGAGAACCCCATCTTTCTGGCAAGAGGAACAAGGAAAGGGAGACCCTAAGAGCCAGAGAATGTGGAAGAAATCCCAAGAAGGAGAGAGGTAGAGAAAGGAGTCTCTCAATTTTGTTTATGACCTACATCAGTCTTGGGGGCTTACCCCCAAGCTGCACAAATATGGAACAGACCAAAAGAAGCATAGCAAAGCCTTTGAGAACTAAACTATCATGTAAACCACTGCCCATGTCTGAACAAAAACCTGAATGGTGCATGCTCCAGGCAGACCAAAAAAGCATGGTAAAGGCTTTGAAAACTGAACTGATATTGGAGACACTACCCACAAAAGGCAAGACAGAACTTGTGGTCTGAACCTAACCAGTTTGATTGCCCACTAAAACAAAATAAAACAAAGCAAAAAAATCAACATTCTCAAGAGGATTTTAATATTATCACAACATAATATTCAAAAGGTCTAGGTTATAATCCAAATTGCTCTACATACAAAGAACCAGGAAAATATGACCAAGGCTCAAGGGAAAAAAACAATCAATAGATGGTGTGCAGAAAAGAGTTAACATAACAGGCCTAATGCTGCTCTCCTTATAATAACCTGCTTAAAAGGTTCGCCCTTTTCTGGTATCTGGAAACTCGGATTTTTGGAGTGTTTTGTTAACTTATAATTATTTTGTTAACCATAAATTGGTGTACTGTGCCTAAATGGTTTGTACAAACAATGTGGTTTATGCTGAAAACTTGTTTTCCTTCTGGAAGTCTGGAGTTTTGGTACATGCTAGGCAGAGGGTGAATGCTAGGTAGAGGGTGAATTATGTGACCAGCTTCCAATAACATCCCTGGTCTCTCAGTCTCTGATGAGCTTCACTGGTAGATCACACTTCACATGCATTGTATCAACTCATTACTGGAGGTATTAAGCATGTCCTGGGTGTCTCCAATGAGAGAGGACCTGGTTTCTCTGGACTTTGCCCCATGCATCTTTTCCCTTTGCTGATTTTGCTTTCACTGTAATAAATCTTAGCCAGAAGTGTGACTATATGCTGAATACTGTGAGTTCTTCTAGTGAATCACCAAACCTGGTAGTGGTCTTGGTGAGCCCCAGAAACAGATGACAATCTGGATGTTGGAATTATCAATGAATTGAAATAGCTATTATGATCACCCCCCACAAGGTAAAGGTAAGCACACTTGAAATCATTGGAAATATAGAAATTCTCATCAGAGAAAATTAAATTATATTTTAAAAGAACAAAATGGAAATATTATAACTGAAAAATATAATATCTGAAATAAAATTTACTGGATGTTCTCTAGAGCATAATGCAGATGCCAGATGAAAGAGTCAGTGAACTTGAAAATATATCAATATTATACGATCTGAAGAACAGAGAGATAAAATATGGAAACAATGAACAGTCTTTTAGGGACCTTTGTAACAATATCAAAAGGTCTCACATTGATATCATTGGAGTACCAGAAGGAGAGAAGATTTTGTTGCAGAAAAAATATTTGAAGATATGTTGTATGGTCTCACTAATATGAACTAATTATAATATGTAAACTCATAGGCATAAAATCTAGAATATAGGTAACCAGGGGATAGAATGAGGCTAGAGAATGGGGAGCAGTTGCTTAATATATGCAGAGTGTTTAACTAGGTTGGTATTAAATGTTTAGAAGTGGATAGAGGTGACGGTAGCACATTATTTTGAGTACAATTAATAGTGCTGAACTGTGGGTGAATGTGGTTGAAAGCGGTAGCTTAGATTCATGTATGTCACCAGAAGGAAAGTTAGAGGTGAAAACATGGGAATGTATAACACAGTGAATCTTGTGGTGGATGATGACTGTGATTAACAGTACAAATACTAAAAAGTTCTCTTATGAACTAGAACAAATGTATGACACTATTCCAAAGAGTTCATAATAGAGGGGTATTTCAGAGTAAATGTACCTATTGCAAACTAAGGACTATAATTAACAGTAATATCTTAATATTCTCTCATCAATGGTAACAAAGGTACCATATCAATACCAGGGGTCAACAATGGGGGGGGGGTGTAAGAGGTATGGGATATTTGGGTTTTCTTTTATATTTTTATTTTATCTTACTATTATTATTGGAGTAATTAAAATGTTCTAAAATTGATTGTGGTGACGATTGCACAACCATGTGATGCTACTGGGAGCCATTGATGGTATACTTTGGATGGATTGTATGGTGTGTGAATATATCTCAATGCAATTGCATTTAAAAAAAACAAAAAAAAATTTGAAGACAGAATGACTGAAAACTTCCCAAATTTAATGAAAGGCATAAATTTACAGATTAAGCAAGCTCAGAACACCCAAATAGGATAAATGCAAAGAAAACCTTGCTAAGACACATCATAATGAAACTGCCGAAAACCAAAGGTAAAGAAGCAACCTTGAAAGCAGCAAGACAAAGCAACACATTACATATAAGGGGGAAAAAATCCTAATGACTGTATATTTCTCATCAGAAACAATGTCGGCCAGAAGACAGTGAAGTAGCATCATTGAAGTTCTTACAAAAAAGAACTGCCATCCTAGAATTCTGCATACAGCTAAAATATCTTTCTGAAATGAAGGCAAAACAAAGACATTCTCAGATGAAAGAAAACTAAGATTATTTATCACCAGCAGCTGACCTACTCTAAAAGAAATGCTTAAGTTCTTCAGGTTGAATGGAAATGATACCAGAGGGAAATATGGAACTTCAGGAATGAAGAAAGAACAGCAGAAGTGGAAAATATCTCAGTAAATCTAAAAGACATTTTTTCCTCTTAAATCCTTTAAAATATGTATGAATGCTGAAAGCAAAAATCAGAACATTGTCTGGGAGAGGCTTTCAATGTATAAATGTAATACATATGATAACTACAACAAAAGATGAGGGTAAAGGAACCTAGGTGGTTGTAAAACTTTCATGTTTTACTTGAAATGGTAAAAGATATGTTTTAAGTAGACTGTGAAAATTTAGGTATGTAGATTGTAATCTCTTTAGCAACCACTAAAAAAAATAAAGAAATATAGCCCCCCAAAATGAATAAACTAAAGTGGAATACTAAAACATATCTAAAAAAATTGAAGAGAAGGCAGGAAAGGGTAAATAGAGGAAGAAAAAAACAGTGGGTACAAACAGGAAATGAATAAAATGATGACATTAAATACAACAATATCAATTATTATATTAAATGTAAATGGCCTAAACACACCAATTAGAAGACAGAGATTTTCAGCCCAGGTTATAAAGAAGCCCAAATATATCCTGTATACAAGAAATCCATTTACTGTTTAATACTATAGATAGGCTAAATATAAAACAATGATAAAAGCCATACAATGCAAATACTAATCAAAAGAAATTTATTGTGGCTATAGTAATATCAAAAATTGATATCCTGTGATAAAGAGGGACATTACATAATGACAAAGGGGCCAATTCACCAAAAAGACATAAAAATAATAAACATGTATGTACCTAACAACATAGTTCCAAAATACATGAAGCAAAAACTGGTAGAACTGAAAGGAGAAACAGAAAAACCATAGTTACACTTAGAGGCTTGGACACTGCTCTTTCAGTAATGGATAGAACCAGTAGAGAGAAAATCAGCCAATATATAGAAGAAATGAATACTATCAACTTACGTGACATAATTAACATTTATAGAACAACCCTAGTCAACAACAAAATCACATTCTTTTTGAGGGTACATGGAAGATACACCAAGATGGATCATATTCTAGGCCATCTAATGCAAAATCATAACATTTAAAAGAATTGACATCTTACAAAGTATGACTGAATAAAACCACAAATAAATTATAGAAAGATATCTGGAAAATCCACAAGCATTTGGAAACTTTACAATACACTAAGTAACCCATGGGTCAAAGAAGAAGTCTCAAGGGATATTATAAAATACATTGAACTTACTGAAAATAGAGTGAATCAAAATTTGTGAGATAGTGCTAAAGTAGTACTGGGAGGAAAATTTATAACATTAAATGTTTATATTAGAAAAGTAAGAAGGATCTCATATCAATAACCTAAGCCTCCATCATAGAAAACTAGAAAAAGAAGAGCAAACTAAATTGAAATCCAGAAGAAGGAGGGAAGTAATGAATACAATAGCAGAAATCAATGAAACTAAGTGTGGTAAAACAACCGAGAAAATAGAGTCAAAATCTGTTTCTTTGAAAATATCAACAAAACTGATAAAGGTCTAGCCAGGCTGACCAGAAAAAATAACAAAGTAGACACAATTGCCAATATCAGGAATGAAAGAGGGATATGACTACAGATCCTATAGACAATTCAAGTACCAATTCCTTGAAGGACACAAACTATGAAACCTCATTCAAGAATAAATAGATAACTTGAATAGTCTTGTAGCTATTTAAAAATTGACTTTGTAGTTAAAAATCTTTCTTTAATAAAACTTCAGGTCCAGATGGTTTCACTGGAGAATTCTACCAAACATTTAAGGAAGAAATAATACTAATATAGAAGAGGAGGGAACACTTCCCAACTCATTTTATGAGGCCAACATCATCCTGATACCAAAAGCAGACACGGCCATTACAAAAGAAAACTGCAAGCTAATATCTTTGACAAATATATAGACACAATAGTCTGCAATAAAATATCATCAAATCAAGCAATCTATAAAAATAATAATACATTACAAACAAGTAGGATCATCCTGATAATGTAAGGATGGTTCAGTATTAGAAAATCAATGTAATTCTCCATATTATCATACTAAAGGAGAAAAATGTTGTAATCATCTCAATAAATGCAGAAAACATTTAACAAAGTTCAGCATCCATTCTTGATAAAAGCTCTCAGCAATCCAGTTATAGAACTTCCTTAACCTGGCAAAAGGCATCCACACAAAACCTGCAGCTAATGTCATACTTAATGGTGAAAGACTTAATGCTTTCTTCCTAAGCTTCCTGCTTCCTCCGTCTTCAAAGCCACATCCCTCTGACCTTTCCTTTATCATAACTTCTCTCTCTGACCATAGCCAGGAAAGGTTCTCTTTTAAGTGTTTGTGTTTAAATTGGGTAATCCAGGATAATCTCCCTATCTCAAAGTCTGTACCCTTAAACATCTGTAAATCCCTTTTGCCATGTTTATTAGTTTCCTTGGACTGCTGTAACAAATTGCCACAAAATGGGTGGCTTGAAAAAACCAAATTTATTCTCTCACAGTTCTGAGGGACAGAAGTCCAAAATAAAGGTGTGACAAGGCCACATCTCTGGAGGCTCTAGGGAAGAATCCATTCTTTGTCTCTTCCAACTTCTGGTGGCTGTTGACATTCCTTGGCTTGTGGCTGCATCTTTCTCTGATCTTTCTTCTCATCACCTCCCTCCCATCTAATCTCTGTCTGCCTTCTTCTTATAAAAATACATGTGATGGCATTTAGAGTCCACCCAGATAATCTGAGAAAATCTCCTTATCTCAAGATCCTTGAGTTAATTACACCTGCAAAACAACTTTACCATATGAACTAATATTCACAGGTTCCAGAGACTAGGACCTGATATCTTTGAGAGCCACCATTCTGCCCACTGTACCATGTAAGGTGTCATATCCACAGGTTCCAGAGATTAGGACATGGACACCTTTGGGGGATCATTATTCTACCTACCACAAGTACCATTTACAGCAGCACCAAAAACAAATATGTTGTGGATCTGTGTACTACAACATGATGATGGAAAAAAATCAAAGAAAGGCTAAATGAATGGAGGCATATACTGCCTTCATAAATTGGAAGACTCAATATTGTTAAGTTGTCAATACTCTGTAAATTCATGTGTAGATTCAACACAATCCCAATCCAAATCCCAGGAGAATTCTTTGTAGACATAAGCAAGGTGATTCTAAAATTTACACGAAAAGGCAAAGGAATTAAAAACATTCAAAACATTTTTTTAAAGAACAAATTTGTAGGACTCATACTACCTGATTCCAAGACTTACTATAATGCTACAGTAATTAGGACAGCATGGTGTTGGTGAAAGGATATGCACATAGTTCAATGTAACAGGATAGAGAGTCTAGAAATGGACCCACAGAAATGTTAACAATAGATTTTTGACAAACGTGCAAAGGCAATTTAATGAAGAAAAGATAGTCTTTTCAACAAATGGTACTGGAAAAATTGGATATCCATATGTAAGAGATGAACCTCAGCCATACATCACACTTTTTACAAAAATTCATTCAAAATGGATCATAGACCTAAATGTAAAACTGTAAAACTTAGAAGAAAATTTTTATGCCCTGGGGTGAAACAAAGAGTTTTTAGATTTGATACAAAAAGCACTATCCATTGAAGAAACAAGTTAATTAATTGGACTTCATAGACATTAAAAACCTTTAAAGACCCTACAAACAGGATGAAAAGGCAAGCTATATACTGGGAGAAAATATTTATAAATCACATATCAGACAAAGATTTGTGTCAGAATAAATTTTAAAACTCTCAAAACTCAACAGTAAGGAAAATATAACAGCTCAATATAAAAATGGGCAAAATATATGAACAGACACTGCACTGACAAAGACATATAGGTGCCTATAAGCACATAAAAGAGCTCAACATCAAAGAACTGAAACTGTGGACTGTAATCCATAACAATTTTTGTAATTACCTATATGACTGCTTGTTGGGCTGTACGTTGAGAGATGACACCTTTCTGTATGTATGCTATATTTTACAATAATGGAAATGGCTGAAGTTGTGGAACTGTGACCATGACTCTGAAATTTGCTTTTTAACTACTTGTGAAATTGTACTTTGAAAGTTATCACTGTTATGTATTTTGTTAAAATTCACAATAAAAAATTAAAAAAAGATGCTCAACATCAATAGTAAAATGTAGATTTAAACCACAACGAGATACCACTAAATACCTATTACAATGGCTTTTAAAAGCTGACAATACCAACTGCTGGCAAGGATGTAGAACAATTAGAACAGTCATACATTGCTGGTGGGAATGCAAAATGGTTCGTACACTTGGGAAAACAGTTTGGCAGTTTCTTATAAAGTTAAACGTACACTTACCACATGACCCAGCAATCTCACACTTATATATTTACCCAAGAGAAATGAAAACATGTTCATACAAAATCCTGTATGTGGATGTTTGTAGTAGGTGAGTCACAATTGCTAAAAATTGGAAACAACACAAATGTCATTCAACTGAATAATGGATAAACAATTTTGGTAATCCATACAATGGAATACTACAGAGGAACAGACTGTGGTACACACAAAAACATTAATGAATCTCAAATTAATTATTCTGTGTGAAGGAAGCCAGCCTCAAAAGTCTACATTATGTATGATTCCATGACAGAGAACAGACCAGAGTTTTCCAGGGATTAACTATAAAGGAACAGCATAAGGGAACTTTTTTGAGCTTAAAGAACTGTTATGGATTGCATTACACCCTCCAGAAAGATATGTTGAAATTATAATCCCTAGTACTTCAGAATATGACTTTATTTGGAAATAGGGTGGTTACAGATGGAATTAGGCAAGTTAAAGTGAGGTCATAGTAGAATAGGGTGGACCCTTAATCCAATATGACTAGTGTCTTTATAAGAAGAGGAAAGTTGGATACAGAGAGTAAGACAGAGGGGAGAACACTATGGATTGCCAGCAACCACAGCCAGAAGCCAGGAGAGAGGCATGGAACAGATTCTTCCCTATATACTTCAAAGGAAGCATGGTTCTGATGACCTCTTCATTTCACAGTTCTAACCTCCAGAACTGTAAGACAATACATTTCTGTTGTTTTAAGCCACCCAGTTTGTGGTACTTTATTACAGAACCCTAGAAATCTAAGACAAGAACTATTCTGTATTTTGACTGTGGTGGTGGTTATACGACTCTGCATTTGTCAAAACTCATAGGACTCGACACTAAAAAGAGTGAATGTTATTGTAGGTAAACTTAAAAAATAAAATTCAAAAACACCCAGCTATTCCTGGCTCTACTTTCTTCCAATGATCAAGCTAGCTTTTGTGAATTCACCCACACATGTTGGTTGAGTTCTCTGGGAAGCAGACTCTGAGATGGAGATTAGCATGCAGGAGATTTGTCAGAGAGAGTCCTTGGGATCGACAGTTGTTGAGGGGAAGGATGCAAGATTGGAAAGAGGGAGAAGTGGAGTCTCAATACAAGCCCAACAAATCTCTTGGACTACTATACAATGATCTTTGAAAATGGGATAGCTATTTGGAGTTGTTCAGAGTTGAGGGGAGAGGATCAGGCTCCATGTCATTCAGTTATTAGATGCAGGCTGTCCCCTGGAAGGATGTGACTTTGGGTGAAGCAGCTCTGTTCAGCCAAGGAAATCCCTGAAGGGGGTTGACAACTGAGGGCTTTCTGCAGGCAGCACTCCCACAGCTGGGGAATAATTCCTTTATTCCTTTACTCCAACCCTTTTTACCCTTTTTACCTTCCCAAGGGCAGAAATGGTGGTACCTGTTAAAATCCAATTACAACTCACTTCGTATATCCCTTTGTATTTTCTAATAGAAACATAAATTAGCAAAAAACATTTTCTAGACAGAGAGAGATTTCTCACAAGAATTTTTCCAATTTTACATATTTTCCTTCCCTGTTGTAAGGCAAATAATTTATCTTATGTGAAAATAAACATAAATTTTAATGACACAGTTAAATTTATTAATTTCAACTTATTTCCCAACAGAAAGGAAAAATTAATTAATTACATGGTGTAGTTCTGGGGATCTTCCATAGTACTTTCACTTCTTCACATCCTTAAAAAGGATGACTTCTTAGCATGGTGAAGACTGAGCAGGCTTCCAAGCTCTGGTCGAAGTGGGGCAGGAGTTATTCTGTAAATATTGTTAGGATATCTCTGCATACCACCCCGACTCCAACAAAGGTAGAGATTGCCCTGTGAGAAGAAGACGTACTCCCCATCTTTCCTCCTCAAAAATGACTCCATTTCCTGTGGTTCCCTTCCTGGTAGGGAAGTTGCTCCTTCTTAATCTCCTTCATAATCACCTTCATAGTCTTCACCTAATCTAAAATACTGGAAATCCCTAGACTCCATCCTTGGGCCCCTCTTCTCATTGTACCCAGTGACCTAAGACGTTCAATTCCCATGACTTCTCCCAGTAAGTTTATAGTGTTCACTCTGAAATATCATCTGTGGATTCCTCTCCCCAACTCCAGTTAGTCTCTTATTTCCAATTCTGCCTCAGCACCTCCACCCTGAATGCCCCTCAGGCACCTCTAATTCATCTTGTCCCAAACCAAATCCTCTACCAATTCCCTGTTTTAAATAATGTTATCAGTATCCACTAAGATGCCAGAATTGTAAACCCCAGAGTCACCTTTGTGCATGACTCCCCTTTCCTCAGGCACCACATTCAATCATTCATCCTAGTCCATAAAATCTACCATGTGCATGTCTCTTAAATATGCCTCGTTATTAACCCCTTTTACCTCCAAGACACCATCATTCATCCATCCACATTGTGTTTTTCCTCTCTACCTTCATGTGATCCAGTGTCTCTTAATTGATCTTTCTGCTTCCATCCGCCACTGCCTCCACACCTTTATAAGAAAGCTCTCTGAGGCCCACAGGAAAAATTCCACACTCCTTCGAGCACCTCATAAATTTTTGCAGTGCTATCCATGCTCCTTAGCATGCCTTCTGAGCGTTTTTAAGGTCTGGCCCCAACCTACCTCTACAGTCTTACTTCCCTCCACTTCCTTTCTCTTCCTCCCCTATCCTCAATTCCAGCTCTGTTGGCACACTGGGTATTTCATGTTGTGTGTTCTAGCCACATCTAACTGTTCTGAGTTCCACAAACATGCCAAATATTTTGATGATTCTAAATCTCAGTTCAAGTTGTTCCCTTTGCCTGAAATGTCCTTTGCCCACAACCTAGTCTGTGATATCCTATTCAGATTACAAGGTCACAATAATTCCATTTCCTGGGTTCCCGTGGGACCTTGCATATACCTGCATAAAAACACCTCAAACATACTGTTTAGGAGTTTGTTTCCTTTACTGGGTGGTCTGTGAGCTCCTCAAGAAAACCTGAAATATAATAGGTGTACAATTGAGGTTTTGTTTCAACTAATGAATTTAATGCTCTTGGTATAGTTATTACATTACTCTGAGACTACTAAGTGTACTACATACACTCAAGTACAACTTTTAACTGGATGCTTTATTCTAGGTCAGAAACTAAGAAAGCAAACCTTAATGTGTTGAGCTTAAAGGAAGGGAGAAGTAATCCTAAAGAATTAATTTGGGGAACAAAGAGGAGGGAAAGGCCTGCATGGAAGGAGTGAGCGAAACTAGAGGTGGATATTATTTAAAGACAAATTTTCTCACTTTAGTATTTTGCCCTTGCTATTCAATTTTTGTAAATAGACAGGCTGATGTGACCTGATGCCAAATGAGATAATATCTGGCAAAAGCACTAGATATTGAAGAAGTTAGAAAATTCTATTTTCTCTATTAGTCATGTATTTTGATCATATTTCCTTTTATAAATGTAACTTCCTGATAAATGCCTTTTCATAAAAGAATTCAAGATGTAGATAAAAGATATATGAAATAGAGACAATCCTATTTTGGTCATTTAGCTTGCTGGTACATGTAGATAATTTATCCATAGTCTATAAAATGTCACCATCTGCTGGGGGAAGAAAAGATATACAATTCAACATTATGGTTGTGTGCAGGGCTATCTCTAGTCAACATGATTAGCTACTTAGAATTAGAGAACATTTCCTTTAGCAAGATGATTAGACTGACTCAGCAGGTACAGAATTACTACATCAGATAGGCAAATATTACTCAAAACTCTGCTTTGTTTGAGAATATGCTTTCTCCAATAGGCAATTCAGATAAAGTATTCTTTTAAATATCTTAATAAGCAGCTGTTTCTCAGAATGACTTGCATTCTGTTTTTGGTTCTTTGCAGTTAGAACTTGATATGGAAATATTAGATATTAAAATAAGCTAATGCAGAGATGGGAATTCCAGAATAGCTGTGTGAGGATCTTAACAAATCCCATCCTCAAAATGCAACAATATAACTGGCAAAATTGTCAAAAACAACCACTTTAGGACTCTGAAAGTTGACCAAAGTCATACTACAAATTGAGAAGCATTTATTCAAGAAAAACTACTGCAACTTGGTTCAAACAGTGGGAGTCTGTGGCATTTTAGCCTGGAGCTGCTCCTATCCCCCCTCCCCAGCTACATGGCTTGGTAGTTCTATAAGGGTTGGGCAGGATATGAGGGGACTGGTTTGAATGAGAGCAGAGCTAGAAAAAACACATCTAGGGAAGTTGTCAAAAACAATAGCATTCTTTTTTTTTAAGCTATTTTATTCACACACCATACAATCCATCCAAAACATACAATCAATGGCTCTTGGTATGATCACATAGTTATGCATTCATCACCACAATTTGAGAACATTCTCATAGTTCCAAAAAGAAAAAAAAATTCCCATACCCTTTATACCCACTATTATTGGAGTTTAGCTTTGGTGTAATACCTTTGTTACAAATGATGAAAGAATATTACACTGTTACTATTAACTACAGTACTTAGTTTGTATTAATTGTATTTTTTTCCATATACCACCCTGTTGTTAACAACTTGTAATAGTGACATATATTTGTTGTAGTTCATGTAAGAACTTTCTTATATTTCTACAATTAACCAGTCATCACAATAAGTTTTGCTGTATTATACAGTCCCATGTTTTATCCTCTAGCTTTCCTTCTAGTGACATACACGACCCTAAACTTCCCCTTTCAGCCATACTTACACTCAGCATTGTTAATTACTCTTATAGTATTGTGCTACCATCACCTCTATCCAGTTCCAAATCTTTACAATCAACCTTATTAAACATTCTGTACACCTCCAGCATCATCTGCCCATTCTCTACTCTCTTTCTGTCTCCCGGTAACCTACATGCTAGATTTTAACTCCCAGAGTTTGCTCATTATAATTAATTCATATTAGTGAGACCATAAAATATCTGTCCTTTTGTGTCTGGCTTATTTCACTCAACATAAGGTCCTCAAGGTTCACCCATGTTGTTGCATGCATCAAGACTTCATTCCTTCTTACAGCTGCATAATATTTAATCATATTATATACCACAGTTTGTTTATCCACTCATCAGTTGATAGACACTTGGGCTGTTTCCATCTATTGGAAATCATGAGTAATGCCACCATAAACATCGGTGTGCAAATGTCTATTCATGTCCCTGCTCTCAGATCTTCTGAGTATATACCTAGTAATGGGGTTGTCAAATAATATGGCAGTTCAATACTTAACTTCCTGAAGAACTGCCAAACTGCCTTCCAGAGTGGCTGTACTATTTTACATTCCCACTAGCAGTGAATAAGTGTACCTATTTCTCCACATCCTCTCCAGCACTTGTAGTTTTCTGATTTTTTTTTGATAATGGCTACTCTAGTAAGTATGAAATGATATTTGATTGTGGTTTTTATTTGCATTTCCCTAATAGTTTGTGGTGTTGAGCATCTTTTCATGTGCTTTTTAGCCATTTGTATTTCCTCTTTGGAAAAGTGTCTATTCAAGTCTTTTGTCCATTTTTAAATTAGATTGTTTGTCTTTACATTGTTGAGTTGTAGGATTTCTTTATATATTCTGGATATTAAACCCTTATCATATATGTGGTTTCCAAATATTTTTCCCCAACAATAACATTCTTGGTGGCAAACAATTGAGGAAGATCAACATCCCATCTAGCTTGAGATCACAAAACTGGTTGGGGCAAAAAACTGTAGACCAGTCATAAATTAAACAAAGATATCTGAGGAATGAGACAGTCATAGTGGACCATGATAAGCTCCCACATATCACTAGTGGTCTGGAAAGCTGCATATTTGTACAAGGCTGTACTAATGCTAGGAGGAGACTCCAGTTACCTACTCATCCCCAGCTGCATGTAAATCCTTGAACACAAAGAAAGTAAAATCTGGGCAACACTTTTAAACTACCTGTTCTGGTTTGCTAATGCTGCCATTATGCAAAATACCAGAAATGGATTGGCTTTTATAAAGGGGGTTTATTCAGTTACAAATTTACAATTCTAAGTATCCAAACTAGGGCATCAAAAAGAGGATACCTTCACTGAAAAGCAGTCAATGGCATCCGGAACACCTCTGTCAGCTGGGAAGGCATGTGGCTGGCGTCTTCTTGTCCCAGGTTGTGTTTCAGCTCCTCTCTCAGCTCCTGTGCATCCTTAGCTAGCTTAGCATCTCCAAATGTCCTTCTATCCACATCTTCAAGCATCTCTGGACATCTCTATCAGCTCCCAAGTGTCTCTCCAAAAGTCTCTCTCAGCTGCTCTTGGGGCGTTTTGTTTTCTCTTAGCTTCTCTGGAGCAAACTTGGCTAGCATCTCAAAGCGTCCACAAGCGTCTGGGTCTGCTCCTTTTCAAGGACTCCAACAAACTAATCAAGACCCATGCTGAATGGGCAGGGCCACTCCTCCATGGAAATAATCTAATCAAAAGTATTACCTACAGTTGGGTGAGTCACATCTCCATGGAAACAACCGAATCCAAAGATTACTGTCTGCTCTCACAAGATTGCATTAAAGAATATGGCTTTTGGGGGAACATAATATATCCAAACTTGCACACTACCTAAACTTTGAATGCATTCCCCAAATCACACAGAGATCCATCAGCAAAGAGTAGAAGCCTTACTGCTTCAAGATGTTAAAGGATAACCTCTGGCAAATCATTGGCTGATCACTAAGCTATGTGGACCCAGGAGTGAAATCTGGCTCATTTTGAAAAAAATATTAAAATTTAAAATAATGAAAGAATCTGTATTACTGATTTTTTTCTTTTGCTTCAGGCTTCATTGTAGCTTCCAATGGAAAGGATTCATAGCAAAAAGACACTATGCTATTGAAATGGAAGCATATAGTTTTACAAAAACAACTCCAACCCTTTAATTATTTTAATAATATTATTTCTTAACATTAGAGGGATCTTTATGAAACTAATATCTCTTGTGGAATAGAAACATTTTATCTGAATAAAATTTAGCAATTTTTTGCTTTGTACTTTAATTTCATTTTCTTCTGATAAGGTTAAGTAATTTCAAATTTAATTCTTATTTTAAAATAGTTACAGCTGATCCCATTCTTTACAGTGAAAGATTGAATGCTTCCTCCCCACTCCAAGATCAGGAACAAGGCAAGGATGTATGCTCTCACCATGCTTATTCAACATAGTACAGGAAGTTGTAGCCAATGCAATAAGGCAAGTAAAGGAAATAGAAAGCACACTGATTGGCAAGGAAGAAATAAAAGTGTTCCTTTGCAGATGACATGATTGTCTACATAGAAAATCATGAAGAATCTGCAAAACAAATTCTAGAACTAATATGTGAGTTCAGCAAGGTCACAGAATACAAGATCAACATAAAAAATCAACTGTATTTCTTCTGTCCTTACTAATATATTGTATTGTATGACACTTTATTTTTATTTTTATTATTATCTTTTTTATTATTCACCAAAAAAACACTTTTTCATAGTAATAAATATGTTCAAGTGCTGACTGTGGTGATAAATGTACAACTATATGATGATACCATGAACAACTGATTGTACACTGTGGATAATTGTATGTTATGTGAATATCTCTCTATAAAGTTGTAGGAAAAAATATAAATAGGGGTAAAAGTGCTGGAGAAAACATGGAGAGAGGGATGTATCTATTTACTGTTGATGAGGAGGCAGAATGGCATAGCCTTTCTGGAGGTCAGTGTGGTGGTTTCACAAGAAGCCAAGTATTTGGGGGCCATAAGGTCCTGCAAACTCATTATGGGGTATGCATTTGGAAGATCTGAGAGCAGAGACATGAATGGACATTTGCACATTGGTGTTTATGGAGGCAGTATTCACGATTTGCAGTGGGTGGAGGTGGCCTAAGGGTACATTGACTGAGGAACAGAATGTGAACTGTGGTGTACGCATGCAATGGAATATTGAACAACTACGAGAAGGAGTGAAGTTGTGAGACACACAAGGAGGTGAATGGATCCTGTAGACGGCATTTTGAGTGAAGTATGCCAAAAACAAAGGCAAACACTATAACGCCTTGCTGATATGGACTAACTACAATGTGTAAACTCAGAATTAAATCTTAGAGCACAGCCTAACAGGGAAATGATTATTGTAATGGTCCCTAGATTGTAAGCTCTTACAGCAGTCAAATCTATTCCTGAATTGTAATAGCTGTCTCCAAAGTCTGAGATGTTGATCCCTTGGTGTATATCCTGATTGGTCTCTGGAACATTGGGTATCTGTGTGACACCTAAAACTCAGAGCTAGAGCTTGGCAGATATGAATGTCAGTATTAACGCATACAACAACTGTTAAAAAAAAAAAAGCTGAAAAAGAGCCCAAACTTCAATTAGAGATATGAATAAAGCAGATCTGGTTAAGACTAGGGCAAATCGGACCAAAGGGTAAAGCTTGAAACTGACTGGGTGTTAAAACTTCAACTTCCATGTGAGAGCAAGGGAAGAAATGTTTATTTGGTGTAGGATCTATATATTCTAAACAATATAACTTCTACAGACAGTTTGTTCAAACACCACAATTACATGGAACTTAGAATAGGAAGTGAGATATGGCAGGTCTGTATAGGTTAGAGTGAAATAGCAACACATCCCAAAGTAATTTGGGTGAAGAATAAAAATATATATTTGGGGCCCCCCTGAGGAGCTGGGGGAGGATGTGGAGGTATTGGACTGCCTCACCTGGATTGTTGCTGTTGTTCTCAAAAACACTGGGGACTGATGGCTTGACACGCTGAGCCCTCTGTCTTGGAGCTTGCCCCTATGAAGCTTGTTACTGCAAAGGAGAGGCTAAACCTGCTTATAATTGTGCCTAAGAGTCTCCCACTGAGTGCCTCTTTGTTGCTCAGATGTGGCCCCCTCTCTCTCTCTAACTAAGCCACCTTGGTGGGTGATCTCACTGCCCTCCCCCCATGCGGGACCTGACTCCCAGGGGTGTTACTCTCCCTGGCAACACAGGATATGACTCCCGGGGATGAATCTGGACCCAGCATCTTGGGATTGAGAACATCTTGACCAAAAGGGGGATGCAAAATGAAATGAAGTAAAGCTTCAGTGGCTGAGAGATTTCTGATGAAGTTGAGAGGTCACTCTGGTGGACATTCTTACACACTATATAGATAACACTTTGTAGGTTTTATTGTATTGGAATAGCTAGAAGTAAATATCTGAAACTATCAAACTCCAACCCAGCAGCCTTGACTCTTGAAGATGATTGTATAACTGTGTAGCTTATAAAGTGTGACAGTGTGGTTGTGAAAACCTTGTGGGTCACACTCCCTTTATCCAGTATATGGATGGATGAATAGAAAAATGGGGACAAAAACTAAATGCAAAATAGGGTGGGATGGGGAGGATGATTTGTGTGTTCTTTTTTACGTTTATTTTTTATTCTTATTCTTTCTGGTGTAAGGAAAATGTTCAAAAATAGAATTAGGTGATGAATGCACAACTATATGATGGTACTGTGAACAGTTGATTGTACACCATGGATGATTGTATGGTATGTGAATATATCTCAATAAAACTGAATTTTAAAAAGTCAGTTGTATTTCTATATCCTATCAATGAACACCTGGACACTGAAATTAATAATATAATGCCATTTGCAATTGCTCAAAAAAGAGAGGCATACTTAGGAGTAAACCTAACAAAATATGTGCAGGACCTGTATGCTGATGAGTATCAAATGTAGATGAAGAAACCAAAGAAGATTTAAATTCCTGGAAAGACATACCATGTTCATGGGTTGGTAGACTTAACATAGTAATGATGTCAATTCTTCCCAAATTAATATACAGGTTTAATGCAATTCTTATCAAAATCCCAGAAATTTTTGTAGCTATAGATAAGATTATTCTAAAATTTATGTGGAAAGCAAAGGAACTTGAATAGCTAAAATAATTTTGAAAATGAAGAGTAAATAGGAGAAATTCACTCTATCCAATTTCAAGACTTATATCTCTAAAGTAACCAAAACTGTGTAGAATTGGTAGAGGGATAGACATTTGGATCAAAGAAACAGAATAGATAACCCAGAATTAGCCCCATAAAAATATGCTCCTCTGATTTTTGACTAAGGTAAATAGCAAGATAATGGATATAGTTCTGGGAAGATGGCAGATTAGGAAAGACAGAGCAAAACTCTCCTCCATGATATAGATAAAGGACAGAAAGTGCCCCAGAACAGCAGTTCCAGGATTCCACAGACTGGGCAGGGACTTCTACACCCAAATATACTTGGAGAAACCAAAAACTGCGTTTAAGACTGATGAGTGTTCGGCCAGGAGTGACACCAGAGAATGGGCAGGCGGAGCCAGCTGATGAGTGCAGAGGGGAGCGGCCTTCGACGCCCCGGGTCAGGTGATAACCCTTCGCAGACCCGTGGCCAGGAGCCCCCATGCCAGGAACTTCGGTTGGAGAAGGCAGACGAATGCAGAAGGGGGGAGCTTTCTACGCCCTGTGAAGCCTTCTTTGCAATTGGCTGGGGAGATATCACTTTAGCACCCTGCAGCTGAGAGCTTCCTTGAGGGAAATTGGGATTCAGCATGCTTGTGACAACATCCATTCTGCCTCCAGAGAAGCCTGCAGTGTGCACAGCCTAGAGGTGAGGGCGCCACACGGAAGTGCCAGGAACCCTCCCCCAATACCAGAGACTCTTGGGTGAATGGCAATATATCTAATGAATATGGATGAAAAATTATCCACAAAATACAAAATACTTGCAAACTGAATCCAAAGACACATTAAAAAAATCATACACCATGACCAAGTGGGGTTCATCCCAGGTACACAAGGATGGTGCAACATAAGAAAATCAATCAATGTAATACAACACATTAACAAATCAAAAGGGAAAAATCAAATGATCATCTCAACAGATGCTGAAAAAGCATTTGAAAAATTCAGCATCCTTTTTAAATAAAAACACTTCAAAAGGTAGGAATTGAAGGAAACTTCCTCAAATATGATAAAGGGCATATATGAAAAACCCATAGCCAGCATAGTACTCAATGGTGAGAGACTGAAAGCCTTCCCTCTAAGATCAGGAAAAAGACAAGGATGCCCACTGTCACCACTGTTATTCAACATTGTGCTAGAAGTGCTAGCCAGAGCAATCCGGCAAGACAAAGAAATTAAAGACATCCAAATTGGAAAGGAAGAAGTAAAACTGGCATTATTTGCAGATGATATGATCTTTTATTTGGAAAATCCTGAGAAATCGATGACACCGCTACTTGAGCTAATAAACAAATTCAACAAAGTGGTGGGATACAAGATTAATACACAAAAGTCAGTAATGTTCCTATACACTAGAATTGACCTAACTGAAAAGACACTCAAGAAAAAGATTCCATTCACAACAGCAACTAAAAAAATCAAGTACCTAGGAATAAACTTAATGAAGGTCAAAAAGACCTGTAAACAGAAAATTACATAACTTTACTAAAATAAATAAAAGGGGATAGATATTCCGTGTTCATGGATAGGAAGGCTAAACCTCATTAAGATGTCACTCCTACCCAAACTGATCTACAGATTCAATGCAATACCCATCAAAATTCCAACAACCTACTTTGCAGCCTTGGAAAAGCTAGTTATCAAATTTATTTGAAGGGAAAGGGGCCTTGAATTGCCAAAAGCATTCTAAAAAAGAAAAACGAAGTGGGAGGATTTATACTTCCTGACTTTGAAGCCTACTGTAAAGCCAGAGTGTTCAAAACAGCATGGTATTGGCACAAAGATAGACATATTGATCGATGGACTCGAATTCAGAATTTGGAGATAGACCCCCAGATCTATGGTCAACCGATTTTTGATAAGGCTTCCAAATCCACCGAACTCAAACAGAACAGTGTCTTCAACAAATGGGGCTGGGAGAACTGGATATCCATATCCAAAAGAATGAAAGATGACCATGACCTCACACTCTATACAAAAATTAACTCAAATTGGATCAAAGACCTCAATATAAGAGACAGTACCATAAAACTCCTAAAAGATAATGTAGGGAAACATCTTCAAGACCTAGTATTAGGAGGTAGCTTCTTAGACCTTACACCCAAAGCACAAGCAATGAAAGAAAAATAGAAAATTGGAAACCCCTCAAAGTTAAAAGCTTCTGTACCTCAAAGGAATTTGTCAAAAAGATGAAGAGGCAGCCAACGTAATGGGAGAAAATATTTGGAAACCATGTATCTGCTAAGAGACTGATATCTTGCTTATATAAAGAAATCCTACAACTCTATGACAATAGTACAAACAGCCCAATTATAAAATGGGCTAAAGATATGAAAAGACATTTCTCTGAGGAGTAAATACAAATGGCTATAAAACACATTAAAAAATGTTTGTTTTCACAAGCCATTAGGGAGATGAAAATCAAGACCACGAGATGTCATCTCACATCAATAAGAATGGCTGCCATTAAAAAAACAGGAATCTTCAAATGCTGGAGATGATTGTAGAAATTGGAACTCTTATTCATTGCTGGTGGGACTGTAAAATGGTACAGCCACTGTGGAAGACAGTTTGATGGTTCCTCAGAAAACTAGATATCAAGTTAGCCTACGATCCAGTAATTTCACTTCTTGGTATATACCCAGAATATCTGGGTATTTGCACACTGAAGTTCATAGCAGCATTGTTCACAGTTGCCAAGAGATGGAAACAATCCAAATGTCCTTCAACAGATGTGTGGATAAACAAAATGTGGTATATACATATGATGGAAAACTACACAGCAGTAAGAAGGAATGAGGTTGTGAAACATATGACAACATGGATGAACCTTGAGTTCATAATGCTGAGTGAAATAAGCCAGACACAAAAGGAGAGATATTGTATGTTTCTACTAATGTGAACTCCATGAAAAATGTAAAATAAGTGCTTTATAATACAGAATATAGGCAACCTGGAGATAGACAGAAGTTAGTGAAGGGAAAATGATATTCTAATATGTACAGATATTATAATGAGGGTGAACTTAATAGTATGGGAATGGTCAGATGTGACTATGGTTCATTAATGGGATTATATGTATCAGTGACACACTGAAGGCAAACATGTTTGTAAATGCTTCTTTAAAGGCATGTAACCCACAGAGTAGCACTACAAACCTAAATAAATGTTAGCATGATATACCTACAAGCTATGACACTGGTGCAGAGCGTTAACAACAGAGTGGTATATAGAAAAATACCCATTACAAATTAAAGACTATATTTAATAGGAATATCTTACCAACACTACACTAATACTCGGCATGAATAATTAGCAGTTGATAAGAGCTCCGGGATGTATTATGTTATGATAACTGTTTAAAGTTGAGAGTGATGATGATTGTACAACTAAGTGAAGATAATGTAAGAAACTGACCATTTATCTTGGGATATAATATATATTAGGCAAAATTAGGAACCCACTAGTTAATAAATCAAGCCCTTGACTTGAGGCTTGCTCTTTTTAAACTTTGAGTCGTAAATGGGAGGCTGAGCCCTTCTATAATTAAGAGGCACTCCTGTAAACCTCTTTTGTTGTTCAGATGTGGCCTTTCTCTCTCTAAGCCCAACTTGGCAAATAAATTCATTACTGCCCCCCTCCCGATGAGGGACATGACTCCCAGGGGAATGAATCTCTCTGGCAAGGTGGGACATGACCCCCAGGAATGAGCCTGGCTCTGGCAGTGAGGGATTGAAAATGCACACCTTACCAAAAGGGGGAAATAAGAAATGTAACAAGCTGAGGTCACAGTGTCTGAGAGATCCCAAATAGAGTTGAGAGGCTCTCCTGGAGGTTTCTCTTATGCAAGTTCCAGTTAGACATCCCAAATGGCCACAGTATGCCATGCCCTTACCAAAAGTAGTTCCCAAACACCTAGGTCCCTACCTGAGATTCTATAAAAGATTCACTTGCTAAGTTTTATCTCTCAGAAACAAATCCACCAGAGTGTTCCTATGCCAGACAAGTCCTAAAACCCAGAGGCAATAGCCTCTTTAAGAACAACAATCAAATGCAGCCCCCTTCCCCATACTGTCAACACCCCCTTTCAATATGACAAATTAGGGTGCTCACTGCCTAGACATCCCTGAAGATGGAGAAAGGGATTAAGTGAGAGGAAGGGGCAGCAACAAACAAAACAAGATTTAACAAAGGCCTATGAATACTGAAATCTTATATGAATAGATAGACAGATAGATGGATAGATAAATAGATAGATAGATAGATAGGTGCTGGGGTGTTGGAATAGCTGGAAGTAGGTAAATGACATGGTGGAACTGTACCCTATAATATCCTTTGAAATTTGCTCTACAGCTACTCATTGAATTGTGCTTTGAAAGTCTTCACCTTTCTGTATATACCTTATATGTCATAATAAGGAAAGAACTGAAAGTGTGGAACTATAACCCATAACAATTTTTGAAATTACCTATATAACTGCTTGTTGAGCTGTACACTGAAAGTTAACACCTTTCTGTATGTATGTTATATTTTACAATAATGGAAATAGCTGAAGTTGTAGAACTGTGACCCATGATATTCTTTGAAGTTTGTTCTCTAACTACTTGTTACATCATACCTTGGAAGTTATCACTGTTATGTATACATGTTAAAGTTCACAATTAAAAAATGCATTAAAAAATAAAAGATGATCCACATCCCTAGATGTGGGTAACCATCTCTGGTTTTGTAAAGAAAATCGGTGGAAAAATAAGTTGAGTGGAAAAATTCCCAACCAAAGCATTTTTTAAGAGGAAGTATGTATTCCATAAAGTGAAGTTCAGCCAAGTACCCTGTAGTCCATTCCCTAATAGTCATCCTAATAAAATCCGATCTGTTTTCTTAAAAAAAAAAAAAGCAATACAATGTAGGACAGATAACATTTTCAAAAATGATGTGGAGCAATTGACCATCCATAGACCAAATAAAAAAAAAAAAAGAAGAACCTTGACCTAAGTAAGGCTCCTTACACAAAATCTCAAAATGGATAACGTCTTAAATGTCAAATGTAAAACTATAAAAGTTTTAAATGGTAACATAGGAGAAAATCTTTCAGATATAAGGCTAAGCAAAGAGTTCCTAGACTTGACCCCAAAAGCACAATCCATAAAAGGAAAAGTTGATGATTTAAAACTTTTGCTCTGTGAAAGACCCTGTTAAGCACATGAAAAGACAAGCTGCAAATGGGAGAAAATATTTTCACACCACATATCCAACAGACTACTATCTAGCATATGTAAATAACTCTCAAAACTCAACTGTAAGAAAACAATCTAGCCTTCTCCAGCTATCCCCAGTGCCACAGACCCAGATCCGGTGCCACCTCTGCACCCATAACACCATGGTTTCTGGAGTTACACTGAATGATGAAGTCGTCAAAGTTTTTAATGATATGAAAGTAAGGAAATCTACACAAGAGGGGATAGAAAGAAAGAAAGCAGTTCTCTTCTGTTTAAGTTATGACAAAAGACAAATAATTGTAGAGGAAGCAAAGCAGATCTTGGTGGATGATATTGGTGATACTGTAGGGTACACCTACACATCTTTTGTGAAGTTGCCACCTCTGAATGATTGCTGATATGCTTTGAATGATGCCACATATGAAACAAGAGTTTAAGAAAAAAGACCTAGGATTTATATTTTTGGATCCTGGAAGTGCACCTTTAAAAAGCAAGATGATTTATGCTAGCTCTAAAGATGCCATTAGAAAGAAATTTACAGATATTAAACATGAGTGGAAGTAAATGGCTTGGATGATATTAAGGCTCGCTCAACACTTAGAGAGAAATTGGGAGGTAATGAAGTAGTTTCACATGAAGGAAACCCCTTATAAAATGACAGTTAAGTGCCATTTGGATCTTAAGGAGCTTCCATTTCTCCAGCTCAGTCAATTGGAACAGTAATAGGTATTTTTTTTTCCTCTTCCTTCCCACTGTGCCCTTCCAACACAACGAATGGAGAAATCATTCATTTAAGCAGCCAATCAGTGATTGCCATTAGACTGTTTAATACTGTTACTTTTATGTAAAATCCACTGAATGCCTTCCCATCATACTTTGGGCAAAACAACTGGATATATGTTCCCTTGCAGGAAGCACTACAATGAATGTGAGTGTCAATGTGAATAGCTTAGAATACTTACTGCAAAGGGTAAACGAATTGAATGGCTTGAAAGTATCCACTGGTCAGATGGTAAACTCAGTATTATTTACAGTTGCATTTGATTACAGTTCTGTGAGGCTCCAAGCATTCATATACCTCACCTGTCTTGGCAAGCCTATTATTGTGACATGGCAGCATGGATATAACACCATGCACTGAAAGCACCTTTTGTCATGAGTTTAACGCCCCACCCCAAAAAGGAATGCCAATTAAGTTTTGTTAACTGTGTCGTCAACTTAATCCTAGTACCTCGGTGTTCATTTCTTTTACCTGCATATCTTCTTAAAAGAAATAGCTTTTTTTAATGCCTTTTTCTTCCATTTTATGTTTACCATGTTGAGTCTTGCAACACTAAAGATATTTTGAATATCAGTCATAATGGCAATTTCTGTATAAAAGAGCCTTAAATGGAACATTGCTTTTGAGCTCACAAAAATGGCCACCATGCAATAAAAATTGTGGCATATTACAAAGTGTGCCTTGTTTTCCTTGGAAATTTTGAAAAATGTTACATGAAACAACACCTAGGGTAAATAGCTATTATTAATCCCTGCACTGGTCATTTGAGAATTATTTTTGTACAACACTCATGCATGATATTTTCTGAATTTCTTGGATTTATTTGGTTTAAAAATTATTCTATCCTAAAGCCAGCTAATATAAAACACCATTATTATAGAGCAGTACTTTTGTAAAACATTTATTTTCCTATGTTTCATTTATTTATTTACTTATGTTTTAATATGGAGATCAGAAATATTGTTTCCACTTCAACGTAAATACTCTTCAATATCTGATTTGTTATCTAGATAAATTAAGGTAGTTATTTTTAAATTCACACTTACATTTCTAGGTAGTTGAGTAGTAGAAGCAAGAAGCTCTTACTGCTGATTCAGTGAATGAAAATAATTCATAAAATGTCCTTCAAAAGTTTTAATAATACTTTCGATGTTTAGGAGCTTTCATTTCAGCTACTATTCCTTAATATACTTTGAAGGAAAAAAGAATTGATATAACAGTCTTAAACCTCAGGAGTGGGATTTGGCTGTGGTCCAAAGACTGCTCTCCTTATAGAGAATTTGATCTGCTCAGTGTGAGCAGTTTGCTGTTAGCCAGAGCTATTTATGGCAAACATATGCTTTTGAATGTTGTCATAGTTATCCACAAATGGTAAAACTGGACTTGTTTCTACTGGCATGCAAAACAGGCATGCTAGTAAGCAGTCAGTTGTGGCTCAGAACTTAACCCCATGGCTCTGAAGAATGCTTTTATCAGGAAACAGGGAATGAAAATGTCCTTAAAAAGTTTTTTTCAATGTGTTGAAGTAATTTGAGTATAATTAGATATTTTTGAAATAGTTTTTCAGATGAAAGGTAGGAGTTAAATATCTAGCCTCTCATTTTAAATTATATGAATTATTTGAGATCTTTTGCACTAAGCAATTTTATTTCAGGTTCCCTGTTGTGCCGGTTTGGATATATTATGTCTTCCGAAAAGAGCCATGATCTTTTAAACCAATCTTGTCGGGAGGAAACTTTTGATTGAGTGTTTCCATGGAGATGTGACTCAACCAACTGCAGGTAATATTTTTGATTAGATTATTTCCATGGAGGTGTTACTCCGCCCATTCAGGGTGGGTCTTGATTAAATCACTGGAGTCCTATAAGAGCTCACAGACTGAAGGAGCTCAGTGCTGCAGCTGAGAGAGACTTTTGGAGAGACGCTTGGGAGCTGACTGCTTTGGAGATGCTAGCCCAGAGTATGCTATGGAGAAGCTAAGAGAGACAAGATCAGAGACATTTTGGAAAAAGCTATTTTGAAACCAGAACCCCAGAGCAGATGCCAGCCACATGCCTTCCCAGCTAACAGGTTTTCCGGACACCTTCGGCCGTTCTTCAGTGAAGGTATCTTCTTGTTGATACCTTAGTTGGACACTTTTATAGCTGTAGAACTGTAAACTTGCAGCCAAATAAACCCCCTTTATAAAAGCCAATCCATTTCTGATATTTTGCATAACAGCAGCATTAGCAAACCAGAACACCTGAGAATTATCCTGAACATTTCGATGGCTTTTTGGTAAGGCCAAACTCTAATAAGCAGAACATGAGAATATCGAGACAAATGCTAAACCATATGTGTAACTGATACTTGCACCCTGGAATTTTTCATTTAGGTATTTCTTCATTCTTTGAAAAAATAAGGGACTACAAATTAGGTAGTATCTTTTGTTTATAGCTGATTCCTCAATTTCCTTATATGCCTCTTTAGTTCAGAGATTAAATATTGCTTTAATCTATGATACTTTGATTTGTTAGATTGACAGATTAAAACTGATAATATAAATTCATTTTTAAATACTTCTTTCTGTATAAAGATGTATTATAAAAATTAATAATAGTTCACATGCTATTTGAGCCTAATTTGACATTTGAAATGATCATTTTATTTTACAATCATTTACCTTGAAACAATGTTCCATTTAGCTTTAAAAGGTATATGGTGCTAATTAATAAAATATTGAGGACATATTTTACTGCTAACTTTCAAAATTATTATTTTTTAAAAGAAAATATATGAAAATGTAACAAAACAAAATGATTTAATTAGAAAATGGGCAGAAGACATGAAGAGACATTTTACCAAAAATATATACAGATGGAAGATAAGCACATGAAAAGATGTTCAACAACATTAGCCATTAGAGAAATACAAATTAAAACCACAATGAGATATTACTACACACCTATTAGAAAAGCTCGGATAAAAAATACAGAAAACATCAAATTCTGAAGAGAAAGCATAGAAATTGCATCTCTCATACATTGCTGGTGGAAATGTAAAATGACACAGCCAGTCTAGAAAATAGTTTGTCAGTTTCTTACAAAACTAACCACACACCATTGCACTCCCAGCCATTTATTCCAAAGAAATAAAAAGTTAGGTCCACACAAAAACCTGGATGTGATTGTTCATAGCAGCTTTATTTGTATAGCAAAAACCTGGAAACAACAAAAATGTCCCACAATGGGTGAATGGTTAAACAAATTGTGGTACATCCATGCCATGGACTACTACTTTGCGATAAAAGGAACAATGTATTGATGCATACAACAAATTGGATAGATCTCAAGGACATTATGCTGAGTGAAAAAAGTCAATCTCAAAAAGTCACATACTATGTGATTCCATTTATATAACATTCTCAAAATGACAAAATTATAGAGATGAACAGATTAGAGGTTGGCAGGGGTTAGGGATGGTGAGGAGGATGGGGGTGGGTGCAGGAGAGTGGATAAAGTGTGGTGGTGGGATTCGGTGTTAGTTGTTACTTTCTTGTTTTCAATTTCCTGGAGTGTGGGTTTTTTCCATGACGTACTTGTATCATTTTTATAAGCAAGCTAAAGGAAGACTTAGAAGCAGAAGATTTTGGAGAAGGAAATAAAAGTTTACTTGCAAAAAGTGCAAGTGAGACTTCAGTAAAACAAGCTCACCAAATGCAAAATATACAGTTTTTAAAAGAAAAATACTGAAAAATTACTATAGTTATCAAGTTTGTATCAGCTTATTCATGGGAAAAATCAGCACCTTTTCCATATGCTTATCATATTCACAAAGGCATATCTTCAGAAATCATCACAGCAAAAATCAGGGATAAATGTTTTTGTTAAGGAGTCTGTTTTAAAGTAAATATTTAAGATTTTATTATTTTGGATATCAGAGCCACCCAGAGTGACTCAAGGCATGGTGCAAAGTGTTATCGTTCTTGTTTGTTTCCCTTAATGTGGCATGCAAAATACTTATTCATTTTGAAAGTATGGTAAAGTGTCAGTTTTCAAGATGGCATAAGCATACTCCACCCTATTGTTCCCATTAATTATAACTAAAAACCTTGGAGAAAAATACATAGCACAACTATCAGAAGACTCTGAAAGTATGAAAAAGGAAAGCCAAATGGCTAGGGACTTTTAGACTTGAGGGATGACCCTGCAGTGCGTTCCACATTTTTTTTTGCTTTGTTTTGTTTCGTTTTTTGCCTGCTCTATATCCAAGCCTGAGGATTAGCTCAGCCTGCCACCCAGATTAGCCTGTATGTTTACACAAAAAAAAAAGCTCCAAGAAAACCCTGTTCTCTCTACCCAAAGGACAAGGAAGAGGGTGGACGCTCCTGGATGAAACACTTTTGACCATACTGTCCCTATTCCAGAACACTATGAAAGATGCCTACCCTACCCTCCCTGCTGTATGCTGCACAATCTGTAGGGTGAAGTTTTGCTGACCATTCCTTCTCTGAACTGATGAAGTGGCACCCTCCCCATCCCTACCTTGTGCTGCTGAGACTCTCGGGGTGGAGCCCTGTTCCAGTCTGCTAAAGCTGCCAGATGCAAAATACCAGAAATGGATTGGCTTTTGCAATAGGGATTTATTAGGTTGTAAACTTACAGTTCTAAGGCCAGGAAAATGTCCAAATTAAGGCATTGAGAGGTAGACACCTTCACTGAGGAAAGGCCGATGGTGTCCAGAACACCTCTGTCAGCTGGGAAAGCATATGGCTGGCGTTTGCTGGTCCTTTTCTCCCAGGTTGCATTGCTTTCAGCTTCTGATTCCAGTGGCTTTCTCCTTAAGCATCTGTAGGTTCTCATTTAGCTTCTCCGGGGCAAACTCTGGGCTTCATCTCTTAGCTTAGCATCATGAAACATCTGAGTCTGTGTGGGCTCTGAGCTTTCTTCAAAAATGTCTCTGCTTTTTATCCTCTCATAGAGGATGCCAGTAAACTAATTAAGACCCACCTTGAGTGAGTGGGGTCACACCTCCATGGAAATAAATCTAATCAAAAGGTCCCACCTATAATTGGGTGGGTCACCTCCATGGAAACAACCTAATCAAAAGATCCCACCCACAATAGCTCTGCCCCCACAAGAGTGGATTAAAAGAATAGTCCATTTTGGGGGTACATAACAGATTCAAACCAGCATAAGCCCTGTTAACCATCTCCACCTTGCACTAATGCCAGGAGAGGTGGCAACCCTTTCTATCCTCAATGGTGCAGTGAAGACTGGAGTAGAGCCTTGTAGACCACTCCTACCATATACTGATGTGTATGTGCCCCTCATCACCTTATGAAGTGCTTAGGAGAATATGGGTCAAAGCCCTGTCAACCATCCCTTCTCTGCACTAAGTACATGTCAGTAAAAAGGTGGTACCCTGTCCTCTGCCAACTAGAGAGTGGGGGGATTGCACTCTTAAAATCTGTCCATGAAGTCCTGGGCACACACCCAAGCAGCCTATGTGTAAAATCAACCAGAATAAGCACAGCAAAAGCCTTGAGAACTGAACTATGCTGTGGAATACTATCAGGTTTCAAATTGGCCTTCGTGGGACAAAGGTGGGGGGGAGGCAGATTAGAATAGCACTACAAAGATTTGAAAACTTAATTGCTGTTTGAATCACAGCAACAAAAGTGAGCCAGGGCGTGTGTTCTGAACCAAAACAAGTTGACTGCATGCTTAAGTAGAAGATTTAAATATGAATCAGAGTCTCATAATGTAATACTCAAGATGTCCAGGATACAATCCAAAATTACTCAAATATCAACTCAGATGAGAAAGGACTATCAATAGATACCAACATTGAAAGTAGCTATCAGAAAAAATGCTCCAACAAGCAATTGCAAACACCATTAAATAAATGGAAGGATAGAAAGTCTCAACAAAGATAAAGAAGATGTACTGAAAAATCAAATAAAATTTTAGAACTGAAAAGTACAATAACAAAAAACTTTAAAATGTGGCACAATAGCAAAATGGAGATGACAGAAGAATGAATCAGTGCTCTTGGACTTATGGTCCCAATCAAGTTGGCATAGCCCCATTCCTCACTAGTCCTCCATTTTATACCAAAAAACCCTGGACATAATATAACAAACTAAGTGAAACTTTGAAAGGTAGATAGAAGGTGGCAGACTGGCTAGGGACCATGGGACGTGAGGAACAAAATAATGGTGATTTCCCTGGGTTTTCTTTGTACTTTCCGTATATCCCAGATAGAGTGCTGGAGAAGCCTGCAATCTGGAACCATCAACAGAAAGGAAAAAAGTACCAACAAAAGTCTGATCACACTAGCAAAAGGACTAGGAAAAAGATGGACTAACAGAACAGAAAACGTTTTGATAATACCCACACTACTCCTAACAAACACCAAAGGACAAACTCCTCCCCTGACCTCCAACAGTGTCAGCCAGGCTAAGTGAGGAGCTGAACCTCTACCCTAACTAGGCAGCAAAGATACAGAATGAGGTGGTGCAGAGAGGTGCTCCTCTTTCCCTGGAGGAGTAGTGTCATTAGAACAAATGGGGTGCTGAAATTCTGCCCACACACAACAATGAGTGGTGCTTGTGGGGTAAATTGGCATTGCACTTTTGCATGGCTGATTTCAGTGGGGCTGAGTTAGGAGCTTAATTTTCACCTCCACCTGGCAGCAACAAGGTTGACTTAGGTGATATGAAGCAGTACTAATCGACACTCTTCTTCCCCTCTCCCACCCCCCAGTGAAACTCCACCATCACTTGGACCTGCATGCTATATCTAAAATGGCAACTGCTTGCAAAAGAGGGGGGGGGGGGGTTAGAGGGAGAGAGAGAGGGAGAGAGAGAGCAATTAAATAGGGTCCAGGGTATCACAACATAATACTCAAAATGACTAGTTTACAATAGAAAATCAATAATCATATAAAGAAACAGGAAAATCTCTACTTGAAGGAGAAGAGACAATAAAAGGATGACAAAGGTGTTGGAAATATCAGACAAAGATTTTAAAACAGTCATCATAAAAATGTGTCAATGAGCAATTAGAAGCACACTTAAATGAAAAAAAAACAGAAACTCTTAACAAGGAAATAGAAGATATAAAGAAGAACCAAATGGAAATTTTAGAACTGAAAAATACAAGAACTGAAATGAAAAACTTACTGGATGGCTCAATAGCAGAATGAATATGATAGAGGAAATAATGAGTGAACTTAAAGATAGAATAATAGAAATTACCCAATCTAAACAACAGAAAGAAAAGAGACATAAAAGAAACGAATGAGGCATCAGAAACTTGTGGGACAATAACAAAAGATTTAGCATTGTATCATTGGAGTCCCAGAAGGAGAGGGGAAAGAGGGTGGGGCTGAAAAAGTTTTAGAAGAAATAATGGGTGGAAACTTCCTAAATTTGATAAAAGACATAAACATACAGAGTCAAGATACTGAGCAAACCCCAAGCAAGATTGACCCAAAGATATCCATGCCATGACACATCATAATGAAACATCAGAAAATCAAAGGTGAAGAAAAAGTCTTGTAACAGCTAGAGAGAAATGACACATTACTTATAGAGGAACAACAATTAGAATGGCAGTGAATTCCTCATCAGAAGCCATGGAGGTCAGAAGGAAAAGTGGCATAACAATTTTTGAGTGCTGAAAGAAAAGAACTGACAATCCAGGATCCTATATCCAGAAAAAAGATTCCTAAGGAATGAAGGTGAAATCAATACATTCTAAGATGAAGGAAAACTAACAAACTATCTTGAAATGACACAAGTATAGAGGTGGAGGACAGATTAGCAGTTGCCAAGAGTCAGAGATAGGGCAGAGAGAAAGAGGAGAGAAATGTGTGTGACTATAAAGGGGTAGTGCAAGGGATCTTGTTGTGATGGAACATCTCTGTGTATTGCTTGTTATGGTGGTACACAAATCTACATTGTGATAAAATTGCATGTACATACACATGCACAGTAGTGCATGTAAAACTGGTGAAATGTGATTAGGGTTGGTGGATTGTAACAATGTCAACTTCCTGGTTTTGATATTATACTATATTTATGTAAAATGTTACTAATTGGGGAGCTGAATAAAGAGCATGTGGGACTTCTCTTTACTATTATTGTAACTTTGTGTCATTCTATAATTATTTCAAATTTAAAAAGAATCAGTTCAGTTGAAGATAGATCAATAAACTTTACCCAATCTGAAAAACAGAGAGAAAATAGACCTAAAGGAAATATACAGAGCCTCAAGGACCTATGGAATAATAAAAAATGGTCAAATACTTATGTCACCAGGGTTCCAGAAGGAGAGAAGAAAGAATGTGGGGCTGAGAAAATATTTGAAGAAATAATTGTTGAACTCTTGCCAAATTTGGCAAAAGGCATAAATCTACAGGTTAAAATGCAGAGGAAACCCAAAGAAACTCACGCCTAGATACACCACAGTCAAATATCTGTAAACTAAATACAAAGGAAAAAAAAATTGAAGAAGCCAGGGAGAAACAACACATTATCTATAGGAGAACAAGGATTTGAATGACAGTTGACTTCTCCTTAGTAACCATGAAGGTCAAGAGGAAGTGGTACAATATTGTTCAAATGCTAAAAGAAAGTAACTGTTAATCTAGAATTCTAAATTGAGTGAAATAGCTTTCATGAAGGAAAGTGAAATAAAGACATCTCTCAGGTGAAAGAAAACTAAGCTAACTTGTCATCAATAGATCTGTGTAAAGAAAGATCTTCAGACAGAAAGGAAATAATAGAAGGAAACTTGGGGCATCAGAAATGAAGAAAGAGCAAGGGAAATGTTAAATATCTGAGTAAATATAATAGCCTATCCTTTTCCTCTTTAGTTTTTAAAATTATGTTTGATGGTACAAAGCAATAATTATGACTTAGTCTGATGTGGTTATCAATGAAATTAGAGGTAATATCTAAGACAAATCATAAAGGGGGTAAGGTAAAGGTGTTGAGGTGTTAAAATATTGATATTAATAGATGGTGATAAGTTATATATACTGTAATTCATATAATAATCACTAAAAAGATATATTTTAAACACTATAGGTAATTAAAATGGAATACTAAAAGTTGTTCACACTCAGGAAGGCAGAAAAGTGGAAACAGGAACAAAAATCAGAGGGAAAAACAGAAAATAAATAATGGCAGACACAAATCAACATTTCAATAATTATATTAAATGTAAGTGGTTTACACCAATTAAAAGAAAAATTATCAGAATATATACAAAAACATGACCCATATATGCTGTCTAAAAGAAACTCACATTACATATAATGATATTATCAGGTTAAAAGTGAAAGGAGTGAATGAAGCTGATCTGGTTAGGGCTAAGGTAAATCAGAATACACTATCTAATTTAACCTGTCTGGTCAGTTTATTTAAACAACCTAATTACATGGAACCTAGAATAGGGAATGAGATCTTGTTATTCTGTACAGGTTATTGTAATACCCTGATACAGTTCAGAGTATTCTGGGCAGAAAATAAAGTATTTGCAAAGTCCCTTGAGGAACTGGGGAAAAATGTGTAACTATTAAACTTCCCCACCTGGGGACTTCCTGACATTCTCTCAAGCATTAGGGACTCCCAATTTAACAAGCCAAGCCCTCCATCTTGAGGCTTGCCCTTATGGAATTTATTTTTGTAATGGCAAAGCTAAGCCTACTTATAATTATGCCTAAGAGTCACCCCCAGAGAACCTCTTTTGTTGCTCAGATGTGGCCTCTCTCTCTCTAAGCCAAACTCTGCGAATGAACTCACTACTTTCCCCACTACATGGGACATGACTCCCAGGGACGTAAGTCTCCCTGAAAACGTGGGACATGACTCCCAGGGATGAGCCGGACCCTGGCATCATAGGATCGGCAATGCCTTCTTGACCAAAAGGGGGAAAGGAAATGAAACGAAATAAAGTTTCAGTGGCTAAGAGATTTCAAATAGAGTTGAGAGGTCATTCTGGAGGTTACTGTTACGCAAGCTTCAGCCAGATATTGCAAATTGCCACAGTATGCCAAGCCCAAAACAACAGCATTCCTGAAAAGCATAAAGGATACACTGGGCTCTATCTAAGACTCTATAAAAGTTTTACTTAGTAAGTTTATTTTTTTCAGAAACTTAAAACCTCCAGATGGCTTCTATGCCAGATAAGCCCTGAAACCCAGAGGTACCAGTCTCTTCAAGAACATCAACTGGTTTTGTTCCTCTACTCCATAATGTTGATACCCCCTTTTTAGCCAAAGAAGTTATAATTGTCATTGCCCAGATATCCCTGAAGATTGAGAGAATGATCAAATGAGAGAGAGGAGTTGTAACTGAGAAGTTAGAATTTAACAAATTAATATGACTATCTACTCATTATATAGATATTTGTTTTCAGTTTCTAGTGTATCAGAATAGCCAGAAGAAAATACCTTAAACTGTTGAACTGTAATCCAATAGCCTTGATCTTTGGTAATGATTGTATAACCATATAGCTTTCATCTTGTGCCCCTGTGATTGTAAAAACCTTGTGACTGACAACCCCTTTATCCAGGGTATGGATAGATGAGTAATAAAATGAAGATTATGCATGGAAAAAAATAAGTTGGGAATATGGGGGAAAATACCCCTAAATAAACTATGGACAATAGTTAATAGTAGTACTTTAATAATCTTTCATCAATTGTAACAAATGTAACTACTGTTAAAAGAAATAGTAGAATTACAAAAAAAGTGCTATCATCAATTGTAACAAATTTTCCACACCAATGCAAGTGTTGGTGGTGGGGAGGTATATGGGGATCCTGTATTTTATGCATGATTGCTCTGTAAACCTACAACTTCTCTAATAAAAAAATTGTTTAAAAAAGTGAAAGAAAGGAAATAGATATACCATGTAAACAAGAGTCAAAAGAAAGCCTGTATGGCTATATTAATAGCAGACGAAGGAGATTCCAAAGCAAATAAATTACCAGAGATAAAGAGAGAAATTGCATGTTAATAAAAGGGTCAATTCATCAAGAAGAAGACATAACAATCCTAAATGTGTGTGCACCAAGCAACAGAACTTCAAAATACATAAGGCAAAAGTTGAAATAACTGAAAGGAGAAATAGACAAACCTACATTTATAGATGTGGACTTCAACACCCCTCTCTGAGTAATTGATAGAACCACTAGACAGAAAATCACCAAAGATGTAGAAGAACTCAACAACACCATCAATCAACAGGATCTCTGCTTTCTCCCCCCGCTTTTGTTCCTTCACAACCACTCTCTACCCTTCTCTACTCTGCTAGCCTTAGAAGGCTAGCCTCTGCATCCACTGCCTTGACCCCTGGCTTCATCTAGAGAGGCTACATGAAAGGTAGAAGAGCAGTTGAAAAACTGAAAAACCAAAAGCAGGGATTAACAGCAAAAACATGGGAGGTGGTCAAGGAGTCCATCCGAGAGGCAGTTTTTCAGGGGTGATGAATTCTGCTACTTTCCTCTTATTTTCATTTAAAAATTGTAAATGATAATACTATTAAGGTACTGGTTTGGCCCAGAGATTTTCAAGGGCTAGGATGGAGGGGGCACTGAAATGCTTTGAGCCAAATCTGACTCCAAGCCCAACCTGGTCAGATTTCCTTCTGGATTAAAGTGCTATGAGTTCTTAAATCAGGGATAAGGTGGCAAGGTCATCAAATGTTGGCAGTCAGTCTCTATAAAAATAAAATCAAAATTTTTACCCTTCTTCCTAAATATACATATTATATAAACTAGCATAGTACCCGCTTGTTAAAAATTTTGCAATGAATCAGTGGGTTCTTAGATCTTCTTCCAAAACTGGCCCTGTTTGTACAGCACCAAACACCAAATTAGGAAATAATGTTAATTGTTATCAAAATGGAGGAAACTCTTCTGTAAGTCTAGGCCCTGACTGTAGCCTTTGAAATCAGCTTAATTTCAGGGGTTACATACTTAAAATGTTTTACCTCTCAATTGCACAAATTTTTTTACAAGGTACAACCCCCCATTTATTGATTGAGTCATTCAATAAATATTTATTGAGCATGTACTATGTACCAGGCAGTATTCTAGGCACTGGGGTATAAAATATACAAAACTCCCTGTCCTCAGGGGAGGTTGTATTTTATAGAGGTGGTGGGTAATAACATTGTACCCAGGATGCCAGAGGGTTTGAGGTATGTTTTGTAATTTTTATTATTGAGATACAATTCAAAATAACATAAAATTCACCATTATAGTGTCCAATTCAGTGGTTTTTAGTATACTCACAATGTTGTGCAATGATCATCCCTATCTAATTGCAGATTTCCATCACCCCAAAAAGAAACCACCCTATACCCATTAGTAGTCACTCTCTATTCCTCCCTCCTCCAATCTCCTGGCAACCTCTAATCTATGTCATGTTTTTATGCACTTGCCTCTTCTGGATATTTCATATAAATGGAATCATAAGTATCTGATTTTTTGTGTCTGGCTCATTTAAATTCTCATAATGCTTTCAAGATTCATCCAAGTTTTAACATGTACCAGCACTTCCTTTTTATGGTTGAGTAATGTACTATTGGATACCACATTTTGTTTACCCATTAATCACTTGATGGACATTTGGGTTGTTTCCACTTTTGGGGTATTATGACTAATGCTGCTATGGACATTCATGTACACATTTTTGCATGAGCATATGTTTTTAATTTTCTTGGGTATGTGTAGAGGAGTGGAATTGTTGGGTCATATGGTAACTAAATGTTTAATTCTGAGGAACTGCCAACTTATTTCCACAGCAGCTGAACCATTCTGCAATGCCATCAGCAATGTATGACAGTTCTAATTTCTCCAAATCCTCACCTACACTTGTTATTTTCTGTTTTTTAAAAAAGTTATAGTCATCCTAGTGGGTGTGAAGTGGTGTCTCATTATGGTTTTGATTTGCATTTCCCTAATGGACAATGGTATTCACCACTTTTCCATGCACTTATTAGCCCAGCCCCAGCCAAGTGAGTGAACCCAGGCAAGACCAACAATAACCTACAGAACTGTGAGCAATAACAAATTATTGTTGGGTTAAGCCATTAAAATTTGGAGTGGTTTGTTCTGCCGGAAAAGCTAACTGAAATGCCCTTTGTACTAGAACATGCTCTTGGGTAAAGGCCCTGCAAAGTGAAAGAAGTATACAGAAGGACTTAATTGTACATGGAAATGAGATGTGCAATCAACTATAAGGAAGTGTGGCATTTGAGGCCTGAAGATGCTATGAAAATCTCTCACTGCTTCTCTGGAAACCAGTTTATCTAGTTTCACCATGATGTCTGCAGTTCTTTGAACTGTTATTCATATTGATATGAGACTCCAATAGTAAATGTTAAAATTATGTAACTTTATAAATTTATATAAATTATACAATAAATACATTTAAAAAAATTATACATAATTTTAGAATATATAAACTTACAAACTTTACCCCCACTTAACCAGAGCATTCAAGGCAGGAAGGGACTGGAAAAAAGACAACTACAGAATGCACAACTATGTGATGATACTGTGAGCCAGTGATTGTATACTTCGGATGGTGTTTGGTTTGCTAAAGCTTCCAGAATGCAATATACAAGAATTGGATTAGCTTTTCCAATGGGGGTTTATTGGTTCAAAGATTTATAGTTCTAAGGACATGAAAATGTCCCAATTAAGGCATCAACAGGATGATACCTTCTCTGAAGAAAGGCTGGTGGCATCTGGGGTTCCTCTGTCACATGGGAAGGCACATGGCTGGGTTCTGCTGGTCCTTCCTGGGTTTAGCTTCTGGTTCCTGTGGCCTTCTCCAAAACGTCTCTGGGCTTCTGTCTTTGTTTCTCTCTTAGCTTCTCCTAGGGGCAAACTCTGGATTACATATCTTAGCTTCTTTGAGTCCTTGCTTCTTTCTCCTGGGGGATTTCTGTCTCTCTTAAAGGACTCCAGTGATTAAGACCTATCTTGAATGGGCTGGGTCACATCTCAATTGAAACAATGTAATCAAAAAGTCCCACCCAAAAATAGGTTTGCCCCAAGATTGGATTAAAAGAACGTGGCTTTTCTGGGGTACATAATAGATTCAAACCAGCATAGATAGTTTGTATGGTGTGTGAATCATCTCAATAAAATTGCATTAGAAAACATAAGAACCAAAATGACTGAACAGGTTGTCCAATTTGACAATACTGTCCATAGAACACAAATCATGTGATAAATATGTTATGGCATAATTGGCGATTTTGCTGAAATAAAGGCAAGGAAAATAAATGTTTTGAAATTTAAAAAAAGGACAACTACAAATTAGATTCCTTTTTTTTTGAACTGTCAATTTATTTTTCTACTCAGTTCAGTACCAGTGATATAAAAAGGATAAAAACAGATTACCATAAATATTTACAGAAAGATACACAAAACAATTACCAAGGAACAAATCCACCAAAGTAACAAATTGTTGCCCATTATGCCCACTCAACTGTACACAGTTTATTCTAGGATAGTTTCCCAGTTCTCTAAAGAGAAGTTATGTGGATTTATACCTTCTATATGGATGAAGAAAACACTACAGGAGCTGATACAATCATGTTTTGTACTAAAAGCCAGAAAAAGGCATTTAGGGAACACTCTCTAATTTTCTGGTCAATGTTATAGCATTAGTGAGCTCAGAGGCGAATGAGACCTCATCAAAGGACATGCTTCTCTTCTCTGGGCCTCCCTAGGACCTCCTCCTTGTACACAAGGGAAGGAGCTCTCTTTCATGACAGGTGACTGAGCCACACCCTTGCCCAACAGATGGTGTGTAGATTATCAACACACAATACAGAAAAAGAACTGACTCCCTAACCTACTAAATAAAATACAGATTTGGGGAAGCAGTTCCTAAATCTCCAAAAGGCAGACTTTACATGGCCTGTATTTTGTACACAGCATAAACAGGAATGAACACAGAAACATTCATGTTGTTGATAAAATATGACTTTGTCCAAATTATCTGGAAAAATGGCAAGAAATCTAAACCTAGGCAGATATTTTATCCAAATAAGTCAATATTTAAAGGAATCATCCCATCTTTGGTATCAGGAATACAGCAGGTTAAATACCACAGTTCTCCTTTAATGTAAGCAGCGGGTTAAGGATCCCTGTCTCCCTAGATGCCTCAGCAAGGGCAGCAGAGAATGGAATATAAAAAGCTTATTGGCTTTAAGACATGGAATACAACAGTTCTCAGTCAACTTAGCCACATGTTTCTGACCATCTGTAAGAGACTTTCACATTCAAAATTCAACTGCTACATTCAAAACAAGAGATCAACTCAATTTCAGACACAAAGTAAAAAGAAAATGGCAATAGCCTAAAAATTGAAAAACCACTTGACAATTAGGAACCGTCTCATAAAGACACTTTAAAAGGCCAGCAGGTCTCATTTATAATTTGGCATGTGCTTGGTTGAAGGGGCAATAGGGCCTAGAGCTAAAATATTCTATTGTAAAGATGTAGTACATCAAGTAATCAGACAAATGGTAGATGTATATACCACATGAAAGATTAATATACAATACTGTGCTGACTTTAAAGAAAAACGGGGGGGGGGGGGCACAAGAGGGGAAAAATAATAAGAAAAGAATTAAAAGGGAGCATTTCAGTCCAAAGCTAGTCCAGTGATTATCTACTAGTAGGATTTCCAATCTTCTACAAACAAGCTGATTTAATAAATCATAAAATTACCTTGTTCACATTTGGGACATAGTACAAACTCCCAAGCACAGTAATTCCTGTGACATTTTGGTTTCACTTGCTACTTGATGACTAAGTTGGTTCTGGCTGTAAAGATTTTCCTAATATATTTTAATTAGCCAGTTAACACAGCAGAGGCTGCCCCTCTGTGAACCCAGACAAGCTTTGCAAAATAATTTGATCTAATGAAGATGAAGGATGGGGAAAAAAGAGAAAGTTTCCTGGCTTTTCTTAAAATTGTTTTTCTCTCACTTGAAAAACTCTGCAAGCACTTAATGTTTTGTTCCAGAAAAAGAAAGCAAAACTAGTTGGGAAAATACCCATACATTTATTGTTTACTAGCTCATGAGTCCAAAACCCTACCTTAAGGCTTTGAGACTTGTTTGTTTAGGTGGTTATAACTCCAAATAATAATGTCTATAGAAGGTTAAAAGTGAAGCATATCTGTTTTGAGACACTGAGGATTAGGGCCCTGGGATATTTAGAATATCACAACTTTTGAGATCAGAGGAAAAGCTTATGGCTTAATAAAATGCCCTAACCCTCCTGTCATACAGATATGAGTTGTGTGGCAGATACTCCAGGCTGTTTTTTTCAACACCCATTCCAGTACTCTTCTCTCTTTCCATTGTTTACTTAAAATCTGGAAAGTTAAATACTTGAATGTTTGGCCTCTCTTCAACCAGGGGTGGCCATGTGACATAGATCTAGCCAATAGATGTAGGTCCTTGAGGAGAGAGTTACTCTCCAAATACAAAATGGAAACCCCATGAGGAAAAGGATTTTATCCTTTACTTGTCTCCTTCTTCCTGAAGGTGCTACTGCTACCCTGAAACCATGCAAAAGAAAGCCATGTGGTTAGAGAATAAAGAATAAAGGTCCAAGGGTCTTTGATAATTTACTTCAGCAGCTATACTGATTTTGGAGTGCCACCTCCATGTCATATGAGAATAATGAACCCCTTATATTTTCAGCCACTGTTGTATTTTCTGTTACTGACAGTGGCAAATTCCTGATGCAGATGGTTATGTTGTTGTTTGGGGAGAAGGGTGGAAATCTGAGAAGTGGGGAATTCATTTTAATTGGGGGGCTTATAAATTCATTGTGCAAGCCTTTCTCCCCCTCTGAGTCAGGCCTTTTTGGCTACTATTGTCTGAATTATACAGTCAAAAAATGCCATCAGGACCTGCCAGGCAAAAGGCCTCTGGTGTTACAACCAAAAGTAAATGAGGAAGGACTCTTGGTAACCATAACTTAATTATATACTTACCAATTTAACCTACTGGTCTGTCAGCTCACTAATACTGGTAACTTTACCTCATTGTTCTCTCTATTGATAACATTCATTCCACGCACATGAATTGAGTACCATTAGATGGTTTCCTAGGTTTGTGGTATACGGTGGTGAATGAAAAGGTAATGACTCTGCCTAGAAGAAGCTCACATTCTTGTAAGGAGGGGGACTAATAATTTAAAAAAATGTGAAATTTGATGATTAGTGCTTTGATGAAAACAAAGCATGAGTAACAGAATAGTGATGGGATGTGTGAGATATTTAAATTAAGTTGATCACCGAAGGCCTCTCTGATAAGGTGATATTTGGGATCTGAGTGAAGTGAGAGAGAGTATAGCACTATCAGGTGAGAAGCATTTTAGACAGAGGAAACAGCCCGTTCAAAGGCCATGAGATGGGAGCAGGTCTGGCATTGTTGGAAAAGCTGCAAGAAAGCCAGTATTAATGAAGCATAATGAGTAACAGGAAGTTTCACTTGAAGTTTTAAAAACTTGATGTTTTGGTACTTTTGAGCTCTTATAACTCAAGACCTATATAATATGGCTGTGTGTTTCTTGTAGTTGCACCAGAAGTGTGCATGTAGATGCTTCTGTTTACAAAGAAAAAAATGAATGAAGGCGTTAGGATTTAAATAGTGGATTTAGAGTCAAGAAGGTCTTTATACAGAAGGAACTTGAGTTTTTGGAGACCCCAGTGATGCCTGAAAGGGCAGAAAAACAAGAGAAGGGAGAAAGTTGGACTATAATGGCAAAAGTAAATCTCATTTTTCTAATAGTCTGTGGATTTGAGATCAACAATAAAAAGACTTGTTGGAATATACCATTCACAGTTGGCTACAGAGAGCAAGTTCTTACTATCAATTATGTTAGCAAACTAAGTAAAATGGGTTTGGTATTTTCATAAACTCAAGTTTCTCTGCTCTTCACTGGTGTACAAAAGAATTAATGTTTACTTATACCACATATAATAAATTAATTTAATTTCAAACAAAACAATACCAAACCCAAATCCCTATGTTCTTCCTGGTTCAAATGCAAGTTTCAGTTATCTTCCATGCGCATCTTGCACCTTCTCTTCCAATCTCTTTGGATCATCCTGGCTTTCTATATGGTTCTGATGCTAGGGCTGGGTTTACACTAAAGTTATGTTTCAAAATGCTATGGTCATTCAGACAAGACAATGAACAACATCTTGACCAAAGCCCATCAGAGCGCTTTTTCTTTTCTATCACATGAGTCTACACTCACCACCAATCATTCCTATTTTGACTTTATGATTACTAAGACTGCCTAGGCCTGTCTTGCTTCTTCCTTTTCACTGTAGGTAGACAAACATCTGTCTCTATGTATTTCTAGGTATCTTTTAGCTTAAAACTTCTAATTCTAGAATTTCTTCAGGGTGAATGGATAAGATTCCAAATTTCCCACACATAAAAAGCCCTCATTTATAATTAAAACACAGTATATTATTATAGGACAGAACCTTTAAAAACTCATTAAATGTAGATTGTGAATAAATCCCACTGATCAGACTCTTTGTAGTTATTGCCTAGAAGTAAAGGCTTATGCTGAAGTCATTGCTCCATCTGATTTCAACTCCTCAAGCTGAAATTTGACAATGTCTTTTGCAAGCTGAATTCACAAAGAATAAGCTTACTGTTAACCTGAACAAGACAAATTAATTTTCACACTTACCCACTGCTTTGTTGACACTTTTATTCTAAAATTTACTGATATTTTCATGCTTGGGGTTCTGGTCTAGTATGCTTTAGTCTGCTTGTCAATGTCTGAGCCAAGACAAAAGAGATTGCCATAGTTATAACATTCCTCTCCATTGTGAATTATGTGCTAAGTAAGAGATGAGTTATTACTTAGGGATTTTTCATCTTTATTATATTTTCTGATATGAATTCTATGAGTGGAAGAAGGTGTGAGCTATGTTTAAAGACCTTCCTCATTCATTACACTCATTGGGTTCCCCTCCTGTTGAACTCTGAGGCAGGCTGAGGATGGAACATGTTAAAGGTCTTCACATATTCATTAAATTTATAAGCTTTCTCACCAATTTGTATTCTATAAGTAGAAGAAGGTATGAGCAATGTTAAAGACCTTACCATATTTTTCACACTTACAGAACTTTTGTCCAGTATGATTTCTCTGATGTGAAAGCTGTGAGAATTGGTTAAAGGCCTTCCTACATGTATTACCTTCATAAGGTTTCCCTCCATTATTATTTCTCTGATGTTGGGTGAGAACAGAGTTGTGGTTAAAGGCTTTCCCATATTCATTACCTGTATAAAGTTCCTCTCCAGTGTGAATATTCTGATGTTGTTTAATATGGATCCAGGCATAAATGCATTCTCACATTCATTAAACTCATAGTTTCCCTCAAATGTGAATTGTCTAATATTGCATAAGTCTGGAGCCATAGCTAACACCCTTCCCACAATTATAGATACCAAGTTTCTCTCAGCCATGATTTCTCTGATATGAAGGATGGTGTAACCCAGAAATAAATAAAGTTTAAAATCCCTTTAAATTGTTTCTTTCTACCATCTGTGGTCTCTGATAGTAAGGTCTGAGGACTGACAAATGGTCTTTCTGCATTCTTTATATTTATAGGATTTCTCTCCAGCATAAAATCTCTGCCTTCAAGCAAAAGAATTCAAGACATTTTGTGTAGAACTCATAACTCAAAGGTTTATTCCTGCAGAGGCAATTTTGTTTACTGTGAATGCATTTCTTGACACTATTATCATGTACATCCTATTGATGTGCTCTTTTCCTTGTGGGAAAATGAACTTGTGTACAAAGAACAGACTGCAAATGTAAGCTTTCACCAAATTTGTTATATTTGCCTTCTCTTTTTCCCAGTGGGTATTTTGTTATGGATAAGTTTCATTTGCCTGAATTCTCACCCTGGTTTCCCATCTGCTTCTCAAATGGACCATCACATTCAAAAATGTAATGGAAATTTTTTATTGCTACGGCTTGTAGCTTTTTTTTCTTTTTCACCCTATGGGATAATTTCTCATAGATGTCCTGATACAAAGTAACTCCTTGAGGATATACCTAAGCTTTCAGTCTGAAAAATATCAAGAAACCAAATATTTCTTATGTTTATTACTGAGAAAAAGTAAGAAAATACTACTATGGAAAATGGATGATTATATTGAAGATATATGATTGTAACACATTTCAATAATGGCCTGCTTTGTCAATATTGTGCTAAGTGATCTCTCAGATTGAGAGTATTTCATTTATTGTGGTATAGTTTATGACTCTAAGAGTTCAAGTCCCTATTATATTACATTATTACAAATGAATCAATAAAATATGCTTATTGAATAGAAAAGTGGGAAAAAGCTATGCAGAAGCAAGTAACAGAATAAACATAATTCTTCCTAGTGAGTTAGGAATTAGATTTGTAGAATGGCACATTTGAGGATAATCAGCTGGTTGAGAAAAAGGGCTCCAGATTTATTTCAGTGATATGTAGATGATAGGTAATTCTCATATCTATCTCTCCAGCCTTGATATTTTCTGACCTCCTATATTTCCAACATTCTGCTACAATACAATTGGAAATCTAATTGAAACCTCATAACAAATATGTCCCAAACCAAAATCATCTCCTTCCTCTTACTTTTTGTTCCTCAGTTTCTATGAATAAACCCAACTTCCTCTCACTGAGATTTGAAATAGCAACAGGAAATAAGCTATCATCAACATGAGAATATCCTATTTAAACAGCTTTTCTGACATGTCTTACTCTGTGAATGTTCATGATATGTGTTATTCTCCAATAAGTGTGTAAATTCCTTCATGGTCTCAATACTTAAGTTACTCTTCAGCACCTAATATAATGTCTACCCCAAAGATAAATGTCAATAAATCTTGGCCGAATGAATGAATGGTAAAATGAATCTAAAAACATTTTGCTAAAGGAGGAAGTGTGTGAAAATAGGGTAATTTAAAAGATCAGAGTGCCACTGAAAAGGTAGTTTTTTTTAAAATAGAAAAATAACTAGTGCATGTCTAAATCCAAAGAGGAAAAAGAATCAGGCAGGAACAAGATCCAGATAACAGGCAGGGGGAAGAACAGACACTACCTCTAAGAATGCGGGAAGTGTGGATGAAGGAGAACAGGAGAGTAATATTTGGGTAGGAAACCCACCTGGCAGCACTAGCAGATATGGGTCATTTTAGACACCTTCAATTAGCATTTAGAAGGCTTAGCATCCTCTCTGACTAGCTGGGAAGTTTGTTACTTTTGACTGCTTTCATTGACCCCATTCCTTATCTACTACATTTGCATGGTGTTGGGGATTGAATCATATCCCCAACAAAAAGCATGTTCATGTCTCAGCCCCTGGTCCTGTGGGTGAGAACCCATTTGTAAAGAGGATCTTTGAAGATGTTATTAGTTAAGGTGTGCCCAAACTGAATAAAGGTGGGCCTTAATCCAATATGGCTGACATCCTTATATGCAAAGGAAATTGGACACAGAGAGAGAAAGCCACAGGAAGAAGCCAGAAGTCCACAGAACCCAGAGGAGAAAGGAAAAGACATCACCTTGTGCATTTCCATGTGACAGAAAAGCCAAGGACTAAGGATCACCAGCAGCTAGCCCCAGAATGCCAGACTTTTTGGGGAAAAGCATCACCTTGCTAGTGCCTTGATTTTGGACTTCTCCTAGCCTGAAAACCATGGGCCAATAAATTCTTGTTTGGTTAAGTCAATGCATTGTGTGGTATTTGTTTTTGCAGCTGAGAAACTAAGACACATGGTACACTCTTCAACTTTCTCTTATCCCTTTCTAGGGTTTCAACCCTAGAAGCAATAAAGAGCTGAAGGTCACAGGTAGCTTAGAAATATAGGGTCCTTGCTATGGGAAAAGAAAAGGAACCAATCCACACTGGTCCTCTTGCAGATTTCTGGCTTCTCCCTTGATCATCACTGAGAAGGGAACATTTCTGGAAGCTCTGGTGTCATTTTTCTTAAGAGTTTTATGTATTTAACAAACACTTATATAGTGCTTTTTATGTGCTAGGTGTCTTCTAAGTGCTCTATAAATGTTTACACATTTAATACTTATAACAACCCTACAATGTAGATATTATTATCAACCATACTTTATAGCTGAGAAAACACAGGCACAGAAAGTTAAATTACTTGCTTAAGGTCATCTAACCATGAGCAGATCTGAGACTGAAACCTCAGTTTAACTTCATAGTCTGGCCTACTGGAACAAAGTTCAAGAATAGGAATACAAAAATAGCTAGTATCCTACAAAGTAAAATTCACAATGTATGGCAGTCAATCAAAAATGACCAGGCATACAAAGAAGCAGGAAAATATGACCCATAATGAGGAGAACTGACACAGATGATAGAATTAGTAGACAAGGACACTAAAATACTTATTATAACTATATTCCAAATGTTAGTTTGCTAGGGCTTCTATGACAAATACCACACAATGGGTTGGCTTCAACAACAAAAATTTGTCTCATGGTTTTGGAGGCTAGAAGTCCAAAATCAAGGTCTTGACATGCCATGCTTTCTCCTGGAGTCTGTAGCATTCTGGTGGTGGCTTGCTGAACTCCTTAGAGTTCCTTGGTTTGCATTTCTGCCTCTGTCACATGGCAGCTTGTCTCCTGGGTCTCCTCCTGTGACTGTGACTGCATCTGAATTTCCTCTGCCTTATAAGAATTCCAGTCATATGGAGTTTCAATCTGGCCTCATCTAAATAGGAACTTTGATGATCCTATTCACAAATGAGTCCACACGTTAACTGATAATAACATCTTCAAAGGTCCTATTTATGAATGCATTCATACCCACAGGAACATGGATTAAGACTTGAACATGTCTTTTTGAGGTAAATGATTCAATCCCTAGCAATCCATATGTTCAAAAAGTTGAGCAAACCCCTACATTACAAAACATACAAAAATTGACTCAGAATGCATCAATGGCCTAAATACAAGCTAAAACTATAAACCTCTTAGAGGAAAACACACAGAAATACCTGCAGGAATATGTATTAGGCAATGGATTCTTAGATTTGAGCAAACAAAAGCATGAGCAACAAAAGAAAAAGCATAAGCAACAAAAGAAAAAGCAAACTTGACTTCATCAAAATTAAAAGCTTTTGTACATCTAAGGACATCATCAAGAAAGTTGAAAAGACAACCAACAGAATGTGAGAAAATATTTGGAAACCATATATGCAATATAAACAGACTATAAATCCAGAATATATAAAGAAGTTGTGATGGTTTGAAGGTGTATGGATCCCATAAAATTATGTTCTTCAAGCTAATCCATTCCTGTGGGTGTAAACCTATTGTGGGTAGGACCTTTTGATTAGACATTTTGCCACATTTGCTGTATTCTTCTACCAATCCATCCATCATCTATCAGTTTTCTAAATACTTGAGAGTAGGCTGTATACATCATGATCCTTGAACACATAATACTTCCATGTACATTTCCTAAGAACAAGGATATTCACTTATGTACCCACCATAAGTACAGTTCTCAACTTCAAAACTTTAACATTGATATAAAACTTTCAGTCTATATTCCAATTTTTAAAATACGCCCCAGTAATGTCCTTTGGGGCAAATTCTGGGCTTCATCTCTTAACTCAGCAACTCCAAATGTCTGGTTTCAATGACTTTCTCCAAAATGTCTCTGGGTGTTTTCTCTCTAAACATCTCTCTGAGCTCTCTTTAAAATGTCTCTGCCTTTTATCCTCTCATAGAGGATGCCAGAAAACTAATTAAGACCCACCTTGAATGGGCAGGGGTCACATCTCCATGGAAATAATCTAATCAAAAGTTCCACCCACAACTGGGTGGGTCACATCTCCATGGAAACAACCTAATCAAAAGCTCTCACCCACAGTAAGTCTACACCCACAAGAGTGGATTGAAAGAACATAGTCTTTCCTGGAGTACACAACAGTCTCAAACCATCACACTTAATTCCTCTGTCACTTTTGAAAGACAATTTTGCCAGATACAAAATTCTTGGTTGGCAATTTCTTGCTTTCAGCACTTTAAAAATGTCATCCCACTGCCTTCTTACCTCCATGGTTTTTGATAAGAAATTAGCAGTTAATCTTATTGAATACCTCTTGTATGAGACACTTTGCTTCTCTCTTGTGGCTTCCAGAATTCTCTCTCTATCTTTGGCATTTGACAGTTTGAAAATAACATGGTGTGGTGTGGATTTATTTGGGTTTATTCTATTTGGAGTTTGTTGAGCATCTTGGATGTATATACCCATGTCTTTTATTGAAGTTGGGAAATTTTCAGCCATTATTTCTTTGAACATTCTCTCTGCCCCCTTGTCACTTTCTTTTCTGTCTGGGACTCCTGTAATGCATATATTGGTATACTTGATGGTGTCCCATAGGTTCCTTGGGCTCTGTTCACTTTTTTTCATTCTGCTCCTCAGACAGGATGATTTCAATTGTCTTATCTTCTAGTTCACAGATTCTTCCTTCTGCCAGCTCCAATCTGCTCTTGAACCATTCTAGGGGATTTTAAATTTCTGTTGCTGTGGTCTTCAGCTCTGTTTGGTTCCTTTTCATAATTTCAATCTCTTTTTGTTCATCTATTGATTTCCTTTAGTTCTTTGTCCATGTTTTCCTTTAGCTCTTTGAGCATATTTAGGACCATTTTTTTTTTTAAAAAGTCTTTGTCTGATATGTCCCAGGTTTGGTCCTCCTTGATGATGGTTTCTAATGCTTTAATCTTCTCCTTTGTCTGGGCCATCACTTCCTGTTTCTTTATATGTTTTGTAACATTTTGTTGGAATCTGGACATTTTGATATTTTACATGTTATCACTGGAATTTAGACTCTGAGGCACCTGTTCCTTATGCTTGTATCCAGTTAGTATTATGGCAGAGCTTTCCCTGAATTCCAGGAATTAACCAAAAAAAAAAAAAAAAAGAAGAGAAAAATGAAAACACTTTTCCCAGTCTTTGAAGATTAATCTGTGTGAGCGGTCTCCTTCAGGGCTTATGCATACATAAGAGAATGGCTCCAGGCCAAAGTCTAGGATCCTCCCTGATCCTTTCTGAGCATGTTTATCGTCTGGGGCATGGCTTGTGGACCTAGCAATTCTCCCATTTACATGGACAAATGCCTTCTCTTCCCTAGGAAGAGGAAACAGTTTTCTCGTGGTCCTGGGCTCTGCACTTAATGTCTACAGCAAACATCCCTTGCTGCAGGCAGCCATGACTTGAGTGCTATTCACAGTGTTCTGTAGGAGTATTCTGTGAGCTGTCTTCTACATGCAGAGCAAGTTCTGGGATGGTGAGACTGTGACAAGTATTCTGGTTCAGTCCCTCAGCCCATCACCATTAAGATTATGCCAGACATACATGCTCCCAGTATGTGTATGAGGTTTATTCTGCTCCTTCTGGAACCAGGACCAGCAACCCACACTTGGAGTGCAGGCTGGCTCTGTGACCAGTTAGTGAGGGGATGAAGGAGAGGCCAGCTAGGTTTTCATGAGATCCTACCACTTTTAAGTAACCTTTTTCTTGATTCAGCACTCACCCCATTTCTGCAAGTTTTTAACTATTTTCTGGAGCTTTGAGAAAGAGGTTTCTGCCAGTTCTTGTTGGTTGTTCAAAACTTCTATGGAGGGGTGGAGCCCTGAAACTTCTCACTCCCATCATCTTGATCTTGGTATGATTTTTTTTACAAAGAAATAAAACACCTTTTAATTCTCAATGTTTCTAACATTTTAAATTACAGTATACTAAATAAATATTAATTTTACTATTTTTTCCATTTCCCTGTACATTTATAACAGACAGTAAGAGAGTTGTAAAAGTTTTGACAAAAAAATTTAAAGGTCATGGAAAAACCATAATTTTTCCCATTGATTATTAAGATGTTTTCAGATTATATGGTCATTTTTATGTCCCTGCATTACTGTGCAAAGTGAGGATTGCCTGTATATAAGATTTTTTATTAGTTAAATCTCTTTAAAAGATTTTTGAGAATTTAAACAAAAATAATAACAATGTAGTATAGCATTTATAATATATGTAAAAGCAAAATGTATGCTAATAAATAGCACAAAGTTTAGGAAGGGAGAAATGTAAGTATATTACTGTGAATTTTGTGTACTATAGGGAAAATGTGTAAGATCACTTGAAAGGAGACTATGATAAGTTAAATGTGTATACTATAAAACCTAAAGCAACCACTAAAAGAGATATAGCCAATAAATCAACAAGGGAGACAAAATGAAATCTTAAAAAGAATACTAAAACCAAAAGAAAGCATAGAAAGAGGGACAAATAGAAAACAAATAGTACGGTGATAGATTTAAACCTAACTATAGCAATAATATCATTACATTTAAATGATCTAAACATTCCAATTAAAAGATAGATTGTCAGATTGGAGTTTTTAAAATGCAAACTCCAACTATATGTTCCCTATAAGAAATGTACTTTAAAGACACAAATAGGTAAAAAGTAAAAGGATGGAAAATGTTATATCATGCTAACACTAATGAAAAGAAAACTTAAGTGGTTATTTAGTATCTAACAACTAGTTTTCAGAGGAAAGAATATTAGCAGAAATAAGGAAAATAATTTCATAATTAAAAAGATGTCCATTCATCAGGAGGATAGGACAATCCTAAACATTTATGAGCCTAACAACTGAACTTTAAAATACATTATGCAAAATCTGATAGAACTGCAAGGAAAAATAGATAAATCCACAATTATAGTCAGAGATTAAGACTTCTCTCTCAATAACTGATAGAAGTAGACAAGAAGATATAGAAGACTTGGACAACACAATCAATTGGCATTCATAGAACATTCTACTGAACAATAACAGAATACACATTTTTCAAATGCACATGAAACATTTACCAAGAAGAACAAATTCTGATCCATAAAACATCCCCCCCCCAATTTAAATGCGTGGAAATCATACAAAATGTGTGTATTAGTTCCCTGTGGCTACTCTAACAAATTGTCACAAATTTAGTGGCTTAAAACAACAGAAATTTATTCTCTCACAGTTCTGAGATCAGTCTGAAATCACCAACACTAAGTCAAAATCAAGGTTTCAGCAGTGCTGCTCTCCTTCCAGAAGCTCTAGGGAAGCTTCTTCCCTATGTCTTCCAGCTTCTGCTGGCTGCTGGCAATTCTTGGCTTGTGCCACATCACTCTAGTTTTCAAGGCCAGCATCTTCAAATATCTCTCTGCTTTGTCTTCACATTGCCTGCTGCCAGACTGATCAGGGAAAAAGGAAAGGACACAAATTAACAACATAGAGAATGAGAGACATGACATCACTATAGATTCTATAGATATTAAAAAGATAATAAGAGAATACTGTGGACAACTTTATGCCATTAAATTTCAAAACCTAGATGAAATGGACAAATTCCTTGAAAGACACAAACCACAAAAACTCACTCAAGGAGAAAGAGATAACCTGAATAACCTTGTGTCTGTTAAAGAAATTGAATTAGTAGTTTAAAAACTTCCACAAGGAAAACTCTAGGCCAATATGGTTTCACTGGTGAATTCTACCAAACATTTAACAAAGAAATAATACCAGTTCAACAGAAACCCATCCAGAAAATTGAAGAATATTTAATATTTCCCAACTCATTCATTGAGACCAACCATTCTCTTATAGTAACACCTGACAAAGACTTTATGAGAAAAGAAAACTATAGACCAATACCCCTCATGAACATAGATTAAAAATTTTCTCCCCAAATTTTAGCAACTTGAAGCCACCAAACATTAAAAGGATAATACAACATGGCCGAGTGAGGTTTTGCCTACGAATGTAAGGTTGGTTTAACCTTAGAAAAGCAATGTAATTCACCATATTAGCAAACTGAAAAACTACATGGTCATCTCAACAGCTGCATAAAAAGCATGTGATAAAATTCAACATCCATTTCTGACAAAAACTCTCAGAAAACTAAGAATAGAAGGGAACCCTTTACAATACCATCAATAATATGAAATATTTATGTGTACATCTGACAAAAGATGTGCAACTTGTACACTGAAAACAACAAAACATTGCTGAGGGAAATTGAAGACCTAAGTAATGGAGAGATATACTGTGCCAAGAGATTGGAAGACTAAATATTGATACAATATAAATTCTTCCCAAACAGGTCTTTAGATTCACTGTAATCCCAATAAAAATCCCAGCAGGCTTTTTTGTAGAAACTGATGAGGTTATTATAAAGCCACAGTAATCAAGACAGTGTACTGAATCAATGGAACAGATTAGAGACATTTAAAAAAAGAAACTTGCTAACTGTTTTCCAAAGTGGTTGTACAATTTGAAATTCCCATCACTGTTGTCACTGCTGCCCTAACTGCAGCAGCCCTCTGGGGAAACCTGAAAAACAATCCGAGGAGAAACTCTGTGCTGGCTACTTGCTTCAACTTTTGACTCATTTCCAAAGACTACTTGCTTTTGTTCAGTCTCCATTAAGTAGTTTGTTCATTTTTTTTGTTTGTTTTGATCAAGATTTTATAGCTATATTTTTAGGCAGATCCACTTATTAGAAGCTCATTCTTTCATCCTGGAAGTAGAACCAGTCCACTTTTATAACAGTAATTATCAATATATTTGTGTTTAAATCTACCATCTTACTATTTGTTTTCTATTCGCCCCAATTTCCTTAAATTTTTCTCTTTTATTGCCATCTTTTGGATTAAACTAAATAATTTTTATTATTGACATTCTTTCCTCTATTTTCTTGTTAATGATAAGTTCTTATATTACTCTTTTCATGGTTGACCTTAGTGATTATATCATGCATCCTTGAGTTATTAGAGCTTTCTAAAAATTAGTACTTTTACCACATTCCTGATAACACGAGCATTCTAAAACACTTCAAGACTTTAATACACCACTTTCAATGGATAGAATATCTAGAGAGATCGATAAGGAAATAAAAGACTTTAATAAATCTCTAAACCAACTACTGTAGACCTAACAGACACATAAAGAACACTTCACCCAAAAGCAACAGAATACACATTTTTCTTGATTGCACATGGATCATTCTCCAGGATAGACCATATCTTAGGTCACAAAAAAAATCTCAATAAATTCAAAATACTGAAATCATACAACGTATCTTCTCCAGCCCCAATGGGATGAAGCTAGAAATCAATAACAGGGGAAGACATGGAAAATTTAAAAATATGTGGCAATTAAGCAATGTACTCTTAAATAACCAGTGTGTTAAAGAGGAAGTCACAAGGGAAAATAGGAAATATCTTGAAGTGAATGAAAATGAAAATACAATGTACCAACTTATGGGATGCAGTAAAGGCAGTGCTGAGAGGGAAATTTTTAGCTCTAAATTGGCTTTTATTGTGTTTTGTTTTCTTTCTCCCAACCTCACCCTACCTCCACAGCCTCTAAACAGCTGCTAACTATCAATAAAAACAACTATCAGTAAAAACAACATTTTGAAGCACTGGCTGTGGGATCCCCAAGGACCTTTCCTCTGAGACAGATGGACACAGAAACTCTCTCTCTGGGAAGGAGAAGAACGGAGGAAGCATCTAAATCAACACCATTCTTTTTTTAAATATATGTTTGATTAGATAATAGAGTCACATGGTTCCAACTAAAAATATAAAAATATGTATAACAAAAATTCCCTTAGCTGCCTCATTATTCATAATCCCTCCAACAAGTAACCACTGTAAAGAATTTCTTGTGTATTCTTTTATAATTTCTTTATACATATATAAGCAAATACAAATAGATATCCATACTTTTTTCTCTTTTAATGCATTCTGATCCATGCTTTGGTGTTTTCACTCAACATTTATTATTGATAGTCCTTTCTAAAGCATTATAAAATTCCACTACATTGATGTGACTTTATTTATATAACTAATCCCATATTGACAGGAATTTTGTTTTTTCTAATCATTTATTACAAATAATGCTGTGATGAATAACCACATAATTTTTCATTTAGTACAGATGCAATCATACCTATAGGAAAATTTTCCAGATGTGTAAATTCTACATCAAAGAGTATATATTTTTAATATTGAGAGATATTTTTAAACTGCCCATCAGAGGAGTTGGACAATAATACATGAGAGTACCTGCACTGGGCAACTTCAAATCAGACCAAATCAAGACAGACTTATGAGGTGGTCCTCCAAGGAATCATCAGCAAATTCAAATAATAATTCTCTGGAAATGGGGCTTTGAAGGAACAGCAACCTTGTTCTTCCCTTGCCAGTGGCTATCAGGCTTCTTTTTAGCATGATTAAAGTGTAGCAGGCAATTGGAAATGTGGGATTAGAACTCAGAAAATGGTCAGGCATGGAGATGTGGATATGAGATCACTGTACTTCCTGCACATAAATATGGGCTTATTTTCTACTACCTTTGAAACTATATCCCCAGGGTGTACCCTTCAAAAGAAAAGCAAAACTAACTTCAAAATATTACAAGTTTTTTCTTGTTCTGTGACTTGCTTCTTCATATTCTTTGTCCATTTGTATGTTTGTTTTTACATAGCAATTTGTGGAGACAGTTTATTAGGGATATTAATTCTTTTCCTGTCATAAGTGTTGCAAATATTTTTCCCAATTTAAAGCTTGTCTTTTGATTTTTATAGCATATATTCTCTTGTGAATTAAAAAATTGTTATGAGGTCTAAGATTTACTTTATGGCTTCTGGGGTGTCCTTGCATATCCTTCATCACAATTATACGATATTCTCCTATATTTTATTACTACATTTTATTGTTATATTTTAATATTTAATATTTAAATTTTAATCTATATGGAGTTTGTCATTTTATATGATATGATGTGGGGGGGCAGGTTTTTTCTTTTCTTATGAATAGATTTACATCATACCAACCCTATTATTTTCCACAAACTTGAAATAATACCTTTGTCAAATATTATTTTCTATACATACACAGATATGCTTGGAACTCTGTCTTCTATTAATTCGTTTGTCAGCCATTATAACCTAGCATTAAGTGGATTTATAATATGTTTTATAAACTATATATTGTAAGGCAAGTTTCCCTCCCAATTTCTTTTTTTTTTCATTGTTTACTTAGTTAAAGTCCAGGTATTCAGTCCTCTATATACTTGACTCTGAATCTGGATTTTACAATTCTGATCCAGTGGTCTCTTTAATTGTGCTGTAGACCACATTATTTTACTTACTGTTGCTTTAAAATGCAGTGATAAGTGGCTGATAAGAGCTCCGGGATGTTTTATATTATGATAATTGTTTAAAATTGAGAATGATGATGATTGTACAACTAAGGGAAAATAATGTGACAAACTGTTTATCTTGGGACAGAATATACGTTATGTGAAATTAGGAACCCACTACTTAATAAATCAGGCCCTTGACTTGAGGCTTGCTCTTGTGAAACTTAGGGCTGTAAATGGGAGACTAAGCCTTCCTATAATTATGCCTAGGAGTCACCTCCAGAGAACCTCTTTTGTTGCTCAGATGTAGCCTTTCTCTCTCTAAGCCCAACTCAGCAAATAAATTCAATAACCCCCTGTGCCGGTTTGAGTGTATTGTGCCCCCCAAATGCCATTATCTTTGTGGTCTTGTGTGGGGCAGGCGTTTTTGGTGATGGTTGGATTTGCTTGGAATGTGCCCCACCCAGCTGTGGGCAGTGATTCTGATGGGATGTTCTCATGGAGGCGTGGCCCCGCCCATTCAGGGTGGGCCCTTATCAGTGGAGCTATATAAATGAGCTGACTCGGGGGGAATAAAGAGAGTGCAGCTGGGAGTGATGTTTTGAAGAGAGCAAGCTTGCTAGAAAGGAACGTCCTGGGAGAAAGCCGTTTTGAGGCCGGAGCTTTGGAGCAGATGCCAGCTGCCTTCCTAGCTAACAGAGGTTTTTCCGGATGCCATTGGCCATTCTCTGGTGAAGGTACCCAATTGCTGGGGTGTTACCTTGGATGCTTTGTGGCCTTAAGACTGTAACTGTGTAGTGAAATAAACCCCCATTTTATAAAAGCCAATCCATCTCTGGCGTTTTGCATTCCGCAGCATTAGCAAACTAGGACACCCCCCCCCCCCCCATAGGACATGACTCCCAGAGGAATGAATCTCCCTTGCGATGTGGGACATGACTCCAAGGAATACGCCTGGCCCTGACATCAAGGTAGTGAAAATGCCCACTTGACTTAAAGGGGGAAAAGAAAGGTAACAAAATAAGGTTACAGTGGTGAAGAGATCTCAAATAGAGTCAAGAGGCAATCCTAGAGGTTTCTCTTATGCAAGCCCCTGCTAGACATCCCAAATGGCCACAGTATGCCATGCCCTTACCAAAAGTAGTTCTGAAATACCTAGGTCCCTATTTAAGATTCTATAAAAAATTCCCTCACTAAGTTTTATCTCTCAGAAACTTAAATCCACCAGAGCATTCCTATGCCAGACAGGTCCTAAAACCCAGAGGCAACAGCTTCTTTAAGAACAACAATCAGATGTGGCCCCCTTCCCCATAGTGTCAACACCCCCTATCAATATGAACAAGTTAGGGTGGTCACTGCCTAGACATCCCTGAAGATAGAGAAAGTGATTAAATGAGAGGAAGAGGTAGCAACAGACATGATAGGATTTAACAAAGGATTATGAATACTGAAACTTTATATAAATACATACATATATATTTCAATGCTAGGGTATTAGAATAGCTAGAAGGAAATAACTGAAATGGTGAAACAGCAAGCTATAACATTCTTTGAAATTTGCTCTATACCTATTGTGCTTTGAAAGTTAGCACCTTTCTGTATATATCCCATATTTCACAATAAGGAAAGAACTGAAACTGTGGAATTGTAACCCATAACAGTTTTTGAAATTACCTGTATAACTCCTTGTTGAGCTATATTTTGAAAGTTAACACCTTTCTGTACATATGTTATATTTTACAATAATGTAAATAACTGAAATTGTGGAACTGTAACCCATAACATTCTTTGAAATTTGCTCTCTAACTAGTGATAACTTTGAAAGTTATCACTGTTATGTATATATGTTAAAGTTCACAATAAAATGCATTTAAAAACATAAAATGCAGTGAAATATCTTGTAAGACAAGTACTCCCTTATTATTGCTATCATCAAAATAATTTGGTTGTTCTCATATATTTTTTCTGTCAACTAAAATTAAGAATAATTGTACTAAAGGCCCTTCATTGCATTTAGATATTGATTCAAATTGCCTTAAGTTCATGGATTGGTTTTAGGAAAAACTGAGCTTTTACAGTGTTGAGTCTTCATTCAGGAATATAGTCTATGTATTTTCTTTATATAGATTATGTGCAATACTCTTAGGTTTATTCATAGCTGTATTCTTACTTTTTGATGTGCATCATTTTTCCTACTATATATATATTACTAGTTGTCATTTATACATACATGACAGCTATTCAGATTCTACACCGTCTCTAGTTGATATCTAGCTAGGATATTTGTGCATATTAGCCATGATACTATTTTCACTTCAGGGAAACAATGACAATGCAAAGGTTGATTGGACACACAGAGTAGAAAAGGGAGACATTTCAGGTAAAAGAGGGTATAATAAAAAGAAAAACACTGGGGAAAAAAGAGGCAAATGTAACAAACCTGATGAAGGTTTCCATTTGAAGTCAGTTGATTTTAAACAAGAACGTTTTCATTAAATGAATAAAAACACCTCAAATATTATGTATATGATTTAAAAATCCCCATTAAGTTAATCACAACAAAACAAAGTTTTTTTACACAGAATAAAAATCCTTGGAACATAATGAATGTGAAAAGAATTTTCCTTTTCTGATCAAGGGTGGAGATTTCACTTGAAGAGAAATCCTACAAATGTGAAGAATGCCAAAGATTTTTAGTAAATGCTCAGACTTTATTCAACATCAGAGAATATACAGTGTAGAGAAAACCTACAATTTAAATCAATTTGTGAATGCATTTAGTTCTGGATCACATCTTATTCAGCATTAGAAAAGTCATACTGGATAGAAATCCTATTAAATTAAGGAACATGGAAAGGCTTTAGCCAATACTCACACCTTCCTCAATATTAGAGAATTCACACTGGAGAGAAATCTTATAAATATGTTGAATTAGCCAATACTCATATCTTATTAAACAGAATAGTATTCATATTGAAGTGTGTGGTAGTTTGAAGCTGTTATGTACCCCAGAAAAGGCCATGTTCTTTTAATCCATTCCTGTGGGTATAGACCTATTGTGGGTGGCATCTTTTGATTAGGTTATTTCAATTGAGATGTGACCCACCTCATTCAGGGTGGGGTTTGAGCCTCTTGCAGGAGTCCTTTATAAGACGATAAAATGCATTCAGAAACTAAGATATGAAACTCAGAGAAGCTCACAGGAAAGACACAGAAGCTGAGAAAGGAAGCCACAGACGGAGGAGCCAGAAACTGAAGCAATGAAACACAGGAGAGAACAATGTGCCTGGCCACATGACAGAGGAGTCTGGATTGCCAGCAGCTTTCCTTCAGAGAAGGTATCATCCTGTTGATGCCTTAATTTGGATATTTTTACAGTCTTAGACTGTAAATTTGTAAGCTAATAAATCCCCATTGTTAAAAGCAGTCCATTTCTATTATATTGCATTTCGTCAGCTTTAGCAAACCAAAACAAAGTGAAATCTTGTAAATGATCTGAATGAGGAAAGGCTTTTAGACATGACTCTACCTTTGCCAATATGAGATAATTCATGTCGGAGAGAACCTTACAGATGTATTCAATTTGGGAAATCTTTTAGACATGGGCTGCACTTTTGCCAAGCATGAGAAAATTCATACTGGAGAAAAAAAATCTATGAATGTAGTGAATGTGCATAGGGAGGAACGTGCATATTCCTCATTCACTATCAGAGAATTCGTATAAAAGAGAAATAATATGAACCTAATGTATGTACTGTTAACCATAGCTCATACTTTATGCAATATCAGGTAATTTATTGTACACTGTGGTGGTTTGGAGCTGTATGTACCTCAGAAAAAACACGTTCATAAATTAATCTATTCCTGTGGGTATGAACCCACTGTAAGTAGGACCTTTTTGGTGACATTACTTCAGTTAAGGTGTGGCCCACCTCAATCAGGATGGGTCTTAATCCTATTACTGGAGCCCTTTATAAGCAGAATGAAATTCACATGGATGGAGAGAAAGCCTCAGAGGGAGTAGACAGAAGCTGAACATCAGTGGAATCCAGAAGAGAAGGGAGAGGCCAGGAGAGGCTGCCATGTGCATTGCCACATGAGAGAGGAGCCCAGGACCAAGGATTGCCAGCAGCCAGCCCCAGAACATCACAGTCTTCGGGGAGAAAGCATCGCCTTAATGATGCCTTGATTTGGACTTTTTTCCTAACCTCAAAACCATGAGCTGTTACATTCCCATTGTTTAAACTACTCCATGGCATGGTATTTGCTTGAGCAGCCAAGGAAACTAAAACATAGACAATAAAATAAAATTTAAATAACTATAATTCACTGATAATCGCTAGTTTAGTATGTGATAATCACACTGGAGACAAATATTAAGAATTTTGTTTTGTGGTTCACACATTACTAACAGGAAATTCACACAGAGCTAATTTCTGAGTAGTAAAGAAATGAGTAGTAAAGAAATGCATGCAGTTTAAAGAATGGAACATCATCAAGGCATTGTCTGACGGGCCTGTCACCATGGTCATCACAGGAGCCCCAGTATTTGCTTTGGTCTGGAAATTTCTGACAAACATCCAACAAGTGATATCTTGTAAGACAAGTCTTCCCTTATCGTTGCTATCATCAATATTGTTAGCATAAACTATCTAGTCAAACTGGTACAGCATGGCCCAAGACCACAGGAATTCAAAAATATTCCAAGGGTTAGAGGTTATCACTCCAGAGCCAACCAAGGGCCAGTCTTCCTGAAAATAGGACATTCTTTGTAAAGTACAGGGCTTGTAAACCAGAGCCTGCTGAGTTAACCTTTTACTGCATGGTAAGGAGTAAAATAGATGAATTTCAATTTGATAAGAAGCCTAATTTGTGCTTTAAAAAATATTTTCAGCTGGATATGAATGGTGGTCCTGGGCAAGGTTGGTGCCAGGCAATGGTGCAACTGTGCAAGGAGGTGACAAGGTATAGGAAGGTATGCCAATGGCATCAGCATGTTCCAGTGTGTGGAAGAGGAAATTGGAAACTGCTACCATTTACCAGGCACCTGCCATGGGTCAAGTCTTGGGCTTGGGGTTCTACAGATGTTGCCTTTAACATTCACAGCAGCCATCTAAGGCAAGTGGTTCTGTGGCTATGGTAAACAAAAGGGGACTGAGGCCCAAGAGGCCAGTAAGTGGTGGAGATGGGATCCAAGCTTTCTCTTCAATGGATTGGAAGATCCCAGCAGCCTAGGCAGAATGTGGTCTTGGAAAACCACTCAGCATGTCTTGGTTTCTGAAGGCCAATGTCATGACTAGGAACTGCTGGCATTGTATGAACAATAGCAGCACACCTCAGCCAAAGCATCAAACACCTATTCTGTAGAATCAGGATATGGGGAGAGTCTGTCCAGGACCACAAACTATCCTCCGGAAACTGTCATACTATCTCTATTAACCCTTTCCTGCCTTGTGAAAGTGATCTCTGAAAAGATGGTTATCAGGTAAAATCTACTCTACAAAAGAATAGGTGGGTATTTCCAAACCTGGCCTTCATTTTCACATGCATACAAAAGTCACAATACACCACTTACATGCCCGGAAGAAAAGAGGCTCTTTTCCTGAGACTTCTGGACATGGCTAGCAGAGTCACTTGCCAGAACTTCAGCCTTAGGTGGCAGGTTTGATCTATGACTCATTCAAACCACCTGGGGAATGTGAGTTAACCTGCAGGGGAGAAAGGGAAAGAGAAGGAAAAGCAACATGTTCAAGTGACAGATTAAACGTGTGATGAATTTCATGATTGTCTTTGACTCATGCGCCTGTGAATAGTGGCTAGCGTGTGTTGGCCCCAGCACAGGAGGTATCCTGGCATGTCTGGCTAAGACCCTGCCATGCCCGGTCCAAAGGGACCTGCTTGGTGACCAGGAAGGTGGAGCAAGCCCAGACCACACAGTTGGCCTCTTACTTCAGACCCTGACAGGAAACAAAATTTTCTTTGAGGGCACACAGGCCTTTTTTAGCAGGTCATGCTGCCTCTAGCTGACATGCTTAGAGAGAACAGCTGTCCGCTACCACCCTAAGTTTTCAAAAAAGGAAAAACCAGATTCTCCCTGGGTTTATAGGGCCCCAGAAACTGGAACTCCTCAAAAGGGCTTTTCTCCTCACTTCTGGAGGTTGCTGGCCCTCCTGACCAGCAACAAAGACCCTACTCCAAGACATTTCCGAGATTTAGCGGGACCCCAGCTCTCAGCAGGCTCCAGGCCTGAAACCAGAAACCTGCTCTATACGGAACCAGAAGCCCCCAAGATGGTCGCGCCCGTTGTGCCGCTATCGACGCACCAGGCGCGACTATTTTTTTCTTCCTTTTCCGAAGAGCTGAAGGAAGCGGAAAGCGTGAGGGGGCGGGGAGCAGGACAGCTGCAATAGTCCGTTCTGAGCCCAGTTGCTCGCTGCCTACAGACGCCTCCCCAGATCTTCTGTGCGACTCAACACGGAATAAGGCCTCAACAATTTATTTGCCCCTCCTTGGATGCAGCCATCTTGCCTTACGGTAAACCCCGTCAGAATCACTGTCCACCAACAGCGCGATATTGGCTATTGGCGAGGCGGGCCTCCAAACTACTACTGCGCTTGCGCAGAGCGCCGTCCTCAGGGACGGGAAGCGGAAGTGCTCTAAGGCCCTGGGAAAGTGGCTCGAGTTTAGGCTGGCTGTTTTTATCCGGTCCTGAGATTTCGGGTTCTTGGTAGCCAAGTAAGGGCGGGAGGCGTAGGAGGGGGGTGTTGATGACGGGTTTGAATGTGTAGGATTGAAGGTGGGTGGGTAATTGCTTAGCGCCCTTATCGGAATTGAGTAACGGGGCGTGGGGGTGAGTTAGTAGGTGGGACTGCGGGGTCAGCGATTGATTGATTCGTTCAGGAATATTTACTGAGTGCCTAGTAAATGCCAAACACTGTTCTAAGTGTTTTGCATGAATTTTTACAATAAACCTCTGATATGCGTACTAGGATTAACTTCATTTTATCGAGTGAAACAGGCACTGAGAGGTTCGGTGACCTGCCCAAAATCACATAGCTTGTAATCCAGAATGATCCTTTGTTTTTCTTTTTCTAGGATTTACCCCTTTCTAACGTACCCTATAGTTTATTTTCATATTTATTGTTTGTCTGTCTTGCCTGCTAGAATATAAGCTAAGCATGAGCGGGAAATCGTGAGATTTTGTTCACTGATGCATTTCAAATACTAGAACGTTAGAACAGGCTCATAGTGGGTACTCGGTTCTTATTTGTTGGATGAATAAAAATGGCAGAGCAGGCAGTCTGGTTGGTTCCAGAGCCCAGACTCTTATGAAGTAACACGATGGTTAGCACAGTGCCTGGGGATAACTGAGCTCTTAATAAATGTTAACTCTTAAAAGTAGAATGAAGACCTATGCGTCCTTGAGTAAAACAGTTGAGTTTTACGCAGTTTCTCTCTCTGGAAGGTAGCATAAGTGGTTGCTAATTGAATCTCCCTGTAAGGTCATTGTTTTTTTTTCAGTCAGTGCATAACCGAGACCACTGTTTACCTCATTCAGACTCCACCTTATCTACACCTTCTGTAAACTGCTTCTTAGTTTACATAAGCAGTCTGAGACTTCAGAAGGAAGCAAGTACCCTGGTCAGAGGCAGAGACCTGGTGTTGGAATAATGGTCCCAACTGAAGTGTGTTTGTCTCTCCCTTGGCTCTGCCCCAGTAGGAACAAGAGAGCTCCTTTGAGGTGAATTGGAGGATAGTCCCCAGCCCAGAGCCCTGACCACAGATGCTCAAAGGCAGAGGGAGGGAACTCATATGTAGCAGGTTCTGAAAGTGCTGGGCCATCAGTGGCCCCTCACCCTCTCTCCAGCTGAGAGAGAGCTAGGTCAGCATGCTGGTCAACTTCAGCCACTGTCAAGGACTGTGAGACACTGGGCAGTTTGTTTCCTTTTTTGGTGAGAGAGAGGTGCAAGTTAGAGAAGGATGGGGGGTTGCCTCCATGGGAGAAGGTGCTCTGCTGTAGTCCCTGTGAGGGCAGGATCAGTCTGGGAAGGATCACCGCCATCCACAAAGGACACCATTATGCTCCCTTCTTTTGTCATTGGCTATGTTTGGATTTAGTTCGTTCCATAGCTGCAGCATCCTACCTTCCTCTAGGGGAAATGCTGAATCTCCCTCCATCCTGAATGAAGTGCATGAAGATACTTTTTTTTAATTTTTAGTTCAGAGTGGTCTCTAGGTGTCCTATCATCTAGTTCTGCTGCCTCATTTTCATGTTAATGAAACTGGGCCTGAGAACATGACTTGTTAAGCTACCCATTGCTGAACCCTGTTGTCAAGATGCTTGCGCAGTGATTGCTGCAGTATAAAATGGTTATTCTGCAGAAACACCCCTTGCTAAAACTTTCATTTGAAAAACTGCCAAACCAGGAAGAACATGGCAATCAAATTGAAAATCATGAGAAGGAAGGAAGTGATGGGCAGGAACAGGGTGGTGATGGGGCCAGTGAATATTGGAGGGAGTGTGTGGAAAAGTACAGTGGTTTTCGGCTCCTAATATACCTGAGCTGTTAACTATCCTCCACTGCTCTCTCCCTTCCCTTCCCCCAGTGCTCTGAACTCCGTTTTGTTCTCCTTCCATCAAATCATCTGAAGCTGTCCCTTTCCTCATGACTGCTGAGGACACCTCCAGGACTCAGTGTGGTAATAGGTGATTTGTAATAAATTTCAATATTCATTTTACTGTAATGTTCATTGTCAAAAATGAGATATAAGTAAACAAAAGAAAATGAAATCACTACTCAAAGATAATATCAGCATATTAATAAATGCTCTTCTGGACATCACATACATATATATTGCTTCACAAAAAATGGGATCACGTGGCATTTGCTTTTTTGTAACTGCTTTTAAACATTTTCAGATATGAAAACATAATTCCATAGCATTTTTAAAGCCTGGTAGTATTCCTGTTTTTTTTTATGTGTCATATTATTTAACAGAGTTTCCTTTGCTGAACATTTAGTTTGTCTCCAAATTTTTGCATCTTGGGAACAGCTCAGTTAACATCCTTGCAGCTTTGTGCACATTTATGATTGTTTTGTTATGATAATTTCTAGGAATGCAATTCTTGAGATAAAGGAAGTATCATGTTGTTATTGGTTTCTGAAGTAGATGTCCAGTAAGAGAAAAAAATTCCATGTTCAAAATTTACGTGATCCTAGCAGAGTCCCAAGGGAACAATCTGGAGCTTCCAGACCATGTTTCTAGATCATTGTCCCCTGGGTACAAGGAGTTTTGTTGGTGATTGTGGTCTCATGGCTGTACCCACTGATCTCAACTCTCCTAATTCTGCTTTCTTAGATCTCCTTCCATTCTCCAGAGCAGAATGGCCATGACCCAGGTGAGTTCCTAATTTACCCCCCAATTTTTATCCCAATGAACTTGAGGCTGCTTTTAGGACTCTATATCGTAGACTTAAAAAAAAATCTATATTCCCCTCTGTTCTGGCTGTTTTCTGTTCAACCTGCAATCCTTAGGTTTCTCCATTCTTTCCCCTCTCAACAAAGAAAAAGGGGGTGGGGGAGGGAAGAGAGAGAGGGAGAAAGAAAGGGAAAGAAAGAGTGATAGGAAGACAGAAAAGTAGAAGGACTGAAAGAAAGAAAGAAAAAGGAAGAAAAAGATGGAAAGTAAGGAGAGAAGGAAGAAAGGAAGACAGTGAAAGGGAAAGACTGACAAAGGCTGACAAGAAAGAGACAGAAAGAAAAAAAGAGGAAGATAGGAAGAAAGAGCTAGAGGAGAAAGACATACCTCTCCTCTCTCATCTACTTCTTCTGGGAACTGCACTTTATCTTTTCTTCAATTCCAGTTCACCTTGTTCTTTTTAATTATGTTTAACATGGTAAAAGTAAATTCATGCATAATGTTTATTATGCATACAAATAAAAAAGAAGCCAAAAGATCCCTATTTCTTCTTCTAGTATCACATTCTTCGGAGATACCCACTGTTAACAGTTTGGTATAGCTGGTATAGATGCATGTGCATCAGTATAATTAACCCAAACCACTTACATATGCACTGTATGTCTGTTTTTTCGCAAATGACATCATACTCCCATACCCTTCCTTTATTCACCTGATTATATTCTGGATGGTGTTCCTTGTCAAGACATAAAATTATTTCAGTTCTGATTTCTTAATATGATGTGTCATATAATTATCCCTTGATGGATATTTGAATTTTAAATATTTTTTCCTGTTACAGTGCCTCATGAAGTTGTCTGTGTATATATTTGTTCAATTGTAAAAGTATTTATAGGAGATACACCTGGAGCTAGATTTTTGAATAAAAGGTATTCACACTTTTAATTTGGCCTCCCAAGTCCTGGATTAATTAATACCTTCACAGATTTTGCAAGACCAGATAATTTCTGTATTGAAAATTGCCAGACTTGAAAGATGTAAAGGTACCCAATTTGTTTTATGAAAATGCTTAACCTTATATTTGATGAAGATACTATGAAAAAAGAAATTATAGACAAGTTTCACTTCAGAATACAGATGCCAAAATTGTGAAAAATATTCTGAAGAAAATATTAATAAATTAAAGTGAGCATTTTTAAAGTTATGTGTGCACATGGTAAAAAATCAAAGAAAAGGTTTATTCAAAAAAAGACAAAAAATAATTCTCCCTCTCATCCGTCCCCAAGTATCCTTCTTCAATTTCCTGTTCATTCTTCCAGAGATAATGTCTGTATACCCATCAATCTAAATAAACAAATCTGTTTCCTTTTTTAAACAAATTAGAGTACATTCTGGTCCTTTCCTTTTCTTAACTTAATGATCATTCCATTTCACTGCGTAGTACCCAAAGTTTACTCAGCCTCAGCACTGTTGACATTTTAGGCCAGATAATTCCTTGTTGGGGGGCAGGGCTGTGCTGGGCATTGCAGGATGATTAGCAGCATCCCTGGCCTCTACCCTCTAGATGCCAGTCACCACTCGTAACCCTCACCTCCAGTTGTGACAACCAAAAATGTCTTCAGACATTGCCAAGTGTCTCCTGGGCACAAAATCACCAAAGATTGAAAACCACTAGTCTTCCCATTTACAAAAATGGCTGCTTTATACTCCAGATTGGGTTGAAATACCATTATTTATTTACCTTTCTCCCAGTTATGGACATTTAGGATATTTCTAGTCTTTTGTTACTGTAAGCAGCATAGCAGTGAATATCTATGTACATTCCAGGTTGTATGCATGTGAGAATAACTGAGAATAACTTTCTAGAAGTGAGATTTCTGGGTCAGTAACTATGTGCATCTGGAATTTTGATTCAAGGTTGTCAAATTGCCTTCAATTTTTAGTCCTAATTTACAATATAATGCTTTTCCTTGTAAATAGGCAATCATACTGTTTATCCAACCTTTTTATCTTTGGGAAAGTGAGGGGAGAAAAGAGCAGTGCATTTTAACTTACATTTCTCAGATTGAGTTGAGTGGAGTATCTTTTCATATTTTCAAAAGCTATTTGTACTTTTGTCTTTCAAACATTTATTCTAGTTTTTTCCCCACTTTTCTTTTGGGTTTGTGATTACTTTGCTAGACAACAGCTCTTTATGTTAATTTAATTAGATCTCTGTCATATATGGTATAAATATTTTTTCACAGTGTTATTTGTTTTGAGTTGACTTATCATATAACTTGGAAAGTAGATACCTAAATTGTTTTAATATGTTTGAATTTAACAATTTTTGTGGCTTTTACATTTTGTGTATTCCTTAAAAGGCTTCTGAGAGTCAAGATTATAAAAATGACATTTCAGTTATGTGGTAAAAGGTTGGTTAGTGAATAATGGTGGCACAACTGGGTCTCCATCTGGATAGAAACAAGTTAAACTCCTCTAAATTATAAAAAAGTAAATTCCAGATGGATTAAAGAGCTAAATATATATGTTAAAAATTAGATGAGAATTTAGGAGGGTATTTGGATAATTTTTCTCAGTGCAAGAAACATTTTTAATAAAGATGGGAAGACAAGTTATGAAGGCAAAGGTCATCAGACTAGACTGCATTAAAATGTTAAAATCTGTGTAGTCGACTGATGTCTCAGGCTAAGAGAACATACATGCAATGCATATGATACACAGGATTTATATACAGAAAATTTAAAATGATAAGTAAAAAGAAAAATAATGCAGTAGAAAAATAGAGTAATGACAGGATAGGCAATTTGTAGGAAAGGTGCAATGCCATATGAAAAGATGTTTACCCTCCCCAGGTTTCAGGCCAGTAACCTGGGCTCATTTTTATTCCTCCTTTTCTGTTGCATCCAATAAATGCAACCAATCTCTGTCTTCCCACTAACTGTTTTGTCTTCCCTACCAAGTTTCTAAAATGTATGTACTAAAAAAACAAACTTGAGCATGGGTTGTTTTTAACAAAAATAGGAACATACTATGCATATCTTGAATTTTGTTTTTTTTTCATTTAACAACATCATGAATATCCTTTCGTGGCAGTCATTTTTTTAAATGGCAGTTGTAATTCCAGATGATAGGTGTAACAATTGAACCAGTTTGCTATTGATGGACATTTAGGACTCTCTCCTCCTATTTTTTGCTAATACAAATTATGCTGCCTTGAACATCCTTATGTGCATATAAATATTTCAGTAGAATAGAGCCTTGGAAATGCAACTGTTAGTTAAAATATGAGAAAAAATTGGGTATGTACTGCCCTGTTACCTGTCAACCAACTTTATATGAAAGATCATTTTCCAGTACCCTCATGAGTACTGGTTCTTATCTAGCTTTTGAATGTTTATCAATCTCACAGGTAAAAGAGAGTATCTTATTGTTTAATTTGAATTTTAATAAGGTTTAGAATCTTTTTTTCATGTGTTTATCAGCAAATTGTATTTTTGTTGTTATGAATCTGTGTCCCTTCTGTTTGATTGTCCTTCTTATTGACTTATTGAGGTATAGAGTAAAATTCTAGGAAGGGCGTTTCTGTGTTAAAGGGAATTTCCATATAAATTTTGATGTTTGTTAACTAACTACTCCCCCAAAAGGCTGTTAACAGTTTATAGCTTCTTTGGTGTTTTTCTACTTGAATGCGGTAGTTATTATCAGTCTTTTTGATGTTTAAGAATTTGAAGGATGATAAATAGTATGCTATTATAAATTTGTTTCACGTTCCTTCAGTTATTAGCTTGTGGCCTTTTTCTCAATGATCTGTTAAAATTTTAGTGCATGAAGGAAGTTAGACCATTGTTATGTACATTACAATTTTCCCCCCACTTTTACTATTGATGCTTGATGATTTTTCTGTAGTTTTCTTTTTACCATTTAGAAAATACTAATGTTTAGGTAGTCATATTTATAAGTCTTCAGCTGTATGTCTTCTGAATTTGGGGATGCCTTATAAATGCTTTCACCACTTCAAGATTATAAAAGCATTTTAATTATCTGTTTTATGGTTTACTTGTACACATTTAAATCTCTAATCCATCCAAAATTTATTTGGACTTCAGAGTGAGATACTGTTTCGGTTTGTTAAACTGCTACAATATAGCAGAAATGGATTGGCTTTTGCAATGGGGATTTATTAGGTTGCAAATTTACAGTTCTGAGGACATGAAAATGTCCAAATTAAGGCATCAAGCTGTAGATAACGTCTCTGAGGAAAGGCCAGTGGCATCTGGGGTTCCTCTGGAAGGCACATGGCTAGCTCTGCTGAACCCTCTCTTCCAGTTTTAGCTTCTGGTTTCTGTGGCTTTCTCCAAAATGTCTCTGGGCTTCTGTCTTAGCTTCTTTCAGCTCCTGTGGGTCCTCCTTGCTTCTCCCTGGGGCAAACTCTGGATTACATACCTTAGCGTCTCTGAGCTCTCTCCAGTATGTCTCTTCCTTTTTTCCTCTCATAAAGGACTCCAGTAAAGATGGTCAAGACCCACCTTGAATGGGCCGGGTTGCATCTCCATGGAAACAGCCTAATCAAAAGGTCCCACCCAACAATAGGTCTGCCCCCACAAGATTGGATTAAAAGAACATGGCTTTTCTGGGGTACATAACAGATTCAAACCAGCACAGAGAGGAAATCCAGTTTTGTGGTGAATGGTTTTTTTCCCTTAAATGCTGAGCCATATTTTCATAATGATGCCTTTCTCTGCAGTGGTTTGAGATGATACTTTTATAATGGACTATTTATTTGATTTATTTCAGACACTGGGTATTATTTACCTTCCACCATCATCATCCTTATTACTGATGTATAACATTGAATATGAGGTTAACAACTCTTTCTACTTCCCTCTGGAAAAATGACCTTGGGTTTTCCTGCTTTTAGTTTTGTGTCCCTGGAAACTTAATAATGTTGAAATGACAGCTGTATTACCAGGCAACATTACTTACGGTAAAAATGACCCCTAATTGGCAGTAAACAAACTGCATCTGGACTGAGAGGACTTGAATAAACTATAAATAGCTGGTGGGAAGCATTGGTTTGGGTTTCCGTGAGTACATTGTAACTGTTGTTACTGGGCAAGTCCTTTGCCGGGATCCTGGAAGCCATGTCCATGGGACTGCTACAAGAGATATTAGCATATGGAGCAGCTTAGGGCTTCTAAGCCAGGTGGCTCCCTGCACTAAGCAGTGTGCTCTTGTTCCCTGGCACCTAAGCTGCCACTAAGAAGGGGTGGGGGGAATCACAGGGCAGTGGATTGGGCTGCGAACAGCTCCTGGATCACTCAGAGAACTCCTGCTGGAGAAACATACTCAACACTGCACTTCTGGCACACTGCATTTCCTGTCTTGTATTCTTCAGAGCCGAGCAAACTGGTGCCTGCCTGGTGTGGCCTATTTGGGCCTTGTGAGTATATAATGTCTCTTTGAATTTAAGACTACCACCTGTGAGGAAGACAGGTTGACTTCCAGAGTATAAATAAATGGGTTATTGGTCTTTGATAGGAATTAGGGTACTTATCAGAAGTGAGAACTTGTTTGGTGGTGACAAGGACCAAAACAGATCTTTCCCCCTTTCCCTCAATCTGCTGACCAGGCCAGACACAAACCCACCAACTTCTGTTCTTTCTCTCATGATTAATGAGCTTAGATTAGAACTGTTTGTTCTACCTCTATATCCCCTATAGAGCTTTCTCTGTCAGTCCCATCAGAATTGACTCCTTCTACCATGTTGCACTACCTGTACCCAGTCATACAATTGTCATTAGCCTTGTAAGGCAGGACTTTGTCCCTTCCTCCATTCTTTCCTTTCATATATATGTATAGAAGTGTTTTTTTTTTCTTTCACTCTACTAGACTGAACCTCTCTGAATTCTGGAGGTATATTTTATTAATCTTTACCCTCTTGGGACTTACCAGCTTGGTTCTGTCTTCAATGAATATATGCTGAATGATGAATATCCAGGGTAAGATATTTCTAACACCCTACTCTTCCTCCTAAAAAGTTTCAAATAATTTTGGTAACATAAACACTTTATATAAAATACCATGTCAAATTCTGAACAGAGAACAAGATGAAAACAAGTTTACACAGAAAGGCAATACAGTGTGGTGTTTAAAAACATGGACTGAAAAATCAGGCTACCTGGATTTGAATCCCTAATGACTAGCTGTGTAACCCTGGGTAAGCTACTTGACACTCTAAGGGCCTTGCTTTCCTCATCTGCCATGTATCTCCTAGGGTGGTTGTGAGAATCAAAATCTTTAATCCATGGAGATGTATATGGGGCACGTAGTAACCACTCCATGTACGTGAGAGATTCTGGCCCAGTCCCTCATACTGAGCACTTTGGTCTAAAAAGGAATGTGCTGTTACAGGAATCATTGACCTTCAAGGATGTGTTTGTGGACTTCACCCTGGAGGAGTGGCAGCAACTGGACTCTGCTCAGAAGAATCTCTACAGGGATGTCATGCTTGAGAACTATAGCCACCTGGTCTCAGTGGGTAAGGAACCACTCCACGGAAGACTTAGAATGTACCAAGTAGTATCTTCCTTTCTAGCTGCTGTGCACTCAGGGGCTTCTGAAACCCTTCATGAGTGTGGGCTTAAGGCTCACCGTCAAGAGTTCATAATCCCTTGGACAAGGGACAGGATGTTTATGCCCTCGTCTTCTGTGTGAATGTTCTGTACTGAGGTCCCAACAGCCCTGTTCCTTGGCACTCACTGAGGCTGTACTATATCAGCCAGCAAGGAGGAGCTTGGTTCTGGAATGCCTCCAGTTTTGATAATGAAGTCCTGTGTCATTTCCCCTGAACAGGATATCTAGTTGCCAAACTAGATGCAGTCTTCAGGTTGGGACAAGAAGAGGCCTGGATGGCAGATGGAGAAAGCGCAGTGCAGAGTGGTCAAGGTGAGCCCTTGCCTGGCAAGTCATGCCAGGGGGGAAGAGGATCCCATTGGTCCCTGGGAGGTTAGCCTGTTGCATGTGCTCAGGAGGTCTTCTCAGGACCCTCAGACCTTTGGAAGTGACTCAGATCTGAGGAAATGAGCTGTTTCACAGCCAAATAGTGCCTCTACCTGATGCCCTCTTACAGTCTCCGTGTTCTTTGCTTGGGGTTAGACAGAGTGTGGCCACTATTTAGATTCCATCACTACCTTCCAGCATCCTGGATTGCTAGTGAGAAGTGCCAAGCCCACTTACATTCCTTTCCCTGCCCTCCTTTCAGGGCACCTTTATGATTTTCTCCCCTGCTTGGGCTTGTGCGTTTTTCACCAAACTAGGCACAGGTGTCCCAGTTTCCTCTTTTGGGCATGCTGTGAGCTCTTACACGCTGAAACTTTAGATCTTTTTTCTCACATCAAGGAATTTTCTTACATGATTTTTTTGGAGTTGGGTATGGACAAAAAAACTTTGATGGTAACCTTTAACTCTACCAGATCAGGTACCCTCCAGGTTCTTGTGTGCCCTCACTTTGTGGCTAAACGATGTGGCTAAACTTTGTGTGTCACCTTGACACACTTTTCTCTGTTTTCTCATTTTTATTTCTTCTCAAAAATCTAACTAGATTCTTCCTCTTAAGAGATTCCACCTCTTATCAATACTTCTCAATTAACTATTTTGGTTTTTTTGTTTTAGGTCTTTATTTAAAAAATAAATCAGTTGAGAGGACTTGACTCCCCTGGTGGAATGCTTTATGGGCAGTATTTTAGTCATGGATAGATCTGCTTTTTCTTGTCTTTTTTTTTTTTTTTTTTTTTTTTTTTTTTTGCTCTGGGCACTTCAGGTGTTCATCTGCCTCTTTGTGCTCCTCATTCACTGTACCCACTCAGTGGGCCCTTTGCCAAGTCCTTTTGGAGCACTGTTGCTCCTGAAAGTGTGAGTGTGGTCCAAGGGCCAGGCGCTGGGGCATCCCCTGAGCTCTCATTATTCGTGCAACATCTCAGCCCCACCCAGACCTCCTGAATCAGAATCTGCATTTGAACAAGATCCCCAAGGACCTGTAGGACACTCAAGTTTGAGAAGCCCTGCTTTGTGGAGCTGAGTTCCAGACCTCTGGCTGCAGTGAGATGCCGGCCCTCTGTTCTGCTGGTGACTCCCTGGAGGGCTTCCCCGGAGCCCACTGCTCCTCAGAAAATGGGCCTACTCCCTGCTCTGAGCTCCCTGCACTGGAATGTGGGGCTCCCACCTCGCTGTGGCTTCTCCCAGGAATGCCTTGATTTGTAATTCCTCTTTATGGATCAGTGCAGCCCCATATCTGCTGCCTCGTTGAAATTAGTCAGGATTCCTGGTCTGCTGGTAGCATGCTTCCTCATTTCCAGCGATACCTTAGAATGGTAATGGTTGTGTGCCATTGATTCTTTACTCTTGTTTCAGTGGTATCCTGGAAGAAAGGAAAACAAACCCAGGGAACAGTCTACCCTCTTAAATCAGAATTCTTTTATATTAAAAAATTCATTTTATTAAAAGTAATACCTGTGCACGTTCAGTCAAAAGCGAAGGTCAGAATATAAGCAAAAGTAATCTTGGAAGTAGTCCCAGTCCTACCACCCAAGGACAACCTTTTCCTTTTTTTTCTTGCAATTTTGTTGAGTTATATTCATGTACCATGAAGTCATCCAAAGTGTATAATCAGTTGTTCACTGTGTCACTATATAGTTGTGCGTACATCACCACAGTCAATATTTGAACATTTTCATTACTCCAGAAAAGAAAATACGATGAATAAAAATAAAAGTACCCATCCCCCCACCTCCACCCCCATTATTCATTTATTTATTTTTTTTTTTTACCCATTTGTCTACTCATCTGTCCATATAATGGATAAAGGGATTGTGAACCACAAGGTTTTCTACAGTCACACAGTCACACCATATAAGCTGTATAGTTATACACTTGTCTTCAAGAATGAAGGCTTCTGGGTTGCAGTTCAACACTTTCAGATATTTCCTTCTAGCTATTCTAATGCACTAAAAACTAAAAAGGGATATCTATATAATACATAAGAATAACCTCCAGAATGAACTCTTTACTCCATTTGAAATCTCTCAGCCCCTGAAACTTTACTTTGTTTCATTTCTCTTCTCTTGGTAAAGAAGACTTTATCAATCCAGCGATACTGGGTCCAGACTAATCCATGGGAGTCATGTCCCACATTGCCAGGGAGATTTATACCTCTGGGAGTCATGTCCCACGTACGGGAGAGGGCAGTGCATCTACCTGCCAAGTTGGCTTAGAGAGGCCACATCTGAGCAACAAAAGAGGTTCTCTGGGGGTGACTTAGGCACAGTTATAAGAGGCCTAGCCTCTCCTTTGTTTTAACAGGCTTCATAAGGGCAAGCCACAAAATTGAGGGCTCAGCCTACTAAATTGGCAGTCCCCAATGTTTTAGGGAATATAAGGAATTCCCCAGGTGGGTAAATTTAATATTTCCACATTTTTCCCCAATCTCTCAACGGGGCTTTGTAAATACATTTTTATTCTCTGCCCAGATTACTCTGGGATGTATTGGGTCTTCACACTAACCTGTACAAACAAACCAGATCTCACTCCCTCTTCAAGGTTCCATATATCCCTCTGTTTATTTTTTAAACATTCAATCCTAAGTAAACAGTCAGTGGTTCCCAATATAATCACATAGGTATGCATTCACAACCACAATCTATATGTAAACATTTCCATTTTTTCTGCAAAAAAAAAGGAGAAAAAAGAGGAAAGAAAAACAAAAGAAAAAAAAGATGAATAAAAAAATAAAAGAAAAAATAAAAAAAAATACATTAAAAAGTTCAGACAGCAACATCACCACCAAGAATCCCATATCACTCCCTTATATCCCCTTCTTAGGACATTTAGCTTTGGTATATTTCCTTTGTTACAATTGGTGGAGGCATATTGCAATGTTACTTCTAACTATAGACTCTAGTTTGCATTGATTGTATTTTTCCCCCAATACCATCCCATTTGCAACACCTTGCAAAGTTGTCATTCATTTGTTCTCCCTCATGTAAAAACAGTCTTATATTTGTACATTTAATCACCATCATTGACCACTCCAGGTTTCACTAAGTTACACAGTCCCAGTCTTTATCTTCTATCTTTCCTTCTGTTGTCTTACATGCCCGTAGCCTTCCTCTTTCAACCATACTCACACTCATCTTTTTTCAGTGTACTTACAATATTGTGCTACCATCATACAGTATTGTTCTATCTGTTTCTGGATTTATACAATCTATGCTGTTGAACATTCTGTACTCCTTCAGTATCAAATGCCTGATATATATCTTCTTTCTATCTCCTGGTAACTTGTGTTCTCAACTTTAACTCTCAAAGTTTGCTCATAAGTGTTAGTTCGTATTAGTGAGACCATACAGTATTTGTCCTTTCATTTTCTGGCTAGTTTTGCTCAACATAACATCCTCAAGGATAATCCATGTTGTTATATGCTTTGTGACTTTTTTTCTGTCCTACAGCCACATAATATTCTATCGTATGTATATACTACAGTTTGTTTATCCACTCGTCCATTGAGGAATTTGGGCTATTTCCATCTCTTGGCAATCGTGAATAATGCTACTATAAACACTGGTGTGCAAATGTCTATTCATGTCCTTGCCTTCAGTTCCTCTGAATATATACCTAGTAGTGGAATTACTGGATCATAAGGCAATTTTATGCTTAATTTCCTAAGGAACCACCACACTGCCTTCCAGAGTGGTTGCACCATTCTACATTCCCACCAATAGTGAGTAAGTGTGCCTCTTTCTCCACATCCCCTCTAGCACTTGTAATTTTCTGGGTTTTTTTTTTTTTTTTTTTTTTTGATAATGGTCATTCTAGTAGGTGTGAGATGATATCTCATTGTGGTTTTGATTTGCATTTCCCTAATAGCCAGTGAGTTGAGCATCTTTTCATATGTTTTTGAGCCATTTGTATTTCCTCTTTGGAAAAGTGTCTGTCCATGTCTTTTGCCCATTTTTAAATTGGATTGTTTGTCTTTTTGTTCTTGAGTTGTAGGATCTCTATATATATCCTGGGTATTAAACCCTTGTCTGATACATGGTTTCCAAATATTGTCTCCCATTATGTAGGCTGCCTTTTTACTTTTCTGGTAAAGTCCTTTGATGTACAGGTGTTCAATTTTGACGAGATTCCATTTATCTATTTCTTCTTTCACTACTTGCACTTTGGGTGTAAGGTCTAGGAAACCACCTCCTATCACAAGATCTTTAAGAAATTGCCCTACATTTTCTTCTAAAAGTTTTATGTCTTAGCTCTAATGTTTAGGTCTTTGATCCTTTTCGAGTTAATTTTTGAATAAGGTGTGAGGTAGGAGTCCTCTTTCATTCTTTTGGATATGGAGATCCCGTTCTCCAAACACCATTTATTGAAGAGGCTGCTCTGTCCCAGTTACGTTGGTTTGACCAGCTAACCAAAATCAGTTGTCCATAGATGAGACGGTCTATTTCTGAACACTCAATTCGATTCCATTGGTCAATATATCTATCTTTATGCCAGTATCATGCTGTTGTGACCACTGTAGCTTTGTAATATGCTTCAAAGTCAGGTAGTGTGAGAACTCCCACATCATTCCTCTTTATCAAGATATTTTTGGCTATTTGGAGCACCCTGCCTTTCCAAATAAATTTTGTTATTGGTTTTTTATTTCTGCAGATTAAGTTGTTGGTATTTTAATTGGTTTTGCATTGAATCTATAAATCAATTTAGGTAGAATTGACATCTTAACTATATTTAGTCTTCCAATCCTTGCACATGGTATGTCCCAAGGACAACCTTTTCTAAAAGTTTCTTTTTTCATTTCTTTTGGTGAGCACCTCTGTGTGTCTAGGTAACAACTTTAGATCTCTCTTTCTTGAATTTTCAGTTTTATCTCCTGTTTTGGTTTCCTGGCTGCTAAAAAAAGAGCATGCAGTAGATTGGCTTAAACAATGGAAATTTATTAGCTCACAATTTTGAGGCTAGGAGATATGCAAAATCAAGTCTTCATCAAGGCTATGCTTTCTCCCAAACGGCTGTCGTGTTCTGGGGCTAGCTGCTGGCGATCCTTGATCCTTGGCTTTTCTCTCATGTGGCAATGTACTTGGCGGCCTCTCCTGATTTTTCTTCTGATTGCTGTTGACTTCCAGCTCTGGCTTCTCCACATGTCTTCTCTCTGTGGCCTTCTTTAAAAGGCCTTCAGTAATAAGATTAAGAAGCATCTTGATTAAGCTGGGCCACACCTTAACTGACATAACCTCATCAAAAGGTCCTATTTTCAAGGGTCCATACCCACAGGAATGGATTAAGATTAAGAACTTGTTTTCCAGGGGTACGTAGCTCTAAGTCACCACATATCCCCTCTATGAAAAATAAGGATTTAGTCACTTACACTATGGCCCTTTGCTCCCTAGCTCTTCACATAGTTTTATTGTTCAGTTATCTCCTGATGGACCAGTTAGTGAACATTTGGGTTGTTTCTGGCTTTTTTGTTGTTGTTGTTAATATGAACAATGCTGGTATGAACATTCGGATACAGTACAGGTCTTTATGTGGACTTGTGTTTTCATATCACTTGGGTCAATACTTTCAGTAGGATTGCTTACTCATATTGTAATTGTATGTTTAACTTTATAAGACCCTACCAAAGTGTTTTCCAACGTGGCTGAACCACTTTTGTTTCCATCCCACAATGTGTGAGAATCCCTTGCCAGCACTTGGAATTGCTGGTCTTTCTAGTATGTGGGTAGTGGTGTCTCATTGTAATTTTTAATTTGCATTTCTCTAATGATTAATGATGTGGAGCATCTTTTCATGTGCTTATTTGTCATCTGTATATCTCCTTTGGGAACTTTATGATGTTATGTATTGCCATTTTTGTTTGTTAATAAATTGTGAGAGTTCTTTATATATTCTAGAGCAAGCCCTTTATCAGATATGTGCTTTCTAAGTATTTACTCAGCTGTGGCTTGTTTTTTCTTAACAGTGTCTTTTGCAGAACAGATGTTTTAATTTTTGATAAAGCCCAATTTTTCAGGGTTTTCTTTTATGATTCATGCTTTTTGTGTCCTATCAAACAAATCTCTATCTAACCGAGGATAAGAAAGAATTCCTTCTGTATTTTCTTCCAGAAGATTTATAATTTTAGCTCTTATATTTATGTCTATGGCATATAATATATATATGTAATATTTGTATTTGGTGTTAGTAAGGGTCAACTTTTTTTTTCACATGCATATCTAATTGTTCCAGCAACATTTTAGAAAAGCCACATTTTAGGAAAGACTATCCTTTCTCCATTGATTTGCCTTGGCACCCTGGTGGAAAATCAGTTGAACACATATGCGTGATCTATATGCCATTACCACACTTTTTAAATTAGTGTAGCCTTATGTAAGTGTTAAAATCAGATAGTGTGAGTACTCCAATTTTTTGCTTCTTTTATGTTCTGGCTGTTCTTATCCTTTGAATATTCATATAAATTTTTGAATCAGCTTGTCAAGTTTTACAAAAATGTTTACAGGGATTTTGTTAGGGATTACACTGGATCTGTGGAAATTGCTATATTAACAGTATTTAGTCTCCTGATTCATGATCATAGTATATCTTTCCATTTATTTAGGTCTTTTTAAATTTGTGTCAATAATATTTTGTAGTTTGGAATGCACCGTTCTTACCCATATTTTGTTCAATTCACCCCTAAAGTGTTTTATGTTCTTGTAAGATATTGTAAATGGTATTTTTTTAATATTTCAGTTTTCCATTTGTCATTGCTAGTTTGTAGAAATGTAATTTATTTTTGTATATTAATCTCGTATCCTGGGACCTTCATGAGCTCACACATTAGTTCTAGTAGCTTTTGTGTAGTTATCTTGGGATTTTCTAGGTAAATCATCATGTAGTTGTGAATAAGGACAGTTTTATATTTTCCTTTCCAAATCGTATGCCTTTTACTTCTTTTTCTTGCCTTATTGTACTGGTTGGGATATTCCTTAAAATATTGAATAGGAGTGGTGAGATTACATTGATTTGCAAATATTGAACTGGCTTTACATTTCCAGGATAAACCCCACTTGGTCATTGCATATTGGTTTTTTTTTTTTTTTTTTTTTTTTTTGGTATATTGCTAGACACAGTTTGCTTATATTTTGTTGAATATTTTTGAATCTATATTTATGTGGCATATTCATCTGTAGTTTTCTTTTCTCATACTGTTTTTGACTGCTTTGGGCATCAGCATTATCCTGGCCACATAGAATGAGTTGGGGCATGTTTCCTCTTCTGTTTTCTGACAGCATTTGCAGAGAAATAGCATTATTTCTTACATGTTTTGTAGACTTTATCAGTGAAACCATCTTGCCTAAGAGTTTTCTTTGTGGGTAGGTTTTGAACCACAAATTCAATTTTTAATAGTTATAGAGATATTCAGTTGACCCGTTTCTCCTTAAGAGAGCTTTGGTAGTTTGTGGCTTTGAAGGAATGTATCTGTTTCATTCTAAACTGTCTAATTTTTAACAAAGTTGTTTCATAACATTTCCTTATTATCCCTTTAACATTTGTAGGATATGTAGTGTTGTTCTCTATTATATTCCTGATATTGATAATGTCATCTCTCTTTTCTTGATCAGTCTGGCTAGAGATTTATCCATTTTATTGAGCTTTTCAAAAATCCGCATTAATTACATCACTTTTTTCCCATTTTTTCCCTATTTTTTTGATGTTTTGATTTATTTTCATTATTTGTAATCCATATCAAGAATTATGTTACATTTGAGCATAGAATAAAAATGTATTTGCAAAGCCACGTTGAGGGACTGGGGAAAAATATGGAAATATTAAACTTCCCCACCTGGGGAATTCCTGATATTCTTGCAAGCATTGGGGACTACCAATTTAATAGGACAAGCCCTCGATCTTGGGTCTTGCCCTTATGAAACTTATTCCTGCAAAGGAGAAGCTAAGCCTACTTGTAATTATGCCTGTGAGTCAACCCCAGAGAACCTCTTTTGTTGCTCAGATGTGGCCTCTCTCTCTAAGCCAACTCTTCAGGTAAACACACTGCCCTCCCCCCTATGTGGGACATGACTCCTAGGGGTATAAATCTTCCTGGCAATGTGGGATATGACTCCCAGGGATGACCCTGGCCCTGGCATCATGGGATTGAGAATGCCTTCTTGGACCAAAAGGGGGGAAGAGAAACCAAACAAAATAAAGTTTCAGTGGCTGAGAGATTTCAGATAGAGTTGAGAGGCCATTCTGGAGGTTATTCTTATGCATTATATAGATATCCCTCTTTAGTTTTTAGTGTATTAGAATAGCTAGAAGGAAATACCTGAAACTGTTGAACTATAATCCAGTAGCCTTGATTCTTGAAGATGATTGTATAACTATATAGCTTTTATGGTGTGATTGTGTAATTGTGAAAACTTACACTCCTTTTATCCAGTTTAAGTAAGAAGATGAGTAAGAAAATAAAGACAAAAAATAAATAAATAATGGGGGGGATATGGGATATGGGATGTTTTGGGTGTTCTTTTTTATTTTTATTTTTATTCTTGTTTTTTTGGAGTAATGAAAATGTTCAAAAATTGATTGTGGGGATAAATGCACAACTATATGATGATACCGTGAACCACTCATTGTACATTTTTTAAGATTATCTGATGATATGATATATGTCAATATTCAATAAAATTGCATTAAATAAAGAATTATATTACAGACAGAAGAGCATTTAGAACACATACATACATTTTTAAGAAGAATTACACAGCTAACATCAGAGTAATCACCACTCAGCTTGAGATAAAGAACTGGATTTAACCTCCATCCTGAATTTGGGGATAATTATTTCCATGATATTTGTTACAGCTTTGCCATCTGTCTATACATCCCCAGGCAATGTATTGTTTGAACATTATAAAAAATGAGTCATTTTGTATTTAGTATTTTGTGATGTGTTTCTTTTGCTCAATATTAGAGTTGTGAGATTCAGCCATGCTGAAGTGTGTAGATGTACTTTGTTCATTTTCATTGCAGGATAGTATTTAGTATGTGACTATTCCACAATTAAAAGACTTTGTTCTTCTCTTGAGGGATTTCCAGTTTAAGGCTATTATAGCCAATATTAATATTGCCATTATTTTACATATTTGCTGGAAACATTTGCTGCAAGAGCTTTTCTTGTGTATATGCCTAGGTTGAGGTAGCTCAGTTTTGCGGTGGTTGTTGGTTTGTAAAGTGTTTGTACCAGTTTACAATTTCACCAGCAGTGGCTGAGACTTTCCTTTGCTCCCTCCCCATCATTTAATGTTGTCAGGCTTTTACTTTTTGTCTTTTGACAGGTGTGTGATAGTATCTTCTTGTGATTGAAACTTTTATTTTTATGATTAGTAATGAAATTGGTCATTATTTCATGTCTTTGTAGAGAATTTGTGTCCCCATTTTCTGAAGTGCCTGTATAAGTCTTCTACCCATTTTTCTCATATGGTATTTGCCTTCCTCTTATTTATAGCAGTATTTAAATAGGGTATGTATTAGAAGTTAATTGCAAGTATTCTGTCCCAGTAGCTATCAGATTGTCTTTTGGCTGTCTTTCTTGTGTCTCTTGCTTTGCTGAATAGAGATTCTTTATATTTAATGTGGGTTTCTTCTAGACAGAATATGGTTGGATCTTGTGTTTTAACTCCTGTCTGACAATCTATCTCTTAATTGGTGTGTTTAGACCATTAATACTTAAGATAATTATTGATATTATCGATTTTAAGTCTACCATTTTATTATTTCTTTTCTGTTTGTCTCTCTTTCTCTCTTTTTTTCCCCAGTTATTGTTCTGCCACGCGTTCTTTTCTTTGGACTATTGAAATTTTTTGACTCAAACTTTTTATTTTGTGATAATTGTAAATTCACATGTATTTGTAAGAAATAATACAGAGTGATCTTGTGTATCGTGTACTCAGTTTCCCCCAATGGTAACATCTTGCAAAATTATGGTACAATATCACAACCAAGATATTGGTATGGATATTGTCAGGATATAGAATATTTCCATCCCCACAGTGATTCCTCATATTGCCCTTTTATAGACATACCCTCTTGTCTCCCAACCCTACCCCTTTCTTAGCCCCTGGCAATTACACAATCTGTTTTCCATTTCGATAATTTTGTCATTTGATGGATGTTATATAAATGGGATCATACAATATGTAACCTTCTGTGATTGGTTCTTTTCACTCAGCATAATTCTTTGGAGATTCATCCAGGCTTTTAGGTGTATCAATAGTTTGTTCCTTTTTGTTGCTGAGTAGTATTCCATGGTATGGGTGTATCATAGTTTATTTAAGCATTCATATGTTGAAGGACATCTAAGTTGTGTCCAGTTTTTGCTATTATGGATAAAGGTGCTATAGACATTCATGTACAGGTTTTTGTTTGAACATAAGTTTTCTTTGGGATAAGTTTCCAGGAGTACAATTGCAATTTAAATACTCCACTTCAACATATCTATTTACTGTTTCATTATTTCCTTTTTTTAAAAAAAAATTTAATGGTTTCTCTGGGGATTACAATATACATACCTAATCTTTCACACTATAGAGTTATATTTTAACACTTCAAGTAATATGTAGAAGGTTTATAACCATATAGGTTCCTTTACCTTCACTCCTTTATGTTATAGCTTCAACTGTATTACATCTATATACATTTTAACCCCCCCGATAATATTGGACTTTTTGTTTACAGCTCTTATATGTATCTTAAAAAATTCAAAAGGAGAAAAACAGTCTATTATTTTTACCCAGATATTTTACCATTTCTTTTATTCTTGATTTATTCCTGAAGTTCCATGTTTCCCTCTGATATCATTTCCCTTCACCCTGAAGAAGTTCCTATAGCATTTCTTTCAGGACAGGTCTGCTGGCCACAAAATCTCTTTCTTCTCCTACACTTGAGAATTCTTTATTTCATCTTCATTTTTGAAGGATATTTTCACTGAATATAGTTTTCTGAGTTGACAGTTCTTTTATTTCAGTACTTTAAAAGATGTTCCATTTCTCTTGAGCACTTGAAATGTGCCTAGTGTGACTAAGAAACTGAACTTTTAGTTTTATTTTATGTTACTTAATTCTAATTTAAATAGCCACATGTGGTTAGTGGCTACTGTATTGAGCAGAACAGATTTAGAAGTTTTAGAGAAAAATAAAACTTAAAATGGTATGAAGAATTTGGAAAATGCTCTTTCAAAAGCAACAATTATAGCTTTGGCATAAAGGATATCTGAGTTCTGAACAGAGAGAAGTATGTAAGGACACAGTGTTCTAGCCTGAGTGAAATAGATGATGTTTCTTTGGTGAATGCAAGCATGGAAACTTCAAGTGTTACTTCAGCTGGAGTAAAGTTTCACTTTCTAGACAGTTCTGGATTTTATCTGTAGAATTGTGGGTGTGGGCTCTGGACAGTTGTAGGTTTTTAACAATATAAATAACACTGTTGCATTGGATATATTTGACAGCACTCATCAATGGTCATGTACTGCCCGGATTTGATAAAAGAAAATAATAGGTAGATAATGATTTAGGTCCAAGGTAAAAAAATCTGATAAATTCTTTTAAAAATATATTTTTTTACAAAATATTACAAAGAGAAAATTATAGAGATAAATGCCACTATGCTCAACACCCAGCTTTATTAAATCTGTAACATTTTGCCATTTTTTAAATTAAATTCAGTTTTATTGAGATATATTCACATACCATACAATCATCCATGGTGTACAATCAGCTGTTCACAATGCCATCATATAGTTATGCATTCATCATCCCAATCTATTTTTGAACATTTTGCATACACCAGGAAGAATCAGAAAAAGAATAAAAAATGACAGTAAAAAAGAACACACAAATCATCCCCCCCATCCCACCCTATTTTTCATTTAGTTTTTTGTCCCCATTTTTCTACTCATCCATCCATACACTGGATAAAGGGAGTACAATCCACAAGGTTTTTACAGTCACACTGTCACCCCTTGTAAGCTACATTGTTATACAGTTGTCTTCAAGAGTCCAGGCTACTGGGTTGGGGTTTGATAGTTTCAGGTATTTACTTCTAGCTATTCCAATACATTAAAACCTAAAAAGTGTTATCTATATAGTGCGTAAAAACGTCCACCAGAGTGACCTTTTGACTCCATTTGAAATCTCTCAGCCACTGAAGCTTTATTTTGTTTCATTTCACATCCCCCTTTTGGTCAAGAAGATGTTCTCAATCCCACGATGCCGGGTCCAGATTCATCCCCGGGAATCATATCCTGCGTTGCCAGGGAGATTTACACCCCTCGGAGTCAGGTCTCACGTAGGGTGGAGGGCAGTGAGTGCACCTGCCCAGGTGACTTTTCTGGTAGTTTTTCAAGTAGTGACATGTGAAGGATCAGCTGTATTTGTAATATTTTGCTTTGCTGATACCATTTCCCTCTCTTCCACCTTAAAGATAACTTCTGTCCTGGATTTGGTGTTTTTCATTGCCATGCATATTTGTATTTTGTGTATCTATGAATATGTGTGTGTGCATATATGTGCATATATATATATATATATGTATATATGTATATGTGGGTGTATATATGTAAGTGTATAGGATTGTAGTATTGTCTTAACACTTTCAAGTTTGGTAATCTGGTGAGTGTGACTTGGTATCTCACTGTAATTTTTATTTCCCTGACTACTGGCAAAGGTGTTCATCATTCTATATGTTACTGACTATTTGGATTTCTTCTGGGGTTTCCCTATTCATATCCTTTATCTGTTTTTTTTGGTTGGGTTGTTTGACTTTTCTTATTGATTTGTGGAGATTCTTTATATATTCTAGATTTCAATTTTGTGTAGAGTCAATATCTTTTTTTAGTCTTGGTTGTTTATGGTGTTTTATAAGTAGAAGTTTTAATTTTAATGTAAGTAAATTTACCATTTTTAAAAAATAGTAACTCTTGTGTAATTTTAAGTAACTTCTTCTGGCTGATCTCATAAAAGTGTTTTCATATAATTTTCCCCTAAAAATTTAAAATTTTGCCTTTTATGTTCTTAAAAATCTGTCTGGAATTTGTTTTTATGTATCTTGTGAGGAAGAGAGTCAACTTTCTCGAATCCTTTCCACAGTAATATGCAATGCCCCCTTAGCCATATGTTAAGATTCCATATACGTGTGGGTCTGTTCCTAGGCTCTATTTTGTTCCATTGGTCTATTTGTCCCTTTGCTGTTGTGTTGTTATAACTTTTTACTAATGAGTTAAAATACAGAAAGTACTTAAAACAGTGACTGACACTTCATGAATGCTATGTAAGCATTAACTGTTGTTGTACCATTTATTTTTTGGTTACTGATGCTGTTAATAGCGAGTAGGATGAATCTCCCTTATCTGTTTTGACACTTTGGTCTTCCCTAGGAATTTTGGATTTGTTTGTTTAGTCGCACAAAAAAACCTGTTTGGGATTTCTCTTGCACCTGCATTGTCTTTGGAGATGAGTTGGGTGCATTGGAGATTGCCATCTTTACACTATTGAATTTTCCTATCAATGAACTTTTCTTTTCTTTTTCTTTTCTTTCTTTTATGTCATTTAGTAATGTTTTGAACTTATCTTTGGGAAGATCTTGCACATCTTTTGTGAAATTTATTCCTAGATACTTCTTAATTGTTGTGTGATTGGGACCTTTTTTCCTATTATACTTCCTAATTCGTAACTAGTAATGTATGAGAATGCTTGTGATATTTATATATTCATCTTGTGTATGGAAACTTTTCTGAATGCTTTTATTTAACTAACAGTTTTTGGATTCTGTTGGGTCTTCTGGTCTTCTGTGTAAACAGTGATCATCTTAAAGACAATTTGGTCCACTCCTTGTCAATTATACATTTTATTTCTTTGTCTTTTCTCATTGTGTGAGTCAGGACCTGTAGTATGATGTTTAACAGATGCAGTGACAGTAAGCTCCTTGTTTGTTCCTGAGTTCAATGGAAATAGGATGCGGGCAATGATAGTAGCATAATGATAGGCAATGTTTGAGTGCTTACTGTGCGCCAAAAATGCACTGTTCTTTATAATTTCCATATATTATTTAGTTTAATCCTCCCAGCAACCCAGTAAAGTACATCGTATTGTTATCCATTTCACAGAGGAGAAAATTGAGACACAGGGAAGTGATATAACTTCTAAAAGTTTCACCATTAAATAAAATATGTTCTGTAGTGTTTTGAAAGATACCTTTCATCAAAAACTCCATTTGTATTCCTAGTTTGCTAAGGCTTTAAAATCACTACCAAGTGTTGAATTTATCAAATGCTTCTCTTTTGCATCTATTGAGAAAATAATTTTTTCTCCTTTAGTCTATTAACAGTGTATTACCATAATAGATTTTCTGGTATTGGTCTGTTCTTGTGTTCCTGTGCTAAACTGTACTTAGTTGTGAAGCATTTTACTGTTTTAAATTCATTGAATTCTTTTTACTAGTCTTTAAGAGTTTTGCTTTAATGTTTGGAAGTGAGATAGACCTTTGACATTTCTTTTCTTGTACTGTCCTCATGTTCTGGTCTCCAAAGTTGTACTCACTGCATAAAATAGGGTACTTTTCCTTCTTCTAGTCTTTAAAACTGAATTGAGTGAAGCTTACCTGTTTCTTGAGAGTTTGATAACAATCATCTGCAAAATCATCTGGATATAAACCCTTTTATAAGGGTAAGACTTTTGAGTATGGAGTCAATTTTTAAAATAATTATTGACTCATTCATATTTTTTAATCTTCTGTCAGTTGCCATTTTCTTATGTTTCATCTGAGATTTCAGATTTCCGGATCTAGCAAATTTGATTTTTAAAAATTGATTTTATTTTTATCTCAAAGAAAATCATGCCTGAGGTTTAAAGAGTAAAAATTTTAAAAAGTGATAATACTTTTAAAAAAGGCAAGGGCATGCATGATAAACACAAAATTCAAGTTAGTGATTATCTATCTGAGAAGAAAGAGAATGAAATGGGCATGTGAAGAACTTCAAAGATAGTAATGGTTTGTTTTTTTAATGGGTGTTGGATACTCAGGTATATTTTTTTTTGTTTGTTTTCTTTTTTTTGTTTGTTTTGTTTTATAATAAATTTTATTTTGAAATAAGTTCAATCTTACAGGAACAGTTGCAAAAACAGTACAAACCCCATACATAGAACTCCATCATACCCCGATCCATCACCTTTAAGATCCTGTCACACCACCATCTCTTTCTTTCCCTCCCTCTCTCCCTCCCTCCCTCCCTCCCTAACACCCATCATCTATTGCTCTGTCCTCTGAACATATGAGAGCAAGCTGCACATATCTTTGAACAAACAATATAATTCACATATACCTTTCCCATGGACAAGAACATTATTTTATGCAATGTCATTAAGTGCAGCTAAGAAGTTCAAGAAATTCAACATTGATATAAAGCTTACATTCTATATTTCCTTTTTTTTTTCTTGTGTCCCGTCTGTGTCCCTTTGAGCCTCCTCTCCTCCGACCTCAGATCCCATCCAGGATCATCCTTGGCATTTAATTGTCATCTATTTAGACTGTCTTATTTTTTTTTTCCAATTGTGGAAAGATATATATAGCCTAAATCTTCCTATTCCACCCCTCCCTAGCATTCCCTTAGTGGGATTAATCACATTTAGAATGTTGCAATGCTATCGCCTTCTGACCATCCATTTCTAGAAGTTTCCCTTCACCCCAAACAAAAGCCCTACTCTCATTTCTTAACTCCCCATTGCCCCTTCCCCCACTTCTTGGAACCCCTACTCTACTTTTCATCTCTTTGGGCATATTCTCTGATACTTTCTTTGTGTTTACCCTGGGGCTTAAATTTAACCTCTTAAATCTATAACAATCTTGTTTTTCTTTGATACCAACTTAACTTCAATAGGACACGTAAACTGTGTTCCTGTACTCCTCCATTCCCCCACCTTTATGTAGTTCTTGTCAAAAATTACATATTTTACACTGAGTCCAAAACCACCGATTTATCATTACAGTTTATGTATTTTAGATCCTGTAGGAAGTAAATAGTGGAGTTATAAATCAACAATCCAGTAGTATTGGTATTTATATTTACCATGTGATCTTTACTGGAAATCTTTATTTCTTCATGTGGTTTCAGTCAATTGTTTCGTGTCCCTTCCTTTCAGCCTGCTTAGGACTGATCTACTGGTGATGAAGTCCCTCAGCTTTTGATTATCCGGGAGTGTTTTCATCTCCCCCTCATTTTTATCCTTCAGGTGTTTGTGAATTCTCCAAGTCTCTGATGGTTATTGACTTCTATTTGTATTCCATTGTGGTCAGAGAATGTGCTTTGAACAAATTCATTTTTTTGTTTTTTATTTTATTGAGGCTTGTTTTTATGTCCCCGCATGCAGTCCATTCTGGAGAAAGATCCGTGATCACTAGTGAAGAACGTGTGTCCTAGTGACCTGGGATGTAATATTCTATATATGTCTGTTGAAATTCTCTATATCTCTCTCTGATTTCTTTGTTTCTCTGTTGGTAGGGCTCCCTTTAGTATCTGAAGTAGGGCAGGTCTTCTATTAGCAAACTCTCTCAGCATTTGTTTGTCTGTGAAAAATTTAAGCTCTCCCTCAAATTTGAAGGAGAGTTTTGCTGGATAAAGTATTCTTGGTTGGAAATTTTTCTCTCTCAGAATTTTAAATATGTCATGCCACTGCCTTCTCGCCTCCATGGTGGCCGCTGAGTAGTCATTACTTAGTCTTATGTTGTTTCCTTTGTATGTGGTGAGTTGCTTTTCTCTTGCTGCTTTCAGAACTTGCTCCTTCTCTTCAGTATTTGACAGTCTGATCAGAATATGGCTCGGAGTGGGTTTATTTGGATTGATTCTATTTGGAGTTCGCTGGGCATTTATGCTTTGTGTATTTATATTGTGTAGAAGGTTTGGGAAGTTTTCCCCAACAATTTCTTTGAATACTCTTTCTAGACCTTTACCCTTCTCTTCCCCTTCTGGGACTCCAATGATTCTTAAATTTGGACGTTTTATTTTATCTATCATATCCCTGAGATCCATTTCGATTTTTTCAATTTTTTTCTCCATTCTTTCTTTTGTTCTTTCATTTTCTGTTCTGTGCTCCTCGAGGAGGCTGAGTTGTTGTTCAACCTCCTCTAATCTTGTATTATGAGTATCCAGAGTCTTTTTAATTTGGCCTACAGTTTCTTTAATTTCCATAAGATCTTCTATTTTTTTATTTACTCTTGCAATATCTTCTTTATGCTCTTCTAGGGTCTTCTTTATGTCTTTTATATTCTGTGCCATGCTCTTCTTCAAGTCCTTTATATCCTGTGCCATGCTCTCATTGCCTGTCTGTAGTTCTTTGATTAATTGGGCCAAGAACCGTGTGTCTTCAGATCTTTTGATTTGAGTGTTTGGGTTCGGGTTCTCCATGTCGTCTGGTTTTATCATATGCTTTAAGATTTTCTGTTGTTTTTGGCCTCTTGGCATTTGCTTTACTTGATCTTTAATTTGTTAGAATTGCAGCTTGGTGACATACACTTTCTCTAACTAACCAGCAGATGGTGTCCGTGAGTCACTTATTCCCCTCAAGTCAGTTCTCCCCAACTTTGTGGTGTGTGGGGATCTGATTCTTGTGGGGTCCAATTGGTGCACTTAATTTGGGTATGTTGTTGGTGCTGTCTGCCCTCAATGAGGGGCGTGTGCCTGAGCGGTTAGGGAGGAAGGGCAGGTTTAATAGTCAAACCTCCCAGGTGTTCCCGGAGATATAAGGCTGTTCTCTGCCCCTGACCCAAAAGTCCTTGGTATTGGCGTAGGTTACCTGGGATTTCCGAGTGGTTCCCCCCTCCCTGCTGTGCTTTTCCAGGACCTCTGCTGAGGCAGGGAGGGCCGTGCCACATCACAAGTGAGCGCCGGCCTCCAGGGAAGCCCTGGGCCACTGAGCTGTGTAGGGGTGTTCCCAGCCTGCTTCGAAGATGGTTGAATGGGACACGTTAACTTCCCCCTTTCCGCACAGCTCTGCCCTCCCAGCTCTGAGACAATCAGCTGTGGGTGTATTCAAGGCCACTGTCCACAGCCGATATTGTGTTGTGTGAGCGGTGCTGCGGGAAAGACTCCCTGTCAGGCTGGGTTTCTTGGCTCGGCTCTGTGCTGTGTGTTCGGCCCCAGGCAGGAGTAGCCCCACCCGCTGGGGAGAAGGCTGCAAGTCGTGCGTTTTTTGTTTTTTTTTTTTCTCCCCTTTTGGCTCCCCTTTGCTCCCCTGGACCCGAGACAATCAGCAGTGGGTGTGGGAAGGGGTATCCTCCACCCCAGACACCGAGGCGTTAGTCCAGACCGCCCCCGTCTTATCTGCGGCTGTTCCCGGGCTTCTTTTTTTTTTTTTAAATGCCAACCCACCGTTTCCCCACACCTCATCGTGGCCGAGGGACTCAGCCAACTCAGTCACTCATTTCAGAATGCAGACTCCTGGTTTCACCAAACGCACGTTCCCTGTGGCTTTAGCAGACCTTGTCCGGCTGGTGCTACTCTGGAAGGGGTGTTCTGGGTCACTTTCTGGTTTTTTATCTAGTGTTTTCCACGGAGGTGATTTTTGGTCTGTCTCACCTAGCCGCCATCTTGCTGACTCCTATTTTTATATCACTATTCTCTATAACTTATATATATCTTACCAATATTATTTAAAATTTCCTGCTATGGAAGATTAGGATTTAGCTCACTTCATTGCCTTCTGCACCACTACCCCCGATTATATGATTATACCATAAATTTGGTTTTCATCAATACTATTGGTTACAATATGATGACTATATAAATGCTGTACTCACCTGCACCATGTAGTAATCTATGATTAATTTACCTTTCCTATGTAACTTTTTGTTTTCTTTGGTTAATTGTTTGGTTTATTTCATTTGCTTATTTCCCTATATACTTACCACCATTTCAACTTAAACACTACATCATTAGTTGTCTAGAGTGACTCTGGAATATTTTCTGAGATGTCAAGTGATTTATCAATTTCATATCCTTGAGTTTGTCTAGAGCCTTCTGATCTACCTCCATCTGGGTAGATACTCCTTGTTCCTTCTTGTACAACTGTCATTCTGAGATCTTTCCCCATCATTCTGGGGATTCCATTTATTTTCTCCATTGTTGGATTTCTTGTTTTCTTTATGCCATCTCTTCTTTTTTTCATTTTTTATTATGGAATATAATATATATACATAAAAGTGATAACTTTCAAAGTGCAATTTAACAAGTATTTAGAGAGCAATTTTCAAAGAATGTTATGGGTTACAGTTCCACAGTTTCAGTTATTTCCTTATTGTGAAATATAGCATATATGCAGAAAGGTGATAACATTCAAAGTATTATTTAACAGGTAGTTATATAGGAAATTTCAAAGAATGTTATGGGTTATAGTACCATAGTTTCAGTTATTTCCTTATCATGAAATATAACATATATACAGAAAGGTAATAACTTTCCAAGTACAATTTAACAAGTAGCTGTAGGGCAAATTTCAAAGAATGTATGGGTTACAGTTCCACCATTTCAGTTCTTTCCTTCTAGCTATTCTAATACCCTAGCAACTAAGAAAAAACATTATATGAAGATTCAGTATTCGTAATGCTTTGTTATATTCTGTCTTATCTGATGCTACCCCTTCCTCTAGTTTAATCACTTTCCCGATCTTCAGGGATGTCTAGGCAGTGATCACCCTAACCTGTTCATGTTGAAAAGGGGTGTCAACATTATGGAAAAGGGAGATGCATCTGGTTGATGTTCTTGAAGAGGCTGTTGCCTCTGGGTTTTGGGACTTATCTGGCATAGGAACACTCAGGAGGATTTAAGTTTCTGAAAAATAAACTTGGTGAGTGAAACTTTTATAGAGTCTCAGATAGGGACCAAGGTATTCTTTATGGTATATCTAGCTGAAGCTTGCACAGGAATAACCTCCAGGACAGCCTCTTGACTCTATTTGAATTCTCTTGGCCACTGAAACCTTTTTTTGTTGCCTGTCTTTCACCCCTTTTGGTCAAAAAGGCATTCTCAATCCGTCAATGCCAGGGTCAGTGTGCCATGTCTTCTTCCTCATTTCATTGGAGCACATTCTTCAGTACTTTCTTAAGAAAGGAGGCAGGTCCATAGGAGGTGAATTTTTTTTTGAGATTTTTAAATGTCTAAAAGTCTCTGTTATACTCTCATCCTAGATAGAGTTTGGCATGGACTAGAGTTCTTGGATGGAAATTTCTTTCCCTTAGACTTTTGAAGCACTGCTGCATTGGATTCTGATATCCAGTGTTCGTTTTGAGAACTCTGAAGCTGTTCTGATTATTGATACTTTGTTTGCAACCTGAGTTTTTATCTCTCTGTAAGCTTGTAAGATTTTTTCTCTTTATCTCAGGTGCTCTGACATTTTGCCACATTCCTTGATATGGATTCATTTTCACCAATATTGCTGGGTACTTGGTAGGGGGTAAACCCCAGCAGGGATAGTTGCCCCCTTCTCTTGCAAAGCCAAGATGCTGCAGGGAGAGGCAGCTGCATTTCAAGTCCAAGTGGCAAGCAAGCCTTTTTTTAAAAAAAAAAAAAAAAAAACCCTTTTCACCTTTTTGGGTGGAGATTTCAAATTGGCCCCCACTCAAAATAGACGCAAAATAGCCACATGAGAAAATCCTCAGCCTCTAAGGGTCAGGCATACAGACTCTAAAAGGAAAACTGGTGATTAGTGCCCCAGGCAGGCAAACTAGTCTTATCAACATGGGGAACATTCCAAAGTCAAGTTTCCAGACTTTAGCCAGGAGCCAACCCTGCAAGTAGGCCTTTCTAAAAAATAGCAACCACAGGCTTGCTTTGATAACTCTTTCCTGTACATCACCTTTACTGGTACTCTTTATTTATTTGTGTAGTTTGAGTTACCATATAGTGTCCCTTCTTTTCTTGTTACTGAGTTCCAAGTTAGGTCAAATAATGATGGTGCTCTGGGGATAGGGCTTTTGGTGGAGCTTCAAAACAGGTTAGCCCTCTCTGGTGGCTGTGAGGCTGCCAGTTTTCATAGCTCCTGTGTCACAGAGTTGGGTGGAGTGGGATGTAAGTAGAACCAAGTTCTTATTGGCTGTTCTTTCTGACATTCAGTGATTTTTCTTGATTTTATTTGATGTATGCCTTTTGGTAATTTCCAAAGTCCAGAAATGGATGAATTTGATAATTTTGCTTTTTACTGGGGAGGGGATTTACAGAGATCTTCATTGCTATTCCAGAAGTTCTGCTTCAAGGCATTTCTTTCAAAACTGCAGGAAAGTACAGAGAATCAATCCAAATTCCCCCAAATCCAAATTTCCAAGTGTCAGCCAAAGGCCAGCTTTGTGAGCTTACCTTTCTAATTATAGCAGTAAGGGATGCTATGTTAACCCTTTTCTTGGCACATTTCCCATCTTCTTTTCTCTCTCTTCTCTTGAACCTATATTGGAACTTTTATTATATTTGTATTTCTCTTATATTTCCATTTCTTTCTGTCTCTATTTTACATTCTGGGTGATTTCCCAAGATCTGTCATCTAATTCATTAAATCTGTCTTCATCTTTGACTAGTCTAATATTCAACCTCTCTATTTAGAGTTTCTTATGCCTGTATTTTAAAAAAAATACAGATTGTTCTATTAGCTACAGTTAGGAATGAGAGTATCTTTAAATATATCTGCTGATTATCCTTCATGATGGTTCATTTCCTTTTGAGATTGATCATTTTTTATTGTGAACTCCTCTTCAGTGAGTTGGTTTTCTGTGGAAGTTCTGTGTTCCCTGAGTTATAAAAACATCATAATATAGCTGTTTTGGAAAGTTTGCCACTTCTAAGAGCCTACTAATACATGACTAATTTTTATGTTAATTTTCCAGCTTGTGGGCTCTGTACTAAGGTTGTATCATTTGGATTGAGGTACAGAACTAGGCTTTTGATTTCTTACGTATAACATCTTTCTTGCCAATTTCCTTGGCCAGTGGGGAGTCTTTATAGTTCCCGTTTAATAAGCATGGAAGCCCCTTTTGATTCTAGTTTGAAGCAGAAATTAAGTTCTAGTTTTCTGAACATTTGTACCCTATGGTCTGGATTCTCCCTGCCAAGCCTCACAGCTTCAATTTCTGTTCACCCCATCACTGTACATTCCTATTTCATTTCTGACAATAATAAATTTATTTTCTTGGTTTTGAGCTTGGCTGCATACTAAATTATTTTTTTTAATTTGGGCCAGCATTTCTTTGTATTTGTAGTCAGGAGAGATGGTGGGTGTGGGGCAGCCCAGTCATATTGTTAGGAGGTCAGAGAAGGATATTTATGAATTAATTTTATCCCATAAAGTTATGGTGGCAATATTTACAACTATGACATTTCATTGTATTTTTTTCTAGAAGTCTGTCAAGTTGATGACCAGATAGATGACTACAAGGAAAGCCAAGACAATCCTCTGTGGCAAGTTGCATCCATAGACAAGAGAACACTGAAGGATGAAAGTGGTCAAGAATGCAGAACATGTAGAAAATTCATTTATCTGAGCACAGGCTTTGTTTCTATAGGAAAAAGTCTCCCTAAATTTCATTCATGTGGAAGGTGTTTAAAACATAATTCAAACTTTCTTAGTCAAAAGAGAAGCTATGTAAGAAAGAAAGACGATGAAAGTAAGACACATTGGAAATTGTGCTTCCATTCTAGTCTTGATAAAGCTCAACCTGGAGAGAAGTTCTTTGAACCTAATCAACATGGAAAAGCCCTCCAACATAAGCAAACCCTTAATAAAAGTCAGCGAATTCAAACTGGGGAGAAACTCTTTGAATGTACTGAATGTGGGAAAGTGTTTATCCAGAAAGCAAACCTTGTTGTGCATCAGAGAACTCACACTGGAGAGAGACCTTATGAATGCTGTGAATGTGCAAAAGCCTTCACCCAGAAGTCAACTCTCATTGCACACCAGAGAACTCACACAGGGGAGAAGCCCTATGAATGCAGTGAATGTGGGAAAACCTTTATTCAGAAGTCAACTCTAATTAAACATCAGCGAACTCATACAGGAGAGAAGCCATTTGAATGCAGTGAATGTGAAAAAGCCTTTAAGAGTTCATATCACCTTATCAGACATGAAAAAACACACATTCGAAAAGCATTTTATAAAGGTTCCAAATGTGGTAAGACCAGCCTTACATATCAAAGGACTCATACAGGTGAGAAACCTTTTGAGTGCGGTAAACATGGGAAAGATATTGATGAGAAGCTCACCCCCATTGCACGTGAGAAAGTTTATTCGAAAGAGAAACCTAATGAGTGCAGTAAATGTGGGAAAAGTTTCAGAGGAAAATCACACCTCTCTGTGCATCAAAGAATTCACACAGGAGAGAAACCTTATGAGTGCAACATATGTGGGAAGACTTTCAGTGGAAAGTCACACCTCTCTGTACATCATAGAACTCATACAGGCGAGAAACCCTATGAATGCAAAAGATGTGGGAAAGCCTTTGGTGAGAAGTCAACCCTTATTGTACATCAAAGAACTCATACAGGAGAGAAACCCTACAAGTGCAATGAATGTGGGAAAGCTTTCAGTGAGAAGTCACCACTGATTAAACATCAGAGAATTCATACAGGAGAGAGACCCTATGAATGCAGTGACTGTGGGAAAGCCTTCAGTAGGAAGTCAACTCTCATTAAACATCAGAGGATTCATACCGGGGAAAAACCCAATGAATGCAGTGAATGTGGAAAAGCCTTCAGTGTGAAATCAACTCTCATTGTACATCACAGAACTCATACAGGAGAAAAACCTTATGAATGCAGGGAATGTGGGAAAGCCTTCAGTGGGAAGTCAACTCTTATTAAACATCAAGAGAAGTCATGCAAGAGATAAAATCTTTGAATATACTTGATACTTGAGATTGGGATAATTTTACCAGTAGTTTTACCTCATTGTATTATATACCAAATCCTTCATCCTGGGGAGTAACCTTGTAAATCTAAAGAATATCAGAAATTATTTATATATTTGTTTAATGTTCATTTAACTTCATAAAAGGCAGAAAGCATGCAATAAATATGATAAATTCGAAGAATTGTATATCAAAGATTCTTAAAGGGGCAAAACTGTAAGTGTCCTAATATGGTAAATCGTAAGAAAGAATTTAAATAACATTGTCTAAAAGAGTATGCTGATGAAAAATTTAATGAGTTCATAAAACTGTGTTAGAAATTATGAGGGAAATCATGTTCCAGCTTCTGTAACAAGCATTTTGTGGAAAAGGCTGCAGAAGTTGCAAACAAGCATTCAATTATAAAGTTATGTTCACTGTGGGGTAGAGTATGAAGTTTTTGAAAGGAGAACAATATATACAAAATATATCTGTCCTTGCTGGGGCAACCTCCCACGTTTATTCCTTAAACAAATAGAAAAAGTGCTTCCTTAAATAGGGTGAGAGATGAGTCAGCAGGATCCCCAAAGCAAAGGAACTCAGACAGGAGAGCTTATACCTACTCTTCCCTCTTCAGAGCAAAAAGCAAACTTCTTACAGAAAAGGCATATAGGAAGCTTTGATGTGCCTTGCTTGAGAACAATGATTACAACTTATTGTTCTGTCTTTTCTGTATTATGTTTGAGGATTTGGGGTAATGTCCATAGTAAGCTGTTAAGTGAAAAATATTTTAAAACGGTGTACTGTATGATTTGCATTGTATAAAATACACAGAGAGAGGAAGGATATGCACCATTATGATAACAGTGTTTCTGGGTGGTAGGAATATAGGCAATTTTATGATTAGTGAAAGTTTTATATATATATATATATATATATATATATATATATACACACACACACACATATATATTTGTATTATGTCTCTTTTAGCCATGTGCGTGTGCATTTGCGTGTGTTTGTGTAGATAGAGAAAAAAGCTAGGAAGAAAATATGCCATGTTAAGTATGTTACCATTTTGAGTACTGGAATTCTTGATTATTTTAAATTCTTTTTTAAATGTAGTCTCCAGGAACTACCAATAAAATATATTGTTTAAAGTAACCTTGTGCATACTTTGATGATTCTGTCTTCCCATCTGTTTTCCCTTTCAGCCTTGTCTTTAATATATGACATTATCCTCTTGTAAAGATGACCCCATTTTCACATGTGTACATATTCTCTATTATTTTTTTCATGTGATTATGGTGATGAGTATATATTTTGCATCTTTAAGAATGAGTATCCTGTAATTTTAAAATCTGGAAGTGATTTTTCTGATAAAAATTAAAATATCTCTGTAGTTTTTTACTCTGTCTTCACCAAATCCTGTGACATAAAACACAGTTTACAGATAAGGAAAGATGAAGTGAATGGAAAAGATAGCACAAGTAATGAGACAAAACTGACTTCTGACACCAAATACAAAGCTCTTTTCACTATATTAGTGACTGCTGAATGTTTGCATTCCCTGTCTTCTTCCTCTCCCGTTGTCACCAGATGTGGTGGACACACCATAAGATAACCCCAATGATCTATGCCATATATGATACACTACTCTTGGATGCAGGCAGAACCTGTGACTTCTAGCCAGTAGATTATGCAAAAGTGATGGGATGTCACTCCCATGACTATAGTACATTGTATAAGACTACCTTAGCAGACAGAAGTGAGATTTTCCTTGCTTGTGTGATGAGGAAATAGCCATGGTGAGGAAGCCCTGTGTGGCAAGAAACTAGGTGCCTTCTAGGACCTGAGGTATCCCTGAGCACCTAAGGCAGCTGGGACTTGAATGACAAGACCCTGGAGACAAGAAAAGTGGAGAGAAGTAATCCCAATAGTCTCAGCTACTTTTCCTCTGAAGGAGTTCACTGACTTGGTAAGTGGCATGGAAAAAATTTGGAGATAGCAGCCAAATGGCTGAGGTACTAGTCAGCGCTTTCAGCAGTATTATATACCAGAGCGATCAAACCTGTAGTTTAGATCCTACCAGTGTTGATGGGCCCTGGTAAATACCACAGGCTTTCAGTTGGAACCTCAGAAGGACGTTACTTAGGAATTAGGGGGAAGTAAAAATAGACCAGGTCTTAAAATGATCGATCATCCAACTTGAATTAGCTCACTAGCTAACTGAATTAAGGTAATCTGTCCTGACTATAATTGCCTGTCAGAAACTAAAGGTCCTCTAGAGGCTCTACAGTTTCTCATACCTAGTAACTTTCAATCAAACATTTCTAGGCATACCCAGAGTCAGGACTAAGAAAAAAGTAGTAGAAGCACACCTGCAGATAATTCAGGTATGAGTTACAAGTTATGGACTTTGTGAATAATATGACTGCTCCAGTTTGCTAATGCTGCCAGAATGAAAAACACCAGAAATGGATCAGCTTTTATAAAGGTGGTTTATTTGGTTACAAAGTTACAGTCCTAAGGCCATAAAGTATCCAAGGTAAGTCATCAAAAATCGAGTACCTTCACTGGAGGATGGCCAATGGTGTGCGGAAGACCTCTGTTAGCTGGGAAGGCATGTGGCTGGCGTCTGCTCCAGAGTTCTGGTTTTAAAATGGCTTTCTCCCAGGATGTTCCTCTCTAGGCTGCAGTTCCTCAAAAATGTCACTCTTAGTTGCTCTTGGGGCATTTGTTCTCTCTTAGCTTCTCCAGAGCAAAAGTCTGCTTTCAAAGGCCATCTCCAAAATGTCTCTGTAAGCTGCAGCTCTTGTCCCAGCTCCTGTGTGTTCTTCAAAGTGTCCTTCTTGGCTGTAGCAAGCTCCCTCCTTCTGTCTGAGCTTATATAGTATGCTAGTAAACTAATCAAGACCCACGCTGAATGGGCAGGACCACACCTCCATGGAAATTATCTAATCAGAGTTATCACCTACAGTTGGGTGGGTTGCATCTCCATGGAAACACTCAAAGAATTACAATTTAATCAACACTAATGCGTCTGCCCACACAAGATTGCATCAAAGATAATGGTGTTTTGGAGGACATAATACATTCAAACTGGCACAATGATCATGAATATATATGGTAAGATGAAAATCTTAAGAAAATTAATTATTTCCAATAATTTCCTTCTTTGGTTAGTTTTTAAATTTTCCTGGAATTTCTAATTGCCATTTCCCCCCTTGTTTGTTTTTCCAGGGTTCCAAACGTATTATCTAATCCATGGACTCCCCCTTTTTTCTGTTGTTAGAATTTGGAATATTTATTAACTCTGAGGGGTAAGATTGGGAAAGGACAAAGAGATCCTTGATTAGAGTCAATAGCAAGCTAGAAACTTTTTTCCAAAGAAAAGTTATCAGTAGAAGATGGTATTGTTTTTTTAATTTTTTATTTTGAAATTTAACATATATACAGAACAGTGATAACTTGGAAGGTACAATTTAAAAAGTAGTTAGAAAATTTCAATGAATGTTTTGGGTTACAGTTCCACAATTTCAGTTAATTCCTTATTGTGAAATACAACATATATACAGAAAGGTGATAACATTCAAAATACAATTTAACAAGTAGTTATATAGGTAGTTTCAAAGAATATTATGGGTTACAGTTCCACCGTTTCAGTTATTTTCTTCTAGCTATTCTGATACCCTAACAACTAAGAAAAAAAATTATATAAAGATTCAGTATTTGTAATCCTTTGTTAAATCCTATCTTGTCTGTTGCTACCCCTTCCTCTCATTTAATCACTTTCTTGATCTTCAGGGGTGTCTAGGCAGCAACCACCCTAACTTGTTCATATTGAAAAGGGGTGTCAACATTATGGGGAAGGGGGCTGCATCTGGTTGATGTTCTTAAAGAGGCTGTTGCCTCTGGGTTTTAGGACTCTTCTGGCATAGGAACACTCTGGTGAATTTAAATTTCTGAAAAACTTTGTGAGTGAAACTTTTATAGAGTCTCAGTATTTTGGGACTACTGATGGTTAGGGCTTGGCATACTGTGACCATTTGGGATATCTAGCTGGAGCTTGCATAAGAGTAACCTCCAGGATAACTTCTTGAATCTATTTGAAATATCTTATCTACTGTAACATTTTGTTACCTTTCTTTTCCCCCTTTTGGTCAACAAGGCATTTTCAATCCCTCAATACCAGGGCCAGGCTCATTCCTGAGAGTCATGTCCCATGTCGCCAAGGAGATTTAACCCCCTGGGAGTCATGTCCCATGTGGGGGGGGGGGAGTTAATGAATTTATTTGCCACGTTGGGCTTAGAAAAAGGCCACACCTGAGGAACAAAAGAGGTTCTCTGGAGGTGCCTCTTAGGCATAATTATAGGAAGGTTTAGCCTTCCTTTTACAGCTGTAAGTTTCACAAGATTGAGGGCTTGCCTTATTAAGTAGGGGGCTCCTAATTTCACATAGCATATATTCTGTCCAAGATAAACAATCAGTGTCTCAAGTTATCTTCACTTAGTTATACAACCATCATCACTCTCAATTTTAAACTATCAAAACACAAAACATCCCAAAGCCCTTATCAGTCCCTAATGATTCATCCCTAGTATTAGTGTAGTATGGTAAGGTATTCCTAGTAAATATAGTCTATAGTATGTAATAGGTAGTTTTGCCATATGCTACTCTGTTGTTAACTCTTGGTACAAGTGTCAAACCTTAGAAGTATATCATGCATTTATATTTCTAGTGCTAATTTGTGGGATACATACCTTTAAATAACCAATTTTGATCATGTTCAGCTTCAATGCAGCACTGATACTTATCACATTAACGAACAATCATCACCCCTGTCCATTCCCATACCTTTACGGTCATCTTCATTATCGTGTCTGTACAAAATACATTATCCCACTTCACTAGGTTCTATCTCTAGGTCCCCTATATTCTACATTACAAGACATTGATTTTACATCGTTCAGGGAGTTCACATTAGTGGTAACATATACCATCTCTCTTTTTGTGTCTCCCTTATTTCACTCAGCATTATGTCTTCAAGGTTCATCCATTTTGTCATATGTTTCAGAACCTTGTTCCTTCTTACTGCTGCATAGTATTCCATCGTATGTATATAACATGTTTTGTTTATCCACTCGTCTGTTGAAGGACACTTGGATGTTTTCCATCTCTTGGCAATTGTGAACAATTCCACTATGAACATCAATGGGCAAATGTCTGTGTCACTGATCTCAGATATTCTGGGTATATACTGTTAGAAAGAGAGTTGTACTGGAAGAAAACAAAAATTCACCCGATTGTGGAGGAGGAAAGAAATTTATTTTTGTTCTTGTAAGAGCGGGTGCATGATCAAAAGAAAATGAAATGGTCGGTGCCCCAAACAAAGGAAAGCAGCATAATTTATTTCCTAAGCTTAACACGCAGGTCCCTTCCCTGTTTCCCCATTGGCTGGGTACTCCAGAGGTTACAGTTTATCTGAGAGAGCTGACTAACCCGCCTTTGATTACACCTCATATTCCTTCACATTTCAGTGACCTTGGTTGTTACTGGCATTAACTCTAGTCTTATGTCAGAGGCCCTTTCTTTCCCTCTAACCGCAGAGTCAGTTTGTGCTAGTTGTGTTTAGCTTCTATTTCCCCTATTCCTTGTCACCTTTATGTGAAAGCTAAACTTAACCCTTTTCTTACAGATTCCCCCCTCTTTCTTTTAAACTTCTTTTAATTTTCACATTCTAGTTTTTTAAATTTGTTAAGAGCTTTTTAACATTTTTTTTTTATCATAGGGGTCTTCCTTTTTGAGGGGGTATAGGTTGTTCTGCTTATACTGCATGGGCATTTGTTTGGTAAGGGCAGTTTTAATGAGTTTTTGAGCTAACCCTTGGGCACATGGGATGATGCACCATCCAACTGCTGTGAGTACCCCAGCTGAAATGATAAGGGAAGTTAAGATGGATAGTGTGACTCCTTTCCATTTTTTGAACCAGTTTTCCAACCATCCCATGAGTGGGTTGTTAATGCCAGAATTTCCTGCTAATTCCTCAGACAAGGCTGTTAAGCCCTGTGAAACCTTGGTGATGGTTCCATCTGGTGCCGTATTATTGGGGATAAACGTGCAACAACTACCCCCAGTCATGACACAGACACCTCCTTTTTCAGCCAGCATCATATCTAGGGCCATCCTATTTTCCCATGTCATTCTGCTAGTAGCATCTAGCTGTTCTGCTGTTCCCTTAACTCTGTCTCTGGTGTAATTGATAAATCTTTTCTGACTATAATATATATAATTAATCCAATCCACATTTTTGTTAATAGTGACCCACCAGAACAAAAATGATTTAAATCCTGCAGCTACTTGAATTTTGGACTTAAATTCATTTGGGATTCCCTGGGGAACTTTTATATTATTTAGGTAAATTCATTCATTAAAGGAGCCAGTTGTATTTTTTTTTCTCCTGCTGGATTTGCATTGTCTTTTTCTTTTTAAATGCCAGGGTGAATGGGATAGCCAATTGAACCAGAGCACAGGTCCCTCCCCTCTTTTCAGGTAAGGTTGGCTGGAGGATGCCCTTTCCACACTACCACCAGAGGTGTGGTTAAACTGGAGAAATTGCCAGGACTATCCTTGCTTATGTTTCACACTTGTGTACACAAGGCCATGGTTTTAAGATCCTGGAGCCCTTCTTCCTGTTTAGAGAGACAGGCAGAGTGGTTTCCTGGACCAAGGCGAGAAGCTGGTACAGCCTTGACATTTCCCTTTTGGACTGGAGGGAAGAGAGAGGATGACGTGCTACAATTTTCACCAGGAGTAGCATTTTGAAAGAGGAGTACTATACACTCAAACTCCTTTTCATGCTTTTCCATACCTAATGGAAAGGGCACAATTTGGGCAGTGGGTCAGCCTGTGGCACAAGCATAGCAATTGCTTTTGTTTAGATTCTGGACTGTATATTTTACCCATTCTACCCAGGCATTTGTATTTCCATAACCTGTCTCTATTTCTATGGTCTGCTTTAAGTCTTCTGCCTTGAGTATTCTAATGTCTTTGGGATTATTCTGAACTGGGGAGCTGGTCTTTAGCCAAGTTTTCCCTGGTTTCACTGACAAACTAACTGGAGAAGAGGTTTTTGGGAGTGCATTTGTTGGCGAGGGGAGGACCTGTATACAGAACATTCCTAGAGGGTCCTCACCAGTGACATCTGCTTCCATTCTATATACTCTGTTAATTAGGCTGTCTGCTTTTTTGACCTTTAATACTACTGGGTTGCACTGAAGGTTTATGCAGTCCAGTGGGGCACTAACTTTGTAAAAAGTTATTTTATTATTATTTTCTTTTTAGTAAGCTTCACTTTCCCCATGCCTCTGCAGTCCACCCTTTATACTGGGTGGTCCACCATACATTTTTTTATCTGGAGCAAAAGAAAATGATGTTATACTTTTTTTTATTTCTACCCCTGGACAAAGGTACTTATTTTCCCCACTTAGCTCCCGCTGATGTTTTAAATTCCCACAGGGTATTACCTGGCAAGTGTTAAACTGCACGGTTTGGGACTCTAGGCCCTCACTTACTGTTATTACTAAGTTGTTTTTGGCAAGGCTTATTGTTGGAAACACCATAATTAATATAATTATTTTCATTTTTAGGCTGAGCCTGAAACCCTTCATCTATTAGTTTTTGGTTGGATTAGTAAAATATAGGGTTTGACCCACCCCTTCTCCTTTTCCTGATATACCCTCTCAGTTATTGTCTTTCTAGAGTGATCCTTAAAGGATCTGAGGTTGAATTGTTTTCTAGGATTTGGGCTGAGTTGCTGGGTACTTATCATCCAGTTTAGGTACTTGTCCCTTCACTCAGGTATAATGAGTCCAGCCTCCTTCTGCTGTTTAGACTGCAGTTTCAGTTGTTAGCAGGACTTGATAGGGTCCTTTCCAGGCTGGTTGAAGTTTGGACTCCTTTCACAACTTGATTAGGACCCAGCTGCCAGGTTGGTGCTGACGGATGGCAAACTCAAGAGGTGGGGTCTGGGCTAGCAAAACGTGATGCCTGAGGGATGATAAAGTAGAAGACAAGGCCAGTATATAATTCTTAAGGAAGAGATTTTTTTGAATATAGGGAAGGGAGTTCTCCAGTTCTTCTGGGAAAAGGCAAGCCAAAAAGCATCTTCTAAAGGGAAATTCCCAGTTTTTTTTTTTGTTTGTTTGTTTGTTTTTTTAGGGGCAGTTCTAATCCTTAATAGGGCTGTGGGTAAGCACTTGGTCCAGGGTAACTTTGTCTCCAAGACTATTTTAGAAAGATATTTTTTTTTAGGTTTGATTTATTTTCTCCATCCTCCCTGAGGACAGTGGATGCCAGGGTATATGGAAATCCCATGCAATATTTAAGCTTTGCATAATGTTTTGTAATACAGGGGAGGTGAAGTGGCTACCATTATCTGAGTTTATATCCTTCACTAACTCATAGCAGGGAACGATTTGTTCTAGGATGATTTTGGAAGTTCCTGATGCTGTGGCTGAGGCAAGAGGATAGGCCTCCACTCATCCTGTCAGATGGTCTACAAGAATCAGGATATATTTTAGCCGACCCATTGGGGGCATTTCAGTGTAATCAACCTGAAGAGTCTGAAATGGTCTGAGGCCTGGTTCTCCTCCCCCGTGTACTTGTTTCCTTAGGACTTTCTTATTAACCCTTTGGCAAATTATGCATCGTTCACATATTTGCTTAGCTACAGTATAAAAGCCCACACATTCAAAATGCTTAAGAACAAGATCACACATGGCCTGTACTCCCCAATGACTCCCCTGGTGTAAAACTGTTAATACCTCCCTCATTATTTGTGTATTCAACATTTGTCTGCCATTCAGGAGGAACTATTTTTCTTGATTATCTAAGGTCTCTTCTAATTGCTCCAGTTCTTTCACTTCTCCTGTAGAGAATGTAGGGACCCCAAACTCTTTGGGAATGGAGGGTATTAGAACCATTAACTTTAAAGGGGGACAGAGGGAGGCCCCCTTAGCCTTTTCATCCACTAATCTATTGCCTTTTGCTTTAAAAGTATGACCTTTCTGGTGTCCATTTACATGCACCACCAATATTTTTCTAGTTAAGAGTAAATTAGCTAACACTTGTTTTACCAATTCCTCATGGGCTAATTTTTTTTTCCGTTAGGACCACCCTACACTCTGGGATTTGGGAATTAGCCAGCTATTTCCCTGCCCCCTGAGATGAAGGGTGCTGACCACCAATGCCCCTTTAAAGGTCAACCTCCCACTTTCCTCCACCAGGAGAGTGGCTGCTGCAACAGACCGAACACATCCAGGTTACCCTCCAGAGATAGGGCCCAAAATTTTAGAAAGGAAGGCGATAGTTCTTTTCTGTCCTCCCCAGGTTTGGGTCGGTACCCCTAAGGCTGTTCTTTTATTTACTGTAACAAACAGGTGGAAAGACCCCTTGAGGGAGGGGAGGGCCAGAACAGGAGCTCGCACCAGCACATATCTGAGCCCACCCCCAAGGCCTCCATCTCCCCTCTGTCCACTTTAATCCACCAGGCTCCTCTTCTAACAGTTCCCGGCACAGCCCCTTAGCTTGAGATGCACAAGAGTTCACCCACAGTTCACAGCACCCCACCAATTCCAGAAACTTTCTCAGTCCCCCCTTCTTTCTTTAAACTTGGGCACTCCCTTTTGAAATGACCAGGTTTACCACAGTGATAGCACCCTGTGAAGTTTTGTGTTCTCCTCCCTTCTTCTTTCCAACTGGCTCCAACTACTTATTTATCTCACCTCTCTTTGCCTCCTCCCTGCTTCGTCCCTAATCTTTCCTTGACCATGTGTTCAACTGCACTCATCATGACCTTGACTTTCTGCTTCTGCTTTTCCTCCTCCCTTCTTACAAACACTTTCTGAGACTCTCTCAATAACTCCTTCAATGGCTTATTTAGCCATCCATTCATTTTCTGGATCTTTTTCTGAATATCAGGCCAAGATTTCTTTACATAGTTGATCTTTAACATTCCCTGGGCCACAGCGTCCTAAGGGTTCATTCCTGAGTACTTCCTCTTAAAGGATATAGGGGCTTAGTGGGGTTCCATTCCCTTACGCTTCTTTCCTCAGGAGTTTTTGGAAATAGAAAATTTTGTATATCTTTTTTTTTACATTGTGTCAATTCCTTCCTTAACAGTGGCTGGGTTGTCTTTGGTGGAGCAATTGGCACTGATTGGCCTTCTGGCTCCCCAGGGGATTGGGTGGGTTTTACTGAGCCCTTAGAGCCTGGAAATTCCTGCCCTGTGAGAGGAGGGGAAATATAGAGAGGAGGAAGGCTCAATAAGGGGTCCCAGGGTTTAGATTTTACAGACTTAGTCTCTGGGTCTGAGGTTTTAACTTTCATGGGATAAAACCTGGTTTCTTTTCCTTGCAGCCAGCACATGGCACAGTCAGATTCCTCCTAGAAAAAGGTTTCTTTTCATTAACATAAAGTACAAGGTCAGCACAGAGCCAATCCTCATCTGACCCATAATTTGGCCAGAATACATAGGGTGGCAAAATGCTTTTTCTTCCCCCAAATGTAACAACAATATTTGATCATTTTCCTTTTATTCTTTCCCTTGATCTGATCACTTTTGGTCCAATGTTTCAACATGTTCCCCAGTGGGCTATTTAGAGGAATGTTTCCAGGGGATCCTACAGATACCCCCTTCTCTTTATCCCCAGCTAGCCGACAGCCTCTATTCCCCATTCTGAGTCTTGTCTGGGTGTCTTTCCCTTAGGATCAGCCTCAGACTCATCAGAATGTCCTGACTACCAAGGCAATACTTCTTACCTTGGTCTATGCATAGAGTTACCTGGTTGCTGTGAGGCACATTTTTTCCTTCCTTTTTTCTTGTCCACAATCAGCAGACCTAAGCATCTGATTGCAGGTCTCGCCAGCAGTCGGAGGTGGTCCCTCAACGATGGAGTCTGAGACTGCTCAAACGGCAGGGCACGCCTTCCCTTTTTCCATCCCAGGGGTCCCCCTTGATGCTTCAGATCCCAGATGAGCCCCCAAGTTTGTTAGAAACAGAGTTGTACCTGGAAGAAAACAAAGGCTCACTGATTGTGGAGGAGAAAAGAAATTTATTTTCATTCTTGCCAGAGCGGGTGCACAATCAAAAGGAAATGAAATGTTTGGTGCCCCAAACAAAGGAAAACAGCATAATTTATTTCCTAAGCTTAACATGCAGGTCCCTCCCCTGTTTCCCCATTGGCTGGGTACTCCAGAGGTTACAGTTTATCTGAGAAAGCTGACTAACCCACCTTTGATTACACCTCATATTCCTTCACATTTCAGTGACCTTGGTTGTTACTGGCATTAACCCTAGGCTTATGTCAGAGGCCCTTTCTTTCCCTCTAATCACAGAGTCAGTTTGTGCTAGTTGTGTTTAGCTTCTATTTCCCCTATTCCACGTCACCTTTATGTGAAAGCGAAACTTTACCCTTTTCTTACAATACCGAGAAGTTAAATTGCCAGATCATTGGGTAACTCAATATCTAGTTTTCTGAGGAAATGCCAAAATGTCTTCCACAGAGGCTGTACCATTATACATTCCCAACAGCAATGAATAAGAGTTCCAATTTCTCCACATCCTCTCCAGCATTTGTAGTTTCCTGTTTGTTTAGTGGCAGCCATTCTTATTGGTGTGAGATGATATCTCATTATGGTTTGATTTACATTTCCCTAACAACTAGTGAAGATGAACATTTTTCCATGTGTTTTTTTAGCCACTTGTATTTCCTCTTCAGATAAATCTCTTTTAATATCTTTTGCCCATTTGATAATTGGACTGTTTGTACTATTGTCATTGAGTTGTAGGATTTCATTATATTTGAAGAATATCAGTCTCTTATCAGATATATGATTTCCAAATATTTTCTCCCATTGCATTGGCTGCTTCTTCACCTTTTTGACAAATTCCTTTGAGGTACAGAAGCTTTTAACTTTGAAGAGTTCCCATTTATCTATTTTTTCTTGCCTGCTTGTGCATTGGATATAAGGTCTAAAAAGCTACCTCCTAATACTAGGTCTTGAAGAAGTTTCCCTGCATTATCTTCTAGGAGTTTTATGGTACTGTCTCTAATATTCAGGTCCTTGATCCGCTTTGAGTTAAATTTGAATAGGGTATGAGGTCAGGGTCCTCTTTCATTCTTTTGAATATGGATATCCAGTTCTCACAGACTCATTTGTGGAAGAGATTGTTCTGTTCCAGTTCAGTGGATTTGGGGGTCTTATCAAAAATCAGTTGACCATAGATCTGGGAGTCTGTTTCTGAACTCTCAATTCAATTCTATTGATCAATATGTCTATCTTTGTGCCAGCACCATGCTGTTTTGACTACTGTGGCTATATAGGAGGCTCTAAATGCAGGAAGTTTAAGTCCTCCCAGTTTGTTCTTCTTTTTAGAAAGTTTTTGGCAATTCAAGTCCCCTTTCCCTTGTGAATAAATTTGATAACTAGCTTTTCCAAGTCTGCAAAGTAGTTTGTTGGAATTTTGATTGGAATTGCATTGAATCTGTAGATCAGTTTGAGTAGAATTTGCATCTTGATGTTTAGCCTTCCTATCCATAAACACAGAATGTCTTTCCACCCCTTAGGTCCCACTTTATTTCTTTTAGTAAAGTTATGTAATTTTCTCTGTAGGGGTCTTTTATGTCCTTGGTTAAGTTTATTCCTAGGTACTTCATTTTTTTTGGTTGTTATTGTGAATGGAATTTTTTTTCTTGAGTGTCCTTTTAGTTAGGTCATTTCTAGTGTATAGGAACATTACTGAGTTTTGCACATTAATCTTGTATCCCACCACTTTGCTGAATTTGTTTATTAGCTCAAGTAGCTGTGTCATCCATTTCTCAGGATTTTCCAAATATACGATCGTATCATTTGCAAGTAATGACAGTTTTACTTCTTCCTTTCCAATTTGGATGCCTTTTATTTCTTTGTCTTTCCATATTGCTCTGGCTAGGACTTCTAGCACAATGTGGAATAATAGTGGTGACACTGGGCATCCTTGTCTCATTCTTGATCTTAGGGAGAAAGATTTAAGTCTCTCACCATTGAGTACTATGCTGGCTGTGAGTTTTTCATATATGTCCTTCATCATATTGAGGAAGTTTCCTTCAATTACTACCTTTTGAAGTAATTTAACAAAAAAGTATGTTGAATTTTGTTGAATGCCTTTTCAGCATTTACTCAGATGATTACTTGAATTTTCTCTTTTGATTTGTTAATGTGTTGTGTTACATTGATTGATTTTCTTATGTTGAACCATCCTTGCATGCTTGGGATGAACCCCACTTGGTCATGGTGCATGACTTTTTTGCTGTGTCTTTGGATTCAATTTGCAAGTATTTCATTGAGAATTTTTGCATCTACATTTAGTAGGGAGATTGGCCTGTAGCTTTCTTTTCTTATAGCATCTTTATCTGGTTTTGGTATTAGAGTGATGTTGGATTCATAAAATGAGTTAGGTAGTGTTCTCTTTTTTTCAATTTTTTGAAAGAATTTGAGCAGGTATGGTGTCAGTTCTTCTTTCTGAAAATTTGGTAAAATTCCCCTGTGGAGCCTTCTGTCCCTGGGATTTTATTTGTAGGAAGCTTTTTGAAGACTGATTGTGTCTCTTTATTTGTGATTGGTTTGTTGAGGTCCTCTATTTCTTCTTGTTTCAGTCTAGACTGTTCATGTGTTCCCAGGAAATTATCCATTTCCTCTGAATTGTCTAGTTTGTTGGTGTACAGTTGTTCATAGTATTCTTTTATGGTTTTAAAAATTTATTTGGGATCCACAGTAATGTCCCCCATCTCATTTGTGATTTTGCTTATTTGGGTCTTCTCTCTTTCTGACTTTGTCAGTTGAGATAAGGGTTTGTCAATCTTGTTGATCTCAAAAAACCAGCTTTTGCTTTTATTTATTCCCTCTATTGTTTTTTTTTGTTGTTGTTGTTCTCCATATCAATTATTTATACTTTAATCCTTGTTATTTCTTTTCTTCTACTTACTTTAGGGTTAGTTTGCTGATCATTCCCTAGGTTCTTCAGTTGCTCAGTTAGTCCTTTGATTTTAACTCCCTCTTCCTTTTCAATGTATGTATTTAGGGCTATAAATCCCCCTCTCAGCACTGCCTTTGCTGCATCCCATAGGTCTTGATATCTTGTGTCTTCATTTTCATTCATCACTAGATATTTACCAATTTCTCTTGCAATTTCTTCTTTGACCCACTGATTGTTTAGGAGTGTGTTGTTTAACCTCCACATATTTGTGAATGTTCTTGTTCCTTGATGGTTATTGACTTCTAGTTGTATTCCATTAGTTCAGAGAATGTGCTTTGAATAATTCCAATCTTTTTAAAATTATTGAGGCTTGTGCCCCAGCATATGTTCTATCTTGTAGAACATTCCATGAGTGTTAGAGAAGAATGTATATCCTGGTAATTTAGGATGTAACACTCTGTATATGTCTATTAAATTTAATTCATTATCACATTGTTAAGGTTCTTAATTTCCTTATTGGTCTTCTATCTGGTTGTTCTATCTATAGAAGACAGTGGTGTATTGAAGTCTCCCACTATTATTGTAGAAATGTCTATTGCTTCCTTCAGTTTTGCAATGTTTGTCTCATGTACTTTGGAGCACCTTGATTGGGTGCGTAAACATTTACGATTGTTATTTCTTCTTGATGGGTTGGCCCTTTTGTTAATATATAGTGTCCTTCTTAGTCTCTTATGACATTTTTGCATTTAAAGTCTATTTTGTCTGATACTCAAATTGCTTCCACTGCTTTCCATTGACGTAGCTTGCATTGGAAAATATTTTTCCATCCTTTCTCTTTCAATCTCTATGTTTCTGGGTCTAAGATGAGTCTCTTGTAAACTGCATACTGATGGTTCTTACTTTTTAATCCATTCTGCCAATCTGTATCTTTTAATTGTGGAGTTTAATCCATTCACATTCAATGTTATTACTGTGAAGGCAGTTCTTGAACCAACCGTCTTATCCTTTGGTTTTTATTTCTCAGATCTGTTCCACCACCCCCCTCCTTATTTTTCCTATAAGTTACCCTTAATAATTCTCTTCAGTTCTGTGCCCTTCTCCTGACCTCTCTCTTTTTTTCTCATCCAGTAGAACTCCCTTTAATATTTTTTTTTTTTGCAGGGCAGGTCCCTTGTTAACAAATTCTCTTAGCATTTGTCTGTGAAAATTTTAAACTCCCCCTCAATTTTGAAGCAGAACTTTGCTGGATAAAGAATTATTGGCTGAAAATTTTTCTCTTCCAGAACCTTAAATATGTCATACCATTGCCTTCTCGCTTCCATGGTCCTGCTGAGTAGTCGGTACTTAGTCTTATGTGGTTTGCCTTGTATGTGGTGAATTGCTTGTCTCTTGCTACTTTCAGGATTTTCTCCTCTTCAGCATTTGACAATCTGATCAGTATATGTCTCAGAGTGGGTTTATTTGTATTTATTCTATTTGGAGTTCATTGAGCATCTTTGATTTTCATATTTATCTCATTTAGAAGGGTTGTGAATTTTCCCCAACTATGTCTTCAAATGCACTTCCTGGCCCTTTACTCTTCTCTTTAATTTCTGGGACACCAATGATTCTTATATTTGTGTCCTTCATGTTGTCCATTATTTCCCTGAGATCCATTTCAAATTTTTTTTATTTTTTTCATGATTTTTTCTAGTGCGCATTTGCATTCAATTGTTTGTACTCTAGGTCACTTATTCTTTCTTCTGCCTCTTCAAATCTGCTGTTGTGTGTCTCTAGTATATTTTTAATTTGATCAACAGTATCTTGTATTTCTATAAGATCTGCTTTTTTAAATTTACTCTTTCAAATTCTTCTTTATGCTCTTCTGGAGTCTTCTTGATATCTTCTTGATATCCTTTATGTGTTACCAAACTCATTGAAGTTGTTTTAGAGATTTGTGTGTACTTCTTTGATTAATTGCTCCACATTCTGTGTCTCCTCCAGCTTTTAAATACAGTCATTTGACTTGTCCATACTGTGTTGTTTCTTCATGTACTTTATGATTTTCTGTTGTTGGCTTTGGGGCAGTTGCTTATCTTGATAAGTTTATTTTGGGATATGCAGCATTATTTGAAAATTTATCTATAATCTGGCAAAGCTAAAGCTTGGTGGAGTGCACATTCCCTGTTCTACCAGCAGGTGACAGCTGGTACTCTTGAGCCAGCTCTCCCACAACTTCACTTGTGCAATGGGCAGGTTCTATACTGGGTGGAAATCCAATAAGCCCACCAGTTCTCCATGTGCACTGGGGACTGCCAACCCTGGGGGTAGTGGGTGGGCCCTGCCACTTTGGCAGGGAGTCCACTCCAGGGCACAGTGAGTCCAGCAGTTCCCAGGGGTGCTAGTGGAACACTCTGGGGCTGTGAGGCTGTGTGTCTCACCCTGCAGCTCAAATCCACTGCAGTCTCTGTCCGCCATGTGCCCGCTAGCCTCTGGGGCTGGGGAGGGACTCCTGGCACTTTGGTGTGGTACCCTTGCCTTTCAGCTATGCTGACCACACGCTTCTGTGCAGAAAGAGTGAGTGCAGTCACCACAAGTCTGCCAAATCTTGAGTCCCTTCATGGGATCTCTCAGCCACGGGACTGTGAAGGGTTATCTCCCCAGCTAACTGCTGAGATGGGCACATGGAGCTGGAAAGCTGCTCCCTCCCATGCTCAGCAGCTGGCTTCAGCCACCAGTCCCTGGTGGTGGTCCCGGCCCAACATAGTCACCCCGTCCTTTCAAGTGCAGTCTCTGCGCCTCTCCATATAAGTCCCCTCTATGTGGTGTAGATGTCCCTGTCTGGCTGATGGTACCCTGGAACTGCTTTTCTGGGGGTGATTTCTTCCTTTTATCTGGTCTTTTTCCTGGAGAAGTTTGCTCTGCCTCTCCTAATTCACCATCTTCCTGGAAGTCCTGTATTGCTTGTTCCAAAATCCTAATGGACTGTACTCTGATTCTTATATGGGGACCTTCCAAAGGCACCATACATCATTCCTATCTGCCAGAGACCCTTCAAGCCACATGTTATATGCTAGGTCATATGGTCCAAGAGAGTGTGCATGGCAGATCAGACCTATTTCAAAGTGTATTCTTGCTCTGGGTCACATTGAAAATTGGCAGTTTTGTAGATTATTCAGCAACTGGGCTGAAGCAGCAAAATAAGATTTATGGGCCTAGTAGGGTCCATTAACATGCCAGGAGCAGTTTTTCAAGAGTGATGTAATTCTCTATTGCAGATGCCATGACCTTGCTCCAAAATTCTGGGGACCTGATTCCCACACTGCATTTTTTCCATCATGGACAACTTTAACACCCTAGGGCTACCAGAAACACATGGTCTGAGCAAGAAGACAGCTTGTACTACAACCTGAACTTGATGCAGAGCTTTTTGTTCTCCAGGCTCCACTCAAAGCTGGGAGCCTTCTGTGTCATCTGGTATATGGGCCAGTGCAGTATTTCTAGGTGTGGAATATGTTACCTACAGATTCCAAAGAGACCCTCAAGGTGCTGTACTTTCTCCATTGTGAGGTTAAGCATTGTGTGTTTGAGCTTGTGGTAGTTTACAGTCATTCTCTAGGAACCAGCTGGTTTCTGCAGGGGCCAGAATAATTATTTAAACAGAAATATGGTAGGTACCATCACCACCTGCATTCTTTAGGCCTTTAATGGTGTCATTAATCTCCATCTCCATAGGATGCGGTATTGTTTATGATTTACCATCTTGGTCAATGAGGGAAGGGGGAGGCAGAAGTTCCCATTTTGCTTTCCATGCTATGAAAGCTCCAGAGGCCCAGAACCCAGTGTGGATATTAGTCCAGCTCCCAAGTATATCAATTCCAGTTATATGCTTGGAGACTTGGGAAATCACCACTCGATAGGTCTGTAGATGCAATGGCTCACTGTGAACCAGATTTTAGCCAGGACTCCATTTGCTACCTAACTCTACAGTAAGGTAAACCCCCACTCTAACAGGAGGGCCATTATGGAGCTTTGAGTGTCTGCATATCAATGTAAACTCAGAAATCTGTGTCCAGTTGTCCAAAAATATCTGGGTATTTCCCTTTTCCCAGTGTACAGTCACCAGAATAAATGGCCAAAAGCCTCTTTAAGGGAGGGCTAGGATTAGCATTATAATGTATGCCAGCTACAATGTTATAGAGTCCTTACTTTGAGGAACATGGGTCTCTCTTCAGTCAATGGGTTTCAAATCTGAAGACTGGCTCAGATCTGGGAACTGAGCAAGGGATCCTAACTTTTTGCTGCAGTGATTGTCCTCAGATCTCTGTTCTTCCATTCTTGCCTATTTCTGACCGTAATTCACCCTTGTTGACTGTCCATCAATTTTACTCCTAGGAATGTTAAACTCATAAGCAGACTCCATACAGCCTAGAAAAGAATTAGTGATCTTAAGGGAAAGTGTTTAGGCTTTCACCTCTTAATATGATTTTAGCAATGGCCATTTGTAGATGTCCTTTATCAGGCTGAGGAAGTTCCCTTCTACTCCTAGTTTACTGAGGGTTTTGTTATTATTATTATGAACATTTATTGAATTTTGCCAAATGATTTTCCTGCAGCCATTGAGATGATCACATGGTTTTTCTCTTTAACCTGTAATATATTTAGTTAAACTGAGTTCTGAATGTTAAATCAACCTTGCATTCATTTTAATATATTACTGGATTCATGGGTATATGGGAAAAATCTACATGTTGCATACTAGGGACTATAATTAATAAGAATACCATACTAGTACTACACAAATACTAGGGACCAATAATTAAGGGCTGATAAGAGCTATGAGATGTTTTGTGTCAGGAGCATTGTTTTAAATGAAGAGTGATGAGGATTGTACAACTAAGTGATGGTAATGTGAGATATGGTTGGATTGTCATGGACATAACATATTCCATGTGAACTTAGGAATCCCCTACTTTATAAGTCAAGCCCTCAATCTTGAGGCTTGTTCGGGTGAAACTTATGGTTGTAAAGGGGAGGCTAAGACCACCTATAATTATGCCTAGGAGTCACCTCCAGAGAACCTCTTTTGTTGCTCAAATGTGGACTTTCTCTCTCTAAGCCTAACTCTGCAAATAGTTAGGACAGCCCCCCCCCCCCCCAGATGAATGAGTCTTCTTGGCAACATGGGACATGGATTCTGGGAATGACCCTGACCCTGGCATTGAGGGATTGAGAATGCCTTTTTGATCACAAGGGGGAAAAGAAAGGCACAAAATAAGGTTTCAGGGGCTAAAAGAATTCAAATAGAGTCAAGAGGCTGTCCTGGAGGTTACTCCTATGCTAGCTTCACCTAGATATGCCAAATGACCACAGTAAAATAAGCCCAAGTCAACAGTAGTCCCAAAAACCTTAAGAAATGCCTGGATCCCTATCTGAGACTCTATAAAAGTTTGACTCATTAAGTTTATTCTTCAGAAACTAAAATCCTTCAGAGAACTCCTATGCCAGCTAAGTCCCAAAGCCCAGAGGCAACAGCCTCTTCAAGAACATCAACTAGGTGTGTCCCCTTTTCTCATAAAGTTGACACCCATTTTCAAAATGAACAAGTTAGGGTGGTCACTGCCTAGACATCTCTGAAGATTGGAAATTGATTAAGCTAGAGGAAGGGGTAGCAATAGACAAGATGGAATTTAACAAAGGATTATGAATACCGAATCTTTATATAATTTTCTTTTTCTTTGTTGCTAGGGCATTAGAATGGCTAGAGGGAAAGAATTGGAATGGTGGCACTTTAACACATGGCATCCTTTGAAATTTGTTCCATGGATGCTTGTTATATTGTACTTTGAAAGCTGCTACCTTTTTGTATACATGTATTTCACAATAAAAAAATAACTGAAACTATGGTACCATAACTCATACTAACTTTGGAGATTTCCTGTATAACTGCTTGTTAAATCATACTTTGAAAGATACTACCTTTTTGAATATACATTATATTTCACATTAAAGAAATAACTGAAACTGTGGAACTGTAACCTATAATATTCTTTGAAATTTGCCCTCTAACTACTTGTTAAATTGCACTTGGAAAGTTATCACTTTTATGTATATATGTTATATTCTACAACAAAAAATTTAAAAATATATTACTGGATTCAATTTGCTAATATTGTGTTCACATTGTTTACATGAATATTCATGATAGCTGTTAGTCTTTAGTTTTCTTTTCTTGTAATTTTCTGGTCTGATTTTGGTATCAGGGTAATGTTGGCCTCAAAAATAGTTGGGAGGAAAAAGGGGGCATGCGTGCAGTCTGGTTGCTGTGTGATTGGTACTCAGGCTGAGGCTGTGGTAGTGGCTAAAGCAGTTTTGGTGTCTTTGCAGGTTGAGGAAGGGGACCCCAACCCCCTTCTTCTGCTGATTTTAAGAAGCTGGCTGTGGTGCAATAAGAAACTTAAAGTAAAGATTTTTAGTGTCCATCCTACCCAGGTTGTTAATGAAAAAAAATGTCATTCCAGTTTGTAAAAGCACAGGGTTTTAAAATCCTGCATCACAGTCAACTTCACAGTGACCAAAGTTAAAATAGTGATGAAAGGAAAGGCCAAACCTCAGGGTAGAGAAGGAAAAGGTGCTCAATTAACTCCAATTTAGTACTCCTTCCTCACCCATGTCTCAAAAGTTCAGGAGAGGGAAAGATGGCTCCTAAGCTTTTGAATGATTTCCACTATGGAAAACTAAGCTTTGGAAATGAATGTTCCATTGAACACATGGAATAGGTTTGGCGAATGCAGAAGAAATTAGTTCACTTGAATTTAGAGCTTTATGGGGAGTTAGAGGAACTTTCTGAGGATAAGGAAAAAACAGCCCATGACTCCAATTTGGATAGGCTTCTGCTCAATTTAGAAGAATTGTAGTCTTCTATAAAAAAAACTCCATTTGGCAGAGGCACAAGATGTTACAAATACTTCCACCAGCTGAAAGGGAACACAGTTTGCTGTCTTATGATTTAAAGAAAAGCAGCATTCTTCACTTTGGTAATGATTTTGAATTTGATTTTGCTGGACCTGCAACCCATGGTACAGCAATCTTTGGTTATGAGGGCTGGCTTCCTGAATCCAGTAGAAGAATCATCTTTCACAACAATGAATTAAAGTACAAGTGCAATGATTATTTTCACATATTTCTTTTAGTAGACTCCAGGACCTTGTTGAAGGTTTAATCAGGAAATGTGACACAGAGATTGTTGCTTCTGTGATTTATATTTGTTGCCTTGTGGGGTTATACTTGAACTGTATCATGCTAATTGTTGATAAGGCTAAAGGATTTGTCCTTCCTGAGCTCACCAAACTTATTCCAATGCTTATCATAAGTTGATGATGCACAGGCTTTTTGTGGTAGCCTAGCTTCAGTTTATATCATACAATCAGTACACACTCTGGTGTGGTTTTCACTGACCTTTGACAAAATTTTAAATAAACATTTGTGAAAGTTGCTATTTTAAATAATGTGATTGTTTTAAATTAGAAAAAAAAATAGTTGGAAATATTTCCTCATTTTCTTAAAGCGTATGTATAGGATTGATATTGTATCAACCTGATATGTTAGCTAACATTGACCAGTGAAGTCCCTGTTTGTGGTGTTTTCTTCTTGGGTAGATTTTAAATTCCTAATCCAATTTCTTTAATAGAGATAAGGCTATTCAGGTTTTCTATTTCTTTTTGAGACAAAGTTGAAAATTTGTGTCTTTCAAATATGTTCATTTCTTTTAAATTGTCTAGTTTATTGACATAACTGTTCATAATATTTCCTTATTATCTATTTAATATGTCTCAGGTTGTATCTTCATTCCTGATAGTGATAATTTTATCTCTGCTCTTTTTTTGTCAGAATTCTGACTAGAAGTTTATCACATTTATCTCTTCAGAGAACTGGCTCTTGGTTTCATTTATTTTTTCTACCAACTCTTTTCTATTTCATTGGTTCCTTGCTTATTTTTATTGTTTCTTTCCTTCTGTAACTTTGAGATTAACTTGCTCCACTATTTCTAGCTTTTTAAGGCAGTAAGTAGTTCTCAAAATTGTCTGCCCATTGGAGTCACATGGGAAGTTTTAAGAAAGAACTCATACCTGGGTCCCCCCCCCCCCACAAGATTCTGATTTAATTGGCCTGGGGTTTGGCCTAACCATCAGAATTTTTAGAAGTTCACCACATGATTCAAATATTTGGAAAGTTTGAGAACTACTGGCATAGGTTTTTGTGTTGGTCCTTTCATCCCTTCTAATATGAGCATTTAATGTTATAAATTTCTAAGTAATACTTTCACTATATTCCTTAGATTTTGTTATGTTGTGTGTTCATTTTCATGGAGTTAAAATATTTTCTATATTTCCCTCTTCCTGATTTCTTCTTTAAACCATAGGTTATTTAGAACCCATGTTGTTTAATTTCCAAGTATTTGGAGATTTTTTCAGATATTTTGGTAATTGATTTCTAATTTAACAATATTTTGGACCAAGAACATGTCTTATATGATTTAATTATTTTTAAATTTATTGAGACTTCTTTTATGATCCAGAATTTTGTCTCTCTTGGTGAAAGTTCCATAGGTACTTGCAAAGAATATATATGCTGCTCTTGTTGGGTAGTGTTAGGACAAGTTGGTTGGTGGAGTTGTTCAAGTCTCCTCTATCCTTACTGATTTTCTTTTTGCTTGTCCTATCAATTAATGAGAGATGAGTGTTGAAATTCCCAACTGTAATTATGGATTTGTCTAAATTTTTTCAGTTCTTTAAGGTTTTTTCATTTATGTTGAAGTTCTGTTCTTAAGTACATAAACATTTGGGATTTTTCAGTCTTCTTAGTAAATTTATCCCTGTATCATTATGAAATGTCCCTCTTGATCTCCAGTAATAATCACTTTTTTCTGAGATATTTGTCTAATATGGACATAGTCATTCTGGTTCCTCATGATTATTGTTTCCATAAAAATTAAATTTTTATCCTTTTACTTTTAAACTAACTGTGTCTTTGTATGTAAAGTGTGTTTCTTGTGGACAACATATAATTAAGTCTTACTTTTCATCCCAGTCTATTGCTGCCTTTTAATTGGAGTATTTGGATCATTTATATTTAATGTAATTATCAACGTGAGTTGGATTTAAATCTACCACTTTACTCTTTGTTTTTTACTTGCTCCAACTGGTTTTGCTTCTTTTTCCCTCCTTTCCTGTTTTCTTTTGCACTATTTTTAGACTTTAATTTTATATTCACTATTGGCTCATTAGCTATATCAATGAGTGCTGGTTTGAATCTGTTATGTACCCCACAAAAGATTATGTTCTTTTAATCCACTCTTGTGGTGGCAGACCTATTGTGGGTGGGATCTTTTGATTAGGTTGTTTCCATGGAGATGTTACCCACCCAATTGTGGGTGGGACCTTTTGGTTAGATTTCCATGGATATGTGAAACTGCCCATTCAAGGTGGGTGTGCTGATTTGGATGTATTATGTCCCTCAAAACACCATTATCTTTGATGCAGTCTTGTGTGGGCAGGAAATGTATTGGTGTTGATTGGGTAGGAGACTTTTGGTTGGATGTTTCCATGGAGATGTGATCACTCAACTGTGGGAGAGATCTTTCATTGGATAATTTCCATGGAGGTGTGGCCCTGCCCATTCAGCATGGGCCTTGATTAGTTTACTGGAACACTATATAAGCTCAGACAGAAGGAGCCAGCTTGCTGCAGCCAAGAGGGAAATGTTGAAGAATGCACAGAAGCTGAGAGAGTAGCTGCAGATGAGAGACAGTTTGAAGATGGCTGTTGAAAGCAGACTCTTGCTGTGGAGAAGCTAAGAGAGGACAAACACCCCAAGAGCAACCAAGAGTGACTTTTTTTTAACTATATACAATATTATAAATATTTTATTTAAAGTCCAACCCTTTTTTGAGCTCTGGGTATCATCTTAGGAAATAATACATGGTTTCTTCTTTATTTCTTCCTTTTGCATGTATCTAAAGAACTCATTAAAATTGTATTAGACATTTTAAAGAGTAACCGTTAACAGAACCGTCTCCTGTGTAGTGCTGGAAATGCTCTGTTCTTATCTGGTGTTGGTTACATTGTGCATTTAGTTTGTGAAAATGCCTTGAGCTGGAAATTTATATGTTCAATTTCTGTTTGTAAATGGTACTTCAGTAAAAAAATTTAAAAGGTGGTTGCCTTTTTTTTAGCAGAGAACTGACATTTTATTTCTGGATCTTTGATAGCCTTAACACAATCCCCTCATGTACTCATTGATGTAAAGACAAAGAATTAACTCTTTACCAAAGTTGAGTTTCTGCCCAATGTATATGGATAGGAATAGTCTTATCCATTCTAAATACCCAGATATCTGGCATCATGTAGACAGGCTCTCTGGATAACTGGATAGTTGGATCTCCATGGCTTCTGGAAATGGCCTGAGTCTGATGTGTGCACAGTGGGCTCAGATACTCCCACATCTCCCACAGCCACCATAAAACTGACGGGAGGGTCCTGAGCCTACCTCAAACCCATGTCCCTGCAGACCAAGGCCCTTCACCCAAGGCAGCACCCAGGGTGGGTATTTTCCTCCACAAAATCGGCACCAGAATCATGTAGGAGCTCTGCTGAACTACATTCCCAGGTGCCTCCCAAGTCCACTGACTGGGAAAGATGGAAGGGATCCCACAGATTGCACATTTAACAAGCACCCCAAATGGCACTGAGGTTGAGAACCACCAGTCTCACACGTGGTCTTTAAACCCTCGTGCAGAGAGCGTCTTTCATGCCTCAATTTAAAACACACTTTAATAGCATTTTTGCTTGGAGTGGAGAAGTTCCAGGAGATAAAAATAAGCCACAGAAACCTTCAGTGCCAAGCCCTGGAGGGGACAGGATACGACCTTCATAATCAACTCGAGCTGTTCCTTCAACTCAGGTGAGTGAGGCCTCGTTACCTTGGCCACCCGCTGGGAGGGAGCTGCTATTACCTCCCCTAGATGTCATTCCAGATGGGGCTTGACTTATTTTTATTTATTTATTTTTTTAATGAAAATAATTTTAATAAATGTAACATATATATTTGAATCATGAAGATAGATACAAGAGTATAAATGTTTGTAAGAAACATTTTTGAAACTCACGGCCCTAAGCCTACTAAAAAGAACATATCATCTCTGTTTCTTCCTTCTACTCTTGATCTTCACTTTCTTTTTTTAACATTTTATTTTGGAATAAATTCAAAGTTATAGGAACAGTTGCAAAAACCATACAAACCCCATACACAGAACTCCAGCATTCCCTGACCCCCCCGATACCCCCCGATACCCCCTGATCCACAAACTTTAACATGTTGTCCCACTGCTATTTCTTTCTCTCCCTTCCTCCCTCCCTCCCTCCCTCTCTCCCTATCTATCATCCATCATCTATTGCTCTGTCTTCTGAACATATGAGAGCTAGCTGCACCCCTCCTTGAACAAACACTATAATTCACATATACAATTCCCATGAACAAGAACATTCTTTTATGCAATCCCATTAAGCGCAGCTAAGAAGTACAAGGGATTCAACAATGATACAAAGCTTACATTCTATATTTCCTTTTCCTTATGTCTCAACTATGTCCCTTTGAGCCTCCTGTCCTCCATCATCCGATCCTATCCAGGGTCATCCTTGGCATTCAATTGTTGTCTATTTAGACTGCTTTTTTTTTTCTTAACTGTGGAAACATATATACAGCCTAAATCTTCCCATTCCACCCCATCCCTAGCATTCCATTAGTGGGATTAATCACATTTAGAATGTTGTAATGCTATCACCTTCCCACCCTCCATTGCTAGAAATTTCCCTTCACCTCAAACAGCAACCTTACACTCGTTTCTTAACTCCCCATTGCCCCTTCCCCCATTTCTCTTTGATACCAGCTTAACTTCTATAGGACACATAGACTATGTTCCTATACTCCTCCATTCCCCCACCTTTATATAGTTCTTGTCAAAAATTACATATTTTACGTTGAGTTCAAAACCACTGATTTGTCCTTAGAGTTTGTGTATTTTATATCATGGAGGAAGTAAATAGTGGAGTTACAATTCAAAAAATTATTGACTTCTATTTGTATTCCATTGTGGTTGGAGCATGTGCTTTGAATATGTTCAATTTTCTTTTTTCTTCTTAAATTTATTGAGGCTTGTTTTATGTCCCAGCATATGGTCCCTTCTGGAGAAAGATCCGTGATCCCTAGAGAAAAATGAGTGTCCTGGTGATTTGGGATGTAAGGTTCTATATATGTCTGTTAAAATTCTCTATATCTCTTTCTACTTTCTTTGTTTCTCTGTCAGTAGGGCTTTTTTTAGTATCTGGAGTAGGGCAGGTCTTTTACTGGCAAACTCTCTCAGCATTTGTTTGTCTGTGAAAAATTTAAGCTCTCCCTCAAATTTGAAGGAGAGTTTTGCTGGATAAAGTATTCTTGGTTGGAAATTTTTCTCTCTCAGGATTTTAAATATGTCATGCCACTGCCTTCTCGCCTCCACGGTGGCTGCTGAGTAGTCACTAGTTAGTCTTATGTTGTTTCCTTTGTATGTGGTGAATTGCTTTTCTCTTGCTGCTTTCAGAACTTGCTCCTTCTCTTCAGTATTTGAGAGTCTGATCAGAATATGTCTTGGAGTGGGTTTATTTGGATTGATTCTATTTGGAGTTCGCTGGGCATTTATGCTTTGTGTATTTATATTGTGTAGAAGGTTTGGGAAGTTTTCCCAACAATTTCTTTGAATACTCTTTCTAGACCTTTACCCTTCTCTTCCCCTTCTGGGACACCAATGAGTCTTAAATTTGGACGTTTTATTTTATCTATCATATCCCTGAGATCCATTTTGATTTTTTCAATTTTTTTCTCCATTCTTTCTCTTGTTTTTTCATTTTCTGTTCTGTGGGCTTCTAGGACTTTGAGTCTTTGTTCAACTTCCTCTAATCTTGTATTGTGAATATCCAGAATCTTTTTAATTTGGCCAACAGTTTCTTTTATTTCCATAAGATCTTCTATTTTTTTATTTACTCTTGCAATGTCTTCTTTATGCTCTTCTAGGGTCTTCTTTATGTAGCTTATATCCTGGGCCATGGTCTTCTTGATGTCTTTTAAATCCTTTGCCACGTTTTTGTTCCTCGATTGTAGCTCTTTGATTAATTGAGCCAAGTACTGGGTGTCTTCTGATATTTTGATATGGGTGTTTGGACTTGGGTTCTCCATATTGTCTGGTTTTATCATATGCATTGAGATTTTCTGTTGTTTTTGGCCTCTTGGCATTTGCTTTGCTTGATAGGGTTCTTTCGAGTTGTTAAAAAAAATGCCAATCTAATTTTTCAGAAACACAGGTTGGTGGTGTACACTTTCTCTAGCTAACCAGCAGGTGGCATCTGTGAGTCACCTATACCCCTCAAGTCAGCTCTCCCCAACCTTGTCCCCACGGTGTGTGGGGAAATGATTCTTGTGGGGGTTCAGTTGGTGAACTCAGAACTCAGTTTGGGTGTGTTGCTAGAGCCATCCGCCCTGAATGTGGGGTGTGTGTCCGGGTGGCCAGGGAGGCAGGGCAGTTTTAATATTCAATCCCCCCAGGTGTTCCTGGAGATTCAAGGCCGTCACAAGAGTCTAAGCCTTCATTTCGGATCCATCCCAGACCCTCTCTCTCGCTGACCCACAAACCACCAGACTTGGCGCAGTGTCCCTGGGTTTTCCAAGCGGGCCCTCTTTCTCAGCTGTGATCTTCCAGGACCTCTGCTGAGGGAAGGCTGTGCTACATCACAACTGTGTGCCATCCCTCAAGGGAAGCCCCGGGCCACCCTGCCGTGCTGGGGCACTCTCAGCCTGACACAAAAATGGTTGAAAGGGGTGTCTCTACAACCCCCTCTCTTCGCACAGTTCCTCCTTCCCAGCTCCAGGACAACTGGCGGGGCTCTGGGCTGTGGGCACGGCTCCAGGCAGGAGTTTATCCAGCCCTCTGGGGATCCAGCTACAAGCCGCAGGGCTTCTCCCTCCCTCCGGCTCTCCCCTGCACTCCCCTGGTCCCAAGGGTGTCTGCCACAAGCTATCCTCCACGGCCGACACCGAGAGGCTGGCTCAGCTCACTCCTGTCGTGTTTCGCTGCACGGTTTCCACCATCGGCAACTGTGGCCGCTCCTGGGTTTTTCCCCTTTTTTTTTTTAAAGGACCAGTCTGTCTCCAGCCGTCAACCCCCGGCTTCCCCACACCACAGCATGGCTGCGGGTCTTCCAGCCAGCTTACTCACTCGTTTTGGAATGCAGACTCCTGGTTATACCAAGTATACGGCCCCTGTGGTGCTAGGAGGCCTCATCCAACGGGCGCATCACTGAAACTGGTACTCTGGGTCACTTTCTGTTTTTTTTCTAGTATTTTTCACGGAGATATTTTTTTTTTCCTGTCTCACCTGGCCACCATCTTAGGTTCTCCCAAGAGTGACATTTTGAAGAGGAGCTGCAGCCTAGAGAGAAACATCATGGGAGAAAGCCATTTTGGAACCAGAACTTGGAACAGATGCCAGCCACATGCCTTCCCAGCTAACAGAAGTTTTCTGGATGCCATTGGCCATCCTCCAGTGAATACCCTTTGTTGATGGACACTTTATGGCCTTAAGACTGTAACTGTGTAACCAAATAAACCCTCTTTTATAAAAGCCAATCCATTTCTGGTGTTTTGCCTTCTGGCAACATTAGCAAACTAGAACAGTGGGTCTTAATTAGTTTACTAGAGTCCTTAACAGAGATCAGAGAGAATACAGACCCAGATTCTTGGAGATGCAGACAAAAAGACATTTGGAAATGCTAAGAGATGAAGCCCAGAGTTTGGCCTGGAGAAACTGAGAACTCAGAGATGCTTAGAGAGGAAATGCCCAGAGACATTGAAACCAGAACCAGGAGAGAAGCTAAGAGATGAAATCCAGATTCTGCCCTGGAGAAGCTAACAGAGGACACCCAGACACTTAGAGAGAAACACCCTGGGAGGAAAAAGTAAGGATGCACAGGAGCTGAGAGAGAGAGAAGCTAAGACAGAAGGCCAGGGACATTTTGGAGAAAGCAACAGAAGCCAAAAGGTAACCATGGGAGAGGTCCAGCAGACTCCAGCCATGTGCCCTCCCATGTGACAGAGGAATCCCAGGTGCTATCAGCCTTTCTTCAGAGAAAGTATCATCCTATTGATGCCTTAATTGAGACATTTTTATAGCCTTAGAACTGTAAATTTGTGAACTAACAAACAACCATTTTGAAAGCCAATCCATTTCTGGTATTTTGCATTGTGGCAGCTTTAGCAAACCAAACACTCTGTTTTACTTTTTTAGTGGTTGACATGGTTTGAAATATTCATCTTTAACTTATCGAGTCCAAGTTCACAGAATCTTTTATCACTTCACATATAAGAACCTTGAAACACAATGCTTTCATTTTCCTGTCCTTCCTTTGCACTAATTTTGTCATCCTTTTTGTTCTTTAAAAGCACCACAATATATTATTGAATTTGCTTTAGATTGACAATTACCTTTTTAAAATGAGAAAACAAAAGTCTTTAATATTTATCTGCCTGTATATATACCATTTATTGCTCTGTATTCCTTTGTGGAGATCTAAATTTCCATCTGGTATCATTTCTCTTTCTCTTTATATATTCTGGATATGATAGCCTTATCAGATATATGATTTGCAAATATTTTCTTTCAATCTGGGAGTTGTCTTTATTTTCTTGATAGTGCCTTTAATGCACAAAAGGTTTTAATTTTGATGAAGTGCTATTTGTCTATTCTTTTGTTGATTTTTTGTGTCATATTTAAGGGACCATTGCCTAATCTAAGGTCATGAGGATTTCCATCTATGTTTCCTTCCATGAGTTTTGCATTTAGATATTTGCTCCATTTTGAGTTTATCTCATGTTTTGCATATGGCATGAGAAAAGGGTCCAGATTCATTCATTTGTATGTGAATATCCAGTTGTACAGCACCATTTGTTGAAAAGACTATTCTTTCCCCCATTGAACAGTCTTAGCATCATTGTCAAAAATCAATTGACCATGGGTTTATTTCTGAACTCTCAATTCTATTCCATCAATCTGTATGCCAGTATCACACTGTTTTGATTACTGCAGTTTTGTAGAAATTTTGAAATCAGGAGGGTGAGTTCTTCAACTTTGTTCTTGTTTTCAAGATTTGTTTTGGCTGTTCAGGTTCTTTTTATTTCCATATGAATTTTAGGATCAGCTTGTTCATATCTGCAAAAAGTTGGAATTTTGATAGGGATTATATTTAATCTGTAGATCGGTGTCGGGCATATTGCCATTTTAACAATCTTAAGTCTTCCAATTGATGATCATGGGTTGTCTGTTTATTTAGGTCATCTTTAATTTCTTTCAACAACATTTTGTAGTTTTCAGTGTACAAGTCTTGTACTTTTCTGATTTAATTTATTCCTAAGTGTTTTATTCTTTTTGATGCTATTGTAAATGGAATTGTCTTCTTAAATTTGTTTTCAGATTGTTCATTGCTACAGTATAGAAATACAACTGATTTTTATATATTGATCTTGTACCTGCAACTTTGCTGAATTCATTTATTAGATCTAATAGTATTTTTTGTGGATTCTCCATGGGTTTATATATAAAAGATTTCATCTGCAAATATAGTTTTACTTCTTCCTTTCCAATCAATATGCCATTTATTTCTTTTTCTTACCTTAATGCCCTGACTAGGGCTCCCAATACCACTTGAAAAGAAGTGGTGAGAGTGGACATCCTTCTCTTATTACTGATCTTAGGGGAAAAGCTTTCAGTCTTTCACTATGAAGTATGATGTTAGCTGTGGTTTTGTATAGATGTCCTTGAGAAAATTCCCTTCTATTCCTAGTTGTTGAGTGTTTTAATTTTGAAACAGTGTTGAATTTTGTCAAACAACTTTCTGCATATATTAAGGTTATCATGTGGGTTTTGTCCTTTATTCTATTAGTATGATGTATTGCATTGATTGATTTTCTTATGTTGAACTACCCATGTATTCCTGGGATAAATCCCAGTTGCTCATGGTGTAAAATCCTTTTAATGTGCTGCTGAATTGGAATTACTAGTGTTTTGCTGAAGAGTTCTGTATATATATTCATAAGGGATATTGGTCTGTAGTTTTCTTTCCTTGTAATGTCTTTGGCTTTGGTAATAGTGGCCTCATGGAATGCATTAGAAAATGGTCCCTTCTCTTCTATTTTTTTTTTGGAAGAGTTTGTGAAGGATTTGTGTTAATTCTTCTTCAAAAATTTACTAGAATTCACCAGCAAAGCCATCTGGGCCTGGTCTTTGCTTTGTTGGAAGATTTTTGATTAGTGACACAATCCCCTTATTTGTTAAATATATATCAGATTTTATATTTCTTCTGAGTTAGTTTTTGTAGATTGTATTTTTCTAGGAATTTTTCCATTTCATCTTTGTTATATAATTTGTTGGTATATGATTGTTCATAGTATTCTTATAATCTTTTTTTTTTATTTCTGTAGGGTCTGTAAAAATCTCCACACTTTCATTTCTGATTTTAGTAATTTGAGTCTTCTTTTTTTTTTCTTTATCAGTTTAACTAAAGGTTTGTTAATATTGTTGATCTTTTCAAAGAAGCAATACTGGTTTTGATGATTTTCTCTATTGCTTTTCTATGAACTATTTAATTAATTATTGCTCTAAAGTTGTTTCCTTCCTTCTTCTTGCTTCAGGTTTAGTTTGGTTTTCTTTTTCTAGTTTATTAAGGTAGATTTTATTTGAGTTTTTTTTTTTTTAATACAGGAGTTTGTAGCTCTAAATTTCTGCTAAACATTGCTTTATTTGCATCATTCAGTTTGGTATGTTGTATTTTCATTTTCATGCATCTCAAGATGTTTTCTGATTTCCCTTGTGAGTTCATATTTGACCCATATGGTTATTTAGCAATGTGTTCTGTAATTTCTACATCTTATGAATTTCCAAATTTCTTTCTGTTTTCCATTTCTAATTTTATTCCACTGTGGTCAGAGAACATACTTTGAATGAATTAAATCCTTTGAAGTCTAAAGAGGCTGTTTTATGGCCTAGGTCTATTCTCAACAATGTTCCATGTGCACTTGAAAAGAATATGTGTTCTGTTGTTGTTGGGTGAAGTGTTCTATTGATGTTTGTTAGGTCTAGTTGGTTTAGAGTGCGTCTCAATTCTTCCATATCCTTATTGATTTTCTCTGTAGTGTTCTATCCACTTTTTTATTTTTTATTTTTCCCACTTTTAAAGTAGGGTATTGAAATCCCTAACTTTCATTGTTGAATTGCCTTATTTCTCCCTTCAATTCTGTGAGTTTTTGCTCTATATATTTGGGGGCTCTGTTGTTAGGTGTTTATAATTTTTATGTTTTCTTGATGAGTTGATCCTTTCATCATTATATAATGTCTTTCTTTGTCTCTCATAAAATTATTTTATTAAAATATATTTTGGTTGATATTTACATAGCCATTCCAGCTCTCTTTTTGTTACTGTGTCATGAACTATCATTTTCCATCCTTTTACTTTCAACTAATTTGTGTCTGTGACTCTAAAGTGGGTCTTTTGCAGACAATATTGAGTTGAATCACTTTTTAAATACATTCTGCCAGTCTCTGCCTTGTAATGGAAGAGTTTAATCCATTTAAATTTAATGTAATTACTGTTTAGGAAGGGCTTACCTCTGCCATTTTGCTTTTTGTTTTGGAATGCACTATATCATTTTTCCCTCAGTTTCTCTATTTTGCCTTCTATGTGTTAAACATTCTATAGTGTACCATTTTAATTCCTTCATCATTTCTTTTACTGTATATTTTTCAGTTGTTTTTTTGTGGCTGCCTGGGGATTTCAATTAACATCTTAGTTTATAAAAATATTTTTCTGATTAATACTAACATTATTTGTATTCAGTAGTATGCAAAAACTATAGATATGTCCCACCCCCTTAATTCTGATATTAAAATATTACAATGTTATACAATGTGTGTCCATCAATAAAGATTTATAATTTTTTTCAGTTTTCATAAAGGTCAATTTCATTGTTGGTGGATAGCACATTTAACAGTTAAATACAATTAAATAATATATAGGTGACTACACAACTGCAGCATTGGTAACTAGATAACCAATTCAACTAGAAACCAGCTAACAAGTAACTATCTAAGTATTTAAAATACAGCTCTTGCTTAGGTCATCCTTTGTTTTTATCACCTTCTTGGGGGAAAAAAGCCTGCTGGTCACAATTGAAATATATTAAGGCCAAATCTTCTGATATCAATTCCCAGATGTTTCTTCAGGTGGATTAAGCCTCCAACTCCAGGACAAGCCCAAGTTTGTGGTCTCCAGCATTAATGCTCTTCCCGTCTACCAGAGCAGACAGCATAAGCTTCACACCAGGCCACAGAGTCGCCTGAGTGTAGCCCACCCTAATTAAACTAGAGTTGTTGACTTTTGTAGAAATAGAAGCAGTGGGATCCAACTGATATTTAGCTGCAATGCCAAAATGAGTGCAGTTGATACCCAATGTCCAGGCAAGGTTTACTGAAGTGTCAAGATCTTCACATATTTTCTGATAAATTGATCCTCTGAATTCTGTCCCATCATTGACATTAGTGTGTAGCTGGAATTCTCCAGTCCTGTAGCCTACTGCAAAGTTATTCCTTGTTAGCTCTGATTTGGCACTGTCAAAAGTCATCTGTTAACCAGCAAGCCAGCCCTCATAACCAAAGATTGCTGTACCATGGGTTGCAGGTCCAGCAAAATCAAATTCAACATCATTACCAAGGTTTATACACTGCTCTTGTAAGAAGACTTGATTTTACTACTTTTCTTTCCCATGTTTGGTGAGAAGGTGGTATCAAATGTCAGTTTCAAACCTTGACAAATCTCATCTTTCATTATGATTTCTTTTCCCAGAGTGTTATCAGTGTTCCATTTTTCTGTGAAAGTGAGACCATACTCACACCATTTGTATTTGGTCTCCAAGGTCCCAATAACTGTATTAGATGAACCAGATGTTGAGAATTCCATGCCATTGCATGACTTTGTTTTCACACCCAGTTTCACCAAGCCAAAACCAAATCCTTTGTTGAAAGTATCTCTGGCAGCTTTGCCAAGGTCAGCATATGATGGAGGAATACACATTGGCCTCACATAGCTCTGCCCATAGGTCACCATGGTGAGGCCATGGGAAGGGGTGATCTGATTGTCTTCTGAGGGGGGCCACTACCACTGTTCCATTCATGGGTGAAGCTGCTAGACTTGTTCAAGACAAGACTGCCAGATTATAATTATTGACTTATGCTGTTATCTTTTAAATCAGGTAGGAAGCAAGAGGAGTTAAAAACAAAAAAAATAATTAATACTGTCTTTTATGTTTACCTATGTTCTTATCCTTACTGCTATTCTTTATTTCTTTATATGACTTTGAGTTACTACCTAGTACCCTTTCATTTCAGCCTGAAGTACTCTCTTTAGAGTTTTTGTAGGGCAGTTTTGTTGGCAATGAACTCACTCAGTTTGTGTACATCTGGAAATGTCTTCTATTAGCCTTGAATGATAGAATTTAAGAATATAGAATTCTTGGTTAACAAACATTTTTCATTCAGCACTTTGAATATGTTTCCCCACTGCCTTCAAGCCTTCCTGGTTCCTGATGCAAAATCAGCTTTTGATCTTGTTGAGGATCTCTTATGCCTGATAAGTTGCTTCTGTTTTGCCACTATCAAGGTTCTCTCTTTGACTTATGACAAATGTGTCTCAATGTAGGTCTCTTTGAGTTTATCCTACTTGGAGTTCATTGAGCTTCTTGAATATGAAGGTTAATGTTTTTCATCAAACTTATGAAGTTTTCAACCATTATTTTTTCAAATATTCTTCCTGCCCTTTCTCTCTCTCCTTTTCTTCCAGAACTCCTATTATACATATGTTGGTATTCTTTATGGTGTCCTACAGATCTCTTACATTCTGATCATATTTCTCCACTTTTTTTCTTTGTGTTCTTTTGAGTGGATAATCTCAATTGATATATATTCAAGTTCACTTGTTATTTCTTTTGACTGATCAAACCTGCTGTGGGTCTCCTCCAGTGAATTTTTCACTCCAGTCATTGTACTTTTCAATCCAGAATTTCTATTTGGTTACTTTTTATAATTTCTTTCTCTATTTGATATTCTCCATGTGGTGAGATATTATTTTGCTTTCCTTCAATTCTTTAGCATGGTTTCCTTAAGCTCTTTGAACATATTTAAAATGGTCTTTGTCTAGTAAATATTAGACAAAGACTAAATACTGGGTTTCTTCGGGTTCAGTTTCTATTGATTGCTTTTTTCCCCCTGTGTATTGGCCATACTTTATTTCTTTGCATGCCTCATAATATTTTTTGTTGTTGAGACTTGGACATTTTAAATATTATAATGTGGCACTCTGGAAATCAATTCTCCCCCTTCCCTAGGTTTGTTATTGTTCATTTGTTTGTTTAGTGACTTTTCTCAAATATTGTAGAGTTTGTTTTCTTTATTGTGTGTGCAGTCACTGAAGTCTCTGTTGCATTAGCTTGGTGGTCAGCTACTGATTAGACAGAGATTTCCTTACAAGCTCAGAACCAAAAAATCTCCCAGTCTTTGCAGAGGGGGTCTGTGTGTGTATGTTGGACCTTGCTTTCCACACTCAGTCAGGCAGGTTACAACTCTGCCTTTATCCTTTATTTCCTGCTTATGCAGAGCCTCAAGGCCAGCCAGAGGTGAGAGCCTAGGCCCTTCTCAGGTCATTCCTGAAGATGTGCACAGCCATGGGCATGCATGTGGTCTTCTATATTCCCAGGAATACACCAGAGATTTTAAAAGCCCCTATTCCTCAAAGCATGTCATTCTTCAGTCTTTCATCTGAAGCATTTTGGTTAGTCTATTGCTTGCTTCAACTGTTACTTATTGCTTCATGTGACTAAAACATTTGCCTGTAAATGTTTTCAACAAATCCCCCTTGGGTAGTGGCTTTAGCACTTGGTGAGTTCCGAGTTAGGTAAGATAAAGACAAGCCTATTGAGTGAGTGTTCCAGGGAACCAGCAAGCAGAACATCTAAGTACAATTCTTTCCAAATGATGCCTGATTTCCCCCCTCCCTTGGTACTGGTACCAGTGTAGTGGGCTGTTATTTTTAAGGCTACCACTGAACTGGAGAATGGAGAATGGGACTAGAGTAAGTTAAAATGGCACAAAACTCACTGTTCTTACCAAGAACCAGACTTTTTTTTATATAGTGCTCTCTGGGTTGCTGCAAATTTTTGGTTAGCATTTTGGTTTGCTAATGTTGCCATTTTGCAAAACACCAGAAATGGATTGGCTTTTAAAAAGGGGGTTTATTTGGTTACAAAGTTATAGTCTTAAGGCCATAAAGTGTCCAAGGTAAGGCAGCAACTATAGGGTACCTGAATCCAGAAAACCTCTGTTAGCTGGGAAGGCACGTGGCTGGCATCTGCTTGCTCCCAGGTTGTGTTTCAAAATGGCGTTCTCCAAAATGTCTGCATCATCTTCCAACAGCCATCTTCAAAGTGTTTGTCTCAGCTACAGCTAGCTTCTGGGCCTGTGTGGCTCTTTTAGTACTCCAGTAACCAATCAATGCCAACACTGAATGGGCAGGGCCACAACTCCATGGAAACATTCAGTCAGAGGTCACATCTTAACCAAAGACTCTCTTTTGCATTGAATCCCTCTCCTGCTTCAAACCCCTGACTTCCTCTTCCACCACCCAGCTGAGGAAACCTCTGTTTTACAAGGGCTCATGTGAAAAGATTAGGTCCACCCAGATAATCACCCTTTTGCCATGTAATTTAATACAATCACAGGAGTGGTATCTCCTCATATTTACAGGTTCCACTCACACTCAAAGGGGATGGATTATACAAGGAAGAGTATCTTTGGGGGTCATTCTTAGAATTCTGCCTACCACAACTGTTATTGTTCGTTTTCTCTCTTAAACATCACATTTTCCTGCCTTTTCTCTTGTCTAGTATATTTTTTCTCTAGGATATTGTGTATTAAAAAGAGTATGAGGTTATAGTTGCCTTTTCCTCTATTCAGCAGAAAAAGGGAGGGACTGCTCACCTCAAACCAATCAGGGCTGGTTTACATTGTTGTTAAGACAGTCCAGCTCTTGTTTAACACTGTTTCTTGGGTTTGTCCCTCCTGCACTTTTGCTTGAGAACCTTCTGAATCTCTGTCTCCTCAGACCTGAATGACTGCTGGTGACTTAGTTCTCTCCTTCAGAGGTTTTTAGCTTAGCTCTTTATCCTCTACACCCATAAATAATTGCAGCAGGCCCCTTTCTCTACTGGGACTGTTTCCAAAGCACAGTGAGAGTCAGGAAATTTCACTTTGCCATATCAGTGCAGTCCCTAACCTCCAACCCCATTACAAATTCAACAAATGTCCTATGGACAAAAGTAGTCATGTGCTTTGGTCTCCTCTAGTTCCTTAGTCAGTCCTATATAACCTCTAAAAGCTCTCTGAATCTCTTTCCCCTTGTAAAGTCTGTCAGCCTGGTTGAGACCCATCCCCAGCTCAAACTCAGTGTGCCCCCAGGGAAGATAATGACCCACAGCTGTCAACTCACCTAGACAAGGCATTTCCTGCTCTGGAATTTTAATTCCTCTAGTCCTCATTGCTTCTGCAGCTCTGCAATATCTTTAAACTAATTTTTAAGTGTATCCTTTTTCCCCCTAGTTGTTGCAACATGACTGCTGGTCTGGCAGGACCAACTACAATATACACAAAAATGGAAGTCTGCTCATTACTTTCAAAAATGAGAAGTATTAAATAACCACATATGATGTTCCTTCCTCTTTTCCCTGGGTGAAGTCTTGAAGTTTGATATTGTGGAAGAGCACACAAATTGGCTTCACAAAGGAGCCATGGAATGTGAATCAGAATAGGTGTCTCCTAGTGCCTGCTATAACTTACCATCTATGAGACTTAAGTAAATACACTCCTTATGATTTTGTTTCCTCATCTGTAAAATACATAGGGTGTGTGTGTGTGTTTGGGGGAGGGGATACTGTCATCATCCTCCCTACTTAATCGGGTTGATGTGAGAATCAAAAGAATTCATCAATGTAATGCTATTTTATTTAAATGAAAAGCCTTAACTTATGTAAAGAATCAGTATTAAGAAATACGAATCACAGTATATGTTGAGGACTGGTGACAAAGAGCAGGGGAAAAAGAAGAAAAGAGAAAATGAGCATTCAATAGCAATCACAAGGATCAAAATGAAAAGTACTTTGTATTTGATGTCTGACAGTTTGGGTTTGAGTCACAGTTTGTTTTTATGACCTGTGGGACCTTTACTCATTCACTGAAATGCTTCTCACCTGCAAAATTTGGTAGCTTATAACTGAGGTCACAGGAATTTGTGAGGATGAAGTGAAAAAGTAAAGATGAGTATGTTTTAATTTTCATGAGAAAATCACTATAAAAATCCAAGTCACAAGATATCCGTTTTCAAAGGTACAATATATTCTTGTAACGAAATCAAGAAGACTACCACCTGGAAAATGAATAAGAAATATGTGTAGATATGTCAAAGTGGGATTATCTGTGTCGAATAGAAAGTAGCAGAATAATGTCATATAATGAAGATGTGACTGGATAGAAAAATGGGAAGAAGGGAGGGAAAGAAAGAAAAATAAGAAAAGTATGTAAAAGACATTTAAAATAATCTTTATTGGTAGTTTGTGGAAATTTGAGGCCACAATCAAAGAGGAAATTAAAAGTCAACCATTCTAACACCCAAATATGACTCCTATTAGTAGGCATTAGGGTGTCTTTTCTTCCTAGCTTTTTTTCAGTGCATGTCTTTCTCCACACATGAAGATAAACACATATATGCATAAAATAGATATACATGTAGTAGAAATGTATATATAATTTTTTACTAATAGAAAATTTGCCTATATTCCCACCACCCAGAGACACTGAATGAATTCTTGGGAGTAACCAAGAACTACTGGATGAAGTTATCCCACTTACAAGTTTATTCTTAGGTTTTCTCTCCTGCATGACTTCTCTGATGTTTAATGAGAGATGTCTTCCCACTGAAGGCTTTTCCACATTCTCTGCATTAGTAGGGTTTCTCTCCTGTATGAGTTCTCTGAAGTACAATAAGAGTTGATTTCACACTGAAGGCTATTCCACATTTGTTACAATCATAAGGTTTCTCCTCTGTATGAATCCGCTGGTGTTTAATGAGAGTTGACTGCCTACTGAAAGCTTTCCCACAGTCACTGCATTCATAGGGTGTCTCTCCTGTATGAACTCGCTGATGTTTTATCAGGGGTGCCTTTTGGATAAAAGCTCTCCCACAATCACTGCATTCATAGGGTTTCTCCCCTCTGTGAGTTCTTTGGTGTGCAATGAGAGTTGACTTCTGGGTGAAGGCTTTTGCACATTTACAGCATTTGTAAGATCTCTCTCCAATGTGAGTTCTCTGATGTACAACAAGGTTTGCTTTCTGGATAAACACTTTCCCTCATTCAGTACATTCAAATAATTTCTCCCCAGTTTGAATTTGCTGACTTTTATTAAAGGGTTGCTTATGGTGGAGGGCTTTTCCATGTTGATTAGGGTCAACAAATTTCTCTCCAAGTTGAGCTTTTGTCAAGATTAGAATGGAAGCACAATTTCCAATGTGTCTTATATTCATCATCTTTCTTTCTTAAATAGCTTCTCTTTTGACTAAGAAAGTTTAAATTATGTTTTGAATGTCTTCCCCATAAATGACATTTAGGGAGTCTTTGTCCTATAGAAACAAAGTCTGTGCTCAGATAAATGAATTTTCTACATGTTCTGCATTCTTAACCACTTTCATCCTTCAGTGTTCTCTTGTCTTTAGATGCAACTTGCCACAGAGGATTGTCTTGGCTTTCCTTGTAGTCATCTATCTGGTCATCAACTTGCCAGACTTCTAGAAAAAAAATACAATGAATCATCATAGTTGTAAGTATTTCTACTATAAAGTTATGGGATAAAATTAATTCATAAATGCCCTGCTCTGACCTCCTATCAATATGACTGGGCTGATGTGGATGGACCCTCCCCATGCTCTGCTACCACCACCTCCCCTGACTGCAAATACAAAGAAATGCTAGACCAAATTTAACTAAAAAATAGTTAATAAAAATAAAAAAATAAAAAGCTGAAAACTGACAAAGTGATTACATGACATAAATAAGAAATTTAAAGTGAGGAGTGAACAGAAATTGAAGCTATGTGGATGTGCAGTTGGGAGGTGGTTAAGGCTCTAATTCATGACTGTGGAGTAGATTCCAGGGAACAGGGCACACATGTGCAGAGAAATAGAACAAAACTACCTTCTTAAAGCTGGAAGTTACAAAGGACATCCCTGCTTGTAAAACAGGAACTAGAAAGATTTCACCTACCAGTTAATGAAAATGGTAAAAAGAATCAGAAGTTATTTATAAGAAATCAGAACTCTAATCCAATACCACATGTAGGAATATAGTCCAAATGGATATTCAAAGCATAATACAAAGCCCACAAGCTGAAAAATATATCCAAAAATTTGTTCTGCATTAGTGAAACCAGTGGAGGCCCTAGCAGTGGCACTCTTCAAACAGTTCTGTAGTGATGTTTTCATAGCATAGGGTATGCAGAATTTCCATGGAAAAGAACTCTCACTGAAAAGGAGATCACAATGATAACTTACAAACCTGAAAACAAATGAACCTGAATGAGGGAACATAACAGATTCAATTAAAGACCATTGAACTAGACAGAGTTTAGAATGGGATAAATAAAAGTGAAATAACAAAACTTACTTTAAAGTTAGAAAATCTTGGAAGCTATCAGAGAAAAATGACAGATTACCTTTATGGGAATAATTAGAGCAACAGACTTCATCAGCAAAAATAGAAGCCAAAAAAATTATAGAATAGTAGCTTCAAAATGCAGAGAGAAGCTGTCAACCTAGAATTCTATATTCAACTAAATTATAATCAAGGAAATAGGACAAAATAAAGACATTTTTGGATACAAAAGGAGAAAATATACCACATGTAGAATCTTCTAAGAGGAATAGTAAGTACTTGATTTACTCAGGATAGTGACCTGCAGGGGAAAAGGAGAGGGAGGGATAAAGAAAACTTGTTCCATAAGATGGCAGGGAAAAAGAAAAAAGAAGCAAAAAAGGGAAACACATGTAGAAAATAAAATAAAATTAAAGAACCACAAATATATCAATAGTCATAAAAAATTTTAGCCTAATGGGCACTAAAAAATGAGTGTCTATTAAAAGACATAATTAGAACAACATGACACAGACATATTGAAAATAACATGATGGAAAGCATTCTAGCTGGTAAATAACCAAAAGAATATTGGTACAAAAATTCACCAAATATAAATTAAAGCAAAGAGCATTAAAAGGGAAAAAGGAGATATGATGTATTAAAAAAGGGAACAGTCCAACAAGATGATATAACTTATGAATTTGTATAACTGAAGGGTCTTATGATAAGAAAGAGAAATTGATAATCCTACAATTACAGTGAGGCAGTATAACCTGTTCCACCAGAAACTGATAGATCAAGGTGACAAAAATAATAAAGCTATAAAAGAATGCCAACAATACAATAAAAAGTCTAATCTAATAGCAGTATCTCAGGAACCTATATGTAGCTCCCAAAATGGGGGGAACCCATATACTAGAGAACTGAAGAGATACTAGTTTGAGCTGGGAAATAAGCAGTCCAGAGGTAAATAGAAAGATGAGTGGAATGATCAGGCTCAAAGGAGATATAACAGGGTTATCTCTTTCCCAAGGTTCTTGTGATAGGAACCACACAAGTCTCTCTGCTTCCAGACCTTTTCTCCTCATCCATTCCATAACTCTATAAACCAACTTACCCCAAACACTCCTGTAGAAAGTGCTCTAAATCTCCATATAGCTGTGATTAATTCTGTCATGGGCATGTAGCCCTTTAATTAAAAAGGCACATAGCCTTTTTAATTCTGAAAATCAGAATGCATAAAACAGGGTAGAGGGGAAGCCTCTGGGATGAAATATAGAAGGATCACATTCTCTATTCTCTCTGGCTTACCATACAGCTGGCCTCCTCTTTGCTCATCAAACATGCTAAGCTCATTCCTGCACCCGGGCTTTTGAACATGCTATTCCCCCTGCCTTCAATATTCTCACCCTGGCACTTCAGGTAGCTGGTTCAGTTGAATTCTTCAGGTCTCAGCTCAAATGTCACCTCCTCAGAGAAGCCTTTGCTTGGCTACTATTTTAGTTTCCTAGGCTGCTCCGAGCAAATACCATGAAATGGTTTGGCTTAAACAATGGGGATTTATTTTCTTATGGTTTGAGTCTGGGAAAACGTCCAAATCAAGGTCATCATCAAGGCAATGCTTTCTTCCCAAAGACTGGCTGCCAGTGATCCTTGGCTCCTCTGCCACATGGCAAGGCACATGGAAGTATCTGCTGGTCTCTCCCTTCTTTTCCAGGTTTCATTTATTTCAGTTTCTTGTTTCTGTGCTTTCTCTCTGTTTTCATTCCATTTATAAAGGACTCCAGTAATAGGATTAAGACCTGTCCTGAATGAGGTGGGTCACACCTTAACCAAAGTAGCTTCATCAAAAGGTTCTACTTACAATGGGTTAACAACCACAGTAATGGATTAGATAAGAATATATTTTTCTGGGGTACAAACAGCTCCAAACCACCACAGCCACCCTACATAAAGTGATTTCTGTCATATCACTCTGTTTATTTCACTGTTAACACAATGAGAAATTATTTTGTTAATTAACTTATTGCCTGACTTCCCCCAAAAGACTGTGGGCATCACAAGGGCAGGAGTTGTATCTGTATTGTTCACACAGTATTTTCAGCACTTAAAACAGTACCTGGAACATAGAAGTGTTCAACTGATATTTGTTGAATGAGTGAGTGAGTGCTGTTATCAAGAATATTGGCACCTCACACCTTTTTCTATTAGGGGATCCCTAGATCCTAGTGATCACATCTGATTTTAGCACATTTTTATTTACCTGATATAATAATGCCCAGATAATTCACACTTTAAACACAAAGCAATAATACATAAAATGTAAGAACAGAAACTCCAGAGAATGGTCAGTATCAAAAACAAGATACATGCATCTCCATGGAGTAGAAATAGAACAGAAATGGAAAGTACTAAGCAGAGCTGAAACCAAAAGCCTGTTAGGCTCCCCATCCAGGCAGTGCCAAACAGGATTTCCTGTGGGGTTAAGGTCTTAAAAGTGGATTGAGATCCAAGGCTAGACTCACTGACTAAAACAATGGGCTGGAGTAGGGCTCCCCTCTCTCCTGAAAGAAGGCTGAAAATAAAATGTGGTCAACCAATTACCTACAGCCACTGCCTTAGCAAGTGGCAGGCCTAGGAAGGCAAGAAGACAGAGACCCAGACTTGAGAATAGAAACTGAATGAAGCCACCAGCTGGTTCTGAGCATGGATCTGTAATATTCTCAATATCATTGTGAGACAGGTACCCTGAAGTACCATTCATGGGACATGGCTCTGGGCTAGGGTCCTGAAGGAAGGAGGGTAGAGGGAGGGATGGAGGAAACAGAGGAGAAAGAACCCCAAATCTTCTCCTCAAATTAAGCTTACAAAAAAAATTCAAAATCAAATGAAAAAAATAAAGAATCTAATGCTAAGATAGACATACAATAAAATCATCAATCAGAATAAGTATTCCCTCCAGAAAAAATTTTATGAGACACTCTGACACTGGCTTTAAAATAAGCATGCTAGTGGAGCTACTGCTTTCAGCTTGGACATGTAGAGAGTGGAATAGAAGCTTCCATCCTGACAACAAGAAAAAATCTGGACAGGTACTAAATTAACAACTTTTCATGACCTAATAAAGAACTGAGGTCACAGGAGAAATGCCCATCCTGAAATCTGGAGAATGTACCTGCAGGGAGATATAGGGCCTGAGCAATTGTTCATCTGGGGCAGAAGCTACAGAATGTCATATAGGGAAGGATGAACATTAAACTAGAAATTCTGACAAATTGCTGGAGACCAAGTATGGGCTAGTGTAAGAGTATGAGGCTCCTGGGAGCTGAAATCATTAAGGTTCCCACCCTTTTGAAGGTTTTTCCTCCAGGAATTCTACCAGAATCTGACATGGAGGATCAGGAAGAATCTGGAGAAAGCTCCCTTTATAGTGCTGGCTAGGGGGAGGGAAAAGCAGCCACTGTGAAATCTGCTTAGATCCATCTCCCTTATGGAACAAAAGGCATTATCTGTAGGGGAAGGATATCACTGGTGAGTTCTGGGAAAATATCAGTGTAACTGGGGTAAGGTAAGTCTACCTAGGCCCAGCTACCCTGTCTTGCCTACTTAAAAAAATAATTTAAAAAAAGCCTTAGTTTGCAGTAGAGAGGACCTCAAAGACATTGACAGAGAATACTGGTAGATACTCACTGCACCTCAGGATGGGGAGAGAGGGAGCAAAGTCCCAACAGAGAATTAATTTCCAAAAGACTTACTCTACAGGAAATGTTAAAGGAAATTCTTTAGGCAGAAGGATTATGATTAAGGTCAGAAACTTGTATCTACACAAAGAAATAAAAAGCAATGGAAATGGAATAAATAAAGGTGAAATATTTTCTTTTTGTTTTTGATTGCACATCAAGGCAACTGTTTGAAGCAGTAACAGTAACAATGTATTGGGTATTTAGAGCATCTGTAAAGCTGAAATGTATGATAACAATGACATGAGGGATGGGATATAGGAACTAGGAATATACTGTTATGAGTTTTTTTCATTACATGTGTAGCAGTGGTAGAAGGCAGAATAAGAGGAAACAAGAAACAAAGAACAAATACAAAGAATAGAAAATAGATAACAAGATGGCATACTTTAACCCCAAAATATCAATAAGCACTGTAAATGTGAATGGTCTAAACAAACAAGTCAAAAGAAAGAGATCATCAGATTGGTAAAAAGGCAAGAAGCAACTATATATTGTCCAAAAGCAACCCACTTTAAAAATACCATTTACTTAAGTTAAAAGGGGACAGGAGAGGCGGGGCAAGATGGCAGACTGGTGAGCTGTATGTTTTAGTTACTCCTCCAGGAAAGTAGGTAGAAAGCCAGGAACTGCGTGGACTGGACACCACAGAGCAATCTGACTTTGGGCATACTTCATACAACACTCATGAAAACGTGGAACTGCTGAGATCAGCGAAATCTGTAAGTTTTTGCGGCCAGGGGACCCACGCCCCTCCCTGCCAGGCTCAGTCCCGTGGGAGGAGGGGCTGTCAGCTCCGGGAAGGAGAAGGGAGAACTGCAGTGGCAGCCCTTATCAGAAACTCATTCTGCTGATCCAAACTCCAACCATAGATAGTCGGAGACCAGACACCAGAGAATCTGAGAGCAGCCAGGCCAGCAGAGAGGAGACAGGCATAGAAAAAAAACAACACTAAAAACTCCAAAATAAAAGCGGAGGATTTTTGGAGTTCTGGTGAACATAGAAGGGGGGAGGGCAGAGCTCAGGCCGGAGCTCAGGCCCTGAGGCGCATATGCAAATCCCAAAGAAAAGCTGATCTCTCTGCCCTGTGGACCTTTCCTTAATGGCCCTGGTTGCTTTGTCTCTTAGCATTTCAATAACCCATTAGATCTCTGAGGAGGGCCCTTTTTTTTTTTTTTTTTTTAAACCTTTTTTCTTTTTCTAAAACAATTACTCTAAGAAGCCCAATACAGAAAGCTTCAAAGACCTGCAATTTGGTCAGGTCAAGTCAAGAGCAGAACTAGGAGAGCTCTGAGACAAAATGCAATAATCCCGTGGCTGAGAAAATTCACTAAACACCACAACTTCCCAAGAAAAGGGGGGTGTCCGCTCACAGCCATCATCCTGGTGGACAGGAAACACTCCTGCCCATCGCCAGCCCCATAGCCCAGAACTGCCCCAGACAACCCAGTGTGACGGAAGTGCTTCAAATAACAGGCACACACCACAAAACTGGGCGTGGACATTAGCCTTCCCTGCAACCTCAGCTGATTGTCCCAGAGTTGGGAAGGTAGAGCAGTGTGAATTAACAAAGCCCCAATCAGCCATCATTTCAGCAGACTGGGAGCCTCCCTACACAGCCCAGCAGCCCAGAATTGCTCTGGGGGGACGGCACTCACCTGTGACATAGCACAGTCATCCCTCAACAGAGGACCAGGGGGTGCACGGCCTGGAAGAGGGGCCCACTTGCAAGTCTCAGGAGCCATACGCCAATACCAAGGACTTGTGGGTCAGTGGCAGAGACAAACTGTGGCAGGACTGAACTGAAGGATTAGAATATTGCAGCAGCCTTAAAACTCTAGGATCACCAGGGAGATTTGATTGTTAGAGCCACACCCCCCTCCCTGACTGCCCAGAAACACGCCCCATATACAGGGCGGGCAACGCCAACTACACACGCAAGCTTGGTACACCAATTGGACCCCACAAGACTCACTCCCCCACTCACCAAAAAGGCTAAGCAGGGGAGAACTGGCTTGTGGAGAACAGGTGGCTCGTGGACGCCACCTGCTGGTTAGTTAGAGAAAGTGTACTCCACGAAGCTGTAGATCTGATAAATTAGAGATAAGGACTTCAATTGGTCTACAAATCCTAAAAGAACCCTAACAAGTTAAGCAAATGCCAAGAGGCCAAAAACAACAGAAAATTATAAAGCATATGAAAAAACCAGACGATATGGATAACCCAAGCCCAAGCACCCAAATCAAAAGACCAGAAGAGACACAGCACCTAGAGCAGCTACTCAAAGAACTAAAGATGAACAATGAGACCATAGTACGGGAGACAAAGGAAATCAAGAAGACCCTAGAAGAGCATAAAGAAGACATTGCAAGACTAAATAAAAAAATGGATGATCTTATGGAAATTAAAGAAACTGTTGACCAAATTAAAAAGACTCTGGACACTCATAGTACAAGACTAGAGGAAGTTGAACAACGAATCAGTGACCTGGAAGATGACAGAATGGAAAATGAAACCATAAAAGAAAGAATGGGGAAAAAAATTGAAAAAATCGAAATGGACCTCAGGGATATGATAGATAATATGAAACGTCCAAATATAAGACTCATTGGTGTCCCAGAAGGGGAAGAAAAGGGTAAAGGTCTAGGAAGAGTATTCAAAGAAATTTTGGGGGAAAACTTCCCAAATCTTCTAAACAACATAAATACACAAATCATAAATGCTCAGCGAACCCCAAGTAGAATAAATCCAAATAAACCCACTCCGAGACATATACTGATCACACTGTCAAACACAGAAGAGAAGGAGCAAGTTCTGAAAGCAGCAAGAGAAAAGCAATTCACCACATACAAAGGAAACAGCATAAGACTAAGTAGTGACTACTCAGCAGCCACCATGGAGGCGAGAAGGCAGTGGCATGATATATTTAAAATTCTGAGTGAGAAAAATTTCCAGCCAAGAATACTTTATCCAGCAAAGCTCTCCTTCAAATTTGAGGGAGAGCTTAAATTTTTCACAGACAAACAAATGCTGAGAGAATTTGCTAACAAGACACCTGCCCTACTGGAGATACTAAAGGGAGCCCTACAGACAGAGAAACAAAGAAAGGACAGAGAGACTTGGAGAAAGGTTCAGTACTAAAGAGATTCGGTATGGGTACAATAAAGGATATTAATAGACAGAGGGGAAAAATATGACAAACATAAACCAAAGGATAAGATGGCTGATTCAAGAAATGCCTTCACGGGTATAACGTTGAATGTAAATGGATTAAACTCCCCAATTAAAAGATATAGATTCGCAGAATGGATCAAAAAAAATGAACCATCAATATGTTGCATACAAGAGACTCATCTTAGACACAGGGACACAAAGAAACTGAAAGTGAAAGGATGGAAAAAAATATTTCATGCAAGCTACAGCCAAAAGAAAGCAGGTGTAGCAATATTAATCTCAGATAAAATAGACTTCAAATGCAGGGATGTTTTGAGAGACAAAGAAGGCCACTACATACTAATAAAAGGGGCAATTCAGCAAGAAGAAATAACAATCGTAAATGTCTATGCACCCAATCAAGGTGCCACAAAATACATGAGAGAAACACTGGCAAAACTAAAGGAAGCAATTGATGTTTCCACAATAATTGTGGGAGACTTCAACACATCACTCTCTCCTATAGATAGATCAACCAGACAGAAGACCAATAAGGAAATTGAAAACCTAAACAATCTGATAAATGAATTAGATTTAACAGACATATACAGGACATTACATCCCAAATCACCAGGATACACATACTTTTCTAGTGCTCATGGAACTTTCTCCAGAATAGATCATATGCTGGGACATAAAACAAGCCTCAATAAATTTAAAAAGATTGAAATTATTCAAAGCACATTCTCTGACCACAATGGAATACAATTAGAAGTCAATAACCATCAGAGACTTAGAAAATTCACAAATACCTGGAGGTTAAACAACACACTCCTAAACAATCAGTGGGTTAAAGAAGAAATAGCAAGAGAAATTGCTAAATATATAGAGACGAATGAAAATGAGAACACAACATACCAAAACCTATGGGATGCAGCAAAAGCAGTGCTAAGGGGGAAATTTATAGCACTAAACGCATATATTAAAAAGGAAGAAAGAGCCAAAATCAAAGAACTAATGGATCAACTGAAGAAGCTAGAAAATGAACAGCAAACCAATCCTAAACCAAGTACAAGAAAAGAAATAACAAGGATTAAAGCAGAAATAAATGACATAGAGAACAAAAAAACAATAGAGAGGATAAATATCACCAAAAGTTGGTTCTTTGAGAAGATCAACAAGATTGACAAGCCCCTAGCTAGACTGACAAAATCAAAAAGAGAGAAGACCCATATAAACAAAATAATGAATGAAAAAGGTGACATAACTGCAGATCCTGAAGAAATTAAAAAAATTATAAGAGGATACTATGAACAACTGTATGGCAACAAACTGGATAATGTAGAGGAAATGGACAATTTCCTGGAAACATATGAACAACCTAGACTGACCAGAGAAGAAATAGAAGACCTCAACCAACCCATCACAAGCAAAGAGATCCAATCAGTCATCAAAAATCTTCCCACAAATAAATGCCCAGGGCCAGATGGCTTCACAGGGGAATTCTACCAAACTTTCCAGAAAGAACTGACACCAATCTTACTCAAACTCTTTCAAAACATTGAAGAAAATGGAACACTACCTAACTCATTCTATGAAGCTAACATCAATCTAATACCAAAACCAGGCAAAGATGCTACAAAAAAGGAAAACTACCAGCCAATCTCCCTAATGAATATAGATGCAAAAATCCTCAACAAAATACTTGCAAATCGAATCCAAAGACACATTAAAAAAATCATACACCATGACCAAGTGGGGTTTATTCCAGGCATGCAAGGATGGTTCAACATAAGAAAATCAATCAATGTATTACAACACATTAACAAGTCAAAAGGGAAAAATCAATTGATCATCTCAATAGATGCTGAAAAAGCATTTGACAAAATCCAACATCCCTTTTTGATAAAAACACTTCAAAAGGTAGGAATTGAAGGAAACTTCCTCAACATGATAAAGAGCATATATGAAAAACCCACAGCCAGCATAGTACTCAATGGTGAGAGACTGAAAGCCTTCCCTCTAAGATCAGGAACAAGACAAGGATGCCCGCTGTCACCACTGTTATTCAACATTGTGCTGGAAGTGCTAGCCAGGGCAATCCGGCAAGACAAAGAAATAAAAGGCATCCAAATTGGAAAAGAAGAAGTAAAACTGTCATTGTTTGCAGATGATATGATCTTATATCTAGAAAACCCTGAGAAATCGACGATACAGCTACTAGAGCTAATAAACAAATTTAGCAAAGTAGCGGGATACAAGGTTAATGCACATAAGTCAGTAATGTTTCTATATGCTAGAAATGAACAAACTGAAGAGACACTCAAGAAAAAGATACCATTTTCAATAGCAACTAAAAAAATCAAGTACCTAGGAATCAACTTAACCAAAGATGTAAAAGACCTATACAAAGAAAACTACATAACTCTACTAAAAGAAATAGAAGGGGACCTTAAAAGATGGAAAAATATTCCATGTTCATGGATAGGAAGACTAAATGTCATTAAGATGTCAATTCTACCCAAACTCATCTACAGATTCAATGCAATCCCAATCAAAATTCCAACAACCTACTTTGCAGACTTGGAAAAGCTAGTTATCAAATTTATTTGGAAAGGGAAGATGCCTCGAATTGCTAAAGACACTCAAAAACAGAAAAACGAAGTGGGAGGACTTACACTCCCTGACTTTGAAGCTTATTATAAAGCCACAGTTGCCAAAACAGCATGGTACTGGCACAAAGATAGACATATAGATGAATGGAATCGAATTGAGAATTCGGAGATAGACCCTCAGATCTATGGCCAACTGATCTTTGATAAGGCCCCCAAAGTCACTGAACTGAGTCATAATGGTCTTTTCAACAAATGGGGCTGGGAGAGTTGGATATCCATATCCAAAAGAATGAAAGAGGACCCCTACCTCACCCCCTACACAAAAATTAACTCAAAATGGACCAAAGATCTCAATATAAAAGAAAGTACCATAAAACTCCTAGAAGATAATGTAGGAAAACATCTTCAAGACCTTGTATTAGGCGGCCACTTCCTAGACTTTACACCCAAAGCACAAGCAACAAAAGAGAAAATAGATAAATGGGAACTCCTCAAGCTTAGAAGTTTCTGCACCTCAAAGGAATTTCTCAAAAAGGTAAAGAGGCAGCCAACTCAATGGGAAAAAATTTTTGGAAACCAGGTATCTGACAAAAGACTGATATCTTGCATATATAAAGAAATCCTACAACTCAATGACAATAGTACAGTCGGCCCAATTATAAAATGGGCAAAAGATATGAAAAGACAGTTCTCTGAAGAGGAAATACAAATGGCCAAGAAACACATGAAAAAATTTTCAGCTTCACTAGCTATTAGAGAGATGCAAATTAAGACCACAATGAGATACCATCTAACACCGGTTAGAATGGCTGCCATTAAACAAACAGGAAACTACAAATGCTGGAGGGGATGTGGAGAAATTGGAACTCTTATTCATTGTTGGTGGGACTGTATAATGGTTCAGCCACTCTGGAAGTCAGTCTGGCAGTTCCTTAGAAAACTAGATATAGAGTTACCATTCGATCCAGCGATTGCACTTCTCGGTATATACCCGGAAGATCGGAAAGCAGTGACACGAACAGATATCTGCACGCCAATGTTCATAGCAGCATTATTCACAATTGCCAAGAGATGGAAACAACCCAAATGTCCTTCAACAGATGAGTGGATAAATAAAATGTGGTATATACACACGATGGAATACTACGCGGCAGTAAGAAGGAACGATCTCGTGAAACATATGACAACATGGATGAACCTTGAAGACATAATGCTGAGCGAAATAAGCCAGGCACAAAAAGAGAAATATTATATGCTACCACTAATGTGAACTTTGAAAAATGTAAAACAAATGGTTTATAATGTAGAATGTAGGGGAACTAGCAGTAGAGAGCAATTAAGGAAGGGGGAACAAGAATCCAAGAAGAACAGATAGGCTATTTAACGTTCTGGGGATGCCCAGGAATGACTGTGGTCTGTTGGTTTCTGATGGATATGGTAGGGGCAAGTTCACAGAAATGTTGCTATATTAGGTAACTTTCTTGGGGTAAAGTAGGAACATGTTGGAAGTTAAGCAGTTATCTTAGGTTAGTTGTCTTTTTCTTACTCCCTTGTTATGGTCTCTTTGAAATGTTCTTTTATTGTATGTTTGTTTTCTTTTTAACTTTTTTTTCATACAGTTGATTTAAAAAAGAAGGGAAAGTTAAAAAAAAAAAAAGAAAGAAAAAGAAAAACAAGGAAAAAAAAAAAGATGTAGTGCCCCCTTGAGGAGCCTGTGGAGAATGCAGGGGTATTCGCCTACCCCACCTCCATGGTTGCTAACATGACCACAGACATAGGGGACTGGTGGTTTGATGGGTTGAGCCTTCTACCACAGGTTTTACCCTTGGGAACATGGTTGCTGCAAAGGAGAGGCTAGGCCTCCCTATGGTTGTGCCTAAGAGCCTCCTCCCGAATGCCTCTTTGTTGCTCAGATGTGGCCCTGTCTCTCTAGCTAAGCCAACTTGAAAGGTGAAATCACTGCCCTCCCCCCTACGTGGGATCAGACACCCAGGGGAGTGAATCTCCCTGGCAACGTGGAATATGACTCCCGGGGAGGAATGTAGACCTGGCATCGTGGGACGGAGAACATCTTCTTGACCAAAAGGGGGATGTGAAAGGAAATGAAATAAGCTTTAGTGGCATAGAGATTCCAAAAAGAGCCGAGAGGTCACTCTGGTGGGCACTCTTATGCACACTTTAGACAACCCTTTTTAGGTTCTAAAGAATTGGGGTAGCTGGTGGTGGATACCTGAAACTATCAAACTACAACCCAGAACCCATGAATCTCGAAGACAGTTGTATAAAAATGTAGCTTATGAGGGGTGACAATGGGATTGGGAAAGCCATAAGGACCACACTCCACTTTGTTTAGTTTATGGATGGATGAGTAGAAAAATAGGGGAAGGAAACAAACAGACAAAGGTACCCAGTGTTCTTTTTTACTTCAATTGCTCTTTTTCACTCTAATTATTATTCTTGTTATTTTCGTGTGTTTGCTAATGAAGGTGCCAGGGATTGATTTGGGTGATGAATGTACCACTATGTAATGGTACTGTAAAAGAAAGCTTACTTAAAGTTTAAAAAAAAAAAAAAAAAGGGGGGGACAGACTTCCAGTTTCAGCTCTGACATGTAAAGAGCATGGAAGTTATCACACCCATCCTCACAAGAAAAAGCTGAACAAACAGAAAATCAAAGGCTTTTCTTAGATCCATCAGAAAATCAAGGTCATAGGGCAAACTACCATGCTGCAATCTGCAAAGACAGAATACAGAGAATCACAGTTGATATCAGCATGCCTGAAGCGGAATCTATTGGACCCAGTGACTGGTAGGAACTAGGAATAGAGAGGAACTTTCTCAATTTAATAACAAACACTACAAAAATTCTACAGCTAACAAAACACTTAATGGTGAGAAACTAGATGCTTTCCCCCTAAAACTGGGAACAAATCAAAATGTCTCCTCTCACTAGTCCTATTCAACATTTTACTGGAATTCCCAGCTATGTAATAAGATAAGTCAAGAAATAAAAGTATACAGATTGGGAAGGAATAAATAAAACTGTCTTATTCACAGATGACATTGTTATCTCAGAAGAATAGAAAAAAATACACCTGAAACTAATAAGCAATTTAGAGTAAGGTTGCAGGATACAAAGTTAATATATGGAAGTCAAATGCTGTCCTATATATCATCAATGAACAATTGGAATTTGAAAATAAAAGCAAAATTCCATTTACATTACTACCAAAAATAATGAAATACTTAGTGTTTTAGTTTCCTAGGCTGCTTAAAGCAGATACCATGAAATGGGTTGGCTTAAACAATGGAAATTTATTAGCTTACAGTATTAAGGTCAACAAAAATGTCCAAATCAAGGCATCATCAAGGAAATGCTTTCTTCCTGAAGATTGGCTGCCAGTGATCCTTGGCTATTTTGCCACATGGCAAGGCAAATGGCAGCATCTGCTGGTCTCTCTTTTCTCTTCTGGGTTTCATTGCCTTCAGCTTCTTGCTTCCATGGCTTTCTCTGTATTCATTCAGTTTATAAAGGACTCTAATAACAGGATTAAGATCCATCCTGAATGAAGTAGGTCATACCTTAACTGAAGTAGCCTGGTCAAAAGGTCCTCCCAATAATGGGTCCACACCACAGGAATGGATTAACTTTGAGAACATGTCTTTCCAGGGTACATACAGCTTCACACCACCACACTTAGGTATTAATTTAACAAAATACATGCAGGATCAAATGAGGAAAACTACAGAACTCTGATGAAAGAAATCAAAGAAGCTTTAAATAAGTGCAAAGATATTCCATGTTCATAGATAGGAAGAGTAAATATTAAGATGTCAATCCTTACCAAAGTGATCTATATATCAATGCAATCCCAATATAACTCTCAGCAAGTTATTTTATGGATAGTGAGAAAGTGATTCTTTGTCCTCAAAATTTATCTGGGAAGACAAGAGACCCAGAATAGCCAACACAATACTGAAGAAGAACAAAGTTGGAGGACTGATATTACCCAACTTCAAGACTTACAATAAAGTTACAGGAATCAAGATATTGTGTTATTATTAGCAAATGAATCAACTACTAAATCAAGGAAACAGAAAAGAGATATCACAAGTAGAACCACACAAATATAGTCAACTCATCTGTGACCAAGGAGCAAAGATAAGCCAATGGAGGAAGGATAATCTTCTCAACAAATGGTACTAAAACAATTGGGCATCCGTATGTGAAAAAAAAAGGAATCTAGACATAGAACTCATACATTCCACAAAAATTGACTAAAAATGGATCAGAAACTTAAATGTAAAACACAAAGCTAAAAACTTCTAGAAGACAACATAGGAGAAAATCTAGGTGACTTTGGGTTTGGCAATGAGTTTTTAGCATAACACCAAAAAATATGATAGATTAGAGAAAATATTGGTACTTCAGTTGTACTTCAATAAAATTAAAAACTTTAGCTCTTTGAAAGACACTGTTAAGAAAATGAAAAATCAAGCCACACACTGGGAAAAAATATTTGCCAAACCCTTACCTGGAGTCTGGAGGCAAGACAGCAGCATAGGGAAGTGTGGAATTTAGTTAGTTCTCTGCAACAACTAGCATATAGCCAAGAACAACTAATAAATAGTCTGGAACAACTGCTTGGGGACATCTGTGACTGAGCATACATCGTATACCAACACCCTGGAATGGGTGGAATGGCTGAGATCACAGCATAAGAACTGAAAATAAGGATCCCCAAAGCCTGGCATGTCAGGCTGAGTTGGAAGACATCCCTGTTGGAAAAAGAAGCAGTCAACAAGGAGGAGGGAAGGTAGTTAAACCAAGCTCCAAATGCAGTTTTAATTAATGAATTTAGACTACTGAATACAAGCTATGATCACAGATAAACCCAGAGCAAACAGGAAAGGAACCTGGAGGTTCCTCCCAGCAGAGAGAAGGTGAGGCTAATGGAAGAAAAATACATAAATAAATGAAACAGAGGCTTTTGGAGACAGCTGAGCTCAGAATACTGGAAAAGGGCTGTGTCCCAAGAAAATGGGCACATAGAATTGGGCACCAACTCAGTTCTTGACTGTAACTGAGGGCTGGGGACTGACTCTGAAAAAGGGATTTCTTTCTTTTTTCCTTTTTTTTCTCTCTCACTCTAAGTAGCTCATTAGAGAAAGCCTTGGGCATTTTCAGTTGTAAGTGCTGACCCAGGCAAGGGTGGAGTTAAGATAGAGTAAAAGGAAGAAATCAAATGTAGGAGATAAATCCCTAAAGGGCTTATCTTTCCTAAGAAAAGGAGGAGATGGGGCCAGTTCAAGTGGCTGCCCTTCCTCAGGGAATTCAGACCCTAGGGCCTGGGGGTAAACAAATGTCAGCTTGGCTTCTGACACACTCAGCCCTTGGCAGGGACAAGGTCTACTGAGAATTAAAGGCAGCACACCTCTTTACACCCATGGGGAGATGCAGGCTGACAAACGCCACCTGCTGGGCAGGACAGGAAAAGCACAGTGTCTATAGGCCTCACAGGAAAGTCTGACAACTTTCTCAGTCTCATCCTCAGGGAAACCAGATACTGATTACACCTTCTTCCTGAGACCTATGCCCCTCTTGTCTGGGACAATAAGCCACTTTGTAACATTGTTAATGAAAATTAAATGAGATGGCCAGTGGGACCAAGATGGCCAGAGAGAGGCTCATGATGCTTGTTTAGGTGACATCATCAACATGGTGATGTAAACAGCTGCTGAAAAATTCTCTCCAGAGATTCAGTGAAAAAGGGGAAAATTCTGAGTTGTTGGAAACTCTAGAGGAGGATATAAACTGGAGAAAGACCCTGCAAATGCTGAATTGAAGAAAGAGAAGAAATATCAGGTAGGAATTTTCTGTCCCAGACCAGTCAGTCATTTCCCCTCCCCCTCACTCAGTCTCCATGTGGGAGAGGCACAGACTCAGCAGATGGCAACCCTCCCACCAGGGACACAGATTTTAAAATCTCACAGCAGTGAAAAATACCCTCACTGTTGGAAGACCTGGTGGACAATGGAGGACATTTCAAGACCCAGATCATTGAGGAACAAAGAGACTGAGAAAATGCAGACAGAGATGCATTTCCAGCCCTGGGTATAAAAGCCCTTCCCCCACCCTTGAGGGAAGCAATGGCTGGCAGCTCTCTCCTTGTCTTAGAGACAGCTGGAGTGCTGGATTGGCTGAAGGCATACTTTGCCACAGAGAGGGAGCAGCCAGTGGCCAGTTCCTTGCCTTGGGGACAGCTGGAGTGCTGGCCCAGCTGTGGGGAATGCTGTGCCACAGATAGAGCTTCATATTGAGCTGGATTTTGGCCAGCAGAGTGAGGACATAGGTATCCTGCAGTTTTGGCCTGGCTGTGCTCCAAGGCAGAGCAACCTCTGAGAACAATTAAGTTACCAAACAGTGCCATCTACTGAACAGTCCAGAAAGTGCAATGACCCTTTCTTAGGAACATAGGAGCTGGTCTACATGCCCTGTACAGACACCCAGCCCTGTTTTGTCTGAGAAATAGGGAAGAACCAACTGTTAAAGCAGGTACCCAAAACAAACCCAGGTTTTGCTAGCTGGTGGAAAACAGCACCACTGGAAGCCAGCAGATTTGTATTACCACACAAAGTGAACTTGCTGGGGTGCCCAGTGCCTACCTCCCATCCCTGTGGCAGGCCACAGTGGGTGCCTGATTTTGGTGAGAAGACTGGAGGGTAGAGCCAATCTGACAACTGGCCAGCGAGAGAAACAAAGAAAAGATAGAGATCAAAGTCAACCAACAAGAAAACCTTACATAAAAGAGAGAAAACAACCTCCAGAATAAACCAATCAAGGAAACCACAAGACAAGACAGCAGAAAATCAAGAGCCACATCAGGAAACAGGAAGATATGGCCCAGTCAATGGAAGAAACTAAGATTTGAACTGAGATTCAGGAGTTAAAATAACTAATTACAGATGTTCAAACAAATCTTTTAAATTGAATCAATGGGTAAGAGAGAATGTGACAAAAAAGATACAGGATATAAAGAAGATAGTGGATGACCATAAGGAAGAATTTATAAGCTTAGAAAAACAAATGGCAGAACTTATGGGAATGAAAGGCACAATAGAAGAGCTGAAAAACACAATGGTGACATACAACAGCAGACTTGGAGAGGCAGAAGAAAAGATCAGTGAGATGACATCTGAAATCCTGCACACAAAGGAACAGATAGGGAAAAGAATGCAAAAATGAGCAGGGTCTCAGGGAACTGAAGGACAACATGAAGTGCATGAATATATGTGTTATAGGTATCCCAGAAGGAGAAGAGAAGGGAAAGATGGCAGAAGGAATAATAAAGGAAATAATCAATGAAAATTTCCCAACTCTTATGAAAGACAAAATTACAGGTCCAAGAAGCATAGCATACCCTAAACAGAACTGATCCAAATACACCTACTCCAAAACACTTAGTACTCAGATTTTCAAACATCAAAGACAGAGAATTCTGAAAGCAGCAAGAAAAAAACAATCCATCACATACAAGGGAAGCTCAATAAGACTAAGTGTGGATCTCTCAACAGATACCATGGAGGCATAAAGGCAGTGGTATGACATATTTAAGATACTGAAAGAGAAAAACTGCCAACCATGAATTGAGAGGTCATTCTGGAGGCAATTCTTATGCCTTATATAGATATCCCTTTTTAGTTTTTAGTGTATTAGAATAGCTAGAAGGAAATACCTGAACCTGTTGAACTGCAATCCAGTATCCTTGATTCTTGAAGATGATCGTGTAACTATATAGCTTATATGATGTGACCATGTGATTGTGAAAACCTTGTGGCTCTCACTCCCTTTATCTAGTGTATGGACAGATGAGTAGAAAAATGGGGACAAAAAGTAAATTAATAATGGTGGGGGGAGGAGTATGGGATATTTTGGGTGCTCATTTTTACTTTCATTTCATTTTATTTTATTTTTATTTTTTTGGAATAATGGAAATATTCAAAAATTGATTGTTATGAATGCACAACTATATGATGATATTGTGAACAACTGATTGTACACTTTGGATGATTGTAGGGCAAGTGAATATACCTCAATAAAATTGCATGAAAAATTAAAAAGAGATAAACCATGGTGTTCCTGTTTGCTAATGCTGCCATTTTGCAAAACACCAGAAATGTATTGGCTTTTATAAAGGGGATTTATTTGGTTAAATAGTTACAATCCTAAGGCCATAAAGCGTCTGAGGTAAAGCATTAACAATCGGGTACCTTCACTGGAGAAAGGCTATTGGCATCCAGAAAACCTCCGCTAGCTGGGAAGGCATGTGGCTGGCATCTGCTTGCTCCTAGGTTGCATTTCAGCTCCTCTCTCAGCTCATTTGCATTCTTCAAAGTGTCCCTTGTGGCTATAGCAGCTCCTTCTGCTGTGAACATTTTTATAGGACCGCAGTGATTCAACTAAGACACACCCTGAATGGGTGGGTTAACATCTCCATGGAAATTATCCAATCAAAGGTCTCACCCATAGTTGATTGAGTCACATCTCCATGGAAACATCCAATCAAAAGGTCACACTCTAATCAAAAAGATTAATCAATCTGCCCCCACAAAATTGCATCAAAGAATGTTTTTTTCTGGGGGACATAATATATACAAACTGGCACATTCTACCCCCCTGGACCCCACAAAAACATGATCTTTCCATGTACAAAATACATTCATCCCTTCACAATATCACAGAAACTTAAATGCTTTCAGTAACAATAGTTAAGTACAAGATCCCATCAAAATCAGTTACAGTTGTGCTCTGTCCTAAAGCAAAATTCCCCTCTGTCTCTGAACCTGTGAAACTTAGAACAAGTTATCTGCTTCCAATATACAAAGGAGGGACAGTCATAGGATAAACATTCTCATTGCCATAAAGAGAAACAGTAAGGAAAACAGGGTTTAAGGGAGCAAAACAATTCCTAAAACCCACAGGGCAAATTCCATTAGATTTCAAAGTCTGAGAGCCATTCACAGAACATTTTACCCTTGGGGCTTGAGAGAGCAGTACTACAACCCTTTTCAAAGGCTTACATGGCAGGCTTTTTCTCTCCTAATGCTGGGGTGAGTGCTCCAACATATCCACACATTGGGGAGACCACCCTCTTCTTGGCCCCATCCCCCTCAAACATCAGGGTGCTACCCAGACTCTGCCTCTCCAGGGCAAAGGCTCTCCCCTCTACAAAGAGTGTGGTGATGGCCAGGCTCTCCCCAATCCCTGGGGAATGTGCTCCATCCTCTCTGAGGCCTGGGGTGGCAGCACTCTTCCCAAGCATCCAGGTGGAAGGCCCGCCCTTGATCTCTGGGGTAAACTCACCCTTTCCATGTGCCTGGGTTGCTCTGCTCTTCTGGCCTGAGATTTCTTGACTACAGATCTCAATTTCCATGAATTCTGTCATTGAAGAAATTTTTCCTTCAATTGTTCCTTCTATGTCCCTTCCTGTCCAGACCAGCAGTGGCTCCATATATACAGATCTTGCAAATATCTGGTTGGCTTGGCATGAAGCACACAGGGGTCAAAACCATCAGACAACAGAAGTTTCACAAATCCTTTCAGGATAACTCCATCTCCAATCTTGGCTTCTACTGAAATGGGGGTCGGGATCCATGTTTGGTTAAATCCTCACGTGGGGCTGTAGTTTCTGGGGTTCCACTCGCTGGAAGCCTGGAATTTTCCAAACCATTAGTTTCTGGTTCCTTTGTACCCAAGAGTTAAGTTCTAGGTTTATTTCTCTCTGCTTGCATTTTACTATAAGCTGCAAGGATAAGCCAGGCCACACTTTCAATATTTAGTGTCAAAATCTCTTCAGCTAAGTATCTGAGCTCATCGTTTTCAAATTCTGCCTTCCATCCAATGCCAGGATTCAATTTTGCTAAATTCTCTGCCACTTTAAAACGAGGATCACCTTCCTTCCAGTTGACAATGACACATTCATCATTTCTGCTCAAGGCCTCATCAGAAGTATCTTTAGTGTCCATATTTCCCCAAACAGTTTTTTCAAAGCAATCTAGGCCTTTTCTATCAAGCACCTTACAATTCTTCCAGAATCTTCCCCTTATCCATTTAAAGGCCACTCCAACATGTTTGGTATTTTCAAGCTCAGCAGCACCCCACTCTTGTTACCAAAATCTGTTCCCATTTGCTATTGCTGCCAGAATGCAAAACACAAGAAATGGATTGGCTTTTATAAAGGAGGTTTATTTGGTTACACAGTTACAGTCTTAAGGCCATAAAGTGTCCAAGGTAAGGCATCAACAATAGGGTACCTTCACAGAAAAGTGGCCAATGGCAAATGGAACACCTCTGTTGTCTGGGAAGGCACGTGGCTGGCGTCTTCTTCCTTGGCTCCCAGGTTATGTTTCAAAATGGCATTCCCCCAGGACATTTCTCGCTAGGAATCTGGGGGTATTCTGTTAGTTTCTCTGGAGCAAACTCTGTTGTAGCAAAAGTCTACTTTCAAGGGCCGTCTTCAAAATGTGTCCCTCAGCTGCAGCTCTGAGTTCCTTCTGTTTGTCAGCTGTTTTGTATAGCTCCAGTGATTTAATTCAGACCCACCCAGAATGGGTGGGGCAATGCTTCCATGGACATTATCCAATCAAAAGTCTCACCCACAGTTGATTGAGTCACATCTCCATGGAAACCCTCAATCAAAGGATTCCAACCTAATCAACACTAATACATCGCCCCCCACAAGATTGCATCAAAGAACATGGCTTTTAGGGGGACATAATACATCCAAACCATGGCATAGCCTGGGAGTAAACACTTGGAAAACACACCTCTAATAATAATAATAAAACTTGTGTTCAGAATATGTAAAGAACTCTTACATTTTAATAACAAGCAAAACTGGCAAAAGAATACAACAGATACTTCTCCAAAGACATCCAAATGGCAAATAAGCACAAGAAGTTGCTCAACATCATTAATCATTAGAGGAATGCAAATTAAAATTTACAATGGGATACTCCTACACACCTATTAGAAAGGTTAACAATACCAAGTTCTGTCAATGATGTGACATACCTGGCACTCTCATACATTGTTGGTGGGCAAAGGAAATGGTGCAACCACATTGGCAAGCAGCTTGGCAGTACCTTAAAATGTTAAATATACACTGCCCATTCAACCAAGTAATCCCACTCCAGGTATTTGCTCAAGAGATAGGAAAATAGAAAGCCACACAAAGACTTGTATATGAATATTCATACCAGCTTAGTTCATAATAACCAATAACTGGAAATCCAAACCTGGTTCACAAATAAACATACTGGAACACTACTTAGCTATAAAAAAGAACAAACTACTGAGACATGCCACAACATGGAGGAACCTAAAATGCAGTAAGGTAAGTGAAAAAAGCCAGACACATAAGAATACATAGTGTATTATTCATTTACTTGACGTTCTAGAAAAGAAAAAAATAAAAGAACAGAAAAGAGATCAGGTCTGGGGAAGGGTAGGGCTTTAATTATTAAGGGACACAAGTAGGGGTTTTTTGGGACTATGAAAATGTCCAATATCTTGATTGTGGTAGTGTTCATATGACTATATGTTTGTCAAAATTATAGACTATAAACCTAAGAAGGATGAATTTTATGATATGTACAAATTATACCTCAATTAATCTAACTTAAAAAAAAACAGAAGGTAGTGACATCAGCATAAAACGACAATACATGGAAAATGCATGCTAAGAATTGTGTTAAAAACATTACCTCAAACAGCCAGAGATCATATGGTGCTATTAATGCAATTCCTTTTATTAATATAACTAATAAGCTCTAAAGATAAAAAATACAAATACTGAACTCTAGTTAATAAAATGTGTGTGGAGGTATTTAAGGATGAAATGTACTGATCTCCACAAGTTACTATGAAATTCATCATACACATACACACACACACACATAATAAAGAAGGACTGATAGAAGGACAGAGGAATTGGTAGACAGGTAAGAGATAAAGGAAATATAGCAAAATGTTCATTGTAGCATCTAGGTTGTGGTTATATGGGTGTTCAATTTATAATTCTTTCAATGGCTCTGCATGAACATTTACATAATAAAATGTTGGGGGGGAAAGGAAGCTAGATAAAGAGAGCAAAGTAAACCCAAAGTAAATAGGAAAAAAGGAAATAAAAGTAAATGCAGAAATCAACAAATAGAAAACAGAAAAAATTAACAAAGCTAAAAGTTCTTTCTGTGAAAAAATGAATAAACCTTAAATAAAGTTTAGAGCTTTCATTAGTACATGGGATTGGACAGTTGTCCTTATAGCAAGGAGGCCACACTTGTGACTAAAAGTTCCTAGAAGATTTTTATTATCTCAGATCAGAAAACTATGTGAACTGCCAGAGATTTCATCCAACAGACAGGAGGCAGGGGTGTGAGGGGGGTGGAAATAGTCCATGAAGTACATTTAAATATAGAGGAATGGGGGAAGAAAATCAAGTTGCTTTCTGTTCCACCCTGGGGAGTTCTGCCGGTTGTCTAGCAGTGATTCCATGTGCTCTTGTCTTCACTTCCTATCCTCAATGCAGTGCTCCCGGATGAAGGTCTTGCTATGTCTCCCATTTCCTTTGAGTCCCTCAGTGGATATTCAAAGCAGTGGATCTTAACTGACCATGGGCATCAGAACTATTTGGAGCATTTCTCAAAATATGCATAACCAGGAGCCACACCGGATCTTCCAAAACATTATTACCAGAGGGTAGGGCCTACACGTGAGTATTCTGAGAGTTCCACAGGTAATTATGTGATACATCCCAGGTTACCAACCACTATGTTAAAAAAAATCATTCTGAATGGATAATAACAACCACCATAAAAAGAATGATAGCATTTATTAAGACCTTCCTCTATGTCAGCCATCATTTTAGGTGCTTTACATGCATCAACTCATTTAATTCTGACAATAATGTAAGTTCTATAACTACCTCCACTTTGCATACAGGCAAAGGGAGGATAAACAACTTGTGCAAAGTGACTGCTAGTAAGTGAAGAAGCCAGAATTTGAATCTAGGCAGTGCAGCAATAAAGTCCAGATACTTAACCAATGTATGTGTAAATGAGTAGCAAACCTCCTTCTTCTGTCCAGTTTCATAACAATCAATGAAATATTTATTAAATGTCTTCTACCAGAATAAGGAAGAATAAGATACAGCTCTTGTCTTTAGGGCTTTATGTTCTAGGTAGAGAAATAAGCCATAGACACTTACCTAGTTTAAAAGAAGTTACAATATGGAATGCAAAGCAGAAGTTTACATTCTTTATTTGTAGTTACAAATGTAACCCATAAAAGAACTAAAATAATAATTTTAACAATCAAACATTGTGAAGAGCTAGAAAGAGGAGAGCCATAGTGTGAGTTAAATTCTTATTTTTCATAGAGGAGACATAAATTGAAAATTCATTAAATAGAGGTAGAAAGTTGTTACCTAGACACATGGAAGTGCTCACCAGAAGAATTAACAACAAAGGAGGTTGTCCTTGGGAGGTGGAAATGGGAATGCCTTTAAGATTATTTTGATCATATTCTGCTCTTTGCTCTTTGACTGAACGTGCACAGGTATTACTTTTAATAAAATGAATATTTAATAAAATGAATTTTTTAATATAGAAGAATTCTGATTTAAGAGGGTAGACTGTTCCCTAGGTTTGTTTTTCCTCTCTTCCAGGATACCACTGAAACAAGAGTAAAGAATCAATGGCACACAACCATTACCATTCTAAGGTATCGCTGGAAATGAGGAAGCATGCTACCAGCAGACCAGGAATCCTGACTAATTTCAACGAGGCAGCAGATATGGGGCTGCACTGATCCATAAAGAGGAATTACAAATCAAGGCATTCCTGGGAGAAGCCACAGCGAGGTGGGAGCCCCACATTCCAGTGCAGGGAGCTCAGAGCAGGGAGTAGGCCCATTTTCTGAGGAGCAGTGGGCTCCGGGGAAGCCCTCCAGGGAGTCACCAGCAGAACAGAGGGCCGGCATCTCACTGCAGCCAGAGGTCTGGAACTCAGCTCCACAAAGCAGGGCTTCTCAAACTTGAGTGTCCTACAGGTCCTTGGGGATCTTGTTCAAATGCAGATTCTGATTCAGGAGGTCTGGGTGGGGCTGAGATGTTGCACGAATAATGAGAGCTCAGGGGATGCCCCAGCGCCCGGCCCTTGGACCACACTCACACTTTCAGGAGCAACAGTGCTCCAAAAGGACTTGGCAAAGGGCCCACTGAGTGGGTACAGTGAATGAGGAGCACAAAGAGGCAGATGAACACCTGAAGTGCCCAGAGCAAAAAAAAAAAAAAAAAAAAAAAAGAAAGACAAGAAAAAGCAGATCTATCCATGACTAAAATACTGCCCATAAAGCATTCCACCAGGGGAGTCAAGTCCTCTCAACTGATTTATTTTTTAAATAAAGACCTAAAACAAAAAACAAAATAGTTAATTGAGAAGTATTGATAAGAGGTGGAATCTCTTAAGAGGAAGAATCTAGTTAGATTTTTAAGAAATAAAAATGAGAAAACAGAGAAAAGTGTGTCAAAGTGACACACAAAGTTTAGCCACGTTGTTTAGCCACAAAGTGAGGGCACACAAGAACCTGGAGGGTACCTGATCTGGTAGAGTTAAAGGTTACCATCAAAGTTTTTTTGTCCATACCCAACTCCAAAAAAATCATGTAAGAAAATTCCTTGATGTGAGAAAAAAGATCTAAAGTTTCAGCGTGTAAGAGCTCACAGCATGCCCAAAAGAGGAAACTGGGACACCTGTGCTTAGTTTGGTGACCATGCACAAGCCCAAGCAGGGGAGAAAATCATAAAGGTGCCCTGAAAGGAGGGCAGGGAAAGGAATGTAAGTGGGCTTGGCACTTCTCACTAGCAACTCAGGATGCTGGAAGGTAGTGATGGAATCTAGATAGTGGCCACACTCTGTCTAACCCCAAGCAAAGAACACGGAGACTGTAAGAGGGCATCAGGTAGAGGCACTATTTGGCTGTGAAACAGCTCATTTCCTCAGATCTGAGTCACTTCCAAAGGTCTGAGGGTCCTGAGAAGACCTCCTGAGCACATGCAACAGGCTAACCTCCCAGGGACCAATGGGATCCTCTTCCCCCCTGGCATGACTTGCCAGGCAAGGGCTCACCTTGACCACTCTGCACTGCGCTTTCTCCATCTGCCATCCAGGCCTCTTCTTGTCCCAGCCTGAAGACTGCATCTAGTTTGGCAACTAGATATCCTGTTCAGGGGAAATGACACAGGACTTCATTATCAAAACTGGAGGCATTCCAGAACCAAGCTCCTCCTTGCTGGCTGATATAGTACAGCCTCAGTGAGTGCCAAGGAACAGGGCTGTTGGGACCTCAGTACAGAACATTCACACAGAAGACGAGGGCATAAACATCCTGTCCCTTGTCCAAGGGATTATGAACTCTTGACGGTGAGCCTTAAGCCCACACTCATGAAGGGTTTCAGAAGCCCCCGAGCGCACAGCAGCTAGAAAGGAAGATACTACTTGGTACATTCTAAGTCTTCCGTGGAGTGGTTCCTTACCCACTGAGACCAGGTGGCTATAGTTCTCAAGCATGACATCCCTGTAGAGATTCTTCTGAGCAGAGTCCAGTTGCTGCCACTCCTCCAGGGAGAAGTCCACAAACACATCCTTGAAGGTCAATGATTCCTGTAACAGCACATTCCTTTTTAGACCAAAGTGTTCAGTACAAGGGACTGGGACATAATCTCTCACGTACATGGAGCAGTTACTATGTGCCCCATACGCATTTCCACGGATTAAAGATTTTGATTCTCATAACCACCCTAGGAGATACATGGCAGATGAGGAAAGCAAGGCCCTTAGAGTGTAAAGTAGCTTACCCAGGGTTATGCAGCTAGCCATTAGAGATTAAAACCCCCATGGCCACATGTCAGAGCCCAGAATTTTAAACAGTACACTATGTTGCCTTTTTGTGTATTCTTGATATTATCCTGTTCAACTTTCAGAAGTTGACGCAGTATTTTATATAGCATGTTTAAGTTATTAAACTTATTGAAAACTTTATAGAGGAAAGAGATAGGGTGTTAGAAATATCTTACCCTGGATATTCATTCATTTAACACATATTTATTGAAGAGAGACCAAGCTGTTAAAGGATGTAAAGATTAATAAAATATACCCCCAGAACTCAGGGAAGTTCAGTCTAGTAGAGGGAGTAAAACAACACTTGCAAATATATATATGAAAGAAAGGAAGGGGAGGGGGGCAGGACAAAGGCTTGCCTTACAAGGTCAATGACAGTTGTATGACTGGGTATAGGTATCATACTTCCTTGGAAATGAAAGTAGTCAATTCTGCTTGGGAGTGACAGAGAAGGCTTTACAAGGGATATAGAGCTAGAACAAACAATTCTAATCTTAGTGAATTAATCATGAGACAGAGAATGGAAGTTGTGGGTCTGTGTCTAGCCTGGTCAGCAGATTGAGGGAAAAGTGGAAAGATCTGTGTTTGGCCCTCACCACCAAACAAAAACTCACTTCTATAAGTGCACTAATTCATATCTGGTTTCCTGGGACCCAAGGCTAAAGGCGAGAAACCCAAGGACATTTTTCTATAGGAAAGAAGAAAGGGCTTTGTTAATTCTATACTCAGTGTTATATATCAATAATGATAATGATGATCATTCTGAAAGGTAAAAACCACTAAGAGATCCTACACATCCAGTATGAGAAATAGACCAAAGTACATGTGAGAATTTAGTTCATAATAAAAGTATCATCTCAAATCACTGCAGAAAAGATGTCATTAGGAATATCTCGCTAGGCTAGTGAGATAACAAAACCCCCCAAAAACTGAATTTCCTAACTCACTCTGAGTCCAAATAAATTACAGCTGTATTAGAGACTTATATGTGTATAAGAAAATCATAAAATCGGTAATTAAAATTTTTTTATAATCTTGAGGTAGTGAAAGCCCTTCAAGATTTCTAAGGCATCCACAAATTCAGAAGACATAGAGCTAAAGACTGATAAATTTGACTACCTAAACATTAGAAATTTCTAAATGGCAAAAAGAAAACCATAGAAAAATTCTCAAACATTAATAGCAAAGTATGGAAAAAATATGTAATTTTCATAACATATAATTTCCTTCATACATTAAAATTCTAACAAATTATTGAGGAAAAGACCACAACCTAATACATAATTGGAAGAATGTGAAATAAATTTGTAACAGCATACCATTTATCTCCCTACAGATTCTTAAACATTAATAAAGGTTGATAATACCTACTGCAGTCAAGTGTATAGAAAAACACCAAAGAAATTATAAACTGTTACCAGCCTTTTTGGGGGAGCAATTGTATAATAGACAACAAAGTTTATATTGCTAATACCCTTTAGCAAAGCAATGCCCTTGCTAGGATTTTTCTCCTAGACCTTCAATAAGATAGTAGGAATAGACAACTCAACAGAGTGGACACATTCATAGCAAATGAAATATAAGTGGTTAATAAATACACATAAAGATTCTAAACCTCACTAAAATTCAAATACATGCTAACAAGAAGATACCCTTTTATCTATGAGACTAGCAAACACTCAAAAAAGAGACAAGAGCACGTGCTTGTGAGGGTATTGGAAAATGATCTCTCTCATATAAGATTGGTTGACAAGTAACTGGGCAGTACATATCCATTTTTTCTCATATTTTAACCAGCAGTTGCATTTCCAGGACTCTATCCTACTAAATTATTGCAAATAAGTATGTTCAAGGCAGTGTTATTTGTATTAGCAAAAAATAGGGGGACAGAGCCCAAAATTTCCATCAACAGGAAACTGGTTCAATTGTTACACCATTAAAAAAACTGACAAGCATGAAAGGATGTTCATGATATTTTTGTTAAATGAAATAAGCAAATTTCTGAATATGTGTAGTATGTTCCTATTTTTGTTATTAACAACCCATGCTCATTTGTTTTTTTAGTATATACCTTCTAGAAAGTTGATAGGGAAGGCAAGCAGTTAAAAGGAGGACAGAGATTGGTTGCGGGAGACCTCACATTGGCAAAAATTAAAAAGTTGGATAAACAATGCGATTGCCTATTTATGGGAAAAGGCATTATACTGTGGCTAGGAGTGAAAATTGGAGGCAATTTGACAACTTCGTAATCAAAATTCCAGATGCACATAGACTTTGACCTAGAAATCTCACTTCTAGAAAATCATTCTCAGCTATTCTCACATGCATACAACCTGGAATATATATATGTCGTTTATGGTAGCAAAAGACTAGAACTATCCTAAATGTCCCGAACTGGGAACAATGTAAGAAAATAATGGTATTTCCACCCAATGGAATTTAAAGCAGCCATTTTTGTAAATGAGGTCAACCAGTGGTTTTCAATCTTTGGCGATTCTGTCCCCAGGTATACCCTCCATAAATACTTGTACTATTGAACAAAAAAATACATAAAAGTTATTCATGTGGCACAGTGTATAATAGGAAAAAATATCTATCAAGGCGTCCTCTCCACAGTGCCCCTCAGCCCCCGAGACGCCGCCGCGGCAGAGCCCGGAGCCCGCCTGCCTGAGGTGGCCACAGGCAGGGTGGGCAGCTGCGGCCAACTATATCATGTGGGCAACCTGCTGCAACTGGATGGACAACTGCCTGGATGGACAGCCTGAAGAGGCCCCTCTGCCCCAGGGAGCCAAGCCAGCCTATTCCAACCCTGGGTACAGCTCCTTCCCTTCCCCAACAGGCTATGAACCAAGCTGCAAGGCCTGTGGGGCCTGCTTGGTAAACACAGCCAGGAAGCAGGCCTGCTTGGACTGTAAGAAAAATTTCTGCATGACCTGTTCAAGCCAAGTGGGGACTGGGCCCCACCTCTGTCGTCTGTGCCACGGTTCCGAGCTACAGCCTTTCAGTGGGAGGAGCTCATGAAGATGAAGGTGAAGGACCTGAGGGACTATCTCAGCCTCCATGACATCTCTACCAAAATGTGCCAAGAGAAAAAGGAGCTGGTGCTTGGCCAGAGCCTGTAATCTCCCAGGAGGGCAGGGCTCATGCCCTCACCTTGTCCCTGGACTTCCTGGAGCAGCAGGCCTTCCTGACCCAGCCTCACACCAGCACAGCACCTCCTACCTCACCCAACCTCCGTTCTTCACCTACACAAGCCACCTTTGTTGGCCCAGCTGGGACTCAGAAAAATCAGTAGGCCAATGGCTATGTGTCTCCAGACCAAGAGGAACCTGTATACCTGGAGAGCACAGCCAGAGTACCTGACTCAGGATGAGATCCAGTCCATTGACTCAGAGGATAGCTTTGTGCCAGGCCAGAGGGCTTCTCTGCCTGACCTGACCAATCTGGAAGACATTGAAGCGCTGATTGTGTGGCAGCTGAAAGAGATCCTGGCCCACAACTTTGTCAGTTACAAGGGCTGCTGTGAGAAGTGGGAGCTGATGGAGAGGGTGCCTTGGCTGTACAAAGATCAAAAAGGACTCCAGCATCTGGTTTGTGGTGCTGAAGATCAAAATGGGGGAGCGGTGCCACCTGGCATGGAGGAGAACCTATGTAATATCTTGTTGTAGTTTGCTAATGCTGCTGTTAAGCAAAATACCAGAAATGGATTGGCTTTTATAAAAGGGGGTTTATTTGGTTTCACAGTTACAGTCTTAATGCCATAAAGTGTCCAAGGTAATGCATCAACAATCAGGTGCCTTCACTGGAGGATGGCCAATGGTGTCCGGAAAACCTCTGTTAGCTGGGAAGGCACGTGGCTGGCGTCTGCTCCAGAGTTCTGGTTTCAAAATGGCTTTCTCCCAGGATGTTCCTCTCTAGGCTGCAGTTCCTCAAAAATGTCACTCTTAGTTGCTCTTGGGGTATTTGTCCTCTCTTAGCTTCTCCAGAGCAAGAGTCTGCTTTCAACGGCCGTCTTCAAACTGTCTCTCATCTGCAACTCCTGTGCATTCTTCAAAGTGTCCCTCTTGGCTGTAGCAGCTTGCTCCTTCTGTCTGATCTTATATAGTGCTCCAGTAATTTAATTCAGACCCACCCTGAATGGGTGGGGCAACACCTCCATGGAAATTATCCAATTGGAGTCATCACCCACAGTTGGGTGGGGCGCATCTCCATGGAAACACTCAAAGAATCACAATCAAATCAAAACTGATATGTCTGCCCACACAAAGATAATGGCGTTTTGGGGGACATAATACATTCAAACTGGCACAGATCTGTATGGACTCACCCATTGACTGTGTTCTGCTGGAGTGTGGTCACATGGTATCTTGCACCAAATGTGGCAAGCGCATGAATGTGACCCATCTGCCGACGGGATGTGATCCAAGCAGTGCATGTCTTCTGATCCTGAGGGCTTGCACTGGCTTCTTCAGTACCTTACAGGGACACAGCCCTGGGTGTCTGGGTTCAGGGTTGGCCAGCTTGTAGAGGAATAGGCTAACAGAAGAAAATTTGCAGAGTGTTCCCAAAACCTGGATGCCATTTCACCCTGGGTTTGCCTTTCTTGCCATGGAGGTACACCTCTTGGCTGACAGAGCCTGAGGTCCATGAGGACTGCATAAATGGTATGGGCAAGTCCCTGTTTTTATGATTGTGGGGCAATGATGGTAACTGATGGGAAGAGACTTTCCAGAACCTGGACCATGTCTTCCTCCATTCCTCTAAGAATCTAGACAACTTGTCTTGCAGTTCCACCCTTCCTTCCATTTCCCGCCCATCCCCTTGAGATGCTTGCCTCTGTTTCACCAATCAGAAATCCTGCTAGAAATGGTTCTCATTCTCTCCAGCATATTTGGATTTATTTCTGGTCTCTCTAGCTTTCTGTGGTTTAACCTAACTTTGCTAAAGTCTTTGGCTACATTGCCTAAAATCCATTTGTTTCTTTGGACCACAAAGATGTTAACTTACCAGACCAATAGTGGTCCTCCCTAGGATAGAATTTTGGACCATAAGTAAACTTAACTTTAGTGAGAAATGAAACACAAATGCTGTTCAACATCTTCAAAGTTGTTAAGAGTTGCTTCCTTAAGTGATGGGACTGGAAGCTATCAGTCTCCTGACCTGACATCGGGAGCCAACAGAGGATCTGGTTCCCCAGCCACTGGGAAATTCCAGTCTCATCTGTGCTGCTTCCTCTCTTGGGGCCTGACTCTGCACCATCCTTAATTTTATGATGAAAGAAGAAGCAGTGGCTTTCTGCTTAATTTTGACTTCTGATCCGCCTTTCCCAACAGTTAGGAGTCTTAATCTATTTCCCCTGAGATTGAAGTCCCTCACTTTCCCATGGAGTTTTTAAAGTATAGTCTTGCTGACCTCACATTGAAGACACAGAGACTTGGGCAAAAAGCCTTACTCTTCTATAGCCAGACTTTTCATGGATAACCAAACCTGTAAGACAGAGCACCTAAGAGGTATCAGAAGGTACTGAATTAGGCTGGATTCTGTCCTTGAAAGGCAGCTGGAAGCCTTAGTCCCCCAAATTGCTGGGAAGTCCCTACTCCCAGTTCCTTTCTCAGCCTACATTTGGGAGCAGGTCAGGAAAAAGCATTCTCTAGGCCCTTTAAGGAGGACCATGTAAGTGAGTAAGTGATGTTCTTGAGCCCACTTAGTGTCTTTATACCACTGGAGGAGTGAAGGGCTTAAGGAAAGCCCACTGGAGAAGCTAAGCCAAGTGAAAAACATATGATGTCAGAAGAGCGGTTTGTGCTCCCATTACCAATGGAAGAACTATGCAAACCCTAAACACCTGAGGGCCTTGGCAGAGCCCACTCTGCAGCCAAGATCTCTTAGACCAGAAGAACCAATAATGACTTTGTGAGGCAGTGGGAAAGCCCTACTACGGGGACCCAATATATTGGTTTGGACATACTTAAGCTTCCCCTCCATCATCATCAACCACTAACCCCCTTTGGGAAAATGAAATAAATCCCCTCCATCATCATCAACCACTAACTCCCTTTGGGAAAATGAAATAATTTCAGGAAGTAGCTCATCAGCTGAACACTAGGCACTTATCTTGGCATTATACCAAGTCCTGGATGATTTGATTCTGGACCACAACCTTTGTAGGAGTTGGGAGAATCAAGATTCCCCATGAAGATATTTTTTCACCTTTCTGCTGGACAGTAAATACTATAGTTTACAATGCCTGTCAGCTTAGCAAAGGACCATTCATTCAGCTACTCCTCAATTTCACTGTGAAACAGGTCTATATATATGCAACTCAGTTAAGATCTAGCAATAACTTCAGGGCAGAAGCTGGCGCCTGCCTACTCATAAGTTGCTTTCTCTGCTGAGGCCCTGCCTTTCCCACTTCACCCACCACACTCCCTCCTAGTTACGAATTGAAAATAAGGACCCAATTGTTAGGTAGGAATCTCCATAAGAATTAGAACTGATGTGATTCACTCATTCTGGAGAAAGAACTTGCCTTAAATCTTTAAACCTCTTTTAGTGAAGGTTTCCATTTAGGGGAAAAAGATGTCAAACAACCCTGATATTTTGTACCTTCTTTACTGTAACACTAAATAAAAACTGGGAGTTCCAAAATCCTATTCTAGCCAGTATCTCACCCAGGTTGAAAACTTGATTTTATCCTTGAGTCCTCCCTCCTGCCCCTTATGGATCCTTAGTCTTAACTTTCATGGAAACATCTAATTCTTCCAATGATTCCTTGGCTTTTGCTATGATTTCTATGAGATCAGTTGAGGCTTATTTTTAAAGACTGGGGAAGCTGATTGGTTCATAATACATTGGAATAGTTGGACACTAATGAGAATAAGCTGTACAGGAATTAGTGCTCAATATATATAGTATAAATTTGTTGAAATCTCTTGGATGTGAATGTGTTACTTCAAGTGGCTAATATTAAGATCTCAGACTTACTTGGGTGTTAAAGCAAGCCCACATGTGTATTTTTGTTACAGAGCTTTGCTTTATAATTTTGTAATGAAGTTTCAATATAGAAAAAAAATCTATCAAAAGAAAAATAATTAAATGATACATCCATACTATAAAATAGGAACTGAAATAATCTTTATACATTGAGAAGGAACACCACCCAGAATATAATCAGGCACAAAGAACAAGATTGGTACAGGAGTATAATGGCATTTGTGTAAAACCACACCAAAGAATACATATGTTTGTATTTTTAGTTACTTACATTGACAAACATGCATCTATACCAGCTATTTCAAACTGTTAACAGTGGGCATCTCTGAGGTAGGGCATGGGATTTAGGGGAAAATAAATAGGTGGGTTCTGACTACTATTTTTTTCATATTAAACATTATACATGTGAAGAGGAACATTTTTTCATGGGCTTTTTAGCCATTTGTATTTCCTCTTCAGAGAAATGTCTTTTCATATATTTTACCCATTTTATAATTGGGCTGTTGGTACTACTGTCATTGAGTTGTAGAATTTCTTTATATATGCAAGATATCAGTCTCTTATCAGATACATGGTTTCCAAATATTTTCTCCCATTGCTCTGGCTGCCTCTTTACCTTTTTGACAAATTCCTTTGAGGTACAGAAGCTTTTAATTTTGAGGAGTTCTTCCCATTTATTTATTTTTTCTTTTGTTGCTTGTGCTTTGGGTGTAAGGTCTAAGAAGCAACCTCCTAATACTAGGTCTTGAAAATGTTTTCCTACATTATCTTCTAGGACTTTTATGGTACTGTCTCTTATATTGAGGTCTTTGGTCCACTTTGAGTTAATTTTTGTATAGGGTATGAGGTAGGGGTACTCTTTCAATCTTTTGGATATAGATATCCAGTTCTCCCAGCCCCATTTGCTGAAGAGACTGTTAGGTCACAGTTCAGTGGATTTGGGGGCCTTATCAAAAAATCAGTTGACTGTAGATCTGGGGGTCTATTTCTGAATTCTCAATTTGATTCCATTGATCAAAATATGTCTATCTTTGTACCAATACCATGCTGTGTGTTTTTTTTTTTTTTCATTCTAACCAAGAGTCATTTATTTCTTTTGTCACTGCCAAATATCCCTCAAGTCTTACCAGAAATTAACAAAGCTTCTTTATTTCTCTTCCCTGGCAACCCTTATCTACTGAAAGGACTTTAAGGTTGCAATTGCCTTTTTGAGAATGTAGAATGAATATACCATCTCCTTCACCTGTTTCACGCAAAACGACCTATACTGGCAGCATCCAAATCAGGTTCTGTTGCTCCCTTGTTTGAAAGTGGTCTTCGCAAAAGCCCACACTTTAAAGCTATTGGAGGAGCACAGAGAAGAACAGAGAGTTAAAGAGTTGAAATAGCCTTTCAGAATTTGAAGAGGTGGTATTTGTCCACAACAGAGTTAAGGTTCCCTTACTTATTTTTACATGGCATATGCCACAAACATAGGCAAGAATATATAAGACTAATATTTATGGAAAAGGGGGAAGAGAATCAGAAACATGACAACAGAGCCAATGCTCCCAGAGAAAGCTGGCCTCAAAGAGAAATAGTCCATTAGACATGACCAGGTAGGCATGAAGTACAGAAAATGAATTTTTCTTTCCAGCTCCAGACAAATATCTACATCTGGTCTCAAGGTCTCAAGATATAGAAAGGATAGAACTCCATGGAAGGGCAACACTCAGAAAATTCAGAGACAAAAGGATGGCTAAAGGGGATGAGGACTCAGGCAGTATAGACTAGCAAGGGAGGTCAAGTCCAGGGGAGAAGGAAAGTGATCTTGGCTGCCAATCTTAGTGGCATAATCAGGAGCAGGCTACTGTGTCAAAACATCAAAACATTCCCAATCATTAAAACTGAGGGAGCAGAAGTAAGCTTCAGGACAGCACAGTCAGAGCAACAGAGGCGGCCTCTACCTCCAGCAAAGTTAGGATAGTATTTATTGCTGCTTCTACTTTTTCTTTCCAGTCATTTTAATGTTTGGGGCACATTACTCCAAAGCCTGCTTTTTCATGCCTGTGGGTCTAGTTAGTCACTGCTATTTAGTACAAACAAAACATTTCCCAGTATATAGAGAAGGGAGTTTCTAGCTTTTTCATCCTAAATCCATTTTCTTACTTTCAATACTAAAACCATATTGAGAGGACAAACAGCCTCCATAAAGTCTGTTTCCCAAGGAGAGAGAGAAACCCTATTACATAAGTGACAACTGTTCTAGCTTCTAGGCTTCTTATATCACAAATAGAAAATGATAAATCAGTTATGGTTTAAAAAATTAGATTGGAATTGTTTTATAAGCTAGATGATGGAGTGGCAACTACATCAATGATGCGTCCAAGAACATTCTATCCCCCAGGAAGGAAAGGACAATCAAACAGGTTTGTTAATCTTGTACAGGGTGAGAAGGGACCATAGTTGGCCTTAAGAGGGAGCACTTTGGCCAATGAATAAGGAGGGAATACAGGGAAATTTATAGTTGGCCTTAAGAGAGCACTTTTCCCTTAAGAGGGAGCACTTTGGCCAATGAATAAGGAGGGAAAACAGGGAAATTTACACGGGAGGAAGAGCTCAGAAAGTCACAGCCTTACACAAACAGCTGAAGGAGTAGACTTCTCTCCACTCAGCCCCATGACTCAGTCCTTCCAGCACAGGTTCCCGTGATAACAGCATCACAGCCACTCTCCCAGGAGGGCTCTCTCACTGACTGCCTATTTCCTTCCTCATTTATGATTAGTCTTTGGGGCTTTACTTTCTGGAAATATACGGTCACTGGCTCCTGCTCTGGTTCCTTAGAGGAAGTCAACACTGCCAGTTTCTCATTATTGCTCCTCTGATCCTTCCTTACTCTAAGACTCAGCTCTGACTCAGGAAGCTCAAGGCCAGGCTGCTGTTACCTTCTCAGAGTCCTTCTGCTCCTGTTCTGCTGCTGCTGCTTTATCTTCATCAGCTTTTCAAAGCTTTTGGCTATTGTTGGGTTTACAACGAACCAATCCCCAGCGTGGACAGAGTTGACGTGGTACTTGACACCGCTCTCTGACACAAACTCCTTGTGACACAGAAGACACTTGTATTTGCCAGCCACAAAGTTTCCCAATGGACAAGAGCCCAGGTGAGCTTTAAGGCCAGATACACTACTGTAGACAGCCTCACAGCCCTTGTTAGGACACTGAATGCGATGATACTTCTTGACCTCTGACTTCCATTTGTGCAGCACTTCCTGGCTGAAAGTAGGTAACCCAGGGTGAATATACTTTAACTTGCGATCATCAGGTGCCAGGCCCTGATGTACCTTCCTCTTAGGCCATTCTTTGGCCAGTTAAGCAGTGGTCAGCTCAGCAGTGGCCAGCTCCTGTAGATGTATTCAGTGATCTTGGCAGAACGCCGCTTAACTTGGCCCCCACTCTTTGGCTTCAGACTCATCTTTAAGCACTCTATCTTTCCTGACTCTGGAAAGAAGGAGATAGGCCCATGCTCTGACCTCAGGAGATAGGCAAGTCCAGCCTTCGATCCATATGGCTTTCCACAGTGGTGACATTTCAGAGTCAACTTCTCCAGCTCTGCAGCCCCTTTGCCACATTTTCTGACATGGTACAGATATCCCATGATGCTGGTAAAGCTACTAGAGCAACTCTCATGCATGCACCTGAGTTTTCCCAGTCTCTTTAGAACTGTTCAGAGCTGCTCCCTCTCACTTGGCTCATGTCGTTCACCTCCAGCCTTCAAAATGGGCAAACTATTATGATTTGCCATGATGTGATACTTCATCCCTGCCAGTGAATGAAATTGTTTCCCGAAATGATGACAAGTAAACATTTCCTGTCTGCAGTTTTCCATGTGTTTCTTTAAACCCTCTATGGTTTTCTTCCCCGCAACCTGGCAGGTTGGACAGGAAACATTGCCTTTATCCACAATTTCTAAGTACCACTGCTCCTCCAAACTGCCTGCTGCATAAGCGGGTGGTTCCTTCTGAACACAATGAGCCTGGGATTTGGGTGCATTTGGCTGCATTTTAGGTTGTTGCTTCCTCCCTGTCCTCCCATAAAGTTTATGCTTCTTCTGAGGAAATTCTCAAGTCTTCATCTTCTTCCTGCCTGGGTTTCCTTTTTCCTTTGGTTGATACTCCACCTGACCGTTCAATATGGGAAGTAGCAGCAGGTTTGATTCTTCTCATCTTCATCCAGTAGGTAGATTTTTGGAAGGATGCTGGAACATTGCTCGATTGTTCACATGAAGACGCAGATGATGAGGCACTTAAGGAGTCATCATGAGGTATGGTGTACTGGAAACTATTATCCTTTATGGAGCACTGGGTCCTGCTATTCTTAGCACCCATGATCCTTGTGCTCCTCTGTTGCTTAAAGGAGGTGGGTCCTGGAGTAGCAGGAACTGCACCAAGTCCAGAAGATATCATTCCTTCTCCACACCAATACCATGCTGTTTTGACTACTGTGGCTTTATAGTAAGCTTCAAAGTCAGGAAGTGTAAGTCCTCCCACTTCATTTTTCTTTTTTAGAATGTTTTTAGCAATTGGAGGCCCCTTTCCCTTCTAACTAAATTTAATAAGCAATTTTTCCAAGTTTGCAAAGTAGATTGTTGGAATTTTGATTGGAATTGCATTGAATCTGTAGATCAGTTCGGTAGCATGGACATCTTAATGACGTTTAACCTTCCTATCCATGAACACAGAATATCTTTCCAATCTCTTTAGGTCCCCTTTTATTTCTTTTGGTAAAGTTATGCAATTTTCTGTGTAGAGGTCTTTTACATCCTTAGTTAAGTTTATTCCTAGGTACTTGACTTTTTTAGTTGCTATTGAGAATGGAACCTTTTCTTGAGTGTCTCTTTAGTTAGGTCATTTCTAGTGTATAGGAATGTTACTGACTTATGTGCATTAATCTTATATCCTGCCACTTTGCTTAATTTGTTTATTAGCTCAAGTAGCTGTGTTGTTGATTTCTCAGGGTATTCCAAGTATAAGATCATATCATCCACAAATAATGACAGTTTTACTTCTTCCTTTCCATTTTGGATGCCTTTTATTTCTTTGTCTTGCCAGATTGCTCTGGCTAGAACTTCTAGCACAATGTTGAATAATAGTGGTGACAGTGAGCATCCTTGTCTTGTTCCTGATCTTAGAGGGAAGGCTTTCAGTCTCTCACCATTGAATACTTTTGCTGGTTGTGGGTTTTTAATATATGCCCTTTACCATATTGAGGAAGTTTCTTTCAATTCCTACCTTTTGAAGTGTTTTTATCAAAAAAGGATGCTGAATTTTTTGAATGCTTTTTCAGCATCTATTGAGATGATCATTTGATTTTTCCCTTTTCACTTGTTAATGTGTTGTATTACACTGATTGATTTTCTTATGTTGAACCACCCTTGCATGCCTGGGATGAACCCCACCTGGTCATGGTGTATGATTTTTTAATGTGTCTTTGGATTTGATTTGCAAGTATTTTCTTGAGAATTTTTGCATCTATATTCATGAGGGAGATTAGCCTGTAATTTTCCTTTCTTGTAGCATCTTTATCTGGTTTTGGTATTAGTGTGATATTGGCTTCATCAAATGAGTTAGGTAGTGTTCCGTTTTCTTCAATTTTTTTGAAAGAGTTGGAGTAGGAATGGTATCAGTTCTTTTTGGAAAGTTTGGTAGAATTCCCCTGTGAAGCCATCTGGCCCTGGGATTTTATTTGTAGGAAGCTTTCTGATGACTGATTAGATCTCTTTGTTTGTGATTGATTTGTTGAGGTCTTCTATTTCTTCTCTTGTCTAGGTTGTACATGTGTTTCCAGGAAATATTATCCATTTCCTCTAAATTGTCTAGTTTGTTGGCATACAGTTGTTCAAAATCTTATGATTTTTAAAATTTCTTTGGCATCTGCAGTAATGTCCCCCCTCTCATTTATTATTTTTGTTATTTGGGTCTTCTCTCCTTTTGTCTTTGACAGTCTAGCTAAAGGCTTGTCAATCTTTTTGATTTTCTCGAAGAACCAACTTTTGGTTTTGTTTATTGTCTCTATTGTTGTTTTAATTCTCCAGCTCATTTATTTCTGCTTTAATCCTTGTTATTTCTTTTCTTCTACTTGCTTTAGGATTAGTCTGTTGTTCATTTTCTAGCTTCTTCAGTTGGTACATTAGTTCTTTGATTTTAGCTCTTTCTTCCTTTTTAATGTATGCATTTAGAACTATAAATTTCCCCCTCAGTACCACCTTTGCTGCATCCTATAAGTTTTGATATGTTGCATTCTTGTTTTCACTCATCTCTAGGTACTTAGCAATTTCTCTTCCAATTTCTTCTTTAACTCATAGATTGTCTAGGAGTGTGTTGTTTAACCTCCAAATATCTGTGAATGTTCTAGATCTTTGGTGGTTATTGACTTCTAGTTGTATTCCATTGTGGTCATAGAATGTGCTTTGAATAATTTCAATATTTTTAAATTTATTGAGTCTTGTTTTATTTCCCAGCATATGATCTATCTTGGAGAAAGTTCCATGAGCACTAGAGAAGAATGTATGTCCTGGTAATTTGGAATGTAATGCACTATATATGTCTATTAAGTCTAATTTGTTTATCACATTGTTTATGTTCTCAATTTCTTTATTTGTCCTCTGTCTGGTTGATCTATCTATAGGAGAGAGTGGTGTACTGAAGTCTCCCATAATTATTGTGGAAACATCTATTGATTCCTTCAGTTTTGCCAATGTTTGTCTCAGGTTCTATGGAGCACCCTGATTGGTTGCATAAACATTTATGACTGTTATTTCTTCTTGGTGAATCATCCCTTTTATTAGTATATAGTGTCCTTCTTTGTCTCTTATGACATCCTTGCTTAAATTTAAAGTCCATCTTATCTGAGATTAGTATTGCTATCCCTGCTTTCTTTTGGCTGTACCTTGCATGGCATATTTTTTCCATCCTTTCACTTTCAATTTCTTTGTGTCTCTGGGTCTAAGATGAGTCTCTTGTAAACAACATATTGATGGTTCACATTTTTTAATCCATTCTGCCAATCTATATCTTTTAATTGGGGAGTTTAATCCATTTGCATTCTATGTTATTACTGTGAAGGCAGTTCCTGAATCAGCCATCTTATCCTTTGGTTTTTATTTGTCAGATCTATTCCCCCCCCCCCATATTTCCTTTAAGGTACCCTTACTAAAACTCTTCAGTTCTATGCCCTTCTCCAGACTTCACTCTCCTTTCATTTTTTCTTAGCCAGTAGCACTCCCTTTACTATTTCTTGTAGGGCAGGTGTCTTGTTACCAAATTCTCTCAGCATTTGTTTGTCTGTGGAAATTTTAAGCTCTCCCTAAATTTTGAAGGAGAGCTTTGCTGAATAAAGAATTCTTGGCTGGCAATTTTTCTCTTTCAGAATTTTAAATATATCATACCAATGCCTTCTCACCTCCATGGTGCCTGCTAAGTAGTCAGTACTTAGTCTTATGTGGTTTCCCTTGTATGTGGTGTATCACTTCTCCCTTGTTGCTTTCAGAATTTTCTCCTCTTCAGTGTTTGACAATCTGATCAGAATATGTTTTGGAGTGGGTTTATGTGGACTTATTCTAATCCACCATCTTGGATCCTCTCAGGAAGTGTGTTTAGAATTCTTTTTCTTTACTGGGCAATTTTTCTGGGAATAAGCTTTCTAAATCCTTCTGAATTAGAAAAATTACACAAAATTCTGGATTATGATTCAATGCTTTAGCTGTTTCTCTTTAAGAGGATTTTTCCCAATGGTTGCTGGTTGGGAAATGGAAATCAATGACCCACTTCTTTCCTTTTCTTTTAATCTTTATTTTTTTTTGCTTGTTTGTTTGTTTTCTGTTGGTGTGGTGGTGGTGGTGTTGGTGGGGATTGGAAAAGCCTATGGTGGATTACAAGTTGAATACAAACAGCCAGAACAGAGGGGATTAACTGATTTTTTTTCTGATGGTTAGGAGATAGATTCCTAAAGCCTGCCTCAACTTCATTGGAAAACAAAGGAAGGCATAAATCAGGAACTTACCTGGAACATGGCCACTCTGTTCTGCTGTGGAAAAAGGATGGAGACCTACAAAGGCAGAATTAGGAGGGTCAAGATCAATGTATACAGCCATGAGACCATAATCAACACAATCAACAGCCCAGAAAGCTCCCTGCACCCAGGAGAGAATGCTCTGGTAGCTCAGCCTGTTCCCTTTGGGAATCTGCTATGATCATATGCATTTTGCACATGGAAATTTTTCTTTTGACAGGTATATGACTTGTGTTAAAAGACATCTACTTCAGAAACCATTAACAACTTGACACCTCCTTTAGTGCAACAATTCTATTCTAAGACATTTATTATAACAAAACAATCATAAATGTGCACAAAGCTGCAAAAATGTTAACTGCAGTTGTTTCCAACATTCAAAAATTTGGACACAAACTAAATGTCCTGCAAAGGGGACTTAGTTAAAAAATATGATACATACAAAAATGGGAATACTGCCTGGGCCTTAAAAATGCTGTGGGATTTTGTTTCATTTCTAGGCATGTTTATAAGCAGATACAAAAAAAGCAGAGTAGTGTTGTTCCAGTTTAGATGTATTATGTCCCCCCAAATGCTATGTTCTTTAATGCAATCTTGTGGGGGCTGACATATTAATGTTGGTTAGGTTGGAATCTTTGGATTAGGCTGTTTCCATGGAGATGTGCCTTTCTAGCTAACAGAGGTTTTCCGGATGCCATTGGCCTTCCTCCGGTGAAGGTATACCCATTTTGATGCCTTAAATTGGACATTTTTATGGACTTCAGACTGTAAATTTGTAACCAAATAAACCCCCTTTATAAAAGCCAATCCATTTCTGGTATTTTGCATAACAGCAGCATTAGCAAACTGGAACAGATTTTGGTACCAGAGAAGTGGGGTACTGCTGAGTTTTCAAATACCAAACATGTTGGAGTGGCTTTTTTTAAAATTTTTTTAAAAAATTTGGTTTTATTGAGATATATTCACATACTATACAGTCATCCATGGTGTACAATCATATAGTTGTGCATTCATCACTCCCATCTATTTTTGAACATTTTTCTTACACCAGAAAGAATCAGAATCAGAATAAAAAATAAAAAGAAAAAAGAACACCCAAATCATCCCCCCCATCCCACCCTAATTTCATTTAGTTTTTGTCCCAATTTTTCTACTCATCCATCCATACACTGGATAAAGGGGGTGCGATCCACAAGGTTTTCACAACCACACTGTCACTCCTTGTAATCTACATTGTTATGCAGTTGTCTTCAAGAGTCAAGGCTACTGGGTTGGAGTTTGGTAGTTTCAGGTATTTATTTCTAGCTATTCCAATACATTAAAACCTAAAAAGTGCTATCTATATAGTGCGTAAGAATATCCACCAGAGTGACCTCTCAACTCCATTTGGAATCTCTCAGCCACTAAAGCTTTGTTTCATTTTGCTTCCCCCTTTTGGTCAAGAAGATGTTCTCAATCCCATGATGCCAGGTCCAGATTCATCCCGGGAGTCATATCCTGCATTGCCAGGGAGATTTACACCCCTGGGAGTCAGGTCCCACATATTGGGGGAGGGCAGTGAAATCACCTGCCAAGGTGGCTGTATTAGTTAGGGTTCTCCTTGGAAACAGAATCAATGAGAGATGTCTCTTATTATCAAATTGTAAAAGTGACTCACGCAACTGCGGGAGTGCATGGGTCCAAAGTCTGCAGAGCCGTCAACAAGCTGTCAACTCCAAGGAAGATGTCCGATGAACTCCTCGGGAAACGAACCGACAACTTTGACGAACTCCTCAGGAAACAAACCGGCAACTTTGACGAACTCCTCAGGAAACGAACCGACAACTTTGACGAACTCCTCAGGAAACGGACTGGCAACTTCGACGAGCTCCCCAGGAAAAGCTTCACTGAGCAGCTGAAGAAGAAGAAGGTTTCTCTAACTGTCCAGCTTATAAGCCTCCAACTGATCACCTGGACCAAATCCAGCCAATTGCATTCTCTCACTGTGGAAGCACGCCCCTTGATGAGTCATCAGTCAGCTGCAGTCAATTGACTGATGATCTGACAAACCAGCCCGTTGGTTTATTAACCAGCCTCAAATAGCCTCACAGCAATCGTCAGGCCAGTGTCCGCTTGACCAGACAGCTAGGCCACCTAGCCAAGTTGACACATGAACCCAACCATCACAGTGGCTTAGTTAGAGAGAGGGCCACATCTGAGCAACAAAGAGACACTCAGGGGGAGACTCTTAGGCACAATTATAAGCAGGTTTAGCCTCTCCTTTGCAGTAACAGGCTTCATAGGGCAAGCCCCAAGACAGAGGGCTCAGCATGTCAAGCCGTCAGTCCCCAGTGTTTGTGAGAACATCAGCAACAATCCAGGTGAGGAAGTCCAACACCTCTGCATCCTCCCCCAGCTGCTCAGGGGGGCCCTGAATATATATTTGTGTTCTCCACCCAAATTACTTTGGGATGTGTTGCTATTTCACTCTAACCTATACAGACCTGCCATACCTCACTTCCTATTCAAAGTTCCATGTAATTGTGTTTGAACAAACTGACTGTAGAAGTTATATTGTTTAGAAAATATAGATCCTACACCAAATAAACATCTCTTCCCTTGGTCTCACATGGAAGTTGAAATTTTAACACACAGTCGGTTTCAACCTTTACCATTTGGCCCGATTTGCTCTAGTCTTAACCAGATCTGCTTCATTCATATCTCTAATTGAAGTTTTGGCTCTTTTTCAGCTTTTTTTTTTTTTTAACAGTTGTTGTATGTGTGAATACTGACATACATATCTGCCGAGCTCTAGCTCTGAGTTTCAGGTGTCACACAGATACCCAATGTTCCAGAGACCAATCAGGTTATACACCAAGGGATCAACCTCTCAGGGTTTGGAGATAGCCATTACAATTCAGGAATAGTTTTGACTGCTGTAAGAGCTTACAATCTAGGGACCATTACAGTAACCATTTCCCTGTTAGGCTGTGCTCTAAGATTCAATTCTGAGTTTACACATTGTAGTTAGTCCATATCGGTGAGGCATTATAGTGTTTGCCTTTGTTTCTGGCGTACTTCACTCAAAATGCTGTCTACAGGATCCATTCACCTCCATTGCCTGTGTCACAGCTTCACTCCTTCTCACAGTTACTCAATATTCCATTGTATGCACACACAACAGTTCACCATTCTGTTCCTCAGTCGATGTACCCTTAGGCCATGGATAAGGGGAAGATTCTGGAAGAATTGTGAGAAGTTTAATAGAAAAGGCCTAGATTGCTTTGAAGAAACTGTTTGTGGAAATATGGACTCTAAAGATACTTCTGAAGAGGCCTTGAGCAGAAATGATGAATGTGTTGTTGCAAACTGGAAGAAATGCAATCCTTGTTTTAAAGTGGCAGAGAATTTGGCAAACTTGTGTCCTGGTGTCAGATGGAAGGAAGAACTTGAAAGCGACAAGCAGCTTATAGTAAAATGCAACAGGACAGAGATAAGCTGAGAAATGAACTCTTGGGTTCAAAGAAACCAGAAATTGATGGTTTGGAAAATTCTGGGCTTCCAGAAAGTGAGACACCAAAGGCTACATACAGCCCTATCTGCGTATTTAACCAAACATGGATCCCAACTGCTATTTCAGTACAAGCCAGGATTGGAGATGGAGTTAACCAGAAAGGATTTGTGGAAAGTCCTACTGTCTGACAGTTTTGACCCCTGTAAACTGCATGCCAAGTCTACAGATTTTTTGCGAGTTCTGTATAGACAGACCACTGCTTGTCTGGACTGGAGGGGACAGAGAAGGAACAAATTGAAGGAAATATTTCTTCAAAGACAGAGCCATGGAGATTGAGGTCTGGAGTTAAGAGGTCTTGGGCAGGGAGAGTGGAGTGGCCCACAAGCATGGTAAGGGTGAGTTTGCACCAGAGGTCGAGGGCGGGCCTTCCGCCTCAACGCTCAGGAAGAGTGCTGCCACTCCAGGCCCCAGAGAGGGTGGAGTGCATTCCCCAGGGATTGGGGAGAGCCTGGCTGCAACCCCACTGTTCAGAGAAGGGAGAGCCTTTGTCCCGGAGAGCAGAGTCTGGGTGGCACCCTGATGTTTGAGGGGGGTGGGTCCAAGAAAAAGGTGGTCTCCCCGGTGCGTGAATATGTTGGAGCACTCACCCCAGCATTTGGAGAGAAAAGGGCTGCCATGTAAGCCTTTGGAAAGGGTGGAACTGCCATTTTCTCAAGCCCCAAGGATAAAACATCATTCTTATCAATGACTCTCAGACTTTCAATTGAATGGATTTTGCCCTGCAGGTTTTTGGAACTGTTTTGTTCCCTTAAACCCTGTTTTCCTTTCAGTTTTTCCCTATCGCACTGGGAATGTTTATCCTATGACTGTCCCTCCTTTGTATATTGGAAGCAGATAACTTGTTCTAAGTTTCACAGTTCCACAGCTAGAAGGGAATTTTGCATTAGGACAGACCAGGCCTGTAACTGATTTTGATGAGATCTTGTACTTACCTACTGTTACTGAAATGATTTAAGTTTTTGTGATATTGTGATGGAATTGTTACGGTGCCCGCGAGTTAAAGTACGAGACAGCCAAACAGATTTTAAAGAGCCTATTTATTAGCCGGCCGGCGGCTGCCGTCCCTCACTCCGCGCAGGGAGTTCAGCAAGCAGCAGCCCCGACCTGTGTGCGCTGGTGCCTTATATAGACAGAAACCGTATCCTAGAAACGCAAGCAAGCAAGCTGTTCTAACAGAAGCAGAGTTGGCAGTTAGCTCTTGATCACAAAAAACAATTTCACAAAGAGTTTCACTTGGAGCTGGAGCAGTTATTGATCATAAAAAACAATTTCACAAAAACAATTTCACAAAGAGTTTCACTTGGAGCTGGAGCAGTTATTGATCATAAAAAACAATTTCACAAAAACAATTTCACAAAGAGTTTCACTTGGAACTGGAGCAGCTATTGATTATTAAAGGGTTACAAAAAGTTTCACTTGGACTTGGAGCAGTTATTGTTAAAAGGGTTATGCTTGGCTGATGTGTGCAACCGCAGCTTTGCCTCCCCTAAACGGTAAAGTTTTGCTTCCTTTAACTGGTACAGGCCCAGTCTCACTCCCCACTCCTCATGGCATAATGCCGTTTACACAACACTGTTGCTTTGCAGATGTTTTGGGATTAAGGGAAAGGGACCCCACTTCAGAATGAATGTATTTTGTATATGGAAAGACCATGTCCTTTTGGGATCCAGAGGGTGGAATGTGCCTGTTTGGATGTATTATGTCCTCCAAAATGCCATTATCTTTGATGCAATCTTGTGGGGGCTGATGTATTACTGTTGATTAGGCTGTTTCCATGGAGATGTGACCCACCCAACTGTGGGTAATACCTTTGATTAGATTATTTCCATGGAGATATGGCCCACCCATTCAGGGTGAGTCTTGATTTAATTATTGGAATCCTATAAAAGTGCTCACAAACAGAAAGACCTCAGAGCAGCTGAGAGTGACATTTTGGAGAGCTGCTGCAGCCAAGAGAGACATTTTGGAGACAGCCATTGAAAGCAGACTTTTGCTGACACTTTGCTCCAAAGAAGCTAAGAGAGGACAAAATGCCCCAAGAGCAACATTTTGAAGAATGCACAGGAGCTGAGAGAGGAGCTGGAACACAACCTGGGATCAGCAGATGCTAGCCATGCACCTTCCTAGCTAACAGAGGTTTTTCAGATGCCATTGGCCTTCCTCCGGTGAAGGTATACCATGTTGATGCCTTAAATTGAACATTTTCATGGCCTTCAGACTATAAATTTGTAACCAAATAGACCCCTTTATAAAAGCCAATCCATTTCTGGTATTTTGCATAATGGCAGGATTAGCAAAGTGGAACAAGTGTGATCCCATGTTTGTGAGGCTATATGTATATGTATGAAATCTAGAGAACATCTCTTAAAATGTTGACATTGGTTACCTTAAGTGATTTCAATCTTCTTTTGTTTTCTTGCATTTTCTCATTTTCTTGACAATGAACATTAATTACTAGTAAAATAAAAATAAAAAAAATATTACAAATAACCTATTATAGCACTGAGCCCTAAAGGTGAAAAGACCCTTAGCAAAGTCTGGAGGACAGGACTTGACTGACATGATTTGATGAAACAGAGAACAAACCAGGGTTCAGAACACTAGGGAAAAGAAAGGGAAGAGAGAGGGCGATGGAGGTTGGTTAACAGTCCAGTTATATTTGGAGCTGAAAACCACTGTATTTTCCTACATGTGCCCTCCATTCTTCACTGGCCCCATTGCCACCCTGTTCCTGTTCCTCCTTTCCTCATGATTTTCAATTTGATTGCCATGCTCTTCCTTGTACGGCAGTTTTTCAAAAGTAAGTTTGCAAGGGGTGCTTCCGCAGATTAACTGCTGTATACTGTGACAATCACCAAGGTAGCATCGGGACAACAGGGTTCAGCAATGGGTAGCTTAACAAGTCATGTTCTCAGGCCCAGTTCCCTTAATAAGACAGAAGAACTAGAAGATAGCACACCTAGATCAACTCTGTACTAAAAATAAAAAAAATATATTTTTATGCACTTAGGTCAGAATGGAAGGAGACTTAGCATTTCTGCTAGTGGCTGGTGGGATGTTGATGCTATGGAACTAACTCAAATCCAGAAACAGCCAATGCAAAAAGAAGGGAGCGTAATGGTGTCCTCTGCAGCTGGCAGTGATCCTTCCCAGCCTGATCCTGCCCTCACTGGAGGCAACCCTCCCATGGAGGCAACCATCCACAATTCTGTAACTTGCACCTCTCTCTCATCCAAAAGAGGAATCAAACCACCCACTGTTACACAGTCCTTGAAGGTGGCCAGAAGTTGGTCTTGCTCTCTCTCAGCTGGAGGGAGGGTCAAGGGCCAGTGCCAGTCCAGCACTTCCAGGATCTGCTGTCCTGTGAGCATATGAGTCAGGGTTCTGGGCTGGGGCTTCTCCTTCAACTCATCTCAGGGAAGCTCTCTTGTACCTACTGAGGCAGAACCAGGGGAGTCAGAGGCAAACGCACTTCGGCTAGGACCACTATTCTAGCACCAGATCTCTGCCTCTGACCAGGGAACTCATCTCCTTCTGAGGCCTCAGACTGGTTTTTATGTAGACTAACTATGGATGCCTGGGTGTGGATAAGGTGGAGTCTGAAGGAGGTGAGCAGAGGTCTCATTTACACACTGACTCTGGAAAGACTATAACCCCACAGTGAGATTCAATTAGCAACCACTTATGCTACCTTCCAGGGAGAGAAGTTCAGTAAAACCCAACTGTTTTACTCAAGGAGGCACAGGGCTTCATTTTAGTTTTAAGAATTTACTTTTTTACTCAGAGCTCAGTTTTCACCAGGCACTGTGCTAAACACTGTATTACTTCATAAGAGTCTGGACTCTGGAAACAACCAGACTGCCTGCTTTGCCATTTTTATTCATTCAACAAATAAGTACTGTGTGTCTACTATGAGCCTGTTCAAATGTTTTACTGTTTGAGATAGATCTGTGAACAAAATCTCAAGATTCCCTATTCATGCTTGGCTTCAGTTCTAGCAGGCAAGACAGACAGTAAATAGTAAAACGAAAATAAACTATAGGGTACCTTAGAAGGGGATAAGTGCTACACAAAGTGGACAATGGATCATTCTGGTTTTCAAGTTAATGGCTTTGGGCAGGTTACCGAGCCTCTCGGTGCCTGTTTTCGCTCTATAAAATGAAGTTAATTCTAAAACCTATATCACAGGGTTATTGTGAACATTAATGTAAAACACTAGAACAGTGCCTGGCATTTACCAGGCACTCAGTAAATGTTAGCTGAAAGAATAAATGAATGAATCAATCAATTGCAGACCCCGCAGCTAAGCCCACCTACACTCTCCTCCGTGCCCCTGTCACTCAACTCCGACAAGGGCACTAAGCAAATACCCCTCCCACCTCCAAACCTCCCCATTCAAACATATCATCAGCTCTCCCCACCTCTCCCCACCCTTACTTGGCTACCAAGAACCCGAAATCTCAGGACCGGCTAACAACAGCCAGCCTGAATTCGAGCCACTTTCCCAGGTCCTTAGAGCACTTCTTCCAGTCCCGAGAGCCCGAGGTCGGCGCTCTGCACACGCGCAATAGCCACTTGGAGGCCCAGCATCGCCAATAGCCAACATCGCTCCGTCCAGGACAATGATTCCGATGGGGTTTGCCCTGAGGCAAGATGGACGGGTCCAAGAAGGGACAAAAAACTGTTGAGGCCTTATTCCGTGATGAGTCGCATAGAAGACCTGAGGAGGCGTCTCTAGGCAGCGAGAAGTTAAGGGGCTCAGAGCGGACTATTGCAGCGGTTCTGCTCCCTCCGCCCTCACGCTTTCCGCTTCCTTCAGCATCTCAGAATAGGAAGAAAAATAGCCGCGCCTGGTGCGTCAATAGCTGCACCACCCGCGCGACCATCTTGGTGGCGTCTGGTTCCGTACAGAACAGGTCTCTGGTTTCAGGCTCAGAGCCTGCTGAGAGCTGGGGGTCCCGCTGAGTTTAGGACATGTCTTGGAGGGGGGTCTTAGGAGCTGGGTAGGAGGGCGAGCGACCTCCAGAAATGGGGGGGGGGGTTCAGTTGCTTTATTTTCCTGTAACAATTTGCGGAGCTCTGGTGTCTGGGACCCTATAAACCCAGGGAGAATCTGGTTTTCCCCTTTTTTGAAAACTTAAGGTGGTAGCAGACAACTGTTCTCTCTGGGAATGTTAGCCAGTGGCAGCATGACCTGCCCAAAAGGCTTGTGTTCCCTCAAAGAAAGTTTTCTATTTTCCTGTCAGGATCTGGGGGGAAGAGGCCAAATGTGTGGTCTGGGCTTGCTCCACCTTTCTGGTCACCAAGTAGGTCCCCTTGGACTGGGCATGGTAGGATCTCAGCCAGACATGCCAGGATACCTTCTGTGCTGGGGCCAACACATGCCAGTCACTGTTCACGGGCGCATGAGTCAAAGACAACCATGGGTTCCATCACACATTTAATCTCTCATTAGTACATGTTGGTTTTCCTTCTCTTTCCCTTTCCCCTCTTCAGGTTAACTCACATTCCCCAGGTGGTTTGAATGAGTCACAGATCAAACCTGCCACTTAAGGCCAGAGTTCTGGCAAGTGACCCTTTGCTAGCCGTGCCCAGAAGTCTCAGGAAAAGAGCCCCTTTTCTTTTGGGCATGTGAGCGGTGTATTGGCAAGTAAATCTCAGACTTGATTGTGCCTGGGGATCTCCTAGGGATTTTGTTGAATTGTGCATTCTGATCCAGTACATCTTGGGTGGGATTATGCATTTCTAAAAAGCTCCCAGGTGATGCTGATAATGTTGGTCCTCGGACCACACTTTGAGTCAAAACCAGGTCCTATTCATTATTTGGTTTAGCAGCTATGGCTTCCAAGCAGCAGAAGTTCCTTAGAAACACACAGACATGGATAGTGAGGAACAAGGACTAGAATTGGGGTGTTCTCTGAATCTCAGTTCTGAGAGTGCTCAACCTCTCCTTTCTGGGTGTTGAAGACTCTAGGCCCAAGGAAGGAAAAGCTGCTTCAGGGAGTTGTTGGTAGGCTGGAACAAGAACCCATTCCACTTAGCTTTTCAGCCAGTGTTCCTCCCTCCTGAGCAACTCCTGTTGCACAGGAGCTCCTGGGGTGTGGAGGTGGGGAGGGTGGAGAGTAGTCAAGGAATGGGCATTGTTTGATGCCTTATTATTTATTACTTGAAGGGAAAAACCAGGGTGATGTCCGTACCAGGCCTCTTTGAACACCATGCTGTACTGAACACAGAACTCAGCTACCCAGGAGTTCCCAGCTATACTGAGCCCAGGATAAAAGTCAAAACGGATCCCTGCACAGGTCTGCATGCCCCATACAGGTATTACCTTGAGGAAAATGTGACCATGGGGGCCTCTCAGATGGTTGGTCATCATTTGTAAGCCCAGTTAGTTGCCCACAAACTCCAGTGACTACCAGAAGCTAGATGCATGCTACAGCTCTTGTATTAGTTTGGGTAAGCCAAACCATGTGTGATGGTTAATTTCATGTGTCAACTTGGCCAGGTGATGGTGCCCATCTGTCTGGTCAAGCAAGCACTGGGATAACCATTGCTGTGAGGATGTTTGTGGCTGGTTAATAAACCAGCAGGCTGATTTATTAAATCATCAGTCAATTGGCTGCAGCTGTGACTGATGACTCAATGAAGTGTGTGTCTTCCACAATGAGAGAATGCAGTTGGCTGGATTTAATCCAATCAATCAGTTGAAGACTTTTAAGTGAGACAGATAGAGGACCTTCATTTCTTCAGCTGACCAGCAAAGCATTTCCTGAGGAGTTTGTTGAAGCTGCCAGTTCATTTCCTGAGGAGTTCGTTGAACATCTTCATTGGAGTTGCCAGTTTGCTGACTGCCCTCCAGAATTTGGACTCATACATACCCACAGTTGCATGAGTCACTTTTATAAATCTTATATTCATAGATATCGCTCATTGATTCTGTTTCCCTAGAGAACCCTAACTAATACACCATGGGAATAATTAGACCCAAAATATAGTGGCTCAGACACAATCTATTTAAGAATCAACTATGCATATCCATATTGACAGGTGGCTCTCCTCCACATAGGCCCAGACTGCTGCATCTCTGCCCTCTCCAGCATGGCTTCCCAGGCACACTGTTCATCATTCCAGGAAGTAAGAAAGAGCGTGGAAGAGCCTAACATGGGGTGACATTTCTGTCCTAAGGTATGGCAGAAAAGTTTAGCTGTTTCACTCAAGGGGTGGGAAACATCCTCTCCGGGTTCAAGGACAGATCACTAGAAGGGCTGATGATTGAATGGTTTCCTTTTCTGTGGGCCGCAGGTGCCCCTGAACAGGCAGGCCATGTGAACCTATGGCCTTATGATTGCATGGCTAGAATGTCAATAGGTCACAGAAGCACTCCTGAATAGGCAGTTCATTTGGTCCTAGGGGGCTAATCACTGAGTAGCCACAGTGTCTAGAGGCCATAGATGCACACTTGAATGGGAAGATAATTTGGCTGTGTCTCCATAAAAATGAGACTAGATCTCTCAGTTACTCTGCATAAGTCTTAAAGTCCTTCTGAGCCTTAATGATGAAGAGAAAGGGACAAAAGAGGGCTGCCTATATGCAGCCATTGTGGCAGCTGGAATCATGATGAATTACTCCCATGTTTTCTAGGAGTTTAAATTTGTAGCTCAAACACTTAGGTGTGTGATCCATTTCAATTTAATTTTTCGTATTATTTGTTTTGTCCAGTTTAACAGTAAGTTTATTCTTTGTAAAGCCAACTTGCAACAGACATTGTTGAAATTCAGCTTGAGAAACTGAAATCAGGTGGAGTAAAATGACTTCAACATAGGCCTTTACCACCAGGCAATAACTATGAGGAGTCTGATCAGCGCGGTTTATTCACAATCTACATTTGCTGAGTTTTTAAAAGGCTTTTGTCCTGTAATGATATACTGTGTTGCAATTGTAAACGAGGGTTTTATTTGTGGGGAAAGTTTTGACTCTTATTCAAGCGGTTCTGAAGAAAGGATACATGACCCACTATTCCAGAATTATGAGTTTCAAGCTGAAAGATACCAAGAAATACATAGAGGTAGATGATTGCCTACCCTCAGTGAAAAAGAAGAAACTTGACAAGCCTAGGCAATCTTAATCATTTTAAAGTCAACATAGGAATGATTGGTGGTGTGTGTAGATTCATGTGGTAGAAAAAATAAAGGTGCTCCAATGGGCTATGATCAAAATAACCTCAGTGGAAACTCAGCCCCAGTGTTGGGACCATGTAGAAAGCCAGGATAACTCAGAGATTGGAAGAGATGCAAGAGCCTCATGGAAGATACTGAAACTTGCATTCAAACCAGTGAAAACTTAGGGATTTGGGTGTGATATTGTTTTATTTGCAATTACATTATTATTATATGTTTTAAAAAGAAAAATCTTCATACCTTTTTTTTTTTAATTTCATACCTCTTCCAACGTAGTTTCCAAAATAGCAGATCCTATCCTCTCCAGATTCTGTGCATTCCTCTCCTATCAGATCCTATCATGAATCCAGCTGGTTTGGGAGGACTGGTTATTCATTGTTCAAGGATGCAAATTCTATCTACTACTTTTACTGTAAAAACACAACAAAGTCATTAGAAAAAATGATACATTTCTGCTTTGCTTCACCAGTTGGCGGATGACTGGATCACACAGGATTGGCTCTGACAAAAAAACCTCAAGGAAGTGCTTTAGCAGTCCACCTTTACCTCGGTTCTAAGATTTGCCCTGGGCTTTCTGTAGTCAGGTTTCCGACAAGGCAATATCGCAAAGGGACCCAGATTAAGCATCACCAGTTACTTGATTATACAGGCAGCCAAGAATTTCTAGTCAATGAACAATACAAATAGAAGGTTATGAATCAACATGGAATGAAAAGGAAAGAAAAACACAAAGATGGGATGCAATCTTGCTAGAATCAAAAACATAGTTTGATGATGTTTAAAAACAAGACACTTCAAACAAAATGCTTAATATTTGATACAAATTTGAGACATACATTTATATTGACATTTCTTCAAGTTCTGCTTTTTTTTGCATTATTTTTTATCTTCATTTTATTGAGATATATTCACACACCACGCAGTCATACAAAACAAATCGTACATTCGATTGTTCACAGTACCATTACATAGTTGTACATTCATCACCTAAATCAATCCCTGACACCTTCATTAGCACACACACAAAAATAACAAGAATAATAATTAAAGTGAAAAAGAGCAATTGAAGTAAAAAAGAACACTGGGTACCTTTGTCTGTTTGTTTGTTTGTTTCCTTCCCCTATTTTTCTACTCATCCATCCATAAACTAGACAAAGTGGAGTGTGGTCCTTATGGCTTTCCCAATCTCATTGTCACCCCTCATAAGCTACATTTTTATACAATTGTCTTCGAGATTCATGGGTTCTGGGTTGTAGTTTGATAGTTTCAGGTATCCACCACCAACTACCCCAATTCTTTAGAACATAAAAAGGGTTGTCTAAATTGTGCGTAAGAGTGCCCACCAGAGTGACCTCTTGGCTCTTTTTGGAATCTCTCTGCCACTGAAGCTTATTTCATTTCCTTTCACATCCCCCTTTTGGTCAAGAAGATGTTCTCCGTCCCATGATGCCAGGTCTACATTCCTCCCCGGGAGTCATATTCCACGTTGCCAGGGAGATTCACTCCCCTGGGCGTCTGATCCCACGTAGTGGGGAGGGCAGTGATTTCACCTTTCAAGTTGGCTTAGCTAGAGAGAGAGGGCCACATCTGAGCAACAAAGAAGCATTCGGGAGGAGGCTCTTAGGCACAATTATAGGGAGGCCTAGCCTCTCCTTTGCAGCAACCGTCTTCCCAAGGGTAAAACCTATGGCAGAGGGCTCAACCCATCAAACCACCAGTCCCCTATGTCTGTGGTCATGTTAGCAACCATCGAGGTGGGGTAGGCCAATAACCCTGCATTCTCTACCGGCTCCTCAAGGGGGCTCTACATATTTTTTTCCTTGTTTTTTTTTTTTTTCTAAATCAACTGTATGAAAAAAAAAATTAAAAAAAAAAACAACATACAATAAAAGAACATTTCAAAGAGACCATAACAAGGGAGTAAGAAAAAGACAACTAACCTAAGATAACTGCTTTACTTCCAACATGTTCCTACTTTACCCCAAGAAAGTTACCTAATAGAGCAACATTTCTGTGAACTTGTTCCTACTATATCCATCAGAAATTAACAGACCATAGTCATTCCTGGGCATCCCCAGAACATTAAATAGCTTATCTGTTCTTCTTGGATTATTGTTCCCCCTTCCTTAATTGCTCTCTATTGCTAGTTCCCCTACATTCTACATTATAAACCATTTGTTTTACATTTTTCAAAGTTCACATTAGTGGTAGCATATAATATTTCTCTTTTTGTGCCTGGCTTATTTCGCTCAGCATTATGTCTTCAGGGTTCATCCATGTTGTCATATGTTTCACAAGATCATTCCTTCTTACTGCCACGTAGTATTCCATCGTGTGTATATGCCACATTTTATTTATTCACTCATCTGTTGAAGGACATTTGGGTTGTTTCCATCTCTTGGCAATTGTGAATAATGCTGCTATGAACATTGGCGTGCAGATATCTGTTCGTGTCACTGCTTTCCGATCTTCCGGGTATATACCGAGAAGTGCAATCGCTGGATCGAATGGTAACTCTATATCTAGTTTTCTAAGGAACTGCCAGACTGACTTCCAGAGTGGCTGAACCATTATACAGTCCCACCAACAATGAATAAGAGTTCCAATTTCTCCACATCCTCTCCAGCATTTGTAGTTTCCTGTTTGTTTAATGGCAGCCATTCTAATCGGTGTTAGATGGTATCTCATTGTGGTCTTAATTTGCATCTCGCTAATAGCTAGTGAAGCTGAACATTTTTTCATGTGTTTCTTGGCCATTTGTAGTTCCTCTTCAGAGAACTGTCTTTTCATATCTTTTGTCCATTTTACAATTGGGCTGTCTGTACTATCGTCATTGAGTTGTAGGATTTCTTTATATATGCAAGATATCAGTCTTTTGTCAGATACATGGTTTCCAAAAATTTTTTCCCATTGAGTTGGCTGCCTCTTTACCTTTTTGAGAAATTCCTTTGAGGTGCAAAAACTTCTAAGCTTGAGGAGTTCCCATTTATCTATTTTTTCTTTTGTTGCTTATGCTTTGGGTGTAAAGTCTAGGAAGTGGCCGCCTAATACAAGGTCTTGAAGATGTTTTCCTACATTATCTTCTAGGAGTTTTATGGTACTTTCTTTTATATTGAGATCTTTGGTCCATTTTGAGTTAATTTTTGTGTAGGGGGTGAGGTAGGGGTCCTCTTTCATTCTTTTGGATATGGATATCCAACTCTCCCAGCCCCATTTGTTGAAAAGACTGTTATGACTCAGTTCAGTGACTTTGGGGGCCTTATCAAAGATCAGTCGGCCATAGATCTGAGGGTCTATCTCCGAATTCTCAATTCGATTCCATTGATCTATATGTCTATCTTTGTGCCAGTGCCATGCTGTTTTGACAACTGTGGCTTTATAATAAGCTTCAAAGTCAGGGAGTGTAAGTCCTCCCACTTCGTTTTTCTTTTTTAGAGTGTCTTTAGCAATTCGAGGCATCTTCCCTTTCCAAATAAATTTGATAACTAGCTTTTCCAAGTCTGCAAAGTAGGTTGTTGGAATTTTGATTGGGATTGCATTGAATCTGTAGATGAGTTTGGGTAGAATTGACATCTTAATGACATTCAGCCTTCCTATCCATGAACATGGAATATTTTTCCATCTTTTAAGGTCCCCTTCTATTTCTTTTAGTAGAGTTATGTAGTTTTCTTTGTATAGGTCTTTTACATCTTTGGTTAAGTTTATTCCTAGGTACTTGATTTTTTTAGTTGCTATTGAAAATGGTATCTTTTTCTTGAGTGTCTCTTCAGTTTGTTCATTTCTAGCATATAGAAACATTACTGACTTGTGTGCATTAATCTTGTATCCCGCTACTTTGCTAAATTTGTTTATTAGCTCTAGTAGCTGTATCGTTGATTTCTCAGGGTTTTCCAGATATAAGATCATATCATCTGCAAACAATGACAGTTTTACTTCTTCTTTTCCAATTTGGATGCCTTTTATTTCTTTGTCTTGCCGGATTGCCCTGGCTAGCACTTCCAACACAATGTTGAATAACAGTGGTGACAGCGGGCATCCTTGTCTTGTTCCTGATCTTAGAGGGAAGGCTTTCAGTCTCTCACCATTGAGTACTATGCTGGCTGTGGGTTTTTCATATATGCTCTTTATCATGTTGAGGAAGTTTCCTTCAATTCCTACCTTTTGAAGTGTTTTTATCAAAAAGGGATGTTGGATTTTGTCAAATGCTTTTTCAGCATCTATTGAGATGATCATTTGATTTTTCCCTTTTGAATTTTTAATGTGTTGTAATACATTGATTTTCTTATGTTGAACCATCCTTGCATGCCTAGAATGAACCCCACTTGGTCATGGTGTATGATTTTTTTAATGTGTCTTTAGATTCGATTTGCAAGTATTTTGTTGAGGATTTTTGCATCTATATTCATTAGGGAGATTGGCTGGTAGTTTTCTTTTTTTGTAGCATTTTTGCATGGTTTTGGTATTAGATTGATGTTAGCTTCATAAAATGAGTTAGGTAGTGTTCCATTTTCTTCAATGTTTTGAAAGAGTTTGAGTAAGATTGGTATCAGTTCTTTCTGGAAAGTTTGGTAGAATTCCCCTCTGAAGCCATCTGGCCCTGGGCATTTATTTGTGGGAAGATTTTTGATGACTGATTGGATCTCTTTGCTTGTGATGGGTTGGCTGAGGTCTTCTATTTCTTCTCTGGTCAGTCTAGGTTGTTCATATGTTTCCAGGAAATTGTCCATTTCCTCTACATCATCCAGTTTCTTGCCATACAGTTGTTCATAGTATCCTCTTATGATTTTTTTAATTTCTTCAGGATCTGCAGTTATGTCACCTTTTTCATTCATTATTTTGTTTATATGGGTCTTCTCTCTTTTTGATTTTGTCAGGCTAGCTGGAGGCTTGTCAATCTTGTTCATCTTCTCAAAGAACCAACTTTTGGTGTTATTTATCCTCTCTATTGTTTTTTTTTTGTTCTCTATGTCATTTATTTCTGCTTTAATCCTTGTTATTTCTTTTCTTCTACTTGATTTAGGACTGGTTTGCTGTTCTTTTTCTAGCTTCTTCAGTTGATCCATTAGTTCTTTGATTTTGGCTCTTTCTTCCTTTTTAATATATGCATTTAGTGCTATAAATTTCCCCCTCAGTATTGCTTTTGCTGCATCCCATAGGTTTTGGTATGTTGTGTTTTCATTTTCATTCGTCTCTATATATTTAGCAATTTCTCTTGCTATTTCTTCTTTAACCCACTGATTGTTTGGGAGTGTGTCATTTAACCTCCAGGTATTTGTGAATTTTCTAAGTCTCTGATGGTTATTGACTTCTAATTGTATTCCATTGTGATCAGAGAATGTGCTTTGAATAATTTCAATCTTTTTAAATTTATTGAGGCTTGTTTTATGTCCCAGCATATGATCTATTCTGGAGAAAGTTCCGTGAGCACTAGAAAAGTATGTGTATCCTGGTGATTTGGGATGTAATGTTCTGTATATGTCTGTTAAATCTAATTCATTTATCAGATTGTTTAGGTTTTCAATTTCCTTATTGGTCTTCTGTCTGGTTGATCTATCTATAGGAGAGAGTGGTGTGTTGAAGTCTCCCACAATTATTGTGGAAACATCAATTGCTTCTTTTAGTTTTGCCAGTGTTTCTCTCATGTATTTTGTGGCACCTTGATTGGGTGCATAGACATTTATAATTGTTATTTATTCTTGTTGAATTACCCCTTTGATTAGTATGTAGTGGCCTTCTTTGTCTCTCAAAACAGCCCTGCATTTAAAGTCTATTTTATCTGAGATTAATATTGCTACACCTGCTTTCTTTTGGCTGTAGCTTGCATGAAATATTTTTTTCCATCCTTTCACTTTCAATTTCTTTGTGTCCCTGTGTCTAAGATGAGTCTCTTGTATGCAACATATTGATGGTTCATTTTTTTTGATCCATTCTGCGAATCTATATCTTTTAATTGGTGAGTTTAATCCATTTACATTCAACGTTATAACCATGAAGGCATTTCTTGAATCAGCCATCTTCCTTTGGTTTATGTTTGTCAAATGTATTTTTCCCCTCTCTCTATTGATATCCTTTATTGTACCCATACCGAATCTCTTTAGTACTGAACCTTTCTCCAAGTCTCTCTGTCCTTTCTTTGTTTCTCTGTCTGTAGGGCTCCCTTTAGTATCTCCAGTAGGGCAGGTCTCTTGTTAGCAAATTCTCTCAGCATTTGTTTGTCTGTGAAAAATTTAAGCTCTCCCTCAAATTTGAAGGAGAGCTTTCCTGGATAAAGTATCCTTGGTTGGAAATTTTTCTCACTCAGAATTTTAAATATATCATGCCACTGTCTTCTTGCCTCCATGGTGGCTGCTGAGTAGTCACTACTTAGTCTTATGCTGTTTCCTTTGTATGCGGTGAATTGCTTTTCTCTTGCTGCTTTCAGAACTTGCTCCTTCTCTTCCGTGTTTGACAGTGTGATCAGAATATGTCTCGGAGTGGGTTTATTTGGATTTATTCTATTTGGAGTTCGCTGAGCATTTATGATTTGTGTATTTATGTTGTTTAGAAGATTTGGGAAGTTTTCCCCAACAATTTCTTTGAATACTCTTCCTAGACCTTTACCCTTTTCTTCCCTTTCTGGAACACCAATGAGTCTTATATTCGGATGTTTTATATTATCTATCATATCCCTGAGGTCCATTTCAATTTTTTCAATTTTTTTCCCCATTCTTTCTTTTATGCTTTCATTTTCCATTCTGTCATCTTCCAGGTCACTGATTCATTGTTCATCTTCCTCTAGTCTTGTACTGTGAGTGTCCAGAATCTTTTTAATTTGTTCAACAGTTTGTTTAATTTCCATAAGATCATCTATTTTTTTTTATTTAGTCTTGCAATGTCTTCTTTATGCTCTTCTAGGGTCTTCTTGATATCTTTGTATCCCATACTATGGTCTCATTGTTCATCTTTAGTTCTTTGAGTAGCTGCTCTAGGTGCTGTGTGTCTTCTGGTCTTTTGATTTGGGTGCTTGGGCTTGGGTTATCCATAGCGTCTGTTTTTTTCATATGCTTTATAATTTTCTGTTGTTTTTGGCCTCGTGGCATTTGCTTAACTTGTTAGGGTTCTTTTAGGATTTGTAGACCAATTGAAGTCCTTATCTCTAATTTATCAGATCTACAGCTTCGTGGAGTACACTTTCTCTAACTAACCAGCAGGTGGCGTCCACGAGCCACCTGTTCTCCACAAGCCAGTTCTCCCCTGCTTTGCCTTTGTGGTGAGTGTGGGAGTGAGTCTTGTGTGGTCCAATTGGTGTGCCAAGCTTGCATGTGTAGTTGGTGTTGCCCGCCCTGTATATGGGGCGTGTTCCTGGGCGGTCAGGGAGGTGGGGTGGCTCTAACAATCAAATCTCCCTGGTGATCCTGGAGTTTTAAAGCTGCTGCAATAGTCTAATCCTTCAGTTCAGTCCTGCCACTGTTTGTCTCTGCCACTGACCCACAAGTCCTTGGTATTGGCGTATGGCTCCTGAGACTTGCGAGTGGGTCCCTCTTCCAGGCCGTGCACCCCCTGGTCTTCTGTTGAGGGATGACTGTGCTATGTCACAGGTGAGTGCCATCCCCCCAGGGCAGTTCTGGGCTGCTGGGCTGTGTAGGGAGGCTCCCAGTCTGCTGAAATGATGGCTGAATGGGGCTCTGTTAATTCACACTGCTCCACCTTCCCAACTCTGGGACAATCAGCTGATGTTGCAGGGAAGGCTAATGTCCACGCCCAGTTTTGTGGTGTGTGCCTGTTATTTGAAGCACTTCCGTCACACTGGGCTGTCTGGGGCAGCTCTGGGCTATGGGGCTGGTGATGGGCAGGAGTGTTTCCTGTCCACCAGGATGATGGCTGTGAGCAAACACCCCCCTTTTCTTGGGAAGTTGTGTTGTTTAGTGAATTTTCTCAGCCCCTGGATTATTGCCTTTTTTCTCAGAGCTCTCTTAGTTCTGCTCTTGTCTTGACCTGCCCAAATTGCAAGTCTTTGAAGCTTTCTGTATTGGGCTTCTTAGAGTAATTGTTTTAGAAAAAGAAAAAAGGGTTAAGAAAAAAAAAGGGCCCTCCTCACAGATCTGATGGGTTATTGAAATGCTAAGGGACAAAGCAATTAGGGCCATTAAGGAAAGGTCCACAGTGCAGAGAGATCAGCTTTTCTTCAGGATTTGCATATGAGCCTCAGGGCCTGAGCTCTGCCCTTCCCCTTTCTATGTTCACCAGAACTACAAAAATCCTCCGCTTTTAATTTTGGAGTTTTTCATGCTGTTTTTTTCTATGCCTGTCTCCTCTCTGCTGGGCTGGCTGCTCTCAGATTCTCTGGTGTCTGGTCTCCGACTATCTATGGTTGGAGTTTGGATCAGCAGAATGAGTTTCCGATAAGGGCTGCCACTGCAGTTCTCCCTTCTCCTTCCCGGAGCTGACAGCCCCTCCTCCCACGGGACTGAGCCTGGCAGGGAGGGGCACGGGTCCCCTGGCCACAAAAACTTACAGATTTCGCTGATCTCAGCAGTTCCACGTTTTCATGAGTGTTGTATGAAGTATGCCCAAAGTCAGATTGCTCTGTGGTGTCCAGTCCACGCAGTTCCTGGCTTTCTACCTACTTTCCTGGAGGAGTAACTAAAACATACAGCTCACCAGTCTGCCATCTTGCCCCGCCTTCCAAGTTCTGCTTTTAATTTTGTTTTCTCAACTTTGCTGTCACTTTTGACTTAAAGAAAAAAATAAATCGATTTATTATTCCCATAATCAAGACAAATTCACTGTAGCATCCAAGAATATGGGATGAGGCAGTTACTCTCTTTGGGGGATGTTTAAGCCCTGAAAGCCCACATTGTGAAGCCAAGATATGTCCCCCATTAAACAGAGGTGAAATTGTGGTCCACAGAACATGCCCTATCCAGGTTGACACCACAAGTTTCATCCAGAAATAGGAATCCAACAGCTGTTCACCAATGCTTGACTGCTTCATGGGGGACATGCTGCTTAACAAAAGTCCCAGGGCTTTAATGTCACTGGGAGTGTGTATATGTGTCTGTCAGAGACTGTACCCTGCCCTGCCTGTCTTTGGCCATGCCCCTCTGCATATTCCACCCAGTCATTGGTGGCAGCAGTTTCCATGGGACGGTTTTCTCCCCTGGTGCTGAGGCCTCACACATAACATAATGATACCTCCCAAGCATTAGACGCCTAAGTGTGAGGAACCAGTGCTGATGAGCTGGAGCTCAAGAAGAGGTGCCCCAGGGTAGTGTAATGGGGTGTGTGTGTGTCCTGGGGGCCTAGGATAGGGAGAGGCAGTGTCACAAATTGAGAGGCCACAAACCAAATATTGGGTCCCCAAGGACTGGAAAGCAAGAGTTTGTGGTTGAACATCAATGTTTAAATGGAAGGGGAATGTCAGAGACAGCAGTGCCAGGACCAATAGGGAGATGTCCAGGGACAGTCTCCATACTGTCTCTGTCTGGATATGACTCAGGTACTCTGGATAAGTAGTCACTCTCCCCACCCAAAGGAGGCACTGGAGTATGTGATCATGTCTAAGCACTCATGTTGGGAGAATTGTCAATGGGATTAAGGCATCCATTGGGTGTGGTAAGCCAAAGACTCTTTTTAAAATGTAATTTGTACTTCACTCAAAATTATACATGCACTCAGTTTAAGGAGGCAAGTACTTCAACAAATTATATTACCAAAAAAATGTCCCAAGCACTCCCCAGGCACACTTTTCAGAGGAGCCTTTTTACTCCTTTGTTATTGATCTCATATCTCTCTTAATGTGCCAATAGTGAGAATTTGGAGTTTTCAGGATTAAGTGATACCTACTGAGTCCCACTATGGAATCTAGCCATCTTCCACAACAACTGTAAGAGACACCAGAAGGGCCCACCCTAGCATTCATACTTCCAGCTCCCATTCCCCCAATACAATTGTATCACAATTTCAGTTCAGCCGGACTCAACTATCTCAGTGTGATTATGTAATTTCTATTCAGAGCAGAATCATAAGTCATAAATCATAAAGTCAACAAACTTTTTCTGCAAAAGTAAGAAGTTTAGGCTTTGTAGGTGACAAGGCTGATCAAATTTGTGCTTGGTGTAACTTTAGTCTGCTTGACTAGGATGGCTAGGCCCTGAACTTTATGTGAACTTCCTGCACTGTAACTTCTCTGCTCCATCTCAGTTCCAGGCCCCTGCCTCATGTGCCTAACCACAAAAGAACGTTTCCTACCTCAATTTTCCTGTTACTGGAATGTTTGACATGGTTCGTTAAGTTTCGACCTCCCTTAGCTGTTTTTAACAACCCCCTTCTTCTTTCCACAGTTATGTATCCCATGGCCTCTGCAAATGAAAGTTTTGCTTGTCCACCCCTTCTCTGGGACATTTCTGGCTTAGGCTTTGAGCATTTCCCTATTGCAATAGCCCCCTTAATAAAGTCTTTTTTATACTAATGCCCAGACTTGCATTTTTTTCCTTGATAAGGGCCATAGTCTCTGTTTCAACTACTCAGCTCTGCTTGTCCAGTGAAAGCAGCCATAGACAATAGGTAAATGAATGAATGTGGCTTTTTCCCAACACAACTTTATTTATGGACATTGAAATTTAAATTTGGTATAATTTTCATGTGCCATGAAGTAGTATTTGTATTTCCAAAGGCTGCCTTAATAAAGTAGAACAACAGAAATTTATTCTTTCACAGTTTGGGGGGCTAGGAGTCCAAAACCAAGTACCATCTGAAGCCCCTGGGGGAGCATCCTTTCTGGCTTCTTCCAGCTTCTGGTGGCCCCAGACATTCCTTGGCTTGTGGCAGCATCACTCCAATCTCTGCCTCTGTCTTCACATGGCCACCTTCCCTCTATGTCTGCCTGTCTCTGTGTTCAGATTTCCCTCTTCTTAGAAGGCTACCAGTCAGAGTGGCTTTAGGGCCCACCCTACTCCAGTATGACTTAATCTTAACTAATTACATCTGCAAAGACCCTATTTCTGAACAAGGTCACAATCACAGGTACTAGAGGTTAGGACTTGAACATGTCTTTTGGGGGGATACAATTCAACCCTCAACTGTATTCTTTTGATATCTCTCCAACCATTAAAAAATGTAAAAACCCTTCTCAAAACTTACAGGGCCTTAGAAAAGAGGTGGGGGTGGTGGTAGACAAGATTTGGCCTGTCAATTTTAGTTTGCTGTCCCTTGTTCTGGTACAACTTTATTCTTCCTGCTCAATATATGTTGCAAGGATGAATTATCTTGATTTAAAAATTTGTTTGGTTTTCTATGTGCATATCACTAATTAAACCTCAGCTTCTTTGTCAGTTGTGTAAATCTCTTTTCAGCAATTTTTATTTATTTTTAAAATTAAATTAAAATTTTGTAGTGAAGTTGTAGGTTTACAGAAAAATCATGCAGAAAACACAGTGTTCCCATGTAACACCCCCTCAAACACTCAGTTTTCCTGATTATGAATACTTTGCATTAGTGTGGTACCTTGTGACAATTCATGAAGCAATAGTGTGATTATACCACTAATTTTAGTTCATAGTTTACATTAGGGTTCACAGTTTGTTTTGTACAGTTCTGTTTTTTTAAAAAAATTTATTCTGGTAACATATACAAACTAAAATCTCCCCCTTTTAACCACATTCAAATATCCAATCCACTGGTGTTAATTACATTCACAATGTCATGAGTATCCATTATCAAAACTCTTCCATCACCGCAAAGAGAAACTCTGTACCAATTCAGCATTAACTCCCCATTCCCTACCCTCAACTTGGCCCCTGGTAACCTGTATTCTAGTTTCGGACTTTATAAATTTGCATATACTAATTATTTCATCTAAGTGAGATCATATAATATTTGTCTTTTTGTGTCTAAGTTATTTCACTCAACATGATGTCTTCAAGGTTCGTTTATGTTGTAGCATGTATCAGAATTTCATTCCTTTCTGTGGCTAAATAATATTCCATTGGTAAATGTATATACCACATTTTGTTTATTCATTCATGCGTTCGTAGATACTTGGGTTGCTTCCATCTTTTGGCAATTGTGAACAATGCTGTTATGAACATCAGTGTGCAAATATCTGTTCAAGTCCCTGTTTTCACTGATTTAGGGTATGTATCTAGAAGTGGGATTGTCAGATTATATGGTAGTTCTATACTTTCTGAGGAACTGCCAAACTTTTCTACAGTGATGGCACTATTTTTATTCTTACCAACAATTTTTGAGTGTTCCTATTTCTCCACATCCTCTAAATACTTGTTATTTTCTGGTTTTTTAAAAATAGCCATTCTAGTGGGTATAAAATGTTATCTTGTGGCTTTCACTTCCCTAATGACTAATGATGTTGAGAATTTTTTCATGTGTATATTGGCCATTTGTATATCTTGGGGGAATGTCTATTCAAGTCTTTTTTCCCATTTTTTGATTAGGTTGTTTGTCTTTTTGTTCTTGAGTTGTAGGATTTCTTTATATATTCTGGGGGCGGTTAGGAGAGACAGGGCAAAAAACACCTCCATACAAAATAGTAGATAAAAGCCAGAAAGTGACCCAGAACACCAGTTCTAGCGATGCACCAGCGGGACAAGGTCTGCTAAATCCACAGGGACTGTGCACTTGATGAAACCTGGAGTCTGCATTCTGAAACGAGTGAGTGAGCCTGCTGAATATCCAGCAGCCACTCTGCAGTGTGGGGAAACCATGAGTTGGCATTTGGAGTCAGACTAGTTCTTTTTTAAAAACTCAAAAGCGGCTGTGGATATGGCAGCAAGAACCACACAGTGAAGCGCGGCAGGAATGACGTCCTCACAACCTATGGGTATGCCTCAATATCTGGCATGGACAATAGCCTTTCATGCATCTGCTGCTAATTGTCTCAGAGTGAGGAAGGCAGAGGTGAGCCAAAGGGAGAAAAAAAACATGCCCCGTACAGCCATCTTCCCAGTGGGCTGGGAATGCTCCTGCCCGGCACCAGTGCCACTGCCCAGAACTGCGCCAAAAAGCCCAGTGTGACAGGAAGTGTTTCCAGCAACACGCGCACACACCACAATATTGGGCATGGACAACAGCCTTTCGTGCACCCGCAGCTAATTGTCCCAGAGCTAGGAAGGCGGAGCTGTGCAAAAAGGGGGAAATTAACATGCCCCATACAGCCATCCTTTCAGCAGGCTGGGAACGCCCCTACACGGCCCGGCAGCCCAGAACTTCCCTTGAGGGATGGCATGCACTTGTGATATAGCACAGCCTTTCCTCAGCAGAGGCCCTAGGAGGGCATGGCTTGGAAGAGGGGCCCGTCCAGAAATTCCAGGGACCATATGCCAATACCAAGGACCTGTGGGTCAGCAGCAGAGACAGTCTGTGGCGAGACTGAACTGAAGGTTTAGACTCTTGCAACAGCCTTAAATCTCCAGGAGCACCTGGGAGGTTTGATTATTAAAGCTGCCCTCCCTCCCTAACCACTCAGACACATGCCCCACATTCTGGGCGGACAGCACCAACTACACACACAAACTTGGTGCACCAATTGGACCCCCACAAAAATCAGACCCCCACGCACCACAAAGACAAAGTTGGGGAGAACTGGCTTGAGGGAATAGGTGGCTCATAGACGCCACCTGCTGGTTAGTTAAAGTGTACGCCACCAAGCTGTAGATTTGACAAATTAGAGATTAGACTTTGAATTAGCCTACATATCCTAAAAGAACCCTATCAAGCTAAGCAAATGACAAGAGGCCAAAAACAACAGAAAATTTTAAAGCATATGAAAAAACCAAAAGATATGGATAACCCAAACCCAAAAACCCAAATCAAAAGATCAGAGGAGATGCAGTACTTGGAGCAATTAATCAAAGAAGTAAAGACAAACAACAAGAGCATGGCACAGGATATAAAGGACGTAAAGAAGATCCTAGAAGAGCATAAAGGAGAAATTGCAAGAGTATGTAAAAAAACAGATGATCTTATGTAAATAAAAGAAACTGTCAACCAAATTAAAAAGATTCTGGATACTCATAGTACAAGACTAGAGGAAGCTGAACAATGTACCAGTGACCTCGAGGATGACAAAATGGAAAATGAAAGAACAAAAGAAAGATGGGGAAAAATTGAAAAAATTGAAATGGACCTCAGGGATATGATAGATAATATGAAACATCCAAATATAAGACTCATTGGTGTCCCAGAAGGGAAAGAGAAGGGTAAAGGTCTGGAAAGAATATTCAAAGAAATTGTTGGGGAAAACTTCCCAAACCTTCTATACAACATAAATACACAAATCATAAATGCCCAGCAAACTCCAAATAGAATAAATCCAAATAAACCCACTCTGAGACATATTCTGATCAGACTGTTAAATATATATTCTAGATATTAAATATTTGTCAGATATGTGGTTTCCAAATATTTTCTCCCATTTTTATTATGGCTTTTTACTTTTATGATAAAGTCCTTTATGCACAAAGGTTTTTAATTTTGATGAAGTCCCATTTATCTATTTTTTCTTTTGTTGCTAATGCTTTTGGTGTAAAGTCTAATAAACCATCGCCTAATGCAAGGTCTGAAGATGTTTCCCTATGTTTTCTTCTAAGTTCTGTAGTTTGGGTTCCTATATTTAGGTCTTTGATCCATTTTGAGTTAATTTTTGTATACGGTCTGAGATAAGAGTCCACCTTGATTCTTTTGCATATGGATATCCAGTATTCCCAGTACCATTTGTTGAAGAGACTATTCTTTCCCCATTAAGTGGACTTGACACCCTTGCCAAAAATCAATTGGCCAGGCCTTGTCCAATCAAGATGGTGGAGTGATAAGCTTAAGGGCTCCATCTCCCCATAGAAGCTTTGAACAACTAGCAAGAACTGGCAGAAGCATCTTTCCAAAGCTCTAGAAAATGTTTAAATGATTACAGTAGCATGGCAAGCATGGAATCAAGAAAAAAGAATTATAAGTACAGTAGGATCACACAGTGCCCTGGTTGGCCCCTCCCCCAACTCCTTACCTGCTCAGTTTGGGTTTCTGTTCCCTCCAGAGGGAGTAGAGGAACCTTTGTGCACATACTGGGGGTGTGTATGACTGGTTCATTCTCTCTAGTGGTGGCATTGAGAGACTGAACTTGGATACTTATTGCATTCTTGCTGTCTTAGAACTTGAACTACATGTAGAAGTCTGCTCACAGAGCTCTACTACAGAACAGTGTGGGAGAGCAGTCAAGTCATGGCTGCCTGAGGCAAGAGATCCCAGCTATAGGACATACAGTGAACTGTTTCTTAGGGAAGAGAGGACACTCATAAATGGAAAATTCCTAGGGCCACATGGGCATGCCTAAGACAAGACACATGTACCAAAAAGATCAGGGAGGGCCCTAAACTTTGGCCTGGAGCTATTCTCTAAATTTATTGGATGAATAAGGTCTGAAGGAAAGCACTCACATAGGTCAGCACAGATGGAGAAAGTTGTTTCCTTTTTTTCCTGCTCACTTTTTTTTGTTAGCTCCTGGCATTCAAGGAAAGTGCTATCATAAACACTAGCTGGATATAAACTGAAGGAACATATGCCTCAGAGTCTAAAGTCAGGTGATAACACACTAAAATATCAAAATGTACAGTTTTCTACAAAAGATTGCAAAACATACAAAAAAAGGGAAGTGATGGCCCAGATAAAGGTTAAAGCATTAGAAGTCATCAATGAGCAAGGTCAGACTTGGGACATTCCAGATAAAGATTTTTTTAAATGGCTCTAAATATTCTCAAAGAGCTAAAAGAAAACATAAATAATGAGAGGATATCAGGGAAATGACATATGTACACAAAGAGAACATTAATATAGAAATGGAAATTATGAAAAGGAACCAAACAGAGTGGAAGATCACAGTAACAGAAATTAAAAATTCTCTAGAGGGGTTCAACAGCAGAGTAGAGCTGGTAGAAGAAAGAATCAGTGACCGTGAAGATAATACAATTGAAATCATCCAGTCTGAGGGGCAGAAAGATGAAAGAATGAAGAAAAGTAAACAGAGACTGAGGAACCTGTGGGAAACAACCAAGCATACCAATGTATGCATTTTGGGTGTCCCAGAAGGAGATGAAAGGGAGAAAGGGGCAGAGAGAATATTCAAAGAAATAATGGCTGAAAACTTCCTAAATTTAATGAAAGATATGACTCTACACATCTAAGATGCTCAACAAACTCTGAATAAACCAAATTGACCCACACAGAACCATGTAATAATCAAACTGTCAAATGCCAAAGGTAAGGAGAGAATTCTGAAAGCTGCAAGAGAAGCAAACTGTCACATACAAGTTAACCTCAATAAGATTAACTGCTGATCTCTCATTGGAAACCATGGAGGCAAGAAGGCAGTGGGAAGGGGTATTTAAAGTTCTGTAAGAAAAAAATTGCCAACCAAGATTTCTATATTCAGAAAAATGAAGGAGAAGTGGTGTGGCAAGATGACAGCATAGGAAGGTTGGAATTCAGTTAGTCCTCTGGAAAAAATTAGCATATAGCCAGGAACAACTAATAAATAGTCTGGAACAACTGTTGGGGGACATCTGTGACTGAACACACATCGTACATCAATCTGGAATGGGTGGAATGACTGAGATTTCAGCATAAGAGCTGTAAGTAAAGCTCACAAAACTGCAGAGTTGGTGCCCCTCCCCCACCAGCACAGCAGACTGAGATGAAACACTTCCCTGTGGAAAAAAGAAGCAGTCTACTAGGAAGAAGGGAAGGTAGCTTGACCAAGCTCCAACTACAGTTTTAGTTAACAAATTTGGACTACTGATTTCAAGCTACAAGCACAAATAAACCTGGAGGAAGGAGGAAAGGAATCAGGTTTCTCCCGGCAGAGAGGAGTCAGGGCTGACCAAAATAAATAAATAAATAAATAAATAAATGAAAAATAATAAATGAATAAATAAATAAATAAAATAGATGCTTTTGGAGTCAGCTGAACTCAGAATACTGAAAAAGGGCTGTGCGCTAAGAAAAGGGGCACACAGAACTGGGCACCAACTCTGATTTCTGACTGGTAACTGGGGGGCTGGGGACTGGCTCTGAAAAGAGATTTTCTTTATTTTTTCCTTGTTTTCCCCTCTCATTCTAAGTAGCTCATTAGAGAAAGCCTCAGACATTTTCAATACTCAGAGTTGACCCAGGCAAGGGTGGGGTTAAGACAGAGAGACAAAGGAAGAAGTCACATGTAGGAGATAAGTCCCTAAAGGGCTTATCTTCACTAAGAAAAGGGGGAGGTGGGGCCGAGCTCAAGTGGCTGGCCTCCCTCAGAGAACTAAGACCCTGGGGCCTGGGGAAAAAATAAAAATAGAAGCAGCCTAAGCTTGAGTTCTGACACTCTCAGCCCCTGGCAGGGACAGGGTCTACTGAGAATTAAAGACAACACACCTCTTTATGCCAGTGGGGAGCTGTGGGCTGAAAAGTGCCACCTGCTGGGCAGGATAGGAAAAGCATAGCATCTAGAGGCCTCACAGGAAAGTCTAACAACTTGCTGGGTCTCATCCTCAGGGAAACTTGATACTGATCACACCCACTTCCTGAAACCTGGGCCCGTCTTGTCTGGGAAAATCTGGAGTAATCAAGGAAACCAGATGCCTAGACAATGAAAAATTATGAATCACACTAGAAAAAATGAAGTTATGGCCCAGCCAAAGGAACAAACTTACACTTCAAATGAGATACAGGAGTTGAAACAAATAATTAAAGATCTTCAGACAAATATGCCAAACTGATTCAAAAATCAAATCAATGAGTTGAGGGAAGATATGGCAAAAGAGATGAAGGACATAAAGAAGACATTGGTCAAACATAAGGAAGAACTTGAAAGTTTGAAAAAACAATTGGCAGAACTTATTGGAATGAAAGGCACAATTGAGGAGATGAAAAACACAATGGACACATACAACAGCAGATTTGAGGAGGCAGAAGAAAGGATTCAGGAGCTAGAGGACTGGACATCTGAAATCCTACACATGAAAGAACAGATAGGAAAAAGAATGGAAAAATATGAGCAGGGTCTCAGGAAATTGAATGACAACATGAAGCACATAAATATACATGTCACGGTTGTCCCAGAAGGAGAAGAGAAGGGAAAAGGGGCAGAAAGAATAATGGAGGAAGTAATCACTGAAAATTTCCCATCTGTTATGAAAGGCATAAAATTTTAGATCCAAGTACAGTGTACCCCAAACAGAATAAATCTGAATAGACCTACTGCAAGACACATAATAGATTATCAAATGTCAAAGAAAAAGAGAGAATTCTGAAAGCAGCAAGAGAAAAGCAATCCATCACATACAAAGGAACTGTACCAGTTTGTATGTATTATGTCCCCCAGAGAAAGCCATGTTCTTTGATGCAATCTTGTGGGGACAGACATGTTAGTATTGATTAAGTTGGAACATTTGGATTAGGTTGTTTCCATGGAGATATGCCCCACCCAACTGTGGGTGATAATTGATTGGATAATTTCCATGGAGGTGTGGCCTCACCCATTCAGCATGGGCCTTGTTTATTTTACTGGAGCACTGTATAAGTTCAGACAGGAGTGAGCTTGCTACAGCGAAGAGGGACACTTTGAAGAATGCACAGGAGCTGAGAGAGGAGCTTCAGCTTACAGAGACATTTTGGAGATGGCCTTTGAAATCAGACTCTTGCTCCAGAGAAGCTAAGAGAGGACAAATGCCCCAAGAGCAACTAAGAGTGACATTTTTGAGGAATTGCAGCCTAGAGAAGAACATCCTGGGAGAAAGCCATTTTGAAACCAGAACTCCAGAACAGATGTCAGCCACGTGCCTTCCCAGTTAACAGAGGTTTTCCAGATGCCATTGGCCATCCTCCAGTGAAGGTACCTGATTGTTGATGTGTTACCTTGGACACTTTGTGGCCTTAAGACTGTAACTTTGTAACCAAATAAACCCCCTTTTATAAAAGTCAATCTATTTCTGGTGTTTTGCATTCAGGCAGCATTGGCAAACTGGAACAGGAACCTTGATTAAGACTATGTGCAGATTTCTCAGTAGAAACCATGGAGAAGAGAGTAGAAATGGAGACTACCAGTGAGAGTAAAAAGAGAGAGAGAGGGAAATAAAATCAAATAAGATATGACATATAGGAGGCGGGGCAAGATGGCAGACTGGTGAGCTGTATGTTTTGGTTACTCCTCCAGGAAAGTAGGTAAAAAGCCAGGAACTGCGTGGACTGGACACCACAGAGCAATCTGTCTTTGGGCATACTTCATACAACACTCATGAAAACGTGGAACTGCTGAGATCAGCGAAATCTGTAAGTTTTTGCGGCCAGGGGACCCGCGCCCCTCCCTGCCAGGCTCAGTCCCGGGGGAGGAGGGGCTGTCAGCTCCAGGAAGGAGAAGGGAGAATTGCAGTGGCTGCTCTCATCGGAAACTCATTCTACTGATTCAAACTCCAACCATAGATAGACTGAGGCCAGACACCAGAGACTCTGAGAGCAGCCAGCCCAGCAGAGAGGAGACGGGCATAGAAGGAAAACAACACGAGAAGCTCCAAAGTAAAAGCAGAGGATTTTTGGAGTTCTGGTGAACACAGAAAGGGGAAGGGCGGAGATCAGGCCTTGAGGCGCATATGCAAATCCCGAAGCAAGGCTGATCTCTCTGCCCAGGGCACCTTTCCTTAATGGCCCTGGTTGCTTTGTCTATTAGCATTTCAATAACCCATTAGATCTCTGAGGAGGGCCGTTTTTTTTTTTTTTTTTTTTTTTTAAATCCTTTTTGCTTTTTCTAAAACAATTACTCTAAGAAGCTCAATACAGAAAGCTTCAAAGAATTGAAATTTGGGCACGTCAAGTCAAGAGCAGAACTAAGAGAGCTCTGAGACAAAAGGCAATAATCCAGTGGCTGAGAAAATTCACTAAACAACACAACTTCCCAAGAAAAGGGGGGCGTCCGCTCACAGCCACCATCCTGGTGGACAGGAAACACTCCTGCCCATTGCCAGCCCCATAGCCCAGAGCTGCCCCAGACAACCCAGTGTGACGGAAGTGCTTCAAATAACAGGCACACACCACAAAACTGGGCGTGGACATTAGCCTTCCCTGCAACCTCAGCTGAATGTCCCAGAGCTGGGAAGGGGGAGCAGTGTGAATTAACAGAGCCCCATTCGGCCATCATTTGAGCAGACTGGGAGCCTCCCAACACAGCCCAGCAGCCCAGAACTGCCCTGGGGGGACGGCACTCACCTGTGACATAGCACAGTCATCCCTCAACAGAGGACCCGGGGTGCACAGCCTGGAAGAGGGGCCCACTTGCAAGTCTCAGGAGCCATACGCCAATACCAAAGACTTGTGGGTCAGTGGCAGAGACAAACTGTGGCAGGACTGAACTGAAGGATTAGACTATTGCAGTAGCTTTAAAACTCTAGGATCATCAGGGAGATTTGATTGTTAGGGCCACCCCCCCTCCCCGACTGCCCAGAAACACGCCCCACATACAGGGCAGGCAACACCAACTACACACGCAAGCTTGGGACACCAATTGGGCCCCACAAGACTCACTCCCCCACTCACCAAAAAGGCTAAGCAGGGGAGATCTGGCTTGTGGAGAACAGGTGGCTCGTGGACGCCACCTGCTGGTTAGTTAGAGAAAGTGTACTCCACGAAGCTGTAGATCTGATAAATTAGAGATAAGGACTTCAACTGGTCTACAAACCCTAAAAGAACCCTATCAAGGACAGCAAATGCCACGAGGCCAAAAACAACAGAAAATTATAAAGCATATGAAAAAAACCAGACGATATGGATAACCCAAGCCCAAGCACCCAAATCAAAAGACCAGAAGAGACACACCTAGAGCAGCTACTCAAAGAACTAAAGATGAACAATGAGACCCTAGTACGGGATATGAAGGAAATCAAGAAGACCCTAGAAGAGCATAAAGAAGACATTGCAAGACTAAATAAAAAAATGGATGATCTTATGGAAATTAAAGAAACTGTTGACCAAATTAAAAAGATTCTGGACACTCATAGTACAAGACTAGAGGAAGTTGAACAACGAATCAGTGACCTGGAAGATGACAGAATGGAAAATGAAAGCATAAAAGAAAGAATGGGGAAAAAAATTGAAAAACTCGAAATGGACCTCAGGGATATGATAGATAATATGAAACGTCCGAATATAAGACTCATTGGTGTCCCAGAAGGGGAAGAAAAGGATAAAGGTCTAGGAAGAGTATTCAAAGAAATTGTTGGGGAAAACTTCCCAAATCTTCTAAACAACATAAATACACAAATCATAAATGCTCAGCGAACTCCAAATAGAATAAATCCAAAAAAACCCACTCCGAGACATATACTGATCACACTGTCAAACATAGAAGAGAAGGAGCAAGTTCTGAAAGCAGCAAGAGAAAAGCAATTCACCACATACAAAGGAAACAGCATAAGACTAAGTAGTGACTACTCAGCAGCCACCATGGAGGCGAGAAGGCAATGGCACGATATATTTAAAATTCTGAGAGAGAGGAATTTCCAGCCAAGAATACTTTATCCAGCAAAGCTCTCCTTCAAATTTGAGGGAGAGCTTAAATTTTTCGCAGACAAAGAAATGCTGAGAGAATTTGCTAACAAGAGACCTGCCCTACTGGAGATACTAAAGGGAGCCCTACAGACAGAGAAACAAAGACAGGACAGAGAGACTTGGAGAAAGGTTCAGTACTAAAGAGATTCGGTATGGGTACAATAAAGGATATTAATAGAGAGAGGGAAAAATATGGCAAACATAATCCAAAGGATAAGATGGCCGATTCAAGAAATGCCTTCACGGTTTTAACGTTGAATGTAAATGGATTAAACTCCCCAATTAAAAGATATAGATTCGCAGAATGGATCAAAAAAAATGAACCATCAATATGTTGCATACAAGAGACTCATCTTAGACACAGGGACACAAAGAAATTGAAAGTGAAAGGATGGAAAAAAATATTTCATGCAAGCTACAGCCAAAAGAAAGCAGGTGTAGCAATATTAATCTCAGATAAAATAGACTTCAAATGCAGGGATGTTTTGAGAGACAAAGAAGGCCACTACATACTAATAAAAGGGGCAATTCAGCAAGAAGAAATAACAATCGTAAATGTCTATGCACCCAATCAAGGTGCCACAAAATACATGAGAGAAACATTGGCAAAACTAAAGGAAGCAATTGATGTTTCCACAATAATTGTGGGAGACTTCAACACATCACTCTCTCCTATAGATAGATCAACCAGACAGAAGACCAATAAGGAAATTGAAAACCTAAACAATCTGATAAATGAATTAGATTTAACAGACATCTACAGGACATTACATCCCAAATCACCAGGATACACATACTTTTCTAGTGCTCACGGAACTTTCTCCAGAATAGATCATATGCTGGGACATAAAACAAGCCTCAATAAATTTAAAAAGATTGAAATTATTCAAAGCACATTCTCTGACCACAATGGAATACAATTAGAAGTCAATAACCATCAGAGACTTAGAAAATTCACAAATACCTGGAGGTTAAACAACACACTCCTAAACAATCAGTGGGTTAAAGAAGAAATAGCAAGAGAAATTGCTAAATATATAGAGACGAATGAAAATGAGAACACAACATACCAAAACCTATGGGATGCAGCAAAAGCAGTGCTAAGGGGGAAATTTATAGCACTAAACGCATATATTAAAAAGGAAGAAAGAGCCAAAATCAAAGAACTAATGGATCAACTGAAGAAGCTAGAAAATGAACAGCAAACCAATCCTAAACCAAGTAGAAGAAAAGAAATAACAAGGATTAAAGCAGAAATAAATGACACAGAGAACAAAAAAACAATAGAAAGGATAAATATCACCAAAAGTTGGTTCTTTGAGAAGATCAACAAGATTGACAAGCCCCTAGCTAGACTGACAAAATCAAAAAGAGAGAAGACCCATATAAACAAAATAATGAATGAAAAAGGTGACATAACTGCAGATCCTGAAGAAATTAAAAAAATTATAAGAGGATATTATGAACAACTGTATGGCAACAAACTGGATAATGTAGAAGAAATGGACAATTTCCTGGAAACATATGAACAACCTAGACTGACCAGAGAAGAAATAGAAGACCTCAACCAACCCATCACAAGCAAAGAGATCCAATCAGTCATCAAAAATCTTCCCACAAATAAATGCCCAGGGCCAGATGGCTTCACAGGGGAATTCTACCAAACTTTCCAGAAAGAACTGACACCAATCTTACTCAAACTCTTTCAAAACATTGAAAAAAATGGAACACTACCTAACTCATTTTATGAAGCTAACATCAATCTAATACCAAAACCAGGCAAAGATGCTACAAAAAAGGAAAACTACCGGCCAATCTCCCTAATGAATATAGATGCAAAAATCCTCAACAAAATACTTGCAAATCGAATCCAAAGACACATTAAAAAAATCATACACCATGACCAAGTGGGGTTCATTCCAGGCATGCAAGGATGGTTCAACATCAGAAAAACAATCAATGTATTACAACACATTAAAAACTCGAAAGGGAAAAATCAATTGATCATCTCAATAGATGCTGAAAAAGCATTTGACAAAATCCAACATCCCTTTTTGATAAAAACACTTCAAAAGGTAGGAATTGAAGGAAACTTCCTCAACATGATAAAGAGCATATATGAAAAACCCACAGCCAGCATAGTACTCAATGGTGAGAGACTGAAAGCCTTCCCTCTAAGATCAGGAACAAGACAAGGATGCCCGCTGTCACCACTGTTATTCAACATTGTGCTGGAAGTGCTAGCCAGGGCAATCCGGCAAGACAAAGAAATAAAAGGCATCCAAATTGGAAAAGAAGAAGTAAAACTGTCATTGTTTGCAGATGATATGATCTTATATCTATAAAACCCTGAGAAATCAACGATACACCTACTAGAGCTAATAAACAAATTTAGCAAAGTAGCGGGATACAAGATTAATGCACATAAGTCAGTAATGTTTCTATATGCTAGAAATGAACAAACTGAAGAGACACTCAAGAAAAAGATACCATTTTCAATAGCAACTAAAAAAATCAAGTACCTAGGAATCAACTTAACCAAAGATGTAAAAGACCCATACAAAGAAAACTACATAACTCTACTAAAAGAAATAGAAGGGGACCTTAAAAGATGGAAAAATATTCCATGTTCATGGATAGGAAGGCTAAATGTCATTAAGATGTCAATTCTACCCAAACTCATCTACAGATTCAATGCAATCCCAATCAAAATTCCAACAACCTACTTTGCAGACTTGGAAAAGCTAGTTATCAAATTTATTTGGAAAGGGAAGATGCCTCGAATTGCTAAAGACACTCTAAAAAAGAAAAACGAAGTGGGAGGACTTACACTCCCTGACTTTGAAGCTTATTATAAAGCCACAGTTGCCAAGACAGCATGGTACTGGCACAAAGATAGACATATAGATCAATGGAATCGAATTGAGAATTCAGAGATAGACCCTCAGATCTATGGCCGACTGATCTTTGATAAGGCCCCCAAAGTCACCGAACTGAGCCATAATGGTCTTTTCAACAAATGGGGCTGGGAGAGTTGGATATCCATATCCAAAAGAATGAAAGAGGACCCCTACCTCACCCCCTACACAAAAATTAACTCAAAATGGACCAAAGATCTCAATATAAAAGAAAGTACCATAAAACTCCTAGAAGATAATGTAGGAAAACATCTTCAAGACCTTGTATTAGGAGGCCACTTCCTAGACTTTACACCCAAAGCACAAGCAACAAAAGAGAAAATAGATAAATGGGAACTCCTCAAGCTTAGAAGTTTCTGCACCTCAAAGGAATTTCTCAAAAAGGTAAAGAGGCAGCCAACTCAATGGGAAAAAATTTTTGGAAACCATGTATCTGACAAAAGACTGATATCTTGCATATACAAAGAAATCCTACAACTCAACGACAATAGTACAGACAGCCCAATTATAAAATGGGCAAAAGATATGAAAAGACAGTTCTCTGAAGAGGAAATACAAATGACCAAGAAACACATGAAAAAATGTTCAGCTTCACTAGCTATTAGAGAGATGCAAATTAAGACCACAATGAGATACCATCTAACACCGGTTAGAATGGCTGCCATTAAACAAACAGGAAACTACAAATGCTGGAGGGGATGTGGAGAAATTGGAACTCTTATTCATTGTTGGTGGGACTGTATAATGGTTCAGCCACTCTGGAAGTCAGTCTGGCAGTTCCTTAGAAAACTAGATATAGAGCTACCATTCGATCCAGCGATTGCACTCCTCGGTATATACCCGGAAGATCGGAAAGCAGTGACACGAACAGATATCTGCACGCCAATGTTCATAGCAGCATTATTCACAATTGCCAAGAGATGGAAACAACCCAAATGTCCTTCAACAGATGAGTGGATAAATAAAATGTGGTATATACACACGATGGAATACTACGCGGCAGTAAGAAGGAACGATCTGGTGAAACATATGACAACATGGATGAACCTTGAAGACATAATGCTGAGCGAAATAAGCCAGGCACAAAAAGAGAAATATTATATGCTACCACTAATGTGAACTTTGAAAAATGTAAAACAAATGGTTTATAATGTAGAATGTAGGGGAACTAGCAGTAGAGAGCAATTAAGGAAGGGGGAACAATAATCCAAGAAGAACAGATAAGCTATTTAACGTTCTGGGGATGCCCAGAAATGACTATGGTCTGTTAATTTCTGATGGTTGTAGTAAGAACAAGTTCACTGAAATGTTGCTATATTATGTAACTTTCTTGGGGTAAAGTAGGAACATGTTGGAAGTTAAGCAGTTATCTTAGGTTAGTTGTCTTTTTCTTACTCCCTTGCTATGGTCTCTTTGAAATGCTCTTTTATTGTATGTTTGTTTTCTTTTTAACTTTTTTTTTCATACAGGTGATTTGAAAAAAGAAGGGAAAGTTAAAAAAAAAAAGAAAAAAAAAAAAAAAAAGAAAAAAGACAAACAAGGGAAAAAAAAAAAAAAAAAAAAAAGATGTAGTGCCCCCTTGAGGAGCCTGTGGAGAATGCAGGGGTATTCGCCTACCCCACCTCCATGGTTGCTAACATGACCACAGACATAGGGGACTGGTGGTTTGATGGGTTGAGCCCTCTACCATAAGTTTTACCCTTGGGAAGACGGTTGCTGCAAAGGAGAGGCTAGGCCTCCCTGTATTTGTGCCTAAGAGTCTCCTCCTGAATGCCTCTTTGTTGCTCAGATGTGGCCCTCTCTCTCTGGCTAAGCCAACTTGAAAGGTGAAATCACTGCCCTCCCCCCTACGTGGGATCAGACACCCAGGGAAGTGAATCTCCCTGGCAACGTGGAATATGACTCCCAGGGAGGAATGTAGACCTGGCACCGTGGGACGGAGAACATCTTCTTGACCAAAAGGGGGATGTGAAAGGAAATGAAATAAGCTTCAGTGGCAGAGAGATTCCAAAAGGAGCCGAGAGGTCACTCTGGTGGGCACTCTTATGCACACTTTAGACAACCCTTTTTAGGTTCTAAAGAATTGGGGTAGCTGGTGGTGGATACCTGAAACTATCAAACTACAACCCAGAACCCATGAATCTCGAAGACAGTTGTATAAAAATGTAGCTTATGAGGGGTGACAATGGGATTGGGAAAGCCATAAGGACCAAACACCACTTTGTCTAGTTTATGGATGGATGTGTAGAAAAGTAGGGGAAGGAAACAAACAGACAAAGGTACCCAGTGTTCTTTTTTACTTCAATTGCTCTTTTTCACTCTAATTATTATTCTTGTTATTTTTGTGTGTGTGCTAATGAAGGTGTCAGGGATTGATTTAGGTGATGAATGTACAACTATGTAATGGTACTGTAAACAATCGAAAGTACAATTTGTTTTGTATGACTGCGTGGTATGTGAATATATCTCAATAAAATGATGATTAAAAAAAAAAAAAAAAAAAAAAAGATATGACATATAAATTCCAAAAGTCAAAAGGGTAGACAGTGGATATTACATTGAGGGAAATTAGCCAGAAACAAAAGGATGGGTGGTCTATGGACTCACTAATATGAATTAACATTGATGAGTGAAATTTGAGAGTTAAAGTTGAGAACACAGGTTATCAGGAGATAGAAAGAGTTTAGAAATTGGACATTTGATGTTGAAGAAGTACTTAAGGGTAAACAGGATTGATTGTATGGATCCAGAAAAGGATAGCAGAATACTGTTTGATGGTAGCACAATATTGTAAGTACTCTGAACAAAGATGAGTGTGAGTACAGTTGAAAGAGGAAGGCTAGGGGCATGTATGGCATCAGAAGGAAAGATAGAAGATAAAGACTGGGATTGCATAACTTAGTGAAACCTAGAGTGGTCAATGATGGTGATTAAATATACAAATATAAGAATGTTTATAAAAGAAGGAGAACCAATGAATGTCAACATTGCAAGGTGTTGAATATTGAGTGGTGCAAGGGAAAAATACAATCAATGCCAACTAGAGTCTATGGTTAATGGTAACATTGTAATATGCTTCCATTAACTATAACAAAGGCAGTATAACAAAGCTAAATGTCTATAAGAGTGGATTATAAGGGAGTGATATGGGATTCTTTGTGGTGGTGTTCTTGTCTCACCTTTTCATTGTATTTTACTTAATTTTTATTTTTCTTATGTCTTTTATAGATTTATTCATTTTTTTCTCCATTTTCTCTTTGTGGAAGAAATGGAAATGTCCTCATATAGGTTGTGGAAGTGAATGTATAATTATGTGACTATACTGAGAATCATTGATTGTTTACTTAGAATGGATTGTGTGGTGTGTGAATAAAACTGTTTAAAAAATAAACGGGGATACAAGTGTTGGAGAAAATGTAGAGGAGATGTACCTATTCACTGTTGGTAAGGAAGTAGAATGGTGCAGCCCACCTGGAGGGCTAAGTTTGGGGTTGCCATATGGTCCTGCAATATTGTTATTAGGTATATACTTGGTAGAACTGAGAGCAGGGACATGAATGGACATTTACACACTGGTGTTTATGGTGGCAGTATTCACAATTTGCAATGGATGGAGGTGACCTAAGGGTAAATCAACCAATAAACAGAATGGTGAACTGTGGCATATACATTCAATGGAATATTGAGTAGCAGCAAGAAGAAATAACTTCTGAGGTATGAAACTAGGTGAATGGACGTTGAGGACAGTATGTTGAGTGAAATAACCCAGAATAAAAAAGATAAAGATTATAATTCCTCACTAATATTAGCTAACTATAATGTGCACATTCTGAGAATTGGATCTGAGAGCATAGGTTATCAGGGGAAGGCTTATGGTAAAGGTTCCTAGATTGTAAGCTCTTACAGCAGTCACATCGATTCATGAGTTGTAATGGTTATTTCTAAATTCTGAGATGATGAGCTGTTTGTGTATAACCTGGTCAGTCCCTGAAACTTCTGATATCTGTGTGACACCTGAGACTCAGAGCCAGAGTTCTGCAGCTATGAATGTCAGTATTACTCCATACAGGAAATGTTAAAGAAGCTGAAAAAGAAATCAGACTTTCATTAGAGATATGAACAAAATTGACTTGGTTAGGACTAAGATAAACCAGAATAAAGTGAAAAGGATGAAACTGTGTTTTAAAACATCAACTTCTATGTGATACAAAAGGAAGAGATATTTATTTGGTGGAAAATCTATATTTTATGTGGTACGCTATATAATTTAACTTGTGTATTAGGGTTCTCTAGGGAAACAGAATGAGAGATATTTCTAAATATAAGATTTATAAAAGTGTCTCATGCAACTGTGGGTGTGCACGAGTCCAAATTCCATAGGGCAGGCAGCAGACTCACAACTCCAATGAAGATGTTCGATGAACTCCTCAGGCAGCGAACTAGCAACTTTGATGAACACGTTCAGTGAACTCCTCAGGAAATTAACTGGCAACTTTGATGAACTCCTCAGGAAACACTTTGCTGGTCAGCCAAAGAAGAAGTGAGTGTCCTCTGTCTGTCTCACTTAAAAGTCTTCAACTGATTGTATTTCCAGCTGACTGTATTCTCTCATTGTGGAAGACATACCATTCGTTGACGTCATCAGTCGCAGCCTGCAGCCAATTGACTGATGATTTAACAAACCAGCCTTCTGGTTTATTAAGCAGCCACAAACATCTTTGCAGTAATGGTTAGGCCAGTGCTTTCTCAACCAGATACCTGGGTGCCATCACGTAGCCAAGTTGACACATGAACCTAACCATCACAGTCCACCCCTTGTCAACTTGGCAGTTATACACATCACCTAAAACCGTACTTTATCTCTAAGTAGAGAACAATAACAGACATATATTTTGCCTAACAATACTCCATTGTCCAGCATACAACCAGAAATGCACTAAATCTCTCCAGAATAGGGTGCAAGTCCTTGGGTGACATTAACTCTTAAAATTGATTTCCTTTAACTTAAATACTGCAAAATGAACAATAAAGCTTTTGTCATATGACAAGGGGATAGGACAGAGAAGAAAGCAAAGGTATTTACTTTACAGACAAATACAAACATACTCATAACAAAACAAGGAGGAAATATTCATGCCATCATAGTCCTCATTTCTGTAACTGGTCACGTGGCCATAGTTCATATTTATCACTACCTTCTTCCACTACCCATTCCATGTTCCCTTTACCATCAGCAAGCACTTCAGCTGGCCGTGGTTCTTTGCCTGGTGGGGTGACCCAAACCTTCATTCCTGAAGTTTCTTGGCCATTGGTAGTCCTGCCTGGATTGGGTTGTTGCAGTTTTCCATTGACTTTAATCACAGGGCATGGTAGTACTAAGAGATGCCCTAGTGGTTCTCCTGTATTCCAAGAAAATTCTTCTTTACCTCCATTGTGTAGTTGCAGTGCTATTTCCCCTTGATAATCAGGATCAATCACCCCAGCCAGTACAGTAATTCCCTTCCTTGCCTGTTGATTCAGAGGCATAAGAAGCCCAAAGTGGCCAGGTGTCAGTCTTAACTTCCAGTTCAATGGGATTATTGTGTTTCCTGGCAGAAGCACTCCTCCTTTGGGAACAAAGACCCGTAGACAAGCAGAGCTTAAGCTTGCAGGAACAGGAAGCAAAAATTTTCCTAGTGGATCACTAGGAGTGATAGTGAGTGGTGCCACTTCTGTTTCCACCTCCTGATTCCTGGACCCATGAATCCTGGCTATGGGAGAAACAGCACCATAGAGTGGACACTGATTCAGAGCATACACAGCCTCCTGGAGAACACTGCCCCATCCCTGCAAAGTACTGCCACCTAGTTGGTGCCATAATTGAGTCTTCAACAGGCCATTCCACCTTTCTATCAACCCAGCTGCCTCTGGATGATGGGGAGCATGGTAAGACCAGAGAATTCAATGAGCATGCACCAATTCCCTCACTTCATTTGCTGTGAAGTGGGTTCCTTGGTTGGAAGCAATGCTGTGTGGAATACCATGACAGTAGATAAAGCATTCTGTAAGTCCATGGGTGGTAGTTTTGGCAGAAGCATTTTGTGCAGGGAAGGCAAACCCATATCCTCTGTATGTGTCTATTCCAGTAAGAACAAATCGCTGCCCCTTCCATGATGGAAGTGGTCCAATGTAATCAACCTGCCACCAGGTAGCAGGCTGATCACCTCAGGGAATGGTGCCATATCAGGGACTGAGTGTGGGTCTCTGCTGCTGGCAGATTGGGCACTCAGCAGTGGCTGTGGCCAGGTCAGCCTTGGTGAGTGGAAGTCCATGTTGCTGAGCCCATGCATAACCTCCATCCCTACCACCATGACCACTTTGTTCATGAGCCCATTGGGCAATGACAGAAATGGCTGGGGAAAGACGCTGATTGGTTTCCACCAAAAGGGTCATTTTATCCACTTGGTTATTAAAATCTTCTGCTGAAGTCACCCTCTAGTGAGCATTCACATGGGACACAAATATCTTCATGGTTTTTGCCCACTCAGAAAGGTCTATCCACATACCTCTTCCCCAGACTTCTTTGTCACCAATTTTCCAATCATGTTCCTTCCAAGTCCCTGACCATCCAGCCAAACCATCAGCAACAGCCCATGAATCAGTATACAAACGCACCTCTGGCCAGTTCTCCTTCCAAGCAAAGTGAACAACCAGGAGCACTGCTCGAAGTTCTGCCTACTGGGAGGATTTCCCCTCACAACTGTCCTTCAGGGACATCCCAGAAAGGGGCTGCTGTGCTGCAGCTGTCCACTTCCGGGTGTTGCCTGCATATCGTGCAGAACCACCCTTAAACCAGGCCCCCAGTTTTCTCTTCCTTAGTCAACTGATTGTAAGGAATTCCCCAAGATGCCATAGCTGTGGGCTGGGAAAGAGAAGGTAAGGTGGCAGGAGTGGGGGCCATGGGCATTTGGGCCACTTCCTCATGTAACTTACTTGTGACTTCAGGACCTGCTCAAGCTCTATCTCATATATACCATTTCCATTTTATGGTAGAGTGCTGCTGTGCACACCCAACTTTATGGCTTGGTGGGTTGGACAACACCCAGCTCATGACAGGTAACTCAGGTCTCATGGTAACTTGGTGGCCTATGGTAAGTGTTCTGTCTCTTCTAAGGCCCAGTAGCAGGCCAACAGCTGTTTCTCAAATGGAGAGTAGTTTTCTGCAGAGGATGGTAAAGCTTTACTCCAAAATCCTAAGGGCCTGCATTGTGATTCTCCTATAGGAGCCTGCCAAAGGCTCCACACAGCATCTCTGTTTGCCACTGACACAACACCATTGGATCAGCTGGATCATATGATCCAAGTGGCAGAGCAGCTTGCGCAGCAGCCTGGACCTGTCGCAGAGCCTCATCTTATTCTGGTCACAGCTCAAAACTAGAAGATTTTTCTGGTCACTTGGTAAATGGGCCAGAGTAGCACACCCAAATGAGGAATATGTTGTCTCCAAAATCCAAAGAGGCAGGGTCAGACAACACCACTGCGAAGAGTCCCATATCCCACCCTTTTATCCCCCTCTCATACACATTTAGCTTTGGTATATTACCTTTGTTACATTTAATGGAGGCATATTACAATGTTACTGTTGACCATAGATTCCAGTTTGCTTTGATTATATTTATTCCCCCAATACCATCCTCTTTCCAACACTCTTCACGGTTGACATTCATTTGTTCTCCCACATGCAAGAGCAGTTTTATATTTGTACATTTAGTCGCAATCATTGACCACTCCAGTTTTTGCGAAGTTACACAGTCCCAGTCTTTATCTTCTATCTTTACCTCAGGTGTCATTCATGTTCCTAGCCTGCCTCTTTCAACTTTATTCACAGACATCTTTGTTCAGTGTGTTTACAATATTGTGCTACCATCACACAGTATTATGCTATTTCTGGGTCTATACAGTCAATCCTGCTGAACATTCTGTAGTCCTTCAGCATCAAATGCCCAATCTCTACCCTCTTTCTATCTCCTGGTAGCCTGTGTTATCAGCTTTTAACTCTCAAAGTTTGCTCACTAATGTTAGTTCATATTAGTGAGACCATACCATATTTGTCCTTTTGTTTCTGGCTAACTTCGCTAAACATAATGTCCTCAAGGTTCATCTATGTTATTACGTGTTCCGTGTTTTTGTTCTGTCTTACAGCTGCATAATACTCCATTGTGTGTATGTATCACATTTTTTTTATCCAATCGTCCATTGATGGACATTTGGGCTGTTTCCATCTCATGGCTATTGTGAATAATGCCATGGTAAACATCGGTGTGCCAGTTTGTTTATTGATGTCCCCTGGAAAAAACCATATTCTTTGATGCATTCTTGTGGGGACAGACATATTAGTGTGGATTGTGTTGGAACCTATTGGCTCAGTGTCCGTGGAGATGTGACCCACCCAACTGTAGGTGATAACTCTGATTGGATAATTTCCATGGAGGTGTGGCCCTGCCCTTTGAGCATGGGCCTTGTTTAGTTTACTGGAGCACTGTATAAGCTCAGACAGAAGGAGCTCATAGCTAGCTGGAGCTGAGACACACATTTTGAAGATGGCCATCAGAAGCAGACATTTTGGAGAACGCCATTTTGAAACACAACCTGGAAGCAAGCAGACGCCAGCCATGTGCCTTCCCAGATAGAGGTTTTCTGGATGCCAATGGCCTTTCTCCAGTGAAGGTACCCTTTGTTGATGGACACTTTACGGCCTTAAGACTGTAACTGTGTAACCAAATGAACCCCCTTTTATAAAAGCCAATCCATTTCTGGTGTTTTGCATTCTAGCAGCATTAGCAAACTAGAACAAATTTTGGTACTAGAGTGGGGTGCTGCTGAGTTTGCAAATACCAAACATGTTGGAACAGGTTTTTAAATGGATAAGGGGAAGATTCTGGAAGAATTGTGAGGAGCTTGATAGAAAAGGCCTAAACTGCTTTGAAGACACTGTTTGTGGAAATATGGACTCTAAAGATACTTTTGATGAGGACTTGAACAGAAATGATGAATGTATTGTTGTGAACTAGAAGAAAGGCAATCCTTGTTTTAAAGTGGCAGAGAATTTGGCAAACTTGAGTCCGGGGTATTGGACAAAAGGCAGAATTTGAAACCAATGAGCTGGGATACTTGGCTGATGAGATTTCAAAACTAAAAGTCATGAATATAGCATGGCTTCTCCTTACAGCTTATAGTAAAATGTGAGCTGAGAGAGGTAAACTTAGAACTGAACTCTTGGGTTCAAAGAAACCAGAAACTGATGGCTTGGAAAATTCAGGGCTTCCAAGGGGTGGAACCCAGAAGCTACAGCCCAACATGAGGATTTAACCAAACATGGAACCCAGCCACCATTTCAGTACAAGCCAGGATTGGAGATGGAGTTATCCAGAAAGGATTTGTGGAAAGTCCTGTTGTCTGATGGCTTTGACCCCTGTGTGCTTCATGTGAAGCCAACAGAATTTTTGGGAGCTCTTTATAGACAGAGCCACTGCCATTCTGGACTGGAGGAGACAGACAAGGAACAAATTGAAGGAAAAATTTCTTCAAAGACAGAGCTATGGAGGTTGAGGTCTGGAGTCAAGAGGTCTTGAGCTGTGAGATCAGAGTGGCCCACACGCATGGTAAGGGTGAGTTTGCCCCAGAGGTCGAGGGTGGGCCTTCCGACTCGATGTTCAGGAAGGGTGGAGCACATTCCCAAGGTATTGGGGAAGGCCTGGCCACCACCCCACTGTTCTGAAGGGGTTCAGTGTGTGCCCCAGAGATGAAGAGAATCTGGATGCTGCCCTGCTGTTTGAGGAGGGTGGGGCTGAGAAGGTGGTCTCCCCAATGTGTGGATATGTTGGAGTACTCACCCCAGCGTTTGGAGAGAAAAGGGCTGCTGCAAAGGCCCTTGGAAAGGGTTGGACTCCCGCTGTCTCATGCCCCAAGGATAAAACATCATTCTCTAAATGACTCTCAGACTTTGAAATCTAATGGAGTTTGCCCTGCAGGTTTTAGGAACTGTGTTGGTCCCTTAAACCCTGTTTTCCTTTCAGTTTCTCCTTATGGCAGTGGGAATGTTTACCCTATGACTGTCCCTCCTTTGTATATTGGAAGCAGATAACTTGTTCTAAGTTTCACAGATACAGAGCCAGAGGGGAATTTTGCTTTTGGAAAGACCATGCTTGTAACTGATTTTGATGGGATCTTGTACTTACCTATTATTACTGAAATGATTTAAGTTTTTGTGATATTGCAATGGGATGAATGTATTTTTTATTTGGAAAGAATATGTTTTTCTGGTGTCCAGGGGGTGGAATATGCCAGTTTGTATATTGATGTCCCCCAGAAAAAGCCATATTCTTTAATGCATTCTTGTGGGGGCAGACGTATTAGTGTGGATTGGGTTGGAACCTGTTGGTTCAGTATCCATGGAGATGTGCCTCACCCAACTGTAGGTGATAACTCTGATTGGATAATTTCCATGGAGGCATAGCCCTGCCCATTCAGTGTGGGCCTTGTTTAGTCTACTGGAGCACTATATAAGCTCAGACAGAAGGAGCTCATAGCTAGCTGAAGCTGAGACAGACATTTTGAAGATGGCCGTCGGAAGCTGATGCAGACATTTTGGATAATTCCATTTTGAAACACAATCTGGAAGCAAGCAGATGCCAGCCACATGCCTTCCCAGCTAACAGAGGTTTTCTGGATGCCAATGGCCTTTCTCCAGTGAAGGTACCCTTTGTTGATGGACACTTTATGGCCTTAAGACTGTAACTGTGTAACCAAATAAACCCCCTTTTATAAAAACCAATCCATTTCTGGTGTTTTGCATTCTGCCAGCATTAGCAAACTAGAACAATCAGTTTACAAATGTCTGTTCATGTCTCAACTTTCAGTTCCTCTGAATATATACCTAGTAATGGAATAGCTGGGTCATATGGCAAATCTATACTTAGCTTCCTGAGGAACCCCACACTGTCTTCCAGAGTGGTTGTACCATTCTACATTCCACCAACAGTGAATAACTGTGCCACTTTCTCCACATCCTCTCCAGCACTTGTAATTTTCTGTTTTCTGGATAATGGCCATTCTTGTAGGTGTGAGATGATATTTCATTGTGGTTTTGATTTGCACTTCCCCAATAGCCAGTGAAGTTGAGCATTTTCTCATATGTTTTTGAGCCATTTGTGTTTCTTCTTCAGAAAAGTGTCTGTCCATGTATTTTGCCCATTTCTTAATTGGGTTGTGTGTCTTTCTCTTGTTGAGTTGTAGGATCACTTTACATATTTGGGATATTAAACCCTTATCTGATATGTGGTTTCCAAATATTGCCTTCCAATGTGTAGGCTGCCTTTTTACCTTTCTGGCAAAGTCCTTTGATGTACAAAACTGTTTAATTTTGAGGAGATCCCATTTGTTTGTTTGTTCTTTGGTTGCCCACACTTTGGGTTTAAGGTCTAGGAAACCATCTCCTATCACAAGATCTTTAAGATATTGCCCTACATTTTCTTCTAAGAATCTTGTGGTCTTAGCACTAATGTTTATGTCTTTGATCCATTTCAAGTTAATTTTTGTATAAGGTGTGAGATAGGAGTCCTCTTTCATTCTTTTGGAAATGGAAATCCAGTTCTCCAAACACCATTTATTGAAGAGGCTGCTCTGTCCCAGTTGCTTTGGCTTGACTGCCTTATCAAAGATCAATTGTCTGTAGATGCGAGGGTCTATTTCTGATCCCTCAGTTTGATTCCATTGGTTGGTATATCTATCCTTATGCCAGTACCATGCTGTTTTGAGCACTGTAACTTTGTAATATACTTAAAAGTCAGGTAGTGTGAGACCTCCCACTTCGTTCCTCTTTCTCAAATATTTTTGGCTATTTGGGGCACCTTGCCCTTCCAAATAAATTTGGTTACTGGTTTTCTATTTCTGCAAAGTAAAATGTGATTTTAATTGGCATTGCATTGAATCTATAAATCAGTTTAAGTAGAATTGACATCTTAAGTACATTTAGTCTTCCAATCCATGAACAAGGTATGTTCTTCCATTTTTTTAGGTTCTGTTCAATTTCTTTTAGCAGTTTCTTGTAGTTTTCTTTGTATAGGTCTTTTGTGGGCATCATTAAGTTTAGTCCTAAATACTTGATTCTTTTGGTTGCTGCTGTAAATGGAATTTTTTCTTGATTTCTTTCTTTCATTGCACTTTACTCATGCATAAGAACACTACAGATTTTTGCATGTTGATCTTGTAGTCTGCCACTTTTCTGTATTCATTGATTAGTTCTAATGGCTTTGCTGTAGATTTTTCTGGATTTTCTACATATAGAATCATGTCATCTGCAAACAGTGAAAGTTTTACTTCTTTCTCTCCAATTTGGATGCCTTCTAATTCTTTTTCTTGCCTAATTTCTCTAGCTCAAACTTCCAGTGCAATGTTGAATAACAGTGGTGACGGTGGGCATCCCTGCCTTGCTCCTGATCTTAGAGGGAAAGCTTTCAGTCTCTCCCCATTGAGTACAATGTTAGCTGTGGGTTTTTCATATATTTCCTTTATCATATTGAGAAAATTCCCTTCTATTCCTATCCTTTGAAGTGTTTTCATCAAGAAAGTATGTTGAATTTTGTCAGATGCATTTTCTGCAACAATCAAGATGATCTTGTGGTCTTCTGCTTTGATTTACTGATGTGGTGTATTACATTAATAAATTTTCTTGTGTTGAACCAGCCTTGCATACCTGGAATAAACCCCATCTGGTCATGGTGTATAATTCTTTTAATGTGCTGCTGGATTCAATTTGCGAGTATTTTGTTGAGGATTTTTGCATCCGTATTCATTAAAGAGATTGGTGCATAATTTTCTTTTTTTGTAGTATCTTTGTCTGATTTTGGCATTAGGGTGATTTTGGCTTCATAGAATGAGTTGGATAGCTTTCCCTCCTCTTCAATTTTTTTGAAGAGTTTGAGCAGGATTGGTATTAATTCTTTTTTGAATACTTGGTAGAATTCACATGTGAAGCCATCCGGTCCTGGGCTTTACTTTTTTGGGAGCTTTTTGATGACTGACTCAATCTCTTTACTTATGATTGGTTTGTTGAGGTCATCTATTTCTTCTTGAGTCAATGTTGGTTGTTTATGCTTTTCTAGGAAGTTGTCCATTTCATCTAAATTTTCTAGTTTATTAGCACATAGTTGCTCATAGAATCTTCTCATTATCTCCTTTATTTCTGCAGGGTCAGTAGTTATGTCTCTGTTCCTATTTCTGATTGCATTTATTTGCATCTGCTCTCTTTTTTTATTTTGTTAGTCTACCTAGGGTTCCATCAATTTTGTTGATTTTCTCAAAGAACCAACTTCTGGTTTTGTTGATTCTATTATTTTCCTGTTCTCAATTTCATTTATTTCTGCTCTAATCTTTGTTATTTCTTTCCTTCTGTTTGCTTTTGGGTTAGTTTGCTGTTCTTTCTCTAGTTCCTCCAGGTGAATAGTTAATTCCTCAATTTTTGCTCTCTCTTCTCTTTTAATATAGGTGTTTAGGGCAAGAAATTTCCCTCTCAGCACCACCTTTGCTGCATCCCATTAGTTTTGATTGCATTTTCATTGTCATTTGCCTTGTGTTATTGACTAATTTCTCTTGTAATTTCTTCTGTTACCCACTGGTTTTCTGAGAGCGTGTTGTTTAGCCTCCATATATTTGTGAATTTTACAAACTTCTGTTATTTCTTTCCAAATTCATCCCATTTATGATCCAAGAAAGTGTTTTGCATGATATCAATATTTTTAAATTTGTTGAGACTTACTTTGTGACCCAACATGTGGTCTATACTAGAGAATGTCCATAAGCACTTGAGAAAAATGTGTGTCCTGCTTTTGTGGGGTATAACGTTCTATAAATGTCAGTCAAGTCTAGTTCATTTAGCATACAATCCAACATCTCCATTTCCTTATTGAACCTCTGTCTAGATGTTCTATCCATTGACGAGAGCAGTGTATTGAAGTCTCCATCTATTATTGTAGAGATATCTACTTCTCCTTTTAGTGTTCTTGGTGTTTGCCTTATGAATTTTGGGGCACTCTGGCCTGGTGCATAAATATTTATGATTGTGTTTTCTTGATGAATTGACCCTTTTATTAATATGTAGTGTCCTTCTTTGTCTCTTTTAATTGTTTTACTTTTGAAGTCTAATTTGTCTTATATTAATATAGCTGCTCCTGTTTTTTTCTGGCTGCTGTTTGCATGGAATATCTTTTTCCAACCTTTCACTTTCAGCCTATTGTTGTCCTTGTGTCTGAAGTGAGTTTCTTGTAGACAGCATATAGATGGGTCCTGTTTCTTAATCCATTCTGCCAGTCTGTGTCTTTTTATTGGGGATTTTAATCCATTAACATTTAGTGTTACTACTGTTAGGGCAGTACTTTCTTGTACCATTTTGTCTTTTGGATTTTATATGTCATGTCTTGTTTTTTCTTCTCTCTCCTTTTACCCTTCCTGATAATCTTCATTTCTACACTCTTCTCCAAACCTCTCTCTCCTGTCTTTTCCTATCAGCCTGTAGTACTCCTTCTAGTATTTTTTTGTGGTGCTGCTCTCTTATTCACAAACTCTCTGTGTCTGTTTGTCTGAAAATATTTTAATTTCTCCCTCATTTTTGAAGGACAGTTTTGCTGGATATAGAATTCTTGGTTGGCAGTTTTTCTCTTTCAGTATCTTAAATATATCATACCACTCTCTTCTCACCTCCATGGTTTCTGCAGAGAAATCTGTACATAGTCTTACTGAGCTTCTGTTGTATGTGATGGATTGCTTTTCTCTTGCTACTTTCAGAATTCTCTCTTTGTCTTTGACATTGGAGAATCTGATCAGTAAATGTCTTGGAGTAGGTCTATTGGGATCTATTCTGTTTGGGGTACACTGTAGTTTCTTGAATCTGTAATTTTCTTTCATAAGAGTTGGGAAATTTTCAGTGAATATTTCTTCGATTATTCTTTCTGACCCTTTTCCCCTCTCTTCTCCCTCTGGGATACCCATAACACGTATATTCATGTGCTTCATGTTGTCACTCAGCTCCCTAAGACCCTGCTCATATTTTTCCATTCTTTTCACCATCTGTTGTTTTGTGTGTATGAATTCAGATGTCTTGTCTTCCAATTCACTGATCTTTTCTTCTGCCTGTTCAAATCTACTGTTGTATCCCTCCATTGTCTTTTTCATCTCCTCCATTATGCCCTTCATTCCCATAAGTTCTGCCATTTGTTTTTTCAAGTTTATGAATTCTTCTTTATGGGCATCAGTGTCTTCCTTATATCCTTCATCTCTTTTGCTATATCTTCCCTCATTTCATTGACTTGATTTTTGAATTGATTTAGGAGATTTGTTTGATCTTCCTTCAGTTCATTGAATTGATTTAGCATTAGTTGTCTCAACTCCTGTATCTCAGTTGAACTATTAGTTTGTTCCTTTGGCTGGTTCATATATTTATGTTTCCTAGTATGTCTTGTAATCTTGAGCTGTCTAGGCATCTAACTTTCTTGATTAGTTTATTCTGGAGCTCATTTTCAGTCTTTTACCTAGGGTTTTCTTGTTGGTTGGCTTTGTTTTCTAACCTTTGGTGTTTGGTTCAGCTTATTCTAGACCTCTAACTTAGGTTCTATTTAGTTGATCAGAGTTTTTCACTTCTTGTTTCTCTGTTTTTTGCCCTGCCTCTGTGTAGCCATTTTGTGGGAGGGTTTCCTTAAATATGGTCAACCTCAGTGAGATTTTCCCAATCTATAGAAGTCCAGGTCTTAGGAGGAAGATATGGAGTTTCCCCAAGAATGAGACCCTCCTGTGAAACCTTTAGACTGTATACTTTTCCTATCCTGTCCAGCAGGTGGCATTTGCCAGCCTGCAGCTCTCCCACCAGTGTAAGGAGGTATGGAGCCTTTAATTCTCCAGGTGACTCTGACCCTGTTGGGGGCATGGCTGACTGAAGTTGGTTTCTGAATTCCAGCCCCTGGGGTCTGAGTTCCCTGAAGGAGGGCTTCCACTGGAGCTGGACAACACCCCTCTTTTCTTGGGGAAGTTATGCCCTTTAGGGAATTGTCTCCTCCACTGGACTTATTGTTTTTTCTCTCAGAGCTATCTTAGCTCTGTTCTTGCCTGGGCCCAAATTGCAAGTCTTTGAGGTTTTCTGCAATGGGCTACTTAGAATAGTTATTTAAAAAAAGAGAAAAGGATAAAAAAAAGAAAAAAGAAAAAGAAAGGCCCAATATAGACTATTTAAAGAAAAGTGCTTTAGTCTTATTATCTCTTCCTACTGGATAGTTACTCTGAGACACCTTTAATTCCACCCATGCAGTTCTGATGGGCTATTGGAATGCAAGAATATAAGGAATTGGAGAGCAATTGAGGAGTAAACAAGAAACCAGGAAAACCAGCTTTTCAGAGAAGGGCCCTGGCTTTCTGGGTTTGCATGTGTGCCTGATTCTGTTTGAGCTCAGCCTTCTCCATATTATGTTCACTCCCAACTCTGAAAGTCTCTGTTTTTGTTTTTGTTTTGCTGTTTTTGCTAGCCCTATCTCCTCTCCACTGGGCTGACTGCTCCCAGATTCTCCAGTGTCTGGTGTTAGTTTATTGATGGTTGGAGTTTTTGTTCAGCAGTCTGAGTTTGTTAAATCAGTCTGCAACTGGGGTCAGGTTGAGCCTCCCTCCTGGTTCCCAGCACTGACAGACCCTCCTCCCTTGGGAAACCAGCCACAAAACTGTCTGCCATGCCTGGTAGGGAGGGGTATGGGCCCCCTGGCCATGAGAACTTACAGGTTTCACTGATCTCAGCTTCTCCACATGGTTGAGACTTGTATGTTGCATGACAGAATTCCCTGAGGTGTCTTTTCCACACAGTTCCTTGCTATCCACCAGCTGCCCCAGGGGAGTAACTAAAACCCACACCTCACCACTCTGCCATCTTGCCCTGCCCTCTCCCTCAGCTTTTGTTGTTTATTTGTGTTTGCCCTAATCTCTCCTTCATTTTTAAAAACAATCCCACCAGGTATAAATTTTGTGTTTGGCAGTTGTTTTCTTTCAGCACTTCAAATATTTTATTCCATTGCTTTCTTGCCTTCATTGTTTCTTTTTTTTTTTTGACTTCCAAGTTATCTGTTTATTTATCTATGTTCTATTCATTATTGCTCTGTACATAACAGTATATAAGAATTATGACAGATCATCTTTGGTTGTACATTTGTCATTAACATTTAAAGATATTTTCTGATTTAACCTAGTCATCATAGTTATGTTTAGAGTTGTATGAAAAAATAGAAGTTGAAAATTAGAATTTTCAGCCACAGTTTTTACCTCATAATTATGTGCATGTGCTAATCTTGAAAAGAACTCTGATTTCCCTGCCTACAATTCATTACAAAAGTCTGCATTCAGTAGTTCCAGATCACCTCACAATCCTACATTTTAATTTATTTTTCATTAATATGTCAAAAGGGAAAACCCTGAATTCATGTCTGAATTTTGTTGTAAAGTATTCTTGATAGTTATTTTTCCCAGTCTGATATTCCTGGTGTGAACTCCATCTGAACACTTTTTCACCTTGATTTTAGTGTTGACATTCCCTCAATATGAGAAATTTAACATTAATGGGTAAATTGAAAGCACCAAAGACTTTTCTTCATTCTACATATACATAGAATGTATTATACAATGTGAAACTTCACATGTATTCTACACATTCCTTTGTAAGTAAAGAATTTCTCACATTTTTTCATTGTGTAGCCACTCCATCAAATATTATCTCTTGTTCTCCTAGAATATTCTTCTCATAGTAAGGATATTTCTGTCGATTTTTATGGTTTAGGAGCTATTCCTACTCTGAGCTATACTTGTATACTGAAGGATGGAGATAAGCTGAAGTTTATTATACATAATTAGACTTTGAGTTCATACTAAAATAGTAAAATGAGGTTATGTAAAGATAGATTGTAAATAAAAGCATTTACCCATTTATTACATTGAGAGATATTTATTACTCTCCTGTGTGAATTCTTTTAGTTTATATGTTAGAGCTGTGGCTGAAGTCTCTTCCATAAGCAAAACATATTTAATGAGTTCTCTGATGTCCAATAGCAGAATAATGTCTAAAGGTTTTCCAACTTAGATGGGTGAAATGTTTCCTCCCCAGTTTTACTTACCTTTTGTCATCTGAGACTATCAGTAAAACATTTACCACATAACTGGCAGGTGTATAGTTTCTTCTCACTGTGAGTTCTTTCATGTAACCTAAGTTTACCACATAAATGGAAGGATTTCCCACATAGATGGCAGACTTATAGTTTCTCCCCAGTGTGTGCTCTCTCATACTGCCTAAGTTTTCCATGAAGTTGGAAGTATTTCCCACATGGATGGCCAACTTATGATTTCTCCCCATTGTGAGTTTTCTCATGTTGCCTAAGTTTATCATGTACATAGAAGGATTTCCTGCACAGATGGCAGACATGTAGTTGCTCTGCAGTGTGAACTCTTTCATGTCACCTAAGGGTACACAAAGACTGAAGGATTTCCCATGTGTATTGCAGACATTGGGTTTCTCCCCAGTGTGAATTCTTTCATGTCGCCTAAGGTTACCACAACGACTAAAGGATTTCCCACATATTTTGCAGATATTGGGTCTCTCTCCAGTGTGAATTCTTTCATGTTGCCTGAGGTTACCACAATTACTGAAGGATTTCCCACATATATTGCAGATATTGGGTTTCTCTCCAGTGTGAATTCTTTTATGTTGTCTAAGGGTACCACAATGACTGAAGGATTTCCCACACATACTGCAGACATATGGTTTCTCTCCAGTGTGAATTCTTTCATGTTGCCTAAGGGTACCACAATGACTGAAGGCTTTCCCACACATACTGCAGACATATGGTTTCTCCCCATTGTGAATTCTTTCATGTCGTCTAAGGGTATCACAACAATTGAAGGATTTCCCACATATATTGCAGATATTGGGTTTCTCCCCAGTGTGAATTCTTTCATGTCGCCTAAGGTTACCGCAATGACTGAAGGATTTCCCACATATATTGCAGATATTAGGTTTCTCTCCAGTGTGAATTCTTTCATGTTGCCTAAGGGTACCACAATGACTGAAGGATTTCCCACACATATTGCAGACATATGGTTTCTCCCCAGTGTGAGTTCTCTCATGCTGTCTGAGTGTAGAACTATCAGTGAAGTCTTTCCCACATACATGGCAGGCATATAGTTTCTCCACATTGTGAATTCTTTCATGTTGCCTAAGGTTAAAACTTTGACTGAAAGAATTCCCACATAGATGGCAGACATATGGATCCTCTACAGTGTGAATTCTTTCATGTTGTCTGAGGGTAGAACTACCAGTGAAGTCTTTTCCACATAGATGGTAGCCATATGGCTTTTCTCCAGTGTGTATTTTCTCAAGTTGTCTAAGGCCAGAATTACTTCCGAAGACTTTTCCACATAGATGACAATTATATGATTTTTTTTAATCATCATTTTATTGAGATATATTCACATACCACGCAGTCATACAAAACAAATCGTACTTTCGATTGTTTACAGTACCATTACATAGTTGTACATTCATCACCTATATCAATCCCTGACACCTTCATTAGCACACACACAAAAATAACAAGAATAATAATTAGAGTGAAAAAGAGCAATTGAAGTAAAAAAGAACACTGGGTACCTTTGTCTGTTTGTTTCCTTCCCCTATTTTTCTACTCATCCATCCATAAACTAAACAAAGTGGAGTGTGGTCCTTATGGCTTTCCCAATCCCATTGTCACCCCTCATAAGCTACATTTTTATACAACTGTCTTCGAGATTCATGGGTTCTGGGTTGTAGTTTGATAGTTTCAGGTATCCACCACCAGCTACCCCAATTATTTAGAACCTAAAAAGGGTTGTCTAAAGTGTGCATAAGAGTGCCCTCCAGAGTGATCTCTCGGCTCGTTTTGGAATCTCTCTGCCACTGAAGCTTATTTCATTTCCTTTCACATCCCCCTTTTGGTCAAGAAGATGTTCTCCGTCCCATGATGCCGGGTCTACATTCCTCCCCGGGAGTCATATTCCACGTTGCCAGGGAGATTCACTCCCCTGGGTATCTGATCCCACGTAGGGGGGAGGGCAGTGATTTCACCTTTCAAGTTGGCTTAGCCAGAGAGAGAGGGCCACATCTGAGCAGCAAAGAGGCATTCAGGAGGAGACTCTTAGGCACAAATATAGGGAGGCCTAGCCTCTCCTTTGCAGCAACCGTCTTCCCAAGGGTAAAACTTATGGTAGAGGGCTCAACCCATCAAACCACCAGTCCCCTATGTCTGTGGTCATGTTAGCAACCATGGAGGTGGGTTAGGCGAATACCCCTGCACCCTCCACAGGATCCTCAAGGGGGCACTACATCTTTTTTTTTTCCTTGTTTTTCTTTCTTTTTTTTTTTTTTAACTTTCCCTTCTTTTTTAAATCAACTGTATGAAAAAAAAAGTTAAAAAGAAAACAAACATACAATAAAAGAACATTTCAAAGAGACCACAACAAGGGAGTAAGAAAAAGACAACTAACCTAAGATAACTGCTTAACTTCCAACATGTTCCTACTTTACCCCAAGAAAGTTACATAATATAGCAACATTTCTGTGAACTTGTTCCTACTATATCCATCAGAATTTAACAGACCATAGTCATTTCTGGGCATCCCCAGAACGTTAAATAGCTTATCTGTCCTTCTTGGATTATTGTTCCCCCTTCCTTAATTGCTCTCTACTGCTAGTTCCCCTACATTCTACATTATAAACCATTTGTTTTACATTTTTCAAAGTTCACATTAGTGGTAGCATATAATATTTCTCTTTTTGTGCCTGGCTTATTTCGCTCAGCATTATGTCTTCAAGGTTCATCCATGTTGTCATATGTTTCACGAGATCGTTCCTTCTTACTGCCGCGTAGTATTCCATCGTGTGTATATACCACATTTTATTTATCCACTCATCTGTTGAAGGACATTTGGGTTGTTTACATCTCTTGGCAATTGTGAATAATGCTGCTATGAACATTGGCGTGCAGATATCTGTTCGTGTCACTGCTTTCCGATCTTCCGGGTATATACCGAGAAGTGCAATCGCTGGATCGAATGGTAGCTCTATATCTAGTTTTCTAAGGAACTGCCAGACTGACTTCCAGAGTGGCTGAACCATTATACAGTCCCACCAACAATGAATAAGAGTTCCAATTTCTCCACATCCCCTCCAGCATTTGTAGTTTCCTGTTTGTTTAATGGCAGCCATTCTAACCGGTGTTAGATGGTATCTCATTGTGGTTTTAATTTGCATCTCTCTAATAGCTAGTGAAGCTGAACATTTTTTCATGTGTTTCTTGGCCATTTGTATTTCCTCTTCAGAGAACTGTCTTTTCATATCTTTTGCCCATTTTATAATTGGGCTGTTTGTACTATTGTCATTGAGTTGTAGGATTTCTTTGTATATGCAAGATATCAGTCTTTTGTCAGATACATGGTTTCCAAAAATTTTTTCCCATTGAGTTGGCTGCCTCTTTACCTTTTTGAGAAATTCCTTTGAGGTGCAGAAACTTCTAAGCTTGAGGAGTTCCCATTTATCTATTTTCTCTTTTGTTGCTTGTGCTTTGGGTGTAAAGTCTAGGAAGTGGCCGCCTAATACCAGGTCTTGAAGATGTTTTCCTACATTATCTTCTAGGAGTTTTATGGTACTTTCTTTTATATTGAGATCTTTGGTCCATTTTGAGTTAATTTTTGTGTAGGGGGTGAGGTAGGGGTCCTCTTTCATTCTTTTGGATATGGATATCCAACTCTCCCAGCCCCATTTGTTGAAAAGACCATTATGGCTCAGTTCAGTGACTGGGGGCCTTATCAAAGATCAGTCGGCCATAGATCTGAGGGTCTATCTCCGAATTCTCAATTCGATTCCATTGATCTATATGTCTATCTTTGTGCCAGTAACATGCTGTTTTGGCAACTGTGGCTTTATAATAAGCTTCAAAGTCAGGGAGTGTAAGTCCTCCCACTTCGTTTTTCTTTTTTAGAGTGTCTTTAGCAATTCGAGGCATCTTCCCTTTCCAAATAAATTTGATAACTAGCTTTTCCAAGTCTGCAAAGTAGGTTGTTGGAATTTTGATTGGGATTGCATTGAATCTGTAGATGAGTTTGGGTAGAATTGACATCTTAATGACATTTAGCCTTCCTATCCATGAACATGGAATATTTTTCCATCTTTTAAGGTCCCCTTCTATTTCTTTTAGTAGAGTTATGTAGTTTTCTTTGTATAGGTCTTTTACATCTTTGGTTAAGTTTATTCCTAGGTACTTGATTTTTTTAGTTGCTATTGAAAATGGTATCTTTTTCTTGAGTGTCTCTTCAGTTTGTTCATTTCTAGCATATAGAAACATTACTGACTTATGTGCATTAACCTTGTATCCCGCTACTTTGCTAAATTTGTTTATTAGCTCTAGTAGCTGTATCGTCGATTTCTCGGGGGTTTCTAGATATAAGATCATATCATCTGCAAACAATGACAGTTTTACTTCTTCTTTTCCAATTTGGATGCCTTTTATTTCTTTGTCTTGCCGGATTGCCCTGGCTAGCACTTCCAGCACAATGTTGAATAACAGTGGTGACAGCGGGCATCCTTGTCTTGTTCCTGATCTTAGAGGGAAGGCTTTCAGTCTCTCACCATTGAGTACTATGCTGGCTGTGGGTTTTTCATATATGCTCTTTATCATGTTGAGGAAGTTTCCTTCAATTCCTACCTTTTGAAGTGTTTTTATCAAAAATGGATGTTGGATTTTGTCAAATGCTTTTTCAGCATCTATTGAGATGATCAATTGATTTTTCCCTTTTGACTTGTTAATGTGTTGTAATACATTGATTGATTTTCTTATGTTGAACCATCCTTGCATGCCTGGAATAAACCCCACTTGGTCATGGTGTATGATTTTTTTAATGTGTCTTTGGATTCGATTTGCAAGTATTTTGTTGAGGATTTTTGCATCTATATTCATTAGGGAGATTGGCTGGTAGTTTTCCTTTTTTGTAGCATCTTTGCCTGGTTTTGGTATTAGATTGATGTTAGCTTCATAGAATGAGTTAGGTAGTGTTCCATTTTCTTCAATGTTTTGAAAGAGTTTGAGTAAGATTGGTGTCAGTTCTTTCTGGAAAGTTTGGTAGAATTCCCCTGTGAAGCCATCTGGCCCTGGGCATTTATTTGTGGGAAGATTTTTGATGACTGATTGGATCTCTTTGCTTGTGATGGGTTGGTTGAGGTCTTCTATTTCTTCTCTGGTCAGTCTAGATTGTTCATATGTTTCCAGGAAATTGTCCATTTCCTCTACATTATCCAGTTTGTTGCCATACAGTTGTTCATAGTATCCTCTTATAATTTTTTTAATTTCTTCAGGATCTGCAGTTATGTCACCTTTTTCATTCATTATTTTGTTTATATGGGTCTTCTCTCTTTTTGAATTTGTCAGTCTAGCTAGGGGCTTGTCAATCTTGTTGATCTTCTCAAAGAACCAACTTTTGGTGATATTTATCCTCTCTATTGTTTTTTTGTTCTCTATGTCATTTATTTCTGCTTTAATCCTTGTTATTTCTTTTCTTCTACTTGGTTTAGGATTGGTTTGCTGTTCATTTTCTAGCTTCTTCAGTTGATCCATTAGTTCTTTGATTTTGGCTCTTTCTTCCTTTTTAATATATGCGTTTAGTGCTATAAATTTCCCCCTTAGCACTGCTTTTGCTGCATCCCATAGGTTTTGGTATGTTGTGTTCTCATTTTCATTCATCTCTATATATTTAGCAATTTATCTTGCTATTTCTTCTTTAACCCACTGATTGTTTAGGAGTGTGTTGTTTAACCTCCAGGTATTTGTGAATTTTCTAAGTCTCTGATGGTTATTGACTTCTAATTGTATTCCATTGTGGTCAGAGAATGTGCTTTGAATAATTTCAATCTTTTTAAATTTATTGAGGCTTGTTTTATGTCCCAGCATATGATCTATTCTGGAGAAAGTTCCATGAGCACTAGAAAAGTATGTGTATCCTGGTGATTTGGGATGTAATGTCCTGTATATGTCTGTTAAATCTAATTCATTTATCAGATTGTTTAGGTTTTCAATTTCCTTATTGGTCTTCTGTCTGGTTGATCTATCTATAGGAGAGAGTGATGTGTTGAAGTCTCCCACAATTATTGTGGAAACATCAATTGCTTCCTTTAGTTTTGCCAGTGTTTCTCTCATGTATTTTGTGGCACCTTGATTGGGTGCATAGACATTTACGATTGTTATTTCTTCTTGCTGAATTGCCCCTTTTATTAGTATGTAGTGGCCTTCTTTGTCTCTCAAAACATCCCTGCATTTGAAGTCTATTTTATCTGAGATTAATATTGCTACACCTGCTTTCTTTTGGCTGTAGCTTGCATGAAATATTTTTTTCCATCCTTTCACTTTCAGTTTCTTTGTGTCCCTGTGTCTAAGATGAGTCTCTTGTATGCAACATATTGATGGTTCATTTTTTTTGATCCATTCTGCGAATCTATATCTTTTAATTGGGGAGTTTAATCCATTTACATTCAATGTTATAACCGTGAAGGCATTTCTTGAATCGGCCATCTTATCCTTTGGTTTATGTTTGCCATATTTTTCCCTCTCTCTATTAATATCCTTTATTGTACCCATACCGAATCTCTTTAGTACTGAACCTTTCCCCAAGTCTCTCTGTCCTGTCTTTGTTTCTCTGTCTGTAGGGCTCTCTTTAGTATCTCCAGTAGGGCAGGTCTCTTGTTAGCAAATTCTCTCAGCATTTGTTTGTCTGTGAAAAATTTAAGCTCTCCCTCAAATTTGAAGGAGAGCTTTGCTGGATAAAGTATTCTTGGCTGGAAATTTTTCTCACTCAGAATTTTAAATATATCGTGCCACTGCCTTCTTGCCTCCATGGTGGCTGCTGAGTAGTCACTACTTAGTCTTATGCTGTTTCCTTTGTATGTGGTGAATTGCTTTTCTCTTGCTGCTTTCAGAACTTGCTCCTTCTCTTCTGTGTTTGACAGTGTGATCAGTATATGTCTCGGCGTGGGCTTATTTGGATTTATTCTTTTTGGAGTTCGCTGAGCATTTATGATTTGTGTATTTATGTTGTTTAGAAGATTTGGAAAGTTTTCCCCAACAATTTCTTTGAATACTCTTCCTAGACCTTTACCCTTTTCTTCCCCTTCTGGGACACCAATGAGTCTTATATTTGGACGTTTCATATTATCTATCATATCCCTGAGGTCCATTTCGATTTTTTCAATTTTTTTCCCCATTCTTTCTTTTATGCTTTCATTTTCCATTCTGTCATCTTCCAGGTCACTGATTCGTTGTTCAACTTCCTCTAGTCTTGTACTATGAGTGTCCAGAGTCTTTTTAATTTGGTCAACAGTTTCTTTAATTTCCATAAGATCATCCATTTTTTTATTTAGTCTTGCAATGTCTTCTTTATGCTCTTTTAGAGTCTTCTTGATTTCCTTTATATCCCGTACTATGGTCTCATTGTTCATCTTTAGTTCTTTGAGTAGCTGCTCTAGGTGCTGTGTCTCTTCTGGTCTTTTGATTTGGGTGCTTGGGCTTGTGTTATCCATATCGTCTGGTTTTTTCATATGCTTTATAATTTTCTGTTATTTTTGCCTCGTGGCATTTGCTGAACTTGATAGGGTTCTTTTAGGGTTTGTAGACCTATTGAAGTCCTTATCTCTAATTTATCAGATCTACAGCTTCGTGGAGTACACTTTCTCTAACTAACCAGCAGGTGGCGTCCACGAGCCACCTGTTCTCCACAAGCCAGTTCTCCCCTGCTTAGCCTTTTTGGTGAGTGGGGGAGTGAGTCTTGTGGGGCCCAATTGGTGTACCAAGCTTGCATGTGTAGTTGGTGTTGCCTGCCCTGTATGTGGGGCGTGTTTCTGGGCAGTCGGGGAGGGGGGGTGGCCCTAACAATCAAATCTCCCTGGTGATCCTAGAGTTTTAAAGCTTCTGCAATAGTCTAATCCTTCAGTTCAGTCCTGCCACAGTTTGTCTCTGCCACTGACCAACAAGTCCTTGGTATTGGCGTATGGCTCCTGAGACTTGCAAGTGGGCCCCTCTTCCAGGCTGTGCACCCCGGGTCCTCTGTTGAGGGATGACTGTGCTATGTCACAGGTGAGTGCCGTCCCCCCAGGGCAGTTCTGGGCTGCTGGGCTGTGTAGGGAGGCTCCCAGTCTGCTGAAATGATGGCTGATTGGGGCTTTGTTAATTCACACTGCTCCACCTTCCCAACTCTGGGACAATCAGCTGAGGTTGCAGGGAAGGCGAATGTCCACGCCCAGTTTTGTGGTGTGTGCCTGTTATTTGAAGCACTTCCGTCACACTGGGTTGTCTGGGGCAGCTCTGGGCTATGGGGCTGGCGATGGGCAGGAGTGTTTCCTGTCCACCAGGATGGTGGCTGTGAGTGGACACCCCCCTTTTCTTGGGAAGTTGTGGTGTTTAGTGAATTTTCTCAGCCACTGGATTATTGCCTTTTGTCTCAGAGCTCTCTTAGTTCTGCTCTTGACTTGACGTGTCCAAATTGAAAGTCTTTGAAGCTTTCTGTATTGGGCTTCTTAGAGTAATTGTTTTAGAAAAAGTAAAAAGGATTAAAAAAAAAAAAAGGGCCCTCCTCAGAGATCTAATGGGTTATTGAAATGCTAATAGACAAAGCAACCAGGGCCATTAAGGAAAGGTCCACAGGGCAGAGAGATCAGCTTTTCTTCGGGATTTGCATATGTGCCTCAAGGCCTGAGCTCCGCCCTTCCCCTTTCTGTGTTCACCAGAACTCCAAAAATCCTCTGCTTTTATTTTGGAGTTTTTCGTGTTGTTTTTTTTTTTTTTCTATGCCTGTCTCCTCTCTGCTGGGCTGGCTGCTCTCAGATTCTCTGGTGTCTGGTCTCAGTCTATCTATGGTTGGAGTTTGGATCAGTAGAATGAGTTTCCGATAAGGGCTGCCACTGCAGTTCTCCCTTCTCCTTCCCGGAGCTGACAGCCCCTCCTCCCACGGGACTGAGCCTGGCAGGGAGGGGCGCGGGTCCCCTGGCCACAAAAACTTACAGATTTCACTGATCTCAGCAGTTCGACATTTTCATGAGTGTTGTATGAAGTATGCCCAAAGACAGATTGCTCTGTGGTGTCCAGTCCACGCAGTTCCTGGATTTCTACCTACTTTCCTGGAGGAGTAACTAAAACATACAGCTCACCAGTCTGCCATCTTGCCCCGCCTCTGACAATTATATGATTTACATCCAGTTTGAGTTTTCTTATTTTGACCAATGAGTGAATGATAATTGAGAACATTTTGAAATTGTTTTTGTTTACATTGGATTTCTTTCCCATGTCAGTCATTGTGCAGTGAGTGAAATGTTCTCCCAAATCATTGCTTTCAAGGGGATCCTCTTCAGTGTGAGAAATCTGATTTGTCTGGTTAGTAGATGTGTCCTTCTCAGAGATACGTTGCATGGTTATCATTTCTTCTTTTTGATAGTCATTTTCCCTGCCTGGACTCTGTACTTGGAGAAACCTTAATCCTTCTCTCCACAGTTCCCCTTGTTCTGACAGTGAAAGCACTTTTGATATGCAGACCTGATACCCTATGAACACCAGATGATTGATATTCTCCAGCATAACATCTCTGAACATCTTTCTCTGGTTCATATCCAGCATGGCCCACTCTTCCTTGGTAAAGTTGATTGCTACATCATTGAAGGTCACTGATTCCACTGGTTTCATTGTCAGTAGTTCTGCCACCAACTATCTTCCTCTGGGTTTTCACTCTCTGTCCAAGCACTAAGCATCCAAGCTTCATTTGGAGGTATCAGTGATGTCCGTACACCAAATCAATTCTTCAAATCCCTCGGGTCTCCTGGTCTTGGCTACTCCCCACCACCATTTCCGCAGCCTAGGGCCCTTTATCTGCCGCCTTCATTGTTTCTAATGAGAAATTGGCCCTTCATACATAACACATTGCTTTTCTCTTGCAGTTTTCAAAACACTCACCTTGTCCTTGGCATTTGACAGTTTGAATATTTATGTGTCTGAGCATGGTTCTGTTCAAGTTTATCATGTTTGGGGTTTGTTAGGATTTTTGAATGTGCATATTCATGTCTTTTGTTAAATTAGGGAAGTTTTCTGCCAGTATTTCTTTGAATATTCCTTTTGCCCCTTTCTCTCTTACTTCTTCTGGGACTCCCATAAAACATATGAGTATGCTTGATGATGTCACACAGATCTTTTAAGCTCTTTTCACACAACTTTCTTTCTGTTCTTCAGCCTAAATCATTTCAATTGTCTTATCATTGAGTTCACTGATTCCTTCTTTTGCCTGCTCTAATCTGCTTTTGAATCCTTCTAGAGAATTATTAATTTCAGTTACTGTGTTCTTTGATGCCAGTATTTTTGTTTGGTTCCTTTTTAAAATTTATATCTCTTTATTGAATTTCTAATATTGTTCATTCATCATTTTTCTGTTAACCCATAGTTCTTTCTCTGTATGTTCCTTTATCTCTAGCATATTTTAATCTCTTCTATTCATTCCCATAATTTCTGTTATGTTTCTTTTTATACTTTTAAATTATTCTTTATGCTCACCCTGTGTCTTCTTAATATCATTTATCTCTTTAGCCATATTTTCCTTCATCTTCTTGAATTGATTTAGGAGGTTTGTTTGCACATCTTTGATAAGTTGTTCCAAATTCTGTGTCTCCTCTGAAGTTTCAATTTGTTCTTTTGACTGGGCCATATCTTCCTGTTTCTTAGTATGGCTTGTAATTTTTGTTGATGTGTAGGCATCTAATTACCTTGATGTGTTTACTCTGAAGGTCAGTTTCTCTCTCTTGCCTAGGATTTTCTTGTTGATTGGCTTTGTGCTAAGGCTCTTCTTTGACACTTGGTTCAACTTATTCTAGACCTTTAGAATAGCTTGTGTTTGACTGATCAGACATTTTCAGCTCTTATTCATCTGATTCTTGCCCTGAATATACAGTACAATTTTTGAGATTTCATTATTTGTGCATTTGTTTCACCTCCAGGTGAAAGCTTCCTTTCCTCTGCTCCTTCTCTGGGAATCTTGATCTGTTCTGTTTGTTTATGTTTGTGTTTGTAGTTTTTTTTTTTTTTACACTCCTTTCATTGCCTCTAGCTGCTTTTGCATGGAGGGCAAATTCTGTGACCAGAGTCACCTGAGGGAGGACTTTCCTATGACAATATTTCCCTGCCAACATAGGGACAGGGACAGAGGAAGGGGGCACAGACCAGCTCCAAAGAGCCCTGGAGTGAGGGTCAAGAAAGATGTCTAAAGCTTTTTTGATGACTCCTTGAAACTTCGCTTTCCTTGCCTGCCCAGAAGATGATGCTCTGTAGCAAACTGTTCCCTGCAGCCCTAAGGAGGCACTGTGTCTTTAATCCTCCACTGCTTCCAGCCCTGTCAGGGCAGGGTTGAATCAATGGCTGCAGCTGTCTTTGTTAGGGGTGGCTTTTAACAGTAGCTCAAAGCTGGGACCCAGTGATCTGAATTCACTAATAAAAAGCTGTGAAAAGTGCTCAGCCTTGCCCTCCTTCCTATTCTTTGGCAAGAGGATTTTATGTCCCTTTCTATCCATGGCAGTTAACCAGGGACAAGATCCTGAGGCTGCCCTCCTCAAATGTGGGGTATGGGTGCCAGTAGCCACCACAGAGCAAGCTGCTCACAGTTCTTTACCACAGTTTCTCAGCCTCTTCTTCCCTCTCTTCCCTGGATGCTGTATAGTGTTTTTCTGGCCTCCAGAGCCTCAGAACAGTTGTTTCAGTCAATTCCTGCCTGTTTGCTAGCTGTTTGGGAGGAAGAGTGAATCCTGGAGTCCCTTACTCTGCCATTTTCCTCAGAAATTCAACTGGGCAGTATTTAATCTTCCTAAACATTCTCATAAAAACATAACTGTAATGATAACCAAAGAAAATATCTCCCAGACTACACTGAACAAAACAAGATGAAAAGTACCCACAGGAACCCTAGGATACAAATGGATGATGCTAAACCATTGACAACAGCAAGACCTTTGCAGGACCTGTGCTGGTTTAGCAGCTATACAGGAGTAGTGGAGGGATTAAGGGGGGGTTCTGATGGTCCTAAGTGCCCAAGAACACTAAATTCATAAATACTCCTCAACTCACTTACTGCTTCAGTTTCTACCACAAAGAGTACCTCTAGCCCCAATATCCTCACCTGACAAACTATTCACTTAAGTCAAGACCCTTCAAGATTCTTCCAGCTGGCTACCTTCTGTGGCATCCATTTGGCCCCTGGGAAAACCCATACACTCTCACCCCACCAAATTCTAGACATGCATACTGTCTGCCGTGCTACTCTTTCCTTATCCTGCCATTTCTGGCTGCTATGCCAGCCTCCTCTCTATAGGTTCATCCAGGTAGGAGCAATCATCAGTATCTATCTTCAACTATATCTCCAAACCCTGAGGACATGCATCAAACTTTACCAAAATGTCCTCAAACCTTACCCTAGAGATAGAACTGGGTATGTCTGTGGATTTTGCAGCTCAGCCACTGGAGGAGAGAGAGATGTAAATCTTCCCTTCCAGAACTCAATCTTCATTTCTCTGAGTTATCTTGGGGCCTCCTCTCTTAGCTTGAGGTGGTGGCAGTGAGATCCATAGGAAAGTGGCAAAAAAGATTTCCCTTCAAAGAATACTCTTTTTTTGGAGGCATCTCCAACCTATTCTCACATATTGGAAGAGGATAATGGGCTTATAGTCCAAGGACTTGTTGACAACCTCTTAGTCAAAATTTCCAGAATATATCTAGACCCCATGTGAGGGCACGATGTACCAGGTTAATGAGATACAAATAAAATATTTGTGTCTTTCTCATTTTAGCCTTTAACGTATCTCTAAATTGGGCAACCCATTATTTAGTAAAGCCAAAATAATCTTATTCTTTATAATGTCTTTCCAGGAATAATTAAGGAAGATATTCAGGTTGGCAGGAAATGATACCAAATGGTAACTCCAATTCTCCCAAAGAACTAAAGAGCTCCAGAAAAGGTAAATATGTATGTAAATATGAAACAATCTATCTGTATATATTTTCTTTTCTTAACAGATTTAAAAGATATGATTGTATAAAATGATAATTATAAAACTATGATTGAGCTTATAATATATAACGATGCAATATATGTGACAATGGTAGCACAAAATGGGTGGAGGAGAAGAAATGCAGTTGTATTAGTACAAATTTTTATATGTTATCAGAGATAAGTTAGAATTAATCTGAGATAATGAAAAGACACATAATCCCTAGAGCAACAGCTACAAAAATAACTTAAAAATTCAACAGGAATTTAAATGCTACAATAGAGACAAAAATGTATAAACAAAAAAGAAGGAAATAAAGCAGGAACAGGGAAACAAAAAAGGACATAATACATATAGGAAACAATGAGCAAAATGGCAGATGTAAATTTATCATATGAATAATTTCATTAAATATGAATGGATTAAACATTCCAATCAAAATGTAGAGGTTTTCAGACAGGATAGAAAACAAGATCCAATATACTTTCTACAAGAGGCACACTTTATATTGGAGGATACAGATAGGTTGAAAGTAAAAGGATGAGAAAACAGATACATCATGGAAAAAGTAGCTATAGAAGTGCTGAAGTAGCCATACTAATACCTGAAAAAATAGACTTGAAGGTAAAAAATAGTACAAGAGACAAAGAGGGATAGTTCATAATGATAAAAGTATAATTTCATCAGGAATATAAAACAATTTTGAATATATATTCATCTAACATTAGAGCCCCAAAATTGATGGAGCAAAAACTGATAGAATTGAAAGGTGAAATAGACAATTCAACAATAGTTGGAGACTTCAGCATCCCACTCTAAACAACGGCTAGAACAACTAGACTGAAAATCAACAAGTATATAGAATACTTGAGCAGCAATATCAACTAACTTGACATGACTAACATCTATAAAATACTCCACCCAAGAAGGGCAGAATTCCAAGTGCAAATGGAACATTCTCTAGGATAGACCATATGCAAGACTATAAAAAGCCTTGGTAAATGTAAAAGATTTGAAATCATGCAGATTTATTATCTGACTGCAACAGAACTGAATTAAAAATCAACAACAGAAAGAAATTGGGAAATTTCCAAATATTTGGAAACTAAATAACATACTTCTATATAACCCATGAGTGAAAGAAGAAGTCACAAAGAGTATCAGAAATAGAGTGAACTGAATGAAAATGAAAACACAACATAGCAAAATTTATGAGGTACAGCTAAAGCAGTGCTTGAGGGAAATTTATAGCTTTAAACACCTATATTAGAAAGCAAAATATAAAGTCAATAACCTAAACTCTTATCTTAAGAAATTAGAAGTAGAAGAGTAACCTAAACCCAAATCCAACAGAAGGAAGAATAAAGATTAGAGAAGAAATTAATTAAATAGAAAATAACAATGACAAAAAGGCAACTGATAAAATCAATAAAACTAAGAACAAGTTGTTTCTTGGAAAGGCTCCTCATTTTTTAAAAACTTTGGCTAGACAGGCCAAGAAAAAAAAAAGAGAAGCACAAATTACCAAAACCTGGAATGAAAAAAAGGGTTATTATTACTGCCTTTATAGAAATTAGAAGAACTATTAAGGAACACTATGAACAAATTTAATGCCAACAAATTAGGCAGCATAGATGCAATAGAAAAATTATTAGAAATATGCAAATTACCCAAACTGATTCAAGTAGAAATAGAGAAACTGAATAAACCTATAACAAGTAAAGACATTGAATTAGTAATTAAAATTCTGCTCACAAAGAAAAGCCCAAGCTCAGATGGCTTTACCGGTGAATTCTATATGATGTTTAAATAAGAATTAACACCTATTCTCACAAATTTTTCCAGAAAAAGGAGAAGGAGAAAATACATCCCAACGCATTCTATGAGGCCAGTATTACCCTGCTATAGATGCCAGACCAAGACATCACAAAAACAAACAGAAACTATGGACTGATATGCTTCATGAACATAAATGAAAATTAGCAAATCAAATTCATCAACATATAAATAGTATCATACACCATGACCAAGCAGGATTTATCTCAGGAATGCAAGGTTGATTTATTATATGAAAATCAATTAATGTAGAAAACCATATTAACAAGATAAAGGATAAAAAACAAATGATAATCTCAATAGACACAGTAAAGGCATTTGATAAATCTAACACCCATTTATGATGATGAAACAAACTAACAAACAACTCTCACCAAATTAGAAATAGGAGGGAATATATTCAACTAGGTAAATGGCATCTGTGAAAAACCTATAGTTAAAACCATACCTTCCTCAAAAAGCTAAGTATAAAATTGCCATATCATCCAGCAATCTTGTTACTAGGTATCTATTCGGAAGAACTGAAGGCAGGGACACGAATAGACATTTGCACACCAATGTTTATGGCGGCATTATTCATGATTGCCAATAGATGGAGATGTCCCAAGTGTCCATTGACTGATGAGTGGAAGGGCAAACTGTGGTGTATACATATGACTGAATATTGTGCGGCTGCAGGAAGGAATGAAGTTGTGATGCATGCAACGATGTGAATGAACCTTGAAGACATTATGTTGAGTGAAATAAGCCAGAAACAAAAGGACAAATATTGTATGGTCTCACTAATATGAACTAACTATAATGAGCAAACTCTGAGAGTTAAATTTGAAAGCATAGGTTATCAGGAGATAGAAAAAGGGCAGAGATTGAGCAATTGATGCTTAAGGAATACAGAATATTCAATAAGGTTGCTTGTAAAGGTTTGGAAATTGATAGCACAATACTGTGTGATGATAGCACAATATTGTAAGTATAATGAACAAAGTTGAGTGTGAATATGGTTTAAAGAGGAAGGCTAGGGGCGGGTATGTCTCTAGAAGGAAAGCTGGAGGATAAAACCTGGGACTATATAACATAGAGAAACCTGGAGTAGACAATGATGGTGGCTAATTGAACAAATATAAGAAAATTTTTACATGAACTGGAACAAATGTATGTCACTATTACAAGGTATTAAAAATGTGATGCTTGTGTGGAAAAAATACAATTAATGCAAAATAAGGTCTATAGATAACAGTAACATTGTAATATTCTTTCATTAATGGTAACAAAAGCACTATACCAAAGCTAAATGTCAATAATAGGGAGATACAAGGGAGGGGTATGGGCTTTTTTCTTCTTTCTTTTCGGAAGAAATGGAAATGTTCTCATATAGATTGTGGTGGTGAAGCATGACTATGTGAATATACCAGGAGGCATTGATTTACACTTAGGATGGATTGTATGGTGTGTGACTAAAACCACTAAAAAATACACCACCATACCTAATGGTGAAAGATTGAATGTTTTCCCTAAATTGGCAACAAGACAAGAAATCTCCTCTCACCACTTTTATTCAACATCAAACTGAACATTCTAGACAATGCAACAAGGAAAAAATACTAAAGTCATCCAAATTGGAAAGGAAGAAGTAAAACTGTCTTTATTCATAGATAATATGATCTTGTATGTACAATATCTTGGAGTACCCACAAAACAACTACTAGAGCTAGTAAAAAAAAAAATTGAGCAAGGTCCAAGGATACAGGATCAGTACACAAAAAATCAATTGCTTTTTTTATATACTAACAGTGAGCAATCTGGAAATTAAATAAAAAACCCCAATTCAATTGACAATAGCATCAAAAAGAATCATATACTGTGGAATAAATATAACAAAAGAAGTGCAAGACTTGTACACTGAAGATACAAAACACTGTTGAGAAGTTAAAGATCTAAGTAAATGGAGAGACATTTCATGTTCATGGACTAGAAGGCCAAATACTGTAAAGATAGCAATCTCCCCAAATAGAGCTATAGGTTTAACTCAATCCTTATAAAAAATACCAACTGGCATGTTTTTTTTTTTTTCAGAAATGATAAACTGATCCTAAAAGGACTTTCTCCAACCCAATTTCAAAAATTACTATAAAACTACAGTAATCAATATAGTGTGGTATTATCATGAGGATAGACATAAAGATCAATGGAACAGTATTGAGAGTTCAGAAATCAACCCTTACATTTATGGTCAATTGATTTTCAACAAGAACAACAAAGAGTGGAAACAATCCAAATGCCCATCAACTGATAAAATGTAGTATAGCTACTCAATGGAATATTATTTGGCAATGAAAGGAATGAACTACTTGAATATATGCTATAGTATAGGTGAACTTCAAAAACATTATGCTAAGGGAAAGAAGTCCAAAGCAAAAGACCATATTTTGTATGACTCCATTTATATGAAATCTTCAGAAAAGGCAAATCTAGAGGAACAGAAGGCAGTTAAATGGTTACCTCAGGCTGGAGATGGGAGCAGGGATTGACGGAATATGGCCATGAAGAATCTTTTTAGAGTGATGGAAATGTTCTTAAACTGGATTGTTGATGGTTTCACAACTTTATAAACTTACTAAAAATCATTGAGTTGTGTAGTCAAAATGGGTGAATTTTGTGGCATATAAGTTATTCATCAATAAAGCTGTTTTTACAAAATGTCAAGCAGGCATGTTTCTTACCCACAGGGTGCAAGGTGCCTGGCATTTAACAGAGGAGACAGACATTTCAGCAAACAAATGTAATATTTTGAGTTAATTTCATTTATAAAGGTATATTCATGTGCTATGGGTTTTCTTTCTCATTATGTTTCGTGCCTGATCTCAATATCCAAAATTCTTAGAAACCATGATGTAAATCATAATTAGGGTCCTGAATTCTTCTCTTATTATTAAGCTCTCAATATATAGAGACCATTTTAGTAGTGTAGGATAAAACAAAATGGAAAGATTAGATACAGTCCTTGCCTTTGAGTAAGTTGTATGTAAGTTAAGTAAATAGTAAGGCCTTCCTAGTTGTTCTCTCTCTGTATGTTTCCTTCTGTCTCTGTCACTGTTTTTTTCTCCATGTGGAAGATGCTGAAATTATTGACTTGACTATGTTTTCTGGGTGAAGTCTGGGAAGATTTGCAGAGAAGATGAATTTCTGAGTAGAAATTTCCTAGAGTGGAGGGAATTGGTGTGATGAAGAGGATAAAGTAATGTTCCATAAAAGAGAAATAAATAAGGGAGAATAATTTGATTCAGTAGTTGTTGGACTATGTGTGGAGAATAACAAATGTATTTACTTGGCTAAACTTAATCCATGACAGAATTTTAAATGGTGAAGGGAGGGTGGAGACGGTAGTTGAAGATCAGAAAATAACCAATTTGAAATTTGGATTTATTCTTCACAGCTCTCACAGCACATGGCTAAAACCTTGATTGAAATAGCTTCCAGAATTTGTTTACTGAATTCCTGGAAATGAACTGTTTTAACAGTTTGAACACTGCAGAAACTTATGGAGTTTAGAATTTCAAAACATGGAACTTCAGTTCAAAAAGGATAAGCCATAATTTTCTACTGGGATCTTCCAGAATGTCCTGGAGAGATTGAAAATATTTTCCGTTTTTATCATAGGCTTTTCCGAGGGACACAGAAAAGGAGAAACCCCTTACACAAGACTGCAGCCTTATTCAGCAGACTTCTTAATTTCACACTTCTTCTGATGTTGGTGTGTGAAATGTATTTGAATGTGATTGCTAAAAGGAAAAGATGAGTTATGGCCACTTGGTGGCAGCAGACACTTGGCTTTGCTAAGCTTTATCTCTGGGAACTGTGTGATGAATGGAGAGAGCTTGCTTACATATGACTCTCATTGGTCTAAATGTCTTTACCAGACTGCAGAGCTGGGAGAGGTGACTATCCTTACAATACTAACAACAGAAAAAAGCCTCATGTGCTAGTCAGAGGTTGGGCAAGAACTTGTTTGTTTGTTTGTTTGTTTCTAATGGCTAGTTTTTCAGCAGCCACCAAGGGCAAGAGACTGTGTCTTAGTCATCATGATATCCTCACAGCAATCATAGTGCTTTGCATCTGGTGAGCGCTCAATAAACGTTGGTTGTCGTTAGTGTTTTCAGAAGGTAACTGCTCCAACTCCCAGAGCATGTTCTCTAAGCTCGTAGACCACCACATCCAGAGGGGCCTGCATATCTTTTGTTAAGGGTCTCACACTGGCCAGCAAATCTGCACATTTTCTATAGTTCTGGCCTAGATATGATTCAGTCCCTGGCTTCCCATGGCACCTTTTAAAATCAGTAATTCTGAGAAAAGTGTATCCAACATGGTCACTTTTTATTTATCTACAAGGTGTTGTGGCAAGAACTATAGTTGAAGGTTTGAAGGTGGGAGGTGAGGATAGGATGGTAAAGTCAGAATCATTTGCTTATCACCCCATCCATTCTGCATGCTCTCTCAACAGTCGTGAACTTCAGGTCCTCATGGATGAGGTGAGGCACTTATGTTGGCATCACCAGCTGCCCAGCTCTTTATCCCTTTCCCTGGAACTTTCCTATTTGTTTCAACTATTTATTGAATGCCTAGTCTTCCTCAGATGTTCTCCATACATTATCTCCTTTATGATTTCATTTCTCTATGTATGAAAGCTGCTTCACATTTCTCTATTGTTGCAGATGTTGTTCCTTTTGCATGGAATATCCTTTCCTTCTTTTCGATCTAATTCCTGTGTGTCCCTACAATCCAGTACAGTTTAGATGTGGTCACTTTTGACTCAAGTAGTGCCTGGTCTTACCCTCAGCACAGTACTAGGATCACAAAATTGCTCATCTTTCTCTCCTATGAGACTGTAAACTCCAGAGGGCAGAGCCCTACCTTATTTGGCTTTGTATCCCCAGGGTCTAGCATAGTTTCTAGCACATTGGAACTGCTCCATAAATGTTTGTGGAATGAATAAATGAATCAATTCATTGACCACAGTATGAGATATTTCCTTTCCCTTTCTTTCCTCAGTTAAAATGCCTTGATTCTAAACGCTTTCTTCTTAAAAAAAAATCCGTGCTGGGAAATTATTTTAAAATTAGCAGTCAGCTCTCACCTCCTACATGAGGAGCATCAGAGAATACCAGTGAACCATCATTTACAAGCAGGACTTGCTAAAGGAGAAAGTTTGCGGTATGGAGTCCTGCAGGGATAGGAGCCAAGTTCCAGGCACCCAACCCTAAGAGACGCCTCAGTAATAGCCAATGTTAATGGCATGAAGGTGAATGGCTTCCAGAACACTCTCAGTCTTCTAAGGATACTATTCACTGATTCTCACAGCGTCCCTGGATGACAAGCAGGCTAAATGGAGAATTTTTTTCCTTCCTTCGCTCTCTCCTCTCGCTTTCTCTTTTTCCCTTCCTACAGATGGAGAGTTAGAGAGAAAAGCCAAGCAAGTTGCCTAGCATTACTTAAAAAACAACAGTCAAGCCAGGACTCAGTCTCGTGCTCATTCCACAAAGCTGTGCTTCCTGTAGCTTAAACAGGTCTGTGTTTTAACGAATTCATGGCATATGGGCCATAATAATCACAGTGCCTGGCATTTCCTGGAATTTATGAGCTGGTGGGGAATAGGTTGGTTTCTACTTTTGAATGAATTCTCACATGCCTTGCTTTGGAGCTAAGAAATATGATCTAAGTGAAAATAGTTTCTCGAATAAGTAATGCTTTTTTGTTTGTTTGTTCTATCTGTACCTATTTCTTTTCTTTTGCCCGTCAAGTCCCATTCCTACTCATGGACTCCTGTCATCACATCTTCCCTGGCATTTTAACAGTGAGTAGCAAGATGTTCTCAAAGACGGTGTCATGAGGGAAGATTATTTTGTTTGCTGTCTTCTCTGTGAACAGAGAAGTTCATGGTTGTTCTTCATTATCCTCCATCCCTGGGGACCTACAGTTGTTTGCCACTTGTCTCTAGACAAAGAAGTCTCCTTCAGACCTGGCTTTTGTGTTTCTAGTTTCTAAAACACCTTGTTGATCCAGATAGCAGTGAAAGTCAATGAATTCAGAAATTGCCTGGCCAATGCACTCTCTCTTTGACAGTCTTCTGGAATTTCCTTGAGTGTGAGAGCAGTAGCTGGATCCTGAAGGTCTAGTTGGTCCCACTGGCTGACAAAGTTGCCATTTGTTGTAGAAATTCTCAGTAATGATTAAACCAATTGATGCCAGAAATCCCTGTGCCACTGATGTTGATGTTTATGGTGTGCTCCTGAAGTGAGTTGAGGTTCCCCAAAAGCCTGTATCTTCCAGCACCAGCAAATTTCTGGTTGCAATGGATGAGAGCTTTATTTTTTTAAGGAGCTCAAATTGAGTTTCTCCAGAGTGCCCTTTAAAGGAGCTTTTCCCAAGCTCCCCCACCCCCTTTCTCATGTCTTATGTGTGCTGTTCTTGCAGGCTTATAAGAGCTCTTTAAAAATGGAATTCTTGAATATTTCTGTGAAATGCATTCTTTTCTGAGACAGACTGTCATAGGAGCTATTTAGAGCCTACATCATTCTGTTTGAGAGTGGAATGATGCACTTTTCCTAGCATATTCTTAACTCAAATAACAAAAGACTTCAAGTTTGCTGAATATTTCCAGACCCAGGCAATTTGTCAGCGAGCTGCTGATCTTCAGAAATTTTCCTCTTGTACCAGCAGCCCTCCAGCAGCACAAATGGAATTTCCAGAATGAGTCCTTAGCATGCTAAAGCCACTGGCATGACCCTGGGTTCACTGGCATCCAAAGAGGGTCGTTTTCTCCGTGTTGAAGTTCCCTCCTTGAAGCAACACACCTTGAAGCAATACTCCTTGCTTAAAATATTTGGAATTCCTAAGCTAATATAATAATGAGAAAACCTGTAGGTTTCAAAGATTCCAGTTTAAATCTAAACATTGGGAAAGCTAGGGAGATAGTCTCCTGGGTTTGGGATTCATTACAGATGTGCATATTTTGAGATGCATAAGAGGCACACAAAGTCCTTCTCTCACTGAGACAGAGGTTGGGGGAGGAAAGAGAAGCACTTCCCAGGGAACTCAGTTGGGGCGGGTACACAGTAGGTAGTGGATAGTAGTCTAGATAGACTGGATCTTGTTAGTGCTTGATGGGGCAAGAGGGTTCCCATGGTAATTCCCTGAGGTTAACCATCTGTGACAGAGGAAAGCGATAGCCACATGATTCATGAATGTATATAACAAAACTGTCCCAGGCAAGGTTCATGGGGTCACATAGAGATCAGTGTCTGAGGTCAGGTTTCAGGCTGTTGCATGTCCTCTAATCAAAGGGAAAGAGAAGCAAATACCAGTTAGGAAGGGGATTTGTAGAGGTACAAGATGAAGAAGTGGTTTTTTCCTCTGCTGTTGCATGAGAATGAACTAAGAAAAAAATAGAAAGCTCATTTAACTTGGACTTCGTTGTGTAGGCAGGTACCAGTTAATTTGTTTGGATCTTTTAGGGGTTCTTAGATTCATAATTGATTTACCTGGTTTGTGAATTGATGATTTTAAAACTTGATTGATGGATAGTAACATTCCATGGTTCACTGTGGGAGGAATTTAGAAGGGGAAACAGTGACCCATGTGATAAGGTCATAGGCACGTCAAAATCAAAATCTCTACCAATTAAAGTAACTTCCTCTTGAATCTCAGATTACTTTGGGAAAGTGTAGGATTTTCTGCACCAGCATTTCAAAACATTTAAGCTTCCGTAATGACTTCTTGATTTAATTCCAAATGCATTACCTCCTACATAGAACATGAAAGCAGGAATTGACTTTGTGAATAATATAGATCAGACAAGGCCCAGTGACTTACTCAAGCTAATCAGTGGCAAAACCTAGACTAGAATATCAGAATCATTTATTATCTGGGTGAAGTTGCCTTAGTTTTCACCCCCTTTTGGCCATCCAAACAGTGTTAAATATTGAGATGATACATTTATTGAATGGTTTCTACTTCAGAGTCATCCAATTTTATATTTTATTTCTTTTTTTTTCCACAAACAGCAGAACAGCAAAGAAATTATGCTATTCACTTTTCTGCTTTGTTGTTTACACAAAGCATCATTACAAAGTTACATTTGTGTGATTTTATGGTGTTAGGTTTTAATAATCTTATCTTAGTAGAATAGGCATTTATTTTTAGACTTTGTTTTCAAGTAATAACATAATTTTTGCCTGAATAAGAATTATGGAATGCCCTTTATCCTTTCTCTGAGAATGGAAATCCTACTCATTTTTCACGATTGTGTTCAAATACTCATTTCTTTTTGAGGCATTATTGATTTCTACCCCTCCATAGATATCAGAATAAATTCCTTTCTCTTCAATATTCTCCAACCTGGTCTAACACTTGCTTAATCTTCTAAGTTCATTCATTTCTTGAGCACCTATTATGTGCCAGACTTGGTCTAGGTCTAGGGATAGAACCATGAACAAAATAGACAAAGTCTCCAGTCTCATGGAAATTATATTCTGATGGGTATAGACAAACAATAAACAAATGAGTAAATATTGGGAAGAAGACAAAGCAAGGTAAAGTAATTTAGGAGAGCTGAGGACAGATGGGTTGCTGTATTTTATTGGGTGGTTGGGGAATGTTTCACTGGTAAGGTGACATTTGAACAGAAAACTTTAAGAAAGGGAGGTATTTGAATGCAGATATTTAGGGGAAGAGCATTCTGAGCAGAGGGACTAACAAGTACAAAAGTTTTTAGATGGGATTGTACATGGCATGTTTGAGGAAGAGCAAGGGAGACAGTGATGTGGAGTGAGTGAAAGGGAGCACAGAAGGAGACAAGATTAGGCATAAGGAGTTGGATTTTCAATCTGAGTGGTATGCAAAGCCATTGAAAGTTGTTGAGCTGAGGAGTGACAAGGCTACACTCTTGAGAATAGACTGTACGGGGGCAAGGGGAGAAGCAGGAAATGATGGTGGCTTACACTGGAAGTGGTGAGAAGTGGTCATATTCTGGACACATTTTGAGGAGATTTGCTGATGGATTAGACATGGGGTGTGAGAAGTCAAGAATGACTTCAAAGTTTCTGCCTTCAACAGTTGAAAAATGGAGTTCTATATACCAAGATGGGGAAGATGGTGCAAAGAGCAGGTGAGGGGAGTAAGATCAGGAGTTTTGTTTTGAATTTGTCCATTGTCATTGTTTTAAGACTATAAACTGGTTGATTGGATTTTAAATATATTGGTAATATGCACTGTTTCAGTTTGCTAAAGCTGCCAAAATGCAATATACCAGAAAAGGACTGGCTTTTACAACAGGGGTTTATTAGTTCATGAATTTACCATTCTAAGGCCATGAAAATGTCCCAATTGAGGCATCAACAGGATGATACCTTCTCTGAAGAAAGGCCAATCACGTCTGGGGTTTCTCTGTCACATGGGAAGGCACATGGCTGGAGTCTGCTGGTCCTCTCCTGGGCTAAGCTTTTGGTTTCCATGGCTTTCTCCAAAAAGTCTCTGGGCTTATGTCTTAGCTTCTCTCTTAGCTTCTCCCAGGGACAAACTCTGGATTACATATCTTAGCTTCTCTCTTAGCTTCTCTGAGCTCTCTGTCTCTGTGAGCTCTCTTAAAGGACTCCAGTAAAGGATTAAGACCCACCTTGAATGGGTGGAGTCATATCACCATGGAAACAACCTAACCAAAAGGTCCCATACACCATAGGTCTACCCCCACAAGATTGTAGTAAAAGAGCATAGTCTTTTCTAAGGCACATAATAGGTTCAAACCGGCATGTGCACTTTGTAAAAAATTGGAAAAAGCAGAAAAGTTAAAATAATAATAACAAAAAAATCCCAATCACGGTGCCTCACCTACCCGGATTCACTACTAACTACTGAATTTCTTTGTCCAGCATCTTTTTTTTCCCTTTATTAGGGAAGCTGTAGGTTTATGGAACAATCATGTATGAAATACAGGATTCCCATATACCACCCTATTATTAACACCTTGCATTGGTGTGGAACATTTGTTATAATTGATGAAAGTATATTTTTATAATTGTGCTATTAACTGTAGTTCATGGTTTAACTTAGGGTTCACTGTGTAGTGCAGTTTCATGGATTTTGAAAAATTTTTATTCTGTTACCATATATACAATCTAACACTTTCCCTTTTAATCACGTTCAGGTATACATTTCAGTGCTATTAATTACGTTCACAATGTTGTGGTACCATCACCATCATCCATTGCCAAAACCTTTCCATCATCCCAAATAGGAACCCTGTACATTCATCTTTTTGTATCTGTACCCATGACTTTGGTGTGTTTCTCATCATCTGATTGCCTAGCTGGCTTTTATTCATGGGGTACTTTATCACAACATCACCCTTCGTTATTATGATCTCTTCCCAGATGCACTTTTTTTTGCTATTTTTTTCTTTATTAGAGAAGTTGTAAGTTTATAGAAAAATCATGCATATGATACAGAGTTCCCATATGTTAATTTCTTTTTTATTTAAGATTCTTTTGTATTTGAAATATCACATTCCAATAGAAGAGTGCTCATTGAATTTTTAGAAAATGACTGCACCTGTAACCTGCATCCAGGTCAAAAAATAGAATGCTATTATAGACATAGAGTTAGAGATTTTAAGTAAGCATTTGGATATGCAAGTCTGTAGTTCAGGGGAGATATAAATTTAAGATGTGTCAGCATATAGATGGTAGTTAAAGTCATGAAACAATGTGAAATCACCCAGAAAGTGGATGTAGATAGAGAAGAAGCAGTCTGAGAACTAAGCTATGAAACTTTCTAACATTTTATGGTTGGGAAGATGAACAGGAAATAGCAAAGGAGTCAAAGAAGGAGCAGACACTGAAGTAGGAGGAGAGCTAAGAGAGAGTGAGGACAAAGAAAGAACACTTACTAGGTACAGGAACTCTGGAAGGCATTGAGGATAAAGTAGCAGGCAAAATCAAACATGAATCTGCTCTCATAGAGCTTATATCAGGTGAGGTAAAAAAAATCATATACACTTAATTATATAATACAGGTTCTGAAGGAAAAGTATAATGAAAATATCTATGGGGGTATCTGATTTAATTTGGAATGGCGTCTCTAAGTAAGTGATACTTAACTTTGAAGCTTGAAAGATGAAATGGGATTTTCCAAAATAAAACTTAGAGGATGAACAGAAGAAATGGTATGTTTGAAGCAGTGGTGTACTGGAGTCAGCTCACACCTGCTCTCAAGACCCAATTGTTAAATTTTCAGAAATTTTGTGTGCTGGTTGATGCTATATTGGTAGATTGAAATTGGCCGTGATGGAAGAAGTTATATCATGGAAATTGGTGAATCCACAAAACAGGACTTTTTTTTTCCCTAAAAGGGATTGTATATATACCACTCAGATTGGTTAAAAATGTTTAGTGGACCAATTCTTATGTGGTGTCTTAATATGAATAACATACACACCATACCACCACATCGTGCGCCTCAAAGGCACTGATGAAAATCCTTGCTACAGAGGAGGAAGCCACATGAGATGCTGCATCATATTCTTTCATAATCCAAGTCACTCTATTGGAATATAGCTGCTCTCTTTTTGCAGGTTAGGCAGGTGCTTTGGAGGGGGTGAGGTCATGGATAGAACTCTGGACTTCTATTTGCTATACAGAAGCAGCAGCTTGTACAACAGAATCCTAAAATAAGAATTGCAGTGTTTCTCTACAGGTTTCTAATCTGTGTAAGGGGACCAGTTTGGACCTTGCATGAGTACATCTCAAAAGAGAATTTCTGATATTGTGAAACATGGTAGTGGCTTATTTTACTTTTTAGGTATTGATATAAGTAACTTTATGAAGCCTGCTCTGATGAACAGAGCTGATGAATGATAGGTGACTCTTGGCTACACTTGAAGCTAATTTTTGGATGCCAGTTTCCTTCAGATTCCTTCTAAAGATGAGTCTGACTTGGAATTTGATTCTATGTAAAATCAATGCATTTTGGGGTTATAGATGGTGGGGGAATAGCTTGTAGGGGATCTTTAAAGGAAACGGAAGCATCTGCCCTTCTCCCATGCAGATGCTCTTGGAAATTAATGTAATGATATATAATGATAATACCTTCTTTATATAATGTGCTTTCACTTTCAAAAAGCACATGCATGTATGAATCATAAGCTGTTATTATTCTCATTTCACACATACATTAACAGTGAAGATCAGTTACTTCTTATTGGGGAAAAGTAGATCTGGTCAAATATCTGAAACTAGGTATGTGAATGAGAAGAGAATTATAAGAACAGAGCATTGGGGTGACAATGATGATGGTGATGATTTTGGAAGAAGGTTGGAATTAGAGCGACCTTGCTGGGTATGTAATATAAATCTTGATTTAAAAATCTGTTGTTACAAAAATTTCTGGTAACGTCTAGTGCAGACCGAGAATAAAGGCCGTCTCCCACTTGATAGGCAGAAGGGCCGGGAAACAGAGGTTCATTGTCCTTTTTATTATAAAAGCTTTTAAGATGCATTAGAGCTTCATCATAAAAATAATTCAAATGGTGGAAATGAGTTTTTCTTTTTAACTTGAATCAAGAATATTCCTTGCCAAAAAATTTCCATGGTAGGTACATATCAACTTCTCTTTGGCAGTGACTTCTTCAATCTTGTTTATTTTGTAGATTTTTAAAAACATAGTTTTGCCTCTTTAAGTTAGAGATAGAAGGAAAAGCCCCTCCAATCAATTTACAGCAATATTCTTTTGTTCATTACTTGAGGTGAGACCTGCCTGGGGTAATACTTGGGCAGTGAAAAAAGAAATCCAGGCCAGTTCATTTGACAAATAATTATTGAGCCAGCAGTACAGATAAGTTCCCTGCCTTCATAGAGCTTACAATCTAGTGGAGAGAGACAGAAAATTAAAAAGTAAAACTTAATTAAATAAGATAATTCAAGTTGGTGACAACTGTTATGAAAAATAAAATAAAATCCTAGGGGACTTAGGAAGGTGACCTTAGATAAAGTAGTTAGGGAAGGGTCCTCTGAGGAGATGTTATCTTACTAGAAACCTGTAAAATGAAAAGGAACAGGCCACACTAAGATCACAGGAAATGCATTCCAGGAAGAGGGAACAACAAGTGAAAACTTCCTGAGTTAGAGATCAGCCTGAGTATTTAAGAGGTAGAAAGGAGGCCATCGTGGCTGGAGCACAGTGGAGTAGGGAAGGAGTTGAACTTGATGAGGTCAGAGATGTCGGCAAGGGCGTGGCATTGTACCATCTTGTAGGCCAGTGGTTTCCAAACAAGCAGCATCAGAATCACCTGGAGGGCCTGTTAAAGCACAGATTCTTGGGCCCCATCCCAGTTTCTGATTCTAGGGGTATGGGGTGGGGCAAAGAATTTGCATTTCTAATAAGTTTACAGATGATGCCTACACTGCTGGCCTGGGACTACACTATGAGAACTAGTGTTTGGTCATGGGAAGGGGTTTGGGTTTTATTTCAGTAACAATTAGAAGCCACTGAAGGATTTTAAGGAGGTTTGAAACATGATTTACATGATTACAAGGTCCCTCTGGATGCTATTTAGAGGAACAGAGTGTAGACAGTAAAGAAAGCATAGAACACTGTGTTTAGTCTTGGCTGAACTTGAGGCTTCTTCCTGCTATCTTTCTAATAAATACAACTTGAAACTAGAACTCACCCCACAACAGACCTATCCTACAGAAAAGTTTCTGTTTGCCATACCTATCCAGTTAAGAATTTGGCCACCTGCCATCTGAACCATCTTTCATATACATAAAAATGCATTTTCAATTCAATTCAGTGAACACGTATGTCACGGCCCAAGAGGGCTTTTGTAGCCACAGGACTAAAGAAAGCACCGGACACATTCTGAGACATGAGCTTTTATTATAGGGCTTACCTACAGGGTGAGGAAGTCGAGCCACGTTGCCCTGAAATCAGGAGCTTCTCTGGATGGATTCAGGAGCTGCTCTGAATGGCGGCCAGTTCAAGCACAACGTGGAAATAGTCCGCCCTTGGGGGGGGGGACTGAATAAGCTGGTTATAAGGGCTTGACATTCTAATGGGTATAAGAGCATAAGGCAGGGAGCGGAGTCGTGAAACATAGGGAGGGGTTGATTATAATCGGCAGGGAGGAGGGGAGGATTATAGAGATAACAGTATCTCAGGGAGTCTCAAGGAGGAGGTAATTTCTGGTATAGATTACAGTTAGCATCTGATATTGCAAGGAGAATAGGTCAAACCTGAGCGGTCCTAGGTCAAGCAAACTGCTGTGTGCAGTTTTCAAGACACTTGGGAGCCAGGGGCTCCCACAATGTATCAAAAACTCACTATGTGCTAGGATAAGGGAAATGGAAAGTGATTGGGGGACAATTAGAGTGAATATAGGCAATTGGGTTATAAGCTACCTGTCCATCTCACTCACCATAGTATCCCTACTTCAGACACAGTACTTAGCATAAAACAGATTTTTAATATTTACTGCAAAAAAAATCCCTGAATATGTACTGATATTGGAATCAGATGACCTGAGTTCTTATCCTGTTTTGCTACTTACTGAATGAAACCACTGATATCATGAAGTCTCAATTTCCTCCTTGAATATTAAGCATCATAAATAAAAACTTCACAGGGAATTAAATGGTATTATATATGTGCTAGAACTGGAAAAATTTAAAGTCTTATGATTGTTAAACAAGATTTCATTTCTGGGTTGCAAAAAAAGAAATCACAAATGTATTTGTGGGGTGTAGTAAATGAAAGAAAGACACATGCGAAGGAGGAGGAAGCAAAATGGAGAGTTGTGGGCAGGCATGATTTTTTTAAAACAATTAAACATAAGTTAAAAAATATTTGTTAAATGGAGAGCCCAACTTGGGTCAGAGGTTAGATTTTTAGACTGAAGTTGAATGCCTTAATCTTGAATTCATGCATTCATGAAATTGTGTGACTTTGATCTTTTAAGAAATAAAATACTCAAAAAGCTTCTGTTAAAGGCTCAAAAGGCTTTTGTCAGAGGAGACCAGCAAGCATCTATCAAGACTCTTTTGAAGTGGAAATGATTTGAACTACCCAAGATTTCACCCATCAGGGGAGAGGGTTTGGAGAGGCTCACCTTAGGGGCTGTCTTTGACTGTACCCCTAATGTTGATAACACCTAGGAATTTAACATAAAGGCATTTAAGCATAATATATGTGTATGGGAAAAGTCAATATTTATTTAATTTTAGATAACACAATTGAGAAAGACTGGAGGTGGAAAAGATGTGTGTGTATGTGTGAGCATGTGTTCACATGTATGCAGGATACTCTTGCTCCCAGTCTGATACCAGTCTGAGGAAATCTGTTTGATCTTTAGGGAAGTTGAAGACAACTTCTCAAAACCAGTCCTCAGACATTTCCACAGACAGAGAGACCAACCGCCTTATACTTTTATATTTGTCTAATCCTTCTGTGAGTTGGTTTGGTAGCAGCTTAGTGGTAACCCCCAAGTGTTTAATGTTTGCAGTGTTTGAAACAAGAACCTGATAGCAAAGGCACATTCTCTAAAGATTTCTAAGGAAAAGGTAGACTCCTTTCATGTAGGAATAGTATCAGGGTTATGCTTCTTGGGTGTGAGCTAAATCAGGGTTCTGACATATATCTAAAGTGGCCTGCTGAATCATCCGTCACTCATGTTCTTAAGGGAGAGGGTCAGGGTTGGAGAAGGCTTTTCTTCGGGATCCTTTATTGAAATTCAAATATCCTAAGTGCCTGTCACTTAAGATTTAAATTCTGACCAGTGAACAGGAGATTGACACCTGGGGTGGGTGAGGTGGGAATGTAGAAGGGAGAAAAGGGGGGTAACTTCAAAAGTGGTGGGCTGGTTCTAAAAGGCAGACTTTGAGAACTTTAAATTTTGGCCTGAAGCCCCCTCCTTCACCCCAGAACAGCAGGCCCTATGTGATGGTAAGAAAGGGTTTGGGTAGGACTCAGATTATCTAGAATAGATACTGGCTCCATTATGGTGTCATCTCGATGAAATCTTTGTTTTACATTGTATAGAATGAATATCCACTTGATCTCATGTCTTTTGACAGTTCTCTAATGTGTTCAACAGACACAGAATGTGTTCTTCCCAGTGTTCTTCCCACATTTTCCTCCTGCCTCCTTTCATCTCCTTGCCTGTTCTCAAAACTCCATCCAGTCTGACCCTGAACTGGAGGAACATGCAAGAAGGAAGCCATCCTGGGATGGGCAATCTGCAATGCAGGTACTGGTGGTGGAAAAGGAAGGAAGTTTAGAAGGAACTTAGGCTAGGTAATCAGACAGAGATGGGTCATATGTTTAGCTCTGTAATATTAGGCACATCTGGATCAGTCAGGGCTAGGTCAACAAAACAGAAATTACTCTAGGTGTTTCAATCAAAAGGGTGGAAACACAGAGAATTAGGTGTTTTACACTGTTGGAAAGGCTGAAGGAGTAAAAGTCAGGAAAGGCCACTGCTAGCTCTTGGATTCACTCCTAGCTTTTAGAGACTCAGGAAGTTGCTCATGCTATTCAGGAATGGAATTGCAGGAGACTACAACCAATGGTCACTGCTTCCTGCAGCATCATGGAGGGTGATTAGCTGAGAAACATCTGGAAGTTGATGAAAAAATTCATGTCTACTGAGGCATACAGGTCTACCTACTTTCTTTTACCTTCCAATTATTGTACATATACATCTCATTGGCAGAACCAAAAACGAATCCAGAATCCTGCTGGCAAGGGAGTTTGGGAAATGTGGTTCCAAGTGTTCAAGACCCTGAAAAACAGGAGAGGTGTATATAAGGAGGTGTAAAGAATGCTGAGTGGCAGCACAGCCTATGTCAAGCACAGCAAAGCATTACATCCCTTAGCCTGTGTCTCCATCAGTAAAACAGAGTATCCACAACTAAAGGCACCACACAAATATGTATCAAAGTAACGGATACAAAGTTCAAAATTCATTTGTCCTTTTCCCTCCACTGAAAAATCATTAGTTGATCACATAAAATCAAAAACACTTTTCAAAGGGAACACAAGAAAAGAAGAAAAGAACTTATGTACTTCTTCCCCATACCCATTAGAATGGCTACTATTTTAAAAATGGAAAATTACAAGTGTTGGAGAGGATGTAGAGAAATAGGAATACTCACTCATTGCTGGTAGGAATGTAAAATGGTGCAGCTGCTGTGGAAGAGAGTTTGGAGGTTCCTCAGAAAAGTAAGTATAGAATTACCATATGACCCAACAACCCCACTGCTAGGTATATATACCCAAAAGAATTGAAAACAGGGACTCAAACAGATACTTGTGCATTGATGTTCTTAGTGGCATTATTCACAATTGTCAAAAGATAGAGACAACCCAAGTGTCCATCAACCAATGAATGGATAAACAAAATGTGGTATTACATACAATGGAATATTATTCGGCCGTTAAAAGGAATAAAGTCCTGGGGGAGCAGTTATCATTTCTGGAGTAAGATGGCGGTAGCGTGAGTGCTGAGGACCTGGAGCCGGAATGCTTGGCAGCTGGTAAGGAGATTTGTGTTCGTTATTTTCAAACATGTTGTGATGTTCATGTTTTGAAGCCAAAATTTGTGTGTTTTTCTGGTTATCCTTCAAGTATAGTCATCCACATGAATTCCTGTAAACAACTGCTGCTCTACATGGACAGATTGTTCAATTCAAACTCTCAGACATTGGAGAAGGGGTTAGAGAAATAACTGTCTAAGAATGGTATGTAAAAGAAGGAGATACAGTGTCTCAATTTGATAGCATCTGTGAAGTTCAAAGTGATAAATGTCATACGATGGAGTCATTAAAAAACCTCATTATAATCTAGATGAGATTGCCTATGTGGAAGCTGTCAGTAGACATAGAAATGGAAGCTTTAAAAGATTCAGAGGAAGACGTTGTTGAAGCACCTGCTGTGTCCCATGATGAACATACACACCAAGAGATAGAGGCCCAAAACACACTGGCAACTCCTGCAGTTCACTGCCTTGCAATGGAAAACAATAATGAGCTGAGTGAGACTGTTGGCTCAGGACAAGATGGCAGACTATGTAAGGAAGATATTCTCAACTATTTGACAAAGCAAACAGGAGCTATATTACCCCCTTCACCAAAAGCCAAAGTTATGCCACCTCCAGCAACACCAAAAGACAGGACTCTTCCTATACCAATATGAATACCTCCGGTATTCACAGGGAAAGACAGAACAGAACCCATTAAAGGCTTTCACAAAGAAATGGTCAAGATGATGACTGCGTCCCTGAATATTCCTCCCTTTGGGTATTGTGATGAGGTTGACCTTACTGAACTGGTTAAGCTACGAGAAGAATTAAAGCCCATTGCTTTTTTCTCATGGAATCAAACTCTCCTTTATGCCCTTCTTCTTAAAGGCTGCTTCCTTGGGATTATTACAGTTCCCCATTCTTAATGCTTTTGTGGATGAAAACTGCCAGAACATAACATATAAAGCGTCTCATAATATTGGGGTAGTGATGGATACTGAGCAAGGGTTGATTGTTCCTAATGTAAAAAATGTTCAGATCTGCTCTATTTGAGATTGCTAGTGAATTGAACCGTCTCCAGAAATTGGGCTCTGCAGTTCAGATCGGAACCACTGATCTTACAGAAGGAATATTTCCTCTTTCCAACGTTGGATCAATTGTTGGTCCCTATGCCAAACCGGTGATATTACCACCTGAAGTAGCAACTGGGGCTTTTGGCTCAGTTAAGGACCTTCCCTGATTTAACCAGAAGGGAGAAGTATATAAAGCACAGGTAATGAATGTGAGCTGGTCAGCTGATCACAGAATTATTGATGGTGCTACAATGTCACACTTCTCTAATTTATGGAAATCCTACATAGAAAACCCAGCTTTTATGCTACTAGATCTGAAATGAAGATTGATAAGACATCCTTGAACTTTCTGGGCTTCCAAATTATATGTAAAGCCTATCTGTGCCGGTCTGTGTTCTTCATTGCAATTCATATTATAAATGATCTTTATTGTCTGATTAAGGTTTAAGGCAAATACTTATCACTATTCTGTTAGACTTTTTCCTGAAAATGAGTAATGATGTAATAGTTTCCTTGGGATGTTACATTTTATAGGTCATAGTGTGACTTTTTAATATGGTGCTGAGGTCTCTGAGTCAATGGATTGAAACTGGCAAAAACAGCATAGTTAATGTTACAGAAAGACAGGTAGCCATATACAGTATTTGCCCTGTTTCTTTTCTTTTGTTTTAACTGACTCTTAATGAAACTTTTAAGTACTCTTAGTTGGGAAAATGAATTTATATACAAAAATATTTTCTATTCCCCACAATAATGCAAATTGTTGTATAAAATATGTGCAATTGTACTTTTAAGATATCCAGAAGTGTATTATTGTTCTGTAGAGATTATCATCTGTAAATGTCTTATTTATACAAATTGACATCTTTTAATAGGGAAAAGTATAACATGATCTTAAAAATGCCCCTGTATAGTTTTATAACCAGTAAGACCATTAAAGGTGTTTGTTTAAAATGGTTAAACTTTTGGAATTTTGGTAATATTTTGGTGTTTTCTTGGGAAGAAACTTCATGTTCACAAATTTGCTTTATGTAAAGAAATATTAAATGTAGCAGCCTCTGACATTTTCTTACATCCAGAAGTGCAGTACCTTTTAAATTTCTTAGCCTTCAGTTAAAAAACAGGATGGGACAAGAAATTGAAGTCTATTCCATTCTTCATATCCTGAGTAGGAAAATGAGTAAGAAAAGGGAGAAGAGTTTAATGGTTATTTATGGGCAGAAAAATAAAATAATAAATGTGATACAGAAATGAAGGTATAACAATGATCATTTTATTAGAGGCTCACTTTAATCAGAAACAGAATCAAAATGATTATCCAACACTTTGAGTTGCATTTAGAAATCCAAGTTCTTTCTAATACTTGTCCACTTGAATATTGTATGCCAAATTTAGTTATTCAAGTGAAGTTTTGTGACAGAAAAAGGTAGTTTTAATGTCTACTTGATTTATTTCAAAATGGAAATAAATTTTAAATGAGAAAATAATAAATCAAATAAATGCTATGATTTTTTAAAAAAATCAAATAATACAGAATTATAAAGAAAATAAAATTTCTTCTATAATCTCACCACTATTAACATGTTGATCCATGTATCTGTGTATACATAAGCTATGCTTTCTACAAAAATGGGATCATAGTATATCTACTCTTTTAGAATTTGAATTTTTAAATTTAGCATTATATTATAGGTAACTTTATATGTCAATAAACAATTCCACACTATCATTTAAAAAAAAGGAATGAAGTCCTGATACATGTGACAACATGGATGAACCTTGAAAACATCATGTGGTGTGAAATAAACCAGACACAAAAGGACAAACATTGCATGATCTCGCTGATTTGAAACTATTAGAATAAACAAACACTTAGAGTCAGAATCTAGAATAAAGATTACAAGGGGACAGGTTGGGGATAGGTGGGGAATGGGAAGTTAAGGCTTAAAATGTACGGGGTTCCTATTTGGAATGATGGAAAGGTTTTGGAAATGGATGGTGGTGATGGTAGCACAACATTGTGAATTTAATTAATAGCACTAAAATATATATATATATGAATGTGGCTAAAAGGGGAAATGTTAGGTTGTGTATATGGTAACAGAATAAAAAATTAAAACTAATCTGAGCAACAAAGAGGCGTTAAGGAGGAAGCTCTTAGACACAATTATAGGCAGGCCTAGCCTCTCCTTTGCAACAACAGTCTTGCCAAGGGCAAGTCCTGTGGTAGAGGGCTCAGCCCATCAAACCACCAGTACTCTATGTCTGTGAGCACATCAGCAAACATCGAGGTGGGCAAGCCCAATACCCCTGCATTCTCCACCAGCTCCTCAAGGGGGCTCTGCATATTTTTCATTGTTTTTTTTTTTTATTAACTCTTTTTTTTTAAATCAACTATATAAAAATAAAATTAAAAAAAAACATACAATAAAAAAAAACATTTCAAACAAACCATAACAAGGGAGTAAGAAAAAGACAACTAACCTAAGATAAGTACTTTACTTCCAACATGTTCCTACTCTACCCCAAGAAAATAAACTAATATAGCAACATTTCTTTGAACTTGTTCCTACCATATCCATCAGAAATTAACAAAGCATAGTCATTCCTGGGCATTCCGAGAATGACTTAATGAAACTTTTAACTACTCTTAAAGACTGGACTGTTATGGATATGGTTTTATTCAGGCTATTGCCATAGGGAGAATGTTCCTTAATTAGGAAATTTCAAAGAAGAAGGAGAAAACCTGAATTTTTATAGAGACAAGTAAACAAGGGAATCTTGAGGAAGGGTCATGAGGAGTCATAAGGAAGAATGGAGGATGGTCTTATCTCTGAAAATGAGAGATCAGCGTGGTCCTTTGTGGTTAGTCCTTTCCTGGAATATAGAAGTATGGGGAATTTCCTAACCATTGCTATTCTCCAGGAGCACAGAGACTAGATAAAGGTCAAGGTGGTCAGTTGCCTCTTTTTTTCAAGACAAATATCATTTGTTGCTTAACAACTCAGAAGTGATCATAAACTTGAGTGGGTGAAGCAAAGTCTATGAAATAATCTCTCAAGAACACTTGTTGGCATTGTTCCTGTAAAGTCAGTGAACCATCTGTAGAGGTGGTGGCAAAGGTCAGTTGTTTTACGGTCTTGGAAATCAAGCATCTCAAAAGATGGATGCCTAAAATGAAAAAGAGAAGCATTAATATGAAAAGTTGTTTTAAAGTAAAGAACCAGGAATTGAAACCTGAGGGTAACCAGTTCAGTGAATTCTAAGAGGTCAGTGGAGGAAAATCTTTAGCTGGAAGAGTCAGGAGAATTGTAGATATTTATCATATTTCTTTTTTGGCATCTTGAACGTGATTGTTGACCATAAAGATTTCAGAGGAGCTTTGGGGAACAAATGTACAGCAATTGCTTCTAACTACTATGCACATACCCCACCCCTCCAGAGGCCAGAATCATGTCAAGCACCAGTCATTATTCAGCACTGTTTGTTGACTTTTAGCAATAAAGTTCAGATGTTTATGCTCTTGGTGATGTTGTCCACAGTCTTGATTACCTCTTTTATATTGGCATGCATAACCCAAGCATCTTTCTGGCCTTCCTTAGTGGCCCAGACTATATGGCCTGTCAAGGAAGAATTCCAGCCCATGCATGTTCTGCTGCAACAGTGAGTCCTTAGAGGTTTATATCAAGTTGTTGGGCTTCAGCTTGCAGGGTTTCTTCAGATCATCAGGGAATAGACCAGCTGCAAGGTAGTTTAGAGTCCCAATAAGGATCTGAGCAATCAGATTTTAATTTTCAGTGATGCCAAGTCAGGAGAGAGGAATTGGAAACATTAGTTTGGAGCGTTTTAGTCAGATATTGAAGGAAACTAAAAAAAAATTTGAAAATCTAGTAAGAATTGGTTAAGGGTTTCAAGATCCAGACCAATTTGCAGGTTAGTACCAAACTGGATTTTACAGAAGGGGAAGAAGTCAATTAAATCTCCACCAGACAACACAGAGTTTGCATATCCATCAGTAATCACAATTTACATAGAGGTGCAAAATAGCTCAAAGACAATGAACAGAACCAGAATCTGGTAACTGGAAAGGATGTTCTATAGATGATGCAGAATTTTCCATTGAAATACAAAATGTCTCTCTACAATATTGAAAAGTATCACTGTATCACTTATCAATTCTGTGAACATTTGTTATATAATCGAGACTATAGTAAATATTCAGTTTCCTATTCTGATTCATTTTTATGTGTTTTTGCTTAATTAAAAAGGAATTCTTTAGTGAGTGGCATCAGCAAATGGCAGAGTAAGAATGCCCAAATGCACACCCTTCCCCACTTATAGAAGCATCAATAAATAAGCAGAAGCTCTCAGAACCAACTTTCCCAGAGCAAATGCTGAATCAAGAAATAGGCAACCTAAGAATGGTAGAAAAGCTGTGTGGGGATTCTACTTGCTCTGGCCCCACCCTATTCCCTGGCTCACCTTGGGCTGATCTATAGGATCAATATAAACTGGGAAAAGCATTGAAGGGGAGCCTCTGTAACACAGAGCCAGAAAACAAACAAAATCCCACAGAAAACCCCGGGGAATGGAGCAAATCTGATTTCCAGAGTTAACACATCAAAATATTCAAATGTCCAGACCTCAAAAAAAAAAAAAAAACCCCAAGGGATATAAAGAAACAGGAAGAGATGGCCCATTCAAAGGAACAGAATAAAGTGACATAAACTATCCATGAGGAAGTCCAGAAATTGGAATTACTAATCAAAGATGTTAGGTCAGTTCTCCTAAATAAGTTCAATGAACTAAAGGAAAACATGGACAAAGGACTAAAGGAAGTCAGGAAAATGATACATGAGCAAACGGAGGAATTCAGTAAAGAGACAGAAATTTAAGAAGGGAACCAAACAAATTATGGTGCTGAAAATTAAAACAACTGAAATTAAAAATTCACTAGAGGGGTTCAACAGCAGATTTGAAAAGGAAGGAGAGAGAATCAGTAAAATTGAAGATAGGACAATTGAAATTATTCAATCTGAAGAGCAGAAAGAAATAAAGATGGGAAAAAAGTGATTAGGGCCAAAAGGTCCTGTGGGACACCATGAAGCATAACAACATATGAATTATGGGAGTCCCAGAAGGAGAAAGGAAAGAGAAAAGAGAAGAAAGGCTATTTGAAGAAGTAATGGCCAAAACTTCCCAAATTTATTGAAAGGCATGAAAATACACATCCAAGAAGCTCAGCAAACTCTAAATAGGAGAAACTCAAAGACACCCAAGCCAAGATATATTATAATCAAACTATCAAAGAACAAAGACAAAGACAGAATCCTAAAAGCAGCATGAGAGAAGCTGCTCATTAATTTATATGATCCTGAATAAGATTATGTGCTGATTTCTCATTAGAAACCATGGAGGCCAGAATGCAGTGGGATGATATCTTTAAAGTGCTGAAAGAAAAAGAGAGAAGACGCAAATAACTAATATCCGAAATGAAACTAGGGGCATTATTATGATGGTGAATTAAAATTTCTGATTTACAGAATAAAAAAGGATTATAAAATAGTATGAACAATTGTATGCCCCAAAATTAGAAAATCTAAAGGAAATGGACACATTCCTAGGCACACAGAAGTTACCTAAACTGACTCAACAAGATATAGAAAAATTAACAGACCTATAACAAATAAAGAGATTAAATCACTAATCAAAAACCTCCCAAAAAAGACAAGTTGAGGACCAGATGGCTTCACTGGTGAATTCTAGAAAATGAGCAAAGAAAAATTAACACCAATTTTTGTCAAACTCTTCCAAAAAATTGGAAAGGAGGGAATGCTTCCTAACTCATTCTATGAGGCCAACTTTACCCTGATACCAAAGCCAGATAAAGACATCACAAGAAAGGAAATTCAAGACCAATTTCCCTTATGTATATAGATGCAAAATTCCTAAATAAAATACTAGCAATTTGAATCCAATAATATATTAAAATGTTTATCTACCATGACCAAGTGGGATATATCCAAGGAATGCAGGAGGTGGGGTTCAACATAGGAAAATCAATCATTGTAATACACTACATTAATGAGTGAAAGCAGACACATAATGGGGCACATTGTTGACTCTGCAAGTATTTTCTGGAGGTTAGTTGGCCATTTGTAGAGCTGGGTCATGGTTGAGAGTGTTCACCATTTGAGATGTGTTATTTCTCTTAATTGTTGGTAATGACATTGGTAAATATAGATCTTAGTACTATTGTATTTTTGGTTTGTAACTTCACTTTTTACTTCCTACAGGATCTGAAAGGCAAATGTATAAAATGTAATGGTAAATTTTGGGTGTTGGACTCATAATGTATAGACATGTCATTGATGACAAGAACTACATAAAGTTCAGGGGACAGAGTGGTATAGGAGCAGAGTTTGTGTATGCTATAGAAATTAAGTTGGTAGCAAAGCAAACTACATTGCTAGATTGCTGCAGCTTTAAGATATTAAATGTAAGCCCCATGGTAACTTCAAAGAAAATATTGGAGAGTATGCATGCTCATAGAGACAGAAATTAGAGTACAGGTTTCCAGGGGCAGGGATCAGTGGGGATGGAAAGTTAAAGCATAATGGGTGTAGGGTTTCTGTTTTGGGAGATGGGAAAGTTTTAGTAATGGTATGTGGCGAGGGTACTGAAACATTGTGAATGCAATTAATCCCACTGAATGGTAATGCTCATGAGTGGTTGAGATGGGAAAGTTTATGTTGTATATATATTCCCACAATCAAAAAAAGAGAAAGTGTAACTAAGGAGACAATGACAATTAAATGCAATATATTTTGCTGACAGGATCTATCAAGGGAGGAGAAAAGGCTCAAAAAGGATATTATTGGGACATATGAAAAAAAAATGCTAACCTGTAAGCTTTATACCAATGTTAAATTTCTTGAACTGGATAACTGCACTTAAGTTGGTTACATAAGTGAATAGCCTTGTTCTTAAGAAACGTGCATGGTATATTATGTGCTCAAGTAGCATGATGTAAACAACCTATATTCAACTATTCAAAAACTGGATTACTGAAACATATAGATAGATAGCAGATCTATAAAGAGATAGATGGATAGATAGATGGATTGATAGAATCATTCAGCAAATGTGGCAAAATGTTAAAATTTGTGGATCTGGATATTGAAGTGGGTGGAGAGATGTTGGACTCCTTTGTATGGGGTTTGTATTATTTTAATAACTGCCTTGTAAGTTTGACAGTATTTCAAAATAAAACATTAAAAAAGGAATGACAAATGATGCTCTGATGGATGCTATAAATCAAAGAATCTTGACATAATTATGCTGAGTGAAATAAGAAAGATACAAAAATATAAACATTGTATGATACCACTTTTATAATTAGAGGTTACTTGAGGCTGAGTGGTGGGGTTAATGGGGATGTATTACTTAATAGGTACAGATTTTCTGTTTAGGGTAATGAAATAGATGGTGGTGATGATAGTACAACATTGTAGATGTAATTAATACCACTGAAGTGTACAATTAAAAATTGTTAAAAGGGAACATTTTTTGTTATATATATGTTACCACAATAAAAAAGGAATTTTTTAGAAGGGAAATATACATATATGTGAAATGGTATATCACTCAGAAAATAGAATCTGTCTTTTTATGCCAGTTTAGCAATGAAGTTTAAAAGTCAACAGAACATAAATTGTGAAATAAAGAGGAAGGAAATGATAATGTGAATTGCCAAATATTTACATACTGCACTCTCACAAGTGACTTTTCCAATATTTATTTTTGCATCCTTCCAGCAGGAAAATAGACATCAGCACCAACAGGCCCTTTGTTGAAGTACAGAAGTACAGATGTTTTGATCCTAATTGAGCTACTGTGGAAAACAGTTTGGCAGTTCCTCATTAAGCTAAACATAGAATTACCATATGACCCAGCAATTCTACTTCTAGGTTTAGACCCAAAAGAATTGAAAACAGGAATTTGAACAGATAGTTGTACACCAATATTCATAGCAGCATTGCTAGAAAAACAAAGAAGACATTGTTTCTGCTAATTTGGTGCTATGATTTAATGCAGGGGTTAGTAAACTACAGCCCATTACCCAAATCCAGCCCACTGCCTGCTTTCACAAATAAAGTTTTATTGGAACATGGTCATGCCCTTCTGTTTATGTATTGTCCGTGGCTGCTTTCACCATAGTTGCAACAGAAAGCTTATGGCCCACAAAGCCTAAAATATTTACTTTCTGACCCTTTAGAGAAGTTTGCTGATCCCTGACAATATAATACAACTGTATTTGTGTATATCCATGTTTTGTCCCTGAAGGTAAAAAACGCACACACAAAAAGCTCACATATATATTGGTGGCCTGGCTATTGTAAATAAATTTCAGTTTAATACATGATTTTCTTTTGTGCTCCTACTAAGTGCCAGGCCCTGTGCTTGGAACACATCCTCTGCCCTCCAGGGGCTTCTCGGTCAAGAGACCAGGGTCAAGTGTACCTGTAACCTGAGGCAGCCAATGGAAGTGATAGAAGAGGGGAACGGTTGCACAGACATAGTCAAGGGACTGATTCCATGGGGATCAGCAGGGAAGGCATTGTAGAGGAGGAATGATTTGAATGATGCATGGAAGGAAATGATAGTACCCAGACAGGTAAGGATGGGAGTAAAGGACCTTCCATACTGAGAGAACATCATTTATGCAACAAATATTTATGGCATGCATAGGTGCCAAGGATACTCTGGTGCTCCAAAGCTTCCATCCTTATGGAATTTACATGTCAGATAGTGATAAGTGTTTGGAAGCAAAAAATTCTCTGGGCAGGGGGAGAATGGTAGGCATTTTAGGGAGGTATTGCATTGTCTTCTGTGGCTCACAGTAGGATGCAGGGGGATGACGTATTGGGAAACAGTCATGAAAAGTAAACAGAGGTCAGATCATGAAGGAACTTCAGTGCTAGACTGAGAACTGTGTTTTGCTTTCTTTCTTGTTTTGCATTGTTTTGTTTGTTTTTGGCATGGCAGTAGGGAACCACTGGAGGTTTTGAAGAGATCTGTGTGATTTTATGTTAATAGACTGATGTGCTTTAGAAGATAAACTCTGACATAATATAAGATAGAACAGGAAGAACTTGGGACAGGGAAGGAAGCCAGGGTACAGGGAAGAATTAAGAAGGATCTGAACAAGGATACTGACAATTGCAAGTGAAATGGTGGGAGAAGAAAAAAATGAAGAAATAGAATTACAGTAATTAGCATTTGATGGGCATAGAGATGTGTCAGAGGTTTTACGCCTGAGAGATAGTAGTGATTGCTATTAAAGAGACTAGAAACATGAGAGAGGGAAGTTGAGGTATGGGTAGTAATAGATTATCCCATCCTCCCTGCTTTCCCTTGCCAAAGGACAATCAAGAACTTCACAGTGCCATGATGTGAGCTTCATCTGGATAAGTCAAACTAGTTATTTTTAAAAAGTGATTCAAAAACCAGTTATTCCCAACTCCAGTTTTCCCCATCTAAAATTTTTTTCAACACTCTCTTGCTATCTTTAGCTATTTTAAAACTTGTAATTTTTTCCATTTTAATTTAAAATAAAATATCAGTCTACAACATGTTTAGGAGTGGGATAAATTAGCAAATAAAATAATCTGTGGAACTGCACTACACAAACAGTAAATACTAAGTTAAACCATGAACTATAGTTAATAGTACAATTATTAAAATGTGCTTTCAATAATTGTAACAAATGTACCACACCAATGCAAGGTGTTACTATAGGGTGGTATGTGAGAATCCTGTATTTTATGCATGATTTTTCTGTAAACCCCCAACTTCTCTAATTAAAAAACATAATAATCCTTAAGACATGGTGAATTAATGTATTGGCAGTGTATTTTATTTTCCCTACTGATATTTTGACTTTCTCTAGATTAGAGAGAGTCTCTGTGGCTTTTTAAAAATTTATTTTCTTTATAGAGAGGTTGTGGGTTTTATTCTGTGTAGGTCTTTATTCTGTTATAATATATACAAGATGACATTTCCCCTTTTAATCATATACAGATATTTATATCAGTGCTGTTAATTGAGTTCACAATGTTGTGCTACCATCACCACCATCCATTACCAAAACTTTTCCATCATTCAAGATAGGAGCCATGTACATTTTAAGCCTTAACTTCCCATTCCCTAGCTCCCCACCCCATCCCCTGGTAACCTATATTCTAGATTCTGACTCTATGAGTTTGCTTATTCTAATTGTTTCAAATCAGTGAGATCATACAATATTTGTCCTTTTGCATCTGACTTATTTCACACCACAGGATGTCTTCAAGGTTCATCCATGTTGTCACATGTATCGGGACTTCATTCCTTTTAATAGCTGAATAATATCCCATTGTATGTATATACCACATTTTGTTTATCCATTCATCAGTTGATGGACACTTAGGTTGCCTCCATCTTTTGGCAATTGTGAATAATGTAGCTATGAACATCAGTGTGCAAGTATCTGTTCAAGCCCCTGCTATCAGTTCTTTTGGGTATATACCTAGCAGTGGGATTGTCGGGTCATATGGTAATTCTATACTTAACTTTCTGAGGAACCTCCAAACTCTCTTCCACAGTGGCTGCACCATTTTACATTCCCACCAGCAATGAATGAGTGTTCCTGTTTCTCTGCATTCTCTCCAATATCTATTTTTCATTTTTTTAATAGCAGCCATTCTAATGGGTATGAAATGTTATTGCATTGTGGCTGTGATTTGCATTTCCCTGATGGCTAATATTGTTTAACTTTTCATGTGCTTTCTGGTCATTTTTGTATGTTTTTTGGAAAGACATCTGTTCATGTCTTTTAACCGTTTTTTAATTGGGTTTTTTGTCTTTTTGTTGTTAAGTGGAAGCATTTCTTTATATATACGGGACATTAATCCTTTTTCGGATATGTAGGTTCCAAATATTTTCTCCCATTGTGTAGGTTGTCTTTTTTTTTAAAGCAATTTTATTGAGATATATTCACACACGATAGAAACCATCCAAAGCATAAAATCACTGGGTCATGACATCATCACACAGTATCATTATAGGTTGTTTTTTCACTTTCATAATAAAGTCCTTTGAGGAACAAATGGTCTTAAGTTTGATGAGGTCCCATTTATCTATTTTTTCTGTTGTTGCTTGTGCTTTGGGTGTAAAGTCTAAGAAACCATTGCCTAACACAATGAGAATGCTTCCCTAGGTTTTCTTCTAGGAGTCTGATAGTTCTAGCTCTTATATTTATGTCTTTTGAGTAGATTTTTGTATTTGTATATGGTGTGAGGTAGATGGTCTTTTTTTTTTTTTTTTTGGCAAATGGAGATCCAGTTTTCCCAGTACCATTTGATGAAAAGACCTTTCCTTCCAAATTGAGTGGTCTTTGCCAACTTGTCAAAAGACAGTTGGCCATAAAGGTGAAGGTGGATTTCTTAGCTCTCAATTGTTTTCTATTGGTCTATATATCTGTCCTTGTGCCAGTACCGTGCTGTTATGATTATTGAGGCTTTGTAATAAGTTTTAAGATCAGGATGTGTGAATCCTCCAACTTCATTCTTCTTTATTAAGATGGCTTTAGCTATTCTGTTCCCCTTACCCTTCCATATAAATTTGATGGTTGGCTTTTCCATTTCTGTAAAGGTTGTTGGAATTTTGATTGGGATTACATTGAATCTATAAATTTCTTTGGGTAGTATTGATATCTTAATGATATTTATTCTTCCAATTCATGAATAGGGAATATCCTTCCATTTACTTAGGACTTCTCTAATTTCTTTTAGCAATATTTTGCATTTTTTGTGTACAAGTCCTTTCTTCCTTGGTTAGATTTATTCCTAAATATTTGATTCTTTTAGTTCCTGTTATGAATGGAATTGTTTTCTGGATTTCCTTTTCTGATTGTTCATTGCTTGTGTACAGAAGCACTAATGATATTTTATTAGCTTAAGAGCCTTGTGGTAGATTTTTCAGAATTTTGTTTATATAGGATCATATCAGCAAATATGGAAAGTATTACTTCTTCCTTCTCAATTTGGATGCCTTTTATCTCTTTTTCTTGCCTAATTACTCTGGCAAGAACTTCTAGTACAATGTTGAATAACAGTGGTGACAGTGGACATCCTTGTCTTGTTCCTGATCATACAGGGAAAGCTTTCAGTCTTTTGCCATTAAGTAGGATTTTATCTGTGGGCTTTACATATATGCCTTTAATCATGTTGAGGAGGTTTCCTTCTGTTGCTATTTTTCTAAGTGTTTTTATCAAGAAATGGTGCTATATTTTGTCAAATGCCTTTTCTGCATTGATTGAGATGGTCAAGTAGTTTTTTCCTTCATTCTATTAATGTGTTGTATTACATTAATTGATTTTCTTATGTTGAACCAATCTTGCATACCAGGGGTAAATCCCACTTGATCATGCTGTATAATTCTTTTAATATGCTGTTGGATTTGGTTTGCTAGAATTTTGTTGAGGATTTTTGCATCTATATTCATAAGAGATATTGGTCTGTTGTTCTCTTTCCTCGTTGTATTTAGTTATCTGGTGTTGGTATGAAGGTAATGTTGGCCTCATACAGTGATTTAGGGAGTGTTCCCTTCTCTTCAATTTTTTGGAAGAGTTTGTGCAGAATTGGAGTTAATTCTTCTTGGAATGTTTGGTAGAATTCCTCAGTGAAGCCATATGATCCTGGGCTTTTCTTTGGGGAGGTTTTTGATTACTGATTCAATCCCTTTATTACTACTTGGTTTGTTGAGATCTTCTATTACTTCTTGAGTCAATTCAGGTAGTTTGTGTGTTTCTGAGAATTTGTCCATTTCAACTAGGTTATTGAATTTATTGGCATACAGTTGTTCATAGCATCCACTTATAGTCCTTTTTATTTCAGTGTGGTCCATAGTAATGTCCCTCTTTTCATTTCTGTTTTTCTTGATTTGTATCCTCTCTAGTTTTTTCTTTGTCAGTCTAGCTAAAGGTTTGTTAATTTTGTTGATCTTTTCAAAGAACCAGCTTTTGGTTTTGTTGATTGTCTCTTTTTTTGTTTGTTTGTTTCTATTTCATTTATCACCACTCTAATCTTTGTTATTTTCTTCCTTCTGCTTGCTTTGGACTTAATTTGCTCTTCTTTTTCAGGTTCTTCCAGTTTTGAAGTTAGGTCTCTGATTTGAAGTCATTCTTCATATCTAATGTAGCATGCAGAGCTATGAAATTCCCTCTCTGCACTGTCTACACTGCATCCCATAAGATTTGGTATGTTATACTTTCATTTTCATTCACCTCAAGATATTTCCTAATTGTGCTGCTGCTTACTGTTTAACCCATTAGATATATCTTTATTCCAGTACCATGCTGTTTTGACCACTGTAGCTTTTTAATATGATTTAAATTCAGGAAGTGTGAGTCCTCCAACTTTGGTCTTCTTTTTCAAGGTGTTTTGGCTATTTGGGTTCCATTACCCTTCCAAATAAATTTGATAATTGGCTTTTCCAGTTCTGCAAAGTAGGCTGTTGGAATTTTGATTGTGATTGTGTTGACTCTGTAAATCAATTTGGTAGAATCAACACCTTAACAATATTTAGTCTTCCAATCCATGAACTTGGAATATTCTTCAATTTATTTAGGTCTTATTTGATTTCTTTTAGTAATCTTTTGTAGTCTTCTGTGTATAGGACCTTTACATCCTTGGTTAAGTTTATTCCTTGTTATTTAATTCTTTCAGTTGCTATTTTAAATGGAATATTTTTCTTGGTTTCCTGCTCATATTGCTTATTACTAGTGTACAGAAATACTACTGATTTTTGCATGTTGATCTTGTATCCTGCCACTTTGCTGAATTTGTTTATTAGCTCTAGTAGCTTTGTTGTAGATTTTTTTGGACTTTCTATATATAGGATCATGACTTCTGCAAATAGTGAAAGTTTTACTTCTTCCTTTCCAATTTGGATGCCTTTTATTTCTTTTTCCTGCCTAACTGCTCTAGCTAGCATGATGTTGGATCACAGTGGTGACAGTGGGCATCTTTATCATGTTCCAGATCTTACAGGGAAAGCTTTCAGTTTTTCACCATTGAGAATGCTGTTAGCGGTGGGTTTTTTATATATGCCCTTTATCATGTAGGAAATTTCCTGCTATTCCTACCTTTCCAAATGTTTTTATCAAGAAAGGATGCTGGATTTTGTCAACTGCATTTTCTGTGTCCATCCTGATGATCATGTGGTTTCCCCTTTCAATTTGTTAATATGATGTATTGCAGTAATTGATTTTCTTATGTTGAATCACCCTTGCATACCTGGGATAAAACCCACTTGCTCATGGTGTGTAATTCTTTTAATGTGCTGTTGGATGTGCTTTGCAAGTATTTTGTTGAGGATTTTGGCATCTATATTCATTGGAGATATTGGTGTGTAATTATCTTTTCTTGTAGTATCTATCTGGTTTTGGTATGAGGGTGATGTTTTCTTCAAAGAATGAGTTGGGTAGTGCTCCTTCCTCTTCAGTTTTTGGAAGAGTTTGAGCAGCATTGGTATTAATTCTTGGAATGATCAGTAGAATTCACCTGTGAAGCCATCTGGTCCTGGGCTTTTCTTTGTTGGGAGGTTTCTGTTGACTGCTTCAATCGCTTTACTTGCAATTGGTCTGTTGAGGTCTTCTATTTCTTCTAGAGTCAGTGTAGGTTGTTCCTGTGTTTTTAGGAATTTACCCATTTCATCTAGCTTGTCTAAATTGTTGGCATTCAGTTGTTCATAGTAACCTCTTATGATCATTTTTATTTCTGTGGGGTTGTTAGTAATGTCCCCCCTCTCATTTCTGATTTTATTTATTTGCATCTTCTCTCTCTTTTCATTGTCAGTGTAGCTATTTTATTGATCTTCTCAAAGAACCAGCTTTGGGTTTGTTGATACTCTGTATAGTTTTTTATTCTCAACTTCATTTATTTCTTCTCTAATCTTTATTATTTCTTTCCTTATGCTTGCTTAGGGAGTAGTTTGCTGTTCTTTTTTCTAGTTCCTCCAGGTCTGCAGTTAGGTATTTGATTTTAGCCTCTCTTCTTTTCTAATGTAGGCATTTAGTGATATAAATTTCTCTGTAAGCACTGCCTTCACTGCATCCCATTAGTTTTGATATGTTGTATTCTCTTTTTCATTCATCTCCAGATATTTACTGATTTCTCTTGCAATTTTGCCTTTGACCCACTCTTTGGGTTGAGTTAAGAGTGTGTTGTTTAACTTCCATATATTTGTGAATTTTCCAGTTCTCTGTCTGTTATTGATTTCCAGCTTCATTCCATTATTGTCAGAGAATATGCTGTGTTTAATTTCAATCTTTTTACATTTATTGAGGCTTGTTTTGTGACCCGACATGTGTTCTGTCCTGGAAAATGATCCATGAGCACTTGGGAAGAATGTGTACCCTGCTGTTTGGGGGTGCATGTTCTATATATGTCTGTTGGGTCTGGTTTATTTATCATATAATACAAGTTATCTGCTTTCTTATTGATCATCCATCTAGGTGTTCTATCTATTGAAGACAGTAGTGTATTGAATCTCCAACTATTATTGTAGAGACATCTATTCCACCCTTCAGTTTTGCCTGTGCTTCCCCCATGTATTTTGGGGCACCATGGTTAGTGCTTAAATATAGCTACCCCAGTTCTTTTGGTTACTGTTTGCATGGAATATCTTTTTCCAACCTTTCACTTTCAATCTATTTTTGTTTTTGGGTCTGAGGTGAGTCACTTTTAGATAGCATATAGTTGGATCATCCTTTTTTTAAATCCTTTCTGCCAATCTGTGTCTTTTGATTGGGGAGTTTAATCCACTAATGTTCAATGTTATTAATGTAAAATTGGTACTCACTTCAACCATTTTATCCTTGGACTTTTATATATCATATCTTATTTTTGTCTCTCTCTTTACCCTTTAAATTACCCTTACTAACAATCTTCATTTCTACGCTCTCCTCCAAGCCTCTCTCTCCTGTATTTTCCTTTCAGTGTGCATAACTCCCTTCAGAATTTCTTGTAGGGCAGATCTCTTTTTATGAACTCTCTCAGTTTCTGTTTATCTGTCAATATTTTAAACTCTCCCTCACTTCTGAAGGACATTTTTACTGGATAAAGAATTATTGGTTGGCAGTTTTTGTCTTTCAGTACCTTAAATATATCATACAATTGCCTTCTTGTCTCCATGGTTTCTGAAGAGAAATTGGAACTGAGCCTTGTTGTGGCTGCCTTGTATGTGATGAATTGTTTTTCTCTTGCTGCTTTCAGGATTTTTCCCTTAGCTTTGGTATTTGACATTTTGATTAGTTGTGTCTCATAGTAGGTCTATTAGGATTTATTGTGTTTGGAGTAGGCTGCCCCCTTCAAACATGTATATTTATGTTCTCCATAAGAGTTGGGAAATTTTCAGCCATTTTTTTCCTCAAATATGCTTGCCTCTTTTCCCTTCTCTTCTCCTTCTGGGACACCCATAATCCATATGTTTGAATGCTTTGGGCTGTCATTCAAATACCTGAGACCCTGCTTAAATTGTTCTATTCTTTTCTCTATCTCTTCTTCTGTCTGTAAGATTTCAACTGTCCTGTCTTCTAGCTCTCTGATTCTTTCTTCTGCCTGTTCATATCTTCTGTTGTATGCCTCTAGTGTATTTTCAGTCTCTTCTATTGTGTCTTTCATTACCATCATTTCTGTTATGTATCTTTTATGTTTTCAAATTCTTTTTTGTGATCACCCAGTTTCTTCTTAATATCCTTTATCTCTTTAGCCATATTTTCCTTCATCACCTTGAATTCATTTAGGAGACTTGTTTGAACATCTTTGATTATTTGTTTCAAATTCTGTGTCTCCTCTGAAGTTTTAATTTGTTCCTTTGACTGTACCATATCTTCCTGTTCCTTAATATGGCTTGTAATATTTTGATGGTGTCTAGGCATCTGATTATCTTGATGAGTTTACTCTGGAGGTCAGTTTCTTTCTCTTGCCTAGAGTTTTCTTGTTGGCTTTGTGCTAATGCACTTCTTTGACACTTGCCTCAACTTTTCTAGACCTTTAGAACAGTGTGAGTTTAACTTATATTTTTTCAGCTCTTATTCATCTGAATCTTGCCCTGGGTATATGGTACAATTTTTAAGATTGCATTATTTGTGCAATTATTTCACCCCCACGTGAAAGCTTCCTTTCCCCTGTTCCTTCCCTGGGAATGTTGATCTGTTTTATTTGCTTTTGATTTGCCTGTGTAGTTTTTTAACACTCCTTTCATTGTGTCTAGCTGCTTTTGCCTGGAGGGCAAATTCTGGTAGGCTGGACAACCCAGAAAGGACTTTCTAATTCAGTCTATCCCAGTCAAAACAGGGCCAGGGACCCACGAAGGGTGCATAGATTGGTTCCAAAGTGCTCTGGGGAGGAGACGCAGAAGGATGTAAACTTATCTTTGACAGCTCCCTGAATCTGTACTATCCTTGCCTGCCCTGCAGATGACACTCTTCAGCCAACTGTTCTCCCAATCCTAAGGTGGTACTGTGCCTTTAAGTCTCAATGGACTCTGCCTCTGTTGGGGGTGGGGTTGACACAGAGGCTGCCAGCTGCTTTTGACTAGGGTGGGTTGAAACCATATAGCTCAGAGTTGGGACCCAGGGATCCTATTCACTAATCAAAAGCCACAAACTATGCTGGGCCATGCTTTCACCCTGTTCTTGGGGAAGAGCAATCCTTCAGCAAGCTGTTTCCTGCAGCCACAAGAAGGCACTGCATTTCTAAATCACACCTGCTTTCACTCCTGTTGGGGACAGGGTTGAAATTGAAGCTGCTGGCTGCTTTTTGTCCTGGCTGGTTGAAACTGTAGCTGTCCTCAGAGTCCTCAGAGCCAGGAACCAGCATTTGGAATTCACTAATCAAGAGCTGTGACTGGTGTTTGGCCATAGCTGCCCCCCTGGTTTTCTTGGGGAAGGGGACTTTTGTTTTCAGTCTAGAAATGGATCCCAGGGTGGGCTGCTGCAGGAGGGTGGGATGGGCACCAACCTCCTCAGCTTGGAGAGTTTTACTTACAGCTCTTCACAGCAGTTTATCAATAAAGTCTCTTCCTTCTGCTCTTCTCTGGATGGGGTACAGTATTCTTCAGGTCTCCAGAGCCCCTGAACAGTTGTTTCAGACAGTTTTTGGCTGTTTACTAGCTGCCCTGGTGGACAAACTGAGTGTTGAAGCTCCCTCTCTGCTATCTTACTTGGAAACTCTCCTGACTTAGTTTAAACAGGATTTGGTTGGTGAGTTAAAAATAGGCAGAAGGGGAGAAAGCCAGAAGCAAGGAGCCTTTTTTCAGCTGTATTTTCTTCATTGACTCTCAGGAGAACTCAGTGAAGTCGTCAGGAAACATTTTATCATGTTCATTTTGTGTTTAAGACAACTAAGACTCAGAGAGTTAAGAGGCATGTTCATGGTTACACAGTATAAGACCTAGAGCTGAATCTAGCACCCAAATCTTCAAATGTCTATGAAAGGAGTAGCCAAACTTACAGAATGCAATACCATGTCAGGAAGATTTTTAAAAAGATTCCATGAAAGGAAAGAGAGGCTCTGCTAAAATGTGGCTAAATGTTTCTGAAAAATGGTATCAGAAAGGAGGATCGGGCGGGGGGGGGGCGGTGGCAGGAAAGAATTGTGAGGAAGGATACTAAATGTGGGCTTGCTTTGTCTCCCTTCCAACATGAGATGGCAATTTTCTTTTTGTTACAGTGGAAATGGTGCCAGAGTTTACAGGGCAGTTGACAGAAATGGAGGAATTAGGGACTGAAAGTAATGAAGAATGGATCAGGGATTTTCAAAAAACAAAGTCTAACTGATTGAATACATGTGTGGAGTGGTGGGAATCAGAGCTTTGGGAGTAGAATGTATATAAATTTTTGACACTCACAGGTGACTTAGCACAAATTAAAATATTGATTTTCAAACAGCAGGACTTAATATTTCTTAAAATCAATTCAGTGAGGGGCAACTAGCACTCTCTTAATTTAAAAAAAAAAACAGAATAGAATGGAATAGAAAGTGTCTGAATATAATGCCCCTAGTGTAATCAGACTTAATTTGTGAAACTTTTGTACAGTTTTATAAATATATGAATGTACTGAGCTGAAGTGCAAAAAGTATTAAAAATTTTTTTATCATGGATATAGTAAAAAAAAAAGTTTTAAAGACACTAGACTCAAAATGATGCATAAATGTACAGAAGGATTTTACCTACTTGAGCTATGTATGATTCCGTAAAGATGTTTATCTTGGTTATAAATGTTCATTTCTTTTCAGTCTCAGGGCCAGAGTCTGATATTCTACATCTAGGACCTCAGACAAGAAAGACCTGAGCCAACTGAATGTCCTGCCACTTTCTAAGTGAGATTTCTTGGGTTGTATTCAGTTCCTCACAGAGGAAAGTACATACGTTCTTGTGCCAAATGTACCTGAATTCTTATGGTTACTACATCATTTTAATAAAAGTGTGATTTTGGCTTAGCTAAATAACTAAGATTTAATTACCACTCCAAGATTTAATTACCTCATCTGTTAACTTTCCTGAAATGCTGATGTAAAGATTAAATGATATAATTATCTAAAACTCCTAGCAGTCGATAAATCAATTCCTGTTATTATTGTTGATGTTTATTAGTGTTATGCATTCATTTGTGGCTGTCAGAATTTCTGTCTTTCCTTCAAAGGTATATTGTCTTCATTGGGCATGGTTAAGGAGTGGTTAAAGGGTGGAAAGTTGGAAAAAGAGAAGCTGAAAGACCAGAATAATTTGACTGAATGTAGAAAGGTTTGGCTAGAAGAGGGGGATGGATGTCACATAGCTGTGTGATGCAACACCAGTTCAAGAAATTAAAAGGTAGATTAGTAAATGGATCAGAGATCTACATTTTAACAAAAAGGAAAAATCATACAAAGAATTGAAGAAAACATGCATGAATTCTTTTTTTATTTTTCAAGTTCAAATCTCAGCTTATTAATTCTGACATTTATTCTAGTAGAGGAACTGAATATTTGTTACTTCACTGTGTATACTATTGTTAATGTCAATATTAATTATTTTCTTATGTCATATGTCCCCAAGAATGAGATACTAGAAACTGATAATCTTCTGCTGAAGTGTTCATAATTATAATGGCTGCATTTTATTCTAAATAGCAAATTCATGTGTAAGGTAACAGATCCATATTGCCTTCTCTTGGTTCCCTGCTATACCCTGGAACCCATGAGCTCAATATTGTACTTGTCCATATTTCTCCCCAAAACATTATTTTGCTTTAAAGATATTTTCATGACACATCACCACGATCTTGGTTGAAAACTTTTTAAGAAGGCTCCACACCTAAAGACTCCTGACTTTTTCGTAAGAAACAAGGACCTAGAATAAGGCTGAGAGTAGTAGATGGCTACCCGTTTCTGCCACTTTTCCAAAGCTAAGATTCTGAAATCTTTGCCAGCATACTGAGGTCAGAGCCACCACCCCATTCTGCGTGCCCACCATGGCCATTATCTAAACAGCAGTGACCTCTTCTTTCTCCAAGCACACAAGTACAAGAGCACTACCCTCAAAAAAGGCTAAGGCAACTCTGAAAGGCTGGGACTCTTGACTCCTCTCTGGTTTCTGAAGACTGGTCTGCCCTAAGGGATACTGGGTATCACTAAATTGAACAAATCCTGCCTTAAACGTCTAAGTTTTATAATTACTTGGTTAAATCTATATGACTTATGCACTGTTTATACTCATTTCTTCATATATTCTTATTTAAAGCTATCTTGGCATTTTGAGATGATTATTGCTTTGCTTTGCAGTCTCCTTTTCTTCTCCATTTTGCTGTCTACCATTCTGAGTTTTAACTCTTCCCACCCATTTCCACAAGCTTCAACTCCTATCAGTTGATTATTTTGATAGCATACCATAATTAATAATGTGTTTATGTATCCCTAGCTTGGTGGTCCCAGTTCTCATTATTCAAGTTTTCCACTTAAACTTTTTAAAATTTGTTGGAAACTTTTTCAATTGTGCCAATGGGATATTGTCAAAACCAAAGATATCCCTGAGTATGTCCATTAATGTGTTTAAATTTTAGTGTCTGGTCCATCTGCAATTCACCTACAAAATGAAGGGAACCCAACTAAAGTCCATATTTTAAATGGTAGTATATAGTGTTAAGATAATAACATTAAAAAAAAAAAAAACCATGAAAAATCAAGCTTGCCCCTTTTTTGGCAAATGCATTCTCTTTCCCAGATGCTTTTGGTTCTGAATCAATACATTTAAAGACATGAAACTTTAATTTCTGGAAATTTTTTGTGGAATATAACAAAGCATAAGCAGAGAGTTGTACCATGCTGAAATCCTTTCTTTACTTGGGACCACAGTAGGCTAGTGAGTGAGATTGAGGAAACAAAGAAAATCACCTGTCTCTAAATTTCCCTTGCATTCAAAAACAAAGGAAGATGTATTTCTTGTTTTTCATAGAGGAACCGGCTCTGCTCCCTGCTGGTTTCACTGCCTTAAAAACTTAAAATGCCTTCTATCTCCTGACCTAGGGAGTTCCTTTCTCTGGAATAAGAGGCTTTTTTTTTTCTTTTTTCTTTTGTTTAAGTTCTAAGGAATCCTGCCAGGTTCAGTGACAGCAAGTCTGCGGTTACAGATTATTGCTGAGTAAGAAGGGTCTCAAATGCCTTCAGAACCTACCTCTAGGCTGGTGTTTCTGAGAAAATGTTTCAGTAGAAATTGACAAATGTCACTATACAACTGTTGGACAAACACACTGACATTTTCTTGGGACACAGCTATACCCATTCAAGTCAGACAGGATGTTCTCTTACCTTCCATGTACCTTTACATCTGAGATTGCATAAAAGTAGCGTGCCAAGTGTTGTTCATCTACAAATATTTCCCCGGTGGCTGGTCTCAAAAGCCTTATCCTCAGGTCTGTGATTGTAAAGAAATCTCTGAGTTTCTTGGTGGTATCCAGCTGTCCGTAGAGGGAAGCCATATTGCGTAGCCGAGGCCCAGCAAAAAACGCAAACCTATCTTTGATTTCAAAGTGGATTATTTTGCTATTTGTCATATACCCCGTGGAGTATTCTTCTGTGCAAATGATTTCTAAGACAGTATGCTGTGATAAATCCTTCACGGATTTAGGATCCATGTGGAAAGCATCTAGGCAGTCTGTGGCATAATATTGATAGGGCTGCCACGTTCGTCCGTAATCAAGAGATTTCTCCAGGATCATTTGGTCGGGACGCCCAGATTCAAAGGTAATGACTATGTTGTCTGTAAGCTCAATGGTTTTGCTCCAAGACAGAGTGATGTTAACCTGAAGAGGCTTGGGATACTCCTTCCACGTAGCAGACTGCCAAAATGTGGAGGGGTGTCTTCCTTCAAAATCAAACATCAGCTCAGGGGGATGTGCCAGCTCAGGGGTACTTGCATCACACTCATTATTGCACATGTAGGGGTTTCCCATTGCACAGAATGTCTCCGGAGGGTCTCCACAGGTAATATCTGGAGGATCCAGTTTCACTTTCAGATATTTTGTCATGTCCATGGATTCTGGCTGACAGGCCATGTAATCCCAAACTTTCCCTTCTTCTGTGTAAATCGGAGTCTTACACACATCATAATGTCCCCACACCAAAGGGTAAGGCTGCATCACTGAGGACACTGTAACCCAAAGGGCATGGATTGATAAGAATCTTGACAAATACATCTCTGAATCCTTTGCAGTCTTCGTGGTAACTAAAGCCGAGTTTGCTTATCTGTGACCTATGTCTATTTTATATATACATACACATATATGTCTGTATGTAGGTAGATCTGTATATTAAAAAAAGAAAAGAGGATGAGATATCAAAGCAGATTCCAACACCAAATGTGAAGTGTTAAGATATTGTGCGTGTTCGGATATATTGAGAACTTTGCTGGAAGCCTAACATACTTGTGTGATTGGTGTTAACGACAATTTGCAGCTTTTTCTTTGTCCTAGCACATATCTATTAGACTCAGATCTGATTTGTATTTGTAAAAGATGTAGCAGATAATAATTTAGCTGAGTGATGAGTCTTCCGTTGTACATCCGATAACCCTGAGTGATCCTCGATGTTCACGGCTCACAAGGGATGCCCAGATGCGCTGAGATATCAGTATCTGAAGCAAAACTATGGGTGTCTATAGCCCGGTGTCTGTTTCCAATCAATCATTCTTTTCTTCTGGCACCAACACCCTTAGCCTCCGGCCCCGGGTGGGGAGCCTCCTGCGCGTCGCCCCCTCTCGGAGCCTGCACCGAGAGGGGGAATTCCTTCCCGTTGACGTCCTCTTCCGAAATGCAAAAGATCAGTGACTTTGACAGGTAGATGAGGAGGAGGGAATAGGGGTGGGCGGAGAGGAAGAGAGGATGAGAAAGGTGCCTCTCCCTCCAAAAATATAGTGATATTAATAATAAAATCGCTGCCTTCGGGAGGTCTTAGCAGCCCAGTCCCCCGCTCGCCGGCTCTCCTCCGCACCTCCTCGCGCCGCTGCCTCTGCCACTTCTCGCCTTAAACTTTTACTGAGGGATTTTTTTTTCGATTTCTATTCTTTTCTTTCTTTTTTTTTTTTTTTTTTTAAGCCGCAGGATGATTTCCTGATTCCCGGGGATCAGAACCAGCGGCCAGGCAGTTCTACTCTGCTTGGCACCGCTTTCATTTTATTTCAGATGAAGACGTTGAGCTTAGTCAGAAGGGACATAAATCAGGGCAATTAGCATTGGCGCCAAGAAGATCCTCTAGTACCAATTTCTCCCGGGCTTCCTTCGCGCATTCCTCCACTCAAGTCAGAAATGTCACTGCACATAGCGTTGATGGCTGCGAGACGCGACGCACCCAAAGTCCATTTGATGAAATATACATGGCCCACGATGCTTCTGGATTGCGGTTCCCGGGCTCCCCGCCCCCGCCCGCGGCGCCTGGCCGGGACCCTGCTCCGTGCAGGCAGTGAGCTCTCGGCAAACTTAGGGGCGCGCACAAATTAAAGAGTGAGCGCTAGGGCCGGAAGAGGAGGAAGGAAAGAAGCAAACCCGGGGAAGCCGCAGCCCTCAGAGGGGTGGCATGTACGTTTCACTTAAAAGCAGATCTTCTTCTGCAACTGCCAGCAAGTGGAAGGATTGCAAACCTTCTACTACCTCGAGACCTGGGCGCTCCGAGCGGTCCTAACTCCGTCCGGCTCTCTGTTGCTGCTGCTGCTCCGGCCACCGCTCCCACCGCTCCACGACCTCAGGGTGCTGTAGCTACAAGATCACCCACTACCTCTCTCCCTCGAATTCTTTTTTATACATTTTGAGATAATTGTAGATTCACATGCAGTTATAAGAAGTAATTCAGAGAGATCCTGTGTACCCTTTACCCAGTTCCCTAATGATAACATCTTGCAAAACTATAGTACAACATCACAACAGGATACTGACATTGATGCAGTCAAGTTACAGAACATTTCCATCACCAAAAGGATTCATCAAGTTTCCCTTTTTATAGTCACACCCTCCTCTCTCCTTTACCCCCCACCCCCACCCCGTCCCTGATTCCTGGCAACTACTACTCTGTTCTACATCTTTATAAATATATTTTGTTATTTTAAGAACATTGTATAAATGGAATTATATAGTATGTGACCTTGTGGGATAGGCAGTTTTTACTAAGCATAACTGTCTTGAGATCCATCGAAGTTATTGCTGCATCAATAGTTCATTCCTTTTTTTCTCTGTTCTTTTTTATTCTTTTATTATTAGAAAAGTTGTGAGTTGTAGTGTATTACATAATTGATTTTCTTATGTTGAACCAACCTTACATACCAGGGATAAATCTCACTTGATCAAACTGTATAATTCTTTTAATATGCTGTTGGATTCTGTTTGCTAGCATTTTGTTGAGGATTTTTGCATCAGTATTCATAAAGAAATATTGCTTTGTAATTTTCTTATCTCATGGTATCTTTATCTGACTTTGGTATGAGGGTGATGTTTGCCTTGTAAAATGAGTTAGGGAGTGTTCCCTCCTCTTCAATTTTTGGAAGAGTTTGTGCAGAATTGGTATTAATTCTTGGAATGTTGGTAGAATTCCCCTGTGAGGTCATCTGGTCCTGGGCTTTTTCTTTGTTGGGAGGTTTTTGACTACTGATTCAATCTCTACTAGTAATTGGTTTGTTGGGATCTTCTACTTCTTGAGTCAGTATAGTCAGCTTGTGTTTATAAGAATTTGTCCATTTCATCTAAATTGTCTAGTTTATTGGAATACAGTTGTTCATATTACCCTCTTATAGTCTTTTTGATTTCAGTGGGATTGGTGGTAATGTCACCCTTTTCATTTCTGATTTTTGTTATTTGTATCCTCTCTCCATTTTTCTTTGTCAGTCTAGATAAAGATTTGTCTATTTTATTGATCATTTCAAAGAACCAATCTTTTGTTTTGTTGATTTTCTCTGTTGTTTTTTTATTTTTTATTTCATTTATCTCCACTCTAATCTTTGTTATTTCCTTCCTTCTACTTGATTTAGGTTTAATTTGCTCTTCTTTTTCTAGTTCTTCTGGTTTCAGGTTAGGTTTCTGATTTGAAGTCTTTCTTCTTTTTTAGTGTTAGCATTTAGAGTTATAAATTTCCCTTTCAGCACTGCATTCACAGCATTCCATAAGTTTTGGTGGGTTGTATTTTCATTTTCCTTTATGTCAAGATATTTCCTAATTTCACTTCTGATTTCTTCTTTAGCCCACTGGTTGTTTAAGAGTATGTTGTTTAATTTCCACATATTTGTGAATTTTCCTCTTCTCCCTCTGTTACTGATTTCTTGCTTTATTCCTTTGTGGTAAGAGAATATACATTGCAAGATTTCAATATTTTTGAATTTATTGAGACTTCTTTTGTGACCCAACATGTGGTCTCTCCTGGAGAATGATACATGTGCATTTGAGAAGAATGTGTATCCTGTTTTTATTGGGTGTAGTGTTCTCTCTATGTTTGTTAGGTCTAGTTGATTTAGAGTATTGTTCAAGTCTTGTATTTCCTATTGATCTGATGGCTATCCATTATTGAAAGCAGTGCCTTAAAGTCTCCTACTATTAATGTAGAACTGTCAATTTCTCCCTTCACATCTGTCAGTATTTGCTTCATATATTTTGGGGCTCTGCTGTTAGGTATATGTATATTTATAATTGTTACATCTTCTTGTTGAGCTGTTCCCTTTATTAGTATATAATGACTGTCTTTGTCCCTAATATCTATTGTTGATTTAAAGTCTATTTTAGCTGACATTAGCACAGCTACCACAGCTTTCCTTTGGTTACTACTTTCATGGTATATATATATATATATATATATATTTTTTTTTTTTCCATCTTTTCACTTTCAACCTACTTGTATCTTTGAATTTAAGGTGAGTCTCTTGCAAACAGCATATGTTGGGTCATGCTTTTTTATCCATTCTGCCATACTCTGCCTTATGACTGGAGAGTTTAATCCATTTACATTTTAAGTCACTACCGATAATGTAGGAATTTCTTCTGTCATTTTGCTATTTAGCCTTTGTAAGTCTTACACCATTTTTTTGTCCTTCAATCATTCTGTTAATACCCACTTTCATATTTTGTGTGTGTTGTACTATATTAAGTGCCCTTTTGTTTCTATCTGGATGTATTTTTCATCTATTTTCCTTGTGGTTACCATAGGGTTAAATTTTTTTTAAAATTCATTTTATTGAGATATATTCACATACCATGCAGTCATACAAAACAAAGCATAATTGGGGTAGCTGGTGGTAGATACCTGAAACTATCAAACTACAACCCAGAACCCATGAATCTCGAAGATAATTGTATAAAAATGTAGCTTATGAGGGGTGACAATGGGATTGGGAAAGCCATAAAGACCACGCTCCCCTTTGTCTAGTTTATGGATGGATGAGTAGAAAAATAGGGGAAGGAAACAAACAAACAAACAAAGGCACCCAGTGTTCTTTTTTACTTTAATTGCTCTTTTTCACTTTAATTATTATTCTTGTTATTTTTGTGTGTGTGCTAATGAAGGTGTCAGGGATTGATTTTGGTGATGAATGTACAACTATGTAATGGTACTGTGAACAATCGAATGTACGATTTGTTTTGTATGACTGCATGGTATGTGAATATATCTCAATAAAATGAAGATTTAAAATAAAAAAAAGGCAAAAAAAAAAAAAGCACGTGTGTGCTCGATGGAATGTGTGAGAATATGCCCACATTCCCTGCAGCTCACAGGACTTATACACATGTCCTGCATCAAGTTCTTCCAAGACCATCATATCCTCATAGCTGTTCACATCCAATTATTGTTTTCTCCTCTTTCTGTTGTTCGCTGGCTGTCTCCTTGGAGTTTTATTTCCATCACCAAGTCTATTAGATTCTTCCATAAGGTGTCATCAGCATCTCTCCTACAGTTTTCTAGAGCTCTTACAAGCTGTGCAGCCGTTATTATACTTCTTAAGACTTAAGCCTTTGATGAACTGAGTTCTTAGATCAGGTAACTAAACACTCAGAGATTCACGTGACACTTATAAACAGTCATGATCTACCTGATCAAGGTGAGGTTTTCACGTGATGGTCGAATGTTTTCCTACTCAATGGCTGACTGAAACATGAAAACTACAGCCTGCTCTACCTTGGAGAACACACTTTATAGTATAGATGTTTGTTGAAAAAAAATGAATAAACCAATTCTTCAGACTTTTGACAACCCCCACAGTGGAAAAAGAAAAGAAATGTCTGGAGAACATTCTATCTGAAGCTGCTCTAGGCCATATCTATAATGAGCTTGGGTAGCCTGGCTCAATATTCTTGGCTTGGTCCTTCTTTTTTCATTTCCTTCCTTCTTCCCTCCTTCCCTTCTTTCTTCTTTCTTTCTCTTTTTATTTTGTTTTTATTATTTCTTTTTAGTTATACAAATCCCCCTCAACAAATACCCATTCCCCTCCCTGGAGGTAAGCACAGTTTTTAGATTGGTATAGATACTTTTGAAATTATGTTTATACATTTCTATGCCTCTATGACTATATATGTAAATATGTAGTATTGTTTTGTTTTGATATGTGTATCATATTGTGTGCATCATTCTGTAAATTGTTTTTGTTTTCCCAATGGTAATGGCATGTCTTCAAAAATTTTTCAAGCCACTATATGTAGATTTACCTCATTTTTTAAAAAACTATTAGCCATAATTTACATGTATTGAATATTTAACCATGTTTTCCTTTCATTTTATAGTCTTTTGTGTATGCATGTGTGTGAATATGATACAAAACACAAATACAGAAAAGAGAAAAAAAAAAACAAAGCATACATTCAATTGTTCACAGTACCATTACATAGCTGTGCATTCATCACCAAAATCAATCCCTGACACCTTCATTACCACACACACAAAAATAACAAGAATAAAAATTAAAGTGAAAAAGAGCAATTAAAGTAAAAAAGAACACTGGGTGCCTTTGTTTGTTTGTTTTCCTTCCCCCATGTTTCTACTCATCCATCCATAAACTAGACAAAGGGGAGTGTGGTCCATATGGGTTTCCCAATCCCATTGTCACCCCTCATAGGCTACATTTTTATACAGTCGTCTTCCAGATTCATGGGTTCTGGGTTGTAGTTTGATAGTTTCAGGTATTTACTGCTAGCTACTCCAATTCACTAGAGCCATAGGGTTAAAATTTAACATCCTAAATATATAACAGTCATATCTGTTTTGATACCAACTGAACTTCAATAGCATATGCCCAAAAACCTCTGTCTCTGCTTCTTGTTTTGTGCTTATTACCACTTATATCTTTGTTCATTGTATGTCCAAAACCATAAATTTATCATTATTGTTATGCATTTGCATTTTAGCATCTGTAGGGTGTAAGAAGTGGAGTTACATACCAAACAATACACTAAAATAATACTTATAATTACCCAATTGGTTACCTTTACTGCAAGTCTTTTTTTATGCTCCTTTAAATGACTGTCTAGTGTCCTTTCCTTTCAGTCTGAAGAACTCCTTTAGCATTGCTTGTAGGACAGGTCTAGAAGTGATGAATTCCAACAGCTTTTGTTTAGGTGTTAATATCTCCCTCATTTTTGAAAGAAAGTCTCACCACTGTACATAAAATTCTTAGTTGGCAGTTGTTTTCTTTCAGCACTTTAATAATTCCAACTCACCATTTTCTTGTCTTCATGATTTCTGATGAAAAATTGGCACTCAATCTAATTGGGACTCCCCTATACATAGCACGTTTGTTTTCTCCTTGTCCTTTGCATTCAATAGTGTGATCAGTATATGAGGGGTGTATTTTTCTTCATGTTTATCCTGTTTGGTGTTCTCTGGGCTTCTTGGACATGCATATTCATGTCTTTTGCTATGATTGAGAAGTTCTCTGTCATTATTTCTTTGACTATTCCTTCTGCCCCATTCTATCTTTCTTCTTCTGGGACTCCCATAATGCATATATTGGTGCAATTGATGGTGTCCCAGAGGTGTCTTAGGCTATTTTCACTTTTTATAATTCTTTTTTTTTCTGCTTCTCAGCCTGACTCATTTCAAATGTTTTGTCTTTGAATTTACTGATTCCACTTCCAATATGCTCTTGAAACCCTTCTGGGCATTTTTCATTTCTGATACTTGTGGTCTTCAACTCTAGCAGTCCTGTTTGGTTCCTTTTTAAATTTTCTGTCTCTTTACTAAGATTCTCCTATTGCTTATTCATTGTTTTCCTCATATCCTTTAGTTCTTTCTCTGCATTTTCCTTTATATCCTGGAGTATTTTTAAGATTATTTTTTAATGGCTTTATTCAGTATGTCCACATTCTGGTCCTCTTCATCAGTGTTTTCTGTATTTTTATTCTCTTCCTTTTGATGGGCCATTATTTCCTGTTTGTCTTGTACTCGTTGCACAGTGACATTTTAATGTTTTAAAATGTTAACTCTGGGATTTACTCCCTGAGATGTGTGCTTATTAATTTTGTAACCAACTGGAGATGAGACAGAGATTTTCTTGAGTTTTGGCCCTCCTGTCAGGAAGGTCTGCCCATGGAGAATGCAGTGTTTAGTGTCTTCCCTATCTTTTCTGGGCCTGTGTCTTGTCCTGTGCTTTTGTTTGTTAGTTGTTTTGGAGTTCCCCTGTATACAGGAGTTTGGTCATCCCTTTTCTTTCCCAAGAGACAGGCCTCCCTCTTCTGTGGGTTTGAAATCAGCAAGCCTTTGCCCCAGATTGTCCACCTCTATAGTTTCTTACACCCCTATCATTGTCTCAAACTACTTTTGCCTGGAGGGCAAATTCTGGGAGGAGGAGCACGCTGAAGAGGACGTTCGTAAGTCAGTTTTTCCCAGCCACAACAGGGACAGGGACCCATGAAGGGCATGTAGACCAACTCCATGGTGCCCTGGGGAGGGAGTCAGGAAGGGCACTAAGAACTTCTCCATGGCTCCCTAAAGATGAGCTTTCTTGACCTGCCCAGCAATTTCAGCTCTTTAACTAACTGTCCCCCACAGCCCTGAGGAAATATGATGTCTTTAAGTCTCTTCCACCATGGCTTTTTTCTGGGGTGGGTTGAAACAATGGCCACCCTTGGAGCTAGACCCCCAGCAATCTGAAGTCACAAATCAAAAGCCATGATCAGTAATTGGCTGTGCCCACCCCTGTTCTTTGGAAAGAGGATTTTTATGTCCTTTTCTGTCACCAGTGAGCTATCCAGGGGTGGAACTGATAGCAGCCTGCCATGAGAGTAGGAGCTACCATACATGGTGCAAGCAAATTACTGTTCTTTATAATAATTTATGGGCCTCTTCCCTGCATGCTGTACAGTGTTCTGGCATCTGGATTTTCAAAATAGTTGTTTCAGACAGAGCTCCTGTCTGTTTAATAATTGTTCTGTAGGTAAGACTGAGTCCTGGAGCTCCCTACTCTGCCACCTTCCCACAATCCCCTAGTTCATTCCTTTTTATTGCTGAGTAGTATTCCACAGTATGGATGTACCACAGTTTGTTTAACCATTCACTCATTGAAGGACATTTGGGTTGTTTCCTGTATTTCTCTATTATGAATAAAGCTGATATGAACATTTGTGTATAAGTTTTTGTATGAACATAGGTGTTCATTTCTCCAGGATAAAAGCCCAAATGTACAATTGCTGGGTTGTTTGGTAAGCTCATCTTTGGTTTTGAAAGAAAATGCTTCATTCTTTTAGAGTGGCTGTACCATTTCCCATTCCCATGAGCAATGTATGAGTGATCCAGTTTCTCCACATCCTCACAAACATTATGTGTTGTTGCTATTTTTTAGTATAACCATTCTTATACGTGTGTAGTGATATCTCATTGTAGTTTAAATTTGAATTTTCCTGATGGCTAATGATGTTGAACATCCTTTCATGTGTTCTTTTTGCCATTTGCATATCCTCTTTTGTGAAATATCTCTTTAGGTCTTTTGCCCATTTTTATATGGATTGTTTCATTCTTTACTGTTGAGTTTTGAGAGTTCCTTATATATTCTAGATACTAGTCCATTGCTGGGATGTGGTTTGCAAATATTTTCTCCCAGTCTGTTGCTTGTCTTTTCACCTTCTTAAAAGGGTCTTTCAGAGAGAATTTTTTTTTAATTTTGATGAGGTCCAATTTATCAGTTTAATTTTTATGGATCTTGATTTAGTGTCGATTCCAAGAACTGTTTGCCTAGCCCTAGATCACATAGATTACCTACTATTTTTTTCTGAGAGTTTTATACTTTCACATTTTACGTTCAATCCCATGATAAATTTTTGAATTAACTTTTTTGTATAAGGTGTGAGGTTTAGATCAAGGTTCTTTTTTCTGTATATGGATGTCCACTGTTTCCAGCACCATTTGTTGGAAAGTCTAACCTTCCTCCATTGAATTGCTTTTGTATCTTTGCTAAAAATCAATTGAGCATGTTTATGTGGGTTTATTTCTATATTCTCTATTCTGTTCCATTGATATATGTGTCTATTCTACCACCAATACCACACTGTATTGATTAGTGTAGCTATATAGTAGGCCTTAATATTGGGGAGAATGATTCCTCTCAATTTACCCTTCTTTTCCAAGATTGCTTTAGTCATTGTAGGACCTGTGTCTTTCCACTTTTGAATAAGCTTGCTTATGTTTAAAAAAATCCTTGTTGATATTTTGATAAGAATTGCATTAAGCCTGTAGATCAATTTGTGGACAAATTAACATCTTTACTATGTTGAGTGCTCTGATCGATGAATATGGCATGTCTCTTCATTTATTTAGTTCTTCCTTGATTTTTTTCATCAGCATGTAATTTGCAGCATACAGATCCTGTACATGCTTTCTTAAGTGTGCACCTAAGTATTTCATTTTCTTTGTGGAGATGGTAAATGGTATTATGTTTTGAATATTGGTTTCTACATGTTTGTTAGTATATAGAAATATGATTGATTCTTGTGGGCTGATCGTGTATCCTGTGACCTTGCTGAACTCAATTATTATTTCTAGGAGTTTTTTGTAGCCTCCTTGGGATTTTTACATAGATAATCATGTCATCTCCAAACAGGAACAGTTTTATTTCCTCCTTTCCAATCTGTATGCCTTTTGTTTCTTGTTCTTGCTTTATTGCAACTTCTAAGACTACATTGAATAAGAAAGGTGAGAGCAGGCATCCTTGCCTTTTTTTCCTGATTTTGGGGAGAAAGCATTCAATCTTTCATCAAGAATGATATTAGAGTTAGGTTTGCTTGTAGGTGTTCTTTATCAAGTTTGGATAGTTTCCCTCTATTCCTAGTTTTCTGAGAGTTTTATCATGACTGAGGGTTGCATTACATTGAATGATTTTTCTACCTCAATTGATAGGATCATATGCTTTTTCATCTTTAGCCTGTTGATATGGTGGATTAGAATGATTTATTTTAAAATGTTGAACAAGCCTTTCATACCTGGAATGAATCCCATTTGGGTCATGTTGTACATTGTACACTATACATTGCTGGATTAGATTTGATAATATTTTATTGAGGATTTTTACATCTAAATTCATGGGAGATTTTCAGTATCATTTGTTTGGTTTTGGGTCAGGGTAACATTAGCCTCATAATATGAGTTGGAAAATGTTCCCTCCTATGCTATTTTCTGGAGGATTTTGTGTAAAATTGACATTAATTTTTCTTTAAATATTTGGTAGAATTCTCCAGTGAAACCATCTGGGCATGGAGAATTCTGTTGCAGGAGTTGTTAAATTTCAAATTCATTTTTAAAACTTTATAGAAGAATTCACATTGCCTATTTTATTGTGTTTGAGTATGGTGATTTGTAGATTTCAAGGAATTGGTCCACTTTTTCTGAGAGTTTGAATTTATGGTCATACATTTATTTGTAGTATTCCCTGATTAACCTTTCAAAGGCTGCAGGATCTGTAGGGAATCCTTTGCTTCATTCCTGATATTGGTGATTTATGTCTTCTCTCTTTTTATCTTTGTCAGTCTTGCTAAAGGTTTACCAATTTTATTGATTTTTTTCAAAGAACTTGGTTTTTGTTTCATTGATTTTCTGTATTGTGTTCCTGTTTTAAATTTCGTTGATTTCTGCTCTTTATTATTTCTGTTCTTCTGCTTGCTTTGGGCTTATTTTGCTTTTCTATTTTTAGTTTCTTGTTTTCATCCAGTCCAATGTTTTTCATTCATTTCTGAATTTTCAAGCCTTCTTATGTCATCATTGCCTTTCTGTTTAGAGAACTTTTAGCCATTCTTTAAGGGTGGTTTGGTAGTGACAAATTCTCTTAATTTTCCTTTCCCTATGAATGCCTTATTTTCCCTTCATTCCTGATGGATATTTACACTGGATATAGAATTCACAGTTGACAGACCTTTTATTTCCATACTTGAAAAATGTGCCAATTGTTTCTGGCCTCCATGGTTTCAGATGATATATCATCTGTAATTCAAATTGGCATTCCCTATAATTAATGCATTGTTTCTCTCTGGTTGGCTTCCAAGATTTTTTTCTTTATCTTTAGTTTTCAGAAGTTTATTATTATGTGTACTGGTATAGATTTCTTTAGGTTTATACTATTTGGTGTTCACTTGACTTCTTGAATCTATAGGTTTATGTCTTTCACCAAATTTGGCAAGTTTTCAGCCATTATTTCTTTGAATACTTTTTCAGTTCTACTTCTTTCCTATCTTTATGATATCCTGTGATATAACTGTTAGCACTTTTGTTATCACCCTATTAGTCCCTGTGATTCTGTTTATTTCATTCCTGATCTATCTTCTATCTTGTTGTTCAGATTGAGTAATTTCTATTGATGTGTCCTCAAATTTATTGATTTATCCTCTGTCATCTCTGTTATTGAGCCCATCCAGTGATATTTTTCTATTTTGGTTATTGTATTTTTCAATTCTATAATCTCCATTTGACTCTATTTTATAACTCCTATTTCTTTGCTGAGAGTTTCCATAGTTTTCATTGTTTGAAGAAAATTTGTAATTGCTTGTTGAAGCATTTTTTATGATTGCTGCTTTAAAATCCTTGTCTGATAATGCCATCATCGGATTCATCAGTGATAGTGTCTATTGATTGTCTTTTTTCAGTCATGTTGTGATTCTCCTGGTTCTTGGTATGATGAGTGATTTTCAATTATATCCTAGTCATTTTGGATATTATATTATCAGACTTTAGATCATATCCATTCTTTTCTATTGTTTTTAGCAGGCAGTCTGGTTTAGATATAGCAGGATGACTGAGTAGGTGTGTATGTTCAGCTTCCATCTGGTCCCTGGTGACACTACCCCAGTAAAAGTTGGCACTGACTCTCACTGCCTCATTATAGATGTGTGGAGTGGAAGTTCAGCTACCTTCTCAGACCCACTGATACCTTCCCAGAAAAAATGGGAACTGATTTACTCCATCTTACTTCCCAGAAAATGTGGGTACTGATTTATACCATCTCTAGTATGGGTGTACACTCAGGTCCCCACTATCATTAGTGAGGGGGGAAGTGGAGGGTTGACCCATTATGGTTTTTTTTTTTTTTGATAGAGGGTGGGGGATAGCAGTTCAGTTCTGTGCTGGGTTCTAATGACACTAGGGGAAAAAGTGAAGTGCCAACAAATCCCACTTTCCTCTACCTCTTCCTGCCTCACTGATGCTGTATGGGACTGGGGACTCAACTCCCCACTGGGCCCACTGACACTAGGAAAAGGAAGTAAGCCAAGTCTCGACTATCTTACCTTGCACTAACTTCTGCCTCATTAATGTTGGGTGGGGTTGAAACCTCAGGTCCTCACTGAACCTTTTTGACACTAGGGGCTGAGGAGGAACTGAAGTGCCAGCTAACCCTCCTTCACACTATCTTGTTCAGTCTTGTTGCTGCCAGATCAGTGTGGATGTTCAGCTCCTCACTGGGCTCCACTGACACCAGAGGTGGGAGGATAGAGGGATGCTGACTAGACTTGACTTGCACTACCTTGTTTAGTCTTATTGATGCCAGGTGGTAGTAGATACTCCATGGCTGGTGTCTGATAACATTTGTAGTGAGTGGATCAGAATAAGAGCTAGCCCCATCTCACTCTCTGCCTTGTTAAGACTTGTTGCTGCATGATGCTGGTGGAGGCTTATAGCTTGCTGCTTGATCCTGCTGGCGCTACCCTAGCAAGGGAATCAGAACACTGCCTGTGTTGGGGATCATATCCTTCACAAAAGATGTGCTCAGATCTTAATCCACTTTTCTGTGAGTGTGAACCCATTTGTAAACAGGATCTTTTGAAGATGCTATTATTAGTCTTAATTGTATGACTGGAGGTCTTATAAATAGAACTTTGGATGCAGTCAGTCAGAGAAAGACACAGGAAGAAACCAGAACACAGAAGAAGCCATAGAGGACAGAGAGGTTGCCATGTGATGGAGGACTGCCATCACTAGACTTGTAACTACTCCAAGAGAAAGCATGGTCTTGCCAACATCTTGATTTTGAACTTCTCAACCTCAAAACCATGAGACAACAAAGGCTTGTTGTACCACAAATACATTGTGTGGTATTTGTCATAGCAGACCTGACACACTAAGATAGCCTGTTTCTGTTGGACAGGGAACAGAAGCTCAGCTCTCTGTTCAGTCTCACCAGTACCCCACTGCCACCATTTTCTGCTAGGCAGGGGTTAGAAGATCATTTCTCCACTCAGCCCCACTAATACTATCCCAGCAAGGAAAGCTGAGTACTACCTGCTCCCCTATGTGGTTGATGAAAGATCTGCTCCCCACTTAGCCCTGCCAATACCATCAGGTTTGGGAATCAGAGCACTGCTTCTTGCTTCTGCAGGGTGTGGTAGGGGTGAGGATGGATTTGGGTAGAAGAGCAACTCTCCACTGCCCCCCCTAAAAAACTCAGGGGGGGTAGAGTGCAGTTTTTCCATTTATGATTGTCTGTAGTACAGCAAGTATTACCAAAAGATTTTCTCGTTTCATGATATCCTTACCTGGTCCTTTCTGTAGGGGAAATAGGCTTTTCTTGGAGCTTTCTTTGACTGTGCCTGTTAGTGGTTACTGGTTGGAGGCTTCTGCAGTGCCCTGCCTGCAATGTATGGGAGGCAATAAGGAAACTGGGAAAATTCACTGTTGCTTGTTCTTGAAGTTCCAAGGTCCTTAGGCAGTCCACCTTCTTCTTTCCACCTTTGTTGTATTATGTCCAGGAATTTTTAGCTGTTTAGAGGAAGGACCTGGGAGAAATGGAAGTATTTCAGCTTGGCTGGAACTGGAAGTTCCTGTATTTGTTTTTTTTATGTAATATAGGAGTTTATTTCTCTCTCACAAAACAGTTCAAAAGTAAGTGGGTAATCTCCAGTGGGTAGACAGCTCTGCTACACGAAACCCAGATTAGGTAGTCAGTTCTGCCATCTACATCATTTGGCTTTCATCTCTGGATACAAGGTTATTGCAGCAATTCTTTTTATTTCCCGGCCAAAGAGGAAAAAGGAAAAGAAGACATCCAGGGCAAATGGCTTTTGTTTATGAAACTGACCCAAAAAGTTGTACATATCTCTTCCGTTCACATACTGCTGGTCCAAAGGTAATCACAGGGCCCCAACTAGCTTCATCTAGCAGGGAAATGCAGTCACAGATGGAGTATCTCAGACCTGGGGTGGGCTGGAGGGGTTCTATTTCTTTTTCAGTGATAGCTGATTTATGCCTTTTCAGTTACTGCATATAATTAAATGGAGATAAAATGGTACCTGCTCTCACAAAAATCTCCAATCTGGGCCCTCAGGTCCTTGCCTGGACTCTGTATATCTTCTTTTTTTATTAAATTCATTTTTATTGAGATATATTTACATACCATACAATCATTGAAAGTGTACAATCAATTGTTCACAGTACCATCATATAGTTGTGCATTCATCACCTCAATCTATTTTTGAACATTTTCCTTACACCAGAAAGAATAAGAATAAGAACAAAAAATAAAAGTAAAAAAGAATACCCAAATCATCCCCCCCCATCCCAACCTATTTTTCATTTAGTTTTTATCCCCATTCTTGTACTCATCCATCCATACACTGGATAAGGGGAGTGCGATCCACAAAGTTTTCACAATCACACTCTCACCCCTTGTAAGCTACATTGCTATACAATTGTCTTCAAGAGTCAAGGCTACTGGGTTGGAGTTTGGTAGTTTCAGGTATTTACTTCTAGCTATTCCAATACATTAAAACCTAAGAGATGTTATCTATATAGTGCATAAGAATGCCCACCAGAGTGACCTCTTGACTCCATTTGAAATCTCTCAGCCAGAGAAACTTTATTTTATTTCATTTTGCATCCCCCTTTTGGTCAAGAAGATGTTCTCAATCCCACAATGCTGGGTCAATATTTATCCCCAGGAGTCATATCCTGCATTGCCAGGGAGATTTACACCCCTGGGTATCAGGTCTTACATAGCAGGGAGGGCAGTGATTTCACCTGCCAAGTTGGCTTAGCTAGAGAGAGAGGGCCACATTTGAGCAACAAAGAGGTACTCAGGGGGAGACTCTTAGGCACAATTATAAGCAACTTTAGCTCTCTTTTGCAGTAACAAACTTCATAAGGGCAAGCCCCAAGAGAGTGCTCAGCATACCAAACTGTCAGTCCTCAATGTTTGTGAGAATATCAGCAACAATGCAGGTGAGGGAGTCCAACACTTCTGCATTTTCCCCCAGATTCTCAGGGGGGCACTGAATATATATTTTTATTCTGCCAAAATTATTTTGGGATATGTCTCTATTTCACACTAACCTATACAAACCTACCAGATCTCACTTCCTATTCAAAGTTCCATGTAATTATGGTGTTTGAAGAAACCGACTGTAGAAGTTATATTGTTTAGAAAATATAGATCCTGCACCAAATAAACATCTCTTCCCTTGGTCTCACATGGAAGTTGAAGTTTTAAAACAGTCAGTTTTGACCTTTACCCTTCAGCCCAATTTGCCCTAGTCTTAACGAGATATGCTTCATTCATATCTCTGATTGAAGTCGTCTGGGTTCTTTTTCAGCCTTTTTTTTTTTTAACAGTAGCTGTATGTGCTAATACTGACATTAATATCTGCTGAACTCTAGCTCTGAGTTTCAGGTGTCACATAGTTATCCACATTCCAAAGACCAATCAGGCTATACATAAGGGGATCAGCATCTTGAAGTTTGGAGACAGCCATTACAATTCAGGAATAGAGGTGATTGCTGTAAGAGCTTACAATCTAGGGGCCATTACAATAATCATTCCCCTGATAAGCTGTGCTCTAAGGTTCAATTCTGAGTTTACACATTCTAGTTAGTCCATATTGCTGAGGCATTATAGTGTATGCCTTTGTTTCTGGGATGCTTCACTCAAAATGCTGTCTATAGGATCCATTCACCTCGTTGCATGTCTCACAGCATCATTCCTTCTCGTAGTTGCTCAATATTCCATTGTATGCATACACCACAGTTCACCATTCTGTTCCTCAGTTGCTGTACCCTTAGGCCACTTCCACCCATTGCAAATCATGAATACTGCCTCCATAAACACCAGTGTGAAAATGTCCATTCATGTCTCTGCTCTCAGATTTTCCAAGTATATACCCCATAATGAGGTTGCAGGACCTTATAGCCCCCACATACTTAGCTTCTTGTGGAACTACCACACTAACCTCCAGAAAGTCTACACCATCCTGCCTCCTCATCAACAGTAAATAGGTACATCCCTCTCTCCACGTTTTCTCCAGCACTTTTATCCCTATTTCTATTTTTCCTACCATTTTATAGAGATATATTCGCATACCATAAAATTATCCATAGTGTACAATCAGTTGTTCATGGTATCATCATATAGTTGTGCATTTATCATCAGTCAGCACTTGAAAATACTGATTACTACAAAAAAAGTTGTTCTTTTTTTAGTAAATAAAAAAAGATAATAAAAATAAAAATAAAATATCATGTAATACAATATAATAGTAAGGTCAGACAACAACACCACTACCAAGAATCCCATATCCCTCCCTTATAGCCCCCTTTCATACACATTTAGATTTGGTATATTGCCTTTGTTACATTTGTTGGAAGCATATTACATTGTTACTGTTGACCATAGACTCCAGTTTGCTTTGATTATATTTTTCCCCAATGCCATCCCTTTTTCAACACTCTGCATGGTTAACATTCATTTGTTCTCCCACATGTAAAAACATTTTCATTTGTACATTTACTCACAGTCATTGACCACTCCAGTTTTTGCTAAGTTATACAGTCCCAGGCTTTATCATCTATCTTTACCTCTGGTGTCATACATGACCCTATCTCACCTCTTTCAACTTTACTCACAGGCATATTTGTTCAGTGCACTTATAATATTGTGCTACCATCACACAGGATTCTGCTATCTATTTCTGGATCTATACAATCAATCCTGCTGAACATTCTGTAGTCCTTCAGCATCAAGTGCCTGATCTCTACCCTCTTTCTATTTCCTGATAGCCTGTGTTATCAGCTTTTAGCTCTCAAAGTTTGCTCATTAATGTTAGTTCATATTGGTGAGATCATACAGCATTTTTCCTTTTGTTTCTGGCTAACTTCACTCAACATAATGTCCTCAAGGTTAATCCACATTGTTATCTGTTCCATGACTTTGTTCTGTCTTATAGCTGCATAATATTCCATCGTGTGTATGTACCACAGTTTATTTATCCAGTCATCCATTGATGGACATTTTGGGCAGGTTCCATATATTGGTAATCTTGAATAATGCCACAATATACTTTGGTTTACAAATGTCCATTCATGTCTAAACTTTTCAGTTCCTAGCAATGGAATAGCTGTGTTATATGGCAAATCTATACTTAGCTTCCTGAGGAACTGCCACACTGTCTTCCAGAGGGGTTGCACCATTCTACATTCCACCAACAGTGAATAAGTGTGCCTCTTTCTCCACATCCTCTCCAGCACTAGTAATTTTCTATTTTTTGGATAATGGCCATTCTGGTAGGTGTGAGATGATATCTCATTGTGGTTTTGATATGCATTTCCCTAATAGCCAGTGAAGTTGAGCATTTTTTCATATGTTTTGAGTCATTTGTATTTCCTCTTCAGAAAAGTGTCTGTCCACGTCTTTTGCTCATTTTTTAAATTGGGTTGTTTGTCTTTCTGTTGTTGAGTTGTAGGATTGCTTTATATATTTGGAATATTATACCGTTATCTGATACATGGTTTCCAAATATTGTCTCTCATTGCATAGGCTGCCTTTTTACTTTTCTGACAAAGTCCTTTGATGCATAAAAGTGTTTAATTTTGAGTAGATCCCATTTGTCTATTTGTTCTTTGGTTGCTTGCACTTTGTGTGTAAAGTGTAGGAAACCACCTCCTATCACAATATTTTTAACAAATTACCCTACATTTTCTTCTAAGGGTCTTATGGTCTGAGCACTATTGTTTTGGTCTTTGATCCATTTTGAGTTAATTTTTGTATAAGGTGTGAGATAGGGGTCCTCTTTCATTCTTTTGGAAATGGATATCCAGTTCTCCAAACACCATTTATTGAAGAGGCTGCCCTGTCCCAGTTGCTCTGGCTTGACTGCCTTATCAAAGATCAATTGTCTGTAGATGTGAGGGTCTATGTCTGATTACTTAATTCAATTCCATTGGTCAGTATACCTATCCTTATGCCAGTACCATGCTGTTTTTTATCACTGTAGCTTTGTAATATGTTTCAAAGTCAGATAGTGTGAGACCTCCCCCTTTGTTCCTCTTTCTCAAGATATTTTTTGGCTATTCGGGGCACTTTGCCCTTCCAAATAACTTTTGTTATTGGTTTTTCTATTTCTGCAGAGTAAATTGTTGGGATTTTAATTGTTATTGCATTGAATCTATAAATCAATTTAGGTAGAATTGGCGTCTTAGCTATATTTAGTCTTCCAATCCATGAACATGGTATGTTCTTCCATTTTTTAAGTCCTGTTCAATTTCTTTTAGCATTTTCTTGTAGTTTTTCTCTGTAGAGGTCTTTTGTGGCCTTTGTTAAGTTTATTCCTAAATACTTGATTCTTTTGGTTGCTATTGTAAATGAACTTTTTTCTTGATTTCTTCCTCTTGTTGCACATTACTCGTGTATAGGAACACCACAGATTTTTGCATAGTGATCTTGTAGCCTCACACTTTGCTGTATTCATTGACTAGTTCTAGTAGCTTTGCTATAGATTTTTCTGGATTTTCTACATATAGAATCATGTCATCTGAAAACAGTGAAAATTTTACTTATTCCTCTCCAATTTGGATTCCTTTTATTTCCTTTTCTTGCCTAATTGTTCTAGCTGGAACTCCCATCACAATGTTGAATAACAATGGTGACAACGGGCATCCCTGTCTTGTTCCTCATCTTAGACAGAAAGCTTTCAGTCTTTCCACATTGAGTATGATGTTAGCTGTGGGTTTTTCATATATTGCCTTTATCATATTGAGAAAGTTCCCTTCTATTCCTATCCTTTGAAGTGTTTTCATCAAGAAAGGGTGTTGAATTTTGTCAAATGCCTTTTCTGCATCAATCGAGATGATCATGTGGTTCTTCCACTTTGATTTATTGATGTGGTGTATCCTGCTCTTTTGGGGCATGGTGTTCTGTAAATGTCTGCCAAGTCTAGTTCATTTATCATACAGTTCAACATCTCCATTTCTTTATTGATCCTCTGTCTAAATGTTCTAGCCATTGATTAGAGTGGTGTGTTGAAGTCTCCAACTATTGTTGTAGAAGTATCTGCTTCTCTTTTCAGTGTTCTCAGTGTTTGCCTCATGAATTTTGGAGCAATCTGGCTTGATGCCTAAATATTTATGATTGTTATGCTTTCTTAATGAATTGACTCTTTTATTAATACATAGTGTCCTTCTTTGTCTCTTTTAATTGATTTACTTTTGAAGTCTAATTGTCTGATATTAATATAGCTACTCCCACTTTTTTCTGATTGCTGTTTGCATGAAATATCTTTCTAACCTTTCCATTTCTGCCTATTTTTTTCCTTGTGTCTAAAGTGAATTTCTTGTAGACAGCATATAGATGGGTCCTGTTTTTTAATCCATTCTGCCAGTCTATGTCTTTTTATTTGGGAGTTTAATCCATTAACATTTAATGTTATTACTGTAAGGGCAATACTTTCTTCTACCATTTTTTCTTTTGGATCTTATATGTCATATCTTATTTTTTCCTCTCTCTCCTTTTACCCTTCCTGATAATCTTCATTTCTACACTCTTCTCCAAACCTCTCTCTCCTGTCTTTTCCTATCAGCCTGTAGCACTCCCTTCAGTATTTCTTGTAGTGCTGGTCTCTTATTCACAAACTCTCTCAGTGTCTGTTTGTCTGAAAATATTTTAATCTCTCCCTCATTTTTGAAGGACAGTTTTGCTGGATATAGAATTCTTGGTTGGCAGTTTTTCTCTTTTAGTATCTTAAATATATCATACCACTGTCTTCTCGCCTCCATGGTTTCTGCAGAGAAATCTGTACATAGTCTTATCGAGCTTCCCTTGTATGTGATGGATTGCTTTTCTCTTGCTGCTTTCAGAATTCTCCCTTTGTCTTTGACATTGGACAGTCTGATCAGTGTCTTGGAGTAGGTCTATTGGGATCTATTCAGTTTGGGGTATGCTGTACTTCTTGAATCTTTCCTGAATCTGTAATTTTCTCTCTTTCATAAGAGTTGAGAAATTTTCAGTGAATATTTCTTCTATTATTCTTTCTGCCCCCTTTCCCCTCTCTTCTCCTTCTAGGATACTCATATCATGTATGTTCATGTGCTTCATGTTGTCACTCAGCTCCCTAAGGCACTGCTTGCATTTTTCCATTCTTTTCTCCATCTGTTCTTTTGTGTGTACGAATTCAAATGTATTGTCTTCTAGTTAACTGATCCTTTCTTCTGCCTGTTCAAATCTACTGTTGTGTCCCTTCATTGTGTTTTTCATCTCCTCCATTGTGCCCTTCATTCCCATAAGTTCTGCCATTTGTTTTTTTTTCAAGTTTATGAATTCTTCTTCATGGTCACCCTATGTCTTCTTTATGTCCTTCATCTCTTTTGCCATATGTTCCCTCAGCTCACTGATTTGATTTTTGGATTGATTTAAGCAATCTGTTTGGTTATTTGTTTCAGTTCCTGTATCTTAGTTGCTGGTCCATGTTTTCGTATTTCCTAGTATGACTCGTTATCTAAAGCTGTCTAGGCATATGATTTTCATGATTAGTTTATTCTGGAGCTCATTTTGACTCTTTTACCAAGGTTTTTCTTAAAGTTTTCCCTTTTTTTCACTATTCTTAGGTGCTCTGTTCAACTTATTTTAGACCTCTAACTTAGGTTCTATTTAGTTCAGAATTTTTCACCTCTTGTTTTCCTGTTTCTTTTTGGCCCTGCCTCTATGTAGTCTTTTTGTGAGAGGGTCTCCTCAGATTTTGTCAACCCCAGTCAGGTTTTCCCCATCTAGGTAGGCCCATGTCTCATGAGGATGATATGGAGTTTGCTTGAGAATGAGACCCTCCTGTGAGGCCTTTAGATTCTGTGGTTTTCCTATCCTATCCAGCAGGAGGTGCTTGGAAGCTCACAGCTCCCTGTCTTTAGTACTCCTGCTGAGTTTGACCCTCTCAAGGGTGTGGCTGACTGAAGCTTATTTCTGATTTCCAGCCCCTGGGGTCTGAGCTCCTTGAAGGAGGACTGCCCATTGAGCTGGATCACACACACCCCTCTTCTTGGGGAAGTTATGTCCTTCAGGGAAATGTCTCTCCCACTAAGCTCACTGCTTTGTCTGTCAGTCATATCTCAGCTCTTTGTTGACTGGGTTCAGAGGCCAGTTGCAGATATCTGAAAAGAGCTACTTATAGTAGTCATTTAAAAAAGAAAAAAGAATAAAAAAAGAAGTCCCTTTTTAAAGCCTTTCCCCAGCCTGGAAGTTTTGTCAGTGTCAGAATAGAGTATTTAAAGATGCCCTTTGGGCTATTACCTGGATAATTACTCTCCAACAGCTTTAATTCCACCCTTGCCAGGGTGCTATTGAAGTGTAAAAAGATAAGGCATCAGAGAGCAAGAAAGGGCAAAATGTAGAGGAAAAACCACCAAGCCTTTTTCAAGCCAGGGAATGGGTGCCCTCTTATATGTTCCCCCCTTCCCAGAGCCCAGCCATTCTCTAGCACCCCCAGATCCAAAAGTTAAGTAATTAATTTGTTAATTAATTCTGCAGTTGAGGCTGGGTTGAGCCCTCCTTCTTGTTCCCAGCAGATTGGTTTTTTTTTTCCTTTCAGGGAGCCAGCTGTAGGAGAGTCTGCAAGGCCTGGGCACGGAGAGACAACAGACCCCTGGTCAGGGGAACTTATAAATTTTGCTGCAATCTCAGCTTTTCCACTCATTCCAGACTAGTGTACAATATGTTACTGGTCGCTGGAGACCCTGAAAGCACTGTTTCATAGGGTTCCTGACTAATTACCAGCTGCCATAGAGGAAAACTAAATTCCACTCCTCACCACTTCTCCATCTTACCCACCCCCTCTGCATGTCTTTTTAATGTGGGAATAGAGAACTCCTTTTGAACCATAATTCAAAATTCAGAATAAATTAATGAAAGATGAATAAATTTACATTAAAATACATAATCAAAGTGATGTCATCAACATGGTGAAATAAGACATTGCATGGAAAAGCCTCCCCTCAGAGTCAACTAATACAAGGACAACTCGCACTTGCTTGGATCTCTGGAGTATGATAGAGGCCAGTGAAGGACTCCACAAAGCCTGAATCAAAGAAAAGAAAAAACACCACCAAAATCAGGTCAAAGATTTTCATCTTGGATCCACCAGTCTAGACCCTCCCCCTTACTCATTCCCATGCAATGTGGGAGTTGCACAGGGGCAGCATGGCCTGGGTCCCACCTTCCATGGATGCAGACCTTAGAGACACTCACAGCAGTGAGTTAGAATCACTTGCATATCCAGGCACAGGGACCCAAGTCTGCAGAGACCCAGAGTGGATCACAAGTGACTGAAGAATGTCACGTACAAAAGTGCCCCCAGGGAAAAAAAGGGACTGCAGAAAAACTTGGCAAGAGGTGCATGCACTTGATCCAGTCTCTGTTTGCTGGACAACCTACACACAAAATGAACCCTTCTTGATTTAGCCCATCTGGATCACCAGGGTGTACTACCCTAATGAGGAAGAAACCAGAGGCAGAAAAGGCTCATGAAAAAAAGTAGGGGTGGGGGAACTGAACTGCTGTAAGATAGGAAGTGTCCCAGAACTGAAAAGTGTCATGAAAAGGGGACACTGAGTGAGGGAGAGAATTCAAACAAATCATAGGGACTGGGGAGAAAATTCTGCACAAAAACAAACAGAAAAGATCAAGATTCCTGGAGAAGGAACAGGAAAGGAAGCTTTCTCCTGGAGGTGAAACAATTGCACACAAAAATGGCAATCTTAAAAATTGTACCACATATCCAGTGCAAAATCAGGTGCAGAAATGCTGAGAAAATTTGAACAGCCTACTCTAAATGTCCAGAATAAGTTGGATCAAGAATCAAAGATGAGTTTTAACACAAAGCCAATAAAAAATAAAACCCTAGGCAAGCAGAAGGAATTGACATTCAGAGTTAACACATCAAAAAATCAGATGCCCAGACATCAACAAAAAATTACAAGCACTATTAAGAAACAGGAAGATTTGGCTCAGTCAAGGGAACAAATTAAAACATCAGAGGAGACACATATTTTGGAAAGTAAAGAGGAATTTGAAAATTTAAAAAGAAACATAACAGAAATTATGGGGACGAAGGCACCATAATGGAGATTAAAAATACAATAGATGCATACAACAGTAAATTTGAACAGGCAGGAGAAAGAATCATTGAACTGGAAGACAGGACAATCAAAATCATGCAATCAGAAGGACAGATAGAAAAAAGAATAGAAAAAACTGAGCAATATCTCAAGGATGTGAGTGACAGCATAAAGCATGCAAACAAGCATCATGGATGTCCAGAAGTATAAGAAAAGAGAAAAGGGGAAGAAAGAATATTTGAGGAAAGAATGGCCAAAAAGTTCCCAACTTTCATGAAAGACATAAATATACATGTCCAAGAAATGTAACATACTCTAAACAGAATAAATCCTAATAGACCTACTCCAAGACACATACTAATCAGATTCAGATTGTCAAATACAAAAGATAAAGAGATAATCCTGAAAGCAGCAAGAGAAAAGTGATTTGTCATATTCAAGGGATCTTCAATAAGACTAAGTTCCAACTTCTCATCAGAAACCATGGAGGCAAGAAGGCAGTGTTTTGATATATTTAAAGTACTGAAAGAGAAAACCTGCAAGCCCAAAATTCTTTATCCAGAAAAAAACCCCCTTCAAAAATGAGGGAGAGTTTAAAATATTCACAGATAAACAGAAACTGAGAGAGTTTGTCAACAAAAGACCTGCCTTACAAGAATTACTAAAGGGAGTTCTGCACATTTAAAGGAGAAGACAGGAAAGAGTAGTTTGAGTTGTGTGAAGAAATGAAGATCTTCAGTAAGGGTAAGTAAAAAGGTAAATACAAACCCAAATAGTACAGTGTCCTCAATATACAACTCTGCTCTTCAATACCTGTAAGACTCAGAATACAATTGAATAAGAAAAAGGCATATTTCCTGATAATGCACATGAAATTTAAAGAGGTAATTGGGGACAAAAACAATGTAAAGAGGGGAAACAGAGGGATATGGGAGAAAAGAACATGTACACTATTGAAATTAAGTTGGTATCTTTTCAAATTAAGAGGTTGCAGATGTAGATTGTGTAATAAAAACCCCAGGGTAACCACAAAGAAGGTATTTTTAAAATATAAAGAAACAGAAAAGAGAAAGAGATCAGTCAGATACACAATAAAAGATAAACTATACAGAAAAAGAGGCTGAAAGAAAGGAAAAGAGAGACACAAAAAATGACACAACAATATGACAAAGGACAAAATGGCTGAAGTAAGCACTACCTTTATGGTAATAACACTGAATGTTAATGGATTAAACTATACAATCAAAAGACACAGATGGGCAGAATGGATAAAAAAGCATGAACCAACTATATGTTGTTTACAAGAGACTCATCTTAGACCCCAAAACATAAATAGGTTGAAAGTGAAAGGATGGGAAAAGATAATCCATGCAAACAGTAACCAAAAAAGAGCTGGGGTAGCTATACTAATATCAGGCAAAATATACTTTAAGTCAAAAACTGTGAAAAGAGACAAAGGACACTACATATTAATAAAAATGTCAATCCAGCAAGAAGAAATATCAATCACCTAACTAAAAGCCCAAACATACATGAGGCAAACACTGGCAAAATTGAAGGGAGAAATTACACCTCTATCATAATAGTTGGTGACTTCAATACACCACTGTCACCATTAGATACAACATCTAGCCAGAAAATCAGCAAGGAAAAGAGAACTAGAATAAGACGATAAATGAACTAGACCAAACAGACCTATACAGAACATTGTACCCCAAAACAGCGGTATGTACATTCTTCCCAAGTGCTCATGGATTGTTCTCCAGGATAGACCACACGTTTGTTTTGGGTCACAAAACAAGTCTCAATCAATTTAAAAAGATTGAAATTATACAAAGCATCTTCTCTGATCACAATGGTATGAAGCCTAAAATCAGTAACAGACAGAGAACCGGAAAATCAACAAACATATGGGATTAAAATAACACACTTTTAAAAAACCCAATGGATTAAAGAAGAAATGATGAGTATCAGTAAATATCTTTAGATGAATGAAAACAAGAACAAAACATATAAAAACTTATGAGATGCAGCAAAAGCAGGGCTCAGAAGTAAACTTATAGCTGTAAATTCATATATTACAAAGGAAAAGAGCTAAAATCAAAGGCCTACCTATGCACCTGGAGTAACTAGAAAAAGAACAGAAAACTAAACTCAAAGCAGGCAGAAGTAAATAACAAAGGTTAGAGCACAAATAAAGGGAATAGAGAAAAAAACAATAGAGTGCCTTAACAAAACCAAAGTTGGTTCTTTGAAAAGATCTATAAAATTGACAAAGCTTTAGCTATAATGACAAATAAAAAGAGAGACTATGCAAATAAATAACATCATAAATGGGGGGGCATTAGTAATGACTCCACAAAAATTAAAAAGCTCATAAGAGGATGCTATGAGCACTGTGAGCCAAAAAAACTAGACAACCTAGATGAAATGAACAAATTCCTAGAAATGCATGAACAACTACACTGACTCTGGAAGAGATAAAAATCACAGCAGACCAATTACAAGTAAAGAGATTAAATCAGTCATCAAAAAACCCCCAACAAAGAAAAACTCATGACCAGATGACTTCACAGGGGAATTCTACCAATCATTCCAAGAATTAATGCCAACCATGTTAAAACTCTTCCAAAAAATTGAAGAGAAGGGAACACTACCTAACTCATTCTATGAAGCCAACATTCACCCTAATGCCAAATCCAGATAAAGATATTACAAGAAAAGAAAATTACAGACCAATTACTTTTTTAAATTTTTTTGTTGAGGTTTATTCACATACCATACAATCATCCAAAGTATATAATCCATTGGTCACATTGCCATCATATAGTTGTTCATTCATCACCCCATCTATTTTTTTTTTTTAACATTTTCTGTACCAGAAAGAAGGCAAAAGTAGGAATAAAAAGTTAGGAGTAAAAACAGAACACCCAAATTGTCCCCCCCCCCCCGCCACATTTTTCCTTTAGTTTTTTTTTTTTTTTTGCCCCCGTTTTTCTACTCATCCACCCATACACTGGATAAAGGGGAGTGTGATCCACATGGCTTTAACAATCAGATTCAGGCCAATTACTTTTATGAATACAGATGAAAAATCCTTCACAAAAATACTAGCAAACTGAATCCAACAGCACATTAATAGAATCACACACCATGATCAAGTGGGATTTATCCCACATATGCAATGGTGGTTCAACATAATAATATCAATTAATGTAATACACCACATTAACAAAACAAAGGGAAAAAAACACATGATCATCTCAATTGATGCAGAAAATGTATTTGGCAAAATTCAGCATCATTTCTTGATAAAAACACTTAGAAAAATAGAAATAAAAGGAAAATTCCTCAACGTGATAAAGAGCATATTTGAAAAGGCCACAGGTAACATCATGTTCAATGGTGAAAAACTGAAAGCTTTCCATCTAAGATCTGCAACAAGATAAGGATGTCCACTGTCACCACTGTTATTCAACACTGTACTGGAAGTTCTAGCTAGAGCACTTAGGCAAGAAAAAGAAATAAAAGGCATCCAAATTGGAAACGAAGAAGTAAAATATTCACTATTTGCAGAAGACATGACCCTATATGTGATGGTTAGGTTCATGTGTCAACTTGGCCAGGTAATGGTGTCCAAGTGTCTGGTTAAGCAAGCACTGGCCTAACCATTACTGCAAGGACATTTGTGGCTGGTAAATAAACCAGAAGGCTGGTTTATTAAATCATCAGTCAGTTGGCTGCAGCTGTGACTGTTTACATCAATGAAGGGTGTGTCTTCCACAATGAGAGAATTCAATCAGCTGGATTTAATGAATCAGTTGAAGACTTTTAAGAGAGACAGACAGAGGACCTTCACTTCTTTGGCTAGCCAGAGAAGCATTTCCTGAGGAGTTCATTGAACACATTCATTGGAGTTGCCAGTTCGCTGCCTGAGGAGTTCATCGAACACCTTCATTGGAGTTGCCAGTTTGCTGTCTGCCCTACGGAATTTGGACTCATGTGTCCCCACAGTTGTGTGAGATACTTTTATAAAATCTTATATTTAGATAACTCTTTTTCATTCTGTTTCCCTAGAGAACTCTAACTAATACACTATAGAAAGTCCCAAAAAATCTACTAGAGCTAATAAAAAGTTCAACAAATTAGTGGAGTATAATATCTACATGCAATAATCAGTAGTGTTTCTATACACTAGTAATGAGCAATCTGAAGAGGAAATCAAGGTAAAAATTCCATTTACAATAGCAACTAAAACATTCAAATATCTAGGAATAAATTTAACCAGGGATTTAAAGGACTTATACATGGAAAACTACAAAAGTTTTCTAAAAGAAATCAAAGAAGGCTTAAATAAATTGAAGAATATTCCATGCTCATGGATTGGAAGACTAAATATTGTTAAGATGTGAATTTTACCCAAAAGGATTTATAGAAACAATGAAATATCAACCAAAATTCCAACAGCTTATTTTAAGAAATGGAAAAGCCAGTTATCAAATTTCTTTGGAAAGGTAAGTGGTCCTGAACAGCCAAAACCATCTTGAAAAAGAATGAAGCTTGAGGATGCACACTTAAAACATATTACAAAGCTACAGTGGTCAAAGCAGCATGGTACTGGCACAAGGATAGACATATAGAGCAATGGAATTGAATTCAGGGTTCAGAAATAGACTATCATATCTATGGTCAATTGATTTTTTTTGAGGAGGAAAAGAGGGTTTATTTACATGCGTGGGAGGACAGGGGAAGATTTCCCAAGTCAGCCTCCCTGAAGTGATTTTTCATTTGGCATTTATACCCATCAGAGACAAAGAGAGATAATCTTCTTAGTTAATAGGTAACAGAGGTTAGTTTATCCTACTTCCTTCAGAATTTACATCCTGTGACACCTGGGAAATGTGCCTCCCAGTCTAGGGAGATAGATGAAAGGTTTATTCATATCTGGAAGGTTTGGAGCAATAGATTAAGGCTTTTTCAGATCTGGATGCAGACTTTACATTTACATATTATTCCTTTGTGGGACTAAGAGCTCTCATTAGAGCCTGTAGCTTTGCAGATTACATTTTAAGGCTACTTTACAGTTTCCAGCTTGCTCACAGTTTTAAGATTATATTTAAAAAGTCACTGTCAAGGAGGTGGGGCAAGATGACGGATTGGTGAGCTGTAGGTTTTACTTACTCCTCCAGGAAAGTAGGTAGAAAGCCAGGAACTGCATGGACTGGACACTGCAGAGCAATCTGACTTTGGGCATAATTCATACAACACTCATGAAAACGTGGAAGTGCTGAGATCAGCGAAATCTGTAAGTTTTTGCGGCCAGGGGACCTGTGTCCCTCCCTGCCAGGCTCAGTCCCCTGGGAGGAGGGGCTGTCAGCGCTGGGAAGGAGAAGGTAGAACTGCAGTGGCAGCTCTTATCGGAAATTCATTCTACTGATCCAAACTCCAACCATAGATAGACTGAGACCAGACACCAGAGAATCTGAGAGCAGCCAGCCCAGGAGAGAGGAGACAGGCATAGCAAAAAACAGCAAGAAAAACTCCAAAATAAAAGTGGAGGATTTTTTGGAGTTCTGGTGAACATAGAAAGGGGAAGGGCAGAGCTCAGGCCCTGAGGCTCATATGCAAATCCCCAAGAAAAACTGATCTCTCTGCCCTGTGGACCTTTCCTTAATGGCCCTAATTGCTTTGCCTCTTAGCATTTCAATAACCCATTAGATCTGTGAGGAGGGCCCTTTTTTTTTTTAATCCTTTTTTTCTTTTAATAAAATAATTACTCTAAGAAGCCCAATACAGAAAGCCTCAAAGACTTGCAATTTGGGCAGGTCAAGACAAGAGCAGAACTCAGAGAGCTCTGAGACAAAAGGCAATAATCCAGTGGCTGAGAAAATTCACTAAACACCACAACCTCCCAAGAAAAGGGGAGTGTCCGCTCACAGCCATCATCCTGGTGGACAGGAAACACTCCTGCCCATCGCCAGCCCCATAGCCCAGAGCTGCCCCAGACAGCCCAGTGTGATGGAAGTGCTTCAAATAACAGGCACACACCACAAAACTGGGCATGGACATTAGCCTTCCCTGCACCCTCAGCTGATTGTCCCAGAGATGGGAAGGTGGAGCAGTGTGAATTAACAAAGCCCCATTCAGCCATCATTTCAGCAGACTGGGAGCCTCCCTACACAGCCCAGCAGCCCAGAACCGCCCTGGGGGGATGGCACTCACCTGTGACATAGCACACTCATCCCTCAACAGAGGACCAGGGGGTGCACGGCCTGGAAGAGGGACCCACTAGCAAGTCTCAGGAGCCATACTCCAATACCAAGGACTTGTGGGTCAGTGGCAGAGACAAACTGTGGCAGGACAGAACTGAAGGATTAGACTATTGCAGCAACTTTAAAACTCCAGGATCACCAGGGAGATTTGATTGTTAGAGCCAACCCCCTCCCTGACCACCCAGACACACGCCCCATATACAGGGCGGGCAACGCCAACTACACACGCAAGCTTGGTACACCAATTGGACCCCACAAGACTCACTCCCCCACTCACCACAAAGGCAAAGCAGGGGAGAACTGGCTTGTGGAGAACAGGTGGCTCGTGGACGCCACCTGCTGGTTAGTTAGAGAAAGTGTACTCCACGAAGCTGTAGATCTGATAAATTAGAGATAAGGACTACAATTGGTCTACAAATCCTAAAAGAACCCTATCAAGTTCAGCAAATGCCAAGAGGCCAAAAACAACAGAAAATTATAAAGCATATGAAAAAACCAGACGCTATGGATAACCCAAGCCCAAGCACCCAAATCAAAAGATCAGAAGAGACACAGCACCTAGAGCAGCTACTCAAAGAACTAAAGATGAACAGTGAGACCACAGTACAGGATACAAAGGATATCAAGAAGACCCTAGAAGAGCATAAAGAAGACATTGCAAGACTAAATAAAAAAATGGATGATCTTATGGAAATTAAAGAAACTGTTGACCAAATTAAAAAGATTCTGGATACTCATAGTACAAGACTAGAGGAAGTTGAACAATGAATCAGTGACCTGGAAGATGACAGAATGGAAAATGAAAGCACAAAGTAAAGAATGGGGAAAAAAATCGAAAAAATCAAAATGGACCTCAGGGATATGATAGATAATATAAAACGTCCGAATATAAGACTCATTGGTGTTCCAGAAGGGGAAGAAAAGGGTAAAGGTCTAGGAAGAGTATTCAAAGAAATTGTTGGGGAAAACTTCCCAAATCTTCTGAACAACATAAATACACAAATCATAAATGCCCAGCGAACTCCAAATAGAATAAATCCAAATAAACCCACTCCGAGACATATACTGATCACACTGTCAAACACGGAAGAGAAGGAGCAAGTTCTCAAAGCAGCAAGAGAAAAGCAATTCACCACATACAAAGGAAACAGCATAAGACTAAGTAGTGACTACCCAACAGCCACCATGGACGCAAGAAGGCAGTGGCACGATATATTTAAAATTCTGAGTGAGAAAAATTTCCAGCCAAGGATACTTTATCCAGCAAAGCTCTCCTTCAAATTTGAGGGAGAGCTTAAATTTTTCACAGACAAACAAATGCTGAGAGAATTTGCTAACAAGAGACCTGCCCTACTGGAGATACTAAAGGGAGCCCTACAGACAGAGAAACAAAGAAAGGACAGAGAGACTTGGAGAAAGGTTCAGTACTAAAGAGATTCGGTATGGGTACATTAAAAGATATTAATAGAGAGGGGAAAAATATATATGACAAACATAAACCAAAGGATAAGATGGCTGATTCAAGAAATGCCTTCATGGTTATAATGTTGAATGTAAATGGATTAAACTCCCCAACTAAAAGATATAGATTCACAGAACGGATTAAGAAAAATGAACCATCAATATGTTGCATACAAGAGACTCATCTTAGACACAGGGACACAAAGAAATTGAAAGTGAAAGGATGGAAAAAATATTTCATGCAAGCTACAGCCAAAAGAAAGCAGGTGTAGCAGTATTAATCTCAGATAAAATAGACTTCAAATGCAGGGATGTTTTGAGAGACAAAGAAGGCCACTACATACTAATAAAAGGGGCAATTCAACAAGAAGAAATAACAATCCTAAATGTTTATGCACCCAATCAAGGTGCCACAAAACACATGAGAGAAACACTGGTAAATCTAAAGGAAGCAATTGATGTTTCCACAATAATTGTGGGAGACTTCAACACATCACTCTCTCCTATAGATAGATCTACCAGACAGAAGACCAATAAGGAAATTGAAAACCTAAACAATCTGATAAATGAATTGGATTTAACAGACATGTATAGAACATTACATCCCAAATCACCAGGATACAAATACTTCTCTAGTGCTCATGGAACTTTCTCCAGAATAGATCATATGCTGGGACATAAAACAAGGCTCAATAAATTTAAAAAGATTGAAATTATTCAAAGCGCATTCTCTGACCACAATGGAATACAATTAGAAGTCAATAACCATCAGAGACTTAGAAAATTCACAAATACCTGGAGGTTAAACAACACACTCCTAAACAATCAGTTGGTTAAAGAAGAAATAGCAAGAGAAATTGCTAAATATATAGAGACAAATGAAAAGGAGAACACAACATACCAAAACCTACGGGATGCAGCAAAAGCAGTACTGAGGGGGAAATTTATAGCACTAAACGCATATATTAAAAAGGAAGAAAGAGCCAAAATCAAAGAACTAATGGATCAACTGAAGAACCTAGAAAATGAACAGCAAACCAATCCTAAACCAAGTTGAAGAAAAGAAATAACAAGGATTAAAGTAGAAATAAATGGCATAGAGAACAAAAAAACAATAGAGAGGATAAATATCACCAAAAGTTGGTTCTTTGAGAAGATCAACAAGATTGACAAGCCCCTAGCTAGACTGACAAAATCAAAAAGAGAGAAGACCCATATAAACCAAATAATGAATGAAAAAGGTGACATAACTGCAGATCCCGAGGAAATTAAAAAAATTTTAAGAGGGTACTATGAACAACTGTATGGCAACAAACTGGATAATGTAGAGGAAATGGACAATTTCCTGGAAACATATGAACAAACTAGACTGACCAGAGAAGAAATAGAAGACCTCAACCAACCCATCACAAGCAAAGAGATCCAATCAGTCATCAAAAATCTTCCCACAAATAAATGCCCAGGGCCAGATGGCTTCACAGGGGAATTCTACCAAACTTTCCAGAAAGAACTGACACCAGTCTTACTTAAACTCTTTCAAAACATTGAAGAAAATGGAACACTACCTAACTCATTTTATGAAGCTAACATCAATCTGATACCAAAACCAGGCAAAGATGCTACAAAAAAGGAAAACTACTGGCCAATCTCCCTAATGAATATAGATGCAAAAATCTTCAACAAAATACTTGCAAATTGAATCCAAAGACACATTAAAAAAATCATACACCATGACCAAGTGGGGTTCATTCCAGGCATGCAAGGATGGTTCAACATAAGAAAATCGATCAATGTGTTACAACAGATTAAGAATTCGAAAGGGAAAAATCAAATGATCATCTCAATAGATGCTGAAAAAGCATTTGACAAAATCCAACATCCGTTTTTGATAAAAACACTTCAAAAGGTAGGAATTGAAGGAAACTTCCTCAACATGATAAAGAGCATATATGAAAAACCCACAGCAAGCATAGTACTCGATGGTGAGAGACTGAAAGCCTTCCCTCTAAGATCAGGAACAAGACAAGGATGCCCGCTGTCACCACTGTTATTCAACATTGTGCTGGAAGTGCTAGCCAGGGCAATCCGGCAAGACAAAGAAATAAAAGGCAAGCAAATTGGAAAAGAAGAAGTAAAATTGTCATTGTTTGCAGATGATATGATCTTATATCTAGAAAACCCTGAGAAATCAATGATACAGCTACTAGAGCTAATAAACAAATTTAGCAAAGTAGCAGGATACAAGATGAATGCACATAAGTCAGTAATGTTTCTATATGCTAGAAATGAACAAACTGAAGAGACACTCAAGAAAAAGATACCATTTTCAATAGCAACTAAAAAAATCAAGTACCTAGGAATAAACTTAACCAAAGATGTAAAAGACCTATACAAAGAAAACTACATAACTCTACTAAAAGAAATAGAAGGGACCTTAAAAGATGGAAAAATATTCCATGTTCATGGATAGGAAGGCTAAATGTCATTAAGATGTCAATTCTACCCAAACTCATCTACAGATTCAATGCAATCCCAATCAAAATTCCAACAACCTACTTTGCAGACTTGGAAAAGCTAGTTATCAAATTTATTTGGAAAGGGAAGATGCCTCGAATTGCTAAAGACACTCTAAAAAAGAAAAACGAAGTGGGAGGACTTACACTCCCTGACTTTGAAGCTTATTATAAAGCCACAGTTGTCAAAACAGCATGGTACTGGCACAAAGATAGACATATAGATCAATGGAATCGAATTGAGAATTCAGAGATAGACCCTCAGATCTATGGCCGACTGATCTTTGATAAGGCCCCCAAAGTCACTGAACTGGGTCATAATGGTCTTTTCAACAAATGGGGCTGGGAGAGTTGGATATCCATATTCAAAAGAATGAAAGAGGACCCCTACCTCACACCCTACACAAAAATTAACTCAAAATGGACCAAAGATCTCAATATAAAAGAAAGCACCATAAAACTCCTAGAAGATAATCTAGGAAAACATCTTCAAGACCTTGTATTAGGCGGCCACTTCCTAGACTTTACACCCAAAGCACAAGCAACAAAAGAAAAAATAGATAAATGGGAACTCCTCAAGCTTAGGAGTTTCTGTACCTCAAAGGAATTTCTCAAAAAGGTAAAGAGGCAGCCAACTCAATGGGAAAAAACTTTTGGAAACCATGTATCTGACAAAAGACTGATATCTTGCATATATAAAGAAATCCTACAACTCAATGACGATAGTACAGACAGCCCAATTATAAAATGGACAAAAGATATGAAAAGACAGTTCTCTGAAGAGGAAATACAAATGGCCAAGAAACACATGAAAAAATGTTCAGCTTCACTAGCTATTAAAGAGATGCAAATTAAGACCACAATGAGATACCATCTAACACCGGTTAGAATGGCTGCCATTAAACAAACAGGAAACTACAAATGCTGGAGGGGATGTGGAGAAATTGGAACTCTTATTCATTGTTGGTGGGACTGTATAATGGTTCAGCCACTCTGGAAGTTGGTCTGGCAGTTCCTTAGAAAACTAGATATAGAGTTACCGTTCGATCCAGCGATTGCACTTCTCGGTATATACCCGGAAGATTGGAAAGCAGTGACACGAATAGATATCTGCACGCCAATGTTCATAGCAGCATTATTCACAATTGCCAAGAGATGGAAAGAACCCAAATGTCCTTCAACAGATGAGTGGATAAATAACATGTGGTATATTCACACGATGGAATACTACACGGCGGTAAGAAGGAACGATCTCATGAAACATGACAACATGGATGAACCTTGAAGACATAATGCTGAGCGAAATAAGCCAGGCACAAAAAGAGAAATATTATATGCTACCACTAATGTGAACTTTGGAAAATGTAAAACAAATGGTTTATAATGTAGAATGTAGGGGAACTAGCAATAGAGAGCAATTAAGGAAGGGGGAACAGTAATCCAAGAAGAACAGATAAGCTATTTAACGTTCTGGGGATGCCCAGGAATGACTATGGTCTGTTAATTTCTGATGGATATAGTAGGAACAAGTTCACAGAAATGTTGCTATATTAGGTAACTTTCTTGGGGTAGAGTAGGAACATGTTGGAAGTAAAGCAGTTATCTTAGGTTAGTTGTCTTTTTCTTGCTCCCTTGTTATGGTCTCTTTGAAATGTTCTTTTATTGTATGTTTTTTTTAAATTATTTTTTTATTTTTTTATTTTTCATACAGTTGATTTAAAAAAAAAAAAAAAGTTAAAAAAAGCAAGGAAAAAAATATGTAGAGCCCCCTTGAGGAGCCTGTGGAGAATGCAGGGGTATTGGCCTACCCCACCTCGATGGTTGCTAACATGACCACAGACATAGGGGACTGGTGGTTTGATGGGTTGAGCCCTCTACCACAGGATTTACCCTTGGGAAGACTGTTGCTGCAAAGGAGAGGCTAGGCCTCCCTATAATTGTGCCTAAGAGCCTCCTCCCGAATCTCCCGAATGCCTCTTTGTTGCTCAGATGTGGCCCTCTCTCTCTAGCTAAGCCAACTTGAAAGGTGAAATCACTGCCCTCCCCCCTACGTGGGATCAGACACCCAGGGGAGTGAATCTCCCTGGCAATGTGGAATATGACTCCCGGGGAGGAATCTAGACCCGGCATCGTGGGATGGAGAACATCTTCTTGACCAAAAGGGGGATGTGAAAGGAAATGAAATAAGCTTCAGTGGCAGAGAGATTCCAAAAGGAGCCGAGAGGTCACTCTGGTGGGCACTCTTACGCACAATTTAGACAACCCGTTTTAGGTTCTAAAGAATTGGGATAGCTGGTGGTAGATACCTGAAACTATCAAACTACAACCCAGAACCCATGAATCTCGAAGACAATTGTATAAAAATGTAGCTTATGAGGGGTGACAATGGGATTGGGAAAGCCATAAGGACCACAATCCCCTTTGTCTAGTTCATGGGTGGATGAGTAGAAAAATAGGGGAAGGAAACAAACAAACAAACAAAGGCACCCAGTGTTCTTTTTTACTTTAATTGCTCTTTTTCACTTTAATTATTATTCTTGTTATTTTTGTGTGTGTGGTCATGAAGGTTTCAGGGATTGATTTTGGTGATGAATGTACAACTATGTAATGGTACGGTGAACAATCGAATGTACAATTTGTTTTGTATGACTGTGTGGTATGTGAATATATCTCAATAAAATGAAGATTTAAAAAAAAAAGTCACTGTCACAATTTCTTCCCTAAAATAATATCTATTTCCAGTCTTTGGAATTGGGTTGTCGTTCACTCTGACTACTTCCTGCAGAAAATGGCACAATGTTGTTAAGGGGTCATCTGATGGAATTTCTGACTCTTAACTTGTAGATATTTTTTGTTTCCTTTGGGAGAGCATGGATTGCTCTTGGCAGGAGTTCTGGAAGATGAATAGGGTTTCATACATGTTTGAGTTATAATTCTAATTCATAGGGATAAAAGGTATTTAACTAGAGTGAGAATAGATATAATGATCAGGAAGATTAAAAGGATGGTTTGAAGAAGAGTCTGTAACCATGACCCTATTCCTGAAGGTAGCCAACTGAAGAGAAGTTAAAACACTAACTGGAATATTCTTAGCTTGAACTTGATCATTTAGGTGAGCTATGAGAGAGGAGATGTTTCTAGATTCATTAGGAATTTAGGTGCAAATTTTGACTAGAGCACATGTTCTCCCTTGAGAGGTGGTGAGGATATTTAAGGCCATTTTATTTTGTAATACTGCTTTGCACATTAAAGCCATTTTTGCATTTACTGAAGTTATGCTGTGATAGCTCTCATTTAATGCATTTATTTTGGCAATTACATTTTCCACTCTTGTAAATGGGACAAATATCACAGCTACATGATAATCAGATTTATTGGATTCTGTTAGGGATGACAATATATTTCAGGTCTCAGATTCCAGTTAGTTCTATACTAATTACTAGCTAATAAAGTGATGGCTTGTTTACAATTTTCAGAAGGTAACTGTCTCATTTTGCATATCAAAGAAGGGTTATGTAGCAGGGAATGATTTTTTGTTCCTAGCAAAGTGGAGCCTTCTGGGTCAGTTTCTTATATCCTGGGTAAGCTAAACTATTCTATTCTAGAATTGAACATGTTCACATTTTATTCATTTAGTAAAGTTCTCCCCCTTTTTATTTAACTGATAGGAATAACATAGCACCATTTTGCTAAGTAATATTAACAGAGAAAACAAGACAATGTTCTGGCTGGGTTAAATTTACTAGCCAGTGACAGGATTGTCTGGTGATATTTTCGGTGCTAAACACACTGTGTTTCTCTTGCATCTTAATTATTAATCACTTGAGAGCTATTTAGTCTGTCCCCTGTACGGGGGATATCCACCATGGCAAACTAGAGACACTAAAGATAGGCAGCTGGATACAAATCCAGCAATTAGATGGGTTTTTAGAAGCAGCAAGCATATAAATAGGCCCCTTGCAAGGAGATTACTTTGGCAGGTTGCTACTAAAGAGCACATTAAGGTTATGGAAAAATAGATAATAAGGAACATTATAACTAATTTGACTGGGATGATTTTTTTCTTAACAAATATTTTAGGTCATTCAGAGGTACATAAGTGTATTTATGTTCTGGATTATCAGGAGGATTTACTGTCACTGCGGCTTTTCATCTAACAGGAGGTGTGTCTCCATCCTGGAACAGCTGCAGCTTTACTCTGGTGTGGTGAATTCCAGGGCTTTATTCCCTGCAACTTAAGAGAAGAATGAATAACAACTAACACTAAGTAAAGCCTAACCCATTTAGGATTTATTTGAACCTGGGGATGCTGGTCCTTTCAGGTGTAGAGCCAGACTTAATCACTAGACGGATAATGGTGTAAGGGGGTACACCTGTGGGAAGTTTACGATATTAGCAGCATAATTATTAACAGCATTTAAAGATTTTACATATTGAATAGTAGCTAATTCTGAACTGGGATGCATGTTACCTGCATATTCACCTTTACAAATGGCCTTCTAAATGTTATTTTATAAGAGTTCAAAGTTGACCTGCTTCAGGGTGCTATTCTTATCCTCAGGAAGGCAACAGGTAGAACTTTATTTGATTTTAAATGAGTTGTCAAGCAGATTTTGGCAAGGCTGTCTTTTGAAGTCCGATTCGTACATCTGTTTTTCCTGTAGATGGTGGCTTGTAAGCTGAATGTAGGCACCAGTCAATGTTGAAGTGTCTTGAAACACCTTTAATAATCTTTGCTATGAAAGCTGGTCTATTGTTGCTTTGGATACAATGCAGAAGTCCAAATTTAGGAATAATTCCTTGAAGTAATGATTTCACAACTTTTTGTGCCTTTTTGTCTAACAAGGAAAAAAAGCTTTTAACTATCTTGTAGATGTCCACACAAATACTAGCAAATACTTGAAGTTTCCAGGGACTTTTGGCTTTACTATAAATTTATTTGCCAGTCCTCTTCACTCTCTAGGCCCTTTTAGTATCTATGGATAGATGTCCTTTGCAGCGGATGGCTAATTTTAAAATTAGATCTATACGCTTTATGTTTTTGTTGGCTATGGTTATTTGACCATGCTCTTTTTTAAATGTTCTGTAAGCATGCAGATCAGCAAAAGCATATCTTAAGTCTGTGTAGGCAGGTAACTGCCTTGTGCTCAGCTGGGAGGGCTCTTAAGAGGGCAATTAGCCCCACCCTTTGCGCTGATGTTCCCTGAGGGAGAGGCAGTATTTGCTACTGAATATCTTGCTTTCTGTTGGATGACACTCAAGATTGTCCAGCAGCACTGCCTGACAGTGACTTAGCTTCTGCATTGTGAGCCACTGTCTCCCCTTTTGTTCCATTACAGTAAGGACATAATGGGGAGCTCAAAGTAAATTTTTTTGCTTCTCATAAGAGTTTACAGGTGGCCACCACTGTCCTAGGACAAGCAGGCCATCCCTGGGCTTCTGTGTCAAACTGTTCTGACAAGTAAGCCACTGGTCTTATTTTTTTCCAAAAGGCTACATAAGCACCCTGAAGGTCATGCTCTGCTTTTCATGGACAGACAGATCATATTCTTTTGTGGGGTCAGGGAGCCTGAGGCTGGAGCTGATATCAATTTGCCTTTAAACTTTGAAAGGCAATTGTACGTTCTGGTGTCCATTTAATCTTCTTCATTTCCTTTTAGGGCCTGATATAGAGGTTGGCTATTATTCCAAAATTTGGTATTGACAGTCGACAACAACTGGTCATACTTAAGACTCCTGAGTTCCTTTTTGTTCTTTGGCATGGCCCCCTGCCAAAGGCTTTAGCCTGCAAAAAGTCTCTTGTGGAGCTTTACTCCCTGAAGATTTCTGGACAAGGCTTGCATTTTTAAAACTCTGTGGTAACACAATTCAACTACACTACTGTTTTATTTCTATGTCAGTTTCTTCTCATTTGAATGCAAAGAGTTTTTGTGAATTTTTTTTTATTGGGATGCAATAAATGGCATCCTTTAAAGTTAAACTAAGTATATGCATCAGAAATATTGATGAGGAGAGTATATGGATTAGGTATTGTGGGACATGTTTTCCACACTTTAAATGCAATTTCCACTAGTGCTGAAATTGGTAACCCAAGTCCACCTTCAACTTTCTGTAATTTCCGACAAACATTGGGGGCACTTTTGACAAATAAATTGCATTGATTTATTGGGTCCTCTGGGTTTATATCAGTAAATTTATTTTAAGCTTCGAATAATTGTTCTAAAAACTGATGGATTTTCATCCAACTGTTGGACGGTCTCCTGAATTTTATCAAGTTATTTTGTTTAGGGTCTCCATTTCTGAGTCCCACAATTATGCATGCTTTAGACTGATCTAACTTTGTCTTGTCAGCTTGTTTATTTAGGTCCCAATAGGGGTCTACTTGTGGAATAGCCAGATTTCCAGGGGCATGTACTGAATTTTCTGGTTTATAATTGCTTAAAGAATCAGCATAATCATGAGTCCTTTAATGACAATTCTCCTTTCTTCTGAGGTTAGTAGCACATGTAACAAAGTTTGTATATCAGCCTAATTTGAATTATGCATTACAAAAATTAAGTTAAACAAGTTTTTCATTTTCCTGGGATGCTTTTGATAACTGGGAACCCAGATTTTCCAACTGTATAGATCTGAAGTAGTGAAAAGAGTCTGCTCATACATAGTATCTATTTTGGCTGGCCCTTGGAGAGGGCACTGTCCCTGCCTTTGCCCTCCAGAGGTAGAGACACCCTGTCTGAAGTTCATATCACTCATGATATGAGGTGGGAAGGCCATTTTGGGGGAATTCATAGGCATGAGGGGCTCATCCTCAGCTTTCCAATAAGGTGCCAGAGGAAGAGGAAGAGGAGGGAGTGGCCACGTTGTAAGCTCCGGTGGGGAGGGAAAGGGGAGTGCAAAAACCGCAGACTCTAGCAGCAGGGGGAGGGGGAGCTCAGAAGCCACAAGCCTGGGCCTAGAAATCTTGGCCACTAATTTCTCTGCCTGGAGTTCAAAAGCTTCAGCCACCTGGAAGCTGGGAATCATAACCAGCAGTTTCTTAAACTGTGGGCTAGGGTTCTCCTTTATTTCCTCTGGAGCTGGGTTCTCCTTTATTTCCTCTGGAGCTGAAAACTCGGGAGCTTTTAAAGAGAGTTAAGGGCTTGGCTGGTGGGTAAAATGCCACGCCTGAAGCATTTTCTCTGCAGTTTTTTATTCTGAGCTACAGCCACAAAACATTGTACATACGGAATTTCATCCCATTTGCCCATTCTCTTACAGAATGAATCTAGCTGCAAAATAACATTCTATTCTATTGATTCTTGGCATGGCTGCTTGTGGCCATCCTCTAATTCATGCTGGGGCCAAATTACTTCGCATAAACATTTCATCTTTTATTTGTCATGGGCTGTAACCAGTTTGGATGTGTTATGTCCCCCAAAACGCCGTGTTCTTTGATGCAATCTTGTAGGGACAGACGTATTTAGTCTTGATTAGGTTGAAACCTTTGGATTGGGTTGTTTCCATGGAGATGTGACCCACCCAACTGTAGGTGATAACTCTGATGAGATAATTTCCATGGAGGTATGACCCCTCCCGTTCAGCATGGGTCTTAATTAAATCACTGGAGCCATTTAAAGGAGCTGACAAACAGAAGGAATCAGTGCTGCTGCAGCTTAGAGACACATTTTTGAAGACGGCCATTGAAAGCAGACTTTTGCTACTCCAGAGTTTGCCTGGGAGAAACCAAGAGAATACCCCCAGACGCCTAGAGAAGAACATCCTGGGAGAAAGCCATTTTGAAAAACAACCTGGGAGCAAAGGAAGAATACACTAGCCCTATGCTTTCCCAGACAACAAAGGTGTTCCAGACGCCATTGGCCATTCTTCTATGAAGATACCCTATTGTTGACACCTTAGCTTGGACACTTTATGGCCTTGAGACTGTAACTTTGCAACCAAATAAACCTCCTTAATAAAAGCCAATCTATTTTTGGTGTTTTCCTAAACAGCAGCATTAGCAAACCGGAACAGGCTCATACCCAAATTGTTCCCAGTGCTTAAGAATGCTACGTAAGGGTTCATCCGTCTTAGTTTCCTTAGATTTCTCACTCATGTTGTTTCCCATTTTTAAAATACTCTTTTTTAAAAATTATCTTTATCAAAAATTAAAAAAACAGACAATAAAAAACCATTTCAAACAAAACCAAAACAAAGGAATAAGAAACAACAAATATTCTAGAATAACTACATTACTTCTAACATGTTCCTATTCTACCCCAAGAAAATATACAGAGTAAGAAAAACAGATAACCTAAGATAACTACATTTCTGTGATCTTGTTCCTACCATACCCACCAGAAATTAAAAAACCATAGTCATTCCTGAGCATTACCAGAATGTTAAATTTACCCATGAGAGCTTATCTGTTCTTATTAGGTTATCATTACCCCTTTACTAATTGCTATCCATCACTAGGTCCCCTACATTCTACATTATTAACCATTTATAAAATACTCTTTATATACCATTTGAGACAAAACAGGACAAGACAAAGCACAAAACAAAAAATTCAACCAAACCACCAACAAAAAACAAGACCAGGAACCAAAGCCAAGACCTAGGCAACCAAGTCTCAATGGCTTTTATGTGCCACTGAGCACCCAATAACCAAATCCAAAACCTAGGCAACAAATTCAGTGACCTCCCTTAATGCTGGGGCTGCTCCCTTCCAAACCAAGTCTCAATGGCTATTTCTCTATGCCTGAGGCTGTACCCTTCAAAAATGGCTTTGGCATAAATTTATGTGCCAGTGACCACCCAAACCAAGTGTGGCCTCCTGCTTACAGCTTTGGCAGGAGTTTACATGTCACTGAAGAGGAAACAAAACCAGGCCCATACAAGCACACAAGACATCCACATTCACTCATCAAACATGTTTTCCTCTGCAGCCAGCTACCATTGGGGTCCTAGATGCCTGGTACAAGAAACTCTCATCCACTTCTCAGAGAAAAGTCTTTCTGTTGGCTGTAGAGCTAAGACTCACAAATATCTTACCTTGGGGTCCAGGAATCCACCAAGAAGCACATTGTTCAGACATTGAGCACCACATTGGGTGCCACAACTGTAGAAGGGGCACTTCCCAAATCTGGGTTCCTCACTCAGTTCAGCCAATAGAAGTCACACCAAGCTAGGCTGAGGAGGAAAAGAGGGTTTATTTATGCTGGCAGGAGGACAGGGGAAGATTTCCCAAATCAGCCTTCTGGTCAATTGATTTTTGACAAGGTTGCCAAGTCCACTCAATTGGGAAAAGATAATTTCTTCAACAAATGGTGCTGGGAGAACTGGATATATATATGCAGAAGAATAAAGGAGGACACCTATCTAACACCATATAAAAAATTAACTCAAAATGTATCATAAACCTAAATATGTCAGAACTATCAAACTCCTAGAAGAAAACATAGAGAACCATTTTCAGTATCTTGTGTTAGGCAATGGTTTCTTAGAATTTATACCCAAAGCACAAACAACAAAAGAAATAGATAAATGGGACCTCCTCAAAATTAAAAATCTTTTGTACATCAAAGGATTTTATCATGACTGTGAAAAGACAACATACTCAATGGAAGAAAATATTTGGAAACCACATATCTGACAAGAGTTTATAAAGAAATCCTATAACTCAACAATAAAAGGACAAACAACCCAATTTAAAAATTGTCAAAAGAGTTGAAGAGACATTTGTCCAAAGAGGATATATAAATGGCTAAAAGGCACATGAAAAGATGGTCAACATCCCTAGATATTAGGGAAATGCTACCCAAAACCACAATAAGATACCATGTCACACCCACTAGAATGGCTACTATTAAAAACACAGAAAATCCTCTCCAGTGTTGGAGAGGATGTGGAGAAATAGGAACACTCCTATTCCTGGTGGGAGTATAAAATGGTGCAGCCACTGTGGAAGACAGTTTGGCAGTCCTCAGAAAGCTCAGTATAGAATTATGATATGACCCAGCAATTCCACCCCAGGTATATACCAAAAAGAATTGAAGCAGGGATTCAAACAGATATTTGCACACTGATGTTCACAGTGGCATTATTCACAATTGCCCAAAGATGGAAGCAACCCAAGTGTCCATCAACCAATGAATGGATAAACAAATGTGGTGTATATATACAATGGAATATTATTCAGCAGTAAAAAGAAATTAAATTCTGATTCATGTGATAACATGAATGAACCTTGAAATCATCATGTTGGGTGAATTAAGCCAGACACAAAAAGAACAAATATTGTGTGATCTCACTGATATGAAATAATTAGAATAAGCAAATCCATAGAGTCAGAATCTAGAATATAGGTTATCAGGGGCTGGTTTGGGATTAAGGAATGAAGAGTTAATGCTTAAATTTTACAAAATTTCTATTGAACTTGATTGTAAAGTTTTGGTAATGAACAGCGGTGATGATCAAACAATATTATGAATGTAATTAACATCACTGAATTATATATGTGAATGTGATTAAAAGGGGAAATTTTAGGTTGTATGTATTTTAATAGAATAAAAATTAAAAGAAGCAACGTAGAACTGTACAACACAATAAACCCTATTTTAAATGATGGACTATAGTTGTTCAATTATGAAAATGTTCTTTCATGAACTGTAACAAATGTACCACACTAATGCAACGTGCTAATAATAGGGTGGTATATGGGAAGTCTGTATTTTATATATTTTATGTATGATATTTCTGTAAGCCTACAAACTTCTCTATCAAAAAAATTATTTATAAAAAATGCAAAAATACACAAGCAAATGTAAAAGAACAAACTTGGAAAGAAAATTTCAAATTTTCAAAAGTAAAATAACAAACTTGGAAAGAAAATTTCAGATTTATATGGTAGAAAAAGATTAATCTCTCTAAAAACAGAGTTCTTAATAATTAAGAAAAAGACTAAAATCTTGATATCAATAAATGGATAGAAGTCACAGGCAATTCACAAAAGTATGCAAAAGAACATTTGGAAACATGCTTACTTTCACTCACAATAATAAAAATTCCAACTAAAACTACACTGTTACAATTTCACACAAATCAGCTTTGCCCCGATCCCGAAGTTTGACAAAACACTCTGTTGATAGGCCTGTGGACAAACAAGTACTCTCATACATTGCTGATGGGAGTGTAAAATGATTCAGTATCCATGGAGAGGAGTGGACTTGGCAATAGCTAACAAAATTACAGATGCGTATACTTCTTGAGCCAGTAATCCCACATCTTGGAATTTACCCAGAAGGTATATCTCCATGATTATGAAATAATAAATGCAAGAGATTATTTATTTTGGCATTATTTTAATAGCAAAAGACTGGACATATCTGAAATGTCCACCAATAGAGGACTTGTTGAATAAACTAAAGTATAACCTCATAATGAAGTACTATGCAATTGTATAAAAAGAATGGGAAGATGTGGAGACTATTTTGAAAAATTAAAAAAAAGTGTAGAGCATGTATATGGAAGGAGTGAAATAAGAATGTGCATATGTATTTGCTAATTAAAAAAAAAATAGTGGAAGTATAACCAGAAACTAATAGAAACGGTTACCTACACAGGGCTTAGTGGGGAGCTAGAAAGGAGAGGATAGGAGTCTCAGAAAGATTTCTCTAAGTATGCCTTTTTATATAGTTTTGACTTTTGAAACATATAAATGTTTAACATTAAAAAAACTAAAAAGAAGTCAAAGTACTACCTATTGTTTGACTTCATTTATATTAAATGTAAATATAAATAAATTTATAAAGATGGAAAAAAGTGTTTGCTCTGACAGACATTAGTGGATATGTAGGGTTAGAGAAGGATAGAGGAATTGAGAGGTGAGCTTAGAGTCTAAAATTGACTGTGGTGATGAATGCACAACTCTGAATATACTAAAAGCCATTGATTATACACTTTGGATGGATTGTGTGATATGTGAATATATCTCAATAAAACGGCTTTTTAAAAAAAGTGAAAGCAAAGCCTAAAATTGAAAACAAACAAATAAATTCAACTGTATATCAAAAGTATCTGAATCACACAGAGACAAGAATTATTTCAAGTAGCTTATGAATGCAGTACTCAGACTGTACTGAAGTAAAAAAGAACTGAAAGAAACCTTAAACATCACTTGGAAGTTTTATTTTAGTAGTAGCATTGACATTAAAGTTTTGAAACTTATAAATATGTATATATTATAGGATAAAGCAAATAAATAATTATTATAATGATATTAGGAACCAAAATTTTCAACTTATGGGAAAAGAAATACATGTATAAAATTAGTGTTTGGAAAAACCCTGCAATGTTCCATTTGAATGGGAAATATCAACATTATCTCATGAGATATATATATATATATTTCCAGGACTGGCTACATAATTTGAGGGGCCCAGTACAACATGAAAATGCAGGGTCCTTTGTTCAAAAAGCAGGAATAAACGGCCACTAAGGTTACTAAAATATAAAACTTCTTCCTTTCTTCTGCAGGCTCTCTCTCTCCTCTCTCTCTCGACTTGTCATGGTGTTTTTTCATTTGCTATTTAATGTTGTTCTAAGTAATGCTAGATTAAAATTTTAAATTATTATCATGAATTTTACCCTTCATATTTATATTATGTAATGTCAATTTTAAAAGAAAACATGAGAGCATTTAACTCATATGTGAAATAACTAAAATTTCACAATTCATATTTTGTGACTCAACTCCAGAGAGTTGTCTTGAACTGGCCAGAGGAAATAAACACAAACCAGATTCATGAAGTTTAGAAGGGGGAAGAAACGGTCTCTCTGGGTACATAGTGGACCCAAGAGAATGCTGCTGGACATGGGATACTCTTGGGACAAGTGCAGGCCCTCAGAGGGGAATGTGCCCACTGGCTCAGGCCTGAGAGTTACCAGGATCCCCCTGCTGTCAGCCACTAGACTAGTATGATGTGCCCCAGTCTGGGTGGAAAATCAAGCCAGGCAATTCCTTTTCTCCCAAGCCTGCTGCCCCAACCCACAGTGAATGGGAGACCTCCAAGCATATTGAAACCTCTGTGTTGGTTTACACTGGGTACCTGGATCTGTGGTGGGTGAGAGGTTACCCCTGCCTAATCACCTGATGAATGCACCATGGCACTGTCAGCCCCGGTGGGGGTGCCACCACCGTGACTTTTCCCAAGATACTGTGGGGCAAATGTGCTCAACCTTCACTTTCCCTGTGTTCATATCCAAGCTCCCTTTGGGGGCCAGAGGGTGACAGCAGCTGCTGGGAAGGGATGGGGAGGGGAAGCTGGATAGGACCCAGGCCACAAGGGGAGAGGGAGATGGCATCTAAAATCCTGGGGAGGCTGGGAGGTAGTGGGAGGTAGGACTTGGCATGAGCCAAGGCTCCAAGCCCCTGGTGCATGTTCCATTATCCTGGTGGACTCCAGTTACAAAACACAAATGCAAAAATGAAATTGCTAAGAATTTCAAGATAGCCACTACAGAGCATTAAACACCTAAACACAAGTTGCTTCTGTGTAAGACCTGTGTAAGTGCACTGTTTGCATGCCCATAAAGTTGGTCTTGTATATTTCCTCACACTGTTCACTGCTGTGGTCTAGGAGCAATAACATTCCAGTAGCAATACAAGCAGTAGCCACCTTGAACCCAGATCTTGGTTTCTAAATACCATTCCCTAATAAAAGGAAACAATGTATCTTGGAGAAATGGATTATTCCTTCTTTGGTACAAAGTAGATAATGAGGCTGGAGCTTCTTATGCCAGAAAACAAGAAAGCCCAGAAAGACGATGGGATTGTTTCAAAAGGACATGGGAACCAGCTTAAAGGGGTTCTCACTGGTCAAATTTGGAACAAATGAGCCTCAATAAAAATAGTGACTACAAATGCTTATAACCATTGAATAAATTATAACCATGAGTCCATCATTATACTCAAAAAAGTAAAGTAAGAAAACTGAATATTGGTTGGTGATGGCTAGATACCAACACCTTATTCTGAAAATTGGTAAAGGAAAGAATTAAGCATTTACCCTGACTTTTTAGGAAGAACTTTAGTTCATGCCGTTTGATCCTTCTTTATAGAGGGATGCCAGATAACAATTGAAAACCATTTTTTTTAACAAAATCATAATTTTTCCATCTTCTATGGTAATAACCAATTTCACCAAGGATTGTCAATGAATGCTAAAAGAATTGGGTAATAGATTGATGGAGGCAGCATACATATATGATGCCAAAGTATCACCCCTCAAGTTACCTGTTAGTTGGAAAAGGAAAAACTTAGCTTGGGTGTCATTACCTTAACCCAGTGATCACATTTAACGTCACTTATAGTGAGACAACCTGGTTTTATGTGCCCTTGATGTGATGCAATATGAAGTGCACAACATAACCTATGTAGTATTCTTGCCAAAAATGTCAAACTTGAATTTAATTCAGCCTCTAGACCTATGTTCCAGTTGATGAGAAATCCAGGGGATAAAGGAAGAAGTTAAACACCACCACAAGGAAATAATAAGACAAATTCAGAATGTGGAACTTTCTACAAAGTCTCTTCAAAAATCAATGTCATTTTAAAAACAGCAGTAGGGGGGCTGTTCCAAAAAGACTAAAGAGACCAAATGCATGAAATGTGTTTGAGCCCTAGCTTAAAAACAAAAACGCTCTAAGATATGGTGGAAACTGGGAAGATTTGGATATGGACCGGATATTCTGAAAATTAAATGCAGTTAGGGAAGTATTGTTAATTTTCTTAGGCATGATAATACTATGGTGGTCATGGAAGAGAATGTACTCATATGAGGAGATGCAGGCTGAAGTATTTGGGGGGGAGTGTCACGATGTCTCAAATTTACTTTTAAATAAATCAGCAATATTTGTATATTACAAATTTGTTTATATAGTTATTGTTATGGATTGAATCATGTCTCTCACCAAGACATGTCCAAGTCCTAACTCCTAGTCCTGTGGGTGTGAACTCATTTGTCAACAGGATCTTTGAAAATGTTATTAATTAAGGTGAGCTCAAACTGAATCAGGGTGGGCCTTAATCCAAAAAGTCTGGAGTCTTTATAAGTATGTAATCGAGAAATGAAGAGTTAATAAATAATTATGATGACTGAATCATTATGTAGATGCCTTTTTCTTACTTTCTAGTATATTTTAGAATAGCCAAAAGGAAGTTACTGAAACCCACTGAACTGTAATCCAGCTGCCTTGATCTTCGCTAATGATTGTATAACTATATAACCTTTATCTTGTGATTGTAAAATCCTCACAGCTGGCCCCGCTTATGCCCCCTTATCCTGTTTGACAACTTTAGAGTCTCATGATCACAAAGACAACCCCCTAATGTTTATTAATGGAGGAACTTGAGTCAGCCCAGAACTAACCCACTTTAATTCCTAAACTATCTTACCAGATAAAGCTGGATCTAACCAAAATTGGCCCGAGTGATATGCGCAGTAGCTTAAACTTTAACCTATAATAACCTATACCTCATTATAGTACTAAAAATCACACTCATCATTATCTTAAGGCCGCCATTTTCTTACATACATTGTGTGACTAAGCATGTAATCAATGTGCACTTGCTCAATAATTAGATCATCTCTAACTATGTCTTCTTGAGCCATTATACTTATTATCCTAAAGCCTGCCCATCTTTTGATACTATAAAACTATCAGAGTTACTGCAGTTTGGAGAGAGAGATTTTAGTCTGATAGGACATCTGTTCTTGCTTCATGTAGCAATAAATTCTTTCTCCTTTTGAAATCCTGGTATCATAGATTGGCTGTTATGTGCACTGGGCAGAGAACCCCGCATTTGCTTGGTATCAAGCAGAGGAAATTTGGACAAAAGAGGAGGAGGCAGATGGGGAGAAAGATGGCCATGTGATGTGATGGAGGCAGAGATTGAGTTATGGATTGCCAGCAAGCCACCACCAGATCGCTACAGACTTCAGAGAAAGAACAGCCTGCCGACACCTTGATTTGGGGCTTTTAGCCTCCAAAATGGTGAGACAATAAACTCCTGTTGTTTAAGCCAACTAGTCTTTCTTACTTTGTTACAGTGGCCTTGGCAGACTAAGACAGTTGTGTGTATAAGATTAAGTAAATATACTGAAACATTAACATTTGTTGAATCTAAGTGGTGGGTACATGGGGTGTTCATTGTACTATTCTTTCATCTTTTCTGTATGTTTGAAATTTTTCATAATATAAAGTTGATACCAAACGAAGAAAAAATGTTTTTTTGTTTCTTTTTTTAAAGGGAAGATTCTGCCCATCCTTCTACTGAATATAGAGCACGAAAAAAAAAATCCAAGGGGCTTAATGGGTAGAAGATGAAAATTGAGTTAGTGAAAAAGAAAAACTTACCATCTGTGTTGTTAAAGAGTTGGGCTGGTTTCCAAGAGATTCCATCACTAAAAGTCTTTATTACTGTGATTTGGAGGCTGGGGCACAAGGCTCTTAAGAATGATTTGAGGGCCCACAAAAGACCTGCTGACCTCCAAATATCTCTCCCACTGGTTTCCCTTGTGGCTTGAAATTCCTGTAACCCCTGTTAGTTCTTAGGAATAAAGTCTTTCCTCACTATGTGGGGTCTTTTAAAATGCAAATCTGGGAAGGGTACATGGGTCCATTAACTGGGAACAATTGTCTGATGAGTCTGCACCTGCCCATTGGTCCTCAATAGCTGATAGCTCCATCCCTAACCCCTTAACACCACTGAAATTGGACAATGTGTGCTCTAAGAAACTTCTTAGGTGACGATACCATTTCAAGAAAGCTTATTTTCCGTGAATAAAATGAGGTGCATGAGGTCATTGCTGCTTTTACTTTGTAAACCGGGTGGCCTCTGAAAGCTTCTTAAAACACTTCAAAGGAAGCCTCCTCAACTCTCCCAGCACCCCTCTGCTTCCCTTTGTAACTGAATTCTTACTGACTCCAAAGCTTTTCATTGAATGAAGAGTTTCCAAGGGGTCTAAAAAATACCTGAGACAATTAGAGAAATGAAGACCAGGAGGTCAAGATGAATTGACCCTTGCCTGGGGATTTACATAAATGGGTCCTAACCTCTGGTTCTGAATAAAAGATAAATGCCCCATTAGGGTCAGAACTGCAGTTCAAGGACATTTGCAGGGCCAAGCTTGGCCTCTCTGCTATGTCAGGAATTCCAGGAATGCCACTGATCATTGTGTGTTGGCAGAGCACAGGAGGTTGCAGGGCGGCTGACAGAAACCCAGCCCTTCCCACTGGGTGAAACTGCAGCTCTCCCACGCAGTATCCTGCAAATTGAGAGCGTGGGAAAGCATGCAGGACCCAGAAGTAATGCCTTCTAAAATGGGAAAGATGCTCTCTTCTGAAAGGTGACCAAATTCTTGCATTTTAGATGGTGTTGCTAACCTAGAAGTTTAGGGGGGAGTTGGGTGGGAGAAAGGGCATGTCCCCTGTGAAGAGCCAATTTGTTCCCTCTCTGGAGCAAAGCCTCTGTGGCTCCCCATCTCCCTCTTCCCTGTAGATCAGGTAACCCAGTACTAGCCTATTCCAGATTGAAGCCTGCATCATGTTTCCTTCTGCTGCTATCTGAAATCTTACAAAGATAATTTAAAGAAAAAGGGAAAATCATGAGTCTCATTCAGATATAAAAATGAACATGCGTTAAAGATTTTACCTTGCTCATAACAACAGAGGGAACCAGGCATATGTTATAACTGATTTAAAAAAGTCAAGAAGTGCAAATTTATATGGGGTAAAGGGATGTTGAAATGAATTGCAAATGGAGGCAAAACTGTTTTTTTCCACAGCCTGTAGGGAAGTCAATTGAACCAGACATTTGCATGTCTATCAGTTATCTACGATTTACAGGGTTGTAAAATAGCTCTTAGAGACTCAGAATCAGATAATGCAAGGAAGAGGGTACTATAAGCAAAGAAGAGTTTTCCAATGAAGTATGACTTTTTCTCTACAAGGGGCAAGAAATTTTGCTTTCTAAACATTGCATAAGAGAAGAGAATTGTCTCCTCCATCCCCTCCTCAGCCCTCAAACATACGTGTACTTTTTAACTTAGAGAGTGAGGTGGACTTGAGAATTTTGGGTCAAAGTTGACTCCCAAACCTCCACAATTTTCTATCCTTTATTTCCCTGTCACATAAAAATGCATGTGACCTTTTTTGGGTTGTTCCTTGGTGAGAAGAGAAGGATTAAAAAGAGGCTGCCCTTACCATCTATCTTGCTTTTCTGTCTCTCTGGGTTAGGCAGACCTCTCCCTCCAAACAGAAAACACAAGGATTGGAATTTGGGAGGGTGAATCCACTTGCTCTGCAGTTTTTTTTTTGGTCAGCAAGTGCCATAATTTTGATGGCTATCCTGGACTCACATTGCTAAGTATCCCCAAAGTGCCTCATTGCATCATGCAAACAAGCAGAGATGCCCTGGATTTTGCTGCTTAGAGAGTGGTTTTCGTTCCTGTTGCATCAAAGGAGCCTGTTAAGCGTTTTAAAAGTACTAACTCTAACCTGATATCTAAAGTAAAAGATGGAAATTTGGGTAATCTAGATAGAAACTTCCCCCCTCTACCTGCAACTAAATGAAGAAGCTTAAATTCAAAGCAAAATCATGTTGGAGAATTAATTCGCATTCTTGAATTTAATTTCTTATCTTTTTATTGTTGCATAAGAAATCTACTCTAAAAAGCATGTTTTTGAATTTGGGGAATTTTGTTCTAGACTCATTTATTCAAAAGCAAACAAACGGACCCCTCCCCCCAAGCCCAAGGTATTACGACACTCCACCCCACCCCCTTTTCCTCTGAGGCCGTGATTATGGAGCCACTGTATGAATTCTGCTCTATTATCTAATGAACAAAGCTAAGACTGGCGATGCTGAGAAAGCGTCAGAGAAAAAAGATATCAGTGTGACAGCACATTTCTGCAGAGTTCTATCCAAAAGCAAATAAGCGACCAACTGCTCTGTAAAACACAGGGCAGGTTGGTATATGTAAAAACTGCCCTCAGAAGTGCATGCGAGACCTTGGTATGTGTAAAGGAATTTATGCAGGGCTTTCTTCACATTGGCATGCAAGTATGCGGGTGTGGGTTAGCAGGCATTCCTTTCTGATTCATTACCCACTCTGCAATCCAACCCCCCCCCCCCACCACCACCACCACTTGAGACATATTTGCCAGCTTTCCCTGGGCTGGGAAGAGATTGATGGCATTTTGGCACTCTTCAAAGAGACTCTGACTCCACCCCTTTGCACTTTCCTTTGGTGGCTAGTTGTTAAGACTTGCCTTCAAGCTCTATTAAACAGGCATGGCACAGCTGCCTCTGAGCTGAGAGCGCCCTCGATGGACCAGCTCTTACTTGTCATGAGCTATGGCACATGTAGCCTTTTCTGTCAGGCAGGCAGGCAGTCAACACAGACAGGCAGACAGTGAAACAGACAGTGAGACGGCATCAAAATATTGTGCAGGGCTTGGAAATACTTGTACCACTGGAATAAGGGAAAGGACTTCTAGCCTAGATATCCAGAAGTGATTGCAGATGAGGCTGACCTACCTATCTAAGCAGAAGAATCAGAGGCCTAGGGGAGCCAAAAGTGGGGGTAGGGGCCAAAAATGAGGAGGAGCTCCAGGAAGGGCCTGAGAAAGAGGGTCTTTGGTCAAGAGTTACCTATGGGCATCTACTCCTACTGCCCGGAAGCTACATCTTGGAGGTGGGGTGAAGAAAGAGTCACCATTTAGGATCTTAGGTCCTGAAAACAGACTGAGGGAGAAGACAAGATGGAAAAAGAAGTAATGTGATATGGCTTGAGTTCCTGGGAGCTTCTTGCTGGCTACTGTATTTTGTTGCTCTGTAACCTCTGCAAAAGAAAGATGAAATTGGTTGCCATGTAGGCACTGATAGAATCACTGCCATTAGTATTGCTTTGCTTGACTGCTTAGGAAAAGAGCTATTGAATCCTGCCTCCCACCCCTCACACCATTTCTATTAAACACGTGGCTTAGCATTGTGCTGGAAGAGCAGTGATTTGAGATCTCCATAGAAGCTTCCCTAACATTTAGCTTATTCTGAGAGATAGCAAGCTCATGTCTTGGGTGTCCAAGGCGTGCTGCCCCAAGGGCCATGTACCAGCACCGTGCTGCCTTGCTGAGTCCCAACAGTCCAGGGAAACTCCCTGGATTCAGACATGCCCATTATTCTAGAAAATTCATTTTTCCTTTCCCCCACATGGGCCTGCTTAGCCAGAGTGACTATAGACTAGTGACTATAAAGTCATAGTCAATTAAAGAAAATAGCTTCTCCAAACGAAGTCTTTGGGGCTAATAACAGAGGCCTAGGGACTCCTGAGCTGTCAGAGGGAGGTACTAGGTTGTTCTTCTCTCAGTGAAACCAAACAGATGAAAGCAGAGAGAGCAATCATTAAGGGAGCCATGTTTATTGTTTGAATTTTATGTTTGCAAATTAATTCTATGAATCATAAAGGTGAAGTTTGCACTGGTTCTCTGTAGCACACAATGAACCACAGCACTGCTATCAATTTTTTGTTCCCTTTATAACCAGCGGCCTCTCACTAAAGTGCATATTTTGAGTTTTGCAATACCTGACACATGGGTTGTAAAGAAGAGTTTTTCATAGGTTAAAGGGAAATGAGGAAAGCTGCAAAACCTTATATCTGGAACATTTCTGAGGGGCATATGTTTATCAGAGGGTCCAGTTATCCTGTGATTAACTTCATTTTCTATGATGTTTTCTTAAGAAAACACTTGTGAAAATTGCCCATTATGATCACAAAATACTGCCTGTGAATCATTTATGGTGTCTGCACTGATTCACCCCTGAATATTTATACAGCCAGGAGGTTTTCAAGCTTGGGCGCTATGTACTCTGACATAAACACTTTTCTGTGAAAGCTTTCCATTTTAACCTGTGGTACCTGATTCTCAAACATGAAACATGATGTAAATCTAGCACATTCTTTTCTTGCATTGAATGTCCTTGCCTCTAACTGTTTTGCTATTATTCTCAAATTTTCTGTTCTCTTAATCATGGCCCCAATTCCTACACAATGAAGATGAATCAAAAGAGTAGAAGAGAGAAAAAAATACTGCTTTACCTCAATGAAGACTTTCCATCACATTCCACCTCTCTGTTCTGTGTTGGGGCAATGGTAGCATGCACAATTTGGACTCCTGGATTTAATTGATAACTTCTTCATAAAGGTGCCTTTCTTTAAACCTTGAAGAAACAAAACAGCAAGCCCTAAATGCCTGTTTTTCTCCTTTTTTGGGTTATGTGGGTACCCTACTAGGCTCAGTGCACATTTGTCATTACCAAAATACTGCCTTCTGTATATTTTTGAAAGAGAAGAGTTTGTAATGTTTTACAGGTCTGATTCAGATGTCTATCTAATTTTTCTTTTTGGTAGTCAACTTGTTACACCTGTGATGAAAACAGTCACGATGTGTGTGTACATAAATTCAGAAGCAGAAACAAACAAAATATAAATATTCTAATAACTCGGCAGAACCCACCAGATCTGAGATCTGCCTTTTACTTTCCATCTCTATATCTCCCTGTCTCTAGTGATCATAAAGGTGATTGAAGCCCCAAGCTCCTGATTTTATCACAAAGTCATTTTACTTTGTGAGTAACTTGGATCTGGAGATAGAGGGTCACGCAATCAGATAAAGTCATGCGGAGGGCTGAAAGTTTGCTGTGCTGCTGTTGGAGCATTTCCTGTGTGTTCTTTGAAATCTCTGAACTCAGCTCTTCAAAGTGAGAGCTAACTTACTCTGTCTTTCCACTGAGCAAATATATTTGCTGCTTATCATCTTTTTTTGCCACCCCCGCCCTAATTGACTTAGCCAACATTGATTTATCAAAGCAAAAGCACCGCCCTGATTGAGTCATAAGTTACACTTTTACCGACATTATCTGGGCCTTTAGAAGTGAAAGCATAAAAATAATAGAGGTTTTGTGTGCAGGTCTACACACATGAACATATTTGTATCTTTCTGTTTGCATCATTCATCACGCTCTCTTTCTATACTTCCAGTGTTTTTCTCTCTGTCCCCTCACTCTCACTCTAGAGTAGTTTAGAGTGATGTTTTCTCATGAGCCACTGAGTAATTTTTCAAGCTGAACCCTATTTGTAACATCAGTTACAAATGCTTGTTTTTCAAAAGTTTCTCTTTCCAAAACTTTGTTTGTAGGTGGGAATTATTTTTCTTTAGAGAGCAGGGGTGGCAAGAGGAAACTGTCGCTGGTCTCTGGGCGTGTGTTTGTGCTAATTTGCTGTACAATCAAATACGGATACAGGCCAATAAAAGCCATTCTTTGCTCTATTGCTACAAAGGATTCATTGTAAATGCATTACTGGATAAGAGGGTTACAACTGCCTAACTGCCCCTTGTAAACAGTGCCCTAAGCCACCCTTTAGCATGTGCACAAGAAGTGATACATCTGGCTTCAGCCTGCCTGGGTTTTAGTTCACTGATTTATTTTGTTTGTTTGTTTGTTTTAAAAAAATAGTTTGCTGATTTGTGTTTTTTTTTGTTTTTGTTTTTAATAGTTACCTGCAGTATATTTTCATTTGGGATATCTCCATAAAAGGATAGCACTGAGGCAGAGAAAGAGCCTTAAAATAACAATAACAATAGCAACTAAAACTTAATAACAAGAAGTTAATAAAACCAAACATGACCAATATTCCTATAGATAACCATTTTGAATTGACACCTATTATTACGTGTCTAGCATTGGTCAAGGCATTGTAAAGAATGAATCAAGACATGATCAGGGACCTCAAGATGTTTACATTCTTGTTATGGGATGAATTTATCAGAGTGAATCACATTCAGCAAAATGGGAACGAAGACATATACCTTATTTACCTCCATCAATGACTGCATATGGAAGCATTTTTTCCTTTTACCCATAAATGTATAATCTATTTAAGTAAGTCCCCAAACAGGAACAGTTGGAAGGGTCATTGTTTAAAATCACAGGAACTATCTGGATGTGACAAACAACCCATAGGGGCTAAGCATTTGAAACTAACCTCTGCTGAGTGCTGATGTGGGGCCTGGGTGGACCATTGGATGTTCTGTGGGAGAACAGAATGAAAGGCCATGGTTCTGGAGAGAAAGGGACATGCCCCTGACCATGTATTTCAGGTTTCCATGGTCAGCATCCAAGCCTTCCTTCCCTTACCTGTCTTGTGAGACTGGAGGAAAAACTGGAATCCAAAAGATAATTCCCACTCCCTGCCACAAAATTGCTTGACTGTCAAGGCAAATAAAAGAAAAACATTTTCCTTTCCCCTTGCCTTTCTTCTTCCTCCCTCCCTCCCTCCCTTATTTCCTCCCTCCCTCCCTCCCTCCTTCCCTCCCTCCTTTCCTTCTTTTCTTCCTTCCTTCCTTCCTTCCTTCCTTAGTTCCTTCCTTAGTTCCTTCCTTCCTTCCTTCTCCCTTCCTCCCCTTTTTCATGTTTATTTTGGAGCTATGTCTGGGTGTGGGGTGAAGTGGCTGTTGGGAAGGTGTGAAACACAAAATCCCTAAGACAAAGCCAGTGTGTATCCCCTGGATGGAGCTGTTACAGGCAGCCTTCCACTATAGGCCATTCACTTAAGCCAAGTTGATCATCTAACAAGTGGTAATGTACATGACAGCATTTATAAGATATAAAGTGCTAAGCAAATGTGAATGGCATGATTTCAGTTTTTATATTAAAATCGACCTTTCAAAAGTGACTTCCCCGTTGTTTCCTGTAGAGCCAGTATTGCCTACCCCAAGTCAGGGTCAAGTAGGGGGTGAGGGAGCTTGGGAGGGCAAGCATGGAGTAAGGGAACTGACTTTTCTTTGTTCAAACTGAATACAAAATGGACCTAGTTCTCCTCCAGTCTGAGTCACTGACTCTCATTTGTTTCTATTTTTTGTTTGCCTTGAACTATGTTGCAATCACCACGTATGTGTGTGTGTAACACATTCTCAGGAGCAAACTCACTCAACAAAGCGTATTGGTCTACGTCACTGCTATAGTGATAAACTTGAATCTGCTGTAATTTGTGCAAGGGCACATCATTCAGAAACTTCAATACCTATATTATTAACAAATTACTTATGACTCACCTCAAAAATGACCCCAGCAACACCTGCATTTGTGACTAAATATTCCTGGCCTCAGTCTGGTGCTTTGGCAGCCAAATTGTTCTATCTTCCCTTGTACTGACTCTGGTTCTGGGAGGTTTTCAGATCCTTTCAGTTCAAATGATTTCTATTCAATTCCACAGATATTGAGTAGCTAACATGCTCAGGTACTTGGATGGGCTCAGGGGATGCAGATGTGAAAGAGACCTGGCTTCCACTTTTCTGATGCTCACAGTCTAGTGGCAAGTTGCTTCCATAATGCTCTCCCCAGCTACCTCTCTCCTTCTTCCACTGGTCCCTTCTGGTCCCAGGTTTCTCTCTTCTTCCCACCACTGAGGTCCTAGAAAGACTCCTCTTTGCTCTCATTGCCTTCTGGATTTACATTTACCAATGTAGACTGTACTGCAGCTCTTAATTTGTATGGCAGGTGTTATGTGCTTTATCCCATTTAATCCTTACAACCCTATGTAGTAGGTACAGGTGGGGAAACTGAGGCTAAAAAAGGGAAATAGCTTGTAAAAGATCACATAAGCAGTAGCAGAACAACACTGGCATGAACTGGGCAGTCTGACTTCAGAATCTCCGTACTATTCCAAGAGTAAAGTAAAACTTGTACCCACGATCTCTTACCATCAACAAACGTGTGGCATTTAAGTATGTGATTTTGTCCATGATTATTTGAAGACCCTATATTTCTTCTTTCTTTGCATATCCATGATTCATGACACTGAGTCTTAAGAATATTTTATGACAGCTAAGTCCACTGAAATCTTAATACATTTCTGACAAGGATTTTAAAAAATAAAAAATAAGTTTTAAAGGACTCAGTACTGTACCAAAATCCCACGAGGTGTATCTGGGTGCTATTCTGATCAGCAAGCACATTTCTCACGTGATCCATCATGCTGTTGATGACATAGGACCCCGTGCCAGAGGCCACACAGTGGATTAGAGCATGGGGCAGAGCCCAGGAATTTGAGCAAAAGCTTTTTGCCCTACTATCTACATGAAGAGGCTTGGCTATGTTTTCCTTTTTTTCTGTTAAAGGACATGGCCCAAGGGATGCTTTTTAGATCACAGTCAAGTAGAGTCAAGGAGAGGGACATTTCACAAATGGAGACACCAGTATTAGCCATGTGGTTAATCGGTAGCACCTACAGCCTTGTGACCCCTCATGAAGCATCGAATCCTAGAAATACAAATGGATGTTTCAACTCACTTTGCATTTAAAATCGCCCAGATCTGGAAGAAATTGGTTGTTACCATGGCAGCCAGCCTACATAGCAGAAAATTTTTTAGTGTATTATTTTCCTTGCATGGGCTTCAATTAACAACTTATGGGGAGGTTCTACAGTCCCTGACTATACTGATATCCACAGTCTAAAAACTGAGCACCTATCTCCCAACTAAGAAAGGCTAAGGTTGAGGATTGTACTGGACATGCAGGGGAACTGGAAGGTTCTACACATTTCTGGTGTGAGTGGTGTTAACAGGCAACAAGAGCTGGCAAAAACAAATCAAAACAAAGGAATATAAACCAGCCATGTAGTCACGAATGCTCATGCATACTCAAAAGACAGGTCCAGTGTTGGAAGGAGCAGTTCTTGTTTTCCTGTTAAAAAGCCCACTTATGAAGCAGGATCACCTTGCTCTAGATCATTTAAGATTATAATTTTTTTTAAAATCCTGTTCTGTACAGAGCAAAACAGATTAAGAGACGAGGTTAGGCACTCCTCCTACAGATTCGGCCAGAACCCTCTCTATTGTGATCACCTATTGACCTGTCTCCCAAACTAGACTGTTAATTTCACAGGGGCCAGGGCTATGCCTGTCTTGTTCAAACCATAGCAAGAATTCAGTAAATATTGCTGAAATAATGAATGACTGAATGAATGTCTTATAAAGGAGGCTTTAAAAGGCTAATTTGATGAAAATTTGATAGTAGACCACAATCTCTATTGAATTCAGTGATCTGATTACAGTCAGAATGGAGATAAAAGGAAAAGTGTTGAAAGAAATTGAGGCTCAAGGGACATGCCATTTTACTCAGAGAAGAGCTGTGGTGAGCACTGGGAAAGAAGCATCTTGGCTGATCAGAGGAAGGTCAGTAAGAAAGTCAGAGTGGGGGGTTAGATGCCTAAAAAAGATAAGGACTAGATGAGGGTGATTTTGTAATTTGGGGAGCAGAGGTGCAAATTGGGAAAGCATGTAGGGTTACAATCCAGACTGAAACAAAGTCCTAGAGCATCAGAAAATATCCCTCAGGGAACTAAGAAAGCTGAATTGCAACTGGAGCAGGGAGAGCTAGGAAGGAAATGGGCTGGGACAAGTAGAAAACTAGATGCACTGAGCAGCATTGGGCTGGTTTCATGAGCAGCCTGATGTCACTTAAGGCCTGAGGCAACTTACTTCACAGTGAAGAGATTTTGTACCAAGAAGCTGACCCTGCCACTGAGGGTTCTGGAAGGACTGCCTATATTCCAGGGTAGGTAACTAGGGCCAATGGGTCAAATCCTGTCCACTACCTGTTTTATTGACTCACAGCCACTCCCATTTGTTTACATATTGTCTATGGCTGCTTTCCCACTAAATGTCAGAGTTGAGTAGCTGTGACAGCGACCATATGAACTGCAAAGCCTAAACTACCAACTATTTGGTCTTTTACAAAAGAAAAATGTTTGCTGTCTCCTGGGGTAGTCAGCCCTGACTTCTCTGTGTCCTTCACTGTGGCGAGCAGGGAGTGGAAGTGGCCTTCTGGTTGCTGGCTCCAGTCTTAGTTCATTGCAGACCAGTCACTTAACTTTTCTGGAACATGCTTTGCCAATCAAAGAAGGCTAATAATTACTGACCTTTCTACTTCACAGGATCATGTGATAAGAAAAAGTGAGAACCTGTGGGAAAATGTTTTGACCCGCAAAGTATTCCAGAAAATAGTTCCCCAGGAAAGCTGGCCCAGGCATTAAGGGGTTGTTTGTTACATGGGACAGGCATAGAATTTTTGTGTCATATGCCTTCTCTTAAGAAACTAGTGGCAATATCTCTATCCCATTATTTTTAAAGGTTTATTGAGATATAATTTGTATACTATAACAAATTCGCCCATGTTAAATACATAATTCATTGATTGTTAGTATATTTACAGAGTTGTGCTACCATCAGCACAGTCTAATTTTAGAACATCTCCATCACTCCAAAAAGAAATCTGCCAATTTTCAGTCACTCCCCATCCCCACACCCAGCCCTAGGCAACCAGTAATCTATTTTTTGTCTCTATGGATTTGCTTTTTCGGGACATTTCCTATAAGTGGAATCATACAATATGTGGTCTTTTGTGACTGGCTTTTTAAATGCAGCACCATGTTTTCAAGGTTCATTCATGGTGCAGCATGAATCAGTGGTTCATTACTTTTTATTGCTGAATAATATTCCATTGTATGGATATATTGCCTTTTGTTTATCCATTCACCAGTTGATGAACATTTGAGTTGTTTCCACTTTTTATCTACTACTAATAACGCTACTATGAATATTCATGCACAAGTCTTTGTGTGGACATATGCTTTCATTTCTTTTGGGTGTATACCTAGGAGTGGAATTTCTGTGTCACATGGTAACTCTGTTTAACAATTTAGGAAACAAACTGTTTGCCAAAGTGGCTGCACCATTTCACACTCCCACTAGCAATGTTTGAGGGTTTCAATTTCTCTATATTCTCACCAACACTTGTTATTGTCTCTCTTTTTTCATAGTTGGGGCCAGTCTTTGCTCCTAAAGGTTGCCCACATTCCTTCTCATGCTTCCCATGTGACCCCTTGAACAATGATGGGGCCAAGTCTCAAACATGTTTCCAATCTCTCTAACTTCTTTTATTGCATCTCTCTGACTGCAACTGGAGAAAGTTCTCTGTTATATTGTGTTCATCCATGTTACCTAAGGAAAATCTTATTTTAAGGTCCATAACCTTAATTACATCTGCAAAGTCCTATTTCCCATGTAACAGTCACAGGTTCCAGGGATTAGGGCATAGACATCTTTGGGGAGCCATACTGCCTACTGTACAAGTTAAAGAAATTCCTTTCTAGTCTTAGTTTGTTGAGAATTTTTATGATGAAAAGGTTTTGGATTTTGTCAAATGATTTTTTTCTGTGTCTATGGAGATGATAATGTGGCTTTTGTTTTTTTATTCTATTGCTATGAATTATATTACATGAATTGATATTCATATGTTGAATCAATCTTTCATTTCTGAGATAAATCTCACCAGGATGCAGTGTATAATCCTTTTTATATGTTGCTGTGTTCAGTTTGCTGAAATTTGTTGAGGACTTCTGCATCTATAATCATGAGGGATATTGGACTGTAGTTTTCTTTACTAGTGATGTCTTTCAACTGGCTTTGGTATAAGGGTAACACTGGACTAGTAGAATGATTGGGAAGGGTTCCCTCCTCTTCTATTTCCTAGAAAAGTTTGTGAAAGATTGGTTTCAATTCTTCTTTAAATGTATGGTAGAATTTACCAGTGAAGTTAACTGGGCATGGGTTTTTCTTCGTGGGAAGATTTGAAATTATTAATTCAATCACTTTACTTCTTAGAGGTTTATTCAGATTTTCTATTTCTTTTTCAGTCAGTTTTGGAAGTTTGCATCTTTTTAGGAATTTGTCCACTTCTTCTTAGTTATTGTTGGCTTAGAGTTGCTTATAATATTACTTTATAGTACTTTTATTTCTATAAGCTGGTAGTGGTGTTCCCTCTTTCATACCTGATTTTGGTAATTTGTGTCTTCCCCCCTCTGTTTTTTCTCAACCTAGTTAAAGGTTTTGAATTTTGCGGCTCTTTTCAAAGAAACAACTATTGGTTTCACTGCTTTTCTCTATTGTATTTTTCTTTTCTATTTTGTTTATTTATGCTCTGATCTTTATTATTTCCTTCTTTCTGCATGATTTACTTTTAGTTTGCTCATATTTTTCTAGTTTCTCAAAGGTAGAATTTTAGGTAATTAACTTTTTTTTCCTTTCTGACAGGCATTTACAGCCATGAATTTCCTTCTAATTGCTGCACCCCATAATTTTTGGTATGTTGTGTTATCATGTTTATTCATCTCAAAGTATTTATAATTTCCTTTGGGAATTCTTTGCCCCATTGGCCACTTTCTACTTATTTGTGAGTTTCTTAAATTTGCTTCTGTTGTTTATTTCTAATGTAATTCCATTATGGTTGGAGAATATACTTTATATGATTTCAACCATTTAAAATTTGTTGAGACTTGTTTCAGGACATAGTATATGGCCTATGTCTAGAGAAATTCCATGCATGCTTTAGAAAAATGTGTTTTCTGGTGTTGTTGAGTGGAATGATATATAGATGTTGGTTGTGTCTAGTTGGTTGCTAGTGCTTGTGATGGTTTGGAGGCTTTATGGACTCCAGAAGACCATATTCTTAAAGCTAATCCATTCCTGTGGGTGTAAACCTATTGTGGGTGGGAACTTTTGATTAGGTTATTTCAGTTGTGACATAGCCCAGGTGGTTCTTAATTGTCTTGCTGGGGTCCTTTATAAGAGGATGAAATTCAGAGAAAGAAACAGAGAGAAAGACACAGAAGCTGAGAAAGAAAGCCACAGATGAAGCAGCCAGCAACTGAAAGCAAGGAAACTGGGAGAGAAGGGAGAGACAAGCAGATGCCACCACGTGCCTTGCCATGTGAGAAAGGAGTCCAAGATCACTGGTAGCCGGTCTTTGGAGAGAAAGCATTGCCTGTTGATGCCTTGATTTGGACATTTTCATGGCCTCAGTACTGTAAGCTTGTAAATTAATAATTCCCCATTGTAAAAGCCAACCCATTTTATGGTATCTGCATTTCAGCAGCATTAGTAAACTAAAACAGTGCTGTTCATGTCTTGTGGATCCTTGCTGCTTTTCTGTCTAGTTGTTCTATTCGATATCGAGAGTGGAGTATTGAAGTGCCCAACTACTATTTTTAAATTGTCTATTTATCCAAAGCTGTTCTCTTAGTTTTTGCTTCATATACTTTGGCTTCTCTAGTTAGGTGCACATATATTTATAGCTGTAACATTCCTGCCAAGTTGTCCCTTTAATCGTTAGCCCTTCTTTGTCTCTGGTAACATTTTCTTAAAATCTATTTTGCTTGATATTAGTATAACCAATCCAGCTCTCTTATGGTTGCTGTTTGTAAGGTATATGTTTTTCCATCCTTTTACTTTCAACCCTTTTGCATCTTTAAATCTAATATGCATCCATTGTAGAAAGAATATTGTTGAATCTTATTTATTTATCCAGATTGACAACCTCTGCCTTTTGATTCTAGTGTTTAAACCATCTAGTGCTACCATCTCCTTTAAGTTTTGATATGTTGTATTCTCATTTTCATTCATCTCGAGATATTCACTGGCTTCTCTTGCAGTTTTTTCTTCGCCCAACTGATGGTTTAAGAGTGTGTTGTTTAACCTCCATATATTTCCAAATTTTCTGCTCTCCAATTGTAACTGATTTCCATCTTCATTCCATTATGGTCAGAGAAAGTGCTTTGTATAATTTCAATATTTTAAATTTAATGAGACTTGTTTTGTGACCCAACATATGGTCTATCCTGGAGAACAATCCATGTGCACTTGAGAAGAATGTACATCCTGCTGTTTGGGGGTGTAATGTTCTGTATATGTCTGTTAGATCTAGTTCATTTATCATAATACTTAAGTTCTCTGTTTCCTTATTGAATCTTTGTCTGGATGTTCTATCTAGTGATGAGAGTGGCATACTGAAGTCTTGAACTATTATTGTAGACACATCTATTTCTCTCTTCAGTTTTGCCAGTGTCTGCCTCATGTATTTTGGGGCACTCTGGTTAGGTGCATAAACGTTTATGATTGTTATTTCTTCTTGGTGGATTGCCCCTTTTATTAATAAATAGTGTCCTTCTTTGTCTCTTATAACAGCTTTGCATTTAAAGTCTATTTTGTTTAATATTAGTATAGCTTTCCCAGCTCTTTTTTTGTTACTATTTGCACGGAATATATTTTTCTAACCTTTCACTTTCAAGCTATTTGTGTCTTTGAGTCTAAGGTGAGTCTCTTGTAGACAGTATATAGATGGATCATACCTTTTTATCCATTCTGCCAATCTGTGTCTTTTGACTGGGGAGTTTAATCCAGTAACATTCAGTGATTGTAACTGTACTACAAGGCAGTACTTACTCCAACCATTTTATCCTTTAGTTTCTTTTTATGTTATATCTTATTTTTGTCTCTCTTTTCACCCTTTTAGTTACCTTTATTGGTAATCTTCATTTCTACACTCTCCTCCAAACCTCTCTGTTCTAGTTTGCTAATGCTGCTGGAATGCAAAACACCAGAGATGGATTGGCTTTTATAAAAGGGGGTTTATTTGGTTACACAGTTACAGTCTTAAGGCCATAAAGTGTCCAAGGTAACACATCAGCAATCGGGTACCTTCACTGGAGGATGGCTAATGGTGTCCGGAAAACCTCTGTTAGCTGGGAAGGCACGTGGCTGGCATCTGCTCCATAGTTCTGGTTTCAAAATGGCTTTCTCCCAGGACGTTCCTCTCTAGGCTGCAGTTTCTCAAAAATGTCACTCTTAGTTGCACTTGGGGTATTTGTCCTCTCTTAGCTCCTCCGGAGCAAGAGTCTGCTTTCAACGGCTGTCTTCAAATTGTCTCTCATCTGCAGCTCCTGTGCTTTCTTCAAAGTGTCCCGCTTGGCTGTAGCAGCTTGCTCCTTCTGTCTGATCTTATATAGTACTGCAGTAATTTAATTCAGACCCACCCTGAATGGGTGGGCCAACACCTCCATGGAAATTATCCAATCAGAGTCATCACCCACAGTTGGGTGGGGCACATCTCCATGGAAACACTCAAAGAATTACAATCTAATTAACACTGATAGTTCTGCCCACACAAGATTGCATCAAAGATAATGGTGTTTGGGGGGACATAATACATTCAAACTGGCACACTCTCTCTCCTGTCTTTTACTTTCAACCTGAAGAACTGCCTTTAGTATTTCCTGTAGGGCAGGTCTCTTTTTAATCAGCTCTCTCAGTTTCTGTTTATCTGTGAATATTTAAACTCCATCTCAATTTTTTTTGTCTTGCAGGTGGGGTGTCTGAGATTCTACATTTCTAACAAGCTCCCAGATGATTCTGATGCTGCTGGCCTGCCTATTTCATTTTTGAAGGACAGTTTTTCCTGATAAAGTATTCTTGGATAGCAGTTTTTCTCTTTCGGTACCTTAAATATATCATACTTCTGCCTTCTTGCCTCCATGGTTTCTGATGAGAAATCAGAACTTAGCCTCATTGCGTTTCCCTTGTATGTGATGAATTGCTTTTCTCTTGCTGCTTTCAGGATTCTCTCTTTGGTGTTTGGCATTCTGATATAGTATGTCTTGGAGTAGGTCTATTAGGATTTAATCTCTTTCAAGTATGTTGCACTTCTTGAACATGAATATTTATGTCCTTCATAAGAGTTGGGAAATTTTCAGCCATTATTTCCTTCTTTCTGCCAGTTTTCCCTTTTATTCCCCTTCTGGGACACCCACCATGCATGTTTGTGTGCTTTGGGATGTCATACAAATCCCTGAGATCCTGCTCAATTTCCCCCCTTCTTTTCTCTATCTCTTCTGTCTGTAAGATTTCAACTGTCCTGTCTTCTAGCTCACTGATTCTTTCTTCTGCCTGTTCAAATCTTCTGTTGTATGCCTCTAGTGTATTTTTAATCTCTTCTATTGTGTCTTTCACTTCTATCATTTCTGTTATGTTTCTTTTTATATTTTTAAATTCTTCTTTCTGCTCACCCAGTGTCTTCTTAATATCCTTTATCACTTTGGACATATTTTCCTTCATCACCTTGAATTGATTTAGGAGATTTATTTGAACATCTTTGATTAGTTATTCTAAATTCTGTGTCTCTTCTGAAGTTTTGATTTGTTCCTTTGACTGGGCCATATCTTCCTGTTTCTTAGTTTGGCTTGTAATATTTTGCTGGTGTCTAGGCATCCGATTATCTTGATGAGTTTACTCTGGAGGTAAGTTTCTCTCTCTTGCCTAGGGTTTTCTCATTGATTGGCTTTGTAGTAAGGCTCTTCTTTGACATTTGGTTCACCTTTTTCTAGACCTTTGTAATAGCTCATGTTTAACAGATCAGAGTTTTTCAGCTCTTATTCATCTGATTTTTGCCCTGGTTATATGGTACAATTTTAAGATTGCACTATTTGTGTATTTGTTTCATCTCCAGGAGAAAGCTTCCTTTCTTCTGTTCTTTCTCTGGGAATGTTGGTATGTTCTGTTTTTTATTTGCCTCTATAGTTTTTAAAAATTCCTTTCATTGCCTGGAGGGAAAACTGCAAGGAGGGTCTGCCCAGAGAAGGCTTTCCCAAGTCAGCATTTCCCAGCCAAAACAGGGCCAGGGACCTTTGAAGGGAGTGTAGATAGGTTCCAAAGTGCCCTGGGGAGGAGACTAGGAAAGACACTAAACTTCTCTTTGACAGCTCCTTAAATCTGTGCTTTCCTGGCCTGCCCAGCAGATGGTGTTCTTTAGCAAACTGTTCCCTGCAGTCCTAAGGTAGGTCTATGTCTTTAAATCTCAACTGACTCCACCCTTGTCAGGGCCAGGGTTGACAGGGAAACTGCCAACTGCTTTAGTCAAGGGTGCGTTGAAACTGTAGCTCATAGCTGGGACACAGAGACCTGATTTCACTAATCAAAAGCCATGAATAATGCTGGGCCATGCCCACCCCCTTTTCTTGGGAAAGAGCTGCCCCTCTGCAAACTGTTTCCTACAGCTCTAAGAAGGCGCTGAGTTTTTACATCACCAATGCTTCCACCCCTGTCAGGGATGGTGTTGAAACCAAGGCTGCTGGCATCTTTTGTCCTGGAAGGGTTGAATCTGCAGCTGCCCTCAGGGCCAGGTCCCAGTTATCTGAATTTGCTAATCAAAAGCCATGATTGGTGAGTGTGCAGTGTTCTACTCACAGTTCTTCACTGCAGTTTATCAGTTTCTTCCTTCTGCTCTTCCCTCTATGTTTATGGTGTTCTTCTGGTCTCTGGAGTCCCAGACTGTTGTTTCAGACAGCTCCTGACTGTTTACTAGCTGCCCTGGAAGATGTACTGAGTCCTGGAGCTCCTTACTCCACCATCTTTCTCCCTATTTACTCATCCTTTGGTTCTTTGAAGAAATTTATAATGGCTGCTTTGAAATCTTTTCCTGCTGAGTCCAACATGTTGCTCCCACCCCATGGCAGCTACTATTTCTTGGTTTTTCCCTGTGCATGGGTCACGATTTTCCTGTTTCTTTGAATATCTTAGTTTTAGACATTTTAGAGATTATATTGTACTAACTCTGGATTTGGATCACTCTGTTCCTTTCCCACTTCAGGCTGGTATTGTTGATGTTTTTTTTTGTTTGTTTGTTTTTGCTTATTTGTTTAGTGACTTGCCTGGGCTACTTCTGTGAAATTATTTCTCCTGCAGTATGCAGCCTGTACTGTGACTACTCAGTTTTTTCCTTAGTTTTATTTTTAAGCCTAGCCTCCCAGAGGCCATCCCTGTGTTAGCATAGATTGTTGACCAGGCAATGATTGTCCAGAGGTTGTGCTTAGCTCCCTGAATCAATAAGCTTCCAACCTTTGCTTTTGGATCTGTATGTGGCTTGGGGACTGCTTTCAAAGTTCAGAGAATTTATAAGTCTGTCCCGCATTCAGTCAGGGACTGGAAGCTCACAACTACTCTCTCTGGATGCTCTTGAGAGGACACAGTCTTGCACATGCACACAGCCTTCCAGACCACCAGGGATGAGTGTGATCTTAGCAGTGCCATCTGTGACTGCCTCTTTTGCTGGATCTCTCTGTTACACTTTTGGCTCGTCTGCCATTTTGTTTTCCCCTACTAATGTCACAGAGCTGTTGTCCTTCTCTATTCTTGGCCAGAGTGATCTCCATTGCTTTCAACAATACTCTTGGGCATATATTTCACCATGCCTTGTTCCAAATAAGGTCATTCTCTCAGGCAAATCTTCAGAGCTGCCAGTCTTTACAGTCTCCATGCCCTTCCCCAGGCCCCCCGGTGAGTTGGAGCCATAGGGGTGTAAAGGAGATTCTGTTATTCGTGGCCTGCTTTTCTACTTAGAGTCAACCCTCTACACTACTGATCTGGAGGAGGACAGAGAAGGAGAGCCACCAGCCTTCATGTGCTGCTCCATCTAGAGTGGAAATGCCACACTATGGAACCAGAGCTGAAGAAGAATGGATGTAGTTGATCTTCATGGACTGCCCCAACTACCCAGAATAGATCTGTAACACAGAGCTGGTGGGGATGAGAGCAGCCTCTGGCTCAAATGTCACAGGCTCCCACTGTTTCTACTGAGATTTAGTAGATTCTTGAATAAATGCTTCTAAATTTATTGTATGCCCATTGGTCAATTTCCAGAGGCTTTAAATATTTGTTTTTGACAGTTTTGCTCAGCTTTATTACTGTTTCTCTGGGGAGAGGATTTGCCAAACTCCTCATACAACCACTCTGAAAGTCTCACTTCCTTTCCCATGATGTTTTTTTTTTTTTAACTTAAACAATGGGAATTTATTAGCTTATGGTTTTGATGCTGAAAGAAAAGTCCAAATCAAGGCATCATCAAGGCAATGCTTTCTTCCTGGAGACAGGCATTCTGGGGCTGACTGCCGGTGATCCTTGGTTCCTCTGTCACATGGCAAGGCACATGGTGATGTCTCCTGGTCTCTTCCTCCTCTTCTGGTTTCTGTTTCAGCTTCTTGCTTCCTGTGGCTTTCCCTCTCTTTGTCTGAATTTCATTCTCTTATAAAGGACTCTGGCATTGCATCAAACAAGTTTATGACACTGACCTACCATTGTCCTGCTACTCTAGGACTTAACTTCAAACACTGAAGTAATAAAACTAGGGTTTTATTTCCACAAGGTTTAGGAGTTGGTCAAAATTATTTAGTAAATGGGCTCAGGCCAATAGGCCATCCAAGATCATTCAAACACATTGTGTGTGTTTGGTGAATGTTAATTTCTTTTTTTTTTTTTAAATATTCATTTTATTGAGATATATTCACATACCATGCAGTCATACAAAACAAATCGTACATTCAATTGTTCACAGTATCATTACATATTTGTACATTCATCACCAAAATCAATCCCCGACACCCTCATTACCACACACACAAAAATAACCAGAATAATAATTAAAGTGAAAAAGAGCAACTAAAGTAAAAAAGAACACTGGGCGCCCTTGTCTGTTTGTTTGCTTGTTTCCTTCCCCCACCTTTCCACTCATCCATCCACAAACTAGACAAAGGGGAGTGTGATCCCCATGGCCCCCCCAATCCCACTGTCCCCCCTCATAAGACACATTTTTATACAATTGTCTTCAAGATTCATGGGTTCTGGGTTGTAGTCTGATAGTTTCAGGTATGCACCACCAGCTACCCCAATTCATTAGAACCTAAAAAGGGTTGTCTATATTGTGTGTAAGAGTGCCCACCAGAGTGACCTCTCGGCTCCTTTTGGAATCTCTCTGCCACTGAAGCTTATTTCATTTCCTTTCACATCCCTCTTTTGGTCAAGAAGATGTTCTCCATCCCACAATGCCAGGTCTACATTCCTCCCTGGGAGTCATATTCCACGTTGCCAGGGAGATTCACTCCCCTGGATGTCAGATCCCACATAGTGGGGAGGGCAGTGATTTCACCTTTCAAGTTGGCTTAGCTAGAGAGAGAGGGCCACATCTGAGCAACAAAGAGGCATTTGGGAGGAGGCTCTTAGGCACAGTTATAGGGAGGCCTAGCCTCTCCTTTGCAGCAACAGTCTTCCCAAGGGTAAATCCTGTGGTAGAGGGCTCAACCCATCAAACCACCAGTCCCCTATGTCTGTGGGCATGTTAGCAACTATCGAGATAGGGCAGGCCAATACCCCTGCATTCTCCACAGGCTCCTCAAGGAGCTGCATATATTTTACCTTGTTTTTTTTTTAACTTTTTTTTTTCTAAATCAACTGTATGAAAAATAAAAAAATTAAAAAAAAAACATACAGTAAAAGAACATTTCAAAGAGACCATAACAAGGGAGTAAGAAAAAGACAACTAACCTAAGGTAACTACTTTACTTCCAACATGTTCCTACTCTACACCAAGAAAGTAACCTAATACAGCAACATTTCTGTGAACTTGTTCCTACTATACCCATCAGAAATTAACAGACCATAGTCATTCCTGGGCATTCCCAAAACGTTAAATTTACCCATGATAGCTTGTCTGTTCTTCTTGGATTATTGTTTGTACCCCCTTCCTTAATTACTCTCTATTGCTAGTTCCCCTACATTCTACATTATAAACCATTTGTTTTACATTTTTCAAAGTTCACATTAGTGGTAGCATATAATATTTCTCTTTTTGTGCCTGGCTTATTTCGCTCAGCATTATGTCTTCAAGGTTCATCCATGTTGTCATATGTTTCACGAGATCGTTCCTTCTTACTGCCGCGTAGTATTCCATCGTGTGTATATACCACATTTTATTTATCCACTCATCTGTTGAAGGACATTTGGGTTGTTTCCATCTCTTGGCAATTGTGAATAATGCTGCTATGAACATTGGCGTGCAGATATCTATTCGTGTCACTGCTTTCCGATCTTCCGGGTATATACTGAGAAGTGCAATTGCTGGATCGAAGGGTATCTCTATATCTAGTTTTCTAAGGAACTGCCAGACTGACCTCCAGAGTGGCTGAACCATTATACAGTCCCACCAACAATGAATAAGAGTTCCAATTTCTCCACATCCCCTCCAGCATTTGTAGTTTCCTGTTTGTTTAATGGCAGCCATTCTAACTGATGTGATATGTTATCTCATTGTGGTCTTAATTTGCATCTCTCTAAAAGCTAGTGAAGCTGAACATTTTTTTTCATGTGTTTCTTGACCATTTGTATTTCCTCTTCAGAGAACTGTCTTTTCATATCTTTTGCCCATTTTATAATTGGGCTGTCTGTACTATCGTCATTGAGTTGTAGGATTTCTTTATATAAGTAAGATATCAGTTTTTTGTCATATACATGGTTTCCAAAAATTTTTTCCCATTGAGTTGGCTGCCTCTTTACCTTTTTGGCAAATTCCTTTGAGGTACAGAAACTTCTAAGCTTGAGGAGTTCCCATTTATCTATTTTTTCTTTTGTTGCTTGTGCTTTGGGTGTAAAGTCTAGGAAGTGGCCGCCTAATACAAGGTCTTGAAGATGTTTTCCTACATTATCTTCTAGGAGTTTTATGGTACTTTCTTTTACATTGAGATCTTTGGTCCATTTTGAGTTAATTTTTGTGTAGCGTGTGAGGTAGGGGTCCTCTTTCATTCTTTTGGATATGGATATCCAACTCTCCCAGACCCATTTGTTGAAAAGACCATTATGACCCAGTTCAGTGACTTTGGGGACCTTATCAAAGATTAGTCGGCCATAGATCTGGGGGTCTATCTCTGAATTCTCAATTCGATTCCATTGATCTATATGTCTATCTTTGTGCCAGTACAATGCTGTTTTGACAACTGTGGCTTTATAATAAGCTTCAAAGTCGGGGAGTGTAAGCCCTCCCACTTGGTTTTTCTTTTTTAGAGTGTCTTTAGCAATTCAAGGCATCTTCCCTTTCCAAATAAATTTGATAACTAGCTTTTCCAAGTCTGCAAAGTAGGTTGTTGGAATTTTGATTGGGATTGCATTGAATCTGTAGATGAGTTTGGGTAGAATTGACATCTTAATGACATTTAGCCTTCCTATCCATGAACATGGAATATTTTTCCATCTTTTAAGGTCCCCTCCCATGATGTTTTGAAAGCAATATCTCAATACTTCCTGTTCTTAGAAAGCCTTAGATTCATGGAAATTGGAGGAAAATCATCAAAGTTCTTGTGGAAACTTGCAGGATACTTCCTTCTGGAAACATTCCCTGATAAGACATGCTGCTTGTAACTTTTACTGAGGTGGGTGGTCTTTTCCTATCCTCTGGGACCCTGACAGATTCTTTGAGTGACCTTTGATACATTGGCCTTGCCCCTTTGTTACAAGGAATTTGATAGAGTGTATAGAATTTATGCATTTCTATCTCAGGGAAGACTGACAACCTGATAACAAGAGACTATACCCTTTTATGTGACCCTGGTAAGGCTCTCTTGACCTTTGCATACACCCGTCTTACTAGGTTCAGGAGCAGAGACACCCAAGCCATCTATGTTCCAATTCCCTGGGTCTTATTCTCTTTGCACTTGCCTGGATTAATAACTCCAAATACCTTTGATCCAGCAGGCATCGCACAATAGATATTGCTATTAATTTTGTATGTGTTTGCCTCTCTCCTGCCATACTTGGAGCCCCTTTGAGGCACAGAACTCTCATCCAAGAGGGTACCTGGTATATCATCGTAGTAGTGGTATTTATCATAGTAATAACTGAAATATTATTATTATATCTAAAATTAAGTGTTAACTATGGCCCAGGCACTGTTCTAAATACTTTACATCTACTAACTCACTTAATCCTCATAATTTTATGAGATACATATTATTATTACCTCCATTTTGTTGTTGATGAAACTGAGGCACAGACAGCTTAAGTAATCCCTGAATAAAAATTTATTATACTATATATGCTAAGTGGATAATAATTTGAAAACGAAAGTCAACTGTACAAAAGGTAGCCAAGCCACCTCAAGTCTCTAATATAATAACACCTAGGGATGCAGGGGAGACAAAGGAGTGTGCTGATCTTACTCTGATGTTGGGGAAACAATGACTTGGTGACTTGAAGGCTTTGAAGCAGCACCATCTCTTATATGTGTCTGTCTGTGGCTCAGTCATTTTATCCAGAGGCTTTAGCATGGTAATGGGGGCGAACGTTTGAGGCTCTCTTCTGCTGCTCCCTTCCAGAATTGCCTGGGCAACCTCCTGAAGCTGGGCTGCTCCAGACAGGATCTGGTACCATGCAAGGGACATGTGCACTCTCAAACCTGAAATCTTTTTACTTCTTGGTGGCAGAGCAGTAATGTATTTTTGAGACTGCAGTTTTTCTTTTTTTTAAAAAGTGAAAGCTTGAAGCATGAGTACCCTAAAGCTTTTTCTTTTATAATTTCTAGCTTTTTGAAAAGAGTGTGAGTTAGAAGAGTTGAGCCTCAATGCCTTAACTAGACATATGGAGGGATGCAGGCTGGAGCACTCACACGAGTCTAATCATTGTGTATTTGATGTCAAAGCCCTGACATTATGCCAACTTTTTATAATTCACCTTATACATTAGAGAGTCTTATGGCTTTTGCCATGATAACTCCCTAACTTTCCTTACAATCAAGTGATAATGTAGAAGAGCCTGCAGGAAAGCATTGCTCTTTCCTTGTGACTGTGACCATTTTATTACTAATTTCCAGACTCAGAGTGTACTGCACCTTTCTTCCTTGAGGCCAAAGACCAAAATGCATGTGAGAGTTTAAAGAATTTTCCTAGCAGTCAGTTGCTGCTGTTCATTCCACCCATGGAAAGAAAAACTGAGAGGGACTTTACCCTTAGGGTCACAGTTACTTTTTGGACATGGGCAATTGCAACTGTGAAATGGATGAGTCAGGGACTTTAAGATAAAAATACCATGGTTACTGTAATTTGTGAGTCTTCGCTCCCTCTCCAAAATCCCCTAAAGCCCTCTTATTTAAATATCTACCCCATATTTTCAACTCCTCCTCTCTTCCCTTATACTGAAGTCAGATTATTCCATTTTATTAGGTTGAACCACACGAAATGGGTTATATTTGATGAGTTTTTACTCACAAAATGGTTCAACCTAATTTAGGGTTAGGGGTTTTCTTTTGAGAAGGAGAGACAAACAGCACAGCGAATACAAACCGGAGACAGTGCTACTTCTTGGAAGTGAGGCAGAAGAAAGCGATGGTAGACAGGGGTTCCCAGCACCATTGCACCAACGTCTTGACTCCAGCTTCAGCTTGAGGAACAGATGCTGGTTGGCATCCCAGGCTCTAAGGAACATCAACTTTACTAATGATTCATGAAACCCTACAAAGTCAAAGCACATTGTTGTTGCTGAAAAATGTAAAACAACTGTCTCCATCACAGTTACAAAACATTGCCCATATGCACATGCAAAGGAAAACTTTAAACCTGCTGTATTTCCCTTGCTTGGGCAAATGCTGAGCTTTGAATTTTTTTCTCCCCTGTTCTTTATGACAGTTGCTTATCCTAGATTAGAAAGGTTTTCCTCTCTTCACATCTTTCTCTCAGGCTGAGCATTACTGTTACATTAGGTGACTTAAAGTAACAACAAAACAAAACAAAAACCCAACAGCTCTGATAGAACATGTAGAAACTTGCTGGATGGGCTCCTTTTAACATGCTAAGGTATCAGTTGTAAGTTGATTCATGCCAATGAATAACCAGGAAAATGAAGATCACAGCTGGTAATAGTGAACCTTTGCTTTTCTTGCTTAGCATGATGTCACAGTTGTGATTCACACACGTGTTTGTTGCAGCATAGGATGTGCAGGCTTTTATTGGGATTTATTTAACTGAAGGCCACTAATGAAATCTTCAGCAAGCACCATGCTAAAAAAGCGTAGACCCTCTTCTTGTGTCCTCGTGCAATTTGCACCAAATAGCGAGAGAAATCAAAGAAGGCATTCAATTCTTGGGCAGTGTTCTCACCTACCACTGTGCCCAAAGGCCTCTCTGCAGTGTCTCAGAAGACTGACATTTCCAGGACTAGCTCTGTTTCTGGGCTCTTATGCAAACCACAAATCATTCAGCGCCACAGCAGTCATCCTGATTCTGCTTTAGAAAACCCCATTTTACTTGAACCAGTCCCACAGAACACATCTGGAAGTATTTTACTAGACTTGTTAACACAATGCTCTCTACTCATCTCCTGCAAGGATTCTTTTCATCCGATTATAGCAGGCAAGTTCAACTAATCTCTCAATTAATTAACCAGTTTCCTCTTCTGTGAACTAGTGTAATAACACTACCTTTCAAAGTTGTTGCCGTGAGAATTAAAATTCAATCAGTTAAAGAGCCTGAAACGGGCTGACACATAGCAGATGCTCAATAAATGTTTATCATCTTCAACTTAAAAAAAAAAGGCAACCCACCAATTTAAAGTGTTTACGCTTGTGATAACATATGGATACTGAAATCCTGCCAAATTCTACTTTATTTCACTTGCAGCTGGTTCTCCAGACATTCCAGGACTTTGAAGCGCCCAAGTCAGTCCTCCTGGGACCCAAACTCAAGGCTTCACAGCTTCAGAGTCCATGCTGGGGGCCTCTTTAAGTCTTTCATTAGCCATGCTTTAGAGCAGCCATTCAAAAAAGCCTGGCCCCCAACTAGCAGCATCAGCATCACCTAGGAACTTGTTAGAAATGCAAATTCTTGGGTCCTGTCCAGACCTACTGAGTCAAAAACCCTGGGAGTGGGGCCCAGGAACTTTTAACAGGCTCTGCAGGTGATTCTGATGCACTAAGTGTGAAAACAACTGCTTTAAATTATGAGCCATGGAGGGAGGTAAAGGGAGGAGGGAAATCTGTTTCTTTCCTTTAAGGTCACTCTATTTCCTTTTTCATCTCTTTCCTCAATTTGTAAAAAAAAAGGGGGGGGGGAGTGGGGAGAGTAAAAGAGAAATAGAAAACCCCATTGCTATTGCTAGCAGAAAATGTCAGGAAACACCTTCATTTGGCCCCTCATTCCCAAATGTTTTCCCTTTCTCTGGGAACCCTGAGTTGCAACTACAGCGGTCCCCTTTGCCTGTGTGTTCTGGGAACCAGCGGTCCACCTCTACATGTTGGGTTTTAGGCAAGAATAGCTTTTCCTCTTATCTCTCTTCTTTTGCTGTTATCAGAGTCAGACATATTTCCCTTCAGAAGCTTGACTTGCTGCCTTCTCAACATGCATAGCCCCTTCCTATTCCTCACAAGTGGTTGGAGTCCTAGCCTCAGGAAGGTGGAGAAAAATGGGATGAAATGGAAAAGGAGAAGGGAGCCTCCTAGCAAACAGGGACCATCCTGGGGTTTGATGTTAAATGGTGTATAGTAATTTTCAGTCCATCTTTTTGCCCCGGCCTTTCCTTCAGGCCTTTTTATCTGAAGCACCTTCTCAGCCCTCTTAGTATCCCTTCCCAGCTACTCTCTGCAGGAGGTACTCCTTAGGAGTGCATACCCCATCTGTGTGGAGAAGATTAAATAATCAAATACAAAGCATACCTGATAATATTAGATGTCCTCTAGGAAAGGAGTTAAATGGCAAGGTATGACTTTTCCCCAGAGTAGGTATTTTGTGCTTATTAAAAAAAAAAAAATCGAAGGAAAACAAAACAAATATTTTAAACACTGAGAAAAGTTCATCTTTCTCTGGCACACTTGTGTCACCTACCCCTCAAAACTTATAGCCTCATTTCACCTTCATAAATACTGTTATTGGAAGATAGTATGCATGTTCAAAATTTATAGCATCTATTTTCCTGAAAAGTGACTCCATTTAAATATTAGCCAAAGTGAATGTTGACATTGAATGAATATATGTATAAAACACAATATTCTATTTTATTTTTTAGTATTTGTGTTTGCTCTTTTTAAACTTTTTATTTTGAAATAATTTCAAACTTATAGGACAGTTGCAAAAATAATGCAAACCCTATACAGAGAACTCCAACATATGCCTATCCCCCATCAAATACCCTTATTCACCAATTTAAACATTTTGCCATATCATTCATTATCTATCTATCTATCTGTCTTTCTGAACATTTGAGAGCAGGTTGTACATATCATACTCCTTGAACACATAATAATCTGTTTACATTTTCTACTAATAAGGATATTCACTTATGTAATCACCTTTAGTGCAATTATCACTTTTTTATACATGGCTGGATTTGTTTGATGACTTTTTGTTAAGGATTTGTGCATGTATGTTCAAGAGAGATATTAGTCTGTAGTTTTTTATCTTGTAATATCATTATCTGGTTTTGATATTAGAATAATGATAATCTCATAAATGAGTTGAGAAGTGTTCCCTCTTCTTCTCTTTCCTAGAAGAGATTGTGTAGTACTGGTATTATTTCTTTCCTAAATGCTTGGTAGTATTCATTCATCAGTGAAACCATCTGGGCCAAGAGTTGTTGTTTTTGGAAGGTTTTAAACTGCAACTTCAGTCTCTTTAATAGATACTGGACTATTCAGGTTATCTCTTTCTTCTTGAATGAAATTTGGTAATTTTTGTCTTTCAAGAAATTGGTCCATTTCATCTAAGTTACCAAATTTGTGGTCATAGTGATAATTATAGTATTCCCTTATTATCCTTTTAATGCCTGTGTGATCATTCATGATCTCTTTCATTCCTGCTATTGGTGATTTCTGTGACTTTTCTCTTATTTTCTTGGTTACTGTTTTAGTTTTCTAGGCTGCTTAAAGTAGATACCATGAAATGGGTTGGCTTAAACAATGGGAATGTATTAGCCTACAGTTTGAGGGTGAGAAAATGTCCAAATCAAGGCATCATCAAGGTGATGCTTTCTTCCTGAAGATTAGTTGTTGGTGATCCTTGGCTCCTTTGCCACATGTCAAGGCACATGGCGGTGTCTCCTGGTCTCTCCCTTCTCTTCTGGATTTCGTTGATTTCAGCTTCTTGCTCCCATGACATGCACACACACGTACACTCTCTCTCTCTCTCAACAAAATATTCATTTTGTTTGTAAAGTACTCCAGTAAGAGGATTAAGACCCATCCTGAATGAGGTGGATCACACCTTAACTGAAGTAGCCAAATGAAAATGTCCTATTTACAATGGGTTTGCACTCACAGGAATGGATTAGATTTAGAAACATGTTTTTCTGGGGTACATACAGCTTCAAACCACCACAGTTATGCTGACTAGAGGTTTATCAATTTTATTGATCTTTGCAAAAAGCTACCTTTTGATTTAATTGATTTTCTCTACTTTTTCCTGTTTTCAATTTCATTGATTTCTGTTCTAATATTTATTACTTCTTTCCTTCTGCTTGCTTTAGATTTAATTCACTCTTCCTTCTGTAGTTTCCTAAGGTATAAGCTTGGGTTATTGATTTTAGATTTATGCTTTTCTAATGTGTGCATTTAATGCTATAACTTTATCTCTAGGCACTGCTTTACCTACATCTCTCAACATTTTTTTTAACATTTTTTATTGTGAAATATAATATATAGAGAGAAAAGTGATAATTTTTAAAGTATGATTTAGCAAGTAGTTATAGAACAAGTTTCAAAGAATGCTATGGGTTACAGTTCTACTATTTCAGTTATTTCTTTATCGTGAAATATAACATATATACAGAAAAATGATAACTTTCAAAATACAATTTAACAAGTTAGTTATAGAACAAATTTCAATGAATGTTATGGGTTACAGTTCCAAAATTTCAGTTATTATTTCTTTATTATGAAATATATATACAGAAAAGTGATCTTTCCATGTATGATTTAACAAGTAGTCTCTCAAATTTTTATGTATTATATTTTTATTTTCGTTTTAGTATAAAATATTTTTTTCCATTTCTCTTGAAATTTCTTTTCTTTCACCTATGGATTATTTTGATGTATATGGTTTAATTTATAAATATTTGGTGATTTTCCAGATGTCTTTCTGTTATTGATTTCTAGTTTAATTCTGTTATGGCCTGAGAATGTACTTTATAGGATTTCTCTCCTTTTTAATTTGCTGAGGTTTGTTATATGGCCCAGAATATGGTCTCTCTTGATAAATGTTCCTTGTGCACTTGAGAAGAATGTGTATTCTGTTCTTGTTGGATGGAGTGTTTTATAAATGTTTATTTGGTCAAATTGGTTGATAGTGCTGTCCAGGTCATTTATATCATTACTTATTTTCTGACTACTACTTGTTTGATCAATTACTGAGAGAAGGGTATTGAAGCTTCCAACTATAATTGTGGATTTGTTTGTTACTTCTTTCATATCTTTCGGTGTTTGACAGTTTGTTGTTGGATGTTTAGGAAGTCCTCCTCATTCATTTTGAAATTTGATTCTTGTTTGAATGAGATTGAGCATAAAAAACTAAATCCATGAAAAAATATCTTCTCTTAAACTAGAACTGAAAACACAATGTCGTGATCTTGTAGTTGGTTGGTCATTTCGAGGAAACATTTGTTGTTTTACCAAGTCCTCTACGGTTAAAAGGAATCCAGAAACTACCTATCTCACAGAGCTGTCACATGCAAAGTTTGTCTTCAAAGCTTTCATCATATGGTCAAAACTAAATTTAGGACTAGTGGAGCCAGTTCAGTGGTATATAGTGTAGCCAGTTCAGTGGTATATATTTGCCAAACTAAGACTTAAATATTTGAAGGTTCTAGTTACTGGTTTGTGTCTGAGGAATGGTGAAGGTGCACAACAGAAAAATAAAGCTTCTCTGAGGTCAAGAACATTAGAGAGGTGACAGCTTTTCTGTGGAAGTTTATTATTTATTTATCTTCCATTAACTGCAATCAGCATCTGTACACTACAAAAGTACTCACCATCTCTCCTCCAGCTTGTTACATAGACAGGATGCCTCTTACAAATATGGCATGCTTATGTGATCTTTCTTTTGGCCCCAACTGCCCTGCAGTTCTGAGACCCAGAAGAGGATATAGAGTAAAAGCTACACTTCCATCCAGCTGTGTTGTTCCAAACAAAGGTTCATAGCAAGTCTTCAGGGCTGTATCACTGGAGTTTGGAGGGCTTTTTCCCTTGAGAAGATAGCATATCTGCTATTCCATGCATTAAATATGGCCATAAAATTCTTTGACACTGTCCAATCAAGAGGTGGAGTCTGTTCCTTCCTCTTGAATCTGGCCTAGTTTGTGACTTTCTTTGATCAGTAGCAGAAGTGATACTGTGTGATTTCCAAGGCTGGGCCCTAAGAGATCTGCAACTCCTTCTTTTGTACACTTGGAAGACTCTCTCTTGTAACACAACTACCAGGGATGAGAAGCCCAAGTTATTTGGAGAGGCCATTTATAAGATGTTCCAGTTGACAGCCATAACTGAGCTTTTGGCCAGTAGTCAGCACCGACTGCTACTGTTGGGAGTGAGCCATTTTGGGCCACACCATATAGTCTATGCTAACAGTGTGATTTATGGTGGAGGTCTTGGGCCATATATTCGTTAGTGTTCTCTAGAGAAACAGAACCAACAGGAGATATCCGTAAATATGAGATTTTATAAAAGTGTCTCATGCAACTGTGGGAATGCACGAGTCCAAACTCTGTAGGGCAGGATGCACGAGTCCAAATTCCATAGGGCAGGCAGCAAACTGGCAACTCTGATGAAGATGTTTGATGAACTCCCCAGGAGATGCTGGCTAGCTGAAGAAGAAGTGAAGGTCCTCTATCTTTCTCACTTAAAAGTCTTCAACTGATTGGATTAAATTCAGCTGATTGAATTCTCTCATTATAGAAGACAGCCCTTCATTGATGTCATCAGTCACAGATGTAGTCAATTGACAGATGAGTTAATAAACCGGCCTTCTGGTTTATTAACCAGCCACAAATGTCCTTGCAGTAGTGGTTAGGCCAGTGCTTGCTTGACCAGACACCTGGGCCCCATCACCTGGCCAAGATGACACATGATCCTAACCATCACAAGCCATACGGTATCAGCTTGAGCTCTGGAGGGGCTGGAAACTAAGGTCAGCTATGCAGGTGGTCAGTCATGCCTATGTGACAGACCCCCAATAAAATGTCTGGATACCCAGGTTCCAGTGAGTTCTCTGGTTGGTGATACTCTGAGTGTGTTGACACACATAGTTTCTGGTGGAAAGTAAGCACTGTCCACATAACTCCACTGGGAGATGACAACTGTAAGCTCATGTCTGATCTCTCCTGGACCCTGCCCTATGTGCCTCTTCCCTTTGCTGATTTCAATCTGTTTTTATTTTTTTTTGTTGAAATAAACCATAACTGTGAGTTTAATGGTGTTTCTGAGTCATGCTCATTGAACCTTAGGGTAGTCTTAGAGACCCTTTTACGGCAGTGAAGAAGAAGCACTGCCCAGCTGAACCCAGTCAACTCCCAGAATCATGAACGATAGTAAATGATTCTTGTTGTCCTGAGCCACTAAGTTTTGGGTGGTTTGTTATGCAGCAATAGATAACTAAAACATCTGTCTTCTCTACCAGCTGGTAAGGTTTCTGAGAACACAGAAAATGGTAATCTCTACCCTGGTAGCATAGCACCTTACGCCTAGCAGGCATTGACTCAATATTTGTTAAATTGAATTGTTAAACTGGAATAGTTGGAGTCACCTTCATGGACTAGCTGTGATAGATGAACTGAGATGGAGGACTTATGTAATGGTTATATTATTTCCATCTATGTATAACAGAAGGGAATTCCCACCCCTTATGCATGAAATATAAAGATAAGTGAAGTTTTTCATGAGAGCTATGCCAGTATGGATTAGTTATTTTCTTCTTTCAGTGTAACTGTACCAGTAAAGAACACTGCTTGGAAATCCCAGTTCTGCCTTTGCACCCTATTTTTATGAATTGGGCAAGTCTCTTGATCTTTCTAAATCTCATCTTGAATTAGGGAAAATAATTCCAATTTTACTGGGTTGTTGTGAAGGCTAAATGCATGCAAAACTGCTTTGGGAACTGTAAAGTGCTATGAAGGCATGAAAGTCTCATTATGTGGAGGCTTTGGATTGATGGGACCTGTTTAATTTTTATTATTTTAGCCCTTCTATCCTGTCAAATATCATAAATACTTTTAAACATGGCCAGGATCTCAGTAGCATGTGGAATATGCAAATTAAGAAAATAACAATAAAACAACTTTTAAACAATAATTTTCCCTCCATTTTTCTTACATCACCTCTTAACCACCACAAACTACTTCATTTACATTTCTTTTTCAGAAAAAAAGGAGAAAATCATCAGAAAATGTGGTATGAGACAGGATTTCTTTCCCCCCAAGCATGACACCTCTCCTTACCTCACCCTTTCACCTCTCTTATCAACATGCCTTTTAGTTCAATAAAGAGCAATGGCAAAGTCTTGTCAAGATGCAATTTGCTATGTCCCAGCAACCTTAGTGAACCCTGGGCCCTTCATACTGAGTCAGTTTTGATAGTGTCAGGTGGTGCTTCCCCCAGCACTTTGGAACTGGTCCAGTAAGCTTATGAGAGCCACTTTGGGGTTCTTCACCTTCACACCTGTAGCTCAGAGAATACAATCCAAAAGAGCTGCCAAGGCCTTGCTGTGAGCCTTCACGAACACGCTATAATTTCCCAGGGTCATCTCCAATACGTTGCATTGATGTCCTTTATAAAATGTTGGTTGTCTTCCTGGATCTTCTAGGTGCTTGCTGCCCCTTGCACTTACATGCATCCTATCATGCTTCAATAATTTTGAATATTGGCCAGTTTCTAACATAATACAATGAAAGAAGAGCATAGCTGAAAAGAGCTATAGAGATTGGAGCCCTGGCCCAGAAATTGGTTGTCATTATTTGAGAAGAGTCAAGGGCAAGAAGTGATTGACTATAATAGGAGTGTGTGAGCAGCCTCTGAGAGTCCAACAAGGCAGGGTTTAAACCAGAAGTTGGAGACAGAGCATTAAGTTCCAGGGATGGGGAGCATGGGAATGAGACGTAGCTAAAGCAATTTAATGTGTGAGATGATAAATCAGGATTGAAAGATATTTTGACAGCCTAGAAAAATGAGCTAAAAAAACAAGAGGCAATTTTCAAAAGTAAATGAGAAATACCTCCCATAGATTCCAAAATCAACCATATAGGCATATAAGGGGGACCAGATTTAACAGAAATTCTATAAAACACTTAGGCATTTCATCTTCCAAGAAGGTCAGAATGAGTTAACTGTGTAACATTCTCTGTAAAGTGAATGCAATCTTAAGATACATGAATTAAGCACAGAACAAAGGAGGTGATGGTCCCACTCTCCTCTGCCTGGGTTATTTATGAATTGTTTTCTGTTCTCAGTGCATCTGGCATGTTTAAAATGATATGGATAAATAAGATTGTTTCTAGAGAAGGAATGTAATATGCTGAAAGGTTTAGAAATGGCTTCACTTAATGGTAAGTTAAACTGGGCTAGTTGCCTAGATAAGAGAAGACATTTGAAAGGACATATCAGGTGTTTCAAAAAATTTGAGGGATTGTTATATGGAACAAGATTTGGACTTATTTCTTGAGGATAGAACTTTGATAATTGGATGGAAGCCACAATGGGCAAATTGGGGCTCAGTGAATTTTAGAACTCTATTGTGAAAGTTGCCCATTAATGAAGAGGGGCATGGTAGAAAGGGGGTATACTACTCCTTGGGAGATGTGCTCAAAAAAAAAGGTGAATGGCCACCTACCAGGAACTCTAGAAAACGGATTCCTGCACTGGGGGGAGGTTGAACCAAATGATCTTCAAGATCCCTATCATGTCTCAGGTTCCATGGCCTTATTGCTCTGCACTAGAGACATATTTTAGACAGTCAGAGAATTCCATTGGCAGCCTAGTGCTCCAGTTTGCCACAGAATTATGCTGTGGCCTGACCAGCAGACTGTCTAGTAGGTCCCCTGTCAGTATAGAAAATCCACGCAATCCAGATATAAGGTCCTGAACGTAATTGGACTGTAAACTTCGGAAGACAGAGAAAGTATCTTTTCTTTCTGTGCAGCAGTGCCTTGTACATAAAGGATACTTACTGAATGTTTGCTGAATGAATAAATGGACAAATGAATGTTGGCCCATGTATTAGTCTCCTAGGGCTGCCAAAAAATTACCACACACTTTTTGACTTAATCAAGGTGTCAACAGGGCCATGCTTCTTCCAGAGGCTCCTGGGGGAGGAAAGCCATTCCTTTTCTCTTCCAGCTTCTGGTGTCTGTCAACATTTCATGGCTTGGGGTTGCATCACTCCAATCTCTGCCTCCTTCTTTTTTTAAATGCAATTTTATTCAGATATATTCACATAACATACAGTCTTTCAAAGTGTACAATCAGTTGTTCTCAATATCATCATATAGTTGTGCATTCATCACCACAATCTTTGAACATTTTAATTACTCAAAAAAATAAAATAAAAATTAAAATAAAAAAGAACATCCAAAATATCCCATTCCCCTCCTTCCCCCTGATTGTTCATTTACTTTTTAAAATACAGTTTAATTGAGATATATTCACACATCATGCAGTCATCCACAGTGTACAATCAATTATTCACAGCACCATCATACATTTGTGCGTTCATCACCAGAATCAATTTTTGGACCTTTTCCTTACTCCAAAATAAAAATAAAAGCAAAAAAGAACACATAAATCTTTCCATCCCCTCCATCCCACCCTATTCTTCATCTAATTTTTGTCCCCATTTTCCCACTCATCTGTCCATACACTGAATAAAGGGAACGCGAGCCAGAAGGTTTTCACAATCACAGTCACGATATGCAAGCTACATAGTTATGCAATCGTCTTCAAGAATCAAGGTCACTGGGTTGCAGCTCAACAGCCCCAGGTATTTCCCTCTAGCCATTCCAACACACTAAAGACTAAAAGATGATATCTATATAGAGCATAGGAATACCCTCCAGAGTGACGCCTCGACTCCATTTGAAATCTCTCAGTCACTGGAACTTTATTTTGTTTCATCTCTCCTCCCCATTCTGGTCAGGAAGATCCTCTCAATCCCACAGTGCTGAGTCCAGGTTCATCCCCAGGAGTCATTTCCCACGTTTCCAGGGGGATTTAGACCCCTGAGAGTCATGTCCCACGTAGGGAGGAGGGTAGTGAGTTCACCTGCCGAGTGGGTTTAGAGAGAGTGGGGCCACATCTGAGAAACAAGGAGGTTCTCTGGGGGAGACTCTTGGCACAATTATAAGTGGGCTTAGCATGTCCTTTGCAGCAACTAGGCTCGCAAGGGAAAGCCTCCAGATTGAGGGCTCAGCCCACCAAATTGGCAGTCCTCAATGTTTGTGGGAAAATCAGCAATAATCCAGGTGGAAAAGTCCAACATTTCCGCATTTCTCCCCAGTTCCTCGGGAGGCCCCAAAAATACACTTTTACTCTATGCCCATATCACTCTGAGATGTTTCGGGATTTCACCCCAGCCTGTACAAATTCACCAAATCCCACTTCCCATTCATAGCTCCCTGCACCTGTGGTGTTCAAACAAACTGATTATACAAGTTAAATTATCTAGCTACAGAAAATACAGCTCCTGCATCAAATAAACATCTCCTCCCTTGGTCTTGCACAAAAGTAACAGCTTTAAAAAACCCGGTCAGTATCGTCCTTTACCCTTTGGCCTGATTTGCCTTAGTGCTAACCAGATCTGCTTCATTCATATCTCTAATTGAAGTCTGAACTCTTTTTCAGCTCTTTCAACAGTTGCTGTGTGGGGTAATACTGACATTCATAGCTGCCAAGCTCTAACTCCGAGTCTCCAGTGTCACACAGATACCCAAGGTTCCAGAGACTGACCAGGTTATACACAAGGAGCTCGCATCTCAGGATTTAGAGATAACCATTACAACTCAAGAATAGATGTGACTGCTGTAAAAGCTAATAGTCTAGGGGCCATTACAATAAGTGTTCCTGATAAGTTATGACCTAAGATTCAGTTCTCAGTGTTTACACATTATAGTTAGTCCATATTAGTGAGGCATTATAATGTTTGTCCTCTAATTTCTGGTGTACTTCACTCAAAATGCTGTACTCAAGGTCCATTCACCTAGTTGTGTGTCTCACAGCTTCATTTCTTCTTGTAGCTGCTCAATGTTCTATTTTATGCATACACCACAGTTCACAATTCTGTTCACCAGTTGATGTACTCTTAGGCCACCACAGTCCATTGCAAATTGTGAATACTGCCACCATATACACAGGTGTGTAAATGTCCATTCCTGTCCCTGCTCTCCGATCCTCCAAATGCATACCCCATAATAAGGTTTCAGGACCTTGTGACACCCATATACCTAGCTTCTTGTGGAACCACCACACTGTCCTCCAGATAGGCTACACCATTGTACTTCCCTACCAACAGTGAATACATACATCTCTCCAAGTTCTCTCCAGCACTTGTGCCCCTCTGTTTATTTTTTCCCTGCAATTTTATAGGGATATATTCAAATATCATACAATCATCCACAGTGTACAATCAATTGTTTACAGTACCATCATATAGTTGTGCATTCGTCACAATTAGCACTTATACATATTCATTACTCAAAAAAAGAATTGAAACAAAAGAATAGTAAAAAAGATAAAAGGAGAAGTAAAAATAAAATAAAATACAGAAATAAGGTCAGTCGACAACACCACTACCAAGAATCCCATACCCCTCCCTTATACCCCCTCTCACAGACATTTAGCTTTGGTGTATTGCCTTTGTTACATTTAATGTGAGCATATTACAATGTTACTGTTAACCCCAGACTCCAGTTGCATTGATTATATTTTTTCCCCCAATACCATCCCTTTTTCAACACCTTGCAAGGTTAAACATTCATTTGTTCTCCAAATGTAAAAACTTTTTTATATTTGTATATTTATTCACCATCTGTTCCAGTTTACTAATGCTGCTGGAATGCAAAACACCAGAAATGGACTGGCTTTTATAAAGGGGGTTTATTTGGTTACACAGTGTGCTGGTTGGAATGTATTATGTCCCCCCAAAATGCCATTATCTTTGATGTAATCTTGTGTGGGCAGATATATTAGTGTTGATTAGATTGTAATTCTTTGAGTGTTTCCACGGAGATGTGCCCCACCCAACTGTGGGTGATGACACTGATTGGATAGTTTCCATGGAGGTGTGACCCCACCCATTCAGGGCGGGTCTGAATTAGTTCACTGGAGCTATATAAGCTCAGACAGAAGGAGTGAGCTTGCTACAGCCAAGAGGGACACTTTGAAGAATTCACAGGGGCTGAGAGAGGAGCTACAATTTACAGAGACATTTTGGAGACAGCCTTTGAAAGCAGACTTTTGCTCTGGAGAAGCTAAGAGAGGATAAAAGCCCCAAGAGCAACTGAGAGTGACATTTTGGAGAGAAGCTGAAGCCTAGAGAAGAATGTCCTGGGAGGAAGCCATTTTGAAACCAGAACTCTGGAGAAGACACCAGCCATGTGGCTTCTCATCTAACAGAGGTTTTCCGGACAACACTGGCCATCCTCCAGCGAAGGTACCTGATTGTTGATGCATTACCTTGGACACTTTATGGCCTTAAGACTGTAACTTTGTAACCAAATAAACCCCCTTTATAAAAGCCAATTCATCTCTGGTGTTTTGCATTCTGGCAGCATTAGCAAACTAGAACACACAGTTACAGTCTTAAGGCCATAAAGTATCCATCAACAAAGGGTACCTTTACTAGAGAAAGGCCATTGGCATCTGGAAAACCTCTGTTAGCTAGGAAGGCACATGGCTGGCATCTGCTTGGCCCTAGGTTGCATTCCAAAATGGCATTCTCCAAAATGTCTGCATCAGCTTCCAACGGCCATCTTCAAAATGTCTGTCTCAGCTCCAGCTAGCTGTGAGCTCTGAGCTCCAGTAGACTAAACAAGGCCCACACTGAATGGGCAGGGCCACACCTCCATGGAAATTATCCAATCAGAGTTATCACCTACTGTTGGGTGGGTCACATCTCCGTGGACACTGAACCAACAGGTTCCAACCCAATCCACACAAGAATGCATTAAAGAATATGGCTTTTTCTCAGGACATAAATATACAAACCAGCATACCATTACTGACCAGTCTAGGTTTCATCAAGTTACATGGTCTCAGTCTTAATCGTGCATCCTTCCTTCTGGTATCACACATGCCCCCAGCCCTCCTCCCTCAACACTATTCACAGATATCATTGGTCAGTGCACCTACAATACTGTGCTACCATCACACAGCACTGCACACTACATTTCTGGATCTACACAGTCAATCCTGTTGAACATTCTATAATCCTTCAGCATCAAATGCCCGATCTATACCCTCTTTCTATCTTCTGATAACCTGTGTTCTCAGCTTTAACTCTCAAAGTTTCCTCATTAATGTTAGTTCATATTAGTGAGACCATACAGCATTTGTCCTTTTGTTTCTGGCTAACATCGCTCAGCATAACATCCTCAAGTTTCATCCATGTTATTATAGGTTCCGTGACTTTGTTCTGTCTTAAAACTGTGTATTATTCCATTGCATGTATGTATCACAGATTGTTTACCCACTCTTCTGTTGATGGACATCTGGGCTGTTTCCATCTCTTGGCAATGGTGAATAATGCCGCTATAAAATTATCCACAGTGTGCAATCAGTTGTTCATGGTATCATCATATAGTTGTGCATTTATCATCAATCAGCACTTGAATATACTGATTACTACTACATCTTTGTTGAGTGTAGTTACAATATTGTGCTACCAACACACAGTACTATGCTATCCATTTCTGGATCTATACAATCAATCCTGCTGAACATTCTGTAGTCCTTCAGCATCAAATGTCCGATCTCTACCCTCTTTCTATCTCCTGGTAGCCTGTGTTATCAGCTTTTATCTCTCAAAGTTTGCTCATTAATGTTAGTTCATATTAGTGAGACCACACAGTATTTGTCCTTTTGTTTCTGGCTGACTTCACTCAACATAACGTCCTCAAGGTTCATCTACCTTATTATCTGTTCTGTGACTTTGTTCTGTCTTACGTCTGCATAATATTCCATTGTGTTTGTGTACCACAGTTTGTTTATACACTTGTCTGTTGATGGACATTTGGGCTGCTTCCATCTCTTGGCTATTGTGAATACTGCCGCAATAAGCATCGGTTTACAAATGTCTGTTCGTGTCTTAGCTTTCAGTTCCTCTGAGTATATACCTAGTAATGGAATTGCTGGATCATATGGCAATTCTATACTTAGCTTCCTGAGGAACCTCCACACTGCCTTCCAGAGTGGTTGCACCATTCTACATTTCCACCAACACTGAATAAGTGTGCCTCTTTCTCCACATCCTCTCCAGCACTTGTAATTTTCTGTTTTTTGGATAATGTCTGCCTCCTTCTTAACATCACCTTCCCCTCTTCTGTTTCTCTCTCCTCTGTGTGTTCTGTGTGTCTTTCCTCCATGTGTCTGCCTAAACTCCCTCTGCCTTTCTTTTATAAGGATACACATAACTGTATTTATGGCCCATTTGGATAATTCAGGATAAATGCCTCCTCTCAAGATCTTTAACTTGATCACGTATTTTCCATATAAAGTAATATTTACTCTTTTGGCATATGAGGTAATATTCATAGATTCCAGAAATGAAGACATGGTTATATGTTTTGAAGGGCCACCTTTTCAGCCCACTTACAGGCCACATATGGCTTTTTTTTTTATTTGGAAAGAGCTTCCCATGATTAATCAGTAGTAAAACAGCTTAGGTGTTTTTCAGGTTCCTAAACCTAAAGATCCTTGAGGTCAAGTCAGGACTCCTACAACCATTCCTAAATAATCCATTAGATTCTTTCCCTAGACTGGTCTTAGAATTTTATAGCTTTCAGGGATACCAACTTGCTGAGACAATGGCCCTATGGCAATTAGCATATTGGCAGGTCAATGAGCTTCAGAGAAAACTGAAGGCCCTTAGAGCCATGACCAATTTCAGTCTTTCATATGTCTTTGCTATTTGAGCCTGCCATAAACATCGCATCTCATTTCTGGAGAGTTTCATTGGCATAATTTCAGAGTCATTTTCTACATGAAGCAGCCAGAAAGAGTTGGTTGCCATGAAACCCTACAACATTGCCAGTGCCACACAGCATGAAAGTCATCATTTTCTAGTGCCAGCTTTGTGAAAACAGCATGATGAAAGTCTGATACTTCTCCTACCTGTTCCACTCTCTGGGAATTACATCTACTCCGCCTTTTGGGAGTATCCATGAGACTCTTGGATAATGTTATTTAACTCTTGTAGTGTTTATTAAATGCCCAATGTGTCTTGTCTCCCCAACAGTGGGGGTATGTTCTTTTTAGGCCTGTTGTATGTTTTTTCTCATAATGACCTAGTAGGTTCCAGAGACATGGTCTCCAATAAATACTGATTGAGCTAAATGACAAAACTTCAAATTCTGTGTGTAATATCCAAGGAAACAACAGTTGCAAAGGATGGAGCCAATATAACTTTCTTCCTTGGCAAACTCCTACTCATCAGATCACAATCAGTTCAAATGCCTGCTTCTCTGTGACACCTTACTTGAATCTCACCAGGCATACATAGTTTCTTTACCCTTTATGCTTCTGTTACACTATCGGCATTTCTTTTTCATGGTCCTTATCACACTGTTAGTAAATGATTGGTGACTTGCCTGTCTCTTACTCTAGACTGGAGGTTTCTTGAGGGCTGAGAGTATGTCATGTTCATCTTTGTCTTTCCAGCACTTACTACAGAGGCTGGTGTTTAGTAGTTTCAAATAATATGGGATGAGAAAATGAATAAATGGATAAGTGAGAATCATTTATTTTGAGTGAAGGTTTAGGGTAGACTTGAGCTGCAAACAGGGACTGGCTCTGTGAGGAGTACTTACAAAAAAAAAAAAAAAAAGAAAAAGAAAAAAAAAACCCTGAAATCCTTTCCAGCTCTTTTCACTGAAAAGACCTAGAAACAGTGATACCTGAATAGCAATAAACACACCATGCACAGATCTTGGTTTTCAAACACAATATTTAATAAAAGAGACCAGGGAGCTTTGCAGAATCTTATGGAGACTTAGGTCATAATAAATAAACTGGGAATAACAAAGATAAAAAACACAAGCTCAGTTCTCTTTTCAGTCAATAAATTTTGAGCTCAATCACAGAATGTGCCCCTTTATTTCTTCTTTCTACTTCCTGTTCTTTTTTTTTTCCCGCAGATTGACTTTTAAATTATTTATTTATTTATTTATTTATTAGAGAAGTTGTGAGTTTACAGAACAATCATGCGTAAAATACAGGATTCCCATACACCACTCCACTGCCAGCACCTAGCTCTGGTGTGGAACATTTGTTACAATTGATGACAGCACACTTTTATAATTGTACTATTAACTACAGTCCAAGGTTTAACTTAGGATTCACTGTGCAGTGTAGTTCCATGGATTTTTTAAAAGTTTTATTCTGTTGCTATATATGTAATCTAGCATTTCCCATTTTGACCACATTCAGCTATATATTTCAATGCTGTTGATTGTGTTCACAACATTGTGCTACCATCACCACCATCCATTACTGAAACATTTCCATCATTCCAAATAGGAACTCTGTACATTTTAAGCCTTAAGTTCTCCTTCCCTATCCCCACCCTGTCCCCTGGTGACCTATATTCTAGATGCAGATTGACTTTTCCAATACATATTCTGTGTAAAGTATCTATGGGGGCAGTAAACATTTTAATTATGGAGCCTCTCATGACCACACCTCTTTAAAAGGAAACCATCCCTGGTAACAGAAACAAGTGGTCCCAAGTGGTCTTAGGAGTTAATGATTTGTACCATAACCTAATCAGTCCTCCTCTTTAGCCTCAGCTGATTGGTTTATGGATGGGTACACGATCTAAGGGCCATCAAACCACAGGCTTGTCATGAGCTCTGACATGGCCTGTTTCATAAAGGCACCATAGTAATTACTTATGCCAATCAGATTCTCTGACTTGTAAGTGTGACCTGGAAAAAACCCTCCAACATATCACCATACTGATTGTGGTTAAGAGATACAGATATCTGTGGAGACAAGGAGATTAACTGAGCTGTGTTAATGGTAGTGCTCTACATGTTCAGGACATTCTACCCCCTCTATTGTCACATGTATTCCTTCACTAACCCATATTAATAGCTTGTCTTTGGGGAATCTGTCTTCCTTCAAGAACCAGCTGAAACATGTGATACTCAGGCACAAGGATTTTCCAGAAGTATCTTGTGTGTCAGGGGTCACTAAGACAACTCCCAGTATTCATGATTTGCTGGGAGGACTCACAGGACTCAGCATATAGTTGTACTCACACTGACAATTTATTACATAGAAAGGATACATTGCGAACACAACAAAGGGAAAGGTGTTGGAGCAAAGTTTGGAGGAAACCAGGTGAGAACTTCCAAGAGTTCTGTGGAGTAAAGAATTTAACCCTACCCAAAGTGAGGTCTGGCCTTTGCCCTCAGCTTCTGGAGGCAATCTCTAGGCCCATGGAATGTCATGCCTGAGAGGAGTGTCGTTATTTACCTGGAGGCCTTGGGCTAGCCAGAGAGTAACAATGTGATTTAGAGTGGGTTCACTGGGTCACGTGGTATCAATCAACCTCCAGAGGGACTGGAGTCTGAGATCAGCCATACTGATAATCAATCATGCTTACATTATGGAGCTCCAATAAAAATTCTGGACACCAAGGCTGGCTGGCAATACTCCATGCTTATTGTCACACTGAGATTCTGGGAGTGTAAGGCTGTCCTGACTCCACAGGGAGAGGTCTTTGGAAGCTTCGTGTTTGGTACCCTCCTAGACTCTGCCCTATGCATCTCTTCCCTTGGCTGATTTTAATCTGTATCCTTTCTCTGTAATAAACCATAACTGAGAATATAACAGCTTTCAGTGAGTTCTGTGAGTCCTTCTAGCAAAGTATTGAAACTCAGGGTCATCCTAGGGGCCCCTAAACTTGCAATTGGTATCAGAAATGAAAGTAGTATTGTGGACTCTGTGCTCTCTAACCTTAGCTATTGGCTAAATACTCACAAGTTGTCTCCCAGTAGAGTCACCCAGGACATGGCTAATTCTCCCAATAACAAGTTGTAACAACATGTGTTAAATGTTGTCTACAAGGGAAGCTACCAGTCTGAGCCTAGGAGTACAGGGCTTTTATCTCAGGTCAGTCATGTAGGCATCCTCTGTCTGGCATGTACCAAAATTCCAGATTCCCAGAAAGAAAACAGGTATTCAGCATAAGCCATATTGTTTAAAAATGGTTTAGGCACAGTGAGCCACTCTTATAAGTTAGGGGATGGCAGGAACCTTCCTGAAATCTAAGTCCCCATTAGGTTAGCCAGCTAAGGGCCAACCTTTCAAGCAGGACTTTCTAAGGATAGTAGTCTCAAGCCTGCTAGGTTAATTCTTTTTTGCACACCTTGGTTTCAAATAATCTGCCTTATCGTTAGATTTGAGAGACACACATGATTCTGAAACTACATGACCCATTGTATTCATTTCTTGTGGCTGCTCTCACATATTAACACAAATTGGGTGGCTTAAAACAACAGAAACTTATTCTCTCATAGTTCTGGAGGCCAGAAGTCCAAATTGTGAGGGTCACATTCCCTCCAAAGACTCTAGGGGACAAACTGTTTCTTGCCTCTTCCAGCTTTTGATGGCTCCAGCTGTTCCTTGGCTTGTGGCCACATCACTCCAATATCTACCTCCACAGTCAAAGTGCCTCATCCTCTTCTCACTGTATCCTTTGTGTGTTTCTTAAAAGGACATTTGTCATTAGATTTAAGGCTCACCCAGATAACCCAGGATGGTCTCCTCATCTCAAGATCCTTAACCTAATTACCTCTTCAAATATTCTTTTCCCAAATAAAGTGACAATCACAAAATCTGGGAATTAGGACATGGACATATCTTTTTGGAGAGCACTATTCAACCCACTATACTCATATTTAATGATCATTACACTGTCACCACAGTGCCAACCAATGGTGCTTTGCCTGTGATGATGCTTTCAACAGAGCAGTACTGAGAAATTCTCAATAGAGATAATGTAGTGCTTAAGAATTAAACTCTTAAAATCGGATAGCTTTGAGTTCTATTCCAGTTTTGCTGCTTATTGGCAATATATCTTTGGCCAAGGTGTTGAACATCTCTATATTTCAGATTCCTCATCTCTAAAAAGAAAATAGTACCTATTTCACAGGGTTAATGTAAGTGTTCAAAGGAATAATGTTTGTAAATTACTTAACAGAGTGCCAGGCACATAGTTGAGATTCTCTAAGTGGTGCGTATTATTAATTATGAGCTTTTTCCTTTCCCCTGGTCAAAGGCTACCTGGGGTGCCAGGATGTTCATTTTCACTTAATTTTATTTGAAATTAATTGAAAATTCAATTGAAATCAGCACATATTTATTGAGGATTTACTCAGCATCATACACTATCATATGTACTAGGACTAAATGTTAAATAAGACAGACATGGTCCCTGCCCTTACAGACCTGTGATGGCATAAATGGTTAATAAAACATCGCCATTCTTATACCTGGGAAATTACAGGAACTGGAGAAGTATATAGAAGGGGCACCCATTCCAAGCAAAATTCTGGGGATAGAGGAAGAGGATCTCTGCTGTGGAAGGATACTTACAGTTGAAGCTAAGTTGAACTCAGAGCCCACTATGTCTGAGGAACTGGCAGACTAGTAGTTCCTCAAACATCTACTGGTATGTGTTGATTTTGCCTGGGGGATGAGGGTCTGTGAAGAGATGTGTGCCCTTATGCCTGGAGAGAAAAACTGGAAGATGAGGAGACATCTTAGTTCCGGTTTCCCTAGAGGCAGACTCTATGACAAAGATTGGAGTGCAAGTAGTATATTTGGGAGATAATTCTAAGAAACACTAATAAGAGAGTGGGGAAGTGAGACAGGCAAAAAAATAAAAAAAAAAAGACAGCCAATAAAGGATGCTTTATCAAGCCAGTTACCAATTACCAATGCGGTTAACTGGAGCTTCATTGTTTTGGGGAACCCTGGAAGCCAAGGCAGAATATAAGCCCCACAGTTATGTCACCAGATTTATTAATACACCTACTCCTGTCAGTCATTGGTTGAGGACTGATCCCAATAGGCCTGTGCACGAACAGGGCAGGCTGGCTACTAAAGAACGTTCTCAGACAAAAAGATGCAGATGTTAGCAGTTAGTAAGGCCTGAGGTGATATGGACAGGGCACCTTCACCATGTGCCACAGGAGGAAAACATGGTACACTCTCCAGCTTGTTGCCAAGGCTGAGGTCTGAGCCTCATGAGCAGAGGGCTTCCAGTATAAACTAAAGAAGATTTGCTCATGAGGCTCCATGCGACACTTGGGAAACAGTGCTTTTTAGGGGCTGGGTGACAAAATGCACCACAGAGCTGGGAAGAAGGCCCTGCGTTTGTGGCATATTAGAGTAAGGACTTAAAAGGAGCCAGTTCTGTTCAAACACTTCATAGTTCACAGCTTTGAAATAAAGCAAAAGCTGCTTCCTGGTATGGAAAATTATGTTCTTAGGGAGGGCACTGAAGGTAGGGCAGTGATGAGGGGAGGCCTGTTTATGATGTCATGGAGCTAGGAACCCCAAAACTGAGAGCATGGTGGAAAAATATTAGAAGATTTTATGAACATGTATAATGTTCTTCTAGGAATTCTCAGACATAATTGGGGAGACTTTGGGGAAAAGGGTGTCATGAGGAATGAAAAGGGTGAGATGAATGAACCAGTGGGATTTGAGTTTCTACTGTTTATACAGAAAGAATTGTGCAGCCTATACAAATTTAGATTGCACATTACTCCCCTCATGTTCCTCTCGCACAAGAGGCTGCTGATACTCATGGAACGTCTATTATGTGCCAAGCATTCCATATATCTTATCTCGTTTATTCATTGTGATAAACTCAACATATAGGTAGGGAAACTGAGATTCAGTGAAGGTATATGGTTTGCCTACTGTACATAGCTAGTAAGTGACAGAGCTAATATTTGAGCCCTAACCCACCCTTTTTACATGCACTACCTCCTCATGTTAACTGGTAACATGCATAAACAGCTGTGCATGTGGGAGTGTGCACATATAAACAACTTGAACCCAGAATTGGATTTCAAATAATAATCTTGAGAAGCTGAAACCATAACCATTTATTAAGAGTTATATGAGATGCCTAAGTTATGCAAGAGATTTTTAGGAACAACCCGATCAGAATTTAAAACAGAAAGATACAGAGCTGAGGATGAAGGGGGTAAATGACATTATTATTCATTGACATGAGAAGAATGAGTTAAATGAAAGAATGACATGCCTTGCCATTTCTCCTAAGGTGAATAATAGCTATTTGCTTTACACTGAGTCTTTACAGAATGGTGGATGAAATCTGAGTCTAAAAACCAAAGGATCACTTTTCTGCTTGGGATATAATTTTTTTTTTCAGGGTTAAAAAAATTCTTTTTCTAAAATGGATACCAAACCATTTAGAAAACTCACAGAGATCAAGTGCTAGAGCAGTGTCTCTCTGACTGCTATTACACCAATAAGAAAAGTTGACTTTATTTCGGGGGTTGAGTCCAAATGTTAGTCCATAATGACCTTGAGAGGAAGGGGAAAGGAAAGAGGAGAGATGTAAGTCAGGGTATGGGGTGAAGAAACATATTCTCAAGTATCTGGAGTGAGCAAAATACAAGTGTGGCCAAGTAAGAAATTGTTTAAACAAAGGTTAGAATCCCATGTTCCGCTCTGTTTTGGCAAAGAAAGACGTCAAAGATGTAAATGAATGGCTGAATCAATACATGGAGAAAATATAAATCCAAACTTCCTTTCATGTTTTTGCGTCTTCAAGGAATGGAAAGTAATTTAAACATTAGTTTAAGGGATCCATAGTTGATAAAATTGTATATATTCACTAAACTTTGTCATGTATCATCTTAATTATCTGTGGTACCACAAAATAGGCTTTATTTTCGGATGAAGAAACTGGGACTTAGAGCGAGAATTTACATTATTTTACCCAAGGTCTTGCAACTTCTAAATGGTAGATCTGGAATTTGAACTCAAGAATTCAGACTTCATTACTTGCTTTCTGAGATGAGCGTGCTCAGTTGCCTCTCACTGTGCTAAAATGGGAAGACAGTCCTGGTCAAAAAAATATTTTTTGGAAGTATAGGATTGCATAAATTATTTTTGGACTATCTCTTAATCCTTGACACTCATCACCCTTGTGAGTAAATTTCTGAAATCTGTATTCAATTCATGACTTCCTGCTGGGTTCTAAGCCCAATGGTGCCAAGGCTGTGTCTGTTTGTCCACCTCTGTATTCCCAGTCTCAGTGCAGTTACTGAATGGAGTGGGCACTGAGGAATTTTTGATGGAATAAATAATTCATTTGTCTATTTCTCTTCTCTTAATGGAAAAAAAAAAACAAGAGTTAGTGAGGAATGTAATACATTTTTAATAATTGATTGGTTTTTAAACCATGGTGCTCTGCCCTGATAGTTCTTAACACTTGTAGTATCTAGTTATTCAGGAGGCAGCATTTGTTTGCTGCCTTATTTTAGGCAGAATATCACCTCTTAGACATGAATTATGTTTTCATATTCACAGGGTTCAGCAACGTATCTTTTGAAGTGTTCATGGGGGTGGCATTTTAAATGTGCTTTTTGAAAGCTGCACTTAAAGGAACTAATTTGGTTTTTTTTCTTTTGGCTGACAAGCTTTTCCTAGGTGTGGCTGAGGATCTAACAAATCTGTCCCCTTCCAGTAATGTATGCATATCACTGTGTAAGGTACTTGGAGATGCCTCTGCATGCCTTTTCCCTTTACTTGGAACCTTAGGAAAGGTGCCTTATGTTTGATCTTTCTACACTCTGCATTTGTGGGAGTTACAAAATGTTTTGCTGACATTCATGCATAGGATTGAAGACGAGTTTTATGTATTGCCTAGTACAGTGCCTGGTACATAGTAGGCATTTACTAAATTCTGGGTAGAGGATTAACCGAATGAATGAATGGAATGAGTGAATGCATGAAGGTATGGTTTGAATCAACTTGGTGTGATTTGAAGAGACATAAATGCTTCCTTTCTGCCTGCAAATGACTAAAATCCCCACATGCATCCCTTTTTTGGGCTAAAGCTTTGGGAAACACATAGAATGCAAATGGATTAGATAAGTCCCTAACCCACTGCTTTGAAGTAGTTCTCCAGATTCAGAACTTTCCAAGCTCTAGATGATAAGGAAAGTTTGAGAAGATGGAACACAGGACAGGCCTTTTGATGAAGAATGGGGGCTATATGCAGGATGAGAAATCAGCAGGAAGGAGGGTGCCATAATAAGGTTGTAGACAGGGTGAGGGACCCTGTGGTGGCACTGAGAGCAGCATTCTGGCTTCCCGTTCACCACCTGGGTTCACTTAGATTGCCAGGTGCAGCCAGCGAGCAAGACTGAAGCCCAGAGGGCAGGCTGCTCTTCACGACTTTGGAGCAAGTATTTCCAACTTGGTGAGAGTGTCATGAATACGACCCTGGCAAATGAGGCCTCCCAGAGTGAATTAAACATTGGCTGTGCTAGCCAGCCCCCAAGATGGACCATGATGATCCTTAGTGCTGGTGTTCAAGTCCTTGTGTAGACCTGTTCCTGAACAGGACATTGCAAAGTGAAGGTGTGTGACCTTTGATGTTAGGTCATAAAAAATAACACAGCTGCCACCTTGGTCTCTTGGATGCTTGTTCTGGAAGAAGCTAGCAACCATGTCATGTGGAAATGTGGAGAACACCACGTGGTAAGCACCAACTTAACAGGCACGTGAGTGAGTTACCTTGCAAGCAGATCCTCCAGCCCTATTGTGGCATGTACGCGTGTTGTTGGAAACACTTCCTGTCACACCGGGTTTTTTGGCATGGCTCTGGGCTGTGGCTCTGGTGCCAGGCAGGAGCATTCCCAGCCCACCGGGAAGATGGCGGCAAGGGGCATGGTTTTATTCCCCTTTTGGCTAACCTCTGCCTGCCTTGCTCCGAGACAATTAGCAGCAGGTGCGCGAAAGGCTATCTTCCATGCCAGATATTGAGGCGTTTGCACAGCCAGTTCCTGTTGCACTTCACTGTGTGGTTCTCGCTGTTGTATCTGCAGCCACTTTTGGTTTTTTTTTTAAAAAAGAACTAGTCCGCCTCCAAACACCAATCCTTGGTTTCCCCACACCTCAGCATGGCTGCTGGATATTCAGTGGCTTACTCACTCATTTCAGAACGCAGGCTCCCAGTTTCACCAAGTGCATGGCCCCTGTGGATTTAGCAGACCTTGTCCAGCTGGTGCATCACTGGAACCGGTGTTCTGGGTCACTTTCTGGCTTTTACCTAGTATTTTTCACAGAGGTGTTTTTTTGCCCTGTCTCTCCTAGCCGCCATTTAGGTTTTATCACTATATGATTTTTATAGATTCCTTTTATCAAGTTAAGGAAGTTCCTTCTATTCCAAGTTTGTTTGAGAGTTTTTATCAAGAATGGGTTTTGGATTTTAGAAATGCCTGTTCTGCATCTATTGAGATGATCGTGTGGTATATGTCCTTTATTTTCTTAATAAGTTTACTACATTAATTGATTTTTAAATTATTAGCCAAACTTGCATTCCTTGGGTAAGTCTCACTAGGTCATGGTGTATAATCCTTTTCATATGTAACTGGATTTGGTTCACTAATATTGTCATGAGTATTACAGCATCTATATTCATGAGGGATATCATGAATCCGGCTTCTGTATCATGTTAATACTTGCCTCATAGAATTATTTGATAAGGGTCCACTCCTCTTCTATTTTCTGGAGAAGTTTGTATAGGATTATTATTTTGATCTTTGAATGTTTGATAGAATTTACCAGCAAATCTATCTGATCCTGGGCTTTGCTTTGTGGAAAGATTTTAAGTTACTAATTCTATTTCTTTCCCTGTTCTAGGTGTATCTAAATTTCCTATTTGCTTTTAAGCCAGTATTGCTATTTTGTGTCTTTCTATTACACCTAAGTTGTCCAATTTGTTTTCATAAAGTTGTTCATGGTACTTCCTGGGAATTCTTCTAATTTCTCTAGATTAGCAGTAATGTCCATTCCTCCATTTGTCATTTTGATGAGCTGCATCTTCCCTCTTTTTTTGGTCAGTCCAGCCAAAGGTGTGTCAATTTTGTTGATCTTTTCAAAGAACTAACTTTTGTTTCATTAGTTTTTATCTAATGTTTTTGTGTTTTGTATTTCATTGATTTCCACTCTAATCTTTATTATTTTCTTCCTTCTGCTTGCCTTGTGTTTAATTTTCTCTTCCTTTTATAGATTCATAAAGTGAAAGCTTACCATATTGATTTGAGATATTTCTTATTTTCTAACATAGCTTTTTACAGATATAAATTCCCCTCACAGCACTTTAGCTGCATCTCATAAATTTTGATATGTGATTTCAATTTTGTTCCGCTCAAAATACTTTCTAATTTCCCTTGAATTTCTTCTTTGTTCTAGGGTTTTTAAAAGAAGTGATATTTAATTATCAAATGTTTCTGGATTTCACAATTTTTTCTGTTGTTAATTTCTAATTTATTTCTATTGTGGTTCAAAGAATATACTTTGTATGATTTCAATCCTTTGAAATTTATTTGGACTAACTTTATGGCCTAGAGTATGGTCTATCCTGTGGAAAGTTCCACGTGCACTTGAAAAGAATGTGTACTATGTTCTTGTTGGGTGGAGTGTTCTCTAGATGGCAGTTAGGTCAAGTTCTCTGCCATAGGTCTTATATATCCTTGCTGATTTTCTATCCAGTTGTTCTATCAATTATTGTGAGTGGAATATTGAAGGATCCAAATTTATTGTTTAATTGTGTATTTCTCCCTTCAGTTCTTTCAGTTTTTGCTTCTTGTATGTGGTAAGCATATTAATGGCCCCAAAGATGTCCAAATCCTACTCCCTGGCACATGTGAATATGTTATTGTTACATGGCAAAAGAGAATTAAGGTTGCAGATGGAATTAAGATTGTTAATCAGCTGACCTTAAAAACATTTGAAATTGCTCTTAGTCTAAAATGAATCATCATCCCTTCCTGCCCACAAAATCATACAATCAACACAATTTAGAAAAACCATGTGCTGTCATTTTAGAGGAAAGGGACAAGATCCAGTATCCCATTCATTATGTCAGAAAGCAAAAGATTTGGGTTCTTCTTCAGCCCTTTGTGTGACATTGATCAAACTACTTAATCTCACTGAGCTTCAATTTTATATATTTAAAATATTTTATACCTATATGTATTAAATTCTGGAGCTCCTCAAATGAATATTAAGAAATGGATATAAAATAATCAAATGCTCATTTTATGCAGTGAGGCCCTGTGTTTGAAAACATTCACTGCATGGGCACTGAGAGGCAGCAACTCTTCTTCACAAAAATCCCAAGGGTAAAACATGGGGGAAAGCTGGAGATTGCATTATATCGCACAGAAAATGCCATTCATCACCAGTTCTGGTTTTCTGTCACAGTCTGTACATTTAACTCCGAGAGAGATTTAACTCCGAGAGAGAACTGCCTCACTCCGGCTTCTGAAAACCCTTTTGCTGTCATGGTGAAGCAGAAACTCCTCCCTTCACATACATCTTAACCATCATTTGACTTGATAAATTTAAGATGGCAATATGTTAGCATTGCTTCTGTAACTTTCATCATGAGAGTGAGCCCTTTAGAGAATCCAGTGACCTTTTCCTTTTCTGAAACCCCTCTGTGAGTTCTTAATTTGGATCTCCCACTGTCAGCCTGTTCTCTAGTGCCTTCCCCACTTCACTCCACCCCTGCTAGCACACGCCCACTCACACAAATTACTCCCACACAATGACTCCAACATTAAGTGTAGGCTTGTGAAATGGCAGACTTTTTGAAAACCACAAATGTAGATATCAAGGCAATCTCCAGTTACATAAATTGTAGGGCCAAGTGCAACATAAAAATGCAGGGCCCCTTATAAAAGCAGGAACAAAATACCATTAAAGGTACTAAAATATAAAGCTTTTTTTCCTTTTTTTCCCTGGTCTCCCTCCTCTCAACTTCCCATGGTGTTTTTTATTTGCTATTTAATGCAGTTCTAAGTAAAGAAAAATTAAAAATTTGAATTATTAGCATGAGTTTTACCATTCATCTTTAATGCTACTTTAAATGCTACTTTAAAATGTAAATATAAGGATGTTTAGCTGTTTGCAGGATCACCAAAATTACACAATTCGTATTTTGTAGCTCATACATGCATATGTATTTCATTCTTAACAGAAAATGAAAATGCTGCACAAAACTAAGCCAATTATTTTTATTTCATTTCTTGATATGCACACATTCTACCAACACACTCTTATGTTTGGCTTACTGATGAGCAAGAAAGGATTGAAAGGAAAAGGAACGGATTGCTCTATATTTCTCTTTCATTCTATGTTTCATTCTGTATTTTCATCCTTTTCAGAGTAAGTGTTGGCTAATACAGGGAAGTGACATGAGTAAGAAAGGATATAATTGGGTTACTTGGTTGGTTGTGTTTCTTAGAACACCATTGCCTTCTTAGCTAGTTCTTGGCTTCTCAGGACTGTCAGCCAGCCGACTTAGTCATAGATGTAACATGCTTGCCTTGAGTTTTACTTTGAGTTTCTTGGATCCACTGGAAGGCTGTGCTTTCCTATTAGGTATCATGAATGCTATACGTGAATGGGTTGACCAGGAATGGTGGGCACATATTACCCATATCTTTTCTGCTTATGCTTGTGCTCCATTGTTCCATCAGACTTCACTGACAAAATACAAGGTCAAAGATAAAATTATCAAGAATTTCAAGATAGTGATAGTAGGGCATTAAACCAAGCCTGGGGCCCTTCTGAGTGTTGGACCCTGTATAACTGCACAGGAAAAACATCCATGAAGTTGGTCCTAAGGCAATCTTTCCCTTCAGCTTCCTCCCCTTTAGCAGGCATGTCAGCTTTGGATCATATTTCAAAGCAGTTTGTAAATATATGTCTATATTCATCACTGTCAATTGACATGTCAAGGAACACATGCTCAAGCATGATTGTTCTTTCTTCCCATTTTCCCCACAAACTGCATTCAAGCTGGATGTTTTAGGAAGTTTTCTAGAAAATAATACCCCAGTCCTTTGCATCCTTGTCTTATATCACAAAGTTACCTTGATGGGTTGGTTCAAAGAATGCTGAAAGTGGCCTGAGGGGTTTAGCTATGATATCACCCAGGAGGCAATGTGACACCCTAGAGCAAAGGTTGTAGCTGGCAAACATTTCTGACTCATCTATCTTTTCATCCTTATATTTTATTATCTATTTTTAACAGTTTTATTGAGATGTAATTCACACGCCATAAAATTTACCCATTTAAAGTATACAATTCAATGATTTTAAGTATATTCACAAATTGTAGTCATTACCACTAATTCCAGAACATTTTCATCACCCCAAAAAGAAACTCCATACCTATTACCCCATTCCCTCCCTCCCCTAAGCCCTGGCAACCAATAATCTACTTTCTGTCTATGGATTGGACTCTTATAGACAATTCTTACAATATGTGACCTTTTATGCCTGAGTTTTTCACTTAGCATAATGTTTTCTAGGTTCATCCATCTTCTAGCATATCAGAACTTCATTTCTTTTTATAGCTGAATAATATTCCATTGTACAAATATACCACATTTTGTTTATCCATTCATCAGTAATGGGCATTTGAATTGTTTCCACTTTTTGGGTATTGTTTTGATTTGCTTAAGCTGCTGGAATGCAATATATTGAAATGGGTTGGCTTTTACAACCAGGATTTATTAACTTAAAAGTTTATAATTCTGAGGCCATGAAAAATCTCCAAATTAAGGCATCAGAAGGATGATACCTTCTCCTCAAAGAAAGGCTTCTGGCGATTTGGAACTCCTCTGTCACATGGTCATGCACATGACCGGTGTCTGCTGGTTCTTCTCTCCTAGGTTTCATTGCTTTCAGCTTCTGGCTTCAGTGGCTTCCTTTCTCAGCCTCTCTGGGTGTTTTTCTCTCTATTTTATGTGTGTTCTTTATCCTTTTATAAAGGACTCCAGTAAAAGTATTAAGACCCACCTTGAATGAGGTGGGTCACATCTCAGTTGAAATAACCTAATCAAAAGTTCCCACCCACAATGACTCCCAGGAGTGTAAATCTCCCTGGTAATTCAGGATATGACTCCCGGGGATGAACCTGGGCCCGGCATCCTGGGATTGAGAACATCTTCTTGACCAAAAGGGAGAAGCAAAATGAAACAAAATAAAGCTTCAGTGGCTGAGAGATTTCAAATGGAGTTGAGAGGTCACTCTGGTGGGCACTCTTAGGCACTATATAGATGACCCTTTTTAGGTTTTAATGCACTGGAATAGCTAGAAGTAAATACCTGAAACTATCAAACCCCAACCCAGTAGCTTTGACACTTGAAGACGATTGTATAACAATGTAGCTTACAAGGGGTGACAGTGTGATTGTGAAAACCTCGTGAATCACACTCCCTTTATCCAGTGTATGGATGGATGAGTAGAAAAATGGGGACAAAAAACTAAATGAAAAATAGAGTAGGATGGGGGGGATGATTTGGGTGTCCTTTTTTACTTTTATTTTTTATTCTTATTCTTATTCTTTCTGGTGTAAGGAAAATGTTCAAAAATAGAGTGGGATGATGAATGCACAACTATATGATTGTACTATGAACAGTTGTTTGTACACTGTGGAGGACTGTAGAGTGTGAATATATCTCAATAAAACTGAATTTAAAAAAAGGTCCCCCCCACAATAGGTCTACACCCACAAGAATGGATTAAAAGGACATGATCCGTTCTGGGGTACCTAACAGTTTCAAACCATCACATGATACTAGAACATTCATGTACAAGTTTTTATGTGGACATATGTCTTCAATTCTCTTGGGTATATACCTAAGATTGGAACTACTGGGTCACAAGGTAACTCTCTGTTTAGCTTTTTGAGGAACTGCAAAACAGTTTTTCAAAGTGATCACACCATTTTACATTCCCAACAGCAGTGCCTGAGGGTTCCAGTTTATATCTTCATCAACACTTGCTATTTTTTGTCTTTTTGATTACAGCTATGTTAGTGGATATGAAGTGGTATCTCATCATTGTTTTGATTTTTATTTCCCTAATGACTAATGATGAATATCTTTATATGTATATACCATTTGTATGTCTTCTTTGGAGAAATGTCTATTCAAATTCTTTGCCCAATTTCTGAGTGGTTTTTATTTTTGTGCAATAAGAGTTATTTATATATTGTAGGTACAAGTTCCTTATCTGATATAAGATTTGCAAATATTTTCTCCCATTCTGTGAGTTGTCTTTTTCACTTTCTTTTCAGTGTCCTTTGAACCACCAAAGTTTGAATTTTGATAAGGTTAAATTTATCTTTATTTTATTTTGTTGCTTGAGTTTGCAGTGTCATATCTAAGATGTCATTGCCTAATCCAAGGTCACAAAGACTTACTCTTATGTTTTATTCTAAAAGTTTTAAAATTTAAGCTCTTACATTTAGGTAGCTGATCCATTTTGAGTTAATTTCTGTATGTGGTGTGAGCCAGGTATCCAAATTCATTTTATTTTTTTTGTATGTGGATATTCAGTTTTCCCGGCATCATTTGTTCAAGAGACTGTTCTTTCCTCATTGAATGGTCTTCACAGTCTTGTTGATAGTCAAATAATAGTAAATGTGAAAGCTTATTTCTATGCTCTCAATTCTGTTCCATTGATCTACATGTCTGTCCTATGCTTGTACTACACTGTCTTGATAACTGTAGTTTTATAGTAAGTTTTACATCTGGAAGTGTGAGTACTCCATTTTTCAAGATTGTTTTGGGTATTCAAGATCCCTTTCATTTACATATGAATTTTTGGATCATCTTGTCAATTTCTGCAAAAAAGGCAGCTAAAATTTTATAGAGTATGTTAGATCTTTAGACCAATTTGGGGATTATTGCCATGTTAATAATACTAAGTCTTCCAATACATGAACATGGGATGTCTTTCTATTTACTTAGGTCTTTGACATTTTACCTGAGATCATCATGTGATTTTTGTCCTTTATTCTATTAATGTAGTATATCACACTGACTGATTTTTTTATATCAAATAACCTTGTATTCCTGGGAAAATTCCACTTGGTTGTGGTATAAAATCCTTTTTATATGTTGCTGGATTCAGTTTGCTAGTATTTTTTGGTGATTTTTTGGTCTATATTAATAAGAGAAATTGGTCTGTAGTTTGTTTAGTGACTTTCCTGGACTAATTCTTTGTTGTGTGTGGCCACTGAAGTCTCTACTTTATTACAATAGTGGTCAGTTATTGATGGGACAGAGATTTTCTTAAATGCCTTGAACCAATAAGTCTCTTAGCCTTTGTTAGGGCTCTGTGTGTGTGTGTGTGTGTGTGTGTGTGTGTTGGGGCATGCTTTGAATGCTCCACCAGGTGGTTTGCACCTCTGCATTAGCCTTCACTTCCTGCTTATGCACAGTCTCAAGTTAAGCTAGAGATGAGAGCTTCAGGCCTTCTTAATTCTTTTCTGGACACACATACAGTTCAGAACATTCACATGGCCTTCTAGAGTCCCAGGAATATGTCAGAGCTTTTCAAAGCTGCCTATGGATATCTAATTCCCCAGTTTTTCCTTTTAAGTATTTTGGTCAGTCTCTTATTAGCCCCAACTCTAAGGTCACCTCTGGCAGCTATGATATTGAATGATTGCCACTGATTGTTTTTTACAAATGCCCTGCAGATAGGGTTGTTTGCACAGCATGAGTTTGGAGTCAGGTCAAATAAAGACAAGCCCTGAGAATGGAGCTTTTAACTAAGCTGTCAGGTCAAATAGTGACAATTCTCTGGGACTGGGGCTTTTAGGGAGTTCCTGTTCTGCCCCTTCCAGCGACTGCTAGACTATTGGATTTCTGAGCTACAGTAGTTGTGAGTTTGTAGGCTTTCAAGGCTACCATGGACCTCAGGGGAGGGGGATTGGATTAGGGCCAGTTGAAATTCCACAATACAATACGTGCTGGCCTTACCAAGATTTAGCTGGGTTTTTTTTTTTTTTTTTTTTTTTGGTTTGTTTGTTTGTTTTTTTGTCATGAACACTCAGATTGTTGCAAGCCTTTAGTTAATTTGTAGAGATCTGAAAAAGTTGATTTTGAGAGTTTTCACCAGTGTTATTGTTACTTTTATGAGAAGTGGATTTCTGGAGGTTCTTATGTCTGCATTCCAGAAATCAAGATTGAGCTGCCTTACCTATCTTTTAAAAAAAGTGAAGTAAAATTTCCCCTGTATTGAGAAAAGAAAGGAAACGCTTCCTGAGTTTTCTCTGCTTCCCTGTGCTCACACCTGGTGCTTCTTAGAAATAAAGCATATTTTCAGAATCTTTTCTACCAACGAACACTCATTAAGTCTGGAACTGTGGGTGGAGAGACCATAACGTGTACCACTGTTCTCATCTGCTACCCAACTGCAATCTCTTCTTGAATCCACCCTGTGTCTTGGTTAACCAGTCAGGTGCATGTTTGGTGACAACAATTCTCGACCTTATTCTGCTGTGACCCAAATGACATACACCATACTCTCATGGATGTACTCAGGGTAATGAATGTCTACTTCCTAGTCCACTGGCTCTCTCATTCAAGAAAGTATGTCAGAAAAAAAGTTAGTAGGTGTCTTAGTTTGGGTTGTCCCAGAAGTAGACCCAGAGATAAGGATTCAAGTGCAAATTATTAATTTGGGAGGGGAACACAGAAAGCATTTGTAGGGGATTGGGGATATAAGACAGGGAAGGGAAGGACAACAATATAGGTTGTGTTGTTTAGCAAATTACTACTGTGAGCAACTGCAGTGCAGTCCTACTAGGGAACTCTAAGAGCAAGTGTAGAAGACATACCTCAGAGTTATCTCAACCAAGGGGAGAGGAAGCTGGGCTGTTTATCTGTAGTCCCTCTGTCATGGTTTGAGGATTGCTTTGGAGGCATTAATTCTCCAACATTTCCAGCAAAATGCTCTCAGGCAGAGAATCACAGCCTTTAGTGTGTAGTGGTACGGGCCAAGGGGATTTGGGTAAGGGCACCACAGGGTCTGCTACAGTGATAGTAAAATTATTATTAGGATAACTTTGGATTCTGTGTGATATGAAGTAAATAATTCATATATTTTAGTTTTTGACTCTTATTAGTAATAGATAACTTATGATACATCTCACAGGAGAGGATGAAGCTTACTGCTTTATAAAGAACAAACATTTTTTTTCTGTATAGATAGGTGATAGTTACATTGAGCTACTAATTATAACAACTATAATTGGGATTTAGTTGGCCAACAGTCTCATACCATCACCATGAGATTACAATAGACTTACTTGTTATAACAACTGAATAATGATTATATTAATGTGTAAATGTCTTTCCACTCACTGTTTCAATACCTACACAGACCTCCTCCAGAATTTTACAGGACTTCTGGTCAGTAGCACACAGTGGCAACTCTATGTTGATGCTCACACAGAGCATGGCCAGTAAGACTCTGTTTTATGAGGCCTTCCTTTGGCCATTATCTTTATCTCAGCTTCCGCCTCCCACCATAGGTAGCTGTCCTCAGCTGCTGAAGCACTTGTGTAGTTGTGGGGATACCTTTGGCAGGACTGGGAAATTCCCAGAATTGCAGTATTCTGGAGACAGACAGGGGAGCTGGAGGTCTTCTTCACACACTATGGAAATTCTCCCCAGGGCTCAACTTTTGGCTCCTTAGTGTGCAACCATCTCTGATGCTGAGGCAAACCCACCAAACCACTCTGCCTATTTCCAACCCTGTCTCCAGTGCACCCTGATCACCAAGTGCTGCCAGTCATGGTTCATGAGACCAAGATGTTTGCTGAACTCACAATAGGAATGCTTCTATAAGTTAGCGTAAGAGCTCTACAGACTTTCCTCACAAGGTAAAAACTTTCCCACCTGCTTTTAGTAATCTGCTATTACTGCCTTCTTCCATTTGCTCACTTTCCCTAATAGATTCTTGCTTAAAATATATTATTATTTCTTTGCTGTTTCCACTGTTGCCCTTGGGGGACCTTCCTCCTCTTCTTCAAACGTCACATGAACTTTTTACTCCTAATATCCCCCAGCTACCTGTGGCAAGGCATCTAGTTATCATTCAAGAGTCTGAGTTCATCTAATCACGAAATAATAGAATTTTAGACTGGAAGGGACCCAGTCCTACATGCCCTCTATATCAGTCTGGATACTTACTACCTTCAGGGCAGTTCCTTTTATTTATAGGCAGCTTGAGTTCATTTTAATTCAATTTGGCAAACCTATTTTAGGTGTGTAATATAGGGATAACAATAGTCCTGAGCTCATAAAATTGAGTAAAGATTAAATGAGAAACTCCATGGCACAGAGTAAGTGTTCAATAATGTTAACTAATTATTATTTAGATGCAACAACTACCCTAAAGTGCTTGTAAGTGCTTTCTTAAATGCTGAGAAAAATGTCTCCCTCTAATGTTCCTAAGTCTTCCCTATGTGGCCACACAGAATAACTGTGATCCACCAGATGTTTGAGGATGAACTTCATGTTCTCTTCCTCATGCAGAATAATTCCAGCTCCCTCCACTGTTTCCAGTGTGACCTGGCAAGTTAAAGTCCTTCCTTAAAGGGAGATCTCCATCTTGTTTCAGGTGTGGTCCATCAGTGCAGAGTGCTGTGATGCTGACACATCTCATGTCTTGGACAGAAATGCATTGGTGTCCGCTAAGGTCGCATTGAAGTTGCAGTCAAATAAAACCCCTTGCTTTTTTTTTTTTTTTTTTTTTTTAAATATAAGCTGCTATTTATTCTAGGCTAACTCATTCTTTGAATTAAATGTGGGACTTTTCATTCTGGTTAATTTTCATTCTGCCAGTGAGGTCCATCATTTCAACCTTGCCAGATATTTCTTGACTCTCGGTCTTTTGTGTTAACTATTCCTCTTATCTTTGGGTTATTTGTAAATGCTTAAAGTATGTTTTCTGTTTCTTCATTGAAATCATTGAAAACATTTTGAAAAAAAACAGGATGGTCAAGTACAGCATCTGAAGTATGCTAGTAGAGACTGATTAGCATTATAGTTGTGCAATGGACCTATTAAATTGATTTGCCATCCTTCCAGCATGTTCCATTCAGATCCACACAGAGAATGGGAGGGCCCTTCTCAAACATCTTGCAGAAATCCAGATACTAGACTAGTTCTGTGTCATTCTGTCTTGATGATTCTGGGTTGAGTTTTTTTTACCTGTCCTCTGTTTTTTTCACCTGTCCCTTATGGGGTGAATCTGAATAGCCCATTTACAACATTGTATTATAATTTCCATTTGCTTGTTCTCTTCTATCCTTGGATTATGAGCTCCTTGAGGGCATGTGTTAGGCTTTATTTACTTCTATATCTCCAGTACCTGGCATTTACAACCTACCAGGTATACCAGGAGCCCTATAAATGAATAATAAATTAATTTATTTATAAATGATTCAATAAATAAATGAATATTAGGAGTTCTATACTCCCATTTGGATGTGTTGAGTTCCACTCATATGTTCATCTCGTGACCCCTTCAAAAAGAAAAGAAAGTAGCTTTACAGGACTTATTGCTAAGGAAAGCATATTGAGTCTTATGAAAACCACTTTCTTTATTGCTAAACTGTTTAATGACTCATACTATGAAAGCATGCTTTTTAATAACTACATAATATTCTCTCATATACATGAACCATAATTAATTTTAATAGTCCTTATTGTTGAACATTTAGGTTGTTTCAGATTTGCATGGTTTTAAATATCACTGTGATAAACATCCTTTGCATAAAGCCTTTACTTGATTTCTGATAGTTTCTAAAAGATACTCTGCTAAATGATGATCTATTGTGTTAATGAGCATTAATGCTTTAAGGATAGAAAGATTATACCAATTTACATTACCAACAGCAGAGAATGAGAATGTTCATTTAAATGTATCTTTAATAACTTTGGTTCTTTTTATCACTTCTGTGACATTTTGCTGATTTTAAAAATGAAAAATTCTATCTCATTAGTTTAATCAGCATTTTAAATTTCTACTGAGTTTGGAGATTAGCTAAATATATCTTCTTTGAATTGCCTGGCCATGTTCTTTGACCATATCTAAATTTTTGGTGCTTTACAATCTTATACATATTTACAGGTGTAATTAATATGTATATGAATATTTAGAAGATTTACAATGTGATTAGGATAGCATTTCATTCTGTGGATCAAGAGACTTTACAATAAATATTGTGAAAAATGGTTCTTTATTTGGAAAGAAAAATAAAGTTTGGTTTCCACCTCACATTATGTGCAAAAATAAATCCCAAGTAGACTAAAGAGCTAAACATAAAACAACATTATTAAAAAGTATTAGACAAAACAAGATAGCATTTTCCAAATTTGGAATGCAGTAGGATTTCTTAAGAAACAAAATTCATTTTCTGAACTTATCAAAGGAAACGACCAATACATTTATCTACACAAAAGTACAGACTATATGGCAAAAACACATAAAGAAGCATAAAAATTGACAGATTGGGAGAAAATATTTGCCACCCTAGAAACAGGCAAATGATTGGATCCAGAATGTGTCAAGTGCCCTACCAATTGATAAGAAAAAGATAAGCAACCCAGTAGAAACTGAAATGGTTAACACATACAAAAAGATGGTCGACCACATTAATAACTCAGGTTAAGAGGCTGTGCTTTATTGCCTCCCTATTACTGGCATGAAAAGTTCAAATTTAACATTTCTTATAAGGCCTTCCTTGATCTGATTCCTGTCTCCCTTTCTAGCTTCATCCTGGCTATACCTTACCCACGCCAAAACGTCACACTTCAGCCATGAGGACTGTATTAGTTAGGGTTCTCCTTGGAAACAGAATCAATGAGAGATGTCTCTTATTATCAAATTGTAAAAGTGACTCACGCAACTGCGGGAGCACACGAGTCCAGATTCTGCAGAGCCGTCAACAAGCTGTCAACTCCAAGGAAGACGTCCGACGAACTCCTCGGGAAACGAACCGACAACTTTGACGAACTCCTCAGGAAACGAACCGGCAACTTTGAAGAACTCCTCAGGAAACGAACCGACAACTTTGACGAACTCCTCAGGAAACGAACTGGCAACTTCGACGAGCTCCCCAGGAAAAGCTTCACTGAGCAGCTGAAGAAGAAGTGAAGGTTCTCTAACCGTCCGGCTTATAAGCCTCCAACTGATCACCCGGACCAAATCCAGCCAATTGCATTCTCTCACTGTGGAAGCACGCCCCTTGATGAGTCATCAGTCAGCTGCAGTCAATTGACTGATGATCCGACAAACCAACCAGCCTCAAATAGCCTCACAGGAATCGTCAGGCCAGTGCCCGCTTGACCAGACAGCTAGGCCACCTAGCCAAGTTGACACATGAACCCAACCATCACAAGGACCTACTCAGGACTCCTAGCACAAACTTTGCAGTTTCTGATCTACCTGCATGCCATCTCTGAATCACACCTTGTTAGCCTGATAAGTACTTGCTCATATCTCAAGACAATTATCATTTCCACAATAGCTTTCCTGCCCCTCCAGCACTGCTCTTTGAACCCTTGGCAAAGTCTTCATCATCTTTGTGCCCTGATGCCCAGTGCAATGCCTGGTGCAGAGAATGTACACATTCAAGGCTTATTAAATCAACTCTAGCAAATGCCTTCATTTTACAGATTAGGTCATTAAAATGTAGAGTTTATTCTGACCACTAAATAGAATTAAAGCTAGATTTTCTCTTTGAATCTTAGACTATTCATCTTTATTTTCTTATTAACCTCATTTGACTTAAATTACTTTATTTCAAAAATACAATTTTCTACATAAAATCTTTAATTTATAAAAGGCATAGAAGGTAAAAATTTTAAAAGCATAATTAACTGATTTCTCTTCCATATCTAGGAAGAGAATCAGAAGAGTACACATCACCAAAGGTAAGAAAGGACAGAGCTTTAGAATTTAAGCAGTATCAGCAACATTAAATGTCCCCAAATTCAAATTCAATACAAATGAGGACAAAGATGGTGCATTCATTTTGGCAATAAGAAGGTCCCTGGTGACTTTTTTCCAAGACAGTTTGAGTGAAATGATGGAGGATGATGCAGTAGATAGAGATAAATGAGGGAAGAAGAGGTGGAGACAGTGAATGGATACTATTCTTTACAGCAACACATGTTGTTCTGTGATACTCAAACCATCAGGACCAAAGATCAGCACTGGCTGTTCTGAGTTTTGCAAGGTTCACTTGTAGGAAGTTTTGTGAGGGCAGACACATTTTTGTCTTGTTCATACTAAATTCTCAGTACCTAGTACAGTACTGGCACAGAGTAGGTATTAATGAAATATTTGTTGAGTCCTAAAGTGTCACCACAGGCAAACAAAGAGGAGGAAAAAGAAATTGAGACCCCAGAGATTAGTGGCTCAAGATCTATAATCAACATAATTTGGGACCATGCAGACATGGCTTTCCTTGCCATTTCTTGTGTCAGATCCTATGCCCTTGACCACAGGCTGGGGGAGAGGGGGTGCATGATCAAAGGATGGGCATGTGATCCAGTTTTTACCATGATCTTCTTTCCTGGTCCTGGATATTGAAGATTTCTTTTCCACTTCAGGACTTGAGCCATCAGTGTGTGAATCCAGAACTTCCAGAAGCCATGTTCCCTGGCATAGAAATAAAGTCCACCTTTAGTAGGAGCCCCCAAAGCCAAAATGCTGGGATACACAGAGAGCAGGGTGGACAGTGGGCAAGAACTACAAGTTTGAGTTCTTGGAACACTTGTCCCTGAGTTCAGCCCACCCATACCTGAGTTATACTAGTCAGTAAATATTCCCTTCCCTGCTACTGCACTTTCTTTGAGCCCATTTGAGTTGAGTTTCTGGCACTTGCATCTGAAAAAGGTTGCAATTAGAAGCCCAATCTCCTGACTCAGTGACTGTGCTCTTTCCACTACAGTCCACATCTGACTCATTCATAATGCTGAGCACACACCAAGATCACTCCTTGTCTCCAGAAAGACAGGTCGAAAACAGTTGACTGTTTTTGTAAAGTTTCATTGGAAGGCAGCTTTGTCCATTCATTTGCATATAGTTTATGACTGCTTTTGTGCTGCAATGACAAAGTTGAGGCATTGTGACAGAGACCATATGACCTGCAAAAACCTAAACTATTTACCATCTGGCCCCTTAGAGAAAAAGTTTGCTGACCTCTGATTAGAAGATAATGGAGGTGGGGAGAGTAGTGGATGCTGTTGATGCCTCATGCAGATTCCTTCTTCCTGCCCGCACACTCATATTCTAGCTGCCATGAGTGCTGGCTGATAACTTACAGATGCCTTCTCCTCTAGCTACCCCTTCTCAAGAGAAAACTTCCCAGTATTCTCCCCCACCTCGCAGACCTTGACTAATGAACCGACTGACACAGGGGAACAATTTGTGCTCCAGAGCTTCTCTGTGGGATGAGGCTGAAGCACAAGCTGAAGCTAGTCTCCAGCTTAGATCATATTCCAGCCAGTTCTTTTGCCCTGACTTAATGTCCTTCCTCAATGAATCCCTTCAAAAGAATTCCTGTATCAGGTGCTGTGTCCAAGAACCCCACCTAAGACAGGGTACAAAGGATGTTTTGCAGGTATGGCCTAGCCTTTGAGGAACACTTCATGGAGGATGGGTATGACCACTCTAATATTTCTGGATGACAGAGACAGGACCATAGGTGAAGTGGACTATGGAAATTATGCTTCAGTCTGTTCTAAAGTGCTCTCTTTCTTGCCCTTGTATTCTCCCGCAATGTCAAAGCCCCTTCCTGACCCAACACACTTGAAAATTAAACTTGAAATGAACAAATCACCTAGCACTGGAACCAGAACAGGTATAAAGACAACAATGTATGGGGCTAGGGCTGTATCAGTGGCTTCTACGAGAAGACCTGATATTTTGACTGAAGTCATTGATCATATTCTAGCTTTCCTCCTTACCTTTGACTTCTGCCATCCCTACACAAAACTCCCTGACTTTGAGCTTCTTAATGACCTGATATTCCAATCTTCTTAATGCTGGATTTAGCCATTTCTGGGAGAATACATTGCTGAGCAGAGGAATGAATGTGGAAAGCTAGGTTTATCAGCTCTTTATTCATAGTTTGGCATTTTTGTATTCATAGAGGCTGTCCCAGAGTAGCTGCTTAATATCAACCAGCTTGTGAACGGGTAAGCTTGTCCCCTGCTGCTGGGCAGGGAAATGCAAAACTGAGTGAGCCTTTCCTGTTTGTAGCCTCTGGGAAGGGGGAAGAGATTTGCCTAGCTCACTTCCTCATAGACACAGGTGTTCTTCAGCTCTGAACTTGGCCTCTGGTCTGTGTGAATTCCATGTTCAGGAGCAGCCAGTGCCTCAGGGTGGGGCAAGGGCATGGCTGGGCAGAGTCCAGGAATGAATTGTTCCAGAAAATTAATCCAAACAGTTTTTCTATCTCCTTTTCCCTGGCTAGCTGTCGTTTCAGTAATAGAAAACCTGCCCATTGGAGGTTTGCTTTAGTTGCTACTGCAGTGGCCAAAAAATTCTTGGGCGTATCATTTCTTTGCTGTATTTGGGAGGCCTATTGCCCCAGGGCCTCCTAGATGCAAAGGACTGACTCAAAACCAACTCTCACCAAGTGGTTAAAGTAGTCAGATCCTGAGTGGGTCATACCCCTAAATGAACCCAGGTTATCACTTCGTATTGTAAAATAATGAAAACAGACCCTAGTTTTCCTTGATTAGATCTTTGCCTCCTTTCCTTTTTTTCCTTTTGTCTTATTTTGCCAGGGCTGCTACAACAAATACCACACACTGGTTGGTTTAAACAGTTTTGGAGGCTAGAAATCAAACATCAGTGTATTGGAAGAGCTTGCTTTCTTCCCGAGTCTGTAGCCTTCAGGCAATCCTCCATCACATGGTGATCTCTCTTTGTGTCTGCTCCTCTGGTTTCTTCTGACTTCTGGCTTCCATTGACTTCCAGCTTCTGCTGACTTCCGGTTTTACTGACTGACTGACTGTGTCAGCATTTCTTCTACTTATAAGGGTTTCAGTCAAATGGATTAAGGTCCACCCTCTTTCAATTTGGCCTCATCTAAATGGGGATTTCAAAGACCCATTCACAAAGGAATCTACATGTTAATCTATCATAACATCTTCAAAAGTCCTGTTTACTAATGGGTTCACATCCCCAGGACCAGAGGTTAGGACTTGAACATCTCTTTTGTGGGGGGACATAATTTGAATCCCCAGCAACTCTCTTACCTCTTACCCTTTTTTTTTCTTCTCTATATCTCCCTCCCCTGAACCTAAATTGGCATTAGACAGGTAACAGACCACCATTTTGACAGAACTTTCATCTGCCAAAATGAGATTGCACCAACAATCTGAAGAAAGAGGCATGAAAACCAACCTATCCCAACCCCAAGTTTTGCAGCAGTTAACAGATAAATAAAACACCAACCTGGGACAAGACCACAGTCATGTACCCCTCTCTTTTTGCCTTATGACAACTCCAATCCTACTCCCGCTCAGGGAGTTATTTAATTTGAGGTGCTCCCTGATGTGTATCAGCTGAATAAAGACTTTAACCCCTGTTTGAGTAATTTTACCTAGATATTTTTTCCTCGAGAGTATGATGCCGTGGGTAGGATCTGCATGAGCCCTGGATCCTGCTGAGGTTTCAGACAAGGGCAGAGCTTGTTTCTTCCCTTCTTTGGGACCCAGGTTGAAAGGTAAGTCTGCACTCTGTTTTTGTTGTTGTTGTTGTAGCATGAAAGTGACAGGCTCTGATTCTGTGAAAGGGTTAACCTATTGTGCAAAGTCACAACCTCTATTTTCCTTTTATCTTCTCTGGTCAAGGGAAGAATTAGACAATGGTCACAAAGTAGGACAAGGTCTTTCTCCATTATTTTACTAGGGGAAACTCAAATCTACCCAAAGCACTGAAGGTATCCCTGCTGGGCATATATTCTGCCCCTCTGGTCCTAACTGTTAAAGTCCTCTCTAAATGGTGAGCCTTTAGGAAAGACAATATTGAACTCCAGTGGCCCCTTGGGGGCTCTCGGGTATTGTATATTTCCAAAGTGCCTTAGAACAAAAGGAAATAAAATAGCTGACCTATAATGAGCAGCATTCTTTAATTGGTAGGAAGCCACCAAGAAAAGAAACAGTCTTTAACCTATGGAGGTCTCTCTTAAACAACGTCAACTACCTTCTCCCTTCTCTGGACTTGTTTCTGACCCCTACAACCCCACTTCTCTTGACTTCTGCCCTTTCCTGATCCCAGCCCTCTTTTCTGCTGTCTTCCTTTTCTTCCTGTCCCTCCTCAGCTCCCTCTCACCTTTAGACTGGCTCCCTCCTGAGGAGTTTCTGACCCAAATCTAACACCTCAATCACATTACCTTGAAACCGTGGTACTGAGCCAATCTCCACACCATAGTTAAAGATTTCCCAAATCCAAGAAAGGATAGAGAAAAATGTACTGAGAAATTCAAGATAATTTGGGGCCTTATGTTCCTAAGCCTCCTGATTTTTATCCGTTAGCATACCTTTTAGTCGAACAAGGGAATACCCTGAACCTGGTTTGACAAGGCAAATGGGCCATCATAAGTGAGGATTTACCTAACCCTCACGGAAATAACAGCCCCTCCAGATATGCTAAATCCCTAGAGATAGGAAAAAGTCTTTTTAAAAGCTCTCCCTGAAGTTTTCCCCTTTTGCACTGACTGAGGAATAATCCGGTCCTGTCAACAAGGGCACCATGAGTCTTTCTTTAACTTTAGTCTGTCTCTAACCTTTTAGAGACCACTCCCAACCCTGATCTCCTCCTTTTTTGTTAATGGCCCTATGCCTGAAATATCAGATGCTTTTCAGAAGCATAAAATAGGCTTCCAGATCATGCCCATCCATGAGTTACAACAATTAGCCCAACATTTTGAGGATAACATGGTAAACAAAGGAAAAATCTCACACCAAAAATTTATAGCATTATGGCTTAAACTTCTTGAGAGAAACAAAAGACCCTCCACACATACAACAGTTTCCTGTCTGTCTTCATGGAACCCTTAACCTCTCAACATGTCTTTTTCCTCATTCCTTTCACTGCTCCAACTCCCTTACCCAACCCCTACAAACTTATTAGGATGGGACCTTTTGGCTCAGTGAGGTGCCTCTATTAGGTGCACACCTGAAGGACTTTTTCTTGATCTCCCAGACTTGGATAACCCAGTATATCATTTTATGTGGCTTCCCTTCACTATCCTGCACTCTTGCATCACAATACTCTTCCCCCTTTGAATCACCTCAGTTTTCTGATTTACTTTCCTCTAGGCTACATCATCTACAGATGTGGCGGAAAAAGAATATAGAAACCTTATAAATCAATATAGATCCTGATGCCAGAGAGCCCTGGGAGTTCTCCCAGAGGTCAAAACCTCAATCAGGGGCTGGTGCCATGAGGGTTCTTGACTCAGCTGCAGGAAATAATTAAAGGACTAGTCAGTGTGTACAGCCAAAAAGTTGAATGCATAGCAAAAGTACACATATGAAGGGGGTGAGTGCAGACATTCTCCAAAGGAGGAGCAGCACACTGAGGTTTGGATTCACGCATTATAAGGACTTGGAGGGGCCCTTCCCTCTCTGGTTATGCTAATAAGGGATTGATGAGCTGCACTTTTCATTGGCTCTTTTCGGGTGGTGACCTGAGTGAGGAACTTTGTTGTGGGTCTTAGGGTCACATCCCCCTCTCCTCCTTCCTATCTAACCTGCCTCAATCCCACAATGCTTTTACTTAATTTTGGCATTTTCTGGCTCAGACCTATTGCTTATGAAGCTAATGTCACCATTGATTGTTGATTCTCTCACCTTTTCCTGCCTTTTCCCCATAAGTTCCACTGCATTTTCACTAATATCTATTACCTATCCTGAGGGAAATCTATCTGCCATTATTGCTGCCTTTTGGAACATGTTCTCACCCAAATTGGGTCTCTGACAAATCTCCAATATTAACACACCCTACCTGTTATACCCCTCAAAGAGGGGGGACCTGTCTTTCTCAAAAGGAAGCATGTGTTTCTAATCCTGAATTCATGGGCTTCAGATACTATAATGAAACCTGCCAAGCCCAGTTCAACAGGGTGGGTATTATTGGGCCAGCTTCACCCAGGAAAGCTACATTGATAAAAAGTACAAGTGTTTTTCATCATGAAGAACCCCAAGGGATTCATATTTTGTTAGTGTGTCCACTGTCTGTTTTGTTGCCAGCCAATTGGATAGGGCCATGCTATTTCATCCATTTGAATTTGACCAATTTATCACCCTCACTCCCAAAATAAAAGAACAATCTGTAGTTGAGGGAGAGCACTTGTTCTGGTTTGCCAAAGCTGCCATTATACAAAACACCAGAAATGGATTAGCTTTTATAAAGGACTTATTGGGTTACAAATTTGCAGTTCTAAGGCCATAAATGTGTCCAAACTAAGGCATCAACAAGAGGATACCTTCACTGAAGAAAGGCCGATGGTATCGGGAACACCTCTGTCAGCTGGGAAAGCACATGGCTGGTGTCTGCTGGTCCTTTGCTCTTGGGTTCTGGATTCAAAATGGCTTTCTCAAAAATGTCTCTGGGCTTCTGTCTCTCTTAGCTTCTCCTTCTCAGTTCCTGTGCATCCTTGCTTGTTCTCTCAGGGCATTTCTAAGCATCTGGGGGTCCTCCCTTAGCTTCTCCAGGGCAAACTCTGGGCTTCATCTCTTAGCTTAGTATCACCAAACGTCTTTCTATCTGCATCTCCAAGCTTCTGGGTCTGTTTTGGCCCCTGAGCTCTCTTAAGGACTCCAGTAAACTAAACAAGACACACCTTGAATGGGGATGGGGGTGGTCACACCTCCACAGAAACAATCTAATCAAAAGATCCCATCCATAAGAAGTCTGCACCCACAAGATTGGATTAAAAGAACATGGCTTTTGTGGGGGGCATAATAGATTCAAACTAGCACAGCACTCCTGTTTGCAAAACACCCATTCTCACCAGGTGATGAAAAGGAACTGTTTGAAGAAGATAAAAGACTTGAAATCAATCTTGATGTGCTCGCAACCTCTTGGGACAGGTCCCATGTTGCAGTCATACCTGGAGGAATAGCCCAGTGAGCTACTGAAGATTTCAATGCAATGCCTGAGTTTTCCATGCTGTCATCTGTGACCACTAACTCGAACCACTAACAATGTCACTAAAATTACTGACCCACTAACAATGTCACTAAAATTACTGACCCACTTGATTGAGAAATACAGGGACTCCAGAAGGCTGCTGCCCATCATTGACTGACATTAGACATCATCCTGGCACCTAGGGGAAGCATGCATACTGTCATCAGTGATGATTGCTGCATGTACATTCCCCCAAATTTTTCTGATGCCTTCTTAGTGAATAACATATCTGGGATGCCAACCAAAACATTCATTGAGTGAACAGCTTTGTCCTGACCTGTGGGACCTATGGATCATCATCAGGTAGTTAGGGAAGGGACCTCTTTTCCTAGGTATTTCCAACAGGGATACCATCTAGGGGATGCACTTTATTCCAAGGGTGAGTAATCATTTTTATTTTTCTCTGATAGGAATACTCCTCATCAAGTGCACACAATTGCATCTAATGAATACCAGCAGTATCTATCTAAGGTGTGATTAAGGAAGAGAAGACCAAAGAAAAAACCTACTCCTCCAACCCACTATGGGTATCTTCTTGATTCAGTTCCTGAATCTTATACATTCCTGTAATTTTTTTCTCTCCTAAAAGATTTGGTTAGCAATGAAAGGAGTTCACCTTGGCCAAGAAAAGAGACTATAAAAGAATTAAAGCAGACCCCCATTTCCTTGCTTAGGGCCTTGCTTACTTTCCTTTTTCCCTCTCTTCTATTTTCCTTCTTTTCTTCTTTTCTATCTCTCCATCCCCATAACTTATTTGTCACTGGACAGCTAATAGACAACCATCAAGACTTACAAAGATAGATCTCAAAAGAACTGTTCTGTCAACTGCCAAAATAAGATTGCACCAGTGATCCTGAGAAAGAAGCATGAAAACCAACTTATCCAAACCATTACAATCTCAAGTTTTGCGTCAGTTATAGATAAAGAAAATTCAACCTGGGGCAAGACCGCAATCATGTACCCCTCTCTTATCCTTGCCCTATAACAACTCCAATCTTACTTCAGCTCAAGGAGTCACCTAATTTTGAAGGGCAATCTGATGCACATTAGATGAATGAAGGCTTTACCTCTGAGTAAATTCAACTGTGTGTGTTTTTTGCTTTTTGTTTTTGTTTTTGTTTTTGTTTTTTGGCTGCCATAATTCTTTCCCCAAACACATACAATCATTAAAGGGTAAAAATAAATTTTAGCTGGCTGTGCTGGTCCCAGTCATTGAATCTAACCCCTTCCCTTTGATATGCTTAGGTGGTTTTTTTTAAAAAATTTTTAACTTGAGAAGGAGAGAGAAATTTGAATTGGGGAGAAGTATGGAGGTAGAGTGGAGTAGATGGTGTAGCATCTGTTCCTGGTTTGATCTGGAATTGCCCTTCCAGATTCACTCTTCACCCTTCTCCATCCTGCTATATTCTTTAGGAGACTGACATCTATTGGCTTCATCAGTGGGCTTCCTACCATCTGGCTTTGCTTGGGGTTCAGCAAATGGGAAACAAGCTGGAGATCAGAGGGTGGACAGGAAGTGAAGTCAGGATATGTGCTGGGGATTGAATCATGCCCCCTATAAAAGGCATGTTCAGGTCCCAACCCCTGATCCTGTGGGTTTGAACCCATTTGTAAATAGGACTTTAGAAGACTTATTAGCTAAGGTGTGCCCAGAGTGAATGAGTGTAGACCATAATCCAAATTGGCTGAAATCTTATAAGCAAAGGAAATTGGACATGGAAAAGAAGGCCACAGGAAAAAGGTGGAAGTCAATGGAACCCAGAAGAGAAAGGAGAGGACTATTGTCATGTGACAGGAAAACCAACGAACCCAGGGACTGCTGGACAGCGAGAATTCTACCAACCCCAGGAGGAAGAAAGCCTTCCAGCCTCCAAAATCATGAGACAATAAATTCTCATTGTTTAAGCCAATCCATTGCAAGGTAATCAACATAGCAGCGTGGAATTTCTCTAATGCTTAGTTTCTGGATCTCCCTAGGTCTGAGATTCCCAAATTGTCCACCAAGTTGTCTTGGAGTGTTGCATAAACTCACAGGAGCACCATGGTATATTTGAAAAATTTGAAGGAAATGTGGTGATTCTTGACATATGTCAGACACTACACAAACAACTAGCTTGAGGTAATCCATTGCTCAGTAGGCTGTGCTATATTCCTTTTGATGTGACCATGTCTCTGGAAAGTTGGGTTTTGGGGGCGTTGCTTCGATAAAAAAGCAAATACTGTATGAAAATCAGTGTAAAACAGGAAATAAGGGTGGCAATATTCAATCTGCTTCCAAGGTTGGAGAAGTTGTGCTGTGCTCAATAGGCACATAAATCTCATTGTCAAGTAATGGTGGTTATTTAAGGATGAAATTAAAATATTATTTTGCCTTTAAATTTATGTATATTACTTTTTCAAATGGCAACTGAATTGTTAGGACATAAATACAAGTTGTCAGGACTTAAATACTTAATAAACAGAATTGTTAAGTATTTCTTTTGGCATAGGGGTTCTGTGAAAAAATTACTGAGACTCTAGGGATGCTGTGTACCAAGAAAGTTTGGGAACCTCTGCCCCAAGTCATCTTATACAGTCTCATGTCTTTAAATTCCTTCAATGTGCTTATGACTTCCACGTTTTTATCTCCAGCCCTGACTTCTCCCCAAACCTCCAAACTCTACTTCTAACTGCCAACTCTACTTCTTTGATTGGGTTTTGAATAATCATCTGAAATGAACCTTGCACAAAAACCAAGCTTTGGTTTTCTGCTATCAAGGTGCCCTTCCTACGGATCTCCCTGGCTTAGTATAAGATAGTGTCATTCACATAGCTGCTCAGGCCAAAAATTTAGGAGCCATTCTTGATTACTCCATTTCAGGGGTCTGCAAATTTTTCTTGAAAAGGCCAGAGAGTAAATATTTTAAGCTTTACAAGCCATATGGGTTTTGTCAGAACTACTCAACACTGCTCTTATAACAGGAAAACAAGTATAGACAATGGTAAAGGAATGAGTCTGGCTGTGTTCCATTAAAAACTTCTATTTATGAAAACAGTGGGTGGGGATTTAGCTTGTGATCTGCAGTTTACCAACCTCTGTTCTATTTTACCCTCATCCTTCCATCCAATCCATTGCAAATTTGCTGGCCCATCCTTCAAAATATGCCTTGAATATGACCACTTCTCATCACTTCCTTTTTGTCCAAGCCATTACCTTCTTGCCTGTACCACCACATGGCTTCCAAACATCCAGTCTTGCCCCTCTATGGTTTCATGGAGCAACCAGAGTAATTTTTCTAAAATATAAACCAGTTGGCATCAAATCTTTAAATTCTCCAGTGGATCTCCATCATTATCAAAATAAAACTCAAAGTTCTCATCATACCCTATTGGGCCACATATTATTTGCCCTCTCACTATCTTTCCAACCTCATTTACCCTAAACCCAGCTCCTTGCTTACTCTAATCTAGCCACACTGAATTTATTGCTATGCACCTTAGGGCCTTTCTATTTCTCTCACCTGGAATAATCTTCTCAAATATCTATATGGTTTGTTCCCAGACTTTACTTAGCTCTCTGCTGAAATGCCACATTCTTAGACAGGACCTCCCGGAGTTTCTTATATGAAACAGACTCTCCCCTTATGCCCAGCATACCCCAATCACTTTTTATCTCTTTACCCTGCTTTAATTTTCTTCCTAGTACCTAACACTGAAAGAAATGGTATTGGATAATAATTAGTTTATTGTCTTTCTCCCTCATGAGAATGTATGTTCTAGGAATATGCAGAATAAGTTGTGTTCATTCCTGAATCACTAGTGCCTAGCATAGCTCCTGGACTATAATAGGTGTTCAATAAATACTTGTAGTATGAATGAGTGAGTAAATGAATGAATGAGCTGCTGCCTTAGTCAGGGTTCTGGAAGGAATAGTTGAACCCAGATAGTGTAAAAGACTTTAATGAAAGGACTACTCATGAAAGAACAGAACCAATTAGGAATGTACCCCCAAGGACAAGCAACTGTAGGAAAATATTACTACCTGTAGGCCTGAAGGGACAAGGGTCGGCAACAGTGTTACCAGAGCCAGTGTCAGCTGGAGCTCTGGAGGAGAGCCCAGCTAGGATGAGCTGTAGTCACAGAGGGATGCAGCCATAGCCAGAAAAAATGACCAAAACACGGAGGGGGCCGGGAAGATATTCCTGATCCCTCTATCCCCTTGCCTTCCAATTTACTATCAGTGCTTCTGTGCTGGTTTGAAGATGTTATGTACCCCAGAAAAGGCCATGTTATTTTAATCCATTCCTGTGGGTGCACACCTATTGTGGGTGGGACCTTTTGTCTAGGTTATTTCAACTGAGATATAACCCACCCCATTTGAGGTGGCTCTTAGCCACCTTACAGGAGTCCTTTACAAGAGGATAAAGGACACAGAGAAAAGAGAGAGAAATACCCAGAGAAGCTGAGAGAGGAAGCCACTGAAGCCAGAAACTGAAAACAATGAAACCCAGGAGAGAAGAAACAGCAGATGCCAGCCATGTGCCAAGCAGTGTGACAGAGGTGTTCCAGATGCTTTAATTTGGACATTTTTATGGCCTTAGAACTGTAAATTTGTAACCTAATAAATTCCCATTGTAAAAGCCAACCCATTTCTGGTATACTATATTCTGGCAGCTTTAGTAAACTGAAGCAGCTTCCCATTGACTGACCCCAACTAGAAGCCAGAAGTCAAGGGAACCCAGATCTATTCTGGGGGCATGGGTCAGGGCAAGGAAAAGTGGAGAGGGATGGACAGTGTGGAAGGTGTGGGCAAACAGAGAATAATCAAGACAATTATGCATGACAAATGACTCCAGAACTTAGAAGGTTAAAAATAAGAAACATTTATTATCTCACATAGTTTCTGAAGTTTTGGAATTCAGGAGCAGCTTAGTTGGGAAGTTCTGGCTCAGAGCCTCTTATGAGCTTACAGTCAAGTTGTCAGCCAGAACTGCAGTCATCTGAAAAGGCTGGAGAATTTGCTTTCAAGTTCACTCATGTGCCTGTTGACTGAAGGCATGAAATGTGGGCCAGCATATGGCTGCTCACAGCATGGCTTCCTTCAAAGCAAGTGATCTGATAGAATGCCCAAGATAGAAGTTGCTGTCTTTTATAACCAAACTGTGAAAGTGACATACCATCACTTCTGCCATATGCTATTTGTCACACAGACCAACCATGGTACAGTGTGGGAGAGGACCATACAAAAGTGTGAATATTAGGAAACAGGGATCTTTGGGAGCCATTTTGGAGGCTTTCTACCACACCCAGATCTTGGCAAAATGTTAGGCAACTGGCCGCCTCATGATAGAGTATGTTGGCTGGAATGGGGTCAAAGCCCATGAGCTCCTTTCAGCAATGGATAAACAGATGTAAAGGGCACTCAGGAGCTTAAAATACATGGCTGGAGAAACAGGAATAGGCCTTGTGTGTACTAATGTCCCATAAACACAACTCTGGCTATGGTTTACATGCCGTCTAAGTAACCAAGAGCTACAGATCCAGGCTACAAGAGAGGTTGCTTCTGAGAGTTGGTTCTCTGTCTCTCCATCCCCAACTTCCCTAGTTCCAAAGACAAACCAGCTGTGTCAGAGCCACCTGGAGAGCTTGCTAAAAACACAGGTTCCCAGGCCTTATTCAAGACCTACTGTCTTGGGTTTCCTAGTCTGCTAGGCTGCTATGACAAATACCACACAATAGGTTGGCTTAAACAATGAGAATTTATTGGCCCACAATTTTGAGGCTAGGAGAAGTCCAAAATCAAGGCATCAGAAAGGTGATGCTTTCTCCCTTAGTCTGTACATTCTGGTGCTGGCTACTGGTGATCCTTGGGGTTCCTTGACTTGTATCCCTGCCTTGCATCATATGGCAATGTCTTCTCCTTTCTCTTCCAGGTACCATTGACTTCTGGCTTCCAGCTCTTCCCTGAAGCTTTTCTGACTATGTCTGAATTTCTTCTGGCTATAAACTATTCCAGTAATCTGGATTAAGACCCACCCTCACTCAGTTGGGCTACACGTTAAATAAAAATAACATCCTTAAGAAATCCTATTTATAATGGGTTCACACTGACAGAAATGTGGATTAAGATTAAAACATGTCCAAATTAGGGTACATAAATTCAATCTAGCACACCTGTTGTGGACTTGCTAAATAATTCTAATGTGTAGCCATGTTTGGGAACCACTGCAAAGTCATGTGGGTTTTGAAGGGAGAATATTCAGCCCGTAAGTCAAGGAGGGTCTGGCTCTGACTGCTGAATGGATTAAGTGAGTGCAGGCTTGGTCTATAACTGTGACTGTTTGAAGGCATGGTGGGGAAAGACTGTCAAGCAGCTCTTGTTTACTTATTGCTATTAATTATTTAAGGGCTGCTTTCCTACTTGCTTTAGGATTAAAAGAAGAGACAGACATAGCTCCTTAGAATGAAATGAACTAAATAAAGTGTACACACATCATGTGAAATTACAATTATATGGAATTCTGACTTTCTTGTTATTGAGCAATTGGTCATGGAAGGGCCTAGAGACACAGGGAAATTTCTGCAGACATAAGGGGTAGATGAGAAAACATTATAAGCTTTTCCCAGGATTTAAGTATTCAATATCATCTTCATCTCTTTGTCTTGTGTTTCATAGCAGGCTGACATGAACAATCAATTTGTTTGCCATGTCACAGCACAATTACCTGGAGCTGAAACTCTATGGCTTTTGGTAGTGTAACCCCTTCACTATTAATATATTTAAAAATTGCCTTTGAACATCTCTTTGAGGAGTTCCTGATTTCATACAGGAATGTAGAAAGCTGGTCATAGAGTCATTCCCACTCTTGCAACACAACACATTCAAAAACACACAAATTGCATATACATGAATTTTTTTTGAGAGAGCAGGAAAACCAAGTAGCCTGAAATCAAAGGAGAGACAGATACTTGCAGGGAGAGAAAATATAAAAGCACTTGCTTACCTGGGGGCAGATGATCCAGAACATTAGTATGGAAAACCCACTTAGAATCAGTGGAAGCTTAGTGTTGACTGGTGATTGATAGACTCTGGAGACCCTGGGGGGGAGATGCTACAGATACAAGGTAAACTTTTCTCCAGTCACATTTGTGGAGACTCCTGGGAAAGCTTTCTTCATGCTGAAGGCCTGGGGAAGAGGAATAGCAGCTATTGGGAAGGGCAGGGAACACTGCCAAGACCTTTCTCCCTTGTCCCCTTTATGGAACAAAAGCTTTAATTTATGTGAGGAAGGGCAATAAATGCCATTGTCTGTAGAGAACTGTTGAAAATCCATTGCAGCTGAGGGAAGGGAACAGAAATAAACAAACCTATACACTTGAAGGAAGGGCAGCAATAGATCCAGGGCCCAGAATATATGGGGGAGGTACTAGAGCACTGAGAAGGCCACATACCAGAGATTGAGGGCAGAGTATTTGTCTAAACCCAAGGCTCAATCAGAACAATAGATATCCCCCCACTTTCCCATAACAATCTAATAAGTAACAAGTAATAGTAGAATACTGCCTGTGAGGGGTGACAATGGGATTGGGAAAGCCATAAGGACCACACTCCCCTTTGTCTAGTTTATGGATGGATGAGTAGAAAAATGGGGGAAGGAAACAAACAAACAGACAAAGGCACCCAGTGTTCTTTCTTACTTTAATTGCTCTTTTTCACTTTAATTGTTATTCTTGTTATTTTTGTGTGTGTGGTAATGAAGGTGTCAGGGATTGATTTAGGTGATGAATGTACAACTATGTAATGGTACTGTGAACAATCGAATGTACGATTTGTTTTGTATGACTGCATGCTATGTGAATATATCTCAATAAAGTGAATATTAAAAAAACATATTGTACAATCTCACTTATATGAAGTAACTAGTATATGCAAATTCATAGAGACAGGAAGTAAATTACAGGTTACAGTTTGGGGGGAAGGGAGGAATGGGGCAGAGGTAGGGAGAGGGGTTATTGCTCAGTGAGTACAGAATTTCTGTTTGGAGTGATGGAAATGTTTTGGTAATGGATGGTAGAGATGGTGGCACAACACTAATACTATTGAATTGTATATTTGAAAGAGGTTAAAATGGGAGATTTTATATTGTATATGTGTTACCATGATAAAAATTTAAAAAGAAAATAGAACTGTACAGCACAAAGAGTGAACCTAATGTAAACTATGGACTTCTGGTAATAATAAAATTCTAATAATCTTTGTTCACTGATTGTTACAAATGTACCACACTAATACAAAATGTTAATGGGGAAAATGATGTCTGCATGTGTGTGTGTGTTGAGAGGGGGTATATGGAAGCTCTGCACTTTCTGTGTAATTTTTCTGTAAACCTGCAACTGCTCTAAAAAATAAAGTCTATAAAAAAAAAAAAAGAGTACTGCCTGAAGAGTTGTAAGAGACAGACACAGTTTGTAAAAGGAAAACTTAAGCTGATGTGACAGTGAAAAGAACTTCTAGAAAACCAGCCCCTAAGTTACCACTAGAGGAATTTGAAGACTGTGGTGCACTGAAGACAGCTAAAGTAATAATGAACTTCAAACTAGCTCAACTTTTGATTAAATTAACTCAAACCTCCACACTAAAGGCTTAGCCAAAGGAAAGACATGCACATTTCCAGGCATAAAAATTATTTATTTGGTTTCTACTGTCCTACCCAAGATGTCTGGGTTTCACTTAATCATTCTGAGGCATATGAAAAGGCAAGAAAGAACAAAACATTTGCAAGAGATAAAGAAATCAACAGAACAAGATTCAGAGATAACCCAGATGTTGAATCTCTCTGACATGGAATTAAAATAGGCACGATTAATATGCTGAAGGCCCCAGTAGAAAAGGTAAGTAATTTCAGCAGAGCGATCAAAATTATAAGAAAGAATTAAATGAAAATCCTAGAAATAAAGCACAGTAATAAAGATGAAGAATATCTTTATCTCATTAGTAGACCTCACACAGCCAAGGCAAGAAGCATTGACCTGGAAGATAGGTCAATAGAAATGATCAAAACTGAAATACAAAGAGAAAAATGAGTGATAAAGAGAAAACAAAACAAGAGAAGATCCAAGTCTATCATACACATAATTGGAGTCCCAGAAAGAGAAGAGAAAGAGAATGGTGCAGAAGAAATAATAGCTGACAATTTTCAAGAGTTAATGACAGATACCAAACCATGGATCCAAGAAGTTGAGAATGCCAAGCAAGATAAATACCAAAAACAAAACAAAACCCCTTTAAAAACCCCACAAAAACAAAAACACCCACCTAGGCATAAAATTATTAGATGGCTGAAAACAAAAGACAAAGAGAAGATCTTGAGGCATCCAGAGAAAAAAGGACACATTACATACTGAGGAAGAAAGGTAAGAATTATGGTAGTCTTCTCCCCAGAAACCATGTAAACCAGAAAACAGTGAGTGAAGATCTTAAAGTACTGAGAGAAAAATACATCTTTCAACCTAGAATTTCTAGAACAAGTACAAATATCTTTCAAAAATGAAGGAAAATAAACAGTTTTTCAGACAAACAAAAATGAAATAATTGTCAGCATAACTACTCTCCAAGAAAAATTAAAAGTTCTTCATGTACAAGGAATATGATGACCCACAAAAGTTTAGATAGACACAAAGAAATGAAGAGCTCTTGAAATGGAAAAAATTAAGATTAAAATAAAGTTATTTTATTATTTTAAATTTCTGTAAAATAAAACTTTCTAAAGCAAACTTTTGTTTACAGCAAACATAAAAGTAAAATGTATAACAATATAAAACAAAAGATGGGAGAAAGGAATTGGGGCTATACTACTGTAAGGTCTGTACACTACAAATGAAGCATTATAATATTATTTGAAGGTAGATTCTGATTAATTGATGATGTATATTGTAAACCCTAAAACAATCACAAAATTTTCTTTCAAAGGTTTATGTAATAAGTCAATAATGGAGATAAAATGAAAACACAAAGGCTCAATTTAAAAAGCATGCAATTAATATAAGAGAAGGCAGAAAAATTAAAAAAAAAGGATAAGCAGAACAAATAGAAAACAACTACCAAGATGGTAGATTTTAATCCAACCGTATCAACAATTACATTAAATGTGAATGGTCTAAAAACACCAAATGAAAGAGAGATTGTTATATTGGATAAAATAAAAAAGCAATCTGACTATATGCTGCTATACTAAATCCATTTAAAATAGAACAATAAAAACAAGTTAAAATAAGATAATGGGAAAATATTAATTATGCAAACACTAAAAAAAGAATCTGGGCAGTTATATTAACATCAGACAAAGTAAACTTCAGCACAAGGAATATTATCAGAGATAAAGAGGGACATCACATAATAATAAAGGTGACAACTGCCAAGAAGATACAACAATTTTATATGAATGTGCACCTAACAGTGGAGTTTCAAACTACATAAAGCAAAACTGATAGAACTGAAAGATGAAATAGACAAAACTAAAATTATGGTTGGAGACTTCAATACTATGCTGTTAGTAATTGATAGAAGTACATAAAAATCCATAAGAGCACAGAAGAAATTAAAATTTCACCAGCAGTGAATGAGGTTTCTAAGTTTTCCACATCCTTGTCAACACTTATTTTCTGTTATTTTGATCATTGCTATTCTAGTGATTATGAAGTGGTATCTCATTGAGGTTTTGATTTGCATTTCACTGATGGCTCATGATGTTGAAAATCCTTTCATGTGCTTATTGGCCATTTGTACTGACCATTTGTATATCTTTTCTGGAACAATGCTTTGCCCATTTTTAACTGAGTTTTTTGTCTTTTTATTATTTAACTGCAACAGTTCTTTATATATTCTAGACACAAGTCTCTTATTAGATATATGATTTGCAAATTTTTTCTCCCATTTTGTAGATTGCATTTTCATGTTTTTGATGCTATATTTGGCAACATAAACTTTTTAATTTTGATGAAGTCCAATTTACCTATTTTTTCTTTTGGTACTTGTTCTTTTCATGTCATATTTAAGAAAACATTGCCTAATCCAAGGTCATAAAGAGTTAAACCTATTTTAAAGAATTTTGTATATGATGAGAGGATGGGGTCTAACTTCATTCTTTTGCATGTGGCTATCTGGTTTTCCCAGTACCATTTGTTAAAATGACTATCCTTTTTCCCATTGACTTGCTCTTCATACCATTGTTGAAAATCAATTGACCTTAACTGCAAGAGTTTATTTCCAGACTCTCAATTTTATCCCATTGTTCTATTTGTCTATCTTTATTCCAATACCATGCTGTCTCAATTACAGAAACTTTGTAGTAAGTTTTGAAATTGATAAATGGGAGTCCTCCAACTTTGTTTTCCATTTCAAGTTTGTTTTGTTCACTCTAGATTTCTTGAATTTCCATATGAATTTTAGGATCAATTTATGCAAAGGAGCCAGCTGGAGTTTTGATGGTGATTGTGTTAAATCTGTAGCTAAATTTAATGTGTATTGCCATCTTAACAAAATTTAGTCTTCTGATCCATGAACATGGGATTCATTTCCATTTATTTAGGTCTTCTTTAATTTCTTTCAACATTTTTTTTTTTTGGTTTTTGGAGTGTATGTTTTACACAAAACCTATCAATGAATGATTATGACAGCTCTATTCATAATGGCAGCTCTATTCATAAATGGAAAAAATACAGATGTCCTTCAATTGGCAAATGGATAAATAATCAATGGTATATCAATGCAGTGGAATACCCTCAGCAATAAAAAGGAACAACCTATTGGGTCAGACAACATGCACCATAAATGCATTTTGCTAAGTGAAAGAAGCAGAACCAAAAGGTTACAAATGGTACAATTCTATTTATATGAGATTATTGTTAAGGGAAAACTATAGGGAAGGAAAACTGATCAGTGGTTTTCAGGGTTTTGGAGGAAAGAGAGGATGGACTACAAAGGGGTAGCATGAGGAAAGTTTTAGTATGAAGGAACTATTCTGTATCATGAATGTGATATGGATTACATGACATTCATTGGTAGGTTTTGTTGCCAGCATAAGTTTCCATTTCTCTAGGGACTCTATGCATATTTCAAAACCCAACTGTACACTACACAGAGTGAATTTTATTGTATGCAATTTAAAAAATCAACCAGGATGTAGGGGAACCTGAAATGAAATACAGAAATAGAGGGACCCAGCTACAAATGAATAACATAAACATATTGAAGTTGCATAGAGAAGAAAAGAACTAACCTAAGTAACTTTAGAAAACAGTGTTTTGACTGGAAGCTGGGACAAAATAATGTATACAGACACTGCATGCTAGTTACTACATCTGGTTCTCACAGGGAATGGGTCAGCAATTTTGAAATTACATTATGTAAATATTAGGTTTGAACAAATAAGTAAATATTTTGTAGATAACAAGAACCAGGTTGTACTGTTGGAGAAAGAAGTGGCAAATAAGGAGTGGGAGTAAGCTAGAATGAATCTTGTGGTACTGGATTAGAATCATAGCTATCAATGTGAACTCCTGAGTTTTAAATATATATATATATATACACATGCATTTCCTTGCTCTACTGGAAGTAGTGTCACACCTTAGCACCTAGATCTTGGTTTCTAAAACACTATTCTCTAATAAAAAGAACAAGGGGCCCTTGGATAAGTGGTTAATTCTAGGGTTGGGAAAAGAAAACACAAGATGAGCTTGGAGATCTTGTGCCAGAAAACAAGGAAATTCTTTTAAAAAGTATGGGACTTGTTAAAAGAGCACAGGAACCAACCTTAAAAAGTTCTTACCTGCCAAAGTTGGAGCAATTTGAACAACAGAATAAATAACAATTGTATTGAACCATAATCCACTGAATGAAGTCAATATTTATGAGCTCATACTGATATAAATAAATAAATGGAGAAGAAGACACAGCTCTTCCTTACAGAAGAATTCCAGTTAATAAATGTAGAAGGAATAAGGGAAATACAAAATTACAAGTGGAATGCCACAGTAGTAATTGTTGCAGGCAAGATATCCAACAATGGATGCTAAAATTAGTCAACAACAGTTTGAGAGGAAATAGGATATTTTCATAGCCTAAAACTAAAGTATCTCTCCCAAGGTGTTATTAACTACAAAGAAAAAAAAAATAGCCTTTTTTTTTTTGCTTTAATGGATTTAATTTTTAAAGCAGTTTTATTGAGATATATTCACATACAATATAACCCATCCAAAGTATACAATCATTGGCTTTTAGTATGATCAGAGTTGTGCATTCATCACCACAAACAATTTTAGAACATTTTCAATAGTTCAAAAAGAAAAACCTGATACCCCTTAGCAGTCAACTCTCAATCCCTCTGTCCTTCCACAGTCTTACAAAACCACAAGTATAACTCTATCTCTATCAACTTATTTATATTTACATTTTAAATAAAGGGAATCATACAATATGTAGTACTTTGTTTCTGGTTTCTTTCACGTAGCCTAATGCTTTTTTACAAAAACTATTATTAATTTTTAAATTGGAGACATTGTAGGTTTTCAGAAAAGTCACATAAAAATATAATCATCTGATATATCCCCGTTTTTGACACTTGCATTAGCATGGTACCATTTTTACAATTGATGAAAGAATATTAAAATATTATTGTAAACTATAGTCCATAGTTTACATTAGATGTATTTTCTCATATACTACCCTATTATTAACACCTTGTAATAGTGTCACACATTTGTTTTAATTCATGAGAGAACATTCTTATATCTGTATTACTAACCACAGTCAATCTTCCACAACAGGGTTCATTGTGTTATACAGTCCCATGTTTTATCTTCTAACTTTCCTTCTAATACCATGCATGCCCCAAAACTTCCCCTTTCAACTACATTCACAAACATAATTCAGCACTGTTAATTGTACTCACAATAATGTGTTACTATCACCACTATCCACTCACCACTAAACATCTAAAATCAACATAAATAGAAATTCTGCACAAATTAAGCACCAGCTCCACATTCTCTACCCTCATTGTATCTCCTGGTAACCTATATTCTAGATTCTAACTATGAGTTTGTTTATTATAATTAGTTCATACCAGTGAGGTCATAACAATATTTGTCCTTTATCGGCTGTGTTATTTCACTGAACATAGTGTCCTCAAGGTTCATCCTCATTGTTGCATGCATCAGGACTTCATTCCTTCTTACAGCTGAATAATATTCCATATGTATATACCACATTTTGTTTATCCATTCATTTGTTGATGGACACTTGGTTTGCTTCCATCTTTTGGCAAATGTGAATGATACTGCTATAAATGTTGGTGTGCAAATGTCTGTTTGCATCCTTGCTGTCAGTTTTTCTGTGTATATACCTAGTAGCAAGATTGCTAGATCATATGGCAATTCTATACTTACATTCTTGAGGAATCACCAAACTGTCTTTTACAAGCAGCTGCACCATGTCACATTCCCACCAGCAACAAATGGGCATTCTTATTTCTCCATATCCCCTCCAACACTTATAGTTCTCTGGTTTTTTTTAATAGTGTCCATTGTAGTAGGTGTGAAATATCTCATTGTGGTTTTGATTGTGAACCACAATCATCATCCACAACAGATTTCACTATGTTATACAGTTCCATGTTTTATCCTCTAGCTTTCCTTCTAGTCACATACATGACCCTAGACATCCCCTTTCATGCTATTTTGGTCACTGTAGTTTGGTAATATGCTTTAAAGTCATGAGTTTGAGTCCTTCAACTTTATTATAATTTTTCAAGATGTTTTTGGCTACTCAGAGCCCCTTACCCTTCCAAATAATTTGATATTAGCTTTTTCATTTCTGAAAAGTAGGCTATTGGAATTTTGATTGAGATTGCATTGAATTTCTAAATCAACTTGGGTAGAATTGACATCATAATGATATTTTGTCTTCCAATCAGTGGACACAGGATCTTCTTCCATTTATTTAGGTCTTCTTTTATTTCTTTTAGCAATGTTTTGTAGTCTTTGGTATATAAGTCCTTTACATCTTTTGTTAAATTTATTCCTAGATATTTGATTCTTTTAGTTGCTATTGTAAATAGAATTTTTTCTTGATTTCCTCCTCAGATTGCTCACTAATAGTGTATATAAACACTATTGATTTTTGTGTGTTGATCTTGTATCATGTCACTTTACTGAGATCCTTTATTAGCTCTAGTAGCTTAGTTGAAGATTTTTCAGGACTTTCTATATACAGGATCATGTCATCTGCAAATAGTGAAATTTTACTTATTCCTTTCCAATTTTGATGTCTTTTATTTCTTTTCCTTGCTTAACTTCTCTAGATAGAACTTCTAGCACAATGTTGAATAACAGTGGTCACCAGTGGTCATCCTTGTCTTGTTGCAGATCTTAGAGGGTGTATTAGTTAAGGTTCTCTAGGGAAACAGAATCACTGAGAGGTGTCCATGACTATAAAATTTATAAAAGTGACTCACACAACTGTGGGTATGCATGAGTCCAAATTCTGTAGAGCAGTCAGCAAACCGTCAACTCCAAGGAAGATGTCCAACGAACTCCTCAGGAAACGAACCAGCAACTTTGACAAACTCCTCAGGAAATGAACTGGGATCTTTGACGAACATGTTCAATGAACTCCTCAGGAAACGAACCGGCAACTTCGATGAACTCCTCAGGAAACTCTTCTCTGGGCAGCCGAAGAAGTGAAGGTCCTCTATCTGTCTTGCTTATAAGTTTTCAACTGATTAATTGGATTAAATCCAGCCAACTGCATTCTCTCATTGTGGAAGACATGCCCTTCAGTGAGTCATCAGTCACAGCTGCAGTCAATTGACTGATGATTTAATGAACCAGCCTGTTGGTTTATTAACCAGCCACAAATGTCCTCACAGCAATCGTTAGGCAAGTGTTTGCTTGCCCAGACAGCTGGGTACTATCACCTGGCCAAGTTGACACATGAACCTAACCATCACAGTCCACCCCTTGTCAACTTGGTAGTTATACACATCACCTAAAACCATACTTTATCTCTAAGTAGATAACACTAACAGACATATATTTTGCCTAACAATACTCTGCTGTGCAGCATACAACTGGAAATGCACTAAATCTCTCCAGAATAGGGTGTAAGTCCTTGGGTGACATTAGCTCTTAAAATTGATTTCCTTTAGCTTAAATACAGCAAAATGAACAGTATGGGTTATGCCATATGATAAGGGGATAAGACAGAGAAGAAAGCAAAGATATTTGCTTTACAGACAAATGCAAACATAATCATAACAAAATGAGGAGGAAATATTCATGCCATCATAGTCCCTGTTTCTGTAACTGGTCACACGGCCATTGTTCATATTTATCACTACCTTCTTCCACTACCCATTCCATGTTCCCTTTACCCTCAGCAAGCACTTCAGCTGGCCATGGTTCTTTGTCTGGTGGGGTGACCCAAACCTTCATTCCTGAAGTTTCTTGGCCATTGGTAGTCCTGCCTGGATTGGGTTGTTGCAGTTTTCCATTGACTTGAATCACGGGGCATGGTAGTACTAAGAGATGCCCTAGGGGATCTCCTGTATTCCAGGAAAATTCTTCTTTACCTCCATTGTGTAGCTGCAGTGCTATTTCCCCTTGATAGTCAGGATCAATCACCCCAGCCAGTACAGTAACCCCCCTCCTTGCCTGTTGATTCAGAGGCATAAGAAGCCCAAAGTGGCCAGGTGGCAGTCTTAACTTCCAGTTCAATGGGATTATTGTTATATGTCCTGGTGGAAGCACTCCTCCTTTTGGAACCAAGACCTGTAGACCAGCAGAGCTTAAGCTTGCAGGGACAGGAAGCAAAAATTTACCTAGTGGATCACTAGGAGTGATAGTGAGTGGTGCCACTCCTGTTTCCACCCCTTGATTCCTGGACCCATGAATCCTGGCTATGGGAGAAACAGCACCATAGAGTGGATGCTTATTCAGAGCATACACAGCCTCCTGGAGAACACTGCCCCAGCCCTGCAAAGTATTGCCACCTAGTTGGCACCATAGTTGAGTCTTCAACAGGCCTTTCTACCATTCTATCAACCCAGCTGCCTCTGGATGATGGGGAACATGGTAAGACCACAGAATTCCATGAGCAGGTGCCCATTCCCTCACTTCATTTGCTGTGAAGTGGGTTCCTTTGTCTGAAGCAATGCTGTGTGGAATACCATGATGGTGGATAAGGCATTCTGTAAGTCCACAGGTGGTAGTTTTGGCAGAAGCATGTCATGCAGGGAAGGCAAACCCATATTCAGAGTATGTGTCTATTCCAGTAAGAACAAATTGCTGCCCCTTCCATGATGGAAGTGGTCCAATGTAATCAACTTGCCACCAGGTAGCAAGCTGATCACCTCAGGAATGGCACCATATTGGGGACTGAGTGTGGGTCTCTGCTGCTGGCAGATTGGGCACTCAGCAGTGGCTGTGGCCAGGTCAGCCTTGGTGAGTGGAAGTCCATGTTGCTGAGCCCATGCATAACCTCCATCCCTACCACCATGACCACTTTGTTCATGAGCCCATTGGGCAATGACAGGTGTTGCTGGGGAAAGAGGCTGATTGGTATTTACCAAACAGGTCATTTTATCCACTTGGTTATTAAAATCTTCTTCTGCTGAAGTCACCCTCTGGTGAGCATTCACATGGGACACAAATATCTTCATGTTGTTTGCCCACTCAGAAATGTCTATCCACATACCCCTTCCCCAGACTTCTTTGTCACCAATCTTCCAATCATGTTCCTTCCAAGTCCCTGACCATCCAGCCAAACCATTAGCAACAGCCCATGAATCAGTATACAGACGCACCTCTGGCCAGTTCTCCTTCTAAGCAAAGTGAACAACCAGGTGCACTGCTCGAAGTTCTGCCCACTGGGAGGATTTCCCCTCACCACTGTCCTTCAGGGACATCCCAGAAAGGGGCTGCAGTGCTGCAGCTGTCTACTTTCGGGTGGTGCCTGCATATCGTGCAGAACCATCTGTAAACCAGACCTGAGTTTTCTCTTCCTCAGTCAACTGTAAGGAACTCCCCAAGATTCCATAGCTGTGGACTGGGAAAGAGAAGGTAAGGTGGCAGGAGTGGGAGCCATGGGCATTTGGGCCACTTCCTCATGTAACTTACTTGTACCTTCAGGACCTGCTCGAGCTCTATCTCATATATACCATTTCCATTTTATGATGGAGTGCTGCTGTGCATGCCCAACTTTATGGCTTGGTGGGTCAGACAACACCCAGCTCATGATAGGTAACTCAGGTCTCATGGTTACTTGGTGGCCCATGGTTAAGCATTCTGTCTCTACTGAGGCCCAGTAGCAGGCCAACAGCTGTTTCTCAAATGGAGAGTAGTTATCTGCAGAGGATGGTAAAGCTTTACTCCAAAATCCTAAGGGCCTGCATTGTGATTCTCCTATAGGAGCCTGCCAAAGGCTCCAAACAGCATCTCTATTTGCCACTGACACTTCCAGCACCATTGGGTCTGCTGGATCATATGGTCCAAGTGGCAGAGCAGCTTGCACAGCAGCCTGGACCTGTTGCAGAGCCTCATCTTGTTCCGGTCCCCACTCAAAACTAGAAGCTTTTCTGGTCACTGAGTAAATGGGCTGGAGTAGCACACCTAAATGAGGAATATGTTGTCTCCAAAATCCAAAGAGGCCAACTAAGCATTGTGCCTCTTTTTTGGTCATAGGAGGAGCCAGATGCAACCGCTTATCCTCCACCTTAGAGGGAATATCTCAACACCACTGGATACCTAGAAATTTTACTGAGGTGGAAGGCCCCTGTATTTTTGTTGGATTTATCTCCCATTCTCTGCCATGCAAATACCTTACCAACAAATCTACAATAGTTGCTACTTCTTGCTCACTAGGTCCAATCAACATGATATCATCAATATAATGGACCAGTGTGATGTCTTGTGGGAGGGAGAAACAATCAAATCCCTGAGAACAATATTATGACATAGGGCTGGAGAGTTGATATAACCCTGAGGTAGCACAGTGAATGTAAACTGCTGGCCTTGCCAGCTGAATGCAAACTGCTTCTGGTGGTCCTTGCTGACAGCAATTGAGAAAAAAGCATTTGCCCGATCAATAGCTGCATACCAGGTACCAGGGCATGTGTTGATTTGCTCAAGCAATGATACCACATCTGGAACAGCAGCTGCAATTGGAGTCACCACCTGGTTAAGCTTATGATAATCCACTGTCATCCTCCAAGACCCGTCTGTTTTCTGCACAGGTCAAATAGGAGAATTGAATGGGGATGTGGTGGGAGTCACCACCACGGCATCCTTCAAATCCTTAAGAGTGGCATTAACCTCTGCAATCCCTCCAGGAATCTAGTATTGCTTCTGGTTCACTATTTTGCTAGGCAGGGGCAGTTCTAGTAGCTTCCACTTGGCCTTTCCCACCATAATAGCCCTCACACCATGAGTCAGAGAACCAATGTGAGGATTCTGCCAGTTGCTGAATATGTCTATTCCAATTATGCATTCTGGGACTGGGGAAATAACCACAGAATGGGTCCAGGGACCCACTGGACCCACTGTGAGATGGACCTGAGCTAAAACTCCATCAATCACCTGACCTCCATAAGCCCTAACTCTGACTGGTGGACCAGAGTGATGTTTTGGGTCTCTAGGAATTAATGTCACTTCTGAACCAGTGTCTAATAATCCATGAAATATCTGATCATTTCCTTTTCCCCAATGCACAGTCACCCTGGTAAAAGGCCATAGGTCCCCCTGGGGAAGGCTGGGAGGAAGAGTAACAGTATAAATTTTTGTCAGTGTAACAGGGTCTTTCCCCAAGGGTACCCAGCCTTCCTCTCATTCAAGGGGCTCTGGATCTGTAAACTGTCTCAACTCTGGGAATTGATTAAGGGACCATGACTCTCTGTTTTTGTAATTCAAGGGAGACTTTTGTTCACATGACCTAGAATTCTTCTGCCTATATATTTCAAACAAGAATTTAGTCAATTGCCCATGTATTTTACTACTTGGTACTCCATGATCCACTAGCCAATGCCATAAGTCTCTGTGAGTCATATTATTTTGATTGCTGCTTTGAGCCTGTTTTCCATTATGGTAGCCATGCCCACCTTGTCTGTGGTGATTAACTGCAGCCACTTGGCTTCTGCTGACTCGTGATCCGATTATCCCCATTGTGTTTAAGGATTCCAGTTCAGTGACAGCAGTTCCTACAGTAATATCTGACCTACAGAGAAGGGCAACTACAGAGCTCTTCAGGGATGATGGAGCTAGTCTCACAAATTTATTCCTCACAGTCCTGATAAAAGATGTGTCCTCTGGACATTCCAGGGGTGTGTGAGCAGGTCTTCCATGATAAATCCACTCCAACATCCCAATCTCTCTAAGCCTTTGCATTCCCTCCTCCACATTGTACCAGGCCAGTTCTGGCATTTCAACCTCTGGTAATGCCGGCCACCTTTTGATCCATGTTTCAGCCAGCCACCCAAACTGTTAACCCCCTTTCTAACCCCTCAAGCTACAACATTGAATGCAGAATCTCTGCTTAGTGGGCCCATATCCATAAATTCAGCCTGATCCAACCTTATATTCCTTCCACCATTATCCCACACCCTTAATATCCATTCCCACACATATTTCCCTGGTTTCTGTCTGTATAAGTTGGAAAACTCATACAGTTCTTTTAGAGTATAGTGTACTTCTTCATGGGTCACACTTTGTACCTCACCCTTTGGGGCCTGTTGGGACTTTAGTCTAGTTATAGGTCTTGAAGCAAAGACTGGTGGTGGGGGTGAGTCATGAAAAGAGTTAGAATTACCCCACAAGCCATTTACCTCAAGACATTCTGTTACATTTTCATCTCTTAAAACAGGGTTAATCTCTCCAGACAGAGGCGTGAGGGCTGCTTCCTCAGGGAGGTGATTACAGGATTAGCAGGCACTGAAGGGTTAATCTGTTTAGGTGGGGGTTGGGTGGCAGGCTCTTTAGGGCAGACTGGAGGTGGGGAAGCTGTTTCCTCAGGACAGCCCTCTACAGGTAAATCTAATAATGACTCAACAGAATCCGGGGTTCCAATGTCCTCACTGCCATTATTATCAATCCATATGTCCCCATCCCAAGTTTTGGGATCCCATTCTTTTCCAATCAATGCCTTTACTTTAACAGCAGACACCCTGAGAGGTTGAGATTTTAGTTTATGTTGTAAATCTGCTACTTGCACAATGAGAGTCTGTGTCTAGTTTTCAGAAACCTCAAGTCTGCGGGCACAGGAAATAAGATTTTCTTTCAGGGCACACATAGAAACCTTTACATCTGTCATACGGCATTTAAGTTTTGAATTTGAAGCCTTTAGCTCATCCCTTTCTCTTACAACTTTATCCAACGTATCTAAGAGCAGCCAGCCAACATCATAATACCTCTTAATTCTGCAAAACTCTGTGAAGGTGTCAAAAACACTGTCACCCAGAGCCTTGCTTTGTACTAGAGTATGATTAGGAGAATCAAATGGTGCTATTTTGTGTATCTCCTTTGCCAACTCATGTCATGGACTCTCAGTGTCCTCTTGATTATTGGAAATAGAGTCATTAGTGCCTTTGAATCTACTCAGAGTAGAAAACAAATTGTAAAAGCCCATTTTAAGATTCTGTTTCTCAAGAACCACTCCTGGTACCAAGTTGTATTAGTTAAGGTTCTCTAGGGAAACAGAATCACTGAGAGGTGTCTATGACTATAAAGTTTATAAAAGTGACTCATGCAACTGTGGGTATGCATGAGTCCAAATTCTGTAGAGCAGTCTGCAAACTGTCAACTTCAAGGATGATGTCCGATGAACTCCTCAGGAAACGAACTGGCAACTTCGACGAATTCCTCAGGAAATGCTTCGCTGGGCAGCCAAAAAAGAAGTGAAGGCCCTCTATCTGTCTCACTTATAAGTCTTCAACTGGTTAACTGGATTAAATCCAGCCAATTGCATTCTCTCATTGTGGAAGACATGCCCTTTGGTGAGTCCTCAGTCACGGCTGCAGTCAATTGATGATTTAATGAGCCAGCCTGTTGGTTTATTAACCAACCACAAACGTCCTCACAGCAATTGTTAGACAAGTGTTTGCTTGACCAGACAGCTGGGTACTATCACCTGGCCAAGTTGACACATGAACCTAACCATCACAGAGGGAAAGCTTTAAATCTTTCACCACTGAGTATAATGTTAGCTATGGGTTTTTCATTTATGCCATTTTTCATGTTGAGAAAGTTTCCTTCTATTCCTATCACTCAAAGTGCTTTGATCAAGCAAGGATGTTGGATTTTGTCAAATGCCTCTTCTGTATTTGACAATCAAGATTATCATGTGGTTTTTCCCCTTCAATTTGTTAACATGATGTATTACATTAATTGATTTTCTTGTGTTGAACCACACTTGTATACCTGGGATAAAATCCACTTGCTCTTGGTGTATAGTTCTTTTAATGTGCTGCTGGATTCAATTTGCAGGAATTTTTTTGAGGATTTTTGCATCTATATTCATCAGAGAAATTGGTGTGTAATTTTCTTTTCTTGTAGTATCTCTATCTGGCTTTGCTATTAGGGTGATATTAGCTTTATAGAATGAGGTAGAGTTTCCTCCTCTTCAAATTTTTGGAAGAGTTTGAGCAGGATTGGCATTAATTCTTCTTGGAATGATTGGTAGAATTCACCAGTGAAGCCATCTGGTCCTGGGCTTTTCTTTGTTGGAAGGGTTTTAATGACTGCTTCAAACTCTTTATTAGTAATTGTTATGTTGTGGTCTTCTATTGCTTTTAGAGTCAGTGTATGTAGTTCATGTGCTCATAGGAGTTTGTCCATTTCATTTGCATTGTCTAATTTATTGTCATACAGTTGTTCATATTATCCTCTTATGATCCTTTTATTTCTGTAGGGTCATTAGTAACATGCTCCCTCTCATATTTGATTTTATTTGCTTGCCTCTTCTCTCTCTTTTTCCTTGCCAGTCTAGCCAAGGGTTTGCCAATTCTATTGACCTTCTCAAAGAACCAACTTTTGGTTTTGTTAATTCTCTCTATTGATTGTTAGTCTTAATTTCATTTATTTCTTCTCTAATCTTTATTATTTCTTCCCTTCTGCTTGTTTTGGCATTAGTTTGTTGTTCATTTTCTAGTCCCTCCAGGTGTTCATTAGGTCTTTGATATTAGCTCTTTCTTCTTTTTTAATGTAGAAGTTTAGGGCTATAAATTTCCTTCTCAGCCATGCCTTTGCTGCATCCCATTAGTATTGTATGTTGTGTTCTCGTTTTCATTCACTTCCAGATATATTCTGATTTCTCTTGCAATTTCTTCTTTGACCCACTGATTATTTAAGAGTGTGTTATTTAACTTCCATGTATTTGTGAATTTTCCAGTTCTCTACCTGTTATTGATTTCTAGCTTCATTTCATTGTGGTCAGGTTGTTTTGCATAATTTCAATGTTTTTTAACTTTTTTGAGACTTTTTTGGGATCCAGCATGTGGTCTATCCTGGAGAATGATCCATGACCACTTGAGAAGAATGTGTATCCTGCTGTTTTGTGGTGCAATGATCTGTATAGGTCTGCTAGGTGTAGTTCACTTATCATATTCAATTCTCTATTCCCTTGTTGATCTTCTGTCTAGATGTTCTTTCTATTAGTGAGAGTGGTATATTGAAGTCTCCAACTATTATTGTAGAGGAGTGTATTTCTCTCTTCAGTTTTGCTTCATGTATTTTGGGACACCATCAGGTGCATAAATATTTATGATTGTTATTTCTTCTTGGTAGATTCCACTTTTATTAAAATATAGTGTCCTTCTTTGTCTCTTATAGCAGTTTTGCATTTAAAGTCTATTTTGTCTGACATTAGTATATCTACCCAATTCTTTTTTCTTTACTGTTTGCATGGAATATCTTTTTCCAACCTTTAACTTTCCAGCTATTTGTATCTTTGGTCTAAAATGATTCTCTTGTAGAAAGAATATAGTTGGATTATATATTTTTTTAAATCCATTCTGCCAATTTGTGTCTTTTGATTGGGCAGTTAAATCAATTAACATTCAATGTTATTACTGTAAAGACAGTACTCACTTCAACCATTTTATCCTTTGGTTTTTATATGTCATATCTTGTTTTTTACCCTTGTAGTTACCCTTATTGATAATTGTCATTTCTACACTCTCCTCCAAACCACTCTCTCTCCTGTCTTTTCCATTTAGCCTGCAGAATTTCCTTTAGCATTTTTTGTAGGGTAGGTCTCTTTTTGATGAACTCTCTCAGTTCCTGTTTATCAATAAATATTTTAAACTCTCCCTCAATTTTTTTAATAATAAATTTTATTTTGAAATAAGTTCAATCTTACAGGAACAGTTGTAAAAACAGTACAAACCCCATACATAGAACTCCATCATACCCCGATCCCCCTCCCCCTCCCCGGATCCATCACCTTTAAGATTCTGTCACACCACTGTCTCTTTCTTTCCCTCCCTCTCTCTCTCCCTCCCTCCTTATCTATCATCCATGATCTATTGCTCCGTCCTCTGAACATATGAGAGCAAGCTGCACATATCTTTGAACAAACAATATAATTCACATATACCTTTCCCATGGACAAGAACATTATTTTATGCAATCTCATTAAACACAGCTAAGAAGTTCAAGAAATCAACATTGATATAAAGCTTACATTCTATATTTCCTTTTTTGTTTTTTCTTGTGTCCCATCTGTGTCCCTTTGAGCCTCCTCTCCTCTGACCTCAGATCCCATCCAGGATCATCCTTGGCATTTAATTGTCATCTATTTAGACTATTATTTTTTTTTCAATTGTGGAAAGATACATATAGCCTAAATCTTCCTATTCCACCCCTCCCTAGCATTCCATTAGTGGGATTAATCACATTTAGAATGTTGCAATGCTATCACCTTCTGACCATCCATTTCTAGAAGTTTCCCTTCACCCCAAACAGCAACCCTACACTCATTTCTTAACTCCCCATTGCCCCTTCCCACACTTCTCATAACCCATACCCTGCTTTTCATCTCTATGGTTATATCCTCTGATAATTTCTTTGTGTTTACTGTGGGGCTTAAAATTAACCTCTTAAATCCATAACAATCTTATTTTTCTTTGATACCAACTTAACTTCAATAGGACACGTAAACTGTGTTCCTATACTCTCCATTCCCCCACCTTTATGTAGTTCTTGTCAAGAATTACATATTTTACATTGAGTCCAAAACCACCAATTTATCATTACAGTTTATGTATTTTAGATCCTGTAGGAAGTAAATAGTGGAGTTATAAATCAACAATATAGTAGTATCGGTCTTTATATTTACCATGTGATCTTTACTAGAAATCTTTATTTCTTCATGTGGTTTCAGTCAATTGTTTCGTGTCCCTTCCTTTCAGCCTGCTTAGGACTGATCTACTGGTGATGAAGTCCCTCAGCTTTTGATTATCCGGGAGTGTTTTCATCTCCCCCTCATTTTTATCCTTCAGGTGTTTGTGAATTCTCCAAGTCTCTGATGGTTATTGACTTCTATTTGTATTCCATTGTGGTCAGAGAATGTGCTTTGAACAAATTCATTTTTTTATTTTATTGAGGCTTGTTTTTATGTCCCCACATACAGTCCATTCTGGAGAAAGATCCGTGATCACTAGTGAAGAACGTGTGTCCTAGTGACCTGGGATGTAATATTCTATATATGTCTGCTAAAAGTCTCTATATCTCTCTCTCATTTCTTTGTTTCTCTGTTGGTAGGGCTCCCTTTAGTATCTGAAGTAGGGCAGGTCTTTTATTAGCAAACTCTCTCAGCATTTGTTTGTCTGTGAAAAATTTAAGCTCTCCCTCAAATTTGAAGGAGAGTTTTGCTGGATAAAGTATTCTTGGTTGGAAATTTTTCTCTCTCAGAATTTTAAATATGTCATGCCACTGCCTTTTCGCCTCCATGGTGGCCACTGAGTAGTCATTACTTAGTCTTATGTTGTTTCCTTTGTATGTGGTGAATTGCTTTTCTCTTGCTGCTTTCAGAGCTTGCTCCTTCTTTTCAGTATTTGAGAGTTTGATCAGAATATGTCTCAGAGTGGGTTTGTTTGAATTTATTCTATTTGGAGTTCACTGGGCATTTATGCTTTGTGTATTTATATTGTGTAGAAGGTTTGGGAAGTTTTCCCCAACAATTTCTTTGAATACTCTTTCTAGACCTTTACCCTTCTCTTCCCCTTCTGGGACACCAATGAGTCTTAAATTTGGACGTTTTATTTTATCTATCATATCCCTGAGATCCATTTCAATTTTTTCAATTTTTTCCCCATTCTTTCTTTTGTTCTTTCATTTTCTGTTCTGTGCTCCTCGAGGAGGCTGAGTTGTTGTTCTACTTCCTCTAATCTTGTATTATGAGTATCCAGAGTCTTTTTAATTTGGCCTACAGTTTCTTTAATTTCCATAAGATCTTCTATTTTTTTATTTACTCCTGCAATATCTTCTTTATGCTCTTCTAGGGTCTTCTTTATGTCTTTTATATCCTGTGCCATGCTCTTCTTCAAGTATTTTATATCCTGTTCCATGCTCTCATTGCCTGTCTGTAGTTCTTTGATTAATTCTGCCAGGAACTGTGTGTCTTCAGATCTTTTGATTTGAGTGTTTGGGTTCAGGTTCTCCATGTAGTCTGGTTTTATCACATGCTTTAAGATTTTCTGTTGTTTTTGGCCTCTTGGCATTTGCTTTACTTGATCTTTAATTTGTTAGAATTGCAGCTTGGTGACATACACTTTCTCTAACTAACCAGCACATGGCATCTGTGAGTCACTTATTTCCCTCAGGTCAGTTCTCCCCAACTTTATGGTGTGTGGGGATCTGATTCTTTTGGGGTCCAATTGGTGCACTTAATTTGGGTGTGTTGTCGGTGCTGTCTGCCCTCAATGAGGGGCGTGTGCCTGAGCTGTTAGGGAGGAAGGGCAGGTTTACTAATCAAACCTCCCAGGTATTCCCGGAGATTTAAGGCTGTTCTCTGCCACTGACCCAAAAGTCCTTGGTATTGGCATAGGTTCCTTGGGATTTCCAAGCAGTTCCCCCCTCCCTGCTGTGCTTTTCCAGGACCTCTGCTGAGGGGGTGAGGGCCGTGCCATGTCACAAGTGAGTGCCTGCCTCCAGGGAAGCCCTGGGCCGCCGGGCTGTTTAGGGGCTTTCCCAGCCCACTTCAAAGATGGTTGAATGGGACGTGTTAACTACCCCCTTTCTGCACAGCTCCGCTCTCCCAGCTCTGGGGCAATCAGCCGTGGGTGTATTCAAGGCCACTGTCCATGGCCGATATTGTGTCATATGAGCGGTGCTGCGGGAAAGACTCCCTGTCAGGCTGGGTTTCTTGGCTCGGCTCCTTGCTGTGTGTTCGGCCCCGGACAGGAGTAGCCCCGCCCGCTAGGGAGATGGCTGCAAGTCATGCATCTCCCCTTTGCTCCCCTGGACCCGAGACAATCAGCAGTGGGTGTGGGAAGGGGTATGCTCCACCCCAGAACCAAGGCGTTAGTCCAGACCACTCCCGTCTTATCTGCAGCTGTTCCCGGGCTTCTTTTTTTTTTAAAAAAATGCCAACACACCGTTTGCCCACACCACAGTGTGGCCAAGGGATTCAGCCGACTCACTCACTCATTTGAGAATGCAGACTCCTGGTTTCACCAAACGCACGTTCCCTGTGGCTTTATCAGAACTTGTCCGGCTAGTGCTACTCTGGAAGTGGTGTTCTGGGTAACTTTCTGGTTTTTTATCTAGTGTTTTCCATGGAGGTGTTTTTCTCTCTGTCTCACCTAGCCGCCATCTTAAGTTCCTCTCCCTCTCCCTCATTTTTGAATGGCAGTTTTGACAGATAAAGAATTTTTGGATGGCATTTTTTTTCTCTTTCAGTGCCTTAATATATTATACCATTTCCTTCTTACCTCCATGGCTTCTGATAAGAAATCATCACTTACTTTTTTTTTTTTTATCATCATTTTATTGAGATATATTCACATACCACGCAGTCATACAAAACAAATCGTACTTTCGATTGTTTACAGTACCATTACATAGTTGTACATTCATCACCTAAATCAATCCCTGACACCTTCATTAGCACACACACAAAAATAACAAGAATAATAATTAGAGTAAAAAAGAGCAATTGAAGCAAAAAAGAACACTGGGTACCTTTGTCTGTTTGTTTCCTTCCCCTATTTTTCTACACATCCATCCATAAACTAGACAAAGTGGAGTGTGGTCCTTATGGCTTTCCCAATCCCATTGTCACCCCTCATAAGCTACATTTTTATACAACTGTCTTCGAGATTCATGGGTTCTGGGTTGTAGTTTGATAGTTTCAGGTATCCACCACCAGCTACCCCAATTCTTTAGAACCTAAAAAGGGTTGTCTAAAGTGTGCGTAAGAGTGCCCACCAGAGTGACCTCTCGGCTCCTTTTGGAATCTCTCTGCCACTGAAGCTTATTTCATTTCCTTTCACATCCCCCTTTTGGTCAAGCAGATGTTCTCCGTCCCACGATGCCGGGTCTACATTCCTCCCCGGGAGTCATATTCCACGTTGCCAGGGAGATTCACTCCCCTGGGTGTCTGATCCCACGTAGGGGGGAGGGCAGTGATTTCACCTTTCAAGTTGGCTTAGCCAGAGAGAGAGGGCCACATCTGAGCAATAAAGAGGCATTCAGGAGGAGACTCTTAGGCATAAATATAGGGAGGACTAAACTCTCCTTTGCAGCAACTGTCTTCCCAAGGGAAAAACTTATGGTAGAGGGCTCAACCCATCAAACCACCAGTCCCCTATGTCTGTGGTCATGTTAGCAACCATGGAGGTGGGGTAGGCGAATACCCCTGCATTCTCCACAGGCTCCTCAAGGGGGCACTACATCTTTTTTTTTCTTGTTTTTTTTTTTTTTTTTTTAACTTTCCCTTCTTTTCTAAATCAACTGTATGAAAAAAAAAGTTAAAAAGAAAACAAACATACAATAAAAGAACATTTCAAAGAGACCATAACAAGGGAGTAAGAAAAAGACAACTAACCTAAGATAACTGCTTTACTTCCAACATGTTCCTACTCTACCCCAAGAAAGTTACCTAATATAGCAACATTTCTGTGAACTTGTTCCTACTATATCCATCAGAAATTAACAGACCGTAGTAATTTCTGGGCATCCCCAGAACGTTAAATAGCTTATCTGTTTTTCTTGGATTATTGTTCCCCCTTCCTTAATTGCTCTCTACTGCTAGTTCCCCTACATTCTACATTATAAACCATTTGTTTTACATTTTTCAAAGTTCACATTAGTGGTAGCATATAATATTTCTCTTTTTGTGCCTGGCTTATTTTGCTCAGCATTATGTCTTCAAGGTTCATCCATGTTGTCATATGTTTCACGAGATCGTTCCTTCTTACTGCCGCATAGTATTCCATCGTGTGTATATACCACATTTTATTTATCCACTCATCTGTTGAAGGACATTTGGGTTGTTTCCATCTCTTGGCAATTGTGAATAATGCTGCTATGAACATTGGCGTGCAGATATCTGTTCGTGTCACTGCTTTCCGATCTTCCGGGTATATACCGAGAAGTGCAATCACTGGATCGAATGGTAGCTCTATATCTAGTTTTCTAAGGAACTGCCAGACTGACTTCCAGAGTGGCTGAACCATTATACAGTCCCACCAACAATGAATAAGAGTTCCAATTTCTCCACATCCCCTCCAGCATTTGTAGTTTCCTGTTTGTTTAATGGCAGCCATTCTAACCGGTGTTAGATGGTATCTCATTGTGGTCTTAATTTGCATCTCTCTAATAGCTAGTGAAGCTGAACATTTTTTCATGTGTTTCTTGGCCATTTGTATTTCCTCTTCAGAGAACTGTCTTTTCATATCTTTTGCCCATTTTATAACTGGGCTGTCTGTACTATTGTCATTGAGTTGTAGGATTTCTTTGTATATGCAAGATATCAGTCTTTTGTCAGATACATGGTTTCCAAAAATTTTTTCCCATTGAGTTGGCTGCCTCTTTACCTTTTTGAGAAATTCCTTTGAGGTGCAGAAACTTCTAAGCTTGAGGAGTTCCCATTTATCTATTTTCTCTTTTGTTGCTTGTGCTTTGGGTGTAAAGTCTAGGAAGTGGCCGCCTAATACAAGGTCTTGAAGATGTTTTCCTACATTATCTTCTAGGAGTTTTATGGTACTTTCTTTTATATTGAGATCTTTGGTCCATTTTGAGTTAATTTTTGTGTAGGGGGTGAGGTAGGGGTCCTCTTTCATTCTTTTGGATATGGATATCCAACTCTCCCAGCCCCATTTGTTGAAAAGACCATTATGACTCAGTTCAGTGACTTTGGGGGCCTTATCAAAGATCAGTCGGCCATAGATCTGAGGGTCTATCTCCGAATTCTCAATTCGATTCCATTGATCTATATGTCTATCTTTGTGCCAGTACCATGCTGTTTTGGCAACTGTGGCTTTATAATAAGCTTCAAAGTCAGGGACTGTAAGTCCTCCCACTTCGTTTTTCTTTTTTAGAGTGTCTTTAGCAATTCGAGGCATCTTCCCTTTCCAAATAAATTTGATAACTAGCTTTTCCAAGTCTGCAAAGTAGGTTGTTGGAATTTTGATTGGGATTGCATTGAATCTGTAGATGAGTTTGGGTAGAATTGACATCTTAATGACATTTAGCCTTCCTATCCATGAACATGGAATATTTTTCCATCTTTTAAGGTCCCCTTCTATTTCTTTTAGTAGAGTTATGTAGTTTTCTTTGTATAGGTCTTTTACATCTTTGGTTAAGTTTATTCCTAGGTACTTGATTTTTTTAGTTGCTATTGAAAACGGTATCTTTTTCTTGAGTGTCTCTTCAGTTTGTTCATTTCTAGCATATAGAAACATTACTGACTTATGTGCATTAATCTTGTATCCCGCTACTTTGCTAAATTTGTTTATTAGCTCTAGTAGCTGTATCATCGATTTCTCAGGGTTTTCTAGATATAAGATCATATCATCTGCAAACAATGACAGTTTTACTTCTTCTTTTCCAATTTGGATGCCTTTTATTTCTTTGTCTTGCCGGATTGCCCTGGCTAGCACTTCCAGCACAATGTTGAATAACAGTGGTGACAGCGGGCATCCTTGTCTTGTTCCTGATCTTAGAGGGAAGGCTTTCAGTCTCTCATCATTGAGTACTATGCTGGCTGTGGGTTTTTCATATATGCTCTTTATCATGTTGAGGAAGTTTCCTTCAATTCTTACCTTTTGAAGTGTTTTTATCAAAAAGGGATGTTGGATTTTGTCAAATGCTTTTTCAGCATCTATTGAGATGATCAATTGATTTTTCCCTTTCGAGTTTTTAATGTGTTGTAATACATTGATTGTTTTTCTTATGTTGAACCATCCTTGCATGCCTGGAATGAACCCCACTCGGTCATGGTGTATGATTTTTTTAATGTGTCTTTGGATTTGATTTGCAAGTATTTTGTTGAGGATTTTTGCATCTATATTCATTAGGGAGATTGGCCGGTAGTTTTCCTTTTTTGTAGCATCTTTGCCTGGTTTTGGTATTAGATTGATGTTAGCTTCATAAAATGAGTTACGTAGTGTTCCCTTTTCTTCAATGTTTTGAAAGAGTTTGAGTAAGATTGGTGTCAGTTCTTTCTGGAAAGTTTGGTAGAATTCCCCTGTGAAGCCATCTGGCCCTGGGCATTTATTTGTGGGAAGATTTTTGATGACTGATTGGATCTCTTTGCTAGTGATGGGTTGGTTGAGGTCTTCTATTTCCTCTCTGGTCAGTCTAGGTTGTTCATATGTTTCCAGGAAATTTTCCATTTCTTCTACATTATCCAGTTTGTTGCCATACAGTTGTTCATAATATCCTCTCATAATTTTTTTAATTTCTTCAGGATCTGCAGTTATGTCAACTTTTTCATTCATTATTTTGTTTATATGGGTCTTCTCTCTTTTTGATTTTGTCAGTCTAGCTAGGGGCTTGTCAATCTTGTTGATCTTCTCAAAGAACCAACTTTTGGTGATATTTATCCTCTCTATTGTATTTTTGTTCTCTATGTCATTTATTTCTGCTTTAATACTTGTTATTTCTTTTCTTCTACTTGGTTTAGGATTGGTTTGCTGTTCATTTTCTAGCTTCTTCAGTTGATCCATTAGTTCTTTGATTTTGGCTCTTTCTTCCTTTTTAATATATGCGTTTAGTGCTATAAATTTCCCCCTTAGCACTGCTTTTGCTACATCCCATAGGTTTTGGTATGTTGTGTTCTCATTTCCATTCGTCTCTATATATTTAGCAATTTCTCTTGCTATTTCTTCTTTAACCCACTGATTGTTTAGGAGTGTGTTGTTTAACCTCCAGGTATTTGTGAATTTTCTAAGTCTCTGATGGTTATTGACTTCTAATTGTATTCCGTTCTGGTCAGAGAATGTGCTTTGAATAATTTCAATCTTTTTAAATTTATTGAGGCTTGTTTTATGTCCCAGCATATGATCTATTCTGGAGAAAGTTCCGTGAGCACTAGAAAAGTATGTGTATCCTGGTGATTTGGGATGTAATGTCCTGTATATGTCTGTTAAATCTAATTCATTTATCAGATTGTTTAGGTTTTCAATTTCCTTATTGGTCTTCTGTCTGGTTGTTCTATCTATAGGAGAGAGTGATGTGTTGAAGTCTCCCACAATTATTGTGGAAACATCAATTGCTTCCGTTAGTTTTGCCAGTGTTTCTCTCATGTATTTTGTGGCACCTTGATTGGGTGCATAGACATTTACGATTGTTATTTCTTCTTGCTGAATTGCCCCTTTTATTAGTATGTAGTGGCCTTCTTTGTCTCTCAAAACATCCCTGCATTTGAAGTCTATTTTATCTGAGATTAATATTGCTACACCTGCTTTCTTTTGGCTGTAGCTTGCATGAAATATTTTTTCCATCCTTTCACTTTCAGTTTCTTTGTGTCCCTGTGTCTAAGATGAGTCTCTTGTATGCAACATATTGATGGTTCATTTTTTTTGATCCATTCTGCGAATCTATATCTTTTAATTGGGGAGTTTAATCCATTTACATTCAACGTTATAACCGTGAAGGCATTTCTTGAATCGGCCATCTTATCCTTTGGTTTATGTTTGCCATATTTTTCCCTCTCTCTATTAATATCCTTTATTGTACCCATACCGAATCTCTTTAGTACTGAACCTTTCTCCAAGTCTCTCTGTCCTGTCTTTGTTTCTCTGTCTGTAGGGCTCCCTTTAGTATCTCCAGTAGGGCAGGTCTCTTGTTAGCAAATTCTCCCAGCATTTGTTTGTCTATGAAAAATTTAAGCTCTCCCTCAAATTTGAAGGAGAGCTTTGCTGGATAAAGTATTCTTGGCTGGAAATTTTTCTCACTCAGAATTTTAAATATATCGTGCCACTGCCTTCTTGCCTCCATGGTGGCTGCTGAGTAGTCACTACTTAGTCTTATGCTGTTTCCTTTGTATGTGGTGAATTGCTTTTCTCTTGCTGCTTTCAGAACTTGCTCCTTCTCTTCTGTGTTTGACAGTGTGATCAGTATATGTCTCGGAGTGGGTTTATTTGGATTTATTCTATTTGGAGTTCGCTGAGCATTTATGATTTGTGTATTTATGTTGTTTAGAAGATTTGGGAAGTTTTCCCCAACAATTTCTTTGAATACTCTCCCTAGACCTTTACCCTTTTCTTCCCCTTCTGGGACACCAATGAGTCTTATATTTGGACGTTTCATATTATCTATCATATCCCTGAGGTCCATTTCGATTTTTTCAATTTTTTTCCCCATTCTTTCTTTTATGCTTTCATTTTCCATTCTGTCATCTTCCAGGTCACTGATTCGTTGTTTAACTTCCTCTAGTCTTGTACTATGAGTGTCCAGAATCTTTTTAATTTGGTCAACAGTTTCTTTAATTTCCATAAGATCATCCATTTTTTTATTTAGTCTTGCAATGTCTTCTTTATGCTCTTCTAGAGTCTTCTTGATTTCCTTTATATCCCGTACTATGGTCTCATTGTTCATCTTTAGTTCTTTGAGTAGCTGCTCTAGGTGCTGTGTCTCTTCTGGTCTTTTGATTTGGGTGCTTGGGCTTGGGTTATCCATATCATCTGTTTTTTTCATATGCTTTATAATTTTCTGTTGTTTTTGGCCTCGTGGCATTTGCTAAACTTGATAGGGTTCTTTTAGGGTTTGTAGACCTATTGAAGTCCTTATCTCTAATTTATCAGATCTACAGCTTCTTGGCGTACACTTTCTCTAACTAACCAGCAGGTGGCGTCCACGAGCCACCTGTTCTCCACAAGCCAGTTCTCCCCTGCTTAGCCTTTTTGGTGAGTGGGGGAGTGAGTCTTGTGGGGCCCAATTGGTGTACCAAGCTTGCGTGTGTAGTTGGTGTTGCCTGCCCTGTATGTGGGGCGTGTTTCTGGGCAGTCAGGGAGGGGGGGTGGCCCTAACAATCAAATCTCCCTGATGATCCTAGAGTTTTAAAGCTGCTGCATTAGTCTAATCCTTCAGTTCAGTCCTGCCACAGTTTGTCTCTGCCACTGACCCACAATTCCTTGGTATTGGCGTATGGCTCCTGAGACTTGCAAGTGGGCCCCTCTTCCAGGCTGTGCACCCCGGGTCCTCTGTTGAGGGATGACTGTGCTATGTCACAGGTGAGTGCCGTCCCCCCAGGGCAGTTCTGGGCTGCTGGGCTGTGTAGGGAGGCTCCCAGTCTGCTGCAATGATGGCTGAATGGGGCTTTGTTAATTCACACTGCTCCACCTTCCTAACTCTGGGACAATCAGCTGAGGTTGCCGTGAAGGCTAATGTCCACGCCCAGTTTTGTGGTGTGTGCCTGTTATTTGAAGCACTTCCGTCACACTGGGTTGTCTGGGGCAGCTCTGGGCTATGGGGCTGGCGATGGGCAGGAGTGTTTCCTGTCCACCAGGATGGTGGCTGTGAGCAGACACCCCCCTTTTGTTGGGAAGTTGTGGTGTTTAGTGAATTTTCTCAGCCACTGGATTATTTCCTTTTGTCTCAGAGCTCTCTTAGTTCTGCTCTTGGCTTGACGTGCCCAAATTGCAAGTCTTTGAAGCTTTCTGTATTGGGCTTCTTAGAGTAATTGTTTTAGAAAAAGAAAAAAGGATTAAAAAAAAAAAAAAAGGGCCCTCCTCAGAGATCTAATGGGTTATTGAAATGCTAATAGACAAAGCAACCAGGGCCATTAAGGAAAGGTCCACAGGGCAGAGAGATCAGCTTTTCTTCGGGATTTGCATATGCGCCTCAATGCCTGAGCTCCGCCCTTCCCCTTTCTGTGTTCACCAGAACTCCAAAAATCCTCTGCTTTTATTTTGGAGTTTTTCGTGTTTTTTTTTTTTTTTTCTATGCCTGTCTCCTCTCTGCTGGGCTGGCAGCTCTCAGATTCTCTGGTGTCTGGTCTCAGTCTATCTATGGCTGGAGTATGGATCAGTAGAATGAGTTTCCGATAAGGGCTGCCACTGTAGTTCTCCCTTCTCCTTCCCGGAGCTGGCAGCTCCTCCTCCCACGGGACTGAGCCTGGCAGGGAGAGGCGCGGGTCCCCTGGCCACAAAAACTTACAGATTTCGCTGATCTCAGCAGTTCGACATTTTCATGAGTGTTGTATGAAGTATGCCCAAAGACAGATTGCTCTGTGGTGTCCAGTCCACGCAGTTCCTGGCTTTCTCCATCACTTACTTTTATTGAGGTTCCCTTGTACGTGATGAATCACTTTTCTCTTGCTGCTTTTAGGATACTCTCTTTACCTTTGGTGTTTCAAATTCTGATTAGTATGTGTCTTGGAGAAGGTTTCTTACAGTCTATTCTGTTTGGAGTATGTTATGCTTCCTGAACATGTATATTTATGCCCTTCGTAAGAGTTTGGAAATTTTGGTCATTATTTCCTCAACTATTCTTTCTGCCCCTTTTCCCTTCTCTTATCCTTCTGGGACATGCGTGTCACATATGTTTTGTGCTTCATGCTGTCATTCAAATCCCTGAGGCCCTGCTGAAGTTTTTCCATTTTTTCTTCTATTTGTTTCTTCTGTCTGTAAGATTTCAATTGTACTGTCTTCTAGTTCACTGATTCTTTCTTCTGCCTGTTCCAATATGCTACTGTATGCCTTTGGTGTATTTTAATTTTAATCTTCTATTATGCTTTTCACTCCCATAATTTCTGCTATATTTCTTTTTATACTTTCAAATTCTTATTTATGCTCACCCAGTGTCTTCTTAATCTTCTTAATATTCTTTATGTCTTTAGCCATATTTTCCTTCACTCCTTTAATTGATTTAGGAGATTTTTTTGAACATCATGGATTAGTTGTTTCAAATTCAGTGTCTCCTCCATAGTTTTAATTTGTTCCTTTGACTGGGCCATATCTTCCTGTTTCTTAGTATGGCTTGTAACTTTTTTGCTGATGTCTATGCAGATGCATATCGGGTTATCTTGATGTGTTCACTCTGAAGTTCAGTTTGTCTCTTGCGTAGGGTTTTATTGTTGATTAGCTTTTTGATAAGGCTCTTCTTTGACACATTTCAACTTATTCCAGACCTTTAGAATAGCTCATGTTTAACTGATCGGATTTTCCAGCTCTTTTTCATCTGATTCTTGCCCTGGATAAGCAGCTCAATTTATAATATTGCACTAATTTTGTAGTTGTTTCATCTCCAGGAGAAAGCTTCCTTTCCTGTGTTCCTTCTTGGGGGATCGTGATCTGTTCTGTTTGTTTTGTTTTGCCTCTATAATTTTTTTTTAAACAATCATTTCATTGCCTTTAGCTGATTTTGCCTGGAGGATAAATTCTGCGAAGAGGATCACCCTGGAGAGGACTTTGTCAAGTCAAGTATTTCCCAGCCACAAGAAGGCCAAGGACCCATGAAAGGGGCACCAATGGGAACCAAAGAGCCCTGGGGAGAAAGTTAGGAAAGATGTCAAAAGCCTTTTAGATAACTCCCCAAAGCTGCTCTTTCATGGCCTGCCCAGTAGATGGTGCCCTTTAGTGAACTGTTCACCACTGCCCTATGGTCGCCCTGCACTTTTCATACTCCAAGACCTCTGCCCCTGTCAGCAGCAAGGTTGAAACAATGGCCATGGCCTTCCCACTCTGGGGTGGGCTGAAATAGCAGCTCAGGGCTGGGATCTGACAATCCATGTTCACTGATCAAAAGCTGTGATAAATGCTCAGCTGTGCTCCTTACACCCCTGTTCTTGGGGTAGAGGACTTCCAATCCCTTTCCATCCACAGCAGCCAGTGAGGGACTGGACCCTGATGTGGCCTGCCTCAGGAGTTGAGGGGGCACTGGCAGCCACTGTGGAGCAAGCTATTCAGTCCTTTACCAATTTCTCAGCCTCTTCATCCTGGTCTTCCCTAGAGGCTATATAGTACTCCCCTGTCCTCCAGAGCCCCAGAACAGTTGTTTCAAACAGTTCCTGCCTGTCCACTAGCTGTTTTGGAGGAGCTTGGAGTTTCCTATTCCACCATCTTACCTGGAAGTTCACAGTAGTGGTTTTTACAGTAGAGAATCTCTGCAGAGACCACCTTAACCAAGTGCTCAAGGTTAAGATCACCAGCAATAAGACATATCAATGTCATGTACTCACTGATATGATGTATTGAGAGGAAACAGCATAAGCTTTGTGTATTTTTGCCAAAAAATGAATGCCCTCATTTGAATCATGAGAAAACATTAGGGAAACACAAATTGAGGGACTTTCCACAAAATAACTGACTAGTACTCTTCAAAAGTGTCAAGGTCATGAAAGACAAGGAAAGAATGAATAACTCCCACAGATTGGAACAGACTAAGGGGACATGACAACTAAATGACATTTGGGAGACTTGTTTGCAACCAGAACAGAAAATGGACAGTATTGGAAAAACTGTAAAATCCAAATAAAATGTGTAGTTTAGTTAGTATTAGTGTACCAACATCAAATTCTTGGTTTTTGATAATTGTATTACTATTTTGTTAGATGCCAACATTAGTGGGAAGCTGGGTGATAGGCACATGGGACTGTCTTTTAACTATTTTTGCAACATTTCTCTATGTATAAAATTGTTTTAAAATAAAAAGTTAAAAAAAAAATTCTCTCTTAAAGAGTCAAGATGTGACAGAGATACAAGCCAAAAAAAAAAAAAATAACTACAATGACAATTTTGCTTTGGGGTTCGGGAGGGAGAGAACAAAGTGTGCCAGAGAGAACAGGTTCTGGAATTCTTGAATGGTTGCTTTCCACATCTGAGGTTGCTTTAGTTCAAAGCATTCTGACACTGGAACACCAAAGATAAATCAACATTGCACCATATAAATGCCCTTGAACAGGTTGGTGCAGTTTGGGGCAGGTACATGCAAAGTTTATTCTGCTCTGGACCAGAGCTGATCAATGAAATTATTGGTACAATATATATATTTAATCTTTTTATTGTAATAACATATATACAATTCAAAAATTTCCATTTTCACTACTGTTGAGTGTACAATTCATTGGTATTATTACATTCACAGCATTGTGCTACCATCACTCAAACTTTTTCATCACCCCAAACTGAAATTCTGTACCTGTTAAGCAATAACTCTCCTATCCCCTTATCCTCTGTTCTCTGGTAACTTGTAATCTACTTTCCAACTTTATGAATTAGCTTAGGTAGAATATATTTTAATAGACTATACTAGGAGGAAAAAAAGTGGAAGTTCTTTTTGTTAACTGAAGATAGATTGATTAATGCTCCTTCCATGGAATCTGGGAATTTGCAGAAAACTAATGACAAAAAGCAGCAACACGCATCCATGTGCAGCTAAGTCAAATTGGTGAAAGTAAAAGGAACTGTAAAACAAATGTGTGAGGATAGAAAGGAAAGCAAAATAACACAAAGAAAAAGAAAATAAGTGATTTATTTCATAATTAAAATCAATATTTATGTAAAAAGCAAATATTTATAGTCTACTGTGTTTATGACACTCAACAATTGTTTAATTTTTGTAATACTTCACTAGTATTTTGTAATACTTCACATATCATCTCATCTGATCCTCACAGAAATCAGGTGAAGCATGTGAGGTATTATCCTGTTTTCACAAGTGGGAAACACAAGGCCCTCTCCCAGAGGTAAGCAGCTTTGCCAAAGTCACATGTAAATGGTCTGGCTGTGACTGGAATGCTGATCTTTCAATTACTAGCCCTTTCTGAGAATTCCATTTTTTAAATTAAAATAACCCTTCATCTGGATCTCCTGATGAAGACTGAATAAACATACCAGAGATCTGGATTCATCTAAAATTTGAAAATTTGTTTTAAATGTTCTACACTGGACAATATCCAGAATATGTTTCAAAAGATACATTTTCCTGTATATGTTTAAATACATGTCCTTAAGGACAAATTAAATCCATATGCTACTGATCAATTTGATTTGCTATTAATTCATTAAAATTCAGCCCAAGAACCTGTGTTACTAGGGAGAGCCCATAGATGACCTCACTGTGGAATTTCTAAAATAATCACACTTTCATAAACACTGGCATTGTGGCTTGGGGATAGATTTTGAAGTTGGACTGACCTGGTTTGAGTTTGAATCCTTGTTCTGTCATTATTAACTATGTGATCTTAGGAAAATCACTCTACTTCTCTCTGTCTTGTTACTCACATGAAACATTGCTCATCTCATCAAGTTACAATGAGGATGAAGTAAAATAACCCATACAAAGAATTTAATAAATACTGATGCTATGATCAACAAAAGAAAAAAAAATAGATAAAATGGACTTTGTCAAAATTAAGAACTTTTGTATGCCAAAGGACACTGATCAAGAAAGTGAAAAGACAACATACAGAATGGGAGAAAATAATTGCCAGCCATATATCTGATAAAAGGTTTAATATCCAGAATATATAAAGAAACATAATTCATCAACAAAAAGACAAACAATACAGCTTAAAAAATGGGCAAAGGATTTGAATAGTTATTTCTCTAAAGAAGATATACAAAAGGCCATAAGCTCATGAAAAGATGTTCAGCATCATTGGTAAACAGGGAAATGCAAGTCAAAACCACAAGGAGATACCACTTCACACCAACTATTATTTGAAGAAAACCAGAAAATAGTAAGTGTTGGCGAGGATGCAGAGATACAGGAATCCTTATCCATTTTTGGTGGTACTGTGGAATGGTACAGTCACTGTGGAAATCAGTTTGGCCATTCCTCAGAAATTTGAAAATCAAATTATTGTATGACCTGGCAATTCCACTTCTAGGTATATACCCCAAAGAACTGAAAGCAGGTACTCAAACAGATATTTGTACACCAATGTTCATAGCAGTGTTATCCCCAAGTGCCAAAAGGTGGAAGCAACCCAAGTGTCCATCAAGATATGAATGGATAAACAAAATATGGTATATATGTACAATAGAATTACTCAGTCCTTAAAAAGGAATGATGTTCTGATGCCTACTACAACATGAATGAACCTTGAAACTTAATGAGTGAAATAAGCTAAACACATAAACACAAATATTTTATGATTTTGCTTATATAAAATACCCCGAAGAAACAAACTTCATAGAGACAGATAGTTGTTTACAGTTTACCAGGGATCAAAGTGGGGAGTGTGGGGTGGGAAGAGGGAGTTATAGCTTAACAGGTGAAGAGTTCCTGTTTGAGGTGATTAAAAAGTAGGAATAATGGATATTGGTGATGGTAGCACAATATTAGGAAGGTAATTAATACTGAATTGTACACTTGAATGTGGTTAAAATGGGAAATTTTGAGTTGTATATTTGTTACTACAATAAAGTTTAAAAAAAAAAACTCAAATATTGATGCTAAATCTATGAACAGGCAGGAAAAACCCAGCCACTCCACCAGTGTTCTGAGATGGGCTGTCACTATTGTGTGAAGAGAGAAGGAAGGGTCTTAAAGGCTGAAATCAAGCAGGGCCACTCAGACCCCGGATGCAGCCCTCCTGACTACCACACAGGGCAGTTGGGCAGCTTCTCCTTTGGGGCTACATCAAGATGTGATGCTTATGTCACTACAGGTGGGCCAACATATCAAATAGCTTCCTGAAGAGACAAGAATAAATTTCAACATTCATATTTCTGCCATATTAACTATTAGACCAAATTTGTAGATGAGGAAAGGAGGCCCAAAGCGTAAGGATACAAGTGGTTTCTCTCAGAGCCATGATGTTAATTTAGGTTTGAGGCAGTATTTGATGATCTTTTCTACCAGAGAATTTCCTCTATGGTTTCAGCCACACACCAGTTCAATTCACAACCCCAAAACATGTCTACTCAGGAAAGGTGAAATAGAACAGATGTAGTCCTTTTCTTCAGTATCAGGATAATAGTGTGGTGTGGAATTTGGAGCCAAAAAAAGCTGGGTTTGAATTTTGATATATATTAGTTGTGGGAACTTGAAGATGTTACATGACCCTTCTGAACTTCATTACCTTCTCCACAAATGAACATACTGATGGTTTACCTAATTATCGTTAGAATTAATCAAGAGAGTGTATACAACTTCCTGGAATTTAGTGGACATTAAAAAGTATTGTTATTTTTGTTTCAGCCTTGTAAGCTTGTTCTCTTATTACTTGAATTTCTGGATTATATGCATGTTGTTTTTTTAAAATGATCAACAAAACTGAACCTAAACAACTTTATTTTTGCTTTGAAATCCCTCTCAGTTGAAAAGAACTCTATGCAGGCAGTGACCTTTAATATGTTATAAATTTCCATTGCCAACAACAGACTATCATTTTGGAGATAAAGATTTTGATATTCAAACTTAAGTGTTACTTAAGTTTAATCAAGTGTTAATTAAAATTCTCTTGGGATACTGTTTTCAAAGATTTTATACCTTTTCTTGTCCTTGGGCAAAAATGAAATAAAGCCAAGATGCTTCATCCAATAATTTGCCATGGGATGACATGGATACCACTCTTCTAGGGTTTAGGATAGTTCTGTGGCAAAGAACCCAGAGAAGGAAAAGAGGGTTGATCCAAGCCCAATCACATATTTATCCCCATGAGTCTATTAAAATATTGTCAGAAATTGCCACTATCCCTTTAAGAAATAGAAGAGGATGTGCTCAAGGGTCTTGAATGGAAATAAAAAGCAGCTACGGCCAAACCATCTCTTCTGGCAAATTGTCTCTGGAGTCTAGGATGCAGGCTGTTGCACCTTCATCATCTCCCTGGTCTCCATCTCTTCTGCTTCTGCAATCCATCTGCCTGTCTGGACTTGTTTATGGGGTTACCACCTTTGGAAGCCACTCCCAGCTCCTCAGTGACTCACCAGCACTGACCCATTTCTGGCTTGGTTTCCCCTTCTGAGTCAGGAATGATAAAACCTACCTTCAGAATTGTTGTCATCATTATATAAGATAACTTGGATAGAGGGCCTATGGAAGGGCCTGGTCCTCAATATACATAATTCTTACTCTCTTTCCCTTAATTTTCTAGATTTTGCAATCTAGCCGACCTAATACAGAGCTTCATGATGCCCTCTGGTGCCAATGGGTGAACTAGAGGAAATTACTGTTAATGAGCTTCAGTTCTCTCATTTGGGTATCATAATGGGTATAATAATAATAACTTCAAAGGGATAGTGTGAGGAAAGCACATAGCACCCTTGGGACACAGAACCCTGCTTGAGTTTGATCTGGCTGAATTTCAAAGATTTGGCTGGTCCCTTAGAGAAGAGTCTTCATATATCCCCCTTTCCAAGTAATTATGCAGGAAATACAGAATTCCAGATGCTTTAGGAGCAAAATGTGACACATGAGCATGTTTAGATTGTGTAACGAGAAGGCATGTCATGTTTTACCTTGTAGGGTCCATCATACTAGACTTACGGTCTATAAGGGGTATGCACATCAAAGAGTTCTTTTATTAATAAAGAAAATATTCATGATATTTGACACAAATTATATTAGTAACAATATTGTACATGAAATGTACATTTTTCTTCTTTTGTTAGCAACGAATGTTTTGAAATTTACCTCCCCCCACAACAAACTATGGATATTTGTTTTCTTTTTGAATGCCCATATTGAGAAGCTCTTTTTCCCTCTCTGGTCTTCCATCCAAATGTTCAATGCCTATTTCTTTGTCCTTAGTTTTTCAATAGCAGTATTGAGGAATACTTGACATACAATAAACTGCACATATTTCATGTGCACAATTTGATAAATTTTGACATGTATATACACCCATGAAACTACCACCACAATCAAAATAATGAACATGTCCATCACCCCCAAAAATTTTCTCTTGTCTATTTGTAATCCCTCCCCCCACACCTCCTTGCCCTCTGCAGCATCCCCAGGCAACCACTGATCTGCTTTCTGTCACTATTACTTTGTATTTTCTAGAGTTTTATGTAAATATAATCATATAGCATGCGCTCTTTTTTTTGACAGGCTTTCACTCAGCATAATTATTTTGAGATTCATTCATGTTATTGCTTGTATCAATATTTCATTACTTTCTATTGCTGAGTAATGGTCCATTGAATGGATATACCACAGTTTATTAATCTATCAATTATCCTAGTGATGCTTATTGACTATTGCAAATAAAGTTGCCATGAACATTCATGTGCAAATCTTTGTATAAACATATGTTTTCATTTCTCTTTGGCACATTCTTAAGAATGGAATGGTTGGATCACATTGTACGTGTATGCTTAACTGATGAAGAAAATGCCAAACTATTTTCCAAAGTATTTGGACAATTTCACATTTTGAACAGTAGTGTATGAGAGTTTCAGTTGCTCCACATCTTCACCAACACTTAGTATGGTCAAACATTTTTATTTTAGCTATTTTAATAAATGTATAGTGAGATATCATTGTGGTTTTAATTTGCATTTTCCTAATGACTAATAATGTTGAGCCTCTTTTCATTTGTTCCTTTGCCATCCATATGTCTTCTTTTGGTGAGGTGTCTGCTCAAATCCTTCATCCAGTTTTATTGGGATTTTTGTTTTACTGTAATTAACTTTTTCTTGTTTTCTGTTTTTTTTTTTTCATGCATAAAATACAGGATTCCCATATACCACCCCATTATTACCGGAGTTTTGAGAATTCTTGATAAATTCTGGATACAAGTCCTTTGTGAGATATATGATTTGCAAACATTTTCTCCAAATAGGTAGTTTATCTTTTCATTTTCTTAACAGTGCATTACAAAGAGCAGAAGTTTTAAAATCTGATTTAAAAATCAATACATTTGGGGACTTTCAGAAGATGGTGGCTAGGAGAGACAGGGCAAAAAAACACCTCCGTGAAAAATACTAGATAAAAGCCAGAAAGTGACCCAGAACACCAGTTCCAGCGATGCACCAGCTGGACAAGGTCTGCTAAATCCACAGGGACTGTGCACTTGGTGAAACTAGGAGTCTATGTTCTGAAAAGGGTGAGTAAGCCTGCTGAATATCCAGCTGCCACTCTGTGGTGTAGGGAAATCATGGGTTGGCATTTGGAATCAGACTAGTTCTTTTTTAAAAAAACCCAAAAGCAGCTGTGGATATGGCAGCGAGAACTGCACAGTGAAGTGCAACAGGAATGGGCTGTGCCAATGCCTCAATATCTGGTGTGGATGATAGCCTTTCATGCACCCACTGCTAATTGTCCCAGAGCTAGGAAGGCGGAGCTGTGTGAAAGGGGTGAAATTAACACGCTCATACAGCCATCCTTACAGCAGGCTGAGAACGCCCCTACATGGCCAGCAGCCCAGAACTTCCCTTGGGGGATGGTGCTCACCTGTGATGTAGCACAGTCATCCCTCAGCAGAGGCCCTGGGATGGCATGGCTCAGAAGGGGGACCCACTCGGAAATCCCAGGGACCATAGGCCAATACCAAGGACTTGTGGGTCAGCACCAGAGACAATCTGTGGCAAGACTCAACTGAAGATTTAGACTCTTGCAACAGCCTTAAATCTCCAGGAACACCTGGTAGGTTTGATTATTAAAGCCACCCTCCCTCCCTATCTGCTCAGACACATGCCCCACATTCAGGGCAGATAGCACCAACAACACACCCAAACTTGGTTCACCAATTGGACCCCACAAGAATCAGACCCCCACACACCACAAAGACAAAGTTAGGGAGAACTGACTTGAGGGGACTAGGTGACTCACAGATGCCATCTGCTGGTTAGTTAAAGAAAGTGTACACCACCAAGCTGTAGATCTGACAAATTAGAGATTAGTCTTTGAATTGGCCTACATATCTTAAAAGAACCCTATCAAGTTAAGCAAATGCCAAGAGGCCAAAATCAGAAAATTTTAAAGCATATGAAAAAATCAGACCATATGGATAACCCAAACCCAAACACCTAAATCAAAAGATCAGAGGAGGCACAGTACTTGGAGCAATTAATCAAAGAACTAAAGACAAACAATGAGAGCATGGCACAGGATATAAAGGACATGAAGAAGAGCATGGCACAGGATATAAAGGACATGAAGAAGAGCATGGCACAGGATACAAAGGACATGAAGAAGACCCTAGAAGAGCATAAAGAAGAAATTGCAAGAATAAATAAAAAAATAGATGATCTTATGGAAATAAAAGAAACTGTCGACCAAATTAAAAAGATTCTGGAAACTCATAGTACAAGACTAGAGGAAGCCGAACAATGAATCAGTGACCTGGAGGAGGACAAAATGGAAAATGAGAGCAAAAGAAAGAATGGGGAAAAAATTAAAAAAAAATTGAAATGGACCTCAAAGATATGATAGATAAAATAAAACATCGAAATATAAGACTCATTGGTGTCCCAGAAGGGGAAGAGAAGGGTAAAGATCTAGAAAGAGTATTCAAAGAATTGTTGGAGAAAACTTCCCAAACCTTCTTCACAATATAAATACACAAAGCATAAATGCCCAGAGAACTCCAAATAGAATAAATCCAAATAAACCCACTCCAAGACATATTCTGATCAGACTATCAAATACTGAAGAGAAAGAGCAAGTTCTGAAAGCAGCAAGAGAAAAGCAATTCACCACATACAAAGGAAACAACATAAGACTAAGCAGTGACTGCTCAGGGGCCATTATGGAGGTGAGAAGGCAGTGGCATGGCATATTTAAAATTCTGAGAGAGAAAAATTTCCAACCAAGAATTCTTTATCCAGCAAAGCTCTCCTTCAGATTTGAGGGAGAGCTTGAATTTTTCACAGGCAAACAAATGCTGAGAGATTTTGCTAACAAAAGACTTGCCCTACTTCAGATACTAAAGAGAGCCCTACTGACAGAGAAACAAAGAAGGGAGAGAGAGATATGGAGAAAGGTTCAGTACTATATTGTTGGATTCAATATTTTAATATTTTGTTGAGAATTTTAGCATCTATATTCATAAGATTTGTTTGTAGTTTTCCTCTCTTGTAATGTCTTTATCTAGTTTATCATCAAGGTAATGTTGAGACTTGTGTAACTTCTCCTTTTCAGTCTCATCAAATATATAATTGGGTTTAAACAATAGGTGCTACCTCATTAGGTTATTATGCAGGTTAAAAGACTAAATACATTGTAAAGCACCTACGACAGAGCCTAGTACATAATAAGTACTAAATATATATATTTTTAAAGTATTGCTTTCTTGGAAGTAAATTCTACATGCTTACAATTCAGTATTCAATTACCATGTTGTTAGATTTCACTTGTTAAATACTTGTTTATGACTTTTTCTGTGGTGTTTGTAAAGTGACTCACTTATCACCTTCTTTATATATCCTGTTCTTGTCCACCTTTGGTATCAGGGTTCAGCTAGCTTCCAAAAGTGAGGTGAATAGCTGCCCATCTTTTTCTATGCTCAGGAAGTGTTTACATAATATAGAAAATCTGGGCCTGGGACCTATTTTTGTATTAATTATATATTGCTGTGTAACAAGTTATCCCCAAAACTTAATGGTTTAAAACAACAAACATTTATTACCTCATAATTTCTGTAGATCAAGAAACTAAGCATGGATCTCTCACAGCTTGCAATCAAAGCATTGGCTGGGATTTCAGTCATCTTAGGGCTATTTAGGGGGAGGATACATTTCCAACCTCACTCATATGGCTATTGGCAAGATGCAGTTTCCTGTGGTTTGTCTGACTCAAGACCTCAGTTCTTCATGGGCTGTTGGCCAGAGGCCCCCTCAGTTCCATGACACATGGAACTCACCCCAGGGCAGCTCACAACTTGGAAACTGGCTTCACTAAGGGAGAGAGTCATGTAGCAAAACAGGAATGACTGTCTGTTTTGTAACCTAACCTTGAAAGTAATATCCCATCACTTTTGCTGCTGTCTATTGGCTAGAGGAAGTGAATTGCTAGTCCAGCCACCCTCAAAGGGAGGAGATTACACAAGGGTGTGAATACCAGTAGGTGCTATTATGGGCTATTTTAGAGGCTGCCTGCAACAAATTTTAAAGGTAGATCTTTGACTACCCTTCCACTTTCTTCTATGGCTATTGGTCCATACTAGTCCCATACCTTTTTTTACACAATTTTGGTAATTTATAATTGCCTACCAAATAATTATGTTTCTGTTTTGAAAATTTATTTGTTAAAAAATCTAATCTGGAGCCAAAGCTTATTCCTATCATTATTTATGTCTCCCCTCTCTTTCTCTTTATCAGAAAGAACATTTGTCTAATTTGTTAGTCATTGCAAAGAAGCAGTTTTTTGGGTATTGCTCAACTCTATTTTTTGTATTTTCTTTCATTGATTTCTGACTTTATTAATCACTTCCTTTTACTTTTATTTGAGCTTATTTTGTGTGCTTTCACATAGGTTCTTGAAAGGTTTGTTTCTTTGTTTTCAATTTTGATTTCTAATAAATGTATTTAAGGCCATACATTTTCCTCTGAGTACTAGTTTGGCTACACCCCACTGGTTTTGATATGTAGAGCTCTTATTGCTTGTCATTTTGCAATTGTTTGTAATTTCCATTTTAATTGATTTCTCCTTAGCCAGATTAAAAGTGCAGTGCCCCACCTTCCTTATTTCCATGGGCATAGATTTTAAACCATCCTTATTATTATTTATTTTTGTTAAATGGTAATTTTATTACCCTGTGGTTAATGTGGTCCTAGATGATTTTTTTCCTTTAATTTTTATTCAAATAACATATATATGGCCTAAAATTCCTCCCTTTTACATATATAATTCAGTACTATTTTTGTACACATTTAGTTCTATTGTAACAAAGCAACTTGTACACTTTTAACTTTTAAAACTAAGCATAATCTTTCCTTTCCAGTGAAACAAAAAGAAAATTTAGAAATAAACAGGAATAAAATTACAATAGAGAAATGTCAATTCCAAATAAGATCCTACAGGTTCTGCTGATTCTCCTATCAAGTGGCAGGGCAAGTCATCATTAAGAGAGAATTTTATTTTAAAAGTGTCATCTTAAACTGCAAGGATGTCCATTAAACATCACAATTAAACATGCCAAAGGAGAAGCCATGTTGTCAAAATGCCCACTTAACCCACCCAAACATCTCAAACCCACCCTTTGCTGACCTTCTATAACCCCATTTTTTAAAGTTTTTTTTTCTTTTTTTAAACAGGAGAAAGTAGACAGATATATGTTGGTAAATGCTAACTGTCCATATTCACATAGAGACACAGTGTAATCTCTGAGCCCAATATACAGAGAAAGGAGGAAAAACGCTAGAATTCTATGCATGACTACACAGGGGCCTAGCATCTTCCAGCTTCCAGCAGAGTGAAGGAAACAGAAGGTTTATCTTTTTTCCCACAGAGCACGGTGGTGTGTTGATTCCATAAAGTATTTTTTGTTGTTGTTGTTGAGACAGGAAGGGATAAAAATGAATTTGGAACAGAAATGGGTAGAGATTCTTTTCCCACTGTATTCTATGCAAGGTATTTACCCCAAAATAAGTTGAGAACCGTGGTTTAAAGGAGAGAAAAGAGATCTCAAAAACAGGGCATCTGAGCACAAGAGGGAAAAAAAAAATACTGCATCTTGCTCCCAGGGACTGGAGAAAATTAAAAAGGGAAGGTTGGAATCCATCAGTGTTCTATTAGTCATCTTCTCTTTCATCCTCCTCTCCTTCCTCTCCCTCATCATCATCTTCATCTTCTTCCCCTTAATCCTCATCCCCCTCTTCATCAATATCTTCCAATCCTTCTCCTTCTTCTTCATCACCATCATCTTCTTCTCCTTCCCCTTCTTCATCATCCATATCAGGAACCAAATAGCACTGTAGTGGATTCAGCCAAATATCATCTTTGATGACCTCTCCTAACTCATCTGCACCTGCATCAGAATGGTTAGTAAACCAGGTAAAGAAGCCCTCTGGTTCTTCATGCTGCCTCTTCCTGCTGGCTTTATTCTGTGTTAGACTTGAACATTTTATCAAGTTCTTTCCAGATTTCCATTTGATTTCAGTTGACTTTGAAGATGGATCACCACTCTTATTCAGATGAAATTCTTTGGATGGAACTCTATTTTCAAAGTAAGGATTTTCATCCAAATAAAAATCTATTCTGTAACCTGATTTAATATCTTCAAATTCTGTCACTTCAACTTGAAATAATGCAATGCCTCTTCATCCTCCTCCCCAAGAAGTGCAGACACTTGAGGATGGTTGGCAAATGTTACCCCAAAATTTGGGATTTTGGTGATCAATTCTGACCTCTTCTGAAAGGTGTTGATCAAGTCTGCTATATTCTTGTTGATTTTCTGTCTAGTTGCTATCCAATTATTGAGAGAGGGGTTTTGAAAATTCAGACTGCAATTGTTGATTTGTCCATTTCTCTTTGCAGTTCTATCAGTGTTTACTCCATGTATTTAAATGTTCTGTTATTAGGTGCCTGATCTTTAGATTGGTAAATACTCTGCATGAGTTGGACATTTTATACCAATATGAAATGACACTCTTTATCCCTGGAAAAAAAATCTTTGCTCTGAAATTAACTTTGTCTGATATTAATATAGTTACTCCAGTTTTCATCTGATTGATGTTAGGATGGTATATATTTTTTGGTCCTTTTACTATTTGAGTCTTCATATTTACAGTTTAATTCTTATAGGCACCATATTAGAAAAAACACAACACAAAATGAGTCAAAGACCTAAATATAATAGTTCTTCAAATACCTAGAAGAAAACATAGGGAAACATCTTCAGAATCTTGGGTAAGGCAATGGTTTCTTAGATTTGCAACCAAAGCACAAGCAACAACAAAAAAGTAGATAAATGGGACCTTATCAAAATTAAAAGCTTTTGTGCCTCAAAGGACTTTATCATGAAAATAAAACAACAACCTATGCAATGGGAGAAAATATTTGAAAACCACATATCCTATAAGGGTTTAATATCCAGAGTATATAAAGAAAGCTGTCAACATAATAAAAGGGCAAACAACCCAATTTTAAAATGGGCAAAAGACTTGAAAATACATGTCTCCAAAGAAGATATACAAGTTCCCAGAAAGCACATGAAATGATGCTCAGTGTCATTAGCCATTAGGGAAAAGCAAATCAAAACCACAATGAGATACAATTTCACACCCATTAGAATGGCTAAAAAAAAAAAAAAGAAAATGACAAGGGTTGAAGAGGATATGGAGAAATAGGAGCACTCATTCATTGCTGGTGGCAATGTAAAATAGCACAGCTGCTGTGGAACAGAGTTTGGCAAGTCCTCATAAAGTTAAGCATAGAATTACTATACAACCCAGTAATCCCACTGCTAGAGAATTGAAAGCAGGGACTCGAATAGATATTTGCACACCAATGTGCATAGCAGCATTATTCACAATTGCTAAAAAGTGGAAGCAATCCAGATGGAAGGAACAGATGAATAGATAAGTAAAATGTGGTACATACATACAATGGAATATTATTTAGCTGCAAAAAAGAATGGTGTTCTGATATATGTGACAACATGGGTGAACTTTGATGACATCATGTTGAATGAAATAATCCCGACACAAAAGCACAAATATTGCACGATCTCACTGATATGAAATAATTAGAATAAGCAAACTCATAGAGTTGGAATCTAAAATATAGGTTACCAGGGAATGGAGTGGAGATAGGGAATGGAAAGTTAAGGCTTAAAATGTACTTGGTTCCTATCTTGAATTATGGAAAAGTTTTGGTGATAGACGGTGGTGATAATAGCACAACACTGTGAATGTAATTAACAGCACTGAAATATATATCAGAATGTGGTTAAAAGAGGAAATTGTTAGGTTGAATATATGGTAACAGAGTGAAAAAATTTTTAAAAATCTGTGGAACTATACTCCACAATAGTTAATAGTACTATTATAAAAATGTGCTTTCATAAATTGAACAAAAGTTCCACACAATGCAAAGTGTTAATAGGGTGGTATATGGGAATTCTGGATTTTATGCATGATTGTTCTGTAAAATCACTTCTTTAATAAAGAAAAAAAGGAACCAAACAGAAATGTTGGAGTTGAAGACCATAACTTAAATGAAAAATATCCTAGCAGGTTTCAACAGTTAATAAGAGCTAATTGGAGCAAATTAGAGCTGACAGAAGACTCAGTGAACTCAAAGACAAAACAAATGAAATTATTCAGATGAAGAGCAGAAAGAAAAAAGAATAAAAAAAGCAAATAGAGCCTAAGAGGCCAGTGGGAAATCATCAAGCATACTAATACAGAATCCCAGAAGAGGGAAGAGAAGGGAAAGAAGGAACTTTCAAAGAATTGGCAGGAAACTCCTCAAATTTAATGACAGACATGGATATGCACATTTAAGAATCCCAAAGAACCCCAAACAAGAAAAAATTGAAGAGAACTATGCCCAGACACATAGTAGTGAGACTACCAAATGCCCAGGACTAGGACAGATTTCTGAAAGCTGCAAGAGAAGAGGAATGTGTTATTTACAAGGGAGTCCCAATAAGATTAAGTACCAATTTGTCATCAGAAACCATGGAGGCAAGAAGGCAGTGGGATAAAATATTTAAAGTGCTGAAAGAAAACAACTGCCAACCAAGAATTTTATATCCAGCAAGACTGTCTTTCAATAGTGGGGAAGAGATTAAGATATTCCCGGATAAATAAAAGTTAAGGAAATTCGGCACCACTAAACCTGCCCTACAAGCAATGCTAATGGGAGTTCTTCAGCCTGAAAGGAAAGGACACACGACTGATTCAAAGCAGCATAAAGAAATAAACACCTCTGCCAAAGGTAAGCATATGGATAGTGATAAATACCAATACTATTTTATTGTATTTTTTGGTATGTAACTCCACTGTTTACTTCTTATAGCTTTGAAAATGCAAATACATGAAAAGTGATAATAAATTTATGGTCTGGACATAAAATATATAAAGATATAATTTGTAACAAATGCAGCAAAAAGGTTGGGGGTGGAGGGGTATAGGAACAGTGTATGTGTATGCTATTGAAGTCAAGTTGCTATCAAAACAAGCATGATTGTTATAGATTTTTGGATGTTATATTTAAACCCCATGGTAACCACAAAGAAATAATGTGAAAAATTTATACTGAATGAAATGAGAAGGAACTCAAAATGGTACATTACAAAAATCAACTAAATAGGAAATTAGGTATTACCAGAAGAATAGAGGGAAAAATGAGACTCACAAAGACCATGTAGCAAAATGGCAGAAAAATGTCCTCCATTATCAGTCATTACTCTAAATATAAGTGGATTAAACTCTCTGGTTAAAAGGCAGAGACTGGTAGAAAGGATAAAAAAACATGACCCAACTATATGCTTTTTATAAGGGACTCATCTTCTATTCAAGCACACAATGTAGGTTGAAAATGAAAGGATAGAAAAAAATGAACCATGGAAATAAGTAACCAAAGCATAGGTGGGGAAGCTATGCCAATATCAGATAAAATGGACTTTAAGCCAAAAACTGTTACAAGGGAAAAACAAGGTCTCAAAATACTGATAAAAGGGGTCAATTTGACAAGAAAACATAGCAATTATAAATATACATATATATAACTAACAAGCAGAGCCCCCAAAATATATGAAGCAAATATTAACAAATTTAATGGAGAAACAGATGGTTCTACATTAATAGTGGGAGATTTCAATACACCACTTTCAATAATGGATAGAACATCTAGAGAGAAGATAAATAAGGAAATACAAGACTTGAAAGATAGTATAAACCAACTAGATCCAACAGACATATATAGAACTCTTCACCAAACAGCGGCAGAATACACATTCATCTCTAGTGCACCTGGGTCATTCTCCAGGAAAGACCATATGTTAGGTCAGAAAAGACTCAATTAACACATAAATATTGAAAGGATACAATAAGATCTTCTCTGATCAGAATGGAATGAGCTAGAAATCTATAACAGAAAAAAGAGAGATATAAAGTCAGGAACCAACCTTTCAACTGGAGGACCTAGAATAAAAGAGTAAACTAAGTACAAAGTGAGCAGAAGGAAAGAAATAACAAAGATTAGAGCAGAGATCATTGAATAGAGTTAAAAAACAGAGATTGAAATGAAACCAAAACTTGGCTCTGTGAAAAGATCAATAAAATTAACAAAACTTTGTCTAGACTGACAAAGGAAAAACAGAGAGGGGATCCAAATAACTAAAAGAAGAAATTTAGGGGGGCCATTATTATCGACCACACAGAAATAATAAGGGTTATAGAAGGATACAATGAAGAAATGTACACTAACAAAATAGATAATATAGATGAAGTAGGCAAATTATTAGAAGTACAAAAATTACCTACACTATTCAAGATGAAATAGAAATTCTCAGCAGACCAATAGTAAGTAAAGAGATTAAAGCAATAATAAAGAACCTCCCAACAAAGAAAAGTCCAAGATCAGACTGCTTCATTGGTGAATATTATCAAACAGTCCAAGAACAATGAACACTAATTCTGCTCAACTCTTCCAAAAAAATTGAAGAGAGAAAACCCCCTAACTCACTCTACAAGATCATCACCATAATACCAATGCCATATAAAGACAACACAAAAAAGGAAAATTACAGACTAATACCCAATGTGAATATAGTTGCAAAAATTCTCAACAAAATACTAGCAAACAGAATACAAAAGCACATTAAAATATTTATGCACCATGATAAATTGGGATTTACGCAAGAGTAGTTCAACATAACAAAATCAATTAATGTAATACACCACATTAAGAAAGTAAAGGAGGAAAAAAACACCTGATCATTTCATTTGATGCAGAAAACGCATTTGACAAAATCCAGCACTCCTTCTTGGTAAAAATACTTAGAACACTAGGAATAGAAGGACACATTTGCAACCTGATTATGGGCATATATAAAAAACCCAAAGCTAACATCATAGTCAGTGGTGAAAGACTGAAATCTTTCCACTTAAAATCAGGAACAAGACAAGGATGCCATCTGTCACCACTACAACATTGTAATGGAAGATCTAGCCAGAGCAATCAAGCAAGAAAAAGAAATAAAAGACATTTAAATTTGAAAACAAGAAGTAAAACTTTTTGTATTTGCAGATAACATGATCCTATAAATAAAAAATCCTAAAAAATCCACAACAAAGTTATTAGAGCTAATAAACAAATTTAGCATAGTGGCTGGGTACAAGATCAACACACAAAAATTAGCAGTGTTTCTGTACACTAATAATGAGCAATCTGCGGAGGAAATCAAGAAAAATATTCCATTTATAATAGCAACTAAAAGAATCAAATAACTAGGAATAAATTTAACCAAAGATGTAAAGGACTTGTACACAGAAAACTACAAAATATTGCTGAAAGAGGTTAAGGATACCTAAATAAATGGAAGGGCAGTCCATCCTCATGGATTTGAAGACTAAATGTTATTAAGATGTAAATTCTACCTCAAACAGTATACCGATTCAACACAATTTCCACCAAAGTTCAACACCCTTCTTTGCAGAAATGGGAAACCCAATCATCAAATTCATGTGGAAGGATAAGTGACCCCAAATAAACAAAACCATCTTCAAAAAGAACAAAGTTGAAGGACTCAGCCCTGGGACCCCCTTTTGCACAACTTTTATGCCTCAGGTAACTTCTGCATTAGGAGATCCCAGCCCATGGAGCCTGTGTTCAGTGTTCAGAAAAACCTGATTGTTTCATTTAGGTGCACCTGAAATTAGGGACCAGGCTGGGATTGAGCACAACTTGTCAATAGTTCTACCATGGCTTGCTCTGGTTTTTGGGGGGTTGCTTTATATGTGCCCAAATGCCAACCACTAGGGCCTTGCTGTGGTTCTATGTGGCTTTAGATCCCCGTGCCTGAATGTGTGTGGGTCCTTAAGTCACTGCTGTGTGAGACTCTGTGGTTAGTGATCATGGCAGGAGGTACCCAGGCCAGAGCATTGTCACTGTGGATAGGGCTGGGAATACTTGACTGGAGAATGAACTTCTTCCAACCTCATGTGGTTGTTGGCAGAATTCATTTTCTTGAGGGCTGTTGGACTGAGGATCTCAATACCTCAATGCTTTGCTGGCTGTTTGCCAGAAGCCACCCTCATTTCTTTGCTACATGGTCCTCTCCATTCGGTAGCTCACAGCATGGCTGCTTGCTTTATCAAAGCAAGCAAAGGAGAGCATCAGCAAGACAGAAGTTCCAACTTATGCAACATAATCATGGAAGTTATATCTCATCCCCTTTGCTGTTTTCTATTTATTAGAAGCATGTCACAGATCCCACCCACACTCAAGGTGAAAGGAATTATACAAGAGCATACATACCAGGAGGCTGAAATCATTGAAGACCATCTTAGAGTCTGCACACCTTTCCCAGAAATTATATATTTATATATATTTTTGTATATGTATATGTATATATATATATCTTATAGGTTCTTAAACCTAGCAGGTCCTGTAAGCAAAAATTAGCTGACTGAATAGAAAACTAAAGTGCTGGAGACACAGCATTAAGAAATGTTGTTGGGAAGAAAGACTTATGGTCTTATGGTTTAAGGTCTCTCTACCTGAGAGAGAGTTAGTTCTGCTTTAACCCTCACCTCCTGTCATACCCTCCTTTTCTCCAGTACGGTGATTCTTTACCCTTGGAAAATAATCTTGCCACTAAAATCTCATTCGTTTTAACTCTTATTTTATTCAACAAGCATTTATTAGGTATTTACCCTGTAACAGGTATTTACCCTGTATTTACCCCATAATCATACTAGATGTCAGGTATACAGTAGTGAATAAGAAAGACTGTATTTCCTAGTGTAACAGGAAATTAGCCATTAAACCAAAATGGCAAGTGCTATGATAGGAGATCCCTAAGATGCCTTGGTGGTACATAATCAGGGCAACCCATCACCTGGGAGCTGAGGAGCTCCAATCAGTATCTGGAATTTCATGGCAGACAAATTTTGCCCCATTAGTCCCCTGGGGATACTGAATTGACTACAGATGTTATCTCTATTTCCTGGAGCCTAGAACCATGCCTGACATATAGTAGGTCCTCAATAAATGTTTGCTGAATTGAATCATTGAAACCATAAGTTTGGAAGTTCAGTATGATATATTCAGCAATGTCTATGGGACTGTTGAACAAACCGATGCCCAGAAGGTATGCTTGCTTCCCAAGTCAGCCTTCCATGAACAGGCATATTTGAGACCTCTGAGTACATGGAACTGACATTTCTACATGCAGTTCTGTCCAAGTGCTTTCCTGTAGAAGCTCTTTACGTGTTAATATAAATCAGTAGTTTCCATGGAAGCAAAATGAACTCACTGAGATGCGGAAAACACTAAGCTATTCTCGCACTGCTGAGAGTATGTTACTTTTAGCTATGGAAACCTACTTATTCCTTGGCAACTCTAAAGTGTGTTACTCTTTCCTTCTTCATTCACTAATTTCTTCAGAAAGGCACTAGATGACTGATGTCCTGCCTGGGGCAAGCCTTCATGAAAGTTTTGTTTCTGAAGCAGCCAAATTCCACATTGTGACCTCCCCAAGCTCTATTAAAAGAATTGAAATCAAGAATTTAATCTTGACTCTAAATTTTAGCCTCAGTGTTACTTTTCTCAGATCTTTTGCATTTTAAGTCATATCTCTTATTTTGGAATAAAATGTTTATCAGTCACTTATTTATGAATCAAATATAATTGGACACCTATTGTAAACCAGGTACTGTGCTGAGAACTAGGGATACAAAACAAAGGAAGCATAATACCTTCATCAGTGAGCCCATTGTCTTTGTCAGGTCCACCATATATGGCTGGGTGGGTTCTTTACTGAGCAAGGATATTCAACTCAGGTGGCTGCCTTTTTCTAATACTTGACAAAGGTATTATCTGGGCAAGTAGCTGCTCTAGACTTTGTCTCTGCTATTAAAATGGGGATTCTCAAACTGGAGTTTATGACTTTTGGAGCCCATGAACTCTTTGATATGCTATCCCAAATTGTGTTTATATTTCTCCATTTCTCTGGAGAGCCTTAATTCTATCTTCAATGGGGTATGAACCCTCCCCCAAATTTTAAATCATTGCATTTAAAGACTTCTAGGTATTCCAAATCACATCAAGTCTTCTGAATTATGCAGGACATAAATCATTCATAAACAAACTGACTATTAAATGAATAGAAGAAATTCCAAGCACTAGAAATTAAGTTACTTTAGGCTACATGGCATTTTTTTTATCCTCTGAAGTCACACAAAGTAGGCAAATGCCAATTCTGTTAATTATCTAAAGCAGTCTCTTCTTCAAGGTTTAGGTAGTAACTTGTCTTGGAGAGAAACATGTCTTCCAATATTCAGTTTCATGGTATAAGGTATAGAAAAGAGTAGATTTGGAGTCAGATATTTCTGGGTTCAAATACCCCTTCCAAGACCTATTAATTGTAAGATATTAGGTGAAGAACTTAACCTAGAGTCTCATTTTGCCCACCTGTAAAATGAAATAATAATACATTACAGTAAGATTTTTACTACAAAATGAGGTAAGGTATGCTAAGGGCCTGGCATATACTATACCCTTAGTAAGTGGCAGTAATGGTTATTATTATTTTTTAGATTAATTCTAAAAAGAATTCTATGGGACAATTTACCTACTTTTTAAAAGATCCTAAAATATTAAATACTAATTGCAACAAAAACAACTAACACTTCCCAAAGCCCTGTAGCCTTTAGACTGTCATATTGAATTAAAAAGTTGAAATTTGATGGGACTTCCAGAAGAGCTGAGTAAATGAGCTCAGCAAATCCTCTCTCCAGAAAACAATGATGAAACTGGACAAAGTTGTCAAAAATAATCTTTAAAAGACCCTGAAAATTGACTCAAAGCATACAGAAAATTGAAGAGTGTTTATTCATGAAAATTTAACGAACATCCATAAGTATAGTATGAGTCTCTGGGGTATTAGTCTTGGACTTCTCCAATCTCCTTGCAGCCCAGCTCCATAATTCTACCCAGTTGGAGCAGGTTGTGGGGAATGGCAGCTCTACTGCCCTGCCAGAGGCTGCTGACTTTATTTGGAGCCAAGCGTGGAAAATTCCATGCATAGAAGAGCACTGTTGAAAACAATACCCATCTCAGTGGCAAACAATCAGGGAAGAACAACATTGTAGCTAGCCTGAGGTTGCAATACTGGTAGGGACAAACAACAGAATGGCATCCAGCCAGAAATTTATGTATGTTTTACAACCAAAATGGAATCAATGGTAGAAGGAAATCTGGGATATCCACAAATATTTGAAAATTAAACAACATAAGTAATCCATAGGTCAAAGAAGAAATCATATGGGAAATTAGAAAATATTTTGAGTGGAATGAAAACAAAAACACACCATATCAAAATTTATGGATGCACCTAAAGCAGTGCTTAGAGGGAAATGTGTAGCTATAAAGACCAAATTAGAAAATAAGAAAGATCTCAAATCAATAACCTAATCTCCCACTTTAAAAAACTAGAAAAATAGGAGCAAGCTAAACCAGAAGAAGAAAAGAAATAAAAAAGACTAAAACATGACTCAAGCTGGAAACAGAAAAAATGAAGAAAATCAATGTAAGCAAATATTGGTTCTTTGAAAAGATCAACAAAATTGACAAATACACTGATCAACAAAAAAAAGAGAAGACACAAATTACCAAAATCAGGAATGAAAGAGGGTATACCACTACTGAGCTTACAGAAATTAAAAAGGTCATAAGGCAATATTATGACCAACCTTATGCCAATAAATAAGATGAGTTAGATGAACTTAACATATTCCTTGGAAGACACAAATTATCAAAACTGACTAAAAAGTAAATAGAAAATCTGTGTAGACCCATTAGTAGTAAAGAATTTGAATTAGTAATTTAAAAAACTTACCACAAAATAAAGCCCAGAGATAGATGACTTCACTAGTAAATACTACCAAACATTTAAAGAAGAAACAATATCAATCCTTCACAAACTTTTCCGTAAAACAGAGGAGGAAACACTCATTCTAAAAGGCCTTTAACACCCCAATAGCACATCTTGACAATATATCACAAGAAAAGCAAACTACTCCTATATCCATCATGAACATAGAAGCAAATAACCTCAACAAAAATTAGCAAACAAAATCTAGCAACATTAAAAAAGATTCTACACCTTGAAAATGGGATTTATTCTAGGAATTCAATACTGATTTAACATCCCCAAATTAATTAATGTAATATATCATATTAATAGAATAAAGGACAAAACCACAGGATCATCTGGTTAGACTCAGAAGAAGTACTTGACAAAATCCAACACTCATTACTGATAAAAACTCTCAACAACTCATGAATACAAGGGAACTTCCTGGACTTGATAAAGGGTGCCTGTGAAAAACCTACACTAGCACCACACTTAATGGTGAAAGAAAAAGTGCTTTCCTCCAAGGTCAAAAACAAGACAGATATGTCCAGTTTTACCACTGTCATTCAACATTGTATTGGAAGTTCTAGCCAGTGCAACCAGGCAAGAAAAAGAAGTAATAGGCATTCAGATTAGAAAGGAAGAAGGAAACCTCTTTTTATTCACAAACAACATGATCATGTATATAGAAAATCTTAAGAAATCCACACACATAAAAAAGTAACTACTAAACCCTTCAGGAAGGTTGCAGAATATAAGAACATTATAACATTATATTTTTATACACTAGTAATGAATAATCCAAAAATGAAACTAAGAAAACAATTCCATTCATGATAGCATCCAAAAGAATGAAAACAGGAATATGTTTTTAAAAGAAATGCAAGACTTGTTCATTGAAAACTACAAAATATTGCTGAGATATATTAAAGAAGATATAAATAAATGGGGATGCATTCTCTGTTCGCTGATTAGAAGGCTCAATATTATTAACATGATTTTTCCCAAATTGATCTATAGCATCAACTCAAATCCTATCAAAATCCCGGCAGGATTTTTTTTTTTTTGTAGAAATTGACAAGCTGATCCAAACATTTAAATGGAAATACAAAATACCTAGAATAACCCAGATAACTGAAAAATAATAACAAAGTTTGAGTGTTTAAAGCTTAATACAAAGCTAGAGTGTACAAGACAGTGTGGTATTGTGTAAGGACAGACATATAGATCAACAGAACATAATTGAGGGCCCAGGAATAAACTGTTACATTTATGGTCAAATGATTTTCAACAAAGTTACCAATGCATTTCAAGGGGTAAGGATAGTCTTTTCAACTAATAGTGCTGGGACAATTGTATATACAGATGAAAAAATATGAAATGAGACCTTTACCTCACATCGTAACCAAAAAACTCAAAGTAGATCATAAACCTAAATGTAAGAGCTAAAACTAAAAACACTTAGGAAAAAAACATAGGATAAAAGTCTTCATGACTGGGTGTTAGGCTAAGATGTCTTAGATAAGACACCTCCAAAGTATGATCAAAAAAGAATAAAAGAAGATAAATTGGGCTTCATCAAAATTAAAATGTTTTGCCCCCTTCAAAAGACACTTAAGAAAATGAAAAGACAAGCAACAGACTAGGAGAAAATATTTTCAAATCAAATATATGATAAAAAAACTTATTTGCAGAATATATAAAATGTTTTTGCAACTCAGTAATAAGACAACTCAATTGAAAAATGGGCAAAAGGTTTGAAAAAAACATTTCACGAAAAAAGTGAGCACATGAAAAGGTGCTCAACCTCATTAGTCATCAGGGAAATGAAAATTAAAACAATGAGATTCAATTTCAAACCTGTAATGGCTATAATTAAAAAGACAATAATAATAAGAGTTGACAAGGATGTGGAGAAACTGGAACCCTCATATATATCTGATGGGAATGTAAGGTGGTACAGTCACTTTGGAAAACAGTTTGGCAGCTCCTCAAAAAGTTAAACATAAATCTGCCATACGACCCAGCAATCCCACTTCTAGATATCCATCTAAGAGAAGTGAAAACACATGTCCACAGAAAGACTTGTATGCAATTGTTCATAGCAGCATTATTTATAACAGTCCAAACTGGAAGCAACCCGAATGCCCATCAACTTTCAAAGGGTTAAACAAAATATGGTATATTCAGCCACTGAAAGTAATTTTCAACTATTAAAAGGAGTGAAGAACAATACATACTACAAAATGGATGAAAATCAAAAGCATCCTGCTAAGTGCGAGAATCCAGTCACAAAAGACCACATACTGTATGATTCCATCTAAATGAAATGTCCAGAAAAAAACAAACTATAGACATAAAAAGTAGATCATTGGTTGCCTGGGGCTGGGAATGGGTATGGAGCAAATGGACATGAGGGATCTTTTTGGGTGATGGAAATATTCTAAGTTTGGATTATGGTGATAGTTGCACAATTCTATAAATATACTAAAAATCACTCAATTGTACACTAAACACTGGTTGGCTTTATCAAATGTTAATATATCATAATAAAGCTGTTATTTTTTAAAGTTGGGGGGGCATTTCACTCTCTAATTAAAAGGAAGTACTTGCTTGAGACAGACCATCATAGATTCTGTTTTAATACCAGCTCTTTGCTGGATCTGGGGGATAAGGTGGGGTGGGAATTAAAGAATACGTGAGGGGCAACATTTTCCAATACTGTAAGCAGAAATTCATGTGTTTATTCATTCACTCATCACCTTAGCATTGACTTCCTGTGCTATGATTAATTTTATACATCTCATAGGGATTTTTAAATAGTACACACAGTTTTATATACAACACCAGGTGTAATGATAAAGCTAGCTAAATTCTGTATTGCAAGCATACAGGCAAGTTTCAGCTGTTATTGAATGATCTTTATTGCCAAATATACATATGGATCCACTTTTAGTTGTACTTCTAGTGAGATCTCACAGGCCAATGATGTTGGTAAGAAGCATATGCTTCTGGTTTGCTGGGGAGAAAAAAAAGAAAATATATTCTGAATAAAAATGAACTTTATGAGACTTATTTCTCTCCATCAGCGTGTCAAAGAATGTATTTTCTGATTCATATTCATTTGTATTTGCATTTTCTCCAATAGCATATTTGTACATTTTTCTTTTGAACACTCAGTTTCATTCCCCTATTCGCCAAAAAGTATTCCTTTATTTTTCCTCTGCCCTGGTAGCAGGTACATATTAATCTTTGACTTCCTCCCCTCCACAATGCCTCTAATTTGAGAGGTTTATTTTGGAAGCAAAACAGGTGTGACCAACTGCTGAATGGAAATGGGTGGTCCCACACCGTGTGTAAAATACATACCTTCTGGAATTACCTAATGTGGATAAAGTTTTATAATTTCCTTTGACATGTACATATTCCCTTTCTCTCTCTCCTTTCCCACTGCTCTGAGCACAAGGTTAAGGAAAGGGGAAAATCAGATTCTGAAAATTTTTTCTACCCCCTTCATTATTGACTTTATACATGATTTCCTTCCACCCCCAGGTGAAAGTCTGTTCTGCAAGGGTGCAGTCATAGGGTAAACTTGGAACACTGTTGAATTAAGATATTCCTAGAGTAATTATGAATAGAACTTCTTGAATTATTAGTTTACTAAATTTGAACTACTATCTATCCAATGGTAGATTATTTGGCTCATAGTTGTGTGTTTTTTTTTAATCGGAATTTTTAAGCATTCCCCAAAATCCATCTCTGCAACAGACCTGCCCTCTTAGACTTTAACTAAAAATGGGAATCCTAAATAGTTATGGCATCCATGAAAAATGGGAGTTGGTTATTGTTTACATATTCTTTGAATGGCCTTAAAACACTTAACCATAAATAATTTTACCAGAACCTGGGCGCTTCTGAGAAATCACATAGAGCAATTCTAAGCGCTGTCGATAAAAATGTGCCCACCTATTTGGTTTCTGCCTCATGTTTTATAATCACCTTGTCAGTTCTTTATGCTGAATTCTATCCTATCTAACTACTTGCCTAATGCTTCACATGAGATGATATGTGGTTACATTCGCATTGGGTTTTATAAGACACACTACAGAAAACGTTCCTACACCTGTAATCAAGTGTAATCACTAGGGGAAAAGTCAGAGCTTACAAATAGAGCTGCTTCTACTAATAATATTGTTGAGCATTCAAGATTAGTTAGTTCAGCCTAGTGTAATAATTAATGTGAATAAGGACAGTGTAGTGGAGGTGCCTTCTTTGATCCATTGTTATTCGAAACCCTAGTCGGACATTTCAGAGTTTGAAAGGACCCAAAAGGCGTTTGTCTCAAATGTCTTTTCTCTTAAAACAGAGATTAAATTTTATTTGTAATTAAGAGAACTCATCCATTTAAAATATTTTATGTTAGTTGATGCCCCAAACCACTTTCAAAACTACCCTCCATAAGTCAGTTTATCCAGAATAAATATAGTAAATCCTGAAGTGTCTGAGATTTCTTTACACTTCCCACTGATAGATTTGAATAGGCTTTTAGCATGGTACAATTATTATTGGCTTTGGCACAACTATATCACTAGGTAACATGTTTTATGGCTGCAAATGTCTTTGTTCTAAAGAATTGTAAAATGTGAATGTGATCTAATAAGGCAGTTATTCATTTACTACTCCCTGCTCATCACCCCCGACTTGGAGCCCTAGGCCAGTGTGTTTCCAATTTCAATTCCAACTGTTGCAGAGAAAACTTATTATAAAGAGAATTTAGGGTTATCCAGCAATATTTTGATGCCACAGGAAAAAAATCTCACAATGCCACAAATAATCCAGCAATAAGGCAAGTACTATAATATGCTTTTATATTTTAGTAGGTTGAATGGATGTAGGAGGGTGGTGAAAGGTGAGAAAGGAGAGGTTAAGGACAGACAGTTTGCAGAATTCTCCTTCTTTAACAGAAGACTGGCTTGATTTTATTCAGTCTTCTGTCATCCCTTTATGGACCTTCCTATCTTGCCCTCTCTTTCCTTAATTCTCCTCTTCAACCCCATCTCCTCACCTTGATTCGGTCATTTTCAGTTCTAGAACCTCTCAAACAATGCTGCGGAGGACTGCATGGGTTGGTCAAGGCATCCATTTATTCATTCACCAAACATTTACCACGTACCTCTTCTGTTTGTGATTCTGTGCAAGGTACTAGGATCTACCCTGAGTAGGACAGTTTCTGCCTTTTATAGAGACTAGCAGTGGGACCCCAAAACTCTGATGGGTTAAATGGCTTTCAACCTGCAAAGACTACAATAGTATGCATGCTGTGTTTGGTTTGATTGTTGAAGGTGTGCAGACAGCTCCACTATTCTTCCTTAAACTTCCATCTTCAAAGGAGAGTGGCAGCTTTAAGAGCAGATGCCTTTATCCTCTCCATCTAGAACATTCATAGAAAGTAGAACCCATGAGCCAAGAATAAATCTTAATCTTTTACTGAGAACTTGAGTCAAGAATGGATGATTTGATTAAGAATAGATCAAAGTCAAACAATATCAGAGCTAGAGATGACTATCACAGTTTGATGTCACCAGGAAGCAGACTGGAGATCAGCATACAGGATATTCATTAGGAAATGTTCTTGGGATCAATACCTGTAGAAGGGAGGGGAAAGAAACATGAGTGGGTAGATGGAGAGGTTGAGCTGCCACTCAGTCCCGATGAAGCCCTCAGCCAATCTCCTGGGGAGCTCTGGTACTGGAATGGCTCTTTAGAGTTGTTCCAACATGAGGCAAGGGGGTCAGGCTTTAATATTCCCTGCATTGTCCAGGCATTGGATGTGGGCTGCCCTGGTTAGACCTTGTTTGTGGCAGTTTTTTTCAGCTGAGGCAATCCCTGAAGGGGGTTGGGAGCTGAGAGTGCCAGCAGGCATCAATCTCAGTAAGCGAGGAAATAATTCTTCATTCCTGAAAGAGGATATGGGCAGAACGTGACAGTGTCTACCACAACTACCTTTAATTAAGGCTAGCCTAGATCCAGACAATTTACCTAGATCCAACAAGACCAGGGAAATCAGGCTACTTAGGGAAGAAATATCATCCCCATGAGCCATTTGGAATGGTACAGTCAAAACATCTAGCCAGTTGACTACATTTTTCTTTCCTTCCACTTGTGCTGGCATTTTTGTTCATAACACAGATGATTTAAAAGGAATGAAGCTCCTCCCCACTATCTAAATATGGTACCATGTTAATAAGAGATTTCAATAAAGGTTTCTTCTTCAATCATGGAAATTTATTGAAAAGGTATTTCTAATGGTATTTACAGGTGTGACTATGAAGAATGACGGTGGTGTTTTTACACATATCTAGGGTGCCATATGATCCATTTTGCCTGGGACAATTCTGATTTGTGCCTTTGTTCCAACATAATTATTAATAGCACACTTTTCACTCTCAAAAGTGTTCCTTTTGAGATAATAAACTATATATAGGGTAACCTTACAAATGCCTGATAGAATGTGAATACCAAAACCAGTGCTATGCTTCAAAATAATCACCTTGAAAGACCAAATCCACACTTATTCCAAGATGCTGTCATTGTCAAATATTTTTAGAACTATGCTGTTAGAATCACTGGCAGGATTAGTACATGAATTTTTCACAAGTGCTGTTCAATTCCATTCAATCCCATCTCATTCTCCATTTTCCTCTCACTCTCTGATACCATTTTCTACCATTATAAGAAGCAAGCCTTTTCTCCACACGAGTCATTCACCATGTCCATTGGACTCGGCTTTTTTTTTCCACTGGACTTGGCTTTGATTAACTTTGGCTGTTTTCCAAATCACATCTTTCTTTCAAAGATGAGAATTTTCTGCCACCGATTGCGCCCAAAATTGTAAACCACACACATTCTCTCTACCCCTCTCTCTCTCCCTCTCTCTCCCTCCCTCCCTCCCTCCCTCCTCCCTCCCTCTCCCTGTCCCTTACATGTAATATCAAGTAATATAACAATATAATCATAGCTGCTGTGACTTGACGGGGTTAATACATAACACCTCTCTTTCCAATGCCTGTTCTACACCAATGGATATGGACAGAAGACTAGCTGATGGATATTAAAATGTCTGCCATATTGACTTTGGAGCACATGGTATATGTGTGTAACAACAGTGAATTTACTAATAATGGTAATATTTTCCACATTTTCTTCTCTTGTGCCACTGGATGAACTAGGAGGCCCATTGTCCCTCACTGGAAGAAATCAGCAGTCCTACTCCTACCTTTGCCAAACCACTACCGCTATAGCAACTTTTGGTTTTGTGGAAATGTCCCTTGACCATGGCAGATGTTACCTGAGAAAGGTTCTGAAATGGGTTAGAATATAGAATCAATTGGATTTACTCTCTGGTTGCTTCATGGATGAAAATCCACTCCCTGTCCTACTTACTATCCCAAATTAGTCCAGCAGCAATTGTCCTACCCAACCTGTAGAGTGCCTGCAATGAGGTTAAATGACATCTGGATGTCATCAGGTTTTGGTCTTCAGCTAATGTCTGTCCACATCTGCTTTCACTAAATCCATGCAGGCTTGTCATGTTTGACTAGATTAATCTCATTTAGATGTATCTTTCATTGGATCAGATATCAGAAATACAATGATATTTCTGTAACTTAAGAAACCTTGAGGGCTTTGCTTTTCTCTTTATCTCCAGAAGGCAGGCATCCACCTTTACACTATTAGGATGTTAGTTTTATTGATGTTTGTTCTAGTTTGCTAACGCTGCTGGAATGCAAAACACCAGAGATGGATTGGCTTTTATAAAAGGGGATTTATTTGGTTACACAGTTACAGTCTTAAGGCCATCAAGTGTCCAAGGTAATACATCAGCAATCGGGTACCTTCACTGGAGGATGGCCAATGGTGTCCAGAAAGCCTCTGTTAGCTGGGAAGGCACGTGGCTGGCGTCTGCTCCAAAGTTCTGGTTTCAAAATGGCTTTCTCCCAGGACGTTCCTCTCTAGGCTGCAGTTCCTCGAAAATGTCACTCTTGGTTGCACTTGGGATATTTGTCCTCTCTTAGCTTCTCTGGAGCAAGAGTCTGCTGTCAATGGCCGTTTTCAAACTGTCTCATCTGCAGCTCCTGTGCTTTCTTCAAAGTGTCCCTCTTGGCTGTAGTTCCTCTTCAAAATGTCAGTCTCAGCTGCACTGAGTTCCTTCTGCTATGTCAGCTCATTTATATGGCTCCACTGATCAACCTAGACCCACCCCAAATGGGCGGAACAATACCCCCATGGAACTTATCCAATCAGAGTCATCACCCACGGCTGGGTGGGGTGCATTCCAAAGAGACACTCAAAGAATTACAATCTAATCAACACTGATAACATCTGCCCACACAAGATTACATCAAAGATAATGGCGTTTGGGGGACACAAATATATTCAATGTTTATGTCATATTTGATCGCATTTGATCACTGCCATACTCTGCTGACTCTTGTAACATTTCTTTCTCATCTTTCTCTCTCCATCTCTCTCTCTCCACTGTGATATCCACCCACCCACAGCCATTCACCCCTCCCCCCAGGAGATTATTTTTAACCTTTCATTTGAAACAATTTTAGACTTACAGGAAAGTTGCAAAAATAGTACAAAGTTCAGCTATACTCTTCATCCAACTTCTTCTAATGTTACTTAATTAAATAAACTTAGTACCATTATCTAGACCAGGAAATTAACACTGTACAATATGATTAATTAAACTAAGGAGCTTATTTGAATTTTACTAGTTTTCCCCTACGTGTCCCTTTTCCATTTCGGAATCCAATCTGGACCCCATTGTTGTGTCTCCTTCAAACTATGGGAGTTATTCATTCATTCCTTGTTTTTCATGACCTTGACACTTCAGAAGAGTACTGGTCAGTTATTTTGTGGAAAGTCCCTCAATTTGTGTTTCTCTAATGTTTTCTCATGAATCAATTGAGGATATGCATTTTTGTCAAGAACACCACAAAACTTATATTGTACCCTTTTCAGTACTTCATATCAGGAGAGAGGTATGTAATGTTGCTATGTCTTTAACTGGTGATCTTAACATTGATCCCTTGATTAAGGCGGTCTTTCTCTACTGTAAAATTACTATTTTTCTCTTTGTTGTTAGTAACTACCTTGGGTGAGATACTTTTAGGCTATGAAAATACCATGTTTCTCCTCAAACTGTTGTTGACTGATTTTAGCATCCATTAGTGAATATCTTGCCTGCAATGATTATTACTGTCGTGTTCCACTGGTGATTTTGTATTTACCTCATTTCTTCTTCATTTATTAAATGGAATTGCCCTATTAATTTATGAATTTTTTTTCAGAATGGACTCATGGATAATTATTTTATTCTGTGGGTTATAATCTGTTTCAGTTTGCTAAAGCTACCAGAAATGGTTTGGCTTTTAACAGTGGGGATTTATTAAGTTACAGGTTAAAATTCTAAGGCCATGAAAATGTCCAAATTAAGTTATCAACAAGAAGGTACCTTCTCTGAAGAAAGGCTGATGGTGTCCAGAAACCTCTGTCAGCTGGGAAAGCACGTGACTGGTATCTGCTGGCTCTTTGCTCCCGGGTTCTGGTTTCAGTGTCTCTCTCAGCTACTGTGGATCCTTCTTGCTGCTCTGGGTATTTCTCATCTCTCTGCCCTCTCTGTGTGTGTTTCTGCCTTTTATCCTTATAAAGGACTCCAGCAAAGGTTTAAGATACAAATTGAATTGGGTGGGTCACATCCCAATTGAAACAACCTAACCTAATGTCCCACCCACAAGAATGGATTAAAAGAACATGGCATTTTCTGGGGTACATAACAGTTCCAAGCCAGCACATAATCCAATGCTATTATTCACTTTATTTCTCAAATTGTTCCTTCTTTGGCCATTGGGAGTTTCTTCAGGTTGGTTCCTGTGTCCTTTTGACATGCCCCCTTCCTTTTCTGAGCACTTCCTTAGTTTCTGGCATCAAAAAATATTCTGGGCCCATTATGTAGTTTTCTTGTCCTTGTCCTGGAATCAACTATTTCTCCAAGGAGTTCTGTTTTCTGTTTTTAAATTGGAAATGGTGTTTTAGAAACCAATATCTGGACACTGGTTATGCTCATTGCTACTGGGGTATTACTGCTTCTAGAAATAGATGTATGGGTACCAACCCAGGCATGCACACATGTCTGTATTTATTTCTGTATCTATCTGTATATATATAAAAAGCCTATTGATACCTTCAATTTCAATCCAACACTGCAAGGTTTACTCTAGTCCTTTCCTTATTTGGAACTCTGAGAATCTACAATATATTTACTTATTTGTTCAACCCTAGAATTCATGTAAAATAATTTCAGAATTGCTAACCCTGATGCCTGTGAGAATCAGATTTACTAACTAGAGTACAGTATTTGTGTACAGTTCTTTTCGTTTTTTACCTTATAGTATCCAGTCAAAATACTCTTTTCCAAGGATACTTAGATTAGGACCTTTGCAAAAGACATGTTCAGGCTCAAACACTGGTCCTCTGGGTGTGAACCCATTTGTAAATAGGACCTCAATGCACAAACTGAATGAGGATGGGCTTTAATCCAATATGTCTGATGTCCTTATAAGCAAAGGAAATTGGACAGAGAAGCCAGGAGAGAAGCAAGAAACTGGAAGTCAATGGAACCTGGAAGAGAAAGGAGAAGACACTGCCATGTGCACTGCCATGTGACAGAAAAGTCAAGGACCAAGGATCACTGGCAGCCAGTCCCAGAATGCCATGATGTTCTGGGAGAAAGCATTACCTTGATGACACCTTGATTTTGGACTTATCATAACCTCAAAACCATGAGCCAATACATGCCCCTCCTCCTTGCAGTTTTTGTTTTTCAGTGCTTACCTGGCAGATCTTGCAGGCTTATTTTTGCATATGAACTGTAGTTATCAACTTGTCCAACTCTATGAAACGACTTGCTGTTATTTACTTTGGGAATGCATTGAAATGAACTTAGTGAGTCTTATCAATCATGTCACTGTTATATTGTTGAACCATCATATTCATGAACAAAGGATATATTTCCATTTGTTCAATTCTATTTTTGTATATTAAGGAGTGTTTAAAATTTTTTTCATAGAATTTTCAAATTTTATGTTAAATTTATCCCAAAGTATTTGATCACCTATTGATTTTGTAAATGGAGTTTTCTCTAACATTAGTTTAAGGTTTTTTTTTTCTTAGAAAAAGAACAGCTTCACTGAGATATAATGACATATAATAATCTCCACATATTTAAAGTGTGCAATTTGAAAATGTTTGACATATGTATACACCAGTGAAAACACTACCACAATCATGATAATGTACATATCTGTCTTAATTTGCCAGAGCTGCTATAACAAATACCACATACTGGTTGGCATTCTGATGGTGGCTTTTCAGAAATCCATAACTCAATTTCTACCACTGTCACATGACCACATGTGTCCTTCTGTCTCCTCCTCCTGCATCCAAAGTTCCTCTGCTTATAAGTACTCAAGTCATATTGGATTAAAACCTACCCTGTTTCAGTTTGGCCTTACCTTGACTAATAACATCTTCAAAGATCCTTCTTACAATGGGTTCACACCTTCAGGACCAGAGGTTAGGACTTGAACATGCCTTTGTAGGAGACATGATTAAATCCATAACAATATCCAGCATCCCCCAAAGTTTTCTCATACCCTGTAATCTGTTATTATGCCATTCTCCACACCCTTCACTCCCCATCTCTAGGCAATCACTGATCTGCTTCCTGTCACCATAGGTTAATATTTTCTAGAATTGTATATAATTAGAATCATACAGTATGTACTATTTCATCTGGCTTTTTTCACTGGGTATAATTATTTTGAGATTGATTCACATTGTTGCGTGTATCAGTAGTTCATTCCTTTTTATTGATGGGTAGTATGCCATTGTACATATACTGTATACCAAAATTTATTTATCCAGCCATCTTCCCATGAACATTTGGATTGCTTCCATTTTTTTCCTACCACAAATAAAGCTGTCATAAACATTCATGTACAAGTCTTTGCATGGACATGTGCTTTCATATGTCTTAGGTAAATACCTAGAAATAAAATAGCTAGGTTGTCTTTGTTTGCCATGCTGCTATGACAAATACACAAAGTGGGTTGGCCTAAACAACAAGCATTTATTAGTTCATGGTTTTGGAGGCTAGAAGTCCCATATCAAGGTGTTGTCAAGGCCATAATTTCTACCCAAAGTCTGTAGTGTTCTGGTGCTGGCTTGCCACAATCCTTGGGGTTCCTTGGCTTGCATCTCTGTCTCCTGTCACATAGCAATCTTGCTCTTCTTGTGTCTGCTCTTCTAGTTTCCTCTGACTTCTGGCTTCTGGTTCCTCCCTGTGGCTTTCTCTGACTGACTGTGTCCAAATTTCTTCTGTTTATAAAGGATTCTACTAACACAAATTAAGGCCAACCCTAAATTCACTTGGGACACACCCTACCTAAAATTAACATTTTTAAAAGGTCCTCTTTATAAATAGGTTTGCACAGACAGGAATGCAGACTATGAACATGTATTTTGAGGAGCTACATAATTCCATCTACTACAAGGGTCTTGTGGTATATATATGTGTTCCAGTTTGCTAATGCCACCGTTATGCAAAATACCAGAAATGGATTGACTTTTATAAAGGGAGTTTATGTGGTTACAAATTTACAGTCTGAAGGTCATGAAAATGTCCAAATTAAGGCATTACCACAAATACACCTTCATCGAAGGAAGGCCAATGGCATCTGGAAAACCTCTGTTAGCTGGGAAGGCACATGACTGGTGTCTACTGATTCTGGGTTGTGTTCCAGCTCCTCTCTCAGCTCCTGTGCATTTTTCAAAATGTTGCTCTTGGGGTGTTTCATCCTCTCTTAGCTTCTCCAGAGCAAAGTGTCAGCAAAAGACTGCTTTCAGTGGCTGTCTCCAAAATGTCTCTCTTGGCTGTAGCACTGAGCTCCTTCTGTCTGAGCTTTTATAGGGCTCTAGTGATTTAATTAAGACCCATACTGAATGGGCGGGGCCACACCTCCATGGAAATAACCCAATCAGAGTCATCACCTACAGTTGGGTGGGTCACATCTCCACGGGAACAACACAATCCAAAGGTTCCAACCTGATCAAGACTAAATACATCTGTCCCCACAAGATTGCATAAAAAAAACGTGGCATTTTGGGGGACGTAATACACCCAAACTGGCACAGTATGTTTAACTTTTTAAGAAAATGCCAACCTGTTTTCCAAAGGAGTGGTACTATTTTGCATTATCACCAGCAATATATAAGAGTTGCTGTAGCTCCATATCCTTGCTTCTACTTGGAATGGTCCATATTTTTTATTTTAGTCATTCTAATAGATGTGTAGTGGTATCTCACTATGGTTTAAGTTTGTATTTCCATAATGACTAATGATGTTGACCATCTTTTCATGTGCTTATTTGCCATTCAACATCTTATTTGGTGAAGCATCTGTTCAAACCTTTGCCCAATTTATTTAAATGTTTCTTCTTATAATTGAGCAGGTGCATAGGTAGAACATAGTTTATCTCTCCACTTATTTGAGATCTTCTTTAATTTCCCTCAGAGATTTTTTTATAGTGTTCAGTTACTGTTATATTAATTTCAGTTTCCAATTTTTCTTTACTAGAACATAGACATAGTTTTCAAATATTGATTGTCTAGCCTGCAAACTTGCTTAACTCACCAATTCTAGCAGGTTTTTGAAGATTTCATAAAGTTTTCTACATAGTTGAACATATTGCCTACAAGAGAGTTTGTAATCTGGACAGCTTTTATTTATTTTTTTACCTTGTTGCACTGAATAGAGCCTCCAGTACAATGCTGAATAGAAGTGTGAGAGTAGACATCTTTACATTGTTTATGAGCTAAAAGGAAAAGCATTGTTTTTCACCATTATATGATGTTGACTATAGATTTTTCATAGATGCACTTTTTCAAGTTGTAGAAGTCCCCTTCTATTCTTAGTTTGCTGAGAATTTTATCCAGAATGGATTTTGGATTTGTCAAATGGTTTTTCTGCATCTATTGCAATGATCATATGTTTTTACTTCCTTAGTCTAATAAATTGACACATTACATTGATCGGTTTTTGAATATTAACCCAATCGTGGATTCATTGCATGAGCTGTACTTAGTCATGATGCATTTTCCTTTTTATATATTGCTGGTATCAACTGGCTAAAATTTCTGAGCACTATACCCAATACCAATGTGTATTAGTCTCCTGTTGGCCACTTGTATTCCTTAGCTCATGGCCCCTTCTTCCACCTGCAAAGCCAGCAGCATAATATCTTCCAAATTCTCTGACTTCTGTTTGCACATTTCCTTCCCTGACTCTGCTTCCATTATCACATTGCCTTCTCTGACTTTAACCCTCATGCCTCTCAATTATAAGGACTCTTGAGATTACATTGGGCCCACCCAGATAATCCAAGATAATCTCCCCATCTCAAGACTCTAAATTTACTCACTCCTGGAAAGTCCTTTTTGCCATGTAACATAACATATCCACAGGTTCTGGGGAATGGGGCAAGGATATCTTTGGGGGGCCATTATTCAACCAAGCACACCATGTCCAAGGTTTTCCACTCAGTCAAGTGGGAACAGGAACTGCTCTTTGTCTTGTGTATGAATTTTGTGGATTGTTCCCTCTAATCCTTTTAAGTGTTTCTTTCCCCAGTGGCCTTGGATAGTTTCTTCACAGGCATGCCCACATCAGCACTCAGTTGAATACTTGAGGGGAACCCTCTCTACATCTCTGGAGCTCTCTCTGTGTCTAGTTGTCTCCTATCTGTTACTCTGCCCTGAGAACTCTAGCAGCCTTGGGCCTCCTTAGACAAATTGTTCTCAATGAAGGGTGTTTGCTAATTTCCTTCTCCCTGCCCTGCTGCCTGGAATCTTTCTCCAAACACTAAGCTGAGGTAATCAAATAGAATACCTTGTATCCCATATCTTGGGAATCACTATTTTCCATTGCCTGATGTCTAATACCTTGAGACCTATTATTTCATATATTTTTTCCAGCATTTTAGTTGTTTTGGAAAGGAGAGTAAATCTGGTCACTATTAGTCCATCTGGGCCAGAAATGAAAGTAGAGGTGTTCTTTTCTAAAATGCATTTGATATTACAATTGCTTTGGTCACAGGAGCTTAAAAAATATAAATCTATACAACTGGCCCAACATTTCATAATTCAGCATTTATTGAGCAACTTTTCAAGAACTAGATCTGTGAGAAATACAAATATGCTCCTTGGTTGTGTCAGGCAATATGGGGCTTTTTGGAGGCATCAGGATGGGAAGAAGGAGGAGGTATATCACAATATGTTAAAAAGTTATGTTTTTTCCAGAACAGTTCTTAGAATGTGGCCTAGATGAGAACCAATCTGGGTTGACTGGTTTGATTTCAGGTTTCCTCAGCCAGGAAAGTTCCTGAGAAGATAGCTTCTCTACTTGGAAGGAGCTGCCATCACTCTATCTTGATATACACCCCATTATCACTAACCTCTTTTTCTCATTAATTACCTAAAGTGCTTGTTTCTGCCCCCTATGCAGATGATGCCCAACAAGTAGCCCTGAACCTTGCAGACAGCACATAAAGGACAAGGAAGTCACATTTATCAAACACTCTGTGGTCAATTAGGTAGGCATTTTTCATCTGCCTATTGTTTAAGAGGAAACTGAGACTCAGAAGTGCTTTAAAACTTAACCAAACCTAGAATGGACAATGATGGTGGTTAAATGTACAGATATAGGGAAGTTTTTCTTGACAGAGAACAATTGAATGTTACCATTGCAAGGTGTTTAAATGGGATGGTATATGGAAAAAATACAATTAATGCAAACTAAGGTCTATGGTTAACAGTAACATTGTAGTTCTTTCATTAATTGTAACAAAGGCAATATACTAAAGCTAAAAGTTTCAATAAGAGGGGGATATAAGGGAGGCATATGGGGATTCTTGGTATTATTTCTCTTTTCTTCCCTTTTTTTTTCTTTTCTCCTCCTCTTCTTGCTTTCCAGAAGAAATGGAGATGTTTTCATATAGATAGTGTCGGTGAATGCATAACTATGTGATTATACTGGGAACCATTGACTGTACACTTAGGATGGATTGTAAAGTGTGTGTAAACTTCTCTAAATTAGGTCTCCCAACTAGCAAGTGGAAGAACTGGTGGAGGGATCAAAGTCTGACTCCAAGGCCTATTATTTTATTTTCTGGCCCCAACAAAAGATTGCCTCAATTTCAAGGGTACAAAAGTCCCATTATTGCTTGTGTCTTCTATTTTCTGACTAGGTTCCTGACACATGGAATCGCCTGACCCCTTGGTTTCTGATTGACTTCTTTATTTTGGAAAATAAAGTTCTCTGTTGCTTTGCTGCTTGCCTGAATGTGACTCCTGATGCCTTGTTCTCTAGTATCTGTGTATTTCCTCACACCTGGTCCTTAGTCATATCTTTAATCTGACTCATTTTTTTTTTCTGCCTTTTATGTGTTTTTTTCTTCCAGATTCCTCAGCCTAGTCCTGGTCTCTGGCATTGCTACTGTAAGACAGACCCCTGTCTATCCTAAGCTTCTAACTTGATATGTTTCTTCCAGGTCTGATTCTAGTCCAGATCCACAAAGCATCCCCTTTGATGGCTTTTTCCTTTCAGGCATACTTGAATGTTCATATGCACCTGAATATTCAATATTCATTTGTTCTTTTATTCATTTATTTGTTCACAGACACAGTTGCACTGAGACTCTGGGATATAGTTTTGCACTAACAGAAATAGGTGGGGCATCTAGCTCAGGGAGTATAGAGTTCTAGAATCAGGCAGTCTAATGAACATCTAGGCAGCACCAATCCTGGTGTACCACTTCAGCAGAAACAGAGACAATCACTAGAAGGACCAAAGAGAGAGATTAAAGAAAGAGAGAGGTTAAAGAAAATACACCCAGCATATCACCTTCATATAGTATATGAGGGTGTGCAGGATGTGGTATTCACTGTAACTTGCTGCCCAAAACCCTTTTTAAGAAAGATCTTGTTGCACCAGCTGCTGAGACTGCTGCCTACTGACAGCTTCTAGCTCTCAGTATCTATAGAGGCTACTTCAGCTGCAGAGAACCACCTGATCCAAGGCCATGTCCCTGCTGGGATGGCCCACACCCAGTGACTGATAAAGGCAGAGGTATAAATGTCCGGCCATCTCTGCCCATTTTGAAATAATTCTGAAGGACCCTTCTCACTCCAGAGTCCCCTACAAAGTTGCCTGAGGCCTTTGTTGGGCCTGCATCACAGCTCAATTTCTCCCTGTGCCGATGCCTGCTTGTGCCCCTTCCTTCAGACAGGTGTTCATCTCTTAATAAACAACCTGTGTGCTAAACCCTGCCTCACGGTCTGCTTCTGGGAGAACCCAAACTGTGACAGGTGGAAAGAGGAAACTAACATCCTTAAAGTGACAAGTTCCAATTTGGCAAGAGGGTGGAGGGGAGGAAATGAAATCACAAAGGTAAGCAGGAGCCAGATCATGCACAACTTTGTAAGCTACGGAAGAATTCAGGTTTTATCCTAGATGCAAAGGATGGGAGGCCATAGATGAATTTTGACTAGGGAGTGAAAGAATCAGATTTGCATTTTGACAAGAAAACCCTGACTGCTGTTTGTGCCTCCTGGCCTCTAAGCCTCCTTAGTTGTCAGGTAAAAGTAGATGTTTCCCTTGAGACATGGCAGCTACTTTTCTCAGAGGGACCCTGTGCTAAAACCGAAAGAAGAGTCCTCCACCTTTGGCTGGACTTGAGCCTGGAGGTTCCCCACCCCTGTTGGGACTTTCTCAGGCTGTCTTGGGTTTAACAGAACAACTACACATCTCCAATCACCTTTATTACAAGGAGTTCTGTTAGGGTAGTGTGGAATCTTGAATTACCTTTTCCTGTTAGAGTAGACTCCCACTCAGTTATTTCAAAACCAATTCAATTTTGGCTTTTCTGATTTTAAAAATTCACCTGGTCTCTGTAGAGAATTTGGAACATAAATTTTCTTCAAGAAGAAATTAGAAATCACTCAAGCAATAGGCACTCTTTGCACATATACATATCACACAGCATGAGTTTCAAATTTGAATGTCTGTTATAAGGCCAGGAGATATCACAAGTGAAGACACTGACAGAATGAGCATCATAGTGATCTGGAGAACTCATACTCCATCTAAAAAGGCTCAGATGCTTTCATTCTAGCTTGCTGAGTTTGATGTAAACAGGTATGGTTTACGGTGGCTCTGTCTAAAGGATATTCATTAGTGTATCCTGCCTACATCACCATCATCTTTATCACTGTCTCTTGTTTACCCACTTCAACCACATTGTTCTCCTTGCTGTTTCTCTAGCATGCCAAGCACATTCATTCTCAGGGCCTTTGCACTTGCCACTCCTTCTTCTTAGAAGGCTCCATCCATGAATATCCACATGACTCACTTCCTCACTTCATTCTGATCTTTGCTCAAAAATTACCCCCATGGAGAAGCTTTTCTTTGCCAGGTACACAAAATCATGCTGCTGTTATTCTCTGTCTCCTAATCCTGGTTTATTTTTTCTTCATGTCACTAACTGTCATATTACCTGTTAATTTTCGTCTTCCAGGACTTCCTAACTTTTTCTATATCATTGCACACTCAGAAAATGATACTCTCTGAACAGGATGTTGGGGAAAATGGAGGAAGCTAATTGTGTTTGGTGTTGATAAAGCTCCAGCCTCCATGGGAACCTCAATGAATGAGACACATTTGTCACTCATCTGACACTTGTTGAGAACCTCTGATCTGATGTCCCTGCCCCTCCACCAGAATATAAGCCCCGTGAGAGTGAGGACTTTGTTTACTGCCCTATTCCCAGTCCTTAGAGCAGAGCCTGGCACAAAGTATGTGCCAATAAGTAAATGCTGTATTAGTGAATTATATCAAGAATGTTTTCCATATCATTAAAAACCCATAATCAGTACTGTATATTTTAAAATCCTATATTATTATACTGCTGGTTGTTTTAGCACTTAATTTAAATTCTGTCTTCTGGCTTCCTTAAAAGTGAATTGTTGAAGACATGGAAGGAATTGCTTGCAAGTCTGTCACTAAGCACAGCCCTCGAGGAGCACCATCTTCTTAAAGAAAACATCAGACTTGAGAAGACACACATTTTAACTTGGGTGCATAGGCACACATCATGTCCTAACAAATCCTGGTATGTATGTTCCTGAAACAATCTGAGACATCTCTGGGCATGTTTAGTGTGCCATTCAGAAGGAATGAGACTTGGTACCTGTCAAATTCTCTGTAAACCTCACATCCAACATGAACCACATAAAAATTCCCCCAGCAACGTTTTTCCTTGATAATCATTTCTAAAGCAGAAACTTGGATTAGAATCAAGAAAGAGAGTGAATGTATGAGAAGCAGTCAGGAAGGAGGGAGATGAGGATGGTGAAACAGTGTACTCCCTGCCTTTCACCCTCTACCCTCTAGGTGATAGGGGAAGCCATGCAGACTAGTGTACTTAATGAGCACCACAGGCATTTTTCTCATTTCTGATGGTCAAGGTGGAAGGTCAGACTCTTCTAAATTGAACCTGTGTGATAGGCCAAATTAATCAAAGTGTATGTACAGGATAAACACCCAAATACGTTTTGTAAAACGCAATCCATTCCTGGTTACACAGATGTCCCATCCATCAGGGTGTCAGTGATCTATAGGGATTTTTGTGTTTATGCACATTTTCTTAAAAGAATTGTTCTTACTTGAAAATTAGTGGAAACGCCAGAAGGATTTGTTTTCTTCCTATGTGAAAGAAGATATACCATCAAGGGCCATGAGTTAAGAACTTCTGGACTCAAATCCTAGTTCTGGCACTCACAAATGTATGGCATTGGACAAGTTACTTAACCTCTCAGTGGGTCAGTTTTGTAAGGACAATAAACGTATTTCATGCAATATTAGGAAATGAGATAAAATACCCTTAGGGTTTTACTGGTAATGCAACTTCCCACAGGTTAAAGAAATAGATTTTTCTCTCTCTCCCTCTTTTTTAATGTTCCCACTATAAACTTTAAAGCCACATTTCTCAAAGTGTGTTCCACAGAAGACTTGTCCCGGGACATGCTCGATAAAAGCACTACTGCATATTAGCTTCCTTCCTAGAGATTCATCATGCCTATCAGCATACTGAAGGCTCACGGAATCATGCAGTAGCGAAAACTGTCTGACTCTGTTTAATTTGGTATTTCCCAGTCTTATTTGATCAGAGGATATTTTTTTCCACATAATACCTCTTCCCAGCTCTCTGAATAACTGATGAAACACATTATGAGAATGGATGTTTTAAGGCTCTATAAGAATAGAGGATAACTGAATTTAGGGGAAACTGAGTGTCCACAGTGAAGCTACAATATCTTATCTGGAAAACTGGAGGTCCTGGGTAATTTATAGACATACACATCTTGTAATGTGGCAACAGTATGGTCTTCAAATTTTTTAATAACCTCAAATAATTACTAATTTTTACCACATTAACTTTATTTTCTGCTTCATATCTTTTCCTTCTGTCAGCCTCTTCTACTGTGTTTTGGTTTGTTACTTATATTTTATTTTCTCTTTTCAGGTATCAATTCCTGATTCATCCAATGTGGGTGTATAAGGGTGGAGTCTCCTTTCTTCTCAAAACCCCTAGGTGGGTGCAGCTTTCAATAGTGGTGACTCATGAATGACAAGGCTAGGAACACATTAAGCATTAATTATAATGAGGAAGCAGCAAGTTATTGTTTGATGAAGTTGTATTTATTAGTAGATGAAATAAGCCAGTTGTTACAAAAAGTCTGACTTGCAGTTTCTTCGAAACTTCTTGTAATGCTCTCTTATTTATTTGTTTATTTTCAAAACATTTTCTCTAGCCAATCCCATCACCATAAGTCTTAGAAAATTTCCTACATTAGCACCTCAAATGTTGCCCAGAAAATAAAATGAAATATTTTAAAATTAAATATTGGAAAATAGGATAGCAAGATAAGAGTTCAAGTAAGACTGGAAACAGGATAAAACTATCCCACTCCCTCCCCACCAAAGAAGAAGCTTAAAAATCCTGAGCTCATCCTTATACAAATAAGAGAAAGGCAGGAAAAAATAATAACAAAGACTCATAAGCACAAAATAAGACAGGTTAATTTTCGAACTGCTAAGAAATATTTTGTAATATAAAGGGAATTTTAAAATTATATAATTATGTCTGAGAAGAGAAAATAATTGAGAAAAAGAAAATGTTTTTGACCCCTTCCCCTGTTAACAGGTGAAGAAAAAAATCTCCTTATGATGCCAAAAGGCAGACTCCTATGGAATATTTCATTTTTCACCCTAAAGTAGGGTAGTTTTAAGCAGAAACTGCAATGGGCAACCCTTCCCCACAAAAATAAAGTGTAAAGAAATCAAATTATCTAATACAGTCTTTGTCACATCAGGACCTATACAATTCCAATCTGGAATGGGACTTTTCTTGTAAACAGTTTTCATTCATTCCTGTTTCTAGTATAGCAGGGTGGGTTATTTAGACCAACCCTTTTACATAAAAACAACTAAAAGTATGGATAAAATACAAAAAGAGATATGTATTTTAAAACATTGAAATGTTGACAAGAGAGCAAAGAATTTCCAGGGCAAACTTGATGGGAAAGCAGGAACGCAAAGAGGTAAAGGAAGCCCAGAGGCCACTGAAGGCTTTTTATTATCTGGTGAAATTGTAACTTTAGTTTAACAGCCAGGGCAACATGACCTGCCCTGGTTGGGGAGTCTCCAGTTTAAGCTGAACTTTCAAAGCGTGATACCCTTAGGATCAGAGTGAAACAAAAGCAAACTAGTCTTTGAATGTATTTTTAGCTGAAATTGACATCTTACAGCCTGCAGGAAACAAAACCGTAAAAAAAAATCCTTGAGCATTGGATTTAGTTTAAAGTGATCCTGAACAGATAGACATTTGGTTTAAGCAAATGTGTATTTTCTTTTGAGGAAGTATCTTCATAACCGACCTCAAATTATTCCTACAAATAAAATTTTAAAGATATTTAACAGCAAACAGTGCCATCCACACAAGGAGAAAGTCCTAAGTGTGAGAACAAGCAGCAACAGCAGACAACAGAAACAGTTCCACAAAGACTCAAGATATTGGATTTATTAGTCAAGAGTTGTAAAAGAACTATGATTTCAATGTTTCAATAAATTAAAGGAAAGCTAAAAATATCTGTGCAGACAGGAAACTATATAAAATGACATACCAGATTTGGAAAAGTATCAGTTAGAAATTCTAGAAATGAACTTATGTATGTGTGTGTGTATATATATATATATGTGAATCTTAGAAAGAGAAGCAAATACATTTAACAGCAGACTACTCATGGGTAAAAATATAATTTGTGAATTTGAAGATGTCAGAAAAAAATTATATAGAATGCAGCACGGAGTGAATAAAAGATGGAAAACACAAAACAGTTTAAGACACTTGAGGGATAGAGTGATAGGATCTGATAATAATTTGATTAGAACTGCAAAAGGACAGTAGAGAGAAGATGAAGAAATAACGATTGAATTTTCTAGACCTGATGCAATTCATTAATTCATAATTCTAGAAGCCCCCCAAATCTCAAGTGAGATAAATAAAAAGAAATTTCCACCTAGACCCATCAGAGTGAAACTGAAAAATGGCAAAGAAAAAAGGAAAATTAAACAAATAAGCCCAGGAAAAAAAGGACAGATGACATTCAGAGGAGCAGCATTTAGACTGATAGATGTCAGCAATGGAATCCAGAAGGAAGTGAATGGATAGCTTCAATGTGCTAAAAGAAGGTAACTGCTCACCGGAATTATACACCAAGAGAAAATATCTTTGAAGAATGATGGCAAAATAAATACATTTCCAGATTAAAAAATTGAGAGTTTTCCATCAGAAAAATCTACAAAGCTGAAAGAAAGTGATCCCAGGGGGGAAATGAGATGCAAAAAGGAAAGAAGCTCAAAGAAAATGACAACATATGGATAAATGTAAAAGAAAGTTGAATGTATAAAATAATAATGTATTGCAAGGTTATTAAACAACCAAATAGAATTAAAATACATGAGAAAATGTCATATAAGTCAAAGAGTTCCAAAGTCTCTGTTTTGTTTGGTGAAGGAAAAGAAGAGGGGAAGAGGTATTGATTAACTTCACACTTAGAAAAATTTGGGATGTTGTAATTTCTAAGGTAATATTAAAAGAAGAAAAACAGTGAATAACTTATAAGCCATTAGAGAGAAAAGAAGAAAACATGAGAAAAATAATCAATGCCAAAGGAGGTTGGAAACAAAAAAGAAATATGGAAGAGAAAGGAACAAAAGAAGGCAAAAAATTTCAGAGTGGAATAAAACCCAAATATCTCACTAGTGATTAAGTAGTACAACAGCTCTGGAGACAGATTGCCTGGGTTCTAATTGCCTCACTATTTACTAGCTGTATTACCCTGGGCAGGTTACTTAACTTCTCTGTGCCATACTTTTCTCATCTTAAAAATGCAGATGATAATTGTATCCACCTCACAGAGTTGCTATGAGGTTTGATTTCATAAATATGTAAAATGTTTAGATCTGTGCCTGGATTTCATAAATATACAAAGTGTTTAGATCTGTGCCTGGCACTTATAAACTCATATGTGTGATGTCTGTTATTTTTGTAAGGTTAGATTATAAAAACAAAAATAAACTATATACAGTTTGCAAAAGATTCAAGTAAAATATAAAGATGAAGAGAAATTGAAAGTAACAGGATTGAAAGGGATATGCCATGGGAATATTTATGTAAAGAAATTATTAATATTAAACAATATCAACACTGAAGGAAAAAAGCATAATATGAGATAATGAGTGTCACATCATAATGATAAAAGTTTTAGTTCAATAAGAAGATGTATTGGTTTCTAAATTTGTGTGCACTTAGTCTAGCCTGAACATATACTAAGAAAAAATGGCCAGAAACAAGAGAAAAAATAGAAATCTGCAATAGAAATGGGAGATTTTTAAAACCTACCTCTCAATTAATGATTTTAAAAAGCAGTTAAAATTAGCAAAAACATGTAGACATTTTAAACATGATTAACAATCATGACTGTGTGTATGTATTTGAACTATGTATCCAACAATAAGCTTTTCACATACTGTGACTTTTACAAAAACTGACTAACTGCTGAGCCATGAAGCTAATTCAAGAAATTTGAGAGAATAGAAAATACAGTGCATTTTCCCTTCCCACAATGCAGTTAAGCTAGAAATCAGTAACAGAAAAAGTTACTGTTTAGAAATACAATTTAGATGGCTCATGTGGTAGGTAGGTTCTAAGATGGGCCCTAAGATCTGGTCCTCCTGGTATTCACATCCTTGTGTAATCCCTTCCTGTGCTATTCTGAATCTATTATGTACCCCAGAAAAAGCCATGTTCTTTTAATCCATTCCTGTATGTACAGACCTATTGTGTGTGGGATCTTTGATTAGGCTGTTTCCATGGAGATGTGACCCATCCCATTTGAGGTGGGTCTTAGACCTCTTACTGGAGTCCTTTATAAGAGGATAAAAGACAGAAAAGGCCAGAGAGCTCTGAGAAGCCCCAGAGAAGCTGAGAGATGAAATCAAGAGACACTCAGGGAGGAAAAGCCCCAAAGAAGCTGAGAGAGGATGCACAGATGCTCAGAGAAGAGGCCACTGGAACAAGAAGCTGAATCAATGAAACCTAGGAGTGAAGGACAAGCAGATGCTGGCCATGTGCCTTCTCATGTGACAGAGGTGTCCTGGATGCCAGCAGCGTGTCTTCAGTGAAGGTGTCTTCTTGTTGATGCCTTAACTGGGACATTTTCATGGCCTTAGAACTGTAAATTTGTAAGCTAATAAATCCCCATTGTAAAAGCCAACCCATTTCTGGTATATTGCTTTCTGGCAGCTTTAGCAAACTGAAACACTCCCCTTGAAACATTTACTTCTAATCAATAAAATACTTCAACATTGAGGAAATTTCACTTCCATGATTAGATTTCAAGAGATTGTAACTTCCACCTTGTTAGCAGACTGTCCCCCTTGCTGACTCTGATGAAGCAAGTTGCCTTATTGTGGAGGTTCATGTGAAAAGGAACTGAGGCCAACAGCCAGCTAAGAACTGAGGCCCTCAGTCCAACAGCTCAAAAGGAACTGAATCCTGCCAACAGCCACTTAAGTGAACTTGAAAGTTGATTCTTCCCCAGTCAAACTTTCAGATTAAACCCCAGCCCTGGGTGTCATCAAGATAACAGCCTTGTGAGACACCCTGAAGCAGAAGGCCCAACTAAGCTGTGCCCAGATTCCTGACTGAGAGAAACTGTGTGATAATAAATGAGTGTTGTTTTAAGCCACTAGATTTGTAGTAATTTGTAACATGGCAATGAGATGATACTCATTTTAACCCCAAAATTTTCAACAATTTATATATTAAGGCAACTCAAAGGAAAAACATTATTATGTTTATGAAATTGATCCATGTTGTTCTATTTAATAATCATTCTTTTCCATTGCTGTGCAGTATTCCATTATATGAATATACCACAATTTATTTATCCAATCCATTGATGGGCATTTGGGCTGCTTCCAGTTTAGGCTTATTATGAATAAAATTGACATAAACATTCTTTTACATGTATTTTGGTGGACACAAAGTAATCATTTCTGTTGCATATGTTTGGAGGAGTGGAATTGCTGAGTCATGGAGTCTACATATGTTTCTCTTTAGTAGGAATTCAAATAGCTTTTGTTATAAAATAATTATAAAACAACTATTTGCTACAGTATAAAGTCAATTTATAATCCTACCTGCAGTGTATAGAGTTTCAGTTGTTCCACATCTTACCTAACACTTTAAATTGTCAATTTTTTTAAATTTTATCCATTCTTGTGTGGAATATAGTTATATATTATTGTAATTTTATTTTGCATTTTTCTGAGGAAGTGAGGTTTATTGTTCTTTGGATATTCTCTTCAGTGTAGTACCTGTTTAAATCTTTTGCTCAATATTTGATTAAGTTGTGCTTTTTTCTTATTTATTTTCAAGAGTTTTAAAAATATAAATATAGTTAAAATGTATAATGTATATTATATATATCAGAATAAATATCTGGTAAAGTGTTATCTTTGTCAGAAATATGTATAATAAATGTTTTCTCTCAGTGTATGGCTTCACTTTTAATTCTGTTAATACTATGTGTTGATGAATGGAAGTTTGTAATTTTAAGGAAGACCAATTCATTATTCCATTTCTTTAGGCTAGTGTTTTTATGTCCTGTGTAAGAAATAATTACCTGTCCCAAACAATGAAGCTATTTCTGAGGTTTTCTTCAAGAAACTTGATTGTTTCTCTTTTATATTTTAGGTCTATTATCCACCTTGAATAAATTTTTGTGTGTGGTGTGAAATAGGGATAAATATTTTTTCCATATGGTTGTCCAATTGATCCAACACCATTACTGAAGAAAATCACTATTTCCTCAGTGAAGTACAGTGGTGCCTTTGTCATAAACCAGGTGAACATATATGTGCAGGTAAGTGCATTCAATTTCAATACTTCTTTCTAACATAATTCTAGAAGTGTTAGCCAAGTCAATTAGATGGGAAAATGAAATGAGACATAAATATTTGAAGGGCAGCAGTAAATCTATTATTATTTGAAAAAGACAAAATATTCTACCTGATAAATAGAGCAGAAAATTAGAGGTTACAATTACCAAAATCAATACATTTTTAATATAACAGCAATAACTAGCTAGCACATATAGTGGAAAAAGAGCTGCCCACAGTAATAGCAAACATTATAGAACAAAGGAATACATGTAATAAGAAATACGTAGAGCCTATTAAATGGGTGGAAGCTATAATAAAACTATGAAATTTTACTAAGGGGCATAAAAGTAGACAAATAAATAAATAGACACTGAAAAGTCATTAATTCTGCAGAATAATAATTTTTAAATTAAACATAATCATATCCAAAATTCTTATTGCATTGGGTGGGCATGAGAGTGGACTTGGAATGATGGCTCTATATTTCCTATGGAAGAATAGACATTCAAAATTTGTTGGGAAATGCTTGGAAAAGAGTGATGAGGTAGCACTTATGCTACCAGATATGAAAATGCATTATAAAGCTATAGTAATTAAAATAGAGTAATACTAGTGCTTCAGTAACAGGTTGATCAATGAAATGGAATACAATGTGCCCAAACCCACATGTTTATAAATAATTAGTATATGCTAAAGGTGGCATTGCAAATCATGGAGAACGTATGAATTATGTTAAACTTCTTGTTGAGACATCTTAAAAAAAACAAGAAATGAAACGACAAGTCAAAACAACTATTTGTATTCGCAATGTATTAAGGATTTTTATCAATCAGTATGAAAAATATGAACACAAAAATGGGAAAGAAAATAAAGAGGGCATTCTTAAAGAACTACAAATGAACATGAGGCATGTAAAAACTTTAAATTTACCTGTAATCTAAAAAATGCACATGAAGACAACAGAGGTATTTGTTTTACCTTGCACATTGGCAAAGATTCAAAAGAAGGATAATATGAATATTTATTTATAGGTGAGGGACATTCTCAAAACCTGCTGGTGGCAATGCTAATTGATATAATCTTTCTGTAGGACAGTTTGACAATATAAAAAAAGAGAAAAGTTCATGGTCTTTTATTCAAAATTCCAATTGAAGAAACTTATCCTACAAAAATAATTAGAGGAGAGAGGAGCTAAGATGGTGGCATAGAGAGGAGTGGAAGACTGTTAGTCCCCCCGGAACAATTCATAAATGACCAAAATACTAGTAAATAACCTGGAATAACTGCGGGGAGACAAACGTGACTGTCCACTCATCATCCACCAATCTGAATTGGGAGGAATGCCAGAGATTGCAGCATAAAATCTGTAAGTAAAACTGTGGACCCACGCTGAGAGCTGAGAGCCCCTCCCTCACGGAAGCCACGCAGTGCTAGAGAGCAGCACTCTCCAAACAAGCTAGTGTACCTCAGCCCAGCTCCAACTGGGGTTTTAATGTTAACTGCTCAATACAGACAGTGAATCCTCAACAACCACACAGAGGCTTTTGGTGACAACTGACCTTGGGAGAGTTGGGGGACATATCTGTCTCAGGACGGGGAGCCCAGAGGATCGGGTGCTATCTCTGGCTGATGGGTGAACCTGGGAGCTTTTCTGTCCCTTTCTCTCTCTGGGGAGAAAACCTCAGCCGTTTTCAGCCTGCAGCCCTTTGCAGTAAAGACAGCCTCAGCCATTTTAAAATCAAAACACTTTGATCAGCAGAGTCAGAGAAACAAAGAACTTATGATATGCAGATGGCCTCTCTGGAGGGGACTTAGCATCCCAAGAGGAAAGGGAGGGGCCCAGCTCTACTGCCTGCCTTACCAGAACCAGACCCCAAAGCCTGCGGGAGGAGAGCCATAGGCCACATCCTCTTACACAGGCAGTGACAGGCTGACAGGTGCATCTGCCGGGCAGAAAAGCACAGGGTGTGTCAATCCTTTAAGAAAAACCATCAGGGAAACCGGATACTGAATATTTCCTCCTTCTGTGACCTGAGCCTGTTCTCGTCTGGGAAACCTGATTGGAGTGGCCTAGGACGTCAGATGCCTAGACAACAGAAAACTACAACCTATACTGAGAAGAATGAAACTATGGCCCAATCAAAGGAACAAATGTACACTTCAACTGAGGTACAGGAATTTAAACAACTAATGCTAAATCAATTCAAAAAGTTTAGAGACTATTTTGCAAAAGAGATAGAGGCTGTAAAGAAAACACTGGGCCTATATAAGGCAGAAATCGAAAGTTCAAAAAAATAACTAGTAGAATCTATGGAAATGAAAGGCACAACACAAGAGATGAAAGACACAATGGAAACATACAACAGCAGATCTCAAGAAGCAGAAGAAAACACTCAAGAACTGGAGAACAAAACACCTGAAAGCCTACACGCAAAGGAGCAGATGGAGAAAAGAATGAAAAAATATGAGCAACATCTCCGGGAACTTAAAGATGAAACAAAGTACAAGAATGTACATATCATTGATGTCCCAGAAGGAGAAGAGAAGGGAAAAGGGGCAGAGGCAATAATAGAGGAAATAATCAATGAAAATTTCCCATCTCTTATGAAAGACATAAAATTACAGACCCAAGAAGTGCAGCATACTCCAAACAGAATAGATCTGAATAGGCCTATGCCAAGACGCTTAATAATCAGATTATCAAATGTCAAAGACAAAGAAAGAATCCTGAAAGCAGCAAGAGAAAAGCAATCCATCACATACAAAGGAAGCTTAACAAGACTATGTGCGGATCTCTCAGCAGAAACCATGGAGGCAAGAAGGAAGTGGTGTGATATATTTAAGATACTGAAAGAGAAAAACCGCCAGCCAAGAATCCTATATCCAGCAAAGCTGTCCTTCAAATATGAGGGAGAGCTCAAAATATTTTCCGACAAACAGACAATGAGAGACTTTGTGAATTAGACACCTGCCGTACAGGAAATACTAAAGCAAGCACTACAGAGTGATAGGAGAAGACAGGAGTGTGTGGTTTGGAACACAGTTTTGGGAGATAGTAGCACAGCAATGTCTGCTGCTGTTGCTACACTGTGGTGTGTGTCACTAGAAGCAATCACCAGGTGGAGAACAGCTTTGAGTTCAGGCATCTGTTCAGCTTTTATGAATTTCACTATACCCAACTTGCACTGTGGATAAATGAAGCAAACAAAGAATATGATTTAAAATATACTCTAGTTGATGCAAGTGAAATTCTAATCATACTGTATTCAATCAGCTGACTGCTCAAAATGAAATACAGACTAAAGATAGATTCTACTTAGAACTTCAAGCTATGAATTTCACTACAGATAACTTTATTTCAGATATAAATACCCCCTGAAAATTAAAACTTTATCTTCGGCTTAAAAAATATCAGTTAAAAAGAAATAAATCCCCCAGGTGGGACCTGACTCCCCAGGGTGGGGGGTAAATCTCCCTGGCAATGCAGGATATGACTCCCGGGGATGAATCTGGACCCGGCATCATGGGATTGAGAACATATTCTTGACCAAAAGGGGCATGCAAAATGAAATGAAATAAAGCTTCAGTGGCTGAGAGATTTCAAATGGAGTCGAGATGTCACTCTGGTGGACATTCTTATGCACTATATAGATAACACTTTTTAGAATTTAATGTATTGGAATAGCTGGAAGTAAAGACCTGAAACTACCAAACTCCAACCCAGTAGCCTTGACTCTTGAAGATGATTCCATAACAATGTAGCCTACAAGGGGCGACAGTGTGATTGTGAAAACCCTGTGGATCACACTCCCTTTATCTAGTGTATGGATGTATGAGGAGAAAAATGGGGACAAAAACTAAATGAAAAATGGGGTGGGATGGGGGGGATGATTTGGGTGTTCTTTTTTACTTTTATTTTTTACTCTTATTTTGATTCTTTCTGGTGTAAGGAAAATGTTCAAAATAGATTGGGGTGATGAATGCACAACTATGTGATGGTACTGTGAACAGCTGATTGTACATCATGGATGATTGTATGGTATGTGAATATATCTCAATAAAACTGAATCAAAAAATAATTAGAGATGTGTAAATAACATCTGTATACATAGATTATATATTATAAGCATCACAGTGCTTAAAATAGCAAAAAATTGGAGACAACATATGTACCTGATGATGAGACTGATTAAATGTACATCTATACAATCAAATATAATAATTTTACATGAAAAAATTTTAACAATATATTAAGTATAAAACAAAGGTCACAAACTAGTATTATGGTCTGAACAAATTTTTTTATTTAAAACTTCTGATAAAATACATACGAGATTATAAATTACATTTCATCAAAATGAAAGAGCAAGCTATAAAATGGGGAAAAATAATGGACTTGTCAGATACATATATTCTCAAAACTCAAAGTATAAAAACAGACAACACAATTAAGAAATGGACAAGACTTGACCAGACACTTCACCAAAGAGGATATATGTATGGTGAATAAGCACATAAAAGATATTTGACATCCATTAGCCATTAGGGAAATGCAAATTAAAACCATAAGATATCACTATACAACTATTAGCATGGCTTACATAAAAAAAAATTGACAATAACAAGTGCTGGTGAGGGCATGGAACAATTTAAACTCTCATATGTTGCTGATAGGAATACAACATATAGTCACTCTGGAAAATAGTTTGGTCATTTCTTTTATAATTAAACATAAAATTGCCATATGATCCAGCAATCCTACTCGTAGTTATTTACCCTAGAGAAAAAGAAAACCTACATTTACACAAAAACCTGTATACAAGTGTTTATAGTGGCTCTATTCATAATTGCCCCCAAACTGGAAATAACCCATATATCCTTCAATGAGTGAATAGGTAAGCAAACAATAGAAAGGAATGAACTACTAACACATGTCACAAAGTTGAATGATTCTCAAAGATATCATGATGAGTGAAAGAAGCTACTCTCAAAAGGTTGCATACTGTATGATTTCATTTATACTGACAGGGTTTAGGGGTGGGGGGGAAAGTGTGAAAAAAGGAATAACAGATGGAAATTTTGGGGGGTGATCAAAGTGTTCTTTATTCTGATTGTAGTGGTGGAGCCTTGAATGTATTAAAATTAATAGAACTGTATACCAAAAAAAGATCAATTTTACTGTGTATAAATTTAAAATTTGAAAGCAAAAATGTAAAAAAGTCTCCACGTGTATGTATAATTTACAGAAAAGGAATGGTAGGAGATACATCAATACGTGAATTCTGTTCATCTCTTGGCTGTGGGAACATGAATGCATTTATTTTAAGTTACTTTTCTGAATTTTCTGATTTTTACATTAAACTTTTCTTGTTTTTATAATAAGCAAAATAACAAGGTGATTTCAATATATAAGCCTAAAATAAGTAATGCTTGCTAAATGTTGATATCTGATGTTACTTATCTTATTAAAGAGCCTTTAAAAATGATTGACCTCTTCTTGAAAGATGGTGGTTTTTCTTTGGAACTTACTTGAAATTAGAGTGTAATTTCTTCTTATTATTAGACATACCGGTTATACAAGTCTTTGTATTCTTACTTTCACTTTTGATTAGAGATGGGAGATAAGGCAGACATTTTAAGAACAAATTGAATGAAATGTGCCTATGAGGTCATAATTTATTAGAAGTTAACAATTTGTTAATTGTTTTCCTCCTTTTTCAGAAAAAGAAAATATTGCTCTAACTTCTTCCTGAATGAAAAGAGATAAGCCCCTCTATTATTACCTTTGTGAAAGTTGAAGAAAGGTTAATCCTCTGCCTTGCAGCAAGGGCTTGTCGTTAGCTATGTGCAAGATAAATTCTCATCGGGGTATTTAATAGTTCCAAGACCTATAGAGATCACATTCCTTTTATAACTCAGTTCAGCACACAGAATTGAAAAAGAGAGATGTCTCTAATTTATAGTGAGAGTCCTATTTAAACAATATTTTTGTTTTGCTCTTCAGAGTTTCTAAAGGGATTCATAAAGTGGTGCCAGGAAAACCACCTTGAGGAAGATGTGAGATTAAAGTGGGTACATTGCTGACTGAGGAATGCATTTGCCTGAAGGGCTCTTGGATTCAAAACTCCTACCTACTCAAGAAGCAAAAGTAGACTCTGGATCTGATAAGATGGAGTAAGCACACTTTTACCCTGTATCTTTCACTGATGAAAACTAAAATTCCTGGACAGAATACATAAAGCAACTGTCTGAGTATACTCTCAAAAGTAAATAATAACAGGCAGCTTGCAGAAAGAAATCAAAACTTGGAGACTGACCCACACAATGGGGAGTTTCTTGGATTTTTTTCCCCCTCTTATTTCTCCCAGTTTAGACTCTAGGGCAGGAGCTGGCCAAGTATGGCCATAAGCCAAACCTGGCCCACAGCCTCTTTTTATATACCCAGTAAGCTAAAAATCATTTTTACATTTTAAAACAGGTTGAAAAAATCAATAGAAGAACAATATATCAAGACACATAAAAATGTTATGAGGTTGAAATTTCAGTGTCCATAAATAAATTTTTTTTTGAAACACAACCAAACCCATTCATTTATTTATTATCTGTGGCTGCCTTTTCACTAGAATGGCAAAACTGAGTAGCTATGATAGTGACTGTGTGCCGGTTTGAATGTATTGTGTCCCGCAAATGCCATTATCTTTGTAGTCTTGTGGGGCAGATGTTTTGGTGCTGGTTAGATTTGCTTGGAATGTGCCCCACCCAGCTGTGGGTGATGATTTTGATGAGATGTTCCCATGGAGGCATGGCCCCGCCCATTCGGGGTGGGCCTTGATCAGTGGAGCCATATAAATGAGCTGACTCAGAGAGAGGGAACTTAGTGCAGCTGTGAGTGATGTTTTGAAGAGGAGCAAGCTTGCTAGAGAAGAACGTCCTGGGAGAAAGCCATTTTGAGGCCAGAGCTTTGGAGCGGACGCCGGCTGCCTTCCTAGCTGGCAGAGGTTTTCCGGATGCCATTGGCCATCCTCCAGTGAAGGTACCCGATTGCTGATGTGTTACCTTGGATGCTTTGTGGCCTTAAGACTGTAACTGTGTAGCGAAATAAACCCCCATTTTATAAAAGCCTATCCATCTCTGGTGTTTTGCATTCTGCAGCATTAGCAAACTAGAACAGACTGTATGGCCAGCAAAACCTAAAATATTTACTATTGGGTCCTTGATTTAAAACAAAGTTTACTGACCCCTGCTCTAGGACAGCCAGAATCTTGGAATTGAGCAGTGGGAGCAGACACTAAAAGCTCTGAGGAAAAACCTCTCTGTCTTACCAGATGACTGGAAAGGGAGACCACCCTCTGCTCCACCAGAAAGGCAGAGTGTGAGAGGAAATCCCCATTTTTTCCCCTTTTTCACACTCCCAGCCCTACCCCGAAGCAAGCACCAATCATGATGTTCCCATGGTGGTGGTGATGACCTTAGAGGCACCTAAAACTCTGACAGAAAATCTTTCTCTCTGAGAAGTGGTACTGGGAAAAGGAAAGCATGTGGTTTGAAAAGTGTGAGGGGAATCCATAATATTTTTACTCTTTTCTCTCACCATATTTCCCTGAGGAAGAAGTGCAGGGCAGAGTCAATTGACTAAAACCCTGGCTATTTAACCAGAGCACAGTAAAAGGGGGAGCCTGGGAGCTGAAGAGTGTGGGAGAAATCATGAAGAGGAGTGATACAGAAGAAAGGGATCCTTTAAATCTTTGTATGAGGTCCTGAACTCACCCGCAAGATGTGCACGTTGGAACTGACTACATAGTTACACGATCATCTTCAAGAATCAAGGCTACTGGGTTGCAGTTCAACAGTTTCAGGTATACCCTTTTAGCTATTCCAATACATTCTCGACTCCATTTGAAATCTCTCAGTCACTGAAACTTTATTTTGTTTCATTTTACTTCCCCCTTTTGGTCAAGAAGATTTTCTTAATCCCATGATGCCAGGCTCATCCTTGGGAGTCATGTCCCACATTGCCAGTGTTACAGCCCTGGGAGTCATGTTCCACATAGAGGGGAGGGCAATGAGTTCACCTGCCAAGTGGGCTTAGAGAGAGAGAGGCCACATCTGAGCAACAAAGAGGCATTCAGGAGAAGACTCTTAGGCTTCTCTAACTCTTAGGCATAATTATAAGTAGGCTTAGCCTTTCCTATGCAGTAGCAAGCTTCATAAGGGCAAGATCAAGGGCTTGGCCTTCTAAATTGTTAGTCCTCAGTATTTGTGAGAATATCAATAATAACCCAGATGGGGAAGTCCAGCATTTCCACAGTTTTCCCCAGTTCCTCAGGGAGGCCCAAGACCAGGGTTTTTTTTTTTTTTTAATTCAGTTTTATTGAGATATATTCACATACCATATAATCATCCATGGTGTACAATCAACTGTTCACAGTACCATCTTATAGTTGTGCATTCATCACCACAATCTATTTTTGAACATTTTCCTTATACCAGAAAGAATCAGAATCAGAATAAAAAATAAAAATAAAAAAGAACACCCAAATCAACCCCCCCATCCCACCCTATTTTTCATTTAGTTTTTGTCCCCATTTATCTACTCATCCATCCATACACTGGAAAAAGGGAGTGCAATCCACAGGGTTTTCACAATCACACTGTCACCCCTTGTAATCTACATTGTTATACAATCATCTTCAAGAGTCAAGGCTACTGGCTTGGATTTGGTAGTTTCAGGTATTTACTTCTAGCTGTTCCAATACATTAAAACCTAAGAAGTGTTATCTATATAGTGCATAAGGATGTCCACCAGAGTGACCTCTTGGCTCCATTTGGAATCTCTCAGCCACTAAAAGTTTATTTTGTTTCATTTTGCATCCCCCTTTTGGTCAAGAAGATGTTCTCAATCCCACAATGCCAGGTCCAGATTCATCCCCGGGAGTCATATCCTGCATTGCCAGGGAGATTTACACCCCTGGGAGTTAGGTCCCACGTAGCGGGGAGGGCAGTGATTTCACCTGCCAAGTTAGCTTAGCTAGAGAGAGAGGGCCACATCTGAGAAACAAAGAGGCACTCAGGGGGAGACTCTTAAGCACAATTATAAGCAGGTTTAGCCTCTCCTTTGCAGTAACAAGCTTCATAGGGGCAAGCCCCAAGACAGAGGGCTCAACATAAGACCAGGGTTTTTAATGAGTATAACCAAAATGGGGGTGGGGGTGGAGGATAGGGCTGGTGTGGAAGGTGAAGCTATTTGACAGATCAGTTTCAAATGCATGAACATTTAAATATGACTATGTGCCCAAAGCAGATTTCTTCCACATTTATTCTATTAGGTTGGACTGTATGAACTTGTTAATATTCAGTCATTTTGACCTACAGAAATGTGTTTTTCATATTCTTCAACCTAATATGAAATCATTAAACAATATTCATATTTCTTTACCACATCCATCTCCAGATAGTTCTGTAATATGTGGAAGTTAGAAATCTAGAAATTATCAAATATTTTGCTTGTTATGGTCAATGGAGGCTGTAATGTGCCACCTTCTTCAGGAAAGAAATCCACTCCACCCCTGCTGGCCAGCCTGTGGGAATATTGTAGACAGAAAGCCCTCAGCTGTCAGTTCTCTTCAGAGATTGCCTCAGCTGCAGAGAGCCACCTTCCCAGGGAAGCTCACAACTTATGATTGATTCAAGAGGAGACTGTAAAATCCTGGCCATCTCACTTCACCTCATGGTAACTATGAAGAATTATCCAAGCTTTAGAACTCCTTGTAGGGTAAGCTGAGACCTCCATTGATTCCATAACACAGTTCCACTTCTCCTTCCCATTCTTGCTTCCATCCCATCTTTTCGACTGGTGTTGATCCCAAAGAAGTCCCTAATAACCCTTTGGCACTGCAAGCGCTATATCAGAGTCACCTTTCTAGGGTAACCAACCTACAACATTTGGTGCCAGAACTGAAAAAGCAAATGCTGAAAGTGGAGTTTGGAACTGGGTCACCTAACACCCAACTGGCAATGAGAATCCCATTGCTGGTGGTAGGTGGAACAGAGAGAGTCTTTGGTGCATCGTATGAGTGCCATTGTTAAATATTTCACTGCTGGTGAAATGGGATGGTACACTATTGGAATGGAGTGTGCTAGCTGGTGCTATGGTTCAGGCATTTGAGAAATATGGGAGAAAGTGTAGCCATAAACTCAGTGGAATTTGGTGACTGTTGCTAATCTTGATGCTTTGAAAAAAAAGATAATAAAAGCTTGAGAGATTAATTGGCAACCAAGTATGAAAGCTAGAGGGCCCACTGTACTTATAAAGAGGCTTTCTTATTCTCTAGACAGAGAGCAGAGAAAATTGAATACCAGACCCGGTACCTAATTTTAATAGTAAAGCTCTGAAGAAGATAAAATTTCCATCTGATTGAATTTGCTATGAAAAATTCATGATCTTGGATGGGAAAGAATAGGACCCTGACACAGGGGATAGAGACAGCTGGGTTGATATACTCAAAATCTTAAATTACCAGATTCTCTTGAACCATCTGGCCCCTCCTGCCTATAAAAGGTAGCCTTCTCCACTTGTTTAAAGGTGATGCAGACACTTCTCCAGCACAAGACAACATGTGTGCCCCCCTCAGGATCTGTCCCCATCACCTTCTTAGTCACTAGGCCAAAAATTATGGTTATACACATCATACATAGCCTTGCCATGGAAATTCTAGCCTGTAAAGGGATGAAAGGGACTCTGCCTTAAAGGGCCTGTAGCTTCCAACCAACATGTACTTGTAGTAATTGAGGCTATATGTGTGGGGCTAGATTCTGAGGGTGTTTCACTAAGGAGGGGAGGACAACATAAAGGGAGAGCTTTTTGATTCATGAATGCTCTTACCAGAAACAGAATTTAACTCTTTGGCAAGGAAACCAGGGATGGGCCCAAGGATGTCATCCTTTGCAAACATGGAAAAACAATGGTCCACACTAAGTTAGGTAGAAATTCCAGAATTACCATGGCAGATAGGACAGGTTCAGAGAAATAGGAATGCTATAGTGGATATACTGTGGAAGGTTGGAAAACCCACTGGAGGATACAACTCAGCAAAGTAATCAGAAATGTGAAGGTGAGAGGGATCAACATCACACAAAAGTTTTATTGTGACAGTCTTCTGTTAGCCAGTGGTGATGGTAGGGTATGCTGTTACAGAAGTGGCCTCACTGACAGAAATGGGGATAATAGGACCTTGAAACATTAGAAGCCAGTAGAGGTGCTATAACCATTAGAAGCTGGGTTGACATAATTATGGTAATGATAACAAATTTGGAACAAAAGCTAAAGGGCCCTGACCTTCAAAGAGTCACAGAAATAGTTAACAAAACATGGCATTGCTAGGGACAAAATAGAAAGCAGCTACTCAATCCATAAAATCAAATAAGCGATATCAAGGATGGACGATCAGGTGGCTGAGGACAGTCACCCCAATAAAAGTTCCTATTTCTAGCCAAGTTACCAGACCTGAGTCAGTTTTCAGAACCCAAATTTACTGGCTGAGGCAGAGGTTAGACACTAGGAGGAATGTTCTTGAAACACTATGTTAAGTGTATAGGTAAGCATTCCCGCAGCCCATTCCTAGAGGGACCCACAGTTACTTACTCAGGAACATTGAAGTGAAGAAAGTGTAATATCCAAACACTTTAAGGACTGTTGGGCACAGGATTCAAGTTGACATTGATAATTGAATACCTGAAGCATCCTTTTGGACCATAATAAATGGAGTCATGGTACAGGTCTGGATCATGGAGTTCCACTGGATCTACAGACCAACCCAGTAGTCATTTTCTTGGCCCCAAATGTATAATTGAAATAGACATCCTTAGTAGTTAGCACAACCACAAAAGTGAGAACTATCATAGTGGGAAAGGCCAAGTGGAAGCCTCTATAATTGCAACTACCCCCAAACAAAATTTGTAAATCAAAAACAATATCTCATCATGGGGGGAAATGGCAGAAATTAATGCCACTCTTAAAGACCTAAAGGATCCAGAGTTGGTGGTCCCCATTATATCTCCATTGAAATAACCTAATCTGGTCCTTCTAAAAACTGGACAGGTCCTGGAAGATGAAAGTGGACTGCTGCAAACTCAACCAAGTTGTAACCCTGATTTCAGCTGCTGTGCCAGATGCAGTATCTTTGCTAGATCAAATTAACATGCTCTCATGAATATGGTATGTGGCTGTTGATCTGGAGAATGCATTCTTCTTCCCTCCCTATCAGAAAAGAGAATCAGAAACAGTTTGTGTTCCCTGGGAGCATACAACCATATAAATTTATAGTCTTCCCCGAGGGCTACATTAATTCTAATGTCCTCTGTCATAAAATAGTCCCATGACTAGATCGGTTACACACCCCACAAAACATCATAATGATCCACTCTACTGATGACATTGTGCCAATCTGACTGGTTAAGCAAGAAGTGTCTTATACATTTCCAATGGTAAGATGCATGTGCTCCAGAGAGTAGGAGATAAACCCTATGAAAATTCAAGGGACCACACATCAGCAAAAATTTTAGGACTATGGTTGTCTCCGGTATGCTAAGACATTCCTTCCATAATAAAGGAAAACTTTTTGCATCTTGTTTTTTCTTTTATTCCATTTTTATTTTTTGCATTAGTGAGGTACATTTGTTATAATTCATGGAAGAACATTTTTATATATGTACTATTACCTGTATGTCATTGTGTTCTTGATACAATTTTATTAAGTAAGTTTATAGAATTTAATTTTAATAATGGCTGTGCTTCACAACTGGCCCACCAAAATTCCTGAAAATTTAACATTTGGGTCTCACAAGCCATTATGAGCCAGTTGTGGTGCACCAATGAAAGCTTTTCACCCTGCCAGATTTTCACTGAGCATGGAAGCTTTAGAAGGAAATATAATTTTTAGTCATTTTGACTTGGATTTCTGATGCTTCAGTGAGAATGGTAGCTGACTCTCTTACAATTTTTCTCAATCATTGCTTCAATGAACTTTTTTTTTTTTTCCCTTTGGAACCTTTCCTAAATGAATTAGGAGCCATTTTAGGGGAGCAAACACATCCTTTTCTGCATATTGTAGAATCACAATAAATATTCATTAATCTGAACTCATATTTTACATGACAAACATGAAAGTCAGGATCTCTATATTCCAAATTAATCTAATAAACTGCTGAAATGTGTCATGTTCTCATTTTAAATAACATTAGAGTTATTCTGTAGGAGTGAAAGGAAATGGGTATCATGAATGGACCTAATATATTTTAAAACAATGAAATTTCGTTTTTGATGTTTCTTCAATCTGCTACCCAATACATTGGAAGTTCCAAAAAATTGTTGCAACTTAAAATGTAAACCTCTTTTAGCTTAGAATGTCAAAAAAAACACCATTGAATTACTACTAAGTGGATTCTTAACAAAGCATGATTAACTTTGTCATCTTCTGACTAATTTCATACTTTGATATTCTCAGCTGACTTTTATCCCTGGAAACACAGTATCACCAAAATGATAAATAAGTAACGTGCATGAAGAACTTAATTGTGCACTCTCTTCAAAGTACTAACCATTAGAGGAAAACATGAATGTACTGGTAGTGGCTGAAAACGTTCAAGAAACAATTTGGCTTAATTTAACAGAGTTCTAGATTAATCAGAATAAATTTTGAGTACCCACAGTATAATCTGTATTATGTTACCTATAATGGTAATGCACATATATTTTCAATATTACTATATTGCTTCTATCTAAACTGTTGAAGTAGAATGATTATTTTCAGGAAATATAAGCATCAGGCCTGTTGAAATACATGATTATAACTAGCTATATGTATGTATGTGTGTGTGCATGTAGAAACTGTATGGAAGAGATGTTTTTCCTCTTCTTGCAGTTTTCATTTTGTGATAGACCTTAAATATCTATAAATTTTCCCAATAAATAATGGCTATACAAAGAGATTAACAGTAACTAATGGTAAAGGAGGCCTCAGGTGTTCTGTGGTTTGAAAGGATTGCCTGGATTATTACATTTGTTTCAGTGGAAGATTCTTCTCATTACCTCATTTCTTCTTAATTGGTGTATTACAAAAATAAATCAGATACAATAGCTAGCAATACTCATTTTTTATTGATCTTTATAATGCACATAAAAGTTGTATTTTGAGCATCTTTTTTTCAAACTTGAATTCATTTAGAGCAATATAAGATTTATCACATAAGTAAAAAATATTTCCCAGGTACTAGTTATATACAAAAAGAGCTTTATAAAACCTGTTGAATGAATATGAAAATATCCATGTGTTGTATTGCTAATGGACTTATAATATTTTTAATATTATTCTGGAAGAGAAGAAAATAGAAAAAGAAGAAAGACTTTTAAATCGTGAAGCTACACTTAAATTTCTAACATCTGCTTAAAATGGTTTATATTTTATTGTGTTGGTTTTTTGTTTTTGGTGATGGTGGATATAAGAGCAGAAAACGAAGTAGATTAAATTATTATATACCAAATAGAGTGGGATCCATTTGTCTCATCAGTTTTCCTCATAAAGACTACTCTTGAGTGAGGCATAGACTAAACTGGATATTCTTTCAATGCATTCTTAGTGGTAACAATGTAGTCCTTTACCTGCTCTGATGATGCTATTGATGGGGCATCAGTGGAATTTGGTTGAAAAAGTAATCTACACCCCGTGGCCCATGTCTCCTTGTCTCCAATGGCTTCTGCTTATAACAGAATGCTGAAATGGGGTATTGGTAAGGATTCATTCAGTTCCTGTGCAGGCAATTTAGTAGCTGTGCTGGTTTGAATGTAGTATGTCCCCCAAAATGACATTATCTTTGATGTAATCTTGTGTGGGCAGATGTATTAGTGTTGATTAGACTGTAATTCTTTGAGTGTTTCTGTGGAGATGCGCCCCACCCAACTGTGGGTGATGACTCTGATTGGGTAATTTCCATGGAGGTGTTACCCCACCCATTCAGGGTGGGTCTAAATTAAATCACTGGAGCCATATAAATGATCTGACAAACAGAAGGAACTCAGTGCAGCTGAGAGTGACATTTTGAAGAGGAGCTACAGCCAAGAGGGACTCTTTGAAGAATGCACAGAAGCTGAGAGAGTAGCTGCAGATGACAGACAGTTTGAAGATAGCTGTTGAAAGCAGACTCTTGCTGCAGAGAAGCTAAGAGAGGACAAACACCTCAAGAGCAACTAAGAGTGACATTTTTGAGGAGCTGCCACCTAGAGAGGAATGTCCTGGGAGAAAGCCATTTTGAAACCAGAACTTTGGAGCAGACACCAGCCACGTGCCTTCCTAGCTAACAGAGGTTTTCTGGACGCCATTGGCCATCCTCCAGTGAAGGTACCCGATTGTTGCTGCCTTACCTTGGACACTTTATGGCCTTAAGACTGTAACTGTGTAACCAAATAAACCCCCTTTATAAAAGCCGATCCATTTCTGGTGTTTTGCAATCTGGCAGCATTGGCAAACTGGAACAGTACCAAAATCTACATGGAAATCCAACACGTGGTCTGACTATTAATTTAAAAACTAGGTCATAATAAAAGAAATACAAGTTAAAACTAAAACAATCTACCATTTTGTCAAAGCTCATCAACATTGTTGAAGATGAGCACAGGAAAACTCACACTCTCCCTCATACATTGTTGGTGGGAGAATAACTAGTACAGCCTCTATGAATGGACATTTGAGACTATCAAAATCAACCAACATATAATCAACAAACAGTCTAAGAATTTATCCCACATACATACACTTGGGCAAAAGGACATATATTCAAAGATATTCATCCACAGCTTTATCTGTATTAGTGAAAGATTGGAAACAACCTATATATCCATCAATAGGGAACTGGTCAAATAAAGTAGGATACATTCATACAATAGATTGTTATACCACCACTAAAAAGAATGAGGCAGATGTATATGGTTGCAGAAGGTTCTCTAAGTGTTAGGTTTTTTGACTGGGAAGAGAGATCAAAGCTCAATTGGAGAAAGTTTTATTGTAGCCACGCGCAGGCGGGCTGAAGCCTAAGAGTGGCAATAGCCCCGAACAAAGGTGGAAGTACAGTTTTATAGCTTTTTGGGAGGGGGGTTGGGGGAATAATTGTTGGTGGGTAAGATAGAGAAGTAAGGAGTTGACATCAGGGGATTGGTTTGCTCAGGGTAAGATAAGGAGTTGACATCAAGGAGGACATTACATAATGGAAAATTTTTGTTTATGTTCTTGCTCAGGCTGCTACATTAGCTAAGAGTGGGTTTTATGTAAACAGTCATTTCTGTTGTGGGAGAGCTTTTAAGGGTGTGTTGCATATGTGTTGGGGATGGAGAGTTTTGCCTAATACTAAGATATATTTTTAAGTGTAAAAAGCAAGGATTACATTGAGTAAATTATGCTGCTGTTTCTGTAAAAATATCTACACATATTTATATACATGTGTATGCATAAAATAGCACTAGAAGGATACATAAGAAACTCTGGATTGGGTGGTTGGGAGAAGGTAATGAAGGGGAGGCTTTGTTTTTACTCCAAACCTTTTCAAAGTTTGTAGTACTTGCTTGTATTGCCTATAAAAATACAAAATATATTTTTAAAAAGAACTGGTGATTGTTAGTTTTTGTTTACAGACTATGAATCTGCAAATTTTTAAAGATTGTAGTATGTAACAAATGTGCAGCTGTTAAAAAATAATGTATATAATATGCATATAATAGATATTAGATTATGTACCTGTATGTTACCATTGGCTATACTATTTTGCATTTAATAATAAAATAGGAAACGGAAAAAAAAAGAACTGGAGTTATTTGGTGAGTCTTATTTCATTCTTCCTAGAAAGATGAAGGTCTGTGTCCATATTGTGTCCACCAACTGGTTGGACAGGCCATCATATCCTTCATTAAGATGAAGTATTTTTACAGCAAGGGGGTGTTATGAAGAATAACAAAGAAACAGAAACACTGAGAAGGAACATTTTGGCGATTCCAACCTGTTTTAGGTTAGGAAGCTTTCGTGAATCTGTTGAAATCTATGGACCTCATCTCAGAAAAATGTGCGAAATCCCAAACGCAGCTTCAAGTTGGTTTAGAGACCCTCCTGATACCCATTTGTGAGCACTGGTTAAGAACCCATACTCTAAAACTAAAGGCACAGCTTTTTCTGGGGCTCCTAGGAGATTCATTTTATTTTTTGTTAAAGAAATATCTGGCATAAAGAGATCCATCTTTTAAAGAAAAATTTTGGAATGTTATTGGAACACAATGGTTTGTATCTATTTAGTCAATGTTTCTTATTTTTAGCAGGTAGATATAATGACTACCCTCTAGTTGCAATAAACCTAGTCTTGGTAAATTCCATGAATCCCTTTATTCTTAAAGCTGCTTAAAAGCACTGAGATCCAATATATTTTAGTATTTCCATGCCTATGACTCTGCCAAAAAGGTAAAGAAAAAAAAAAAAGATCAGCAATGCATTCCAGTGGGATATTTTGGCCAGAACAATTCTTTCCCCCACCAACTTCTATCTATGTTACTTTCTTACCCATAAAGTTTGGGATTTCTTCTGACACCAGACCATTCTGAAGGTAAAATTTTGGAGATTCCATACAGGGCCACAAAGAAGATGGTGAAGAACTCTTTATACTTAGTGTACACAGAGCCTATGAAAGCTAAAAATAAAACATTTCATATCCTGAATCTTCTCTCACTCCATGTTCATCTAAAATTTCTGAGTCCTCCTCCAATTTACTTACAAGAATAAAAATAAACAGAAATAGGAACAATTACTGTAGCAAGTTGAGATTGATTTCGGCAGCTGAACTAAATATCTTTAGCACTCAGACCTACCCCTAAAGAAATGGCTTAAAGCTCAAAGGAAGATTATTGCTGATGATGACTACAAAACTATGCACTTTCCCACAGTATTTTCCTTTCATAAAATTTTACTGTAGAAAAAGGAAGTGAGTTCTCATAAAACAACAACTGAGAATCCCAACTATAGATGCAAAATATAGCTGCTTCAATGAGAAAATATGTTTTCCCTAGTTCTCTATACATATCTCGATTTTAATGTGTTATTTTCCAGGTCTACATTATTTTTGCCTCTCCAGATCATGAGAAGAGAAATTCCAAAAGCCACAGATGATCACTTGTTTCATAAGAGATTTCTGTTAATTTCTATGAAGGTAGTAATCTAGACCAATGATTTCCTTTCACAAGAGGTTATATTTATGGATGGGGAGACCCTGTACTATGAAACGTTGTCACTTGCTCAAAGTGACACTGCTTTAGGTGGTTGAGTCAGAATTTGAATCCAGGCCCATGTGATTCCACTACTCCTCAGATGCTTTGTAAATTTTTCTGGTGAATCTACAAACTACGGATTTTGAAAGCCATATAACTGAAGCACCAGCATTTAAATTTAAAGGCTCCCCAAATCCAGCGGTTCTCAGATTTTCATGTGCATCTGGGTCACGTGGAAAGCTTGTTAAAACACAGATTCATTAGATTGCATTTCTAACAGTTCCCAGATGCCGCTGCCGCCGCTGCTGCTGGTTGGTATACCACAATCTGAGAACTACTGGACTAGATGGCGAAGGGAACCCCCAGAGTGGAGTGAGTTATTCTCTACCTCTAACCTGATAGTGCAGCGAGACCTCAGGAAAGCTATTTCCCAAGTGCACCATTAGGTTTTTTTAAAAAGAATGTTAACAATCTTCTTGACCAAAAGGGGAATGCGAAATGAAATGAACTAAAGTTTCAGTGGCTGAGAGATTCCAAAAGGAGCTGAGAGGTCACTCTGGTGGGCATTCTTATGCACTATATAGATATCCCTTTTTAGGTTTTAGTGTATTGGAATAGCTAGAAGTAAATAACAGAAACTGTCAAACTCCAACCCAGTAGCCTTGACTCTTGAAGACAATTGTATAACAATGTAGATTACAAGGGGTGACATTGTGATTGTGAAAACCTTGTGGATCACACTCCCTTTATCCAGTGTATGGATGGATGGTAGACAAATGGGGACAAAAACTAAATGAAAAATAGGGTGGAATGGGGGGATGATTTGGGTGTTCTTTTTTACTTTTATTTTTTATTCTTATTTTTATTATTTCTGGTGTAAAGAAAATGTTCAAAAATTGATTGGGGTCATGAATGCACAACTATATGATAGTACTGTGAACAGTTGATTGTATCTTATGGTTCATTGTATGATATGTGAATATATCTCAATAAAACTGAATTTAAAAAATGTTAACAGTGACATTCACTCACTTCCTCACTCCTCTTGAGGTGAATGGCATATATTTTCCTCTCTCATCTTCTCTTTGGTCTTCTGTAGAAGTGCTTCTTTATAAGTCACACATCCAAGTACCACAGAATATACTGGGTGCAATCTTATTGAATCTATGTATTTGTAATAAGTATAAGTGAAATAGTTCTCTTTCTCTTTTGTTCTGCCTTGGATTGTGAAAGTAACTTCAAATTTATGATGGTTTTTTAAATATTCATCAATTTGGCTCTGGTAATATATATATATTTAAATACAGTTTACTGATAGTGTGCATGTAACACAAAACAAATTATACTACTTTTTTTGGCTGATAACTAGCTTTGGGAGAAAAGAGGTGCAGTTAAGCTTTGAAACTTGAGCACAAATGAATGAGCTTAATTTTGCTAATCCAGAAACTGTTGGTTTAGAGATTTAAGCAATTTGGCAGCTGGGTGTGCAGAAGGGGGCGTAGGTGGGACTCACATGTTTTTGCCAAGACTGATTTTTTTCCTAGTGTTTTTGGAATTTCAAGAATCTAATTAAGACATTTGGTAAATTTGTTGTAAATCACCATAGAACTAATAAAGTAGACATATTACAGTGTCTGTCAGTGTTGATTAAATTTAGATGCTCAGGTCCTTCAAACTAGATCAAGGCTACAGGAAGGAGTCAAATAAGTGACAATTTCTAAATAGCCTGCAGTTATCTGCAGACATCCATGTCCCCGTTACAGTTTTGGAACCCATGATACCTGATCTCACTATTAGTAACAGATCTGTGTACACTTCAGACACAAGTTACTTTTCTTCTCATCCCCCAGCTGTAGGAGTCTTTAACCCCTTGCTGTCCTGGAGCTTCATGTCCCAACTTCCCTCCTTTCAGAGCTTTTTACCACTCTCTGGGTTCACATCTCTATGAAGTACAAACTTTGATACTGAGCTTCAATAAGTTCATGCTCAAGGTCTGGGATGTGGACACCTTGGGGAACTTGGAACCGAGGGCAAGACATGGTGCTATTGCTGCTACATTGTGGCTAAAGTAAACTTTCGTAGGCTACCCTGGGCACTGTACTACTTCGTTTAACTTTTTGATCTCCAGGAAAAATGAGACTCCAGTTTCCAAATACCTGACTTTAAAATGATTTTTTTGAAGCCTAATTGAAGTTCTCTTTTTCTCTCTCCCATTTTTTTCTTAAATATTTTAGTTTGAAATAATTTCAAACTTAGAAGACAGTTGCAAAAATAATACAAACCCATGCAGAAACTCCAACATACCCAACATACAAAACTCCAACATACCCCCATCAGATACCCAGATCCACCAATTTCAACATTTTACCACATTTGCTTTATCATTTATCTATCTGTCTGTCTATTTTCTCTCTCCCTTTTGTATGAATTTCTTCTTTCATTACCAACTTGTTCTAAACATTGTTTTTTGCAAAGGACCATTGACAAAGTGGGAACTCCCAATATTTAATCCTAATTACTGAAATATTATCATCATAATGCTCTTCTATCTTACTTCCCTCTTCAGACTGATACATCGAATGGCATTTCTAGAATTGTCATATCCAAAGTGTTAGTTTAAGAAATCTGCTTGTGCTATTTTTTAAATAATAAAAAGATAATCTGAAAAATATTACAACAGAAATATGTGTACTATTGTGTCTTGGCTGGTCTGGAGCTGACACCCAAATATGCTTGTGCAATTGGGAAGCAAAATCATCAGTGACCTGGAGTGGATAAAATTTTCCTAGCTTCAAGGGCATGCTCAAGGACACTTAAACACATATGCCATTGCCTCCTTACAGCCCAGGAACTCATTGGGAAGAACTCTGTACAGAAATGGAGATTTCAACATATACAGACATGTCTGATAAAATGGGAGTGAAAGAGATCAATTGAAACTAAGAGAAAAAACAGCAATACCCTTTGAAGGAAAATTACCATGGGTAAGGGCAAAGTGGAGCAAGATAGGCTTGATTTAGCACAAAGCTCCCAGTACTGGAGGTAAATGTGGCTCCAGGAATAATGCAAGGCCAATCTTGAACATCACCTAATCCATCCTCCCACCCCTCCTCTCCCTCCCTCCACTCCTTCTTGAGCAACCATTGATTTGGGAAGGAGAAATAAATGTTACAAAATGAGCTCCAAAATATCTTAAACAGGACACAAAAAGCACAAACCTTAAAGGGAAAAATGATAAATTGAAACAGATTTAAAATTTTAACTTTTGTACATCAAAAGTTACCATATAGAGAATGAAAGAAAAGCCGCCATCTGAGGAATGATATTTACAATACTCATAGTTAACAAAAGATTCCTATTCTGATTATATAAAGAATTTCTATATATTTCTAAGAAAAAAACAACCCAATAGAAAAATGAGCAGATGACTGGAACAGACACTTTGAAAAGAGGACAACCAAAGGGCCAATAAACATTTAAAGGAACTTGACTTCCTCAGATATCAGGGAAATGCAAATTAATACTAAATGCTATACCTCTACACAAACATCAGAATTACCAAAATGCAAAACAAAACAAAAAATGCCAAGTATTGGTGAGGATGTGGAGCAATCAGAACTCTAATATATTGCTGATGACAGTGCAATTTCCATAGCTGCTTTGGAAAACTCTTTGGCCATATCTACTAAAGCTGAATATATGCTTACACTATTACACAGTGATTTCACTCCTAGATATATACCAAACAGAAATTCACACATACATTTACCCAAATACATATTCAAGAAAGTTCATAGCAGGGTACTCATAATAGTCCCAAACTGGAAAACATCCAAATGCTCATCATGAGTAGGATCTATAAATTAATTATGGTATATACACAATGGATTACTATAGAGCATTGAGAATGAATAAACAAAAACTACCCACAACAGAACAGATGACTCTCACATAGTGTTGAACAAAATAATCAGACACAAAAGAGAATAGGCAAAACTAATCTACATTCTTAGAAGACAGGATAGTGATTAACCTAGGGATAATCACTGGAAGCAAGTACCTTTGAGGGTGCTGGTCATATTCTGTTTCTTGATCTGGGTGCTAATTACATGGATTAATTCAGTTTATCAGAATTCACTGAGTTGTACACTTATGACTTTGTGTACTTTTTTGCATGCATATTACACTTCAATAAAAATATTTAGATCTCTTTGTTGGAGAACACCCTCTAAAAGAGCTTAAAAGGTAAGGGGGCTCAGAAGGCATGTGGCTGGTGTCTGCTTGCTCCCAGGTTGTGTTTCAAATGGTTTTCTCCAAAACATCAGCATCAGCTTCCAATGGCCATCTTCAAAACCTGTCTCTCAGCTGCAGCTGCTTTCCAAAATGTCACTCTCAGTTGCTCTCTTGGCTGTAGCACCTCCTTCTGTCTGTGAACACTTTTATAGGACTCCAGTGATTCAATTAAGACCCACCCTGAATGGGTGAGGTAATACCTCCATGGAAATTGTCCAATCAGAGTCATCACCCACAGTTGATTGAGTCACATCTCTATGGAAAAACTCAATCAAAGGATTCCTATCTGATCAACACTAATACATCTGCCCCCACAAGACTGCATCAAAGGACATGGCATTTTGGGGAACATACTACATCTAAACTGGCACAAATATGGATAATTAAAAATGCCAGTACTATTGTATTATATTATTTGGTATGTGACTCCACTTTTTACTGCTTACAGGTTCTAAAACACAAATGCATAAAAAGTAATGATAAATTTATGGTTTGGGACATAAAATGTATAATGATATAATTTGTAACAAGTACAACAAAAAGGTGGGGGAATGGAGGGTTATAGAAACAGTGTTTGTGTATGCTATTGAAGTTAATTTGGTATCAGATCCACTCTGATTGTTATAAGTTTAAGCCCCATGGTAATCATAAAGAAAATATATGAAAAAAATATATATACAGAAAGAAATGAAATGGGACTCAAAATGGTACACTACAAAAAACACAAAAAAGTATACATTAATGGAAGAATTGAGGGATAAAAACATATATGACCTACAAAGACCAAACAGCAAAATGGCATAAGAAAATCATGCATGTTCAGTGGTTATTGCTAATGCTGCCATTACATAAAATACCAGAAATTGATTGGCTTTTATAAAGGGGGTTTATTTGGTTACAAAGTTACAGTCTTAAGCCCATAAAAGTGTAAATGGATTAATTCTCCAGTCAAAAGGCAGAGATTGGCATAAAGGATCAAAAGCATGACTCAACTATATGCTGCTTGCAAGAGATTCACTTCAAATTCAAAGACACAAGTAGGTTAAAAGTTAAAAGATAGAAAATAATTTCCCAATATTATCCAAATGAGAGCTTGGGTAGCCATAGTCATATCAGATAAAATAGTCTTTAAGTCAAAAATTGCTAAAATGGACAAAGAAGGACACTATACGCTAATAAATGGGTTAACAAAACAAAAAGACATAACAATTATAAATATATATTCACCTAACAGCAGAGCTCCAAAATATATGAAGCAAATACTGATGGATTTGAAGACAGAAATAGATGACACCACATTTTTGTAGGAGAATTCAATACAATGCTTTCAATAATGGATAGAACATCTGGAGAGAAGGTCAAGAAGGAAATAGAAAATTGAATATTGTACAAACCGACTAGACCTAACAGACATATGGAACACTTCACCTGGCAGCAGCAGAATACACATTCTTCTCTAGTGCACATGGGTCACTCTTCAGGATAGACCATATGTTAGGTCACAAAACCATTCTCAACAAATACAAAAATATTGAAATCATACAATGTATCTTCTGTGGCCACAGTGGAATATAGCTAGAAATCAATAACAGAGGGAGAAATAGAAAATTCACAAATATGTTGAAATTAAACAACACAATATTAAATAACCCATGGATCAAATGCAAAAACACAAGGTAAATTAGGAAATATTTTGAGGCAAATGAAAACAAAAACACAACATACCAAAACTTATGGGATGCAGAGAAGGCAGTGCTGAGAGGGAAACTTATAGCTCTAAATGCTTACATTAAAAAAAAAGAATAATCTCAAATCAGAGATCTCACAATTATAGGATCTAAGAAAAAAAGGGAAAACTAAACCTAAAGCAAGCAGAAGGACAGAAATAACAGAGAAAAAAAGAGTGGAGCTAAACAAAATAGAGAATAAAAACAATAAAGAGAATCAATGAAACTAAAAGTTGGTTCTTTGAAAAGACAAATAAAATTGACAAACTTAGCTAGATTGACTAAAGAAAAAAAGAAAAAGTTTGCAAATAACTAAAATCAGAAGTGAAAGGAAGACATTACTACTGACCTCACAGAAATAGAAAAGGATTATGAGGATACTATGAACAACAAATTAGATAACCTAGAAAAATGGGCAAATTCCTAGAAATACACAAACTACCTACACTGACTTAAGATGAAATAGAAAATATCAACAGACCAATAACAAGTAAAGAGATTGAATTGGTAATCAAAAACTTCCCAGCAAAGAAAATCCAAGGACCAGATAGCTTCACTAATGAATTTTACCAAACTTTCCAGTAAGAAGTACACCAATCCTGCTTAAACTCTTCCAAAACTTTGAAGAGGAGGGAACACTTCCCAACTCATTCTAAGAGGCCAAAGTCACTCTAATACCAAAGGCATATAAAGACACCTCAGGAAAAGAATATTACAGACCAATATCCCTAATGGATAGAGAGGCAAGATCCTCAGCATAATACTAGCAAATCGAATCCAAAAGCACTTTAAAGAATTATACACCATGATCCAGGAGGGTTTATCCAGGTATGCAAGGGCATTCAACCTAACAAAATCAATTAATGTAATGCATCACATTAATGGAATGATAATAGTCTCAATTGATGCAGAAAAGGCATTTTAAAAAATCCAGCATCTCTTCTTGATAAAAATATGTAAACAACAGGGAATATAAGGAAACTTTCTCAACATTACAAAGGACATACATGAAAAATCCACAACTAACATCATACTCAATGGTGAAAGACTGAAAACTTTCCCTCTTAGATCAGGAACCAGACAAGGATTCCCACTGTTACCACTGTTATTCAACATTATACCAGAAGTTCCAGCCAGAGCAATTAGCAAGAAAAAGAAATAAAAGGCATCCAAATTCGAAAGGAAGAAATATATTTTCCATATTTGCAGATGATATGATCCTATATATAGATCATCCAGAAAAATCCATAACAAAATTACTATAGCTAATAAACAAATTTAGCAAAATGGTGGGGCAAAAGATTAACTTGCAAAAATCAGTTGTGTTTCCATACACTGGTAACAAACAACCTGAAGAGGAAATAAAGAAAATAATTCCATTTATAATACCTCTAAAGGAACCAAATATCTAGGAATAAATTGACCTGCAGATATAAAAGCCTTATATATGGAAAACTACAAAACATTGCTGGAAGAAATCAAAGAAGACCTAAATAAATGATATAAGGACATTCTGTCTTCATGGATTATAAGACAGAATATTGTTAGGATATCAATTCTACCCAACACAATTTACAGATTCAATGCAATCTCAATTACAATTACAACAGCCTTCTTTGCAGAAATGGAAAAGCCAACCATGAAATTTATATGCAAGAGTAAGGGGCCACAAATAGCCAAAATCATCTTGAAAAAGAATGAAGTTGCAGGATTCACAGTTCCCATGTTAAAATTTATTACAAAGCCACAGTAATGAAAACAGCATGGTACTGGAACAAAGCTAGACATAGAGAGCAATGGTATCAAATTGATAGTTCAGAAATAAACCTTCATATCTTTGGCAAAATGATATTTGAAAAGGATGCCATATACACTCAATGGGGAAAGGATAATCTCTAACAAATGGTGCTGGGAAAACTGAATAATACATGCAAAAATAATGAAGGTGGAGCCCTACCTCACACCATACACAGAAAAATTTACTCAAAATGGATCAAAGACCTAAATATAAGAGCACAAACTATAAAACTCCTAGAAGAAAACATAGGAAGCTTCTTAAGGACCTGGTGTTAGGCAACAGTTTCTTTGACTTTATATCAAAAGAATGAACAACAAAAGAAAAAATAGCTAAATGGCACTTAGTCAAAATTGAAAACATTTTGTGCATCGAAAGAATTCATTATGGAAGTAAAAATACAACATACAGATTGGCAGAATATATTCTGAGACTACATGTTCAATAAAGTTTAATGTTCAGTATATAAAGTAATCCTTCAACTCAACAACAAAAAAGACTGGTAGCCTTATAATGAGGAGAGAGATTTGAGACACACAAAGAAGGCCATGTGAAGGTGGAAGCAGAGATTTGATGATGCAGCTACAAGCCAAAGATTGCAATGGGTTGTCAGTAGCCACTAGAAGCTGGGAGAGAGGCATAGAATGGATTCTCCCTCAGAGCCTCATAAAAGGAACCAATCCTGCTGATGTATTGATTTTGGACTTCTGGTCTCCAGAACTGTGAAAGAATAAAATTTCTGTTGTTTTAAGTCATCAGGTTTGTGGTATTTTGTTATGGCAGCCCTAGCAAACTAATACACATGCCCTATTCAGGGAGCTGATATTCCACCACAGCCCACCCTGTTGGAAGCAGGCATGGCTCTCTGATTCCCCTGCCAGGTGGAGTCACTGAACGAAGCAGGCAACTGATCTTCCACCCCTTGCCCCCAGAAGCTGGTGACACTTATTCAGTTCCCTTGTTGGGGAAGCAGTTGCAGGATTGAGAATTCTACCAAACATTAAAAGAAGAATTAACACAAATTTTACAAAATTTCTTCCAGAAAATTACAGAGGCGGGAACACTTGCAACATGCTATATGAGGCTAATATTACCATTATAAAAATTTCAGAGACAATAAGAAAAAAGAAAGCTAAAGATCACTACCTCTCATGAACCTAGATGCAAAAATCAAGAAAATATTAGCAAATTGAACCCAGCAATACACAAAAAGAATTTATTACAGGCATACAAAATTTCCTTAACATTCCAAAGCCAGTCAATATAATCCACCATATCGACAGGCTAAAGAAGAAAAAACATGTTCATATCAATTGATGCAGAAAAGGCAGATGGCAAAATTCAATGCCCATTATGATAAAAGTTCTCAGCAAACTAGGAATAGAGGGAATTTCTTCAACTTGATAATGAGCATCCACAAAAACCTTATAGCTAACATTATACTTAACTGTGAAGGACCAAATGCTTTCCCTCTAAGATTCATAACAAGGCAAGTATGTCTCACCACACTTATTCAACAAAGTATAGGAAGTTCTAGCCATTGCAATAAGGCAGAGATAGATAGATAGATAGATAGATAGATAGATAGATAGAGGGATTGGGGGAGAGAGAGAGAAAAAAAGGAATAGAAATTGTACTAGAAGGAAACAAAGTCTCTATTTGAAGATTACATGATTGTCTACATAGAAAGTCCCAAGGAATCTCCCCTCCCCCCCAAAAAAACCTCTAGAATTAAGTGATTTCAAAAGGGTCACAGTTCAACAGGATCAAAATACAAAAATAAATCTCACTTCTCTACAGTAACAATGAATAAGTGGAAACTGAAATCAAAAATACTATATCATCTACAATCATTCTCAATAAAATGAAATAGGCATAAACTTAAAACATGTACAAGATCTCTATGCTGAAAATTACAAAGTGCTGATGAAAGAAATCCAAGAAGAAATAAGTAAATGGAGATATATACCATGTTCATGGATTGGAAGACAAAATATAGCAAAGATGCCAAGTCTCCCTAACTTGGTCTATAGGTTTAATGCAATTTCTATCAAAATCCCAGCAATATTCTTTTTGTAGGCACAGACAAGCTTATTCTAAAATTTAAATGTGAAGGCACGGGCCTTAAAATGGCTAAAATAATCTTTAAAAACAAGAATATAATGGAAGGATTCGCTCTACCTGTTATTAAAGCCTACTATATAACCACAGTAATCAAGACAGTATGGTATTGGTGGAAGGACAGATACATAGTTCAATGGAGAATAGAGAATCCAGAAATAGAACCATACAAATATGCCAAACTGATTTTTGACAAAGGTACAAATGCAATTCAATGAATTCAACAAATGGTGTTGAAGCAACTGGGCATCCATAGGCAATAAAATGATCCTCAACCTACAAAAGTTAACTCAAAATGGATCACTGACTTAAATGTAAAATGCAAAACTATAAAAGTTTTAGAAAAAAATAGAGTAGAAAATCTTTTTGGATGTAGGATTAGGCAGAGTTCTTAGACTTGATACCAAAAACATGATACCAAAAACATAAAAGGAAAATTTGATAAATTGGAATTCAGCAAAATCACAAACTCTTGCTCTGTGAAAAACACTGGTAAGAGGTGAAAAGGGGGGCACCTGGGAGGCAGGAAGGGGATTTGGATCTCTCGGCACCGATTCTGTGGTAAGGGCCCAGGGCCTCACACTGTAGTCAATGGAGCTGCAGGTTTTACCCAGAGAGATGCTGCATGTGGAGCCAGGGCTGCTGACATTCCCAGCTGGCTCAGAAGTATGAGCAAGGGCAACAGGGTCGATTCTGAAGTGGAACTGATCTTTTGAAATACATCAACCATGAATAAAAGAGAAGCAGAGGGGTGGATAGAAATTGAGATTGATGGAACAGAGAAACCAGAATCCACAGAAGAGAACATTGTAGAACAAACCTACACCCCAGATGAATGTGTAAGCCAAACCATAGACATCAATGAGTCAATAGGCAATTTAATGAAACTACTAGAACCAAGACCACAGTGTTCATTGGATGCTCATGAAATTTGCCTGCAAGACATCCAGCTGGATCCTGAATGAGGAACTGAACAACTTAGCGTACAGGTAATTTCTTACCAAGGAATTGAGCTGAAGTTAAACATTCTTGAAATTGTTAAACCTGTGGAAACTGTTGAAGTAGTTATTGATCCAGGTGCCCACCATGCAGAAGCTAAAGCGCATCTTGTCGTGGAAGCTCAAGTGATAACCCTTGATGGCACAAAACACATGACAACCATTTCAGATGAAACCTTGGAATAAGTGACAAGATGGGCTGTCCCATTGGAAGGTTATAGGAAAGAGCAAGAATGCCTTGGGATACCTTACTATCCTATACTATGGTCCACAGACCAAGTACTGCGCTGGGTGGTTTGGGTAATGAAGGAATTTGGCATGACTGTTATAGACCTCACCTCATACAACATTTCGGGAACAGAATTATGTAGTCTCAACTAAAGATTTTTTTCAGCGGATCCCTCAGGAAGAAATTCTCTGGAGTCATCTGAAGATTCTTTGAAAATATGTATTGGCAAGCCAAGAACAACAGATGAATGAGATGGTTACAATTGATCAAACTGTGCAAATTATGCCAGCATCATTGCAGTCTGCTACACCAACTCATTAAAGTTCTTAACTGTAGTGCAAAGGCAACTAAAGTGCAAAGAGATCCAAGGAATTCAGGAGAAGATAGAATTTCACCTGGGAAGAGATGGGAAACAATGGCCAAATCCAACAGTTTTTGCTAGAACTTCTAACTGACAAGGAGGCTTGGGACTGCATTTCTTGGGTTGGTGATGAAGGTGACTTTAAGCTAAACCAGCCTGAATTGGTTGCACAGAAATGGGGACAGTGCAAAAATAATCCTCCAACGAACTACGAGAATCTCAGTTGTGCGTTAGGGTATTATTATGATAGGGACATAATTCGTAAAGTTCCAGACAGAAGATTTATCTAAGTTTGTCTGTGACTTGAAGACTCTTATTGGATATAGTGCAGCAGACTTATATCATTTGATCACAGAATGTGAACAGAAGAAACTTGCAAAGATACAGCTCCATGGAATTAATTGCCCAGCCAGTCACAGCAGTTGCCCTGGCTATTGCTTCTCTGCAAACAGAGAAGGATAATTGAACTCCAGGACCTTCTGGGAGTCCAAGGTCTTTCTTTAATATTTAGAGCAAGTACTGCTCTTACCTTTATTACTGAATTTGAATCTTATTTTATTTCTAGATTGTATGATCTGATGCATGATTTTTAAATAAACATTTCATACTCTTGTGAATTTGGACCTTTTTACTTTGAGCATATATTTTAGAATATGCATATGTTAAGGGATCACCACAATGTCTTCAGGGTGAAGGTAGGTTCATTATGGGGTAGTTTGTTAACAGCTGGGAAAGCTAAACTAGTCAGTATTACTGTCTAGCCCTACCAAAAACAGCCAGTATCTGAAGATGAAAAATAAATGAAATATCTCCAGGAAACAATCTGGCATAACTGTTTTTGAAAATATAACTCTTTCCCCTCTCTGCTGCTTTAGATGTTGCTTTTCACAGAACCAGAAAATGGAAATTTTCACAGCTAAAGCATGTGTGCCTGTTTCATCTAATCAAGCAGAGCTAAAATATTCATATCAAACAAAATTATAATAATATTAATAAATTACTAAACTAGGAGTACCAAGTTATTAAAGTAATTTATATATTTGCAAGCAAAGGACAGTAAGAAGTTGACTGGCAGAAGAGTAGTGCTGAAGTAAGATATCCATGTTTAAATCTGGCTTAACTCAAGCCAATTTTTAAGAATTTGCTGTATAGATTGTACATAATGTGAAGTGAAGAATTTAAATGATTTTGAGAGAGGAATTTAATTCTAATAAAACAACTGTTACAAAAATTTGGAAATGATCTGTTTTTCCTCTAAGAGATTTTTAAAACTGAAAAGGTATACCTCAGCTCAAAAATAAAAATTTGGTTTGGTTTGATTTGGCTTTTTCTTTTTTAATCCTATAATGCCAGTTTATTATGCAAGGCAGCTTATGTATTCATTCTGTTTCTGATGAGATGAAGACTTTAAATCAGTCAGCAGTACTTTACTGTTTACAAAACATTAGTAAATTACTTGCAAATTGTTTTAAAATGAAAATTTGACTGGTAGTATAGGCAGTCTTCTCTCTGAAAACAAAACTTCACATTTATTTAATTTTTTTCCGTTTAAATATCATATATGTATGTGCATACAAATACCTATATACATGTATAATTGACCTTTATATATATATGCATATATATACACATGTATACATATACATATATATATATATATGGATGCATTAGGTATTCAAAAGGAAGAATATTAAAGAACTTTAAAAATTATTAAAATTACATATTTTTTATATATAACTCTTTATGATAAGCTAACACTTATTAAAAAAGTCTTTCCCTTTCTTTCTTTCTTTCTTTCTTTCCTTCTTTCTATCTTTCTCTCTTTCTTTAAGTTTTAAGGTATTATGCACAAATCACGATATGAGAGAATGGCAGGTAGCTTTTAACCCTCTTATAGTAGAAGTTTGATTCTTGAATATGTTCTCTGTCAACATTTCCTTTAAACCTATCACCCAAAACAACTTTATAAGAGCTTAATTAATGCTTTTGACAAATCAGGAGGAAAGGGCCAAGAAAGTGGCATTGTTAGCAGTTGCTGCTACCAATACTAAAGAGTAGTTTGGAAGGAACCATAGGAGGCACAGATCTTAGGAACAAGTTCTGGAAACTTTAAATCATAATTATAAGGACTCTGTTATAGGACTATAATGTGTAATTTCAGTACATTTATATTATATTGAGTCTTTTAATGCCCTGCAGTAGATATCTAAAAAGAATAAAATTTGTAACTTTCTTTTTTATTTTTTTATAAACACATATACAGAATGGTCTAACATCTTAAATTATTAGTACAATTTGAGTGCTATGATTGCAAGCATATCTAAGTAGGATAGCAATATGAATAATATATAGAAGCTATAGCTTCAGATAAATAAATAACTAAAAAGAATGCTTTGCATCATACTCTTTTGGTCTGGAAAGTTAATTTGCTTGGAGTTTTAAAAATAATAACAAAATATATTGTTCTAGTATATTACTGATTTTAAAATGCATTTGGGGAGACGAATTGAAGCTTTAACCAAGATAACAGACATTCTTTATGTCTCAATTATATGTACATATAAATGTTTTAAGGAAAGGAACACCCACATTTCTTTTAGATCCTTACAATCAAACCATTGTTTCTCTTTTTTGCTTTAAGCATTCCCCAGACACTTTTTTTTCTTTACCGGCATTCCGTTTTTTCCATTGGCAGTTTTTATTTTATTCTTCATTGTAATTTGAACAGAGACAGTTCTCATACATGATCAGATGCTGTTTCTTTTTTCTTCATTACCTCTCTTTCACTGTCATTTTATGCACCAAAATATGGGTAAAGTAATAAGACTAATCTCTCCGATTTAAGAAATCTCTCATTACTTTGTAGTCCCAGCTTCAAAAGTATTTTCTTTGTTCTTATTGAAGTTACAATTATCAGAAAACCAGGTAGTTTTGTCTTTTACTGAAAGATAATTCCTCTTGTGAATGAAAATATAACTCATGTTATTCATTCTTTGTTCTGTTTTTATGAACAATTTTTTCATAGCAGAAAAATTTACGATTTTCAAAGAAAGAGATAAAATTATTGGTCACCTTTTGTACCTTACATGTACAAGAATAATGAAGTGTTCACTTAAAAAAAAAAACTTGTTTTCCATATGAGGTTTTCATTGAGCCAACTTTCCTAAGTACCTTCCTAGACTGAAGTCTGAAAATTGGGGTTGGCATCATAAACATAAAATAAAGCAAATCAGGCAGAATAAGTGTTGTGCCTCCAAATATTTTCAGTGAGGTCTGCTGTTTTTCATATTCATCATTTTATGCTACTGCTTTTGAAATAGCACACAAATATTTTAAAATTCACAATTTTCAAAACAAACCTGACTAACTTAATGCCTTCAGATCTGGAAGATGTAAAAGATTAGTACCTCAATGACATTTCACTTGCTGCCAGGAAAAAAGTATTCTTAATCTTTTGTTAAAGGGAGAAGGATTTTTGCATACATTTCTACTCTTTAAATAAAGATGCTTACACTGTCATAATAAAAAATATATCATTACCCATTAGGGAAATGCAAATTAAAACCACAATGAGATATGCCTAAGACCTGACAGAATGGCTAAAATAAAAAATACTGATAACATGAAATGCTAATGAGGATGTGGAGAAACTGGATACATTGATGGTAGGGATGGAAAATGGTATAGCCGCTCTGGAAAATAGTTTGGAAGTTTCTTAAAAATCAAAAATGCAGGTATCATACAACCCAGCAATTATACTTCTGGGCATTTATCCCACATAAATGACAACTTACGCTCACACAAAAACATGTATACAAATGTTCATAGCAGCTTTTTTTGAAATAGCTAAAAACTGGAAACAACTGAAATGTCTTTCAGTGGGTCAATGTTAAACAAACCGTGATGCATCCATGGAATACTACTCAGCAATAAAAAAGAATAAACAATTGATACACACAACAACTTGTGCAACTCTCCAGGGAATTATGCTTAGTGAGAAAGCCAATTCCAATGTCTACATACTATATGATTTCATTTACATAACCTTCTTGAAATGACAAAATATAGACATGAAAAACAGATTAGTAGTTACCAAGTGTCAGAGATGGGAGGGGGAGTGAAGGGGAGGAGGAAAGTGGATGTGACTATAAAAAGGCACAAATAGGATCTTTGTGGTGATGGAACTGTTTTGTACCTTGACTGCATCAATGTCAATATACTGGTTGTGATATTGTACTATATATAGATTTGGAAGCTGTTACCATAAAGGGAAACTAGGTAAAGAGTACATTGAATGTCTTCCTGTCATTTTTTACAACTGCATATGAATCTACAATGATCTCAAAATAAAAGCTTTAGTAAAAATTATATTATTATTATATCATCTGAATCTTATAGAATGTCTTTGCAGATATATACATATTTAAAGAGAGAAAGTTACATGGTGGATATGCAGTCCACCTTTTGAGATCAGCAGTTCTCTAAGAGTGCTCTACAGAATCCTTTTCGGGGGATCTATTTGCTTACGAACACTAAGACATTATTTGCCTTTTTCACTGTATTGACATTCGCACTAATGGTGCAAAAGCAATGGTTGGTAAATTGCTGGTGCCTTTGCACAAATCAAGGCAGCAGCAGCAACTGTACTTGTCATTATCATATTCTTCACTGCCACATCCTCGCAGTAGAAAACAAAGCAAAACAGAAAGGAACAAAAACACAAACAAAAAAGCAGGTTTTATGCAAGAATTTTATTAAATTTTGACCCTCAAATACACAGAAAAATGTTCTGTGAGATGAAATGATTAAAGCATTCCACTGCACACAGAGGCATGATGGTTGACTCAGGAAAAAGCACTTGAGCAACTGAGTCATGAGCTGAACTAGTCTCTTTTATACTTCAAACATAATTTTTACTTGGAAAAAACAACTGACAGTCAAACTATGGTTATTCAGATTTGGGCATTTGGCAAACATTTTTTTCAAAATGAACAGAAGAAGCCTGTCACTTCAAGGAAAACAACTGAAGGTATTTGTTGCCAATGGTAAAATTTGAGCTTTCAACCGAAAATTAGAATTTTGGAAAGCTTGAAAGCTTCCCAATACTTAAAGACTTTCTAATGAGATCAGTAGTGATATTAACAAATACATTTTTTAATAGTCTATAATGTAAATGTGAGAACATTTTGAAGATTTGCAGTGAACCAGTATTTTCCGAATGACCAATGCATGATGTTAGAAACCCACGTGTAGGTAAAGAACAGTACCCAAAAAAGATAGAGCAATGGATTGTAATGTGACAGCATATGAAAAGTTCATTGATAGAGTTTTGGATTCCACATTGCAACTAACCTTTAAGAAATGACCACTTGTCAAATTTTGTTGTAGTATCAAAGAAGGATGTTCACAACTACAGAAAAGGCTGTTACTTCCTCCTTCCTTTTCCAACTACATATCTGCGTGAAGTTGGATTTTCTTCATGTATTTCATGTATCTTAACAGCCAGAATGCAAAAGCAGATTCTGTTAAGCCAGAAATTAAAGAAATTTGTAGAAATGTGTCACAGCCCATGAGGGCCATGCCAGTCCAGAGGCCAAAGAAGACAATGAGCATTTTCTGATACATGAACTTTTATTCAGGGCTTACCAACAAGGTGAGAAGTTACAGAGAGATCATGACAGCTCTCTCAGGCAGGTGGGCATCGCATTCACAGGGAAGTTGACTGCACAATTGAGAGAGGACAGCAAACCAGTTATAGGGGTTTAAGACAAAGACATTCCTAAGGTTGGGGGAGCATAGACACGGGAACAGGTCACTGTGACCTGGGGGGTGGTGTAGGAAGGACTAGATTAACATTTGAACAATTACATCTTGCTCTTTTGTGAGGCCAAGAGCCTTTCACCTCCTATCTGCTTTCCGTTTCACATTTTTAAAGTTACATTTTAAGGTCAATTTACCCCTTTTCTCTTTACTGGCTTACAAAGACAATAGGTTAAACATTAGCTGCCTAGGTCACACAGACTGCTGTGTGCCAAAGATCTGCAGGCCTGTTTTGTTCAGGCCAGGGGCTGCCACAAAATGTAAAACAATTCCATTCTTCTCACTAAATGTGTTATTTTGGAAAATACATTTTTATATTAACATGTGATGGATTTATTATTTTTAATGAATTAAATAAATTAATAAATATATTTTTCAAAGGTGTCATTTTAATTTTTAATATGGTAATTATAAATAGATATAACCCACATAAACAAAAGTTCATTGAGTCCTCAATAATTTTTAAGAGTGTGAAGTGGTCCTGAGAACAAAATTTTGAGAATCACATCAAGCCAGTGTGTAAAAGCTGTTAACCTCAATTCATTTGCAATGTCTCTTCATGGAATTACTTTATTGAACTGAATTCATCTAGGGCCGTATACCATTAGACATGTTTTTCTTTTTCCCTTAAAGAATAGCCTTGGGAAACACTGCTACATTCACTGTGAAGATATTTAGAGGACACCATTCACTCTATTTCTAATGTCCTCTTTTAGTGGCTTATGGGACAAATTTCTCTTACATTTCTAAGCAATTGGCTTGTTTTAGTACCATGAACACTGTGGACGTTTTACTGGTAGTGTTTTCCCCTTTGCTTTGGCTGCTGAGAAGTTCAGAGCCAGTGTGTAGACAGCCTCTAGAAGACATGTAGGGCTTTATGGTCTTTGTCTAATCTTACTTCCGAATATTCCAATCTGCATTCTTTTATTTTCTTTTCATCCTTTTTAGCTCACACATTTGTTTTTGCCATGTTTGATAGTATGAATTCTGCCATCACCCCCACCCCCCTAAGAGCACTTGGAAAATAGAAAAAGGGAGAGAGAGAAAAAGAAAGGGAAAATCTGCAATATAGCTCATAAACAAACATGCTGAAGCTTTTCTACTTATCTAAACTGCCTAAAAAATCAATCTCCTTTAAGTCTCTCGGGTACAAACCAGGAGCATTAAGCCAGGAAATCAGAAAGAACCATGGCAACAGGTTTGTTTTCCTTCCTGGGGAGAAGAGAAATGGTCTTCCTTGGGCATCCTGACAGGAAGCCAGTTCTTCCTCTCCATAATTAATCACTTTCTGAAGAGAAGGTTGCAAGCCTTTTCTATTATGCTGAGAATGAGAATTGTGAAGCAAAGGGAACGGGGAAATCAGTGAATTGAGAGACCAAGTAGCCAGGGAGATGCTCCTTTGTGAACTAGATATACATGTCCACTGGGTCAGGGAGAAGGTCAAGCAGGCAGGTATATTCTCAGGTATCACTGAGATCTCAATCATTAGGAAGAGCTCTGGAGTGTAAGACAGAAATCCAGGTTCTAGTCCTACCTCTTTCACTAACTATGTGACTTGGGGTAAACCCTTTAGAATCTTGGGGCTCTGATTCTTAATCTGTAAAATGGAACTGTAATGCCTACCTTACCTAGAGTTTGAGGATCAAGAGAAACTATAGATATGAATATAATCTTGCAAAGGCCAGATGATATTTAAATTTGCATTTCTATGACTGAGGATGACTCCTAGGAGCATGAATCCAATAGGAACCATGTCATTGCCATGGCCTTTTAGGCATTTTTAATTTGTTGAACTGGTTCAACTGGAAAATACAGTTAGCCTCCAAAGAATACAATAGCTAGAATCTTCATAAATCCAGTTTAAAAAGTTGTGTCTAACATAGCCTTTTATTTGTTCAGTGTTTTACTGTGCCTAAGCCCCCAGTGCAATATCTGATATTGTACATATCTTTCTTTAAGGCCAACAGCTCCATTTTTGCACCAGATCTCATCCTCTCTCAATATCTCATGGATATTACTTCAGCAATTCACCCCTCCCTCTTACATGATTGTTTTCCACTGTCTGCTGCATGACTCCCACCAGCATATAGCCATGCTATGACATTAATGAACTATATTTCCAGTGGACTTGTGATTACCTACACTTCTTCCTGCCCCAACCTATTCTTTGTGTAGCCTCCCACAACTCATAAAGTACAACTCCGGTCTTCCGGTTGCTCAAAATCCTGGAGTTGTCTTTAACTCATCTTTCTCTCTTACACATTCAAACAGTCAGTAAGTCCTATTGGCCCTGTCTTCAAAATACATCCAAAATCTGATCTTTACTTCCCTAGTCCATGTGATAACCATCTGGTTCCTGGCTTTCATGTTTGCTCTCCTTGTAGTCCAGCTTCCCTGAGGAAGTCTTCTAAGCCATAAATTACGTCTCATCGGTTCCCTGCTCTTCATCCGCCAATGACTTGCATCTCACTTACAACAAAAACCAAGTCCTTTCCATGCTTTTCAAGGACCCACATCATTTGGTCTCCTCACTACCTCTTCTACTTTATTTACTATCAGGCTCCACCTCACTTAATGCCAATCTACACTGGACTCCAGACTCCTTGTTTTCCCTTGGATGTGTCCAACATAGTCCTGTCTCCAGGTCTTCACACTCTTTGTCTAGAACACTGTCCCCAAGGTAGTCAAATGACCTGTCTGCTTCTTCACTTCCTTCAGGCCCAAATGTCACCTCATCAAATAGGCCTTTACTAACCACCCTATTTAAAATAAAAACCCGTATCTGCTGCTATTTGCTCACACTGCTCTGTTTCTCTTTATACTACTTATTACTTTTTCACATACTGTGATATGTATTTATTGACCTCTTTATTATCTGCTTCTCTCCGGAAGTGTAGATTCCATGTGAAGAGGCATTTGGTCTATTTTATTCCTGGTTATATCCCCAGTGCCCCAGGCACATTTCTGATGTTTGACAATATTTGGGTAATGAATGAATAACTAAATATATTAAGCATTAAATAAATGCTCATTACCCCCCATACCCTCACATGCATTATATCAATATTCTCCTTTTACTTGCCAGCAATCTGTGAAGTAGTCAAAGCAAGTATTGTTTCCCTCAATTTGTGATTCAGTTTGGTCTGATAGTATGTTTTTTTTTTTTTGAGTGACTATTGTCCTAGACCCTGTGATGGGCCTAAGGATATATAAACAACCCAGACACAGGCCATGCCTTCATGGGCAGGAGTCACAGATGCTTTTCAATCTAATATGAAATGGGATGGAAATATTAGGAAGAGGACTTCAGCCCAACCAGACGGTCCATGGAAGGCTTTTTGGAGGAGATAACAGCTGAGCAAAGTCTTGAAGGATAGGGTGAATTAGTTTGGCAAAGAAAGAAGAAGAGAACAGTGTTTCCTCTGGAACAACACAGTTCATTAGAAAATCTCAAGCAGTTCAATACTACTAGCAGAGAGAGAGAATGCTGGTGAGAGAAGGAGGATCCAGTCACAGAGGGCCTTTGTGCCATACTGAGGAATGAGAGTCCCATTTTTCTCATGATTTCTAGCACCTGAAAGAGTTTAGATAGGGGAGTAGCATGTATACATTTGCAGTGAGAGATAGTGGATCTGAAGTCAGAGTTTAAAAGATTGGCTCCAAATTAATAAAACTGATTGAAAACTCAGGAGGTGGTCCAAATATTCTGACCTTGAATGAGGTGTCTTCCCTATTGCACTGCTCTGCCTCTGCACTATTCCCAAGTTAATGCACCCATTTCAGCTTGGAAATGTCTAGAAAGAGCTGCCCCTAGAGCAACAGGGATGCTCACAAAACTGGGAATGAGCTAACCTTCATTTCTTACCATACGCCTAGAGATACATACCCCAGAATATAGACAAGAGGAAAATGTTTTCACTGGTTTTCCCTTCTTCAGAATCACAGTGAAGAATACCTCTTTTTTTTTTTATTCTTTTCCTTCCATTTTTAACCTGCCTTTCTAATATCCCCACATCCTGAATCTGTAATATGGGGTGTCAGGTCTGAGTTACTGCTCTGGTTTTGATGGCAGTTGTTAGGATGGATTTTAGTTTGGGCCAGTTTTTTGCAAGCATTAACATTGGTTGTGGGTAATTCATTATTATTCTAATTTAAAATGTCTCTTTTCATCTTAATCCCAATAGGGGTAGCAATGCTATTTTTGGTCCTTAACTCTATTAAAGCAACAAAATTGCTTTCTGCTTGCATTCTAATTTTTTTTATTTCTTAAGGTAAAACCCAAATTCTAAACAACAACCAGATTGGAATGGTGTTCAGTGATTAGTGCTTAAATTCTAATCAGGAGTAGAATAGAAATAATGAAAAGCTTTAGACTTTATTAGTAAAATTTATCATTAGAAATGCATAAAACAGGATATTGACTTGGATGTGTTAATGTGCCACCAGGGAGCAAATCTATTGTTGGCCCACAACTGTGGTTCAAAGCCATGGTATTTGATCTCTTCTCTCTTAACTAGATGACATTTCTAGAAGATATAATAATTTTTTATTCATTCTCTGACATCAGAAAAGCTTCATTTTCAGATATAGAAAGTCCAGCTCAATCTAAATCAAAACCTCACTATCTAAATGAGTTCAAAGTATTTTCCCATTCCCACAGTGTTCTGGCTTGCTAATGCTGCCATTATGCAAAATACCAGAAATGGATTGGCTTTTTTAAAGGGGGTTTATTTGGTTACAAGTTTACAGTCTGAAGGCCATAAAAATGTCCAAATTCAGGCATCAACACAAATATACCTTCAGAGAAGGAAGGCCAATATTGTCCGGAAAACTTCTGTTAGCTGGGAAGGCACAGGCATATGTCTGGCATCTGCTCCAGGTTTCTAGTTTCAAAATGACTTTTTCCCCAGGATGTTCCTTTCTAGGCCTCTGAGGGTGTTCTCTTAGTTTCTCCCAGGCAAACTCTGGGCTAGCATTTCTGAAGCATTAGCAAAAGTCTGCTTTCAACGGCCGTCTCCAAAATGTCTCTCTAAGCTGCAGCACTGAGCTCCTTCTGTCTGAGCTCTTATATAGGGCTCCAGTGAACTAATCAAGGCCCATGCTGAATGGGTGGGGCCACACCTCCATGGAAATTGTAATCAGAGTTACCACCTACAGTTGGGTGGGCCGCATCTCCATGGAAACAACCTAATCCAAAGGTTCCAACTTAATGAACACTAATACATCTACCACCACAAGATTGCATTAAAGAACATGGCATTTTGGGGGACATAATACATCTAAACTGGCACACACAGCTTAGGCCTACCTCAGGCTTAGAAACATGCAATGGAAAGAGCTGATGCTGTGCCTTTTTCCTCTCCTCATTCTTCATCTTTTCTCACTCACCAGCTACTGCTTTTAGGAACTCTAGGAATTACGTGGAACATTACATATCATTGTCATTAATACGGCTCACTAAATATTTTCAATTCTTTCCCCTTTCAGGCACATGGTAAGATTGTACTTTCCTGACCCCTTGAAAATAGATGTGGCCATGTGATTTGCCTCGACAAATGAAAGGTGAGCAGAAGGGATGTGTGTCACTTTTGGGTGGAAGATTTAAGAGCTAGTGAACAAGTCATCATATGCCCTTCCCACAGCTGTGGTGATTATGGAAGCAGGTGTTTAGACAAGATTTCAGTGAGGCCAAGCCATGTTGAATATGCTCTGTGAGCAAGAAATAAATCTTTATTGTTTTAAGGCATTGATTTTGGTTTATTTGTTGCTACAGAATTACACTGAGTATATAGAGAACAGATAGGGAACATACATTCTTTCAAGTTCACACATCGTATTTATCAAGATTTACCTTATACTAGATTATAAAGAAGTCTCAGCTATTTATTGATGAAACAATATGGTATAAGTAGTGTTCTCTTAACACAATGAAATTTAAATTTAGAAATAGACAATAAAAAGAAAGTAAATGCAATCAGACATACAGTTAGCAACATAAACATTTGTAAACTTAAAATGCATTCTTAAATAACTTATGGATCATTTTGAGAATTAAATATTCATATCTGAACTACAATGGGAGTACTACTTATTAAAATCATGAGATGTAATTAAAGCAGTACCTAGAGGGAAATATAAACTCTTAAATATATTTGCTAAAAAGCAAGGGGTACTGAAAATAAAAAAGCTAAATGTATACCTCAAAAAACTAGAAAGACTAAAATATACCATAGAAGAATATATGACATAATGTTAGTGTTTTGTGAAGCTGGATGGTGACATGCGGGGGCCATTATATTATTTTGGAATTATTTATGTTTGAAATATTCACAATATTTAATAACCTTTTATTTTTTAAAAATGCAGACATTAGAGCTGGTTAATTCTAAGGTCTCCTACAACTAAAATATATTAATTTAACAGCTTACAAATATGGTGGCAGATTTTTCTCAAAGATCATCAAATAAGCAAGTTATTTTATTGAATTTTGTTTCCTCCTAGTGATACATTTATTTAACTATCACGTTATGGTCAGTTGGCACATAAAAAGAGCATTAAAGAAACATCCTCTAAATAAGAGTGTAAATGAGATCACAATGTATCATCTTCTTTGCTCAACAAGCATGTTTAAATGTGCTGTGAGCTCTTAAGTGCTATGGGTTTCTAAATATTACTTGACCAGAATTAAACTGGTCATTAATTTGAGAATAAAAGAGTAAACAGAATTATTAAGTAAATTGCTTATCATATACCTAACTACAATGTGGTCCTACTACAGGGTCTGGCACTCTAGGAAAGAAGCACCTGGCTTTTGTTTCCAACTTCTTTATTTCAGAGTAATACATATTGGTCTATGCCCATTTTCGAGTGCTGCTAGTTGAAGCTTCCAAAGTTTGATGGTTTGGTCAAGTCATTATGCTACCCAAACCTATAACTTGGATAAGCACTTACCATCTCTCTTTTCTCCCATCCATCATTAGTTTCTTTTCATCCTGTCCTATCACTTTCTTTTCATCTTAGTGATTGACCAACTCTAGTACTCACTGGATGTCTTCAGAGATGCATTTGCTCATATGCAGGTGTTCAACATAAAAACACATATGAATCACAGCTCATTTTCTTAAGATATTTGAGCAAAATATCTTCTCATAAGGAAAAGAGAATTTGAAGGGACAGTTTGGAAAGCAACCTGTTGATCAATAAATGTATTTGTTTTTCTTTGCATCTGAGTCACTCTGATTAAAGTATGTATGCAGAGAGATGACATCAATGAAAACGGGGGAGTAAGAACCTCCAAAATCCACCCCTTCATAAAAACAACTAAAAACTGGCAAAATATGTCAGAATCAAGAAATCTGGAAACTAAACAAAATATTTCAACAACCCAGGAAGCACTTATGCAATAAAAACAACTGAATCCCTGTAAGAACATTGAGTTTTGTGGATTTTAACTTATTTAAGTCCCACCCCTCCCTCTCCAACTCAGTGGTAGCCTTGAAAATAACAGCACGTCTTCCCTGTACTGGTGCCCCAGGGAACACGATGGACCTCATTTGCAAAGAATTATCCTTGGTGGATTTGTCTTGTGGCTCCCTGGAAGATCAGCTCAAAAGACTTGTTTTATCTCACCTAACTTGGTATTCACCCAATGCTAAAGCTGCTACTCAGGGGCATTGGTTGAAAACATTTAGAGGGAAATGTTTTAGTCACTACCTTGTGAGGCAATGTGTAATAGTTGGGGAAAGCAATATGCTAACCAAAAAGCTTGGGAAGAAAGATTGGAGAATAAGATGCTTCGGGCAATGAAGGCTTAGCCAAGTCCCAACCTATTTCTGGGAATATAGAAGGTCACATATATGCATAAGCTCAGAAAAGACCTGAGAAAGCCCTAAGCTCTCACTTCTGTTGGACCTTGAAGCTCTGCATAAGCAGGAAGTGGAGGCTAAGACAGAGATGTAAATTACCTAGTGGAGTGTTGAAGGAATACCCCAATACTTATACAGAGCCCCTCTGCAAAGGCTAGGTAATATTTGTTTCCAAGTGTTTAAGGAAATCTCTGTTCAATATTTAGCTGACCACTAAGCTAACAGAAGAGACTTCAGTGGCCAAACAAGACAAAGAATACAGACTTTACAAAATTAGTTCACAGAAGTGACTAAACAAACAATTTCTACAACAAGCAGTAACAACAAACCCCGATGAGAGGGAAGAACCTGATTTCCAAGGTGCCACATTATAAAATTCAAAATGTCCAGGTTTCAAACAAAAAATGAAGCATGTAAAACAACAAGAAAATGTAGCTCAGACACAGGGAAAAAAGGAATAAGTAGAAACCATCTCAAAGAAGTCTAGACATCAGACTTACTAGAAAAAGACTTTAAATCAACTACTTAAAATATGCTCATAGCATTACAGGAAGCTATGTACAAAGAGCTAAAGGAAAGCATGACAATGGTGCCTCACAATATAGAGAATATCAATAAGGAGACAGAAATTATAAAAAGGAGCTTCATATTAATTCTGGAGTTGAAAAGTACAATAACTGAACAGAAAAAACCCAGCATATTTCAGTAGGTAGAAGAAAGAACCAGTGAGCTTGAAGATAGTTTAATTGAGATGAGCCAATCTCAAGAACAGAAAGAAAATAACTAAAGAAAAAGGACCAGAGCTTAAGAGACCTGTGGAACACCATCAAACATACCAACACATACATAATGAGAGTTTCAGAAGGAGAGGAGAGGGAGAAAGGTACAGAGATAATACTTGAAGAAAAAATGGCTGAAAACTTCCCCAATTTGATGAAAGACATGAATCTACACATCAATGATGCTCAAAAAACTCCAAAGAGACACACACTGAGACACATAATAATAAAACTGTTAAAAGACAAAGCGAATCTTAAAAGCAACAAGAAAAAAGGGACTCATTATGTACAATCGATCCTCAATCTGATTAACAGCTGATTTCTTACCATAAACCATGGGGTCTAGAATGTAGAGGGATGATATATTTAAAGTGCTGGATGAAAAAATCTGCCAACAACAAAAAAATCTATAGCAGGTAAAAATATCTTTAAAAATTGAGAGCTCTCTTGGCCACATCGACTGTGAGAATGAAGACCATTCTCAGCAACCAGATTGTCAGTATTCCAGAAAATGGATGCTGAAGGAACACACAATTATTGTGAAGGGCTCAGAGGAACCCTGGGGAGGGATTTCAATTACATCAGTGTAGACTCAGTCTACTTGGGAAGAAGAATAATAGGCTTTGGGTTGACAAATGGTGGGGAAATAGAAAGGAGCTGGCTACAATTCACACTATCTGTAGTCATGTACAGAATGTGATCAAGAATGTTACACTGGGCTTCAGTTACAAGATGAAATCTGTGTATGCCCATTTCTCCACCAACATTGTTATTCAGGAGAATGGGTATCTGGCTGAAATTTGAAATTCTTGGGTGAAAAATATATCTGCAGGGTTTGGATGAGGCCAGGTGTTGCTTGTTCAGAATATCAAGGCCAGAAAGATAAGTTAATTCTTGAAGGAAGTGACACTGAACTTGTATCAAATTCAGCTGCTTTGATTCGGCAAGCCACAGCAGCTAAAAATAAGGACATAAGGAAATTTCCGGATGGTATCTATGTCTCTTAAAAAAGAACAGTTCAGCAGGCTGATGAATAAGATCTGAGAGTTGTACAGCAATGGAAGCTAAGAGATGAAGCACAGAGTTTGCCCCAGAGAAGCTAAGAGAGACCCCCAGACCCTTAGAGAGAAATGCCCTGGGAGAACAAGCAAGGATACATGGGAACTGAGAGAAGCTAAAAGAGACAGCCCAGAGATATTTTGGAGAAAGCCATTTTGAAATCAAAACTTGGGAGCAAAGGACCAGCAGATGCCAGCCACATGCCTTCCCAGCTGACAGAGGTGCTCTGGACACCATCAGCTTTTCTTCAGTGAAGGTATCCTCTTGTTGATGCCTTAGTTTGGACACTTCTATGGCCTTAGAATTGTAAATTTGTAACCTAATAAATCCCCTTTATAAAAGCCAATCCATTTCTGATATTTTGCATAATGGCAGCTTTAGCAAACTGGAACACCTTCCTTATCAGTAATTATGTTAAATGTAAATGGATTAAATTCTCCAATTAAAAAGCAAAGATCGGCAGAATGGATTAAAAAACATGATCCTCTTCTATGCTGTCTACAAGAGACTCACTTTAGATTCAGACACAGATATGTTGAAATTAAAGGGATGGAAAAATACATTTTATGCAAAAAGTAACCAAAAGAGAGCTGAAGTGGTTATATTAATATTATATAAAATGAACTTTAATACAACATTGTTTCTAAAGTAATAGAAGGATGTAAAAGGGTTAATACATGAAGAAGATATAGAAATTATAAACATAAGTGTGCCTAACAAAAGAGCCCTAATATATATGAAGAAAAAACTGACAGAATTTAAGGGAGAAATACACAAAGCAATAATAGCATTTGGAAAATTCAAAATCCCACTTCAATAATGGATAGGACAACTAGGCAGAATATCAGCAAGGAAATAGAATACTCAAAAGATATATACTAACTTGACCTAACAGATGTAGATAGCACACATCAATGAACAGCAGAAGAGTACACATTCTTTTCAAGTGCACATGGAATATTCTCCAGGATATAACAAATGTTAGGCTAGAAAATAAGTCTCAATAAATTTAAAAAGATGGAAATCATTATCCAATAGAATAGAATTAGAAGTCAATAACATAAGGAAAAATGGAAAAGCCACAAATATATGGATCCAAATAACACATTCTTAAACAATGGATCAAAGAAGAAATCACAAGGGAAATTAGAAAATATTTTGAGATGAGTGAAAACAAAAACACAACACACAAAAACATGGGATGCAGCAAAAACAGTGTTCAGAGGGAATTTTATAGCTGTGGTTCTTTCAAATAAGAAAGAAAGATCTCAAATAAAAAACCTAACCTTCCATCTCAGGGATGTAGCAAAAGAAGAGCAAAATAGAATCAAAACTATCAGAAGGAAGGAAATAATAAAGATCAGAAATAAATAAAATAGAGGCTAAAAAACCAATAGAATCAACAGTTGGTCCTTTTAAAAGAGCAACAAAATTGACAAACCTTTAAACTAAGAAAAACTCAAATCACTAAAATCAGGATGAAAGTGGGGACATAATTACTGACATTGCAGAGATAAAAAGGATTATAAGAAGATACTATGAACAACTGTATACCAACAAATTAGATAATGTATATGAAATGGATAAATTCCTAGAAATAAAGAATACCAAAACTGATTTTTTTGGTGGCCAAAGCTGCTGGAATGCAATACACCAGAAATGGGTTGGCTTTTACAATGGGAATTTGTTAGCTTACAAATTTACAGTTCTAAGGCCATGAAAATGTCCAAAATCAACAGGATGATACCTCTCTGAAGAAAAACTGCCACCATCCAGGACACCTCTGTCACATGGGAAGGCCCACAGCTGGTGTCTGCTGCTCCTTTTCTCCTGGGTTTTGTTGCTTTCAGCTTCTAGCTTCAATGGCTTCCTCTCTCAGCTTTTGTGGGTATGTTCTTGTCTCTCAGCTTCTCTTGGGCTTCTCTGAGTTGTCTCAGCTTTTTTCTCTGTGTGTCCTTTATCCTCTCATAAAGAACTCCAGTAAGGGGTTAAGATCCACCATGAATGGGGTGGCTACCTCTCAATTGAAGTAACCTAATCAAAAGGTCCCACCCACAATAGTTCTGCACCCACAGGAATGGATTAAAAGAATGTGACCTTTTCTGGGTACATAACAGCTTCAAACTAACACATGACTCAAGAAGAAATAGAAAATATCAAAAGATTTATAGCAAGTAAAAAGATTGAGTCAGTAATAATTAAAAAAAAAGCTTCCAAGAAAAGCCCATGAAATGATAGCTTCACTGGAAAATTCTACCAGACAATTAAAGAAGCATTAACACCAATCCTTCCCAAGTTCTTCCAAAAATTAGCAGCAGATGGAACACTTTCTAACTCATTTTGTGAGGCCAGTATAATCTTGATAGCATGCCAAAGACATCATAAGAAAAGGAGAATACAGACCAATATCTCTTATGTATATAGATGCAAACATCAACAGAGTACTAGTAAACTGAATCCATCAGTATATTAAAAGTATTATACACCATGGCCAAGTAGGATTTATTCTAAGAATGCAAGATTGGTTCAAAATAAAAATGATTCAAGGTATTACATCATATTATAGAAGAAAGGGGAAAGAACATGATCATATTGATACTCTCAGAAAAAGCATTGGACAAAATCCAAAACCTGTCATGATTAAAATACTCAACAAACTAAGAATAGAAAAGAATTTCCTCAATATAATAAAGGACAACTATGAGAAACTCACAGGGGACTTCATACTTAATGTTGAAAAAATGGAAATTTTCCCCTATGATGAAGAACAAGACAAGGATATATACTGCCATCACTTCTATTAAACATTGTACTAGAAGTTCAGCAAGAGGAATTACAAAAGAAAATGAAATAAAATGCATCCAGATTAAAAAGAAGTAAAATTGTCTCTATTTGCAAATGACTATTATATAAAGAAAACTCTAAGAAACCCAGAAAGAAGAGTTAATAAACAATTTCACCAAAGTTGCATGATACATGGTTAATATGCAAAAATCAGTTGTATTTCTATAGACTAGTAATGAACAATCTGAAAATGAAATTAAGAAAACAATTCCATTTACAGTAGTCTCAAAGAGAATAAAATAATTAGGAATAAATTTAACCAAGTGTGCCAGTTTGAATGTATTATGTCCCCCAGAAAAAGCCATGTTCTTTGATGCAATTTTGTGGGGCAGACATTTTAGTGCTGATTAGATTGGAATCTTTTGAGTGTTTCCATGGAGATGTGACCCACCCGACTGTAGGTGATAATTCTGATGAGATGATTTCCATGGAGGTGTGGCCCCACCCATTCAGCATGGGCCTTGATTACTGGAGCACTATATAAGCTCAGACAGAAGGAGTGAGCTTGCTGCAGCCAAGAGGGACACTTTGAAGAATGCCCAGAAGCTGAGAGAGGAGCTGCAGATAAGAGACAGTATGAAGACAGCCGTTGAAAGCAGACTCTTGCTCTGGAGAAGCTAAGAGAGGAAAAACACCCCAAGAGCAACTAAGAGTGACATTTTTGAGGAACTGCAGCCTAGAGAGGAAAGTCCTGGGAGAAAGCCATTTTGAAACCAGAACTTTGGAGCAGATGCCAGCCCCATGTCTTCCCAGCTAACAGAGGTTTTCTGGATGCCATTGGCCATCCTCCAGTGAAGGTACCTGATTGCTGATGTGTTACCTTGGACACTTTATGGCCCTAAAACTGTAGCTGTGTAATCAAATAAACCCTCTTTTTATAAAAGCCAATCCATCTCTGGTGTTTTGCATTCCAGCAGCATTAGCAAACTAGAACACCAAGGAAGTGAAGATTTGTACACTGAAGACTACAAACATTGTTGAATAAAATTTTTAAAATACCTAAATAAATGAAAATATATCTTTTGTTCATGGATTGGAAGACTTGATATTGCTATGGTGGCAATACTCCCCAACTGATCTTCATAATCAATGCAATTTCTATCAAAATTTTAACTGCTTTTTCTTTTCTTTTCTTTTCTTTTTTTTTTTTTTTTTGCAGAAATTGATAACTGTTGCTGACAGGGCGACGCTGAAATGAGACACAGACACAAAGTTAAGATTTAAGGGAGCAGGGGACCCACAGCATTGTGTGCCAAGTGGGTGCTGATGCACCTGTGCTCCAGTTATTTATTCATTTGTTACACAAAGCTAAACTATGCTACATGATCAAAAGCATTCAAGATCTCTCAGATATTAATCTTTACATCCTGCTGAGGATAAGAAGGAACAATCTGGGGTCAATGGCTAACGCTGCTGTCATAGTCACAAGACACACATCTTTACAGGGCGTGCCTACAATGGCGTTCCATGCAAGCTTGTGACCCAGTGTTCCAGGCCACCGCCCCTGACATGGTCTAAGTGACATGAAAAGCTTGGTTCCCCACAGATAACTAGATACTAAAATTTATATGAAAATGCAAGGGACCCAGAATGGCAAAAATTTTTGAAAAGTAGGTGCAAAATCAGAGGATTCATACTTCCAGATTTCAAAATTTACTACAAATGGTTACAAGACTACATGCTACTAGCATAAGAATTGGCATTTAGACCAATGGACTAGAATAAACCCACACATCTATGGCCAATTGATTTTTGACAAGGGTGTCAAGATGATTCAACAAATGGTGCTGGGACAACTGGATATCCAAAAACAAAAAATGAAATAGGATCCATGCCTTGAGCTATATTAAAAAATAAACTCAAAATGGATCAAAGATTGAAATATAAGAGTAAAAAGTATAAAACACTTAGAAGGAAACACAGGTGCAAATATTCATGACCTTGGATAAAAAAATGGGTTCTTAAGATTTGACACAAAAAGTACAATCAACAAAAGAAAAAAATAGGTAAGTGGGACCACATCAAAATTTTAAAACTTCTGCATCAAGGGACACTATCCATAAAGTGACAAGACAATGATAACATGTATGAAATTACTTCCAAACCATATATCTGATAAGGACCTAGTATCCAGAACTCTTACAGCTCAGCAACAAAGACAAACAACCCAATTAAAACTGGGAAAAGGATTTGAATAGACATTTCTACAAAAAATATATACAAATCATGAATAAGTGCATGAAAAGATGCTTAACATCTTAGTAATTAGGGAAATGCATATCAAAACCACAAAGGGATGCCACTTCCCACCACCTGAATGTCTATAATAATAAAATTTTTAAACCAGAAAAAGTATTGGAGATAATGTGGAGAAACTGGAACACTCATACAATGCTGGTGGGACTATAAAATAGTGCAGCCGCAGTGGAAAGCAGTTTAGCAGTTCCTCAGAAAGTTAAAAATATAGAATTACCATATGACCCAGCAATTCCATTCCTAGCTATTCAAGAGGGTCAAGAGAATTTAAAACAGTTGTTCATACAAAACCTTCATGAATGTTCAGAGCAGCATTATTAATAATACCTAACAGGTGAAAACTACCCAAATGTCTATCAATTGAGGAAAGGATAAACAAAATGTGCTATATCCATATGATGAAATATTATTTAGTATCTTAGTTATCCAGGCTGCTATGACAAACACCATACAAAGGGTTGGCTCAAACAACAAGCAATTATTAGCACACAGTTTTGAGGTTAGAAGAAGTCCAGAATCAAGATATCAGCAAGGTTTGCTTTCCCGTGGGGTCTGTAGCATTTTGGTGCTGGCTGATGGCAATCCTTAGGATTCCTTGGCTTGTATTTTTCCTCCTGTCACATGAAGATATCTTCTCCTTTTATCTGCTTTTCTGGTTTTCCAATGACTTTCAGCTTCTGCTTCCTCTCATGTTTCTCTGGCTTCTGGCTTCTACTTTCTTTTTATAAGGTCTCCAGTAATATGGAATTAGACCCACCTTGATTCAGTTGTCCGTAACTTAACCAAATATAAATTCTTCAAAAGTTCCTATTTACAATAGGTTCACACCCACAGGGAGGTGGATTATGATTAATATTAAGAAAATGTCTTTGCTGGGGTACATAATTCAATCTACCACATTAGGCAGTAAAAAGAAATTAAGTACTGATAGATGCTACAATATGGATGAACCTTAAAAGTGTTATGCTAAGTGAGAGATACCAGACACAAAAGGCCACATATTATATGACTCCATGACTTATACGCAATATATAGAATAAGCAAATTCAGAGAAAGTGAATTAGTGGCTGCCAGGGGCTTGGAGGAGGGTGACATAAAGAGGTACTGCTTAATGGTATGGGCTTTTGTTAAAAAAAAATTTTATTGAGATTGTGCACATACCATGCAATTATCCAAAGTGCACAATCAGTTGCCCATGGTACCATCATACAATTAATTTTTTTTTCCATTTTTTAGAACATTTTCATTACTCCAGAAAAGAAATAAATACAAAAAAAAGAAAGAAAAGGAAACTCAAATCCTCCCACATCCCCAACCACCCTCCATTGTTGACTGGTAGTATTGGTATAGTACATTTGCTACTATTTATGAAAGAATGTTGAAATGCTACTAACTGTAGCATATATTTTGCAATAGGTATATATTTTTTCCCTATATGCCCCTTGTGCCAGTTTGAATGTATTATGTCCCCCCAAATGCCATTATCTCTGATGTAATCTTGTGTGGGCAGACTATCAGTGTTAATTAGATTGTAATTCTTTGAGTGTTTCCATGCAGATGCACCCCACCCTACTGTGCGTGACTCTGATTGGATAATTTCCATGGAGGTGTTGACCCACCCATTCGGTGGGTCTGAATTAAATTACTGGTGCACTATATAAGATCAGACAGAAGGAGCGAGCTTGCTACAGCCAAGAGGGACACTTTGAAAAAAGCACAGGAGCTGCAGATGAGAGAGAGTTTGAAAATGGGCATTGAAAGCAGACTCTTGCTCTGGAGAAGCTGAGAGAGGACAAATATCCCAAGTGCAACTAAGAGTGACATTTTTGAGGAACTGCAGCCTAGAGAGGAACGTTCTGAGGGAAAGCCATTTTGAAACCAGAACTTTGGAGCAGACACCAGCCACGTGCCTTCCCAGCTACCAGAGGTTTTCCAGACACCATTGGCTATCCTCCAGTGAAGGTACCCGATTGCTGATGTGTTACCTTGGATACTTTATGGCCTTAAGACTGTAACTGTGTAACCAAATAAGCCCCCTTTTTATAAAAGCCAATCCATCTCTGGTGTTTTGCATTCCGGCAGCATTAGCAAACTAGAACACCCCTCTATTATTAATTTCTAGTTGTAGTGTAATACATTTGTTCTGGTTCATGAAAGAGATTTCTAATATTTGTACAGTTAATCATAGGCATTGTCCACCAAAAGATTCACTGTTTTATACATTCCCATCTTTTAACCTCCAACTATCCTTCTGGTGACATACATGACTCTAAGCTTCCCCTTTCCACCACATTCACACATCATTCAGCACTGCTAGTTATTCTCACAATAACATGCTACCGTCACCTCTGTTCACTTCCAAACACTTAGGTTCAACCTAGTTGAACATTCTGCTCATAATAAGCAACTGCTCCCCATTCTTTAGCCTCATTCTATATACTAACTTATATTACATGTCTATTTGTTTACATATTATGATTAGGAAGCATAATACAAAGTTTCTGTTAACTATAGTCTCTAGTTTGCATTGGTTGTATTTTTCCCCCAATACCACCATATTTTTAACACCTTGCAAGGTTGACATTCATTTGTTCTCCCTCATGTAAAAACATACTTGTACATTTTATGACAATTGTTGAGCACTCTAGGTTTCACTGAGTTATACAGCCCCAGTCTTTATCTTTCCTCTTTCCTTCTGGTGTCCTATATGCTCCTACCCTTCCTCTTTCAACCATACTCACAGTCATCTTTGTTCAGTGAACTTACATTGCTGTGCTCCCCTCACCCAAAATTGTGTTCCAAATCTCTCACTCCTGTCTTTTCCTATCTGTCTGTAGTGCTTCCTTTAGTATTTCCTGCAGTGAAGTATCTTATTCACAAATTCTCTCATAGTCTGTTTGTCATACAATATTTTAAACTCTCCCTATATTTGAAGGACAGTTTTGCTGGATATAGGATTCCTGGTTGGTGGTTTTTCTCTTTCAGTATCTTAAATATATCACATCACTTCCTTCTTGCCTCCATGGTTTCTATTGAGAAATCTGCACATAGTCTTATCAAGCTTCCTTTGTATGTGATGGATCACCTTTCTCTTGCTGCTTTTAGGATTCTCTTTTTGTTTTTCACATTTGATAATCTGATTATTAAGTGTCTTGGCATAGGTCTATTCAGATCTACTCTGTTTGGGGTATGCTGTGCTTCTTGGATCTGTAATTTTATGTCTTTCACAAGAGATAGGAAATTTTTGTTGATTATTTCCTCTATTATTGCTTCTGCCCCTTTTCCCTTCTCTTCTCCTTCTGAGACACCCATGACATATATATTTGTGTGTTTCATGTTGTCATTCAATTCCCTGAGCTGTTGCTCATATTTTTCCATTCTTTTCCCTATCTGTTCTCCAGTTCCTGGATGTTTTCTTCTGCCTTTTGATCTCTGCTGTTGTATGTCTCCATTGTGTTTTTCATCTCTTGTGTTGTGCCTTTCTTTTCCATAGATTCTGCCAGTTGTTTCTTCAAACTTTTGATTTCTGCCTTATGATTACCCAGTGTTTTCCTTATAGCCTTTGCTCTTTTGTTATATCTTCCCTGAACTCGTTGATTTGGTTTTTGATTTGATTTAGCATATCTGTTTGAAAATCTTTAATAGATTGTTTCATTAAAGTGAAACAATATCTCAACTTTATCTTGATTGAGGTATAAGTTTGTTCCTTTGACTGGGCCATATCTTCATTTTTCCTAGTATAGATTGTAGTTTTCTGTTGTCTAGGCATCTGGTTTCCTTGGTTATCCCAGTCAGATTTTCCCAGACCAGATGGGTTCTGGTCTCAGAACAGGGTTATATTCAGGGTGTATCTTAGAGGAATGACAGACTTTCCTATAAGGTTTCCAGTCACTGTGCTTTTCCTAACCTGCCCAGCAGGTGGTGCCTGTCAGCTTGTCTCTCCTGACTGGTGTAGGGAGGTGTGGCCTCCTTAGTTTCTGTTTTGGCTGTTATCCCCCAGGCTCTGGGGTCTGGTTCTAAAGGGAAAACTGGGCCCCACCTTTTTACTCTTAGGGGAGATACACCCCCTAGGAATTTATCATCTGCATTTGAATAGTGTCTCTGACTCTGTTCTCTCCACCCCTGTCTGAGTCAGAGCACTGTGAACTGAAAATGGCTGTGGCTCTCTCATCTGAGCCCCTCAGTTGAGAGAGAGAAAAGGGACAGAAAACCCCCTTTTGGAGTCAGTACATGGCCCCCTTGTTTCACTCATTGGTCAGAGGTAACACCCAGTCTTCTGGGCTCCCCCTCCCAGTACAGATGAGTCTTCTGGTTCTTTAAGGTCAGTCATCACTAAAAGTCAGTGTTTGCTTGTTGGGGGTTTGTAGCTTGTATTCAGCAGTCCACATTTATTAATTAAAATCCCAGTGGAGCTCAGCTGAGCTATATTCACTTACTTGGAGAGTGCTGCTAGTTTCTACCCCAGCGAGGTTTTGCAGCAAAGCCTGCCATGGGGAGGGGGCTCCTGGCACAGTTCTGCAGCTTTTACATACAGATTCTATGCTGTGATCTCAGGCATTCTTCCTAATCCAGGTTGGTGTATGATGTGTGGAAAGTCATGGTTGTCCCCCAGCAGTTATTCCAAATTATTTACTAGTTGTTCCTTGTTGTTTATTAGTTGTTCCAGGGGACGGACTAAATTCCACTCCTCTCTATGCCACCATCTTGCCTCTTCTGGGCTTTCTTTTTGAAATGATGAAAATATTCTGCAATTAGATAGTGGTGAAGGTTGCACAACATTGTGAATCTACTAAAAGCCACCAAATTGTTCAATTTAAAAGTTAAAATGGTGAACTTTATGTTATGGAAATTTTACCTCAATAAAAAAATATGGGTTGACTCCTGTTATTTCAGCACTTGAAAAATACTGTGTCATTTTTATCTTGCTTCCATGGTTGCAGAAGAGAAATCTACTATAAGTCAACAGTGCATCTGGCATGCATTGTTTCTCTCTGGCTGCTTTCACGATTCTTTCTTCTTAGTTTTCAGAAGTTTGATTATGATGCATATGGCCATGGATTTCTTTGGGTTTATCCTGTTTTTGATTCATTCAGCTTCTTAAGTATATATGTTTTATGTCTTTCACCAATTTGGGAAATTTTCAGCCACTATTTAAAAAAACATTTTTCAGCATCACCTTCTTTCTCCTCTCCTCCTGGGACTCTAATGACATGGATGGCAGATCTTTTGATTTTGTCCCACAGGTTCCTGATGTTCTGTGCTTCTTTAAAATCTATTTTCTCTCTGTTATTCATATTGCATAATTTTCATTGTTCTATTTTCAGGTTCATTGATTATTTCCTCTGTCATCTCCATTATTCTACTGAGCTCTTCCAGTGAGCTTTTCTTAAAATTTCAGTTAACGTATTTTTAGTTCTAAATTTTCATTTTCTCATATTTATAATTCTTTGTTGAGATTTTCAATTTTCTTATGTCATTAGTGTTTATAATTGTTTGTTGAAGCATTTTATACAGTTACTTTAAAAAGCCTTGTTAGATAATTCCAATATCTGTATCATCTTGGTATTGGATTCTGTTGATTATCTTTTCTCATTTGTTATTTCCTGGGTTTTGGTATGATGAGTTGTTTCATGCTGACCTTTCTGAATATGTAATGAGACTTGGTTCATATTTACATCTCACTTATTACTGCCAGGCCAGAATAGTAGTTGGAGCTCTCTTCACACAGCCTCTGTAGATATCTTTTGGCCAGGAATGAGAGCCCCTTCATTCACTGTTGTGGCCTCATTTACAGTGTATCGTAAAATGGCCCCACTCCCACAAATAGCACTTGTAGAAACCCATGGATGGGGAAGAGCTGCCTCATTGTTGGAGTGGTTTGTTAGTCAGGCTCTGCCATCATACACTTCTCTGTAAACTCTTGCCAGCCAAGAAGTGGAGAAGTGTCATTATCAGGGTTGTATGCTAAACTGGTTAAATTCTCAGTTAAAGTCTCTGCAGACACCTGCCATCCAGAAAGCAAAGCCACCTCACAGTTCTGTGGGGTAGTAGACAGTCTCCACTCTCACACTTAGCCTCCCTAGATGCCCCCAGGCTAACACAGAGAACGACATCATTGCCAGCACTGATGGATAGTCCTTTTCCTTAGACACAGTGCCCTAGACCCCTGTCAGCAGACAGGCAGAGTTTTCTCCCTCCTGGATCAGAATGCTAGACGGGCTTAACTCTCAGGCACAGCCTCTATAAAATCCCATCAGTTGAAAGGCAGAACCATTTTGTTTTGGTGGTGGGATGATAAACAGGTTCAGCTCTCAGGCACAGTATCTGCAAACACCTGCCAACCAGGATATGGAGGCACCTTCTTGGATCAGGATGGTCAAACAGAATCAACTGACTCACTCACACAGTGCCTGTAGATGCCTGCCAGCTGGGAAGCAGAGTCAGCTTTTTGTTGCCAGTGCTTTGTGGTAATCAGACCTCTATTCACAAAATCTTAGGCTGACATCTGCATACAGTGGAGCATTGTCAAAAAACTCTGTCATACAGAGCTGGCGCTTCCTAGTCCTTTGGCCAGAGACAGAAGCTCGGGCCTATAATTTTGTGTGTGTGTGGAGGGGGAGGGGTGTTCAGAAAAACTTCTGTGCCCAAACTGGGGTATATGAGAGGCAAAAACAAAATTAAAAACAAAAAACCAGGCAAGTCAAGAATAGGCTATTCCTTGAATTCAAGGTCCCAAGGATAGTCAGTGTTCTTATCTCTACCATTTGGAATTCATTCATTTATTTTATCTAGGGTGTTTAGAAGTAATAAGGGGGGAAGATTAGGGTGAAATGTGCCTATGACATCTTTCCAAGATACTCCATAAATTTTAATATGTTTTGTTTTGTTTTCATTTCACTGAAAATATTTTCTAATTTTCCTTCAATTCTGTCAGTTTTTGATTCATGTATTTTGGGGCATTGATGTTAGGTGTGTATATGTTACATGTGTATAACTGTTACATATATATATATATATATATATATATATATATATATATATATATATATATATGTATATAATCTCCCATTCTCAGCCAGGCTATTTAGCCATAGCTTTCACTTCCTGCTTGCCCAGAGACTCAAGGTTAACCAGAGGTGAGAACTTAGGACATTCTCAGGTCTTTTTGGAGCATAAGTCCAGCCTTGGGTATGCAAGTGGCCTTCTAAATTCCCAGGAATATGTGAAAACTTTTAAAGACCTCATTTCCCAAAGTGTCTCATTCCCCATTCTTTACTCTCAAGTTTTCAGCTTGTCTATTGTTTGACCAACCATTATTACTTGCACCAGGTGGCAGTGACAAATGCATTTGCCTTTAAATATTTTTGATAAATGCCCCCAGGTAGCTCCACAGCTCTGGGAGAATTTCTAGTTAGGTGACATGAAGGCAAGTACTTTGAGCTGTCTTTCAGGGAACAACCAGGTATATTTTTAAAAACCATCTCTTGTTCTTTGAGAATAAGGTCCATTCTGCTCCCTCTAGTATTAGAAACCTATTCTGGGAATGCAGGACTTTTTTAATTCTTTTTTTTTCTTTGCAATTTTATTGAGATATAGACACATACCATACAATCATCCAAAGTTTACAATCAATTGTTCACAGTATCATCATATAGTTGTGCATTCATCACCACAATTTTTGAACATTTTCATTACTCCAAAAAATAATAATAAAAATAAAAATAAAGTAAAATAGAACACCAAAAACCACCCATTCCCCCACTACCCCTGTTTCAGTTTGCTAATGCTGCTGTTATGCAAAACACCAGAAATGGATTGGCTTTTATAAAGGGGGTTATTTGGTTACAAAGTTACAGTCTTAAGGCCATAAAGTGTCCAAGATAAGGCATCAGCAATAGGGTACCTTCACTGGAGAAAGGCTAGTGGCATCTGGAAAACCTCTGTTAGCCAGGAAGGCAAGTGGCTGGCATCTGCTTGCTCCCAGGTTGTGTTTCAAAATGGCATTCTCCAAAATGTCAGTGTCAGCTTTCAATGGATGTCTTCAAAATATCTGTCTCAGCTGCAGTACCTCCTTCTGTCTGTGAACATTTTTATAGGACTCCAGTGATTCAATTAAGACCCACCCTGAATGGGTGGGGTAACACCTCCATGGAAATTATCCAATCAAAAGTCTCACCCACATTTGATTGAGTCACATCTCCATGGAAATGCTCAAAGGATTCCAACCTAATCAACAGTAATACGTCTGCCCCCACAAGATTGCATCAAAGAACATGGTGTTTTGGGAGACATAATACATCCAAACTGGCACACCCTCCATTATATATTTACTTTTTTGCCCCTATTTTTCTATTCATCTGTCCATACACTGGACAAACGGAGTGTGAGCCACAAGGTTTTCTACAATCACATGTTCACACCATATAAGATATATAGTTATACACTCATCTTCAAGAAGCAAGGCTACTGGGTTGCAGTTCAACAGTTTCAGGTATTTCCTTCCAGTTATTCAAACACACTAAAAACTAAAAAGGAATATCTATATAATACATAAGAATAAAATCCAGAATGACATCTTGACTCCATTTGAAATCTCTCAGCTCCTGAAACTTTACTTTGTTTCATTTCTTTCTTTCCCTTTTTGATCAAGAAGACTTTCTCAATACCATAATACCAGGTCCAGACTCATCTCCAGGAGTCATGACCCATGTTGCCAGGGAGATTTACACCCCTGGGAGGGGGGCAGTGAAGTTTACCTGCTGAGTGGGCTTAGAGAGAGACAGGCCACATCTGAGCACCAAAAGAGGTGACTCTTAGGCACAATTATAAGTAGACCTAGGCTCTCCTTTGCAGTAAGAGGCTTCATAAGGGTAAGCCCCTACTAAACTGGTAGTCACCAGTGTATGCAAAAATATAAGGAATTCTCCAGGTGGGTAAATTTAATATTTCCACACTTTTCCCCAGTCCCTCAAGGGGGCTTTTCAAATACTTTTTATCCTCTGCCCAAATTACTCTGGAACTCAGACTTCTTTAACCCACAATAATATTCTTCTAGAATAAAGGTAAAATGAAGACATTTGCAGATGAAAGAAGACTAAAAGAATTTAGCATCAGTAGTCCTGTTGTAGAAGAATGAGCAAGGAAATTTGTCAACCCAACCAGAAAGGAAACGACAACAGAAGGAATCTTTGAAACAATAGGAATGAAGAAAGAACAATGGAACAGATAAATATATAATAAACATAATAAGCCATCCTTTTCCTCTTTTAAATTCTGTTAGATGTTTGAAAGCAAATTTATAATAATGACTGATGTGAAGAAGGGAGAGTAAATGGACTTAAATGGTAAGAATCCTACATTTTGCTTGAAATTTTAAATGTTGATTCTAGCAGACTATCATAAATTACATATGTATACTGTAATCCCTAGAACAACCAGTTAAAGAAAAACAAGGCAATTTTAAGTATACACAAAGATATATACTCAAAAACCCAACATATAAAGCAAAATAGAACAATTATAAGTTTTCAAGTAATTCACAGTAAGGTGGGAAAGGGAAAGAGAAGAACAAAAACCAAAGAAAACAACAGAAAACAAATAATAAAATGGCAGGCTTAAGTCCTAACCTATCAATAAATATGCTAAATGTAAGTGGCCTAAATTCTCCAATTAAAAGAAAGATTGACAGAGTGGTTAAAAAATGACCCAGTTATATGCTGCCTATAAGAAACTCACTGCAACTATAATGATATATGTATGATAAAAGTGAATGATTTTCCATTTCAAGATCTACTATGAAAGCACCAAGCAAAAGAAACCTGGAGTGGCTACACATTTATCAGCCAATATAAACTTTAAAGCAGAGAAAATTACCAGAAACAGAGAAGGACATACATAATGATAAAAGTGTCAATCTACTAAGAGACCATAGAAATCCTAATTGTCTATGTACCCAATACCAAAGCTAAAAAATACACAAAGCAAAAACTAACATAGCTCCAATAAGAAATAAACAAAACCAGAATTATATTTGGGGACTTCAGTAACCATCTCCCAGTAATCAACAGAACAATTAAGCAGAAAGATAACAAGGATATAAAAGAATTGAACAACATCAACAATCAAAAGGATCTAATTGACATTTTCCCCAATTTAAAGTGTCAACTGCAATGATTTTTGGTATATTCACAGAGTTGTGCAACCATCTCCATAACCAATTTTAGAAATTGGACTCACTTCAATCCATTTTAGAGTTGGGTGTTCATTTTTCTTTAAGATAAAATTTATATAACATAATATCCACTTTTTTAACCATTTTAAAGCATACAGTTTAGTGGGTTTTAATATGGTCACAATGTTGTGCAACCATCACCACTGTTTCATTCTAGAACACTTTCATCACATCAGAAAGAAACCCCATACCCATTGGCAGTCACTTTCAGTTAATTTCCAACATTTCACCCCCCAACCCCTATTCTAGCCTTACACAATCACTAATCTATTTTGTGCCTCTATATATTTCCCTATTCTGGACCTTTCATGTAAAGGAATCATATGGTATGTGGCTCTTTGTCACTGGCTTCTTTTGTTTAGCATAATGCTTTCAAGGTTCATCCATGTTGTAGCATATATCAGTGCTAAATTTCTTTTTATTGATGAATAATATTCCATCGTATGGATACAGCACATGTGTTAATCCATTCATCAGCTGATAGAAATTTGGGTCATTTCCACTTTGGGGCTATAATAGATATGAACATTCATGTGCAAGTTTTTGTGTGGACATGTTTTCATTGTGCTAGGGGTGGAATTGCTGGGTCATATGATAAATCCATCCAACATTTTGAAAAACCGCCAGACTCTTTTCCAAAGTATTTGTATAATTTTACATTTTTACCAGCAGTGTGTGAGGGTTCCAAGCTCGCCATATCTTTGCCAGCTGTTATTAACTGTGTTTTTGATTATAGCTGTCCTAGTGAGCATGAAGTAGGATCCTTTGCCCATTTTATAATTGATTTGTCTTTTTATTACTGAGTTGTAAAATTTCTTTACATGTCCTAACAAGTCCCTTATCAGATATTTTCTCCAATTCTGTAGGTTGTATTTTTTCCATCTTGAAAGCACAAGAGGTTTTTATTTTGAGGAAGTGCAGATTACATAATCTTCCTTTGGTTTCTTATACTTTTGGTATTTAAGAAGGTCATGATGGTTTACATCTACATTTCCTTCTAAGAGATTTATCATTTTAGTTCTTTCATTTAGGTCTATCATTCATTTTGAATGATTTTTTTTAATGTGTTGTGTGGTATGGGTGCACCTTCATTCTTTTGTATCTGTATATCTAATTATCCTGAACCATTAGTTGAAAAGACTATTCTTTCTGCATCGGATTGTTTGCTATCATTTTAAAAATCAGTTGACCATAATGTGAGAGTTTATTTCTAGATTCTTAATTCTAATCCATTGATCCATATGTCTACCCTTATGCCAATATCACATTGTCTGGCATACTATTGCTTTGCAGTAAATTTTGAAATTAGGAAGCATGAGTCCACCAACTTTGTTCTTCTTTTTCAAGACTGTTTTTGGTTATTGCATGTCTCTTGAATTTCCATATGGATTTTAAGATCCACTTGACTATTTATGCAAAAAAGCCAGCTAAGATTTTGATGGGGATTGCATTGAATCTAAAGATGAATTTGGGGATTATTGGTATTTTAACAATATTAAGTCTTCTGATTCATGAACATGTTATATCTTTTCACTTAAACATTTTTAAATTTCCTTCAACAATGTTTTAGAGTTTTCAGATTATCAGTTTTGGACTTCTTTTTAAAATTTATTCTTAAGTATTTCATTTTCTTGATGCTATCATAAATGGGTAGTAGGTTTGTTTTCTTAATTTCAGTTTTGGATTGTTCATTGCAAGTATATAAAAAGATACTTGAGTGTTGTATTAGACAGCGTTCTCTAGGGAAACAGAAAAGACAGGATATATATATATTTTGAGATTTTTTAAAAGAATTGTCTCACGTAACTGTAGGGATGAGCAATTCCAAATTCTATAGGGTAGGCCACTAGTTGGGAACTCCGATGAAGGTTTTCGATGAATTCCCCAGGAGAAGCTGGCTGGCTGAAGTAGAGATGGAAAGATGGAAATTCTCTCTTCTGGCTGCTGACATCACTTCTCCTTTTAAGGCCTTCAACTGATTAGATGAGACTTCTCTCATTGTTGAAGGCAATCTCTTCAGTAGATTGTAGATGTAATCAGCCATAGATGCAGTAAACTTACCAATGATTTAAGTCCATGAAATATCCTCATAGAAACAATCAGGCCAGTGCTTGCCTGATCAAACAACTGGACACTATAAATTGGTCAAATTGACACATAAACTTAACCTGACCAAACAACTGGACACTATAAATTAGACAAATTGGCACATAAACTTAACCATCACAATGCACTCCTTGTTAATTTGGAACTCAAGCACATCTACTTAAACCATACTTAATCTCTAAATTAAAATAATAACATTTGTATTTTTGCCTAACAATGTTCAACTGTCCTACATACAGCCAGAAACACACTAACATTCCCCAGAATACAGTGCAAGTCCTTGGGTAATATTCACTCTTAAACTTGTTATCTTATAACTTAACACCACAATGTGAAGTTAATACAACTTATGCCATATGATATAGGAATAAGATAGGGAAGAAAACAATGGCATTTGCTTTATGTGTATATACAAACACCCTTACAACAAAACAAGGAAGAAATATTCATAAACATTACAGTCCTCATTTCAGTAACTAGTCACACAGTCATAGCTCATATTTATAACTAACTTATTCCACCACCATTCCATATTCCCATTACCCTCTAGATGCAGCTAAGGTGGCCATTGTTCTTTGCCTGGTGGGGTGACCCAAATCTTCATTCCTGAAGTTTCTGGGCCATTAGTAGTCCTTCTTGGATTGGATTGTTGCAGTTTCCCATTGACTTTAATCATAGGGCATGGTAGAAGTAAGAGATGCCTCAGGGAATCTCCTGTATTCCAGGCAACCTCTTCTTCACTTCCATTGTGTAGTAGCAGTCCCATTCCCCCTTGACAATCAGGATCAATGACCCCAGACAATATAGTAACAACCTTCTTTACCTGTTGACTTGGAGCCATGAGGAGCCCAAAGTGGCTGGGTGGCAGATTTAACTTCCAGTTCAATGGAATCATTGTTTTGTCTCCTGATGGAAGCAACTCCTCCTTTTGGAATTAAGACCTGTATACCAGCAGAGCTTAAGGCTGCAGAGATAGGAAACAAAAATTTTTCTAGTGGATCACTAGGGGTAATAGTGAGTGGTGTCACTCCTATTTCCACCCCTTGATTCCCAAACCTGTGACTCCCGGCTATGGGAGAAACAGCAGCATAGAGTGGATGCTGATTAAGAGCATATAAAGCCTCTTGGAGAAGATTGCCCCACTATCTATTTTGTGCACTACTTGAGTCTCTGAAAGTTGATTCCACTATTTAATCAATCCAGCTGCTGCAGGATGATAGGGAGCAAGGTAAAACCAGTGAAATCCATGAGCATGTGTCCATTCCCTCACTTCATTTGCTGTGAAGTGGGTTCCTTGTTCAGAGCAATGCTTTGTGGAATACTATGATTGTGGATAAGATGGTCCACAAGTCCACAGATGGTAGTTTTGGCAGAAGCATTGCCTGCAAGGAAGGCAAACCCATATACAGAGTGTGTGTCTATTCCAGTGAGAACAAATTGCTACCCCTTCCATGATGGAAGTGGTTCAATATAATCAACCTGCCACCAGGTAGCAGGCTGATCACCTTGGGGAATGGTGTCATTTCAGGGTCTGAGTGTTGGTCTCTGCTACAGGCAGATTTGGCACTCAGCAGTGGCTATAGCCAGGCCAGCCTTGGAGGGTGGAAGTCCATGTTGCTGAGTCCATGCATAACCTCCACCCCTACCACCAGGACCACTTTGCTCATGAGCCCATTAGGCAATGACAGGAGTGGCCGGGGAAAGAAGCTGACTAGTATCCACAGAATGGGTCATCCTATCCACTTGATCACAAAATCTTCCTCTGCTGAAGTCACCCTCTGATGAACATTCACATGGAGCACAAATATCTTCATGTTTTTTGCCCACTCAGAAAGGTCTGTCCACAAACCTCTTCCCCAAGCCTCTTTGTCACAGAAATTTCAATCATATTTCTTCCAAATCACAGACCATCCAGCCAAACTATGGGCTACAGCCCATGAATCAGTATACAAATGTATCTCTGGCCATTTCTCCTTTAAAGCAAAATGAACAACCAGCTGTGCTACTCAAAGCTCTGCCCACTAGGAGGATTTTTCTTCACCACTGTCCTTCAGGGATGTCCCAGAAATAGGTGTAAGCTGCAGCTGTCCACTTTCAGGTGGAGTGTGTATATAATGCAGAACCTTCTATAAACCAGGCCTGAATTTTCTCCTCCTCAGTCAACTGATCATAAGGAGCTCCCCAAGAGCCATAGCTGTGGGCTGGAAAAGAGATGATGTGGCAGAAGTGGGGACTATGGGCATTTGGGTCACCTCCTCATGTAACTTGCTTGTGCCTTCAGGACCTGATTGAGACTTTTCTCATATTTAGCACTTCCACTTGATGATGAGGTGCTGCTGTGCATGCCCAACTTTATGGCCTGGTGGATCAGACAATACCTGGTTCCTCATATGTAACTTAAATCTCATGGCAATTGGTGAACCCATGGTTGAGTTTTCAGTCTCTCCTAAGACCCAGTGGTTGGCCAAAAGCTGTTTCTCAAAAGGAGAGTAGTTATCTGCAAAGGATGGCAAGGCTTTGTTCCAAAATCCTAAGTGTCTGTGCTGTGACTTTCCTATAGGGGCTGGCCAAAGGCTCCAGACAGCATCTCTATTTGCCACTGACACTTTCAACATCATTGTATCTACTGGATCATAAGGCCCAAGTGACAAAGCAGCTTATACAGCAGTCTGGACCTGTTTCCAGTCCCCATTCAAAACTAGCAGCTTCTCAGATCACTCATAAATGGCTAGAGTAGCACACCCAAATGAGGAATATGTCTCTTCAAAATCCAAAGAGGCCAATGAGGGATTGTGCCTTGTTTTTGGTTATAGGAGGGGCTATATGCAAGAGCTTATCCTTCACCTTGGAAGGGGTAGCTTGACATGCCCTACACCACTGGACACCTAGAAATTTCACTGAGGTGGAAAGCCCCTGAATTTTTGTTGGATTTATCTTCCATCTTCTAACATGCAAATGCCTTACCAGTAAAGCTAGAGTAATTCCTACTTCTTGCTCACTAGGTCCTATCAACATGATATCAATATAATGGACCAGTGTGATGTCTTGTGGGAAGGAGAGATGATCAAGGCCCCTGTGGACTATATAGGGCTGGAGAGTTGATGTGCCCTGAGGTAGGACAGTGAAGGTGTATTGCTGGCCTTGCCAGTGGAAAGCAAGCTGTTTCTGGTGGTCTTTACTAACAGAAATTGAGAAAAAAGCATTTGCCAGATTGATAACTGTATACCAGGTAACAGAGGATCTATTGGCTTGCTAAAGCAATGATACCACATCTAGAATAGCAGCTGCAATTGGAGTCACCATTTGGTAAAGTTTACAATAATCCACCACCATCCTCCAAGATCCATCTGTTTTCTACACAGGCCAAATAGGAAAGTTGAATGGGGATGTGGTGGGAATCACCACCCTTGCATCCTTAAAGTCCTTGCTGGTGGCACTAATCTTTGCAATCTCTCCAGAAATCTGGTATTTCATTTGATTTACTATTTTGCTAGGTAGAGGCAGTTCTAGTGGCTTCCACTTGGCCTTTCCCACCATAATATCCATCATTCCACAAGTCAGGGAACCAATGTGGGGTTTCTGCCGGTTGCTGAGTATGTGTATTCCAATTATGCATTCTAGAACTGAAAATAACCACAGAATAGTTATAGGGAATAACTGAATCCACTGTGAGATGGACCTGAGCTAAAACTTCATTGATCACCTGACCTATATAAGTCTCAACTCTGACTGGTGGACCACAATGCTGTTTTGTGTCTCCTGGAATTAATGTCACTTCTGAGCCAGTGTCTAATAATCCTCAAAATTTCTGATCATTTCCTTTACCCCAATGCACAGTTACCCTAGTAAAATGTCATAGGTCTCTTTGGGGAAAGCTGGGAGGAAGATTAACAGTATAAAAATTTTTTGGCAGTGTAGCAGAGTCATACCCCAAGGGGACCCAGTCTTCCCTTCATTCAAGGGGCTCTGAGTCTGTAAACTGTCTCGTCTGGGAATTGATTAAGGAACAGCAACTCTCTGTTTTTTTAATTCAAGTTAGACTTTGTTCACTTGATCTAGAACTCTTCTGCTTATGCAGATCAAGTAAGAATTTAGCAGACTGCCCATCTGTTTTGCTTCTAGGTGCACTGTGATCTACCAGCCAACGCCACAGGTTTCTGTGATTCTGACTATTTTGATTGCTGCTTTGAGTCTGTTGTCCATTGTGATAGCTATCCCCATCTTGTCTTTGGTGATTAAGTGCTGCCAACCTAGGATCCAATCATCCACATGGTGTTTAAGGATCCAAATTTACTGACAGCAGTTCTCACAGTAATATCTGACCTACAGAGAAGAGCAACCACAGATCTCTTCAGAGATGAAGGAGTTAGTCTCACAAATTTATTCCTCACAGTCCTGGTGAAAAGTGTGTGCTCTGGACATTCCTGGGATGGGTGAAGAGATCTTCCATGATAAATCTACTCTAACATTCCAGTCTCTCTAAGCCTTTGGATCCCCTCATCTACATTATACCAGGGCAGTTCTGATATTTCAACTTCAGGCAATGTAGGCCACCTTTTGGTTCATGCTTCAGCCAACCACCCAGTTAGAGCCCCTTCTAACCCCTTGAGCTATGACATGGAATCCAGAATTTCAGCTTAGTGAGCCCATATGAATAAATTCAGCTGGATCCCACTTTATATTCCTTCCACCATTATCTCACATCCTTATTATCCATTCTCACTCATATTCCCCTAGGATTTCTGTCTATATAAATTGGAAAAATCATGCAGTTCTTTTGGAGTGTAGCACATGGCCACACTTTGTACTTCTGGGGACTCTTGGGACTTCAGTCTAGTTATAAGTCTGGAAGAAAAGAGGGGTGTTGCAAGTGGGCCATGACAAGGATTGGATGTGTCTTTCAAGCCAACTCCTTCAGGGCATTCCATTGCAGTTTCATCTCATGAAACAGGATTAATCTCTTCAGGCAGAGATCTGAGGGCTCTTTATTCAGGGAAGGTGGTTCCAGGTTTATCAGGCACAGCAGGGTTAATCTCTTCAGGTGGAGGTTGGATGGCAGATTCCTCAGGGCAGACTGGAGGTGAGGTGGCTGATTCCTAACTGCATACCATTACAGGTTTATCTGGCAAAGACTCAGCAGAATCTAGGGGTTCAGTGTTCCTACTGCCATTGTTATCAACCATTATGTCTCCATTCCAATTTTCAGGATCCCATTCCTTTCCAATTAGTGCCCTCACTTTAACAGTGGACACTCTGCAATGTTGGAAATGGTGTATTTTATTAACACCATTTCCTTTTGATTCTTTCTTCGAGTTTCCATCTCTCTGACTATAGTACCAATTTTTCATGCATGTTCTCTACTTTTATCATTAGAATGCTTAATATACTAATAATAATTTAACTTACATGTTTGATAATTCCAAAACCTGCATCATATCTGAGTCTGTTTGGGATGTTTGCTTTGTGTCTTCAGGAAATGTTTTTCTGGCCTTATTGCATGCCTCTTAAATTTTTATTGAATGCTAAACATGATGAATCAGGAAATAAGAACTGAGGTAAATAGGCCTATATGGTGAGCAAGATTTGTGTTATTCTTGCTAAGAGTTGGGCTGTCTTTAATATTTGCTGTAGCTATGGGTGCCAAATGCTTCAAATTCTTAATGTCCTTGTTTTTAATCCCCATCTTGATTTTGGGGCTTCCCTAAGAACTCTTCATTGGATAGAATCTGTGTCTTTCAATTCTCTAACATAATCAACTGTTATTATACTGGAGCATTGTTGGTGTGATGGAAAAGCATGGTGGTGGCAAAGCATTTCTTAATCTTGTGATTAAGTTTGTCTTTCAATTGGCCCATTTCCCTGGGCTATGACTTTCACAAGTATTTCTTACCTTTCCCTGTTTTCTCTCAGGTTACACAGGAAGGATGGAGAGAGATTTAGTCAGGGAAATGTCCTCTCAAGTGGGATAAAGCTCTGATAAAGTATTTTCTTCAATTTATGGCTCCAGAAGCTTCTGCTCCAGGTAAATAGACCTCAGCTGTCTTTCTCTAAATTCACCTGTTGCTTCATATTTTGGGGGTGGTGATTTACCTCCTAACCTCAGTTCTTTGATGGGTCCAAGAAAAGTTGTTGATTTTCAGTTCATTCAACTTTCATCTTGTTGTAAGGATGGAAGTGAAAATTTCTAAGTTCTTGGTATGTTGGCACTGAAACTGAAAGTCTCACCTTCATTTTTATAAATTGAGGTGAAATTCACATAACATAAAATTAATCATTTCAAAGTGTACAATTCAGTGACATGTAGTATATTCAAAATGTTGCGCAACCACCACATCAATCTAGTTCCTAAACATTTTCATCACCCCAAAAGGAAACCATGTACCCATTAAGGAGTCAAACCCTATTCTCCTCTCCTCCCAGCCCCTGAAAACCACCAATCTGTTTTCTGTCTCTAGGGATCTACCTATTCTGTATATTTCATATAAATGGAATCATGACCTTTTGTGTTGGGGTTTTTTCACTCAGCATAATGCTTTCAAGGTTCATCCATGTTGTAACATGTATCAATATTTCATTCCTTTTGATGGCTGAAAAATGTTCTATTCTATGTTTATACCACAATTTATTTAAGCATTCATGCATTAATGGACATTTGGTTTGTTTCCACCTGTTGGCTATTGTGAATAGTGCAGGTATGAACATTCATATACAAGTATTTATCTGAGTATCTGCTTTCAGTTCTTTTTGATATATACCTAGGAGTGGAATCTGTGGATCATATTGTAATTCTATATTTAAATTTTTGAGGAACCACCAAACTCTTTTCCCTATCACTGCACCATGTTACACTCCTACCAGCAATGTATGGGGATTTCAATTTCTCTCCATTATTGCCAACACTTGTTAATTTCCATTTTATAGATTATAGCCATCTTACTGGGTTTGATTTGATAACTCATTGTGGTTTTGATTTGTATTTCCCTAATGACTAATGATGTTGAGCATCTTTTCAAGTGCTTTTTGGTGTTTTGTATACCTTCTCAGTAGAAATGTCTATTCAAGTCCTGTGCCCATTTTTATTTGGGTTATTTGTCCTTTTGTTGTCAAGTGGTAAGGGTTCCTTATATATGCTGGATGCTGGATCCTTATCAGATATATTGTTTGCAAATATATCCTCCCATTTTGAATTTTGTCTTTTCACTTTCCTGATAATGTCATTTGATGCTCAAAAGTTTTTAATATTGATGAAATATACTGAATTGCCTTTGCCCCTTTGTCAAAGATCTTGTGTGAGTCTATTTCTAGGATTTATATTCTCTCCCATTGATCTGTCTATTCTTTCTCCTGTAGCTTTGTACTGACTTTATGACAGAAGTTTCATAGTAAGTCTTGAAGTTCAGTAGTGCAATTCTCCAACTTTTTTCTTCTTCAGGGTTGTGCTGTCTATTCTAGATCATTTGCTTTACAATATAAACTTTAGAATTAATTTTTCAATATCTGATTTGGAATTCATTAAATCTAAAGATCAAGTTGGGGAAAAATGACATCTTAATAATATAGTCTTCCTATCCAGGGACATGGAATAGTTCTCCATTTAATTAGACCTTTAATTTTTTTATCAGAGTTTTGTTGTTTTTCTCATATAGATTTTGTACATATTTTGTTAGATGTATATCCCAGTATTTCATTTTTTTCTTGGTGTTAATGTAAATGGTATTGTGCTTTTAATTTCAATTTTGAGCTATTCATTGTTGGTATATGGGAAAGCAATTAACCTCTGGATAGCAACATTGTATCCTGCAACTTTGCTATAATACTTTATTAGTTCCAGAAGTATTTTTTTTATTCTCAGATTTTCTACGTAGACCATCATGCCATCTGCATACAGAAACAGTTTTGTTTATTCCTTCCCAATCTGTATACCCTTTATTTCCTTTCTTGTCTTACTGAATTTGTTAGGACTTCTAGTATGATGTTGAATAGGAGTGGTGAGAGCAGATATCCTTGCCTTGCTCCTGATCTTGGGGAAAAAGCACCTAATGTCTCACCATTAAGTATTACATTAGCTGTATGTTTTTGTAGATGTTCTTTATCAAGTTAGGAAGTTTCACTCTTCTCTTAGTTTGCTAAGAATTTTAGCCATGAATGGGCATTGGATTTTGTCAAAATTTTTTTGTCTTAATTGATAGTATCATATGATTTTTCTTCTTTAGCTTGTTGATATGATGGATTACATCAATTGATTTTCAAATGTTTGAAATCAGCCCTGCAAACTCCCACTTGGTCATGGTGCATAATTTTTTTTATACATTGTTGGTTCAATTTGCTAATATTTTGTTGAGTTTTGCCTCTATGTTCATGAAAGATATTAGTCTGTAGTTTTCCTTTCTTATAGAGTCTTTTTCTGGTTTTGGTATTAAAGTGATGTTGGCTTCATACAATGAGTTAGGAAGTATTCCTTCTACTTCTATTTTCTGGAAGAGATTGTAGAGAATTGGTATCATTTCTTCCTTAAATATTTGGTAGAATTCAACAGTGAAATCACCTAAGCCTGGTGTTTTCCTTTTTGGAAAGTTATTAATCATTAATTCAATTTCTTTAATATATATAGGGCTTTTCAGGTTATCTATTTTTCTTGTTTGCTATGATTGTTTTCTTTTACAATTTTCACCATTTATGGTTGTTTTGCTATGGAGTAGTTCTACAAAGCTACTCATGCCACCATTCTGGAAGTGGATCTCCCCAGAATCTAATTGACATTCACAGAACACTCTACCCAACAGCAGCAGAATACTCATTATTTCCAAGTGCACATTCACTAAGGTAAATCCCAGTCACAAAACAAACCTTAACAAATTTAAAAGAATTTAAATCTTACACTGTGTGTTCTCTAACCATAATGAAAGCAAATTGACAATCAATAAAAGAAAGACAATAGGAAAATCTCCAAACACTTTGAAAATGAACAGCACATTTCAAAAATAATCTGTGGGTCAAAGAATATGCCCCAAATAAAAAGATTAACTGAATAAAAACAAAATTATAACATATCAAAATGTGAGATTCAGGCAAATCAATGTTTAGAGACAAATTTTTAAATCAAATGCTTATATTAAAAAGAAACAATGTTCTCAAATCAATAGTCTAGCTGCCACCTCAAGAAACAAGAAAAAGAAGTGCAAAAATAAACTCAAAGCCAGAAGAAGAAAGGAAATAGTAAAGATAACAGAACAAACCAATAAAATAGAAAAAAAAATAGGGAAAATCAATGACATAATAGCTGGTTCTTTGAAAACATCAATAAAATTGATAAACTTTTAGCAAGATATTCAAAGCATAAATTAAAAAAAGACACAAATTCCTTTTATCAGGAATGAAAGAGGAGAAATCACTACAGTGCCCACAGACTATAAAAAGATAATTAGAGCAATCTATGAGCAACTGTATGCACATAAACTCAAAACTTTAATGAAATGGACCAATTCTGCAAATTAAAAAAATTTTAAATTCTATCAAAATTCACCCAGGCTAAATTAGATAATCTGAATAATCCTATAACAATGAAAGAAACTGAATCTGTCATTTATAAGTTTTTGAAAAATAAATCCCCAGGCACATATGATTTCCCTGGAGAATTCTACCAAGAGTTTAAAATAGAATGAATACAAATTTATACAACCTCTTCTAGGAAATAAACAAAGAACAGGCATCATTCCCCAACTCATTTTATGAGACCAGTATTAACCTAACACAAAACCAGACTAAATAAGTAAAAAGAAAGAAACTTACCAATCAATTCCCCTCATTAACATAGAAGCAAAGTATTAGCAAATTTCATCAAGCAATATATTTTAAAAATTATACACATGGCTAGGTAAGTTTTTTTCCAGGAATGCAACACTGGGTCAAATTCAAAAATGTATCAATGTTATTCACAATATTAACAGACTACGAAGAAAAGTCTCATGATTATATCAAATGATGCATAAAAGTATTTAACAAATTAAAATCACAGTGAGATGTGATTACACACTTATTAGAATGGCTAAAATAAAAAATACTGCTGTTCTAGTTTGTTAATGCTGCTGGGATGCAAAACACCAGAAATGGATTGGCTTTTATAAAAGGGTGTTTATTTTGTTACACAGTTACAGTCTTAAGGCCATAAAGTGTCCAAGGTAACACATCAGCAATCGGGTACCTTAACTGGAGGATGGCCAACAGTGTCTGGAAAACCGCTGTTAGCTGGGAAGGCACGTGGCTGGTGTCTGCTCCAAAGTTCTGGTTTCAAAATGGCTTTCTCCCAGGACATTCCTCTCTAGGCTGCAGTTCCTCAAAAATGTCACTCTTAATTGCACTTGGGATATTTGTCCTCTCTCAGCTTCTCCAGAGCAAGTCTGCCTTCAATGGCCGTTTTCAAACTGTCTCTCATCTGCAGCTCCTGTGCTTTCTTCAAAGTGTCCCTCTTGGCTGTAGCTCCTCTTCAAAATGTGACTCACAGCTGCACTGAGTTTCCTCTGCCTGGCAGCTCATTTATATGGCTCCACTGATCAAAGCCCACCCAATGGGTGGGCCAACATTCCATGGAAATTATCCAATTAGAATCATCACCCACAGCTGGGTGGGGCGCATCTCCAAAGAAACACTCACAGAAAGCTAATCAAAACTGATAACGTCTGCCTACACGAGATTACATCAAAGATAATGGTGTTTGAGGGGACATAATACATTCAAACTGGCACAACTGCTAATACCAAATGCTGGTGAGGATGTGGAGAAACTGGTTTATTCATATATTGCAGGTGGGAATGAAAAATGGTAGAACCACTCTGAAATTTTCTTAATAAACTAAACTGCACTTACCATAAGTTGTAAAAATTTTTGTAGAATTCTACAGGGAAATCATATGTGCCTGGGTACCATATGACCCAGCAATTGCACTCTTTGGCATTTATCATACAGAAATGAACACATCTGTTCACATAAAACCCTGTACATGAGTAGAAGTTGAATTCATAATAGCCCCAAACTGAAACAACCTACCTGTTCTTCAGTGGGTTCATGGTTGAATGTATTATGTCCCCCTAAACGCCATTATCTTTGATGTAATCTTGTGTGGGCAGACCTATCAGTGTTAATTAGATTGTAATTCTTTGAGTGTTTCCATGGAATGTGCCACACCCAACTGTAGGTGATGACTCTGATGAGATATTCCCATGGAGTTGTGGCCCCACCCATTCAGGGTGGGCCTTGATCAGTGGAGCCATATAAATGAGCTGACAGGCAGAGGGAACTCAGTGCAGCTGAGAGTGACATTTTGAAGAGGAGCTACAGCCAAGAGGGACACTTTGAAGAAAGCACAGGAGCTGCAGATGAGAGACAGTTTGAAAATGGCCATTGAAAGCAGACTCTTACTCTGGAGAAGCTGCGAGAGGACAAACACCCCAAGAGCAACTGAGAGTGACATTTTTGAGGAACTGCAGCCTAGAGAGGAACGTCCTGGGAGAAAGCCATTTTGATACCAGAACTTTGGAGCAGACGCCAGCCACATGCCTTCCCAGCTAACAGGATTGGCCATCCTCCAGTGAAGGTACCCAATTGCTGATGTGTTACCTTGGACACTTTATGGCCTTAAGACTGTAACTGTGTAACCAAATAAACCCCTTTTATAAAAGCCAATCCATTCCTGGTGTTTTGCATTCTGGCAGCATTAGCAAACTAGAATAATGGTTAAACAGTGGTTCATCCATATAATGGAATGCTATTCAGCAATGGAAAGGAAAAATTTGAATGTATCTCCAGGGAATTATGCTGAATGAAAGAAGCCAGACCTAAGGCTACATATTCTGTGATTCCATTTGTATGACGTTCTGAAAAAAGAGAAAACTATAAGCATAGAGAACACATGAATATTTGCCAGGAGTTAGGGATGGGGTGGGGAGGAGGAGGTGTGGTTATAAAGGAATTTCAGGAAAGAGTTTTCAAACTGTAACATTTTATTCCTGGTCCCATTTGTCTTTCTCCACCACTTCCTCCTCCATCCTGACTGTTTGTTCCTTAAAAAGCTTAAAGAAGAGCTATTCATTCAGCTTTCTGTAGACCTACATGCTATGCCCAAGGCTGGTATGGTTCAGAAAGAGTATTGATTCTTCTCTAGCAGTAGTTTGTGGCAGGGAGTAGCAGTGTCACAAGAGCATGTGATGCAAGAGGTGACCATTTGTTTTCATTCCGTTGTGTTAAAATGACTTTGTAATTCTACCTTTGCCTTTTATATTAATATTAGCTTTTGATTTGGAGAATCTTCAAAAAATTTTCTTCATTTGTTTTTGGTACTTGTTTTTGCATAGTGTGACCAGGGTCTTCTCCTGCATTCAGGAGAAAGAGTAAATCTCATGATGCAAACCTGTTCCTTTGGGAGAAACTAAAACTTAATTTTAGTTCTGAGGACATTGGGTAAGATGACATGTGGAATGTTTAGATTATCAGTTTTGATATAAATCTAATGTAAACTTGTAGTAGTCACTGCTTCAAAGGAGCTAAGACTTCAGTTGTGCAATAGTTTTCTATTTGGCTTTGTTGATAGCAGATGACAGCACACTTTCCTTAGTTAAAGACCACTAATTTCTTTTCATAATTTTTTTGAAAGGAATGCATCCATAAAGCTATGGGAGTTGAATTAAATAAATAATTTCATTTATTCTATTATAAAAGTATGAGTATTTAGAAAATTCTAAAATATATCTGTGCTTACTAAAATATCTGAGTAGTGTTTTTCTCCAACTATATATATTTCAGTATTAATCACAATAAATGGTCTAATATGGGCTCACTGTGCTTTGTTGTATTTTCATTTTATGCTTCAGTATAATACCACTGAATATAATAGAGAATCTGGGCATGATTTTTTCTGGCCATTCACAGCATGCCAAGTAAAACGGAGAAGGTCACACATGTAGTAGAAGCCAATTCAGGGATCCTTTATATGAAGAGACAAGACTAGCAAATAACTGCATATTTAATTGCTTTTTTCCTGGGTAGAAAACATATACTTCTTCATTCACTCTCAAGCTTGGCTCCCAAGTCTCTGTGCCTCTCATTCTTCTTTTTCCTCTTCCAGTCAAAGTTAATTTATAGTATGAACCAATATCCACCTGAGGTGGTAAAACTATATCTAAGCAGAGACATTAGTGAGATGGTAAGAAATAAGGGATAAATACTCAGAGAAGAAGGTAATAGATCATCACCAAATTCTAGTCAATCAACAAAATCTCTCATCTGTTGAATGAACAGAGAACCACGATCATGTTCTAAGGGCATCCCTAAAACAGGGGTCAGGAAGACAAAAAGGATTTTCCAAGGATATGATGAAGCAGTGATTGGGCATATGGCAGAGACTGCAGAATATCAGTCTTTGCAGATGAGTTATATTCTAAGGTCAAATGCTTTAAAATGGTCACAGTGTCCCTATATGTAGTCAGATGCTTCCTTAATCATTAATGAGAATCAGCATGAGAAGCAAACCAAATATGTTGAAATTTTAATGATATTCCAAAACCTTGCCAGAGAACCTGCAGGCTTTGACCATTGGAGAGATAGATACAGGTCTTAGGCAAGACTAGAGGCCCATATATTTGTTAGCAGTTGACACGTACAAAAAAGGCACAGAGTCACTGACAAAGGTTCAAGAGAGGACTCCTGTGACACCATTTTACATACCAAAATTACAAAGAGAGATTCTCACAAGACTAAGGGAGTTTTAATCTTTTCCAGGGGGCATAAGACAATGGAAATGTTTTCTCAGGTGGGAGGGTGAAAGGAATCTGGAGCCTTCCTTTCTTTTTCCATTTCCCAATTACCTCTGATACCAAAAGTCTACAAGCTTGAAACTGGATAGAAAGCTTTGAGTTCGATATAATTAAATCATTAAGTGTCCCTGGCATATGTGATTGCACAGCAACTGCTAAAAAGTTGATGGCATCCCAATCCTTTTTATAGATTATTTTTCTCATTATTTTCAGTGCAAACTCTACAAATATCACAAAAACCTGCAATTACAGTAGTGCCATAAAAATATAAAGTTGAGAAAGTCTTCTGTTAGAACAGATGGGCCTCTAGAGTTCCAACCAATACAGATTAAAAGCTATTATAAAGTATAAAATCAGGCCATTGTGAATTTCAGTTGTGCTTTTAACAAAAAGCCATGCTCCATGTGATCATGCTGACCCGTAGGACTTGCAGCCCTACATTGCATGGAGATTAAAAATTGTCTTTTTGATGTTTAAGTGGTTATATGGTTTAGTGGAGAGAAGGAAAATATATAGCTATAGATATAGATATAGATATATAGATATATAAGTTGTTCAGAGGCTATCTCTTCATAGGTTTCCAGAGTATATACTATATTGTATATGATTATTTAATTTGGCAGCCCTAAATCTAAATCCCTTTTCCAAGTCTGGGAAATGACAACATTATGAGTTTTGATGGGAGGCAGAGCTATATTTCCCACTTTTTAGCCTCTTTTGAAGCTTTGATACAGGCATGTGACTTGGGTACATCCAATCAGTTGTTGCCACCAAGGATGTTAAATCTGGGATAAATGGGGAAAAAAATCAGGATCAGGTGACCTTCCAATTGAGATTCCTCAGTGACTTCTTGCTTTCAAGATCCTCTCTGATCCAAACATTTGGCAAAGATGTGTAAAATATAAAAAATAAAAGTGAAAAAGACTTACTTAAGATCAAATGCAAGAGACATAAATGTGTGAACCAGAAATGGGCTGTGCCTATGGACCAGCTGAGCGCAGTGCCTGAAAACAGGCAGTGGTGGCTAGAAACTTAGCTCTTTCATTGCCAGGGGGACTGGAATGACCCATTCAAGGCAGGAAAATGGAGGCAGGTTCACAGTGTGAAACCATTGGCCAGAGTGTGGATCCCAACTCATCCCCTCTGAAAGGAGGCTAAAAATGTTGCCCCAAATGTTGCCTGAGACCAGAGCAAGAATGAAGTCACAGGTCCAGGAAGGTATAAGGACAGGCACACAGGCTTGGAATCTGGGATTGAACAAGTCCCTTGCTGACTTTGACTCTTTGGATCTGCCAGGTCTCCAAGATCATTGTGAGACAGGAGCCCCATAGTCTTATTATTAGACTTAGTTTTGGACTAGAAACCCAGGGGGATAAGAACAGACAACTGAAAAACTGCCAAAATAAAGAGTAGAAAACAGAGGTGAGTAAGAGTAAGGAAAAAAAATGAGGCTCCATATCAAAATTTCAAAATGCCAGTACAAATCTCATGCTATGAAAGACAATAAACAAAGTAGACATTTGAAACAAAAATTTACTCCACAGAAACTTATTTTTACATAACAGTTTGAAGAAGATTTTAAAATAACCCAGCTTAACTGGATCCTCTGATTAGGGTCTCACAAGGTTGGAATCAAGTTGTTGGCCAGGGCTGGAGTCTCATTTTAGTTTTGGGGTCCTCTTCCAAACTCATGTGATTGTTGGCAGACTTCATTTCCTTGAAGCTGTGGAACTCATGGCAGCTTGTTTCCTCAAGGCCAGGAGGAGAATCTCTCTAACCATGAGACCCTCTTTAAAGGGCTCACCTGATTGGGCCAGGCCCACCCAGGAGAATTTCTCTTTTAATTACTTAAAGTCAGCTGACTAAGGACTTTAATTACATCTGAAAAATCCCTTCATCTTTACATTTCCTATTGGTTAGAAGTATATTACAGATTCCACCCACGCTCAAGGGGAGGGGATTACAAAAAAGGCATGGATAATAGGGGGTGGGAATCACAGGGCCCATCTTAGAATTCTGCCTACTATGATCAAGTATAATTTATCCCAGGGATGCACAGATGATTTAACATCAAAAACATCTAATGATGTAATAAATATGCTATATTAACATATATAATAAGAGATATATAACATAAAAAGAGATTAAAAACACATTCAATAAATTCAATATTCATTCACAAAATAAAAACACCCGAAGAAGATTTATAAAAGAAGGGAACTTCTCTAGCCTACTGTGGTGCTTTGAAGCTGTATGTACCCCAGAAAAAGATGTTCTTAAATTTAATCCATTTCTGTGGGTGTGAGCCCACTGTAAGTAGGACCTTCAGATGAAGCTACTTTAGTTAAGGTGTGATCCACCTCAATCAGGATGGGTCTTAATCCTCTTACAGGGGTACTTTATAAGAGAATGAAATTCAGGCAGAGAGAGAGAAAACCATGAAAGCAAGAAACAGAAATCAACAAAACCTAAAAGAGAAGGGAGAGACCAGGAGATGCTGCTGAGTGTGTTGCCATGACAAAGGAGTCAAGGACTGCTGCCAGCAAATCTTCAGGAAGGAAGTATCACCTTGATGATGCCTTGATTTGGACATTTTTCTGGCCTCAAAACCATGAGCAAATAAATTCCCATTGTTTAACCTGACCCATTTCATGGTATTTGCTTTAAGCAGCCTAGGAAACTAAAACACCTAATAAAAGCAGCTATCAAAATTTATAGAAAACATCATTTGAAAAATTAGAAGCATGTCCATTAAATATAGGGATAAGACAGAGATGGTTGCCATAATTTTTAAAATTAAAAGTGTACTGGAGGTTTTGTCAGTGCAACAAGACAAGAAAAATAAAAGAGGTAAAAGGATTGGAATAAAAACATTGAATCGTTCTTATTTGCAGATGACACTTTGCACAGAAAATTCAAGACAAGATCAATAACATTGATTTGGGCACCAGTAATAACCAATTAGACAATGGAAAATGACAGGGAAAAAACAGTCTATTGTCAATAAAACCACAAGGTACCTAGGCATTAATCCCTTCAAAGGACATGCAAGAACATTGAGGTGAAAAGTAGAACACAATTTTTGAAATAAAATGAAGACATAAATATATAAACATACCCTGTTGTTTATGGATTAGAAGACTCACTATAATAAAAATGTCAATTCTTTCTGAACTAATCGTGTCAATACAATTTCAATAAAAATACCAATGGCAGTATCTTTTTATTTTTTTAAACTTTATTTATCAAAAAAATTTAAAAAACACAAAAAAAATTTCAAACAAAACAAAACAAAGGAATAAGAAAAACAAATAATATAAAATAACTTCATTGCTTCCAACATGTCCCTACCAGGCAGTATCTTTTTAGAACTTGATAAATGTATCTTAAAGTATATGTGGAAGTTGAAAGGGACAAGAATAGCCAAGAAAATTTTGACGAACAGTCTGAATGAATTTGCCTTACTAGATATCAATTTACTATAAAGCTAGTGCTTTTAAGGTAACATAATATTGGCAGAGAAATAGACAAATGGAGCAATGGAACTGAATAGAGGGCTCAGTGACAGAGCTACATATGTGAAATAAGAAATCTGTAAAAGGTAAATCAGTGGGGAAAGAATTCAGTAAACGGTGCTCTCAAGACCATCCTCAGTTCTTTTGTTTCCTTCTTCTATTTATGTGTACTTTTTTAGAAATCTTGTCTACTCCTTTGAGTTCAACTGGTGATTCTCAAATCTGTTTCTTCATCCCAGATGAGTCTTAGGCACATTTATTCAACTGATTCAACTGCTTATTTCAGATATCATCCTTGAATTCAAAATGTGCAAACTAAACTTATTATCTTGTCCTATGTGCTTGTTTGAATCTATTATGTCCCCAACAAAAGCCATGTTCTTTAGTGCAATCTTGTGGTGGCAGACTTATTAGTCTTTTGATTTGAGTGGAATGTTTGATTAGGTTGTTTCCATGGAGATGTGACTCACTCAACTGTAGGTGAGACCTTTTGATTAGATCATTTCCATGGAGGTGTGACCTCACCCATTCTGGGTGGGTCTTAATTAGATCACAGGAGTCTCTAAGAGGGATATTTTAGAGAAGAAGCTAAGAGCTGACACAGACACAGATGCTTGGAAATACTTGGAAATGCTGACAGAAGGACATTTGGAGATGCTAAGCTAAGAGATGAAGCCCAGAGAAGCTAAGAGAGGACTCCTAGATGCTTAGAGAGAAATGCCCCAGGAGAACCAAGCAGAGAGCTGAGAAAAGTTAAGAGACAGCCCAGAGATATTTTGGAGAAAGCCATTTTGAAACACAACCCGGGAGCAAAGGATCATCAGATGATGGCCACATGCCTTCCCAGCTGACAGAGGTGTTCTGGATGCCTCTTTTTGATGCCTTAGTTTGGACATCTTTATGCCCTTAGAACTATAAATTTGTAACATAATAAACCCCCTTTATAAAAACCAATCCACTTCCGATATTTTGCATAATGGCAGATTTAGCAAACTGGAACACCGCACAAACCTGCTCTTACTCATGTGTTTCCTAACTTGGTTGGTAGAACCACCCTTCACTCTATTAAAGAAGCCAGAACTCCCTGGACATCACCTTAGACCAATATTTCCCAAAGTAGGTTCCAGGAAAAAGTAACAGAACAGGATATTAATGTGTGTTAGGTTAAAATAAAAGTTCTTTGATAAAATAAAGTTTTGAACTGCTGAGTTAAACAAAAATAAACTGATTTTCCTTGTCAAATTAGTTCTCAGAGCCATTGATATTCTAATGTGCATCTAAATCTGGGTGACACATTTCACAAACTTATTTGACCGTAGAACCTCCTTTTATAAATAAAATATCTTGCTGGAATAATTTTCTAAGGACTTTAGGGTATATTTTCTACACTTCACCCCCTTCCCAATAACCACTAATTTTTTTGAGTTTATTTCCTAAATATCATGGGACTTCTTCCCTTTATGGCCACTGACCTTTGAACATTCTATCTTACTCCCTTTATCCCAATCCTTTCACCACACACCTGCCAGTGACCCAAGTTACAAAAATGACCATGCTAGTCTCCTGCTTAAACACTTCAATGGACCACCAGCACGACTTCTGTATAAAGCTCAAAGCTTCCTAGTCTGTCAAGACCACTTACTTATCAGCCTCAGTATCACTGCTCTTTCCCAATGCTTCCCACCCAGTTATAGTGAAGCACCTAAAGTTAACCAGGTATGACCCAACTTTCATTTTCTCTGTTGTAGTGTCTGCATACAACTCCACTCCTTGTATATTATGTCCAAAAGTGATGTGTTCCATTTGTTGGATTGGATTTTAAAATATAACTGAAGAGGGGCGGGGCAAGATGGCAGACTGGTGAGCTGTATGTTTTAGTTACTCCTCCAGGAAAGTAGGTAAAAAGCCAGGAACTGCGTGGACTGGACACCACAGAGCAATCTGTCTTTGGGCATACTTCATACAACACTCATGAAAACGTGGAACTGCTGAGATCAGCGAAATCTGTAAGTTTTTGCGGCCAGGGGACCCGCGCCCCTCCCTGCCAGGCTCAGTCCCGGGGGAGGAGGGGCTGTCAGCTCCAGGAAGGAGAAGGGAGAATTGCAGTGGCTGCTCTCATCGGAAACTCATTCTACTGATTCAAACTCCAACCATAGATAGACTGAGGCCAGACACCAGAGACTCTGAGAGCAGCCAGCCCAGCAGAGAGGAGACGGGCATAGAAGGAAAACAACACGAGAAGCTCCAAAGTAAAAGCAGAGGATTTTTGGAGTTCTGGTGAACACAGAAAGGGGAAGGGCGGAGATCAGGCCTTGAGGCGCATATGCAAATCCCGAAGCAAGGCTGATCTCTCTGCCCAGGGCACCTTTCCTTAATGGCCCTGGTTGCTTTGTCTATTAGCATTTCAATAACCCATTAGATCTCTGAGGAGGGCCGTTTTTTTTTTTTTTTTTTTTTTAAATCCTTTTTGCTTTTTCTAAAACAATTACTCTAAGAAGCTCAATACAGAAAGCTTCAAAGAATTGAAATTTGGGCACGTCAAGTCAAGAGCAGAAATAAGAGAGCTCTGAGACAAAAGGCAATAATCCAGTGGCTGAGAAAATTCACTAAACAACACAACTTCCCAAGAAAAGGGGGGTGTCCGCTCACAGCCACCATCCTGGTGGACAGGAAACACTCCTGCCCATCGCCAGCCCCGTGGCCCAGAGCTGCCCCAGACAGCCCAGTGTGACGGAAGTGCTTCAAATAACAGGCACACGCCACAAAACTGGGCGTGGACATTAGCCTTCCCTGCAACCTCAGCTGAATGTCCCAGAGCTGGGAAGGGGGAGCAGTGTGAATTAACAGAGCCCCATTCAGCCATCATTTGAGCAGACTGGGAGCCTCCCAACACAGCCCAGCAGCCCAGAACTGCCCTGGGGGGACGGCACTCACCTGTGACATAGCACAGTCATCCCTCAACAGAGGACCCGGGGTGCACAGCCTGGAAGAGGGGCCCACTTGCAAGTCTCAGGAGCCATACGCCAATACCAAAGACTTGTGGGTCAGTGGCAGAGACAAACTGTGGCAGGACTGAACTGAAGGATTAGACTATTGCAGTAGCTTTAAAACTCTAGGATCATCAGGGAGATTTGATTGTTAGGGCCACCCCCCCTCCCCGACTGCCCAGAAACACGCCCCACATACAGGGCAGGCAACACCAACTACACACGCAAGCTTGGGACACCAATTGGGCCCCACAAGACTCACTCCCCCACTCACCAAAAAGGCTAAGCAGGGGAGATCTGGCTTGTGGAGAACAGGTGGCTCGTGGACGCCACCTGCTGGTTAGTTAGAGAAAGTGTACTCCACGAAGCTGTAGATCTGATAAATTAGAGATAAGGACTTCAACTGGTCTACAAACCCTAAAAGAACCCTATCAAGGACAGCAAATGCCACGAGGCCAAAAACAACAGAAAATTATAAAGCATATGAAAAAACCAGACGATATGGATAACCCAAGCCCAAGCACCCAAATCAAAAGACCAGAAGAGACACACCTAGAGCAGCTACTCAAAGAACTAAAGATGAACAATGAGACCCTAGTACGGGATATGAAGGAAATCAAGAAGACCCTAGAAGAGCATAAAGAAGACATTGCAAGACTAAATAAAAAAATGGATGATCTTATGGAAATTAAAGAAACTGTTGACCAAATTAAAAAGATTCTGGACACTCATAGTACAAGACTAGAGGAAGTTGAACAACGAATCAGTGACCTGGAAGATGACAGAATGGAAAATGAAAGCATAAAAGAAAGAATGGGGAAAAAAATTGAAAAACTCGAAATGGACCTCAGGGATATGATAGATAATATGAAGCGTCCGAATATAAGACTCATTGGTGTCCCAGAAGGGGAAGAAAAGGGTAAAGGTCTAGGAAGAGTATTCAAAGAAATTGTTGGGGAAAACTTCCCAAATCTTCTAAACAACATAAATACACAAATCATAAATGCTCAGCGAACTCCAAATAGAATAAATCCAAAAAAAACCCACTCCGAGACATATACTGATCACACTGTCAAACATAGAAGAGAAGGAGCAAGTTCTGAAAGCAGCAAGAGAAAAGCAATTCACCACATACAAAGGAAACAGCATAAGACTAAGTAGTGACTACTCAGCAGCCACCATGGAGGCGAGAAGGCAATGGCACGATATATTTAAAATTCTGAGAGAGAGGAATTTCCAGCCAAGAATACTTTATCCAGCAAAGCTCTCCTTCAAATTTGAGGGAGAGCTTAAATTTTTCACAGACAAAGAAATGCTGAGAGAATTTGCTAACAAGAGACCTGCCCTACTGGAGATACTAAAGGGAGCCCTACAGACAGAGAAACAAAGACAGGACAGAGAGACTTGGAGAAAGGTTCAGTACTAAAGAGATTCGGTATGGGTACAATAAAGGATATTAATAGAGAGAGGGAAAAATATGGCAAACATAATCCAAAGGATAAGATGGCCGATTCAAGAAATGCCTTCACGGTTTTAACGTTGAATGTAAATGGATTAAACTCCCCAATTAAAAGATATAGATTCGCAGAATGGATCAAAAAAAATGAACCATCAATATGTTGCATACAAGAGACTCATCTTAGACACAGGGACACAAAGAAATTGAAAGTGAAAGGATGGAAAAAAATATTTCATGCAAGCTACAGCCAAAAGAAAGCAGGTGTAGCAATATTAATCTCAGATAAAATAGACTTCAAATGCAGGGATGTTTTGAGAGACAAAGAAGGCCACTACATACTAATAAAAGGGGCAATTCAGCAAGAAGAAATAACAATCGTAAATGTCTATGCACCCAATCAAGGTGCCACAAAATACATGAGAGAAACATTGGCAAAACTAAAGGAAGCAATTGATGTTTCCACAATAATTGTGGGAGACTTCAACACATCACTCTCTCCTATAGATAGATCAACCAGACAGAAGACCAATAAGGAAATTGAAAACCTAAACAATCTGATAAATGAATTAGATTTAACAGACATCTACAGGACATTACATCCCAAATCACCAGGATACACATACTTTTCTAGTGCTCACGGAACTTTCTCCAGAATAGATCATATGCTGGGACATAAACAAGCCTCAATAAATTTAAAAAGATTGAAATTATTCAAAGCACATTCTCTGACCACAATGGAATACAATTAGAAGTCAATAACCATCAGAGACTTAGAAAATTCACAAATACCTGGAGGTTAAACAACACACTCCTAAACAATCAGTGGGTTAAAGAAGAAATAGCAAGAGAAATTGCTAAATATATAGAGACGAATGAAAATGAGAACACAACATACCAAAACCTATGGGATGCAGCAAAAGCAGTGCTAAGGGGGAAATTTATAGCACTAAACGCATATATTAAAAAGGAAGAAAGAGCCAAAATCAAAGAACTAATGGATCAACTGAAGAAGCTAGAAAATGAACAGCAAACCAATCCTAAACCAAGTAGAAGAAAAGAAATAACAAGGATTAAAGCAGAAATAAATGACATAGAGAACAAAAAAACAATAGAAAGGATAAATATCACCAAAAGTTGGTTCTTTGAGAAGATCAACAAGATTGACAAGCCCCTAGCTAGACTGACAAAATCAAAAAGAGAGAAGACCCATATAAACAAAATAATGAATGAAAAAGGTGACATAACTGCAGATCCTGAAGAAATTAAAAAAATTATAAGAGGATATTATGAACAACTGTATGGCAACAAACTGGATAATGTAGAAGAAATGGACAATTTCCTGGAAACATATGAACAACCTAGACTGACCAGAGAAGAAATAGAAGACCTCAACCAACCCATCACAAGCAAAGAGATCCAATCAGTCATCAAAAATCTTCCCACAAATAAATGCCCAGGGCCAGATGGCTTCACAGGGGAATTCTACCAAACTTTCCAGAAAGAACTGACACCAATCTTACTCAAACTCTTTCAAAACATTGAAAAAAATGGAACACTACCTAACTCATTTTATGAAGCTAACATCAATCTAATACCAAAACCAGGCAAAGATGCTACAAAAAAGGAAAACTACCGGCCAATCTCCCTAATGAATATAGATGCAAAAATCCTCAACAAAATACTTGCAAATCGAATCCAAAGACACATTAAAAAAATCATACACCATGACCAAGTGGGGTTCATTCCAGGCATGCAAGGATGGTTCAACATCAGAAAAACAATCAATGTATTACAACACATTAAAAACTCGAAAGGGAAAAATCAATTGATCATCTCAATAGATGCTGAAAAAGCATTTGACAAAATCCAACATCCCTTTTTGATAAAAACACTTCAAAAGGTAGGAATTGAAGGAAACTTCCTCAACATGATAAAGAGCATATATGAAAAACCCACAGCCAGCATAGTACTCAATGGTGAGAGACTGAAAGCCTTCCCTCTAAGATCAGGAACAAGACAAGGATGCCCGCTGTCACCACTGTTATTCAACATTGTGCTGGAAGTGCTAGCCAGGGCAATCCGGCAAGACAAAGAAATAAAAGGCATCCAAATTGGAAAAGAAGAAGTAAAACTGTCATTGTTTGCAGATGATATGATCTTATATCTAGAAAACCCTGAGAAATCAACGATACACCTACTAGAGCTAATAAACAAATTTAGCAAAGTAGCGGGATACAAGATTAATGCACATAAGTCAGTAATGTTTCTATATGCTAGAAATGAACAAACTGAAGAGACACTCAAGAAAAAGATACCATTTTCAATAGCAACTAAAAAAATCAAGTACCTAGGAATCAACTTAACCAAAGATGTAAAAGACCTATACAAAGAAAACTACATAACTCTACTAAAAGAAATAGAAGGGGACCTTAAAAGATGGAAAAATATTCCATGTTCATGGATAGGAAGGCTAAATGTCATTAAGATGTCAATTCTACCCAAACTCATCTACAGATTCAATGCAATCCCAATCAAAATTCCAACAACCTACTTTGCAGACTTGGAAAAGCTAGTTATCAAATTTATTTGGAAAGGGAAGATGCCTCGAATTGCTAAAGACACTCTAAAAAAGAAAAACGAAGTGGGAGGACTTACACTCCCTGACTTTGAAGCTTATTATAAAGCCACAGTTGCCAAGACAGCATGGTACTGGCACAAAGATAGACATATAGATCAATGGAATCGAATTGAGAATTCAGAGATAGACCCTCAGATCTATGGCCGACTGATCTTTGATAAGGCCCCCAAAGTCACCGAACTGAGCCATAATGGTCTTTTCAACAAATGGGGCTGGGAGAGTTGGATATCCATATCCAAAAGAATGAAAGAGGACCCCTACCTCACCCCCTACACAAAAATTAACTCAAAATGGACCAAAGATCTCAATATAAAAGAAAGTACCATAAAACTCCTAGAAGATAATGTAGGAAAACATCTTCAAGACCTTGTATTAGGAGGCCACTTCCTAGACTTTACACCCAAAGCACAAGCAACAAAAGAGAAAATAGATAAATGGGAACTCCTCAAGCTTACAAGTTTCTGCACCTCAAAGGAATTTCTCAAAAAGGTAAAGAGGCAGCCAACTCAATGGGAAAAAATTTTTGGAAACCATGTATCTGACAAAAGACTGATATCTTGCATATACAAAGAAATCCTACAACTCAATGACAATAGTACAGACAGCCCAATTATAAAATGGGCAAAAGATATGAAAAGACAGTTCTCTGAAGAGGAAATACAAATGACCAAGAAACACATGAAAAAATGTTCAGCTTCACTAGCTATTAGAGAGATGCAAATTAAGACCACAATGAGATACCATCTAACACCGGTTAGAATGGCTGCCATTAAACAAACAGGAAACTACAAATGCTGGAGGGGATGTGGAGAAATGGGAACTCTTATTCATTGTTGGTGGGACTGTATAATGGTTCAGCCACTCTGGAAGTCAGTCTGGCAGTTCCTTAGAAAACTAGATATAGAGCTACCATTCGATCCAGCGATTGCACTCCTCGGTATATACCCGGAAGATCGGAAAGCAGTGACACGAACAGATATCTGCACGCCAATGTTCATAGCAGCATTATTCACAATTGCCAAGAGATGGAAACAACCCAAATGTCCTTCAACAGATGAGTGGATAAATAAAATGTGGTATATACACACGATGGAATACTACGCGGCAGTAAGAAGGAACGATCTGGTGAAACATATGACAACATGGATGAACCTTGAAGACATAATGCTGAGCGAAATAAGCCAGGCACAAAAAGAGAAATATTATATGCTACCACTAATGTGAACTTTGAAAAATGTAAAACAAATGGTTTATAATGTAGAATGTAGGGGAACTAGCAGTAGAGAGCAATTAAGGAAGGGGGAACAATAATCCAGGAAGAACAGATAAGCTATTTAACGTTCTGGGGATGCCCAGAAATGACTATGGTCTGTTAATTTCTGATGGTTGTAGTAGGAACAAGTTCACTGAAATGTTGCTATATTATGTAACTTTCTTGGGGTAAAGTAGGAACATGTTGGAAGTTAAGCAGTTATCTTAGGTTAGTTGTCTTTTTCTTACTCCCTTGCTATGGTCTCTTTGAAATGCTCTTTTATTGTATGTTTGTTTTCTTTTTAACTTTTTTTTTCATACAGGTGATTTGAAAAAAGAAGGGAAAGTTAAAAAAAAAAAAAAAAAAAAAAAAAAAAAAGAAAAAAGACAAACAAGGGGAAAAAAAAAAAAAAAAAGATGTAGTGCCCCCTTGAGGAGCCTGTGGAGAATGCAGGGGTATTCGCCTACCCCACCTCCATGGTTGCTAACATGACCACAGACATAGGGGACTGGTGGTTTGATGGGTTGAGCCCTCTACCATAAGTTTTACCCTTGGGAAGACGGTTGCTGCAAAGGAGAGGCTAGGCCTCCCTGTATTTGTGCCTAAGAGTCTCCTCCTGAATGCCTCTTTGTTGCTCAGATGTGGCCCTCTCTCTCTGGCTAAGCCAACTTGAAAGGTGAAATCACTGCCCTCCCCCCTACGTGGGATCAGACACCCAGGGAAGTGAATATCCCTGGCAACGTGGAATATGACTCCCAGGGAGGAATGTAGACCTGGCACCGTGGGACGGAGAACATCTTCTTGACCAAAAGGGGGATGTGAAAGGAAATGAAATAAGCTTCAGTGGCAGAGAGATTCCAAAAGGAGCCGAGAGGTCACTCTGGTGGGCACTCTTATGCACACTTTAGACAACCCTTTTTAGGTTCTAAAGAATTGGGGTAGCTGGTGGTGGATACCTGAAACTATCAAACTACAACCCAGAACCCATGAATCTCGAAGACAGTTGTATAAAAATGTAGCTTATGAGGGGTGACAATGGGATTGGGAAAGCCATAAGGACCAAACACCACTTTGTCTAGTTTATGGATGGATGGGTAGAAAAGTAGGGGAAGGAAACAAACAGACAAAGGTACCCAGTGTTCTTTTTTACTTCAATTGCTCTTTTTCACTCTAATTATTATTCTTGTTATTTTTGTGTGTGTGCTAATGAAGGTGTCAGGGATTGATTTAGGTGATGAATGTACAACTATGTAATGGTACTGTAAACAATCGAAAGTACAATTTGTTTTGTATGACTGCGTGGTATGTGAATATATCTCAATAAAATGATGATTTAAAAAAAAAAAAAAAATATAACTGAAGAACCAATAGTATTAGGCTTGGAATAATTAGCAAATAATGTAAGATTATTAGCTTGGTGAGTGGGTTTATTTCCAGGTCTTGGTCCTTTGTTAACTGAGCCCTGTGTATTTGTGTAATGAGTTCTGATAAGGATTTCTCATCAGAACTTTATGTTATACTCTATATGATTTCAAAAAACATGTCAACATCATGTGAATTGTCTTTTTTTTTTTTACAATTACCTACAAATGCAATTCATCTAGTCTTTGGCAAAATAGCTCCTGTATTTTCATGAACTTCTCCTTATTACAGTGAACAAATATTGACATTAAAACTTTGATAACTCTGAATATATTAAAATTAAGGATTCTTTTCCCAAAAGACAATATTCAGAGAGTATAAAGGTAGAATACTTGTGATATATATATCCAACAAAGGACTTGTATTCAAAATACATGAAGAATTCCTACAAATCAATAATAAAAAGACAAACTCAATAGAAAAACGAGCAAAGATTCAAACCACCATTTAATGAAAGAGGAAATTCAATGGACAACAAACATATGAAAAAGTACTCAACATCATTAGTAATAAGGAAAATGCAAATTGAAACTATGAGATACCATTGTGTTAAATTTTAGCTACCAGAATGCCTAAAGTTAAAAAATGCTGACAATACCAATATCAGTGAGAATGTGGAACAAAAATAACTCTTATACAGTGCTAGTGGGAATGTAGATTGGTATAACCACTTCAGAACACTGTTTGGCAGTATTTGCTAAAGCTGAGCGTATAAATTGGTGATCCAACAATAATACTCCTGAGTATAATTTCAGCAGAAATGCATATGTAAGTACACAAAAGGACATGTACAAGAAAGTTCATAAAAGCCAAAATGAGAAACTATGTAAGTGCTCACCAATAGTAGAATGGATAAATAAATTATGGAACATTCATAACTATGAAATACTGCACGTCAATGAAAATGAACAATGTACAACAAATTAGATCAATCTCATAAGTGTAACATTGAGTGAAAAAGCCAAATACCAATGAAGGCAAAGAATTCCATTTATATAAATTTCAGAAAGAGACCAAACATTTAATATTACATATATATATATATAAACTATAAAGAAAACAAGGAAATGATGACCATAAAAGTCAAGATAGTGGTTACTTTGGAGAGAGGGAGGAGACTGTGATTAGGAGGAGGCACAGAGTGGTGGTGAGGGAACTTATTGAGTATAAGAAATGTCCTATTTCTTGGCCTGGATGTTGGTTACACTGGTGTTCACTGAATAATAATTTATTAATCTATATATTCTTATTTTAGGCATGCTGTTGTAAGAACCAATAGTATTAAGTTTGGAATAATTAGCTAATAATGTAAGATTATTAGCTTGGTGAGTGGGAAAACTAACAGAAGTTTTAAAATACTAATAGCTAGGCTCTATCCCAATCCAATTGAAGCAGAATTTCTGGGTGAGGATGGGGTTTGGGCACCTGTATTTTTAAAAAACCTCTTATGTGATTCTAATAAGCAACCAAGTTCAAGAACTGCTGATCTAGTGAATTATTAAATTTCTTGAGTATTAGTTTCTCACCTGCCAACATAATCTTAACTCAAGATTTAATTCTATGGTGACTACTGAAATACAGAAATTCCATAATGTTAATGGAAACATCTGTTGATGCATATTAGTGTGTGTTTTGTTTCCTCATATACACACCTTGAGGGCAGGGACCACATTCATACCCATTTGCATATCATGAAGTACCCAGCATAGTGCTTTCGGTAGATGAATTTAATATATATTTAGGGTGCCCCAAAAAGCTACATACAAAACATAGGAATTGACTTCAGGGGAAGATGACCAAGTAGGGAGCTCCAGGACTCAGTACTCTCACCAAAACAATTATTAAACTGGCAGGAACTGTCTGAAACAACTATTTTGAAACTCCAGAGCCCAGAACACTGCACAGCATCCAGGGAAGAGTGGGAGGAAAAGGCAGACATATTATGGTAAAGAACTGTAAATTGTTCTCTCCATGTGGCAGCTATTAGCATCCATCCCTAACTCTTCTGGCAGGCTATCATGGGGTCCAGTCTTTGGCTAGCAGCTGGTGACAGAAAGGGACATAAAAATCCACTTCCCTAAGAACAGGGGTTTTATGGAAAATTGCTGATCATGGCTTTGGATTAGTGAATTTGGATTCCTGGATCCTGGCTCTGACACAGCTATTGTTTCATGGACAAAGGTAGTGGCTGTCATTGTTTCAACACACCATGGACAGGGGTAGTGGCAGTGGAGATTTAAAGGTACAGCACTTCCTTGGGGTTGCATTTGCAGGGTAGGCCAGGAAAGTTCAGCTTTGGGGAAACTTTGGAGAAACTTTTGGTGCCCTTCCTGATCCCCTCCCCAGGACATGTTGGAGCCAGTCTCCACCCCCTTCATGAGTCTCTGGCCCTTTTTTGGCTGGTAAAGACTGACTTTGGAAAGTCTTCTGCAGGATGACCCTCCTACCAGAATTTGTCCCCCAGGCAAAAGCAGTATGAGACAACAAAAGGAGTGTAAGTAACTATAGAGGCAGGTAGTCTGGGACAAAGGTATGCCTGCATCAAATACCCAGGAAAGGGAGGTCTGTCTTCTGGGAAACAGAGAGTACACCCAAACTCTTGTAAACAGTGGAACTCCAAAACAAAAACAAGCAAAAGCCCAGAATAAGACATGCCCAGAAAGACAGAGAAAGCCATGCACAATGCATTCATCTTGGGCAGACTTCCTGAAAGGAAGGCTGAAGCTGAAGAAAATTTCTCTTATCACCAGCTAGTTACAAAACCAAGATACAGACAACCCAGGGAGTAAATCACACAGTTAACATTTTAAACTATTAAAATGTACAGTGTGCAACACAAGAGTGCAAAACAAACAGAAACAGGAAATGATGGCCCATGCAAAGGAAGAAGATAATGCAGAAAACCAATGAAGAAGATGAGAATATGGACATACTGAAAAAGGCCACTAAAAATTATCTTTAAAATGCTCAAGGAAATGAAGGAAAGCAAAGAGAAAGAACTAAAGGATATCAGGAAAACAATGAATGAATAATATAAGGATCTAATTAAAGAGATAGAAATTAAAAAAAAAATAACCATGCAGAACTGCTGGATTTGAAGACCACAATAACTGAAACTAAAAATGTCAAAGAGGGGTTGAAGAACAGATTGGAGCTGGCAGAAGAAAGAATCAGTGAACTTGAAGACAAGATACTTGAAATGAGTCAGGCTGAGGAGCAGGAAGAAAAAAATTAAAAGCCCTGTATTATCTGTAGTGACTTTAAATGTAAATGGATTAAGCTACCCAATGAAAAGGCAGATTTTGGCAAAATAGATAAATAAGCATGACAAACTATATGCTGTGTGCAGGAGACTCACCTAAAGGTCAAAGATACAAGTAGGTTGAGGGTTAAATGATGGAAAAAATATATGCCATGCAAGTAAAAACCAAAGGAGAGCTGGAGTGGCTATACTAATATTGGATAAAATAGACTTTAAGTAAAAAACAGTTATGAGGGACAAAGACAGTCATTCTATACTGATAAAGGGGACAATTCAATAGTAAGATGTAACAATTGTAAATATATATGCACCTAAGAGCAGAGTGCCAAAATATATGAAGCAGATACAGATTTGAAGGGAGAAATTGATGATTCTACATTAATAATAGGAAACTTTAGCAAAGACTCAATAGGGGAGAGAACATCTAGTCAGATGATCAATAAGGAAGTACAAGTCTTGAATGATACACTAAACCATCTAGAACCATCAGACAAATATAGAACACTGCACTCAATGAAAACAGAATACACCTTCTTCTCAAGTGCACATGTATCGGTCTCCAGGATAGACCATATGTTGGGTCACAAAACAAGACACAACAAACTCAAAACTTTTGAAATCATACTGTGCCAGATTGGATATATTATTTCCCCCACAAAGTCATGACCTTTTAATTCAATCGTGTTGGGTGGAACATTTTGATTGAATGTTTCCATAGAGATCTGACACACCTAACTGTGGGTGATACCTTTTATTAAATTATCTCCATGGAGGTATTACCCCGCCCATTCAGGGTGGGTCTAAATTAGATCACTGGAGTCCTATAAGAGAGATTAAAGACAGAGGGAGTTCAGAGCAGCCAAGAGAGACTTTTGGAGAGACTGAGATGCTTGCTGATGCTTGGAGATGCAGACAGAAGGATGTTTGGAGATGCTAAGCTTAGAGAAACCCAGAGACATTTTGGAGAAAGTCATTTTTGAATTGCAAACCTGGGAGCAAAGGAGCAGCAGATGCCAGCCACATGCCTTCCCAGCTGATAGAGGTGTTCTGGATGCCATCGGCCATTCTTCAGTGAAGGTATCTTTTTGTTGATGCCTTAATTTGGACATTTTCATGGCCTTTGGATTGTAAATTTGTAACCTAATAAATCCCCTTTATAAAAGCCAATCAATTTATGGTATTTTGTATAACAGCAGCTCTAGCAAACTGAACACATGCAATGTATATTCTCTGACCACAATGGAATGAAGTTAGAAATCAATAACAGAGGAAGAAATGGAAAATTACCAAATATGTGTAAATTAAACAATATATTCTTAAACAACTAATGGGCTAAAGAGGAAACCAGAAGCAAAATTGGGAAATACCTTGGGGTGAATGAAAATGAAAATATAACATGGCAAAATTTATGGGATGCAGTGCTTAGAGGGAAATTTGTAACCCTAAATGCTTACATTAAAAAAGAAAAAGACTTCGAATCAGACACCCAAGGTCAAGTATGGAATAACTAGAAAAAGAAGAGCAAAGTAAACCCAGTGTGAGCAGAAGGAAATAACAAAGATTAGAGAGAAGATAAATGACCTAGAAGACAAAAATAAATAAATAAAAAGAATCAACAAAACCGAAATTTGATTCTTGAAAAGATCAAAGAAATGAACAAACCTTTAGCCAGACTGACAAAGAAAAAAAGAGAGGATACAAATAAGGAAAATCAGAAATGAAAGGGGGTAAATTACTACTAACCCAACTGAAATAAAAAGGTCTATAAGAGGCTACTATGAACTACTGTATGCCAATAAATTAGATAACCTAGATAAAATTCTTAGGAACACACAAACTGCTTACATTGATTCAAGAAGAAATAGAAGATCTCAACAAAGCAATTACTAATAAAGAGATCAAATCAGTAATCAAAAACCTCCCAACAAAGAAAAGCCCAGGACCAGATGGCTTTACAGGGGAATTCTACCAAACATTCCAATTCTGCTCAAACCCTTCCAAAATATTGTAGAGGTGGAAACACTCCCTAACTCATTCTATGAGGATAACATCACCCTAATGCCAAAGTTGGATAAGGATGCCACAAGTAAATAAAGCTACTGACCAATGTCTGTTATAAATATACACTCAAAAAAATACTAGCAAACCCATTCCAAAAGCATATTAAAAGAATTATACACCATCATCAAGTGGGATTTATCCCTGGTATGCAAAGTTGGTTCAACATAAGAAAATCAATTAATGTATTACACCACATTAACAGAATGAAGGGGGAAAAAACACATGATCATCACAATTGATGCAGAAAAGTCATTTGACAAAATACAGCACCCTTTCTTGATAAAAACACTTAGAACATTAGGAACAGAAGGAAACTTCCTCAACATGATAAAGGGCATATACAAAAAGTCCACAGCTAACTTCCTATTTAATGGGGAAAGACTGAAAGCTTTCTCTCTGAGATCAGGAACAAGACAAGGATGCCCATTGTCACCACTGTTACTCAACATTGTACTGGAAGTTCTCTCCAGAGCAATTAAGGAAGAAAAAAAAAAAGGCATCCAAATTGGAAAGGAAAAAGTAAAACTTTCCCTATTTTCAGATGATATGATCCTATATACAGGGAATCCTGAAAAATCGACAACAAAGTTCCCAGAGCTAAAAAATGAGTTAAGCAAAGTGGCAAGGTACAAGATCAACACTAAGAGATCAGTACTGTTTCTATATACAAGCAATGAACAATAGGAACAAGAAATCAAGAATAAAATTCCATTCACAAAAGCAACTAAAAGAATCAGATATCCAGGATATAAAGGACTTGTACACAGAAAACTACAAAGCATTGCTAAAAGAAACTAAATAAGACCTAAATAAATGAAATGATATCCCCTGTTCATGGATTTGAAGATAAATATCTTTCAGATGCCAATACTACCCAAAGCAATTTACAGATTCAAGGGAATCCCAATCAAAATTCTAATAACCATCTTTGCAGAAAATGGAAAAGCCAATCATGATATTTATGTGGATGTTAAGGAGCTCGGAATAGCTAAAGCTGTCTTGAAAAAGAAGAATGAAGTTGGAGGACTCACACTTCCCAATCTTAAAACTTCTTACACTGGGCTGTGAGCGCACGCGTCATATACGTGTCGCTTTGCACGGGAGCAAGCAATTCGGCATGGCCTTCCAGAAGCCTGCAGGCTGGCCGGGGCTTCGGCGGCTGTGCTGGACTTGGCGGCCATGCTCTTCTCAGTGGTGACTGTGGGGAAACCCCACTGGGGTGGAAACACGTGGCTGGGTGCCCCTGAGCCTCGGGGCTGGGCAGCAGGTGTGCCACCGGGACCAGCGTCTGGAACCCCAGCTGGACCACTGTTTCTCATCAACCTGTGGGAAAGAACCTGGAATCTGGAGAAGAATAATTGGTGTCCAGGCCATACCACTGCAAAGCCAAGGCCATACAACACATCTTCCTCATCAGGCACTAAATGTGGATGGCTCCCTGGAAAAGGATGGACTCTGACCCTGCTGGGCCATGAACAAGTTGAACTAACAGGTCTCCCACTCACAAACTTGGGGGTGAAGTTTGATAAAATTGTACATTCCTCCATGACCCAAGCAATAGAAACAGCAGACATAATCAGCAAACACCTGCCAGGAGTCTGTAGCCAGCACAGACTCACTCAAGGCAGGTGCCCACATTCAACCAGACCCGCCAGTGTCCCACTGGAAGCCAGAAACTGCAGTATTATGAAGTTGGAGCCTGTATTGAGGCCACATTTCAGAACTAAATCCACCAGACAGTTGACAAGCAGGAGGAGGACAGTTAGGAGATCTTCATCTGTCATGCCAACATCATCCGTTACATCATGTGCAGAGCCCAGCCATTTCCCCCCAAGGTTGGCTCCACCTCTCCTTCAACAATGGCAGCATCATATACCTGCTATACCTGGTCATCCAGCTGATTGGCACCATGGCCCTGAGGACCCTCAGGGATATGGGGTTTATGCCCCCTGACAAAATCACCTGGTCCTGAGGACACCATTCTGGATATCCACTTGCCAGACTCTCCTCTTTTTAGCTCTGAAGTCTGGCTCTGTTCTGCACATTGCTAAGGACAGTGGATCTTCCTTCTGTGTGCTGACACAGGCCACATTTCAGTTACTTTTTATTTCCCAAGCAAGAAGCTGGCAGGAAAGTAGAAACACCTAAGTTGCTGCATTTTTGGAAACATTAAGCTCTGGTAGCTGATTCTGCAAGGTTTTCTACCTTACTCTGATCTAATTAGATGACTCCATGAGGTATAAAGTCAAATCTTTCTCCGAGAGAAGTTGGGTCCATTCCAGAAGGGCAGCCAGCCTGATGCAGGTCATCTCTGGGATGACCACATCCAGATCCCTACCACTCCCACCTCCACCACCCCCTCTGCCAACCTCCCTCACCCCCCACCCTCTTGGGCCTCTCCCTGCCACCACAGCCTCCATGTGTGCCCCTCATAGTGAGCCCTAGAGACTGAGGGAACTGGAGGGGTGCTCAGTTGTGCACATGTGGAATGGTAGTGGTGGCCAGGGTTTTGCTCACAATTCATTTCACTTCATTCGTTCTTTCCATAAAGTCTTTCTGTCAAAGATTTTCCTCATGTGGGATCTTGCATTGAAACCCCCTGTCTAACACAAAGGCTAGAGATCCCTGAAGTTGTTTGAGTGGGAACTGACGTGCCTTGTCAGACCTTTTAAGTTGTAAGAACTTAGGATTTACCCAGGAGTCCTCCCAGAGGCAAAGGAGAGGTGCCATAGTGGGGGGGGGGTGAGGGGGATGCCCCCTTGCACTCAGTATTTGCCAGCATTTAACACTGGCTTAGTGACAGGAAAATTGTGTTTAATAAAAGGCATTTTAATAACCCAGAAAAAAAACTTATTACAAAGCCACATGTGCTGGTTTGAATGCATTATGTCCCTCAGAAAAAGCCATATTCTTTGATGCAATCTTGTGGGGCAGACATATTAGTGGGGATTAAGTTGGAACGTTTGGATTAGGTTGTTTGCATGGAAATGTGCCCCACCCAACTGTAGGTGATAACTCTGATGAGATTTTTCCATGGAGGTGTGGCCCCACCCATTCAGGGTGGGCCTTGATCAGTGGAGCCATATGAATGAGCTGACAAACAGAAGAAACTCAGTGCAGCTGCAGCTGTGAGTGACTTTTTGAAGAGGAGCTACAGCCAAGAGGGACACTTTGAAGAAAGCCCAGGAGCTGCAGATGAGAGACAGTTTGAAGATGGCCGTTGAAAGTAGACTCTTGCTCCAGGGAAGCTGAGAGTGGACCAATATCCCAAGTGCAACTGAGAGTGACATTTTTGAGGAACTGCAGCCTAGAGAAGAACATCCTGGGAGAAAGCCAGTTTGAAACCAGAACTTTGAAGCAGACGCCAGCCACGTGCCTTCCCAGCTAACAGAGGTTTTCCAGACACCATTGGCCATCCTCCAGTGAAGGTACCCAATTGTTAATGCATTACCTTGGACACTTTATGGCCTTAAGACTGTAACTGTGTAACCAAATAAACCCCCTTTTGTGAAAGCCAATCCATTTCTGGTGTTTTGCATTATGGCAGCATTAGCAAACTAGAACACCACAGTAATCAAAACAGCATGGTACTGGCACAAGGACAGACATATTGATCAACAGAAAAGAATTGAGAGCTCAGAAATCAACCCTTACAATTATGGCAAACAGATTTTTAAAAACAGTTTTATTCACACAAGAACCAAACCATCCAAAGTGTACAATCAATGGCTCTCAGTATAATCACAGAGTTGTGCATTCATCTTTACATTCGATTTGAGAACATTCTCATTGTCCAAAAAATGAATCCCATATCCCTTATAGCCCCATTATTGAGACTTAACATTGATGTAGTTCCTTTGTTATAATTGATGTAAGAATATTACATTACTCTTAAATATAGTCCATAGTTTGCATTAGTTGTATTTTCCCCATATGCCACCCTATTATTAATACCTTGCAATTGTGACATACATTTGTTCTAGTTCATGTAAGAACATTCTTATATTTGTACAATTACCACACATCATCCACAAAAGGGTTTGCTATGTTATACAGTCTCATGTTTTAACCTCTAGCTTTCCTTCTAGTGACATATACAATCCTAAACTTCCCTTTTCAACCATAACCACACCCGTTTCAGTTTGCTGAAGCTGCCAGAATGCAATATACAAGAATTGGATTGGCTTTTACAATGGGAGTTTATCGGTTCAAAGATTTACAGTTCTAAGGCCATGAAAATGTCCCAATTAAGGTATCAACAAGACAATATCTTCTCTGAAGAAAGGCCAATGGCATCTGGGGTTCCTCTGTCATATGGGAGGGCACATGGCTGGCTCTGCTGATCCTCCTCTCCTGGGTTTATCTTCTGGTTTCAGTGGCTTTTTAAAAATGTCTCTGGGCTTCTGTCTCAGCTTCTCTGTGCTCTCTCCAGAATGTCTCTGCATTTTATCATATCATAGAGGACTCCAGCAAGAGGATTAATATCAACCTTGAATGGGCAGGGTCACATCTCCATGGAAACAACCTAATCAAAAGGTCCCACACACAATAGGTCTGCCCCCACAAGACTGGAATAAAAGAACATAGGCTTCTGTGGGGTACATAACAGATCCAAACCAGCACAGCACCATAATTCAGTGCTGTTACTTATCCTTACAGTAATGTGCTGCCATCACCTCTATCCATTTCCAAACACTTACAATCAACCTTATTAAAAATTCTGTACAAATGAAGCATCAGCTCACCATTCTCTACCCTCTGTCTCCTGGTAACCTATACTGTAGATATTAGCTCCAAGGTTGTGCTCAGTATAATTAGTTCAAATTAGTAAGACCAAGGAATATTTTTCCTTTTCTGTGTGACTTATTTCACTCAACATAATGTCCTCTAGGTTCACCCATGTTGTCGCATGCACTGGACTTCATTCCTTCTTACTGCTGAATAATATTCCATAGTATGTATATGCCACATTTTGTTTATCCATTCATCACTTGATGGACACTTGGGTTGTTTCCGTCTTTTGGCAATTGTGAATAATGCTTCTATGAATATCAGTGTGCAAATGTCTGTTCAAATCCCTGCTTTCAGTTCTTCTGAGTATATGCTTAGTAGTGGGACTGCTGTATCATATGGCAATTCTATACTTATCTTCCTGAGGAACCACAAACTGCCTTCCACAGTGGCTGAACCATTTGACATTCCCACCAGCAGTGAATAAATGTTCCTATTTCTCCACATCCCTTCCAACACCTGTAGATTTCTGTTTGTTTTTTTTTTAATTTTGGCCATTCTATTAAGTCTGAAATGATATCTCATTGTGGTTTTGATTTACATTTCCCTAGTAGCTACTGATGTTGAACATCTTTTCATGTGCTTTATAGCCATTTGTATTTCCTCTTTGGAAAAGTGTCTTTTTAGGTCTTTTGCCCAAATTAGGTTGTCTTTTTATTGTTAAGTTGTAGGATTTCTTTATATATTCTCAATATTAAATCTTTATCAGATATGTGATTTCCAAATATTTTCTCCCATTGAGTAGGCTGCCTCTTTACTTTCTTGACAAATCCTTTGAAACACAAAAGTACTCAGTTTTGAGGAGGTCCCATTTATCTATTTATTCTTTTGTTGCTTGTGCTTTGGGTGTAAGTTCTAAGAAACCACCTCCTCCTACCATAACTTGAAGAAGTTTCCCTACATTTTCTTCTAGGACTTTTATGGTCCTAGCTCTTATATTTAGGTCTTTGATCCATTTTGAGTTAATTTTTGTATAGGGTATGAGATAGGGGTCCTGTTGTATTCTTTTGGATATGGGTATCCAGTTCTCCCAGCACCATTTTTTGGAGGTAGTGTTCCATCCTAGTTGAGTGGCTTTTGCAGCCTTGTGAAAAAATAAATTGACCATAGATGTGAGGGTCTATTTCTGAACTCTCAATTTGATTCTATTAATCAATATATCTACCTTTATGCCAGTACCATTCTATAGTACCACTACAGCTTTGTAATATGCTTTAAATCAGGAAGTGTGAGTCTTCCCATTTCATTTTTCTCCCTGAAGATGTTTTTGGCTATTTGGTATGGCCAACTTATTTTTGACAAGGTGGCAAAGACCACTCAAAAGGGAAAGAATGGTCTCTTCAAAGAATGGTGCTGGGAAAACTGAATCTTCGTTTGCATAAAAAGGGAGGACCCCCACCTCACATCATATACAAAAATCAACTCAAAATTGATCAAAGACCTAACTATAAGAGCCAGAGCTATCATACTCCTAGAAGGAAATGTAGGGAAGCATCATCAGGGCCTTGTATTAGGGCATGGTTTCTTAGACTTTACACCCAAAGCACAAGCAACAAAAGAAAAAAAAATAGATAAATGGGACCTCATCAAAATTAAAAACTTTTGATCCTTGAAGGATTTTATTGTGAAAGTAAAATAACAACCTACACAATGGGAGAAAATATTTGGAAACCACATATCCAATAAAGGTTTAACATCCAGGATAAATAAAGAAATCCTTCAACTTAACAACAAAAAGACAAACAACCCAATTTTAAAATGTGCAAAAGACTTGAACAGACATCTCTCTATAGAAGATGTACCAATGGCCAGAAAGCACATGAAAAGTTGCCCAACATCATTAGACATCAGGGAAATGCAAATAAAAACCACAATGAGATACTATTTCACACCCATTAAAATGGCTGCTATTAGAAAATGAAAAGTAACAGGTTTTGGAGAGGATGTGAAGAAATAAGAACACTCATTCATTGTTGGTGGTAATGCAAAATTGTGCAGCTGCTGTGGAAGACAGTTTCACAGTTCCTCAGAAAGCCAAGAATGGAACTCTGATATGACCTGGCAATTCCACTACTCGGTTTACATCCAAAAGAATTGAAAGCATGGACTCAAACCAATATTTGCATACCAATGTTCATAGCAGCATTATTCACAGTTGCCATAAAATGGAAGCAACTCAAGTGTCTATCAACCAATGAATGGATAAACAAAATGTGTTATATACGTGGAATATTATTCTGCCATAAAAAGGAATGAATTCCTGATATATGCAACAACATGGATGGACCTTGAAGATATAATATTGAGTGAAATAAATCAGACTGAAAAGAGAAAATATTGTATGAGCTCACTGTTCTGAAACAATTAGAATAATCAAACTCATCAAGTCAGAATCTATAATATAGGTTACCAGTAGATGGGATGGGGAGATAGGGAATGGGAAGTTAAGGCTTAAAATGTACAGGGTTCCTATTTGGAATGATGGAAATGTTTTAGTAATGGACAGTGGTGATGGTAGCACAACATTGTGAATGCAATGAGCAGCACAGAAATATATATCTGAATATGATTAAAAGGGGAAATGTTAGATTGCAAATATGGTAACCGAATAAAAATTTTAAAAAGAAATATACAGAACTACACTACACAGTGAACCCTAAGTTAATCCATGGATTTTAATTAATAGTACAATTTTAAAAATATCTATCATCAATTGTAACATATGTTCCACCCCAATGCAAGGTGTTGGTGGTGGGATGATATATGGAAATCCTTTATTTTATGCATGATTGTTCTGTAAACTCAGAACTTCTCTAATAAAAAAAAGAAGCATATGAATCAAGTCATAGAGCTGAGCACTATGGGTAATATTAAACAAGTGTGCAGAAACAGGAGTGAAATGGGAGAAGCAGCTTTTCAGGAAGTTGCAGCCTCCTCTGTCAATTCTTGCCTCTCCTGTGCACAATCACTTGAAAAAAGACTCCTCTCTCTGGGAAGACAGGCTTTTTTATCTCCTTCTGCTGGACAGGGTTTCTCCTTGCCTCATCTGCGAGCTAATTAAAACAAAAATATGTCTAAGGACAGAGAAATTCAAAGGGATTCAGATAGGTATGTTTTCAGAAGAAAGATTGTAAACTTCTAGCCAAGTCAGGTAGACTCATATCTAAAAGCTTGTCATTGAAAGTGTTAGGAGCAAAGGCACCCATTGTCTACAGTTCCCTGCATGGGGATGCTTTGAAGCTATCTCTTCCCCATATCCCAAAGCAACTCATAGCCCAGAACAAAACTGACCAAAATCCAAAGTGGCCTCTTGACTGGAGGCTCCCTCCAAGTGGAGTCCTTCCTGTTTTGAGAAAAGTGATCACCTAAGGAATGCTGAGGTGTTAATGACCTATAAGTCTTTGTAACTTACTCTTCCAAGACAGGTGCTATTTGCATTTGAACAGCTGCCTTCAATGCTGTACAACCAGAGGATTGATTAGAGGTGGGAAGTTTGGGCATTTAGGGCAGTCTGGTGAATCTATGAAATATTTTGTAGAATGGGTTTAGGACCTCCCAAACCACACTATCTAACTCTGGGCTCCAAGAGGTTGATTCTACACTTACAAAGCAATAGGGGACACAGCCAGCTCTTTCTCTGGCGACTTGCGTGTAAATGATTTACCTCTTCATCTCTACTTTGAAGTCAATTCAAGTCTTCACTTGAACTGTCCAGGACCTTCAAAATGTTGAGTCACCCCCACCCACCCACCCGTACCTCTGTCCCTGACTAGAACTGCCCTTCTCTCTGTTTCCCTGCACTCTGACTTTATCAAAATATTTCCAACAAAGCCTAATTCCTGCCCCCTCCCATCTTTTATAAAATCTTACAGATCATAATCAATTTCCTTCTCTCAATTCTACAGCTTTTATTATCTGATTAATTATTTTGTTCATTAACTTTAAAAATATTTTCTGGGCACTCTAGAGCTGGTTGGGGAAATTTGTGCATTAATGGGAAACTAGGCATTGCCTATGGAAGGGGTCAGCAAGCATTTTCTGAAAAGGGCCAGATAGTAAATATTTTGGGCTTTTGTGGGTCATAGGTCTCTGTGCATCTACTCAACTCTGCTACTGTAGTGTGAAAGCAGTCGTAGAAAATCTGTAAACAAGTGGGCATGGCTGCGTTCCAATAAAACTTTATTTACAAATACAGGCATGGGGTTGGATTTTTCCTTAGGGCCTTAGTTTGCTTATCCCCTGGTCTAGAGGACTTCCCTGTGGCTTATTTATTCTGATTCCATGGGAGCTGTTTCAGCACTTTCTAAATTTTAGATTGATAGCAATGCAAAATAATTTTTGTCTGTGGACATGCAGTTTCTGCCCAGTCAAGATTTAATTCTGTTTCCCACTAAAGAAGCCAGGTTTGCCTCCATTTGCACATTCACTTCAATATTACTGATCTATAAATGTTCTATTCTTTAGATTCTCCTTTTGAATTGGTTATAACATCTGCTTGGTTCCTTCTTTATGAGTTGAATGAAATCAACATGTGTTTATTTTTATATTTGTTTGAGAGTCATAATTTTATCATTTTTTGAAAATTATCTTTAACAAACCAGATACCATTTTGCAACGGGAGTAGAGGAGGGGTACCCAAATGAAATAAAGTGTAGTATCTCTGTTCATTCTGTGTTCTTGTGTCTCCTTCGGTGAGAACTCATTGGTTAATTACTGATTGGGTTAATTTTGTCCAATAGAGCTTTCATGCTTTTCTGCTTTAAAATGGTTGCTGTGTTGAGATGAGAAGGTAAAAGGATTTCAATTTAGACTGTAGTTATCAAAGCCTTTGTGAGCTCAGAAAAACGGATCCTCCAATCATGGGCTTAACATTGCAGGGACCATGAACATTTTTGGCCTCAGTAGGAAATGAATATCACATTCTAGCCAGCTCAAATGTACAAAATTAAACCTGTGGTTTTATCTATTTTTCAGGTTTTCCAGAAAGAACAAAAGGCTGACTAAACCTTCCTTTCATCTTTGCCAACAAAAATTATTTACGCTTATATAGTGTATTGCCTTTTATTTGAGGTGTTCTAAATGCCTGGAAAATGTTTAACCTCTTAACTACCTCAGAATCACTTATCCCCATTTTGAAGACAAAGAAACTGAGAAGGGTGGCTCACAAGAGTTTTCCAGGGCAGCAGAGAGGGTAGTAGAAAAGGCAGGTGGAATTCTTGAGTCCTGGAACAGACTTCTGAACTCAGGTCTGCACATACCCTAATCCTTGATCCTTGACATTCTTTACAGCCATGGAAAATAGCTAAGCTTGTTACCAGGGTATATGGAAAAAGCATGATTTAAAAATTCTCATAAAATTCCAAATTTTCATAAAATCCTGGGGAATTTACATGAAATTTTACATTAACATTCTGATTGTCAGCACTTTTATATAACTGCCATTTACTCTGCAAATGTCACAGCCTTCCACAGCTCCACTAATAATAATGTTCTGGCTGAAGATGAGGGTCTAAGCTAAGTTTCAATTTGCAATCAGTATATGAAATTCATGTAAAATATAAATTGCTATGCCCATACAGTCTTATATGTGAATGTTCATAGCAGCATTATTCATAATAGCCAAAAAGGGTAAACACCCAAATGCCCACCAACTGGTGAATGACTAAACAAAATGTAGTATATCCTTACAATGGAATGTTATTGGGCAATAAGTAGGAATGAAGTACTGATACATGCTATAACATAGATGAACCTCAAAAACATTATACTGAGTGAAAGAAGCCAGACACCAAAGGCCTCATATTGCATGATTCCATTTATGAAATATCCAGAAAAGGCAAATCTATAGAGAGGCAGAAAGTAGTTTGTTGGTTGCCTGGGTAATGGGGAATGTCTAGGGCTGTGGGAATGGGGAATGACTGCAAATGGGGAAGTGTTTCTTTTGGGGGTGAGGGAAATGTTCTAAAATTGGATTGTGGTGCTGGTTGTACAGTTCTGTAAATCTACTACCAATTACTGAACTGTACACTTTAAATGGGTGAATTTTATGGTATGTAAATGATACCTTAATAAAGTTGTTAATAAATAAATAGTTTCACAATGACTCCCCCACATACACCTCTACCTCTACATATACAAGAACAACAAAGAAACAACTTGCCTTTGCAAAGGCACCAGGAAACATTTTACATCATTTGAAGTTTGACTTTCAAGACAACAATATAGGTGTCATGGGGCTCAAAGCTTCAATATTGTGATCTGAAGGCAATTTCACCACAGGTGTGCAGCTTAACAGGGTGTTAATTGGGATGCCCATGAACTCCCCTCCACAGTCAGCCCAGAAAGCTGTGCCAGAATTTGCTGGTGAATAGAAAACTTCAAGAGCCAAACTCATGATCAAAAATAGAGAAATTTAACTTTTTTTATGTGGTAGCCATTACTACACAAAGCAACTTTAATTGGAGCTGAAGGTTTCTTGACTCCACCACTAATCAGAACCACTTGAAGTTTTGGCAATATTGTGGAAGGAAAATAAAAGAACCAAAATAAGGGCTGAGGTTTTCTAACAGAAGTAACTTCCCCACATTTAGCAGGTTGGTTTCTTTAGCATGAGTAAGAAAAGGTCTTCCTGATTCCCTGGGGAATCAGATGTGCAAGGTTTTTACATATAATAAAGGCACAGCTAGCTCATAGCATAATTTGGAACCATTACTTTTCCCAAACTCCTGGCCCCAAGTTGCTAGGGTGGGACCTAGTGAACTGCTCTTTCCTGGGGGACCTAGTTAACACTTCTGTGGAATTGAGGAAACTCTTGGCAAGAAATCAGCATTCTAACTGGAGGCCACAGGGTCCTAAGTCCTACATCTTTAACTTTTGCTATGATACCCATTCCCTTACTCTTTCAGGAAGACTCCAAGACTCTAAGAAACAAGCAATCGATTATTCTTCAGAAACAAAAGCCACTGGCTCAACAATAAGATGATTTCTAAATTCCTCAATGCCTTTCCCTAAGTAGAAGAGTCTTCTACTTTTTTTTTATATAATAAATTTTATTTTGAAATAAGTTCAATCTTACAGGAACAGTTGCAAAAACAGTACAAACCCCATACATAGAACTCCATCATACCCTGACCCCCCTCCCCCGATACCCCGATCCATCACCTTTAAGATCCTGTCACACCACCATCTCTTTCTTTCCCTCCCGCTCTCCCTCCCTCCCTCCCTAACACCCATCATCTATTGCTCTGTCCTCTGAACATATGAGAGCAAGCTGCACATATCTTTGAACAAACAATATAATTCACATATACCTTTCCCATGGACAAGAACATTATTTTATGCAATGTCATTAAGTGTAGCTAAGAAGTTCAAGAAATTCAACATTGATATAAAGCTTACATTCTATATTTCCTTTTTTTTTTCTTGTGTCCCATCTGTGTCCCTTTGAGCCTCCTCTCCTCTGACCTCAGATCCCATCCAGGATCATCCTTGGCATTTAATTGTCATCTATTTAGACTGTCTTTTTTTTTTTTTCCAATTGTGGAAAGATATATATAGCCTAAATCTTCCTATTCCACCCCTCCCTAGCATTCCATTAGTGGGATTAATCACATTTAGAATGTTGCAATGCTATCACCTTCCCACCATCCATTTCTAGAAGTTTCCCTTCACCCCAAACAAAAACCCTACTCTCATTTCTTAACTCCCCATTGCCTCTTCCCCCACTTCTTGGAACCCCTACTCTACTTTTCATCTCTTTGGGCATATTCTCTGATACTTTCTTCGTGTTTACCATGGGGCTTAAATTTAACATCTTAAATCTATAACAATCTTGTTTTTCTTTGATACCAACTTAACTTCAATAGGACACGTAAACTGTGTTCCTATACTCCTCCATTCCCCCACCTTTATGTAGTTCTTGTCAAGAATTACATATTTTACATTGAGTCCAAAACCACTGATTTATCATTACAGTTTATGTATTTTAGATCCTGTAGGAAGTAAATAGTGGAGTTATAAATCAACAATACAGTAGTATTGGTCTTTATATTTACCATGTGATCTTTACTGGAAATCTTTATTTCTTCATGTGGTTTCAGTCAATTGTTTAGTGTCCCTTCCTTTCAGCCTGCTTAGGACTGATCTACTGGTGATAAAGTCCCTCAGCTTTTGATTATCTGGGAATGTTTTCATCTCCCCCTCATTTTTATCCTTCAGGTGTTTGTGAATTCTCCAAGTCTCTGATGGTTATTGACTTCTATTTGTATTCCATTGTGGTCGGAGAATGTGCTTTGAACAAATTCATTTTTTTATTTTTTATTTTATTGAGGCTTGTTTTTATGTCCCCGCATACAGTCCATTCTGGAGAAAGATCCGTGGTCACTAGTGAAGAACGTGTGTCCCAGTGACCTGGGATGTAATATTCTATATATGTCTGTTAAAAGTCTCTATATCTCTCTTTCATTTCTTTGTTTCTCTGTCTGTTGGGCTCGCTTTAGTATCTGAAGTAGGGCAAGTCTTTTATTAGCAAACTCTCTCAGCATTTGTTTGTCTGTGAAAAATTTAAGCTCTCCCTCAAATTTGAAGGAGAGTTGCTGGATAAAGTATTCTTGGTTGGAAATTTTTCTCTGTCAGAATTTTAAATGTCATGCCACTGCCTTCTCGCCTCCATGGTGGCTGCTGAGTAGTCATTACTTAGTCTTATGCTGTTTCCTTTGTATGTGGTGAGTTGCTTTCCTCTTGCTGCTTTCAGAACTTACTCCTTCTCTTCAGTATTTGACAGTCTGATCAGAATATGTCTTGGAGTGGGTTTGTTTGAATTTATTCTATTTGGAGTTCACTGGGCATTTATGCTTTGTGTATTCATATTGTGTAGAAGGTTTGGGAAGTTTTCCCCAACAATTTCTTTGAATACTCTTTCTAGACCTTTACCCTTCTCTTCCCCTTCTGGGACACCAATGAGTCTTAAATTTGGACATTTTATTTTATCTATCATATCCCTGAGATCCATTTCAATTTTTCCAATTTTTTCCCCATTCTTTCTTTTGTTCTTTCATTTTCTGTTCTGTGCTCCTCGAGGGGGCTGAATTGTTGTTCTACTTCCTCTAATCTTGTATTATGAGTATCCAGAGTCTTTTTAATTTGGCCTACAGTTTCTTTAATTTCCATAAGATCTTCTATTTTTTTATTTACTCTTGCAATACCTTCTTTATGCTCTTCTAGGGTCTTCTTTACGTCTTTTATATTCTATGCCATGCTCTTCTTCAAGTCTTTTATATCCTGTGCCATGCTCTCATTGCCTGTCTGTAGTTCTTTGATTAATTCTGCCAGGAACTGTGTGTCTTCGGATCTTTTGATTTGAGTGTTTGGGTTCGGGTTCTCCATGTAGTCTGGTTTTATCATATGCTTTAAGATTTTCTGTTGTCTTTGGCCTCTTGGCATTTGCTTTACTTGATCTTTAATTTGTTAGAATTGCAGCTTGGTGACATACACTTTCTCTAACTAACCAGCAGATGGTGTCCATGAGTCACTTATTCCCAAGTCAGTTCTCCCCAACTTTGTGGTGTGTGGGGATCTGATTCTTTTGGGGTCCAGTTGGTGCACTTAATTTGGGTGTGTTGTCGATGCTGTCTGCCCTCAGTGAGGGGCATGTGCCTGAGCTGTTAGGGAGGAAGGGCAGATTTAATAATCAAACCTCCCGGGTGTTCCCGGAGATTTAAGGCTGTTCTCTGCCCCTGACCCAAAAGTCCTTGGTATTGGCGTAGGTTCCCTGGGATTTCTGAGCGGTTCCCCCCTCCCTGCTGTGCTTTTCCAGGACCTCTGCTGAGGGAGGGAGGGCTGTGCCACATCAAAAGTGAGCGCTGGCCTCCAGGGAAGCCCTGGGCCACCGGGCTGTGTAGGGGAGTTCCCAGCCCGCTTCAAAGATGGTTGAATGGGATGCATTACCTTCCCCCTTTCCACACAGCTCCGCCCTCTCAGCTCCGGGACAATCAGCCATGGGTGTATTCAAGGCCACTGTCCACGGCCGATATTGTGTCGTGTGAGCGGTGCTGTGGGAAAGACTCCCTGTCAGGCTGGGTTTCTTGGCTCAGCTCTGTGCTGTGTGTTCAGCCCTGGGCAGGAGTAGCCCCACCCACTGGGGAGATGGCTGCAAGTCGTGCATCTCCCCTTTGCTTCCCTGGACCTGAGACAATCAGCAGTGGGTGTGGGAAGGGGTATCCTCCACCCCAGACACCGAGGCGTTAGTCCAGACCACTCCCATCTTATCTGCAGCTGCTCCCGGGCTTCTTTTTTTTTTTTTTTTAAATGCCAACCCACCGTTTCCCCACACCGCAGCGTGGCCAAGGGACTAAGCCGACTCACTCACTCATTTGAGAATGCAGACTCCTGGTTTCACCAAACGCACATTCCCTGTGGCTTTAGCAGAACTTGTCCGGCTGGTGCTACTCTGGAAGTGGTGTTTTGGGTCACTTTCCGGTTTTTTATCTAGTGTTTTCCATGGAGGTGTTTTTTTCTCTGTCTCACCTAGCCACCATCTTAGGTTCCTCTCAAGTCTTCTACTTTTATGGAAAAATGGTTTAGAAAAATTTCTAAGTGATTTTACTACGTAAAGTTTCCTTTTCAAGAGCCCTATTCCCATCCAAAAAGTAATGGATAGCAATCTTGCTCTTTTAAAACTTTAATATGTAAATGTATCAAATGCCTAAGAAAAACAAAAAATTTCATTCTTATGTCCAGCAATATTTTTAGGAAAAATGAAACCTAAAATAAAACATAAAACTAAGAAGGCATGGGTAGCCCTCAGAAGGTACCAAACTTGCCCTATGGGAAAGGCAGTGTTTTCCTATAACCATCTCCAATTGCAGCATCCAAACCTAACACTGCATAAAAGCAGTAAGCCTCAAATCCCTACAACCAACCAAACTCTGGAAACAAAACTATTGCCCCATCCTTGGCCTAATGTCAAATTAAAATTTACTAATATAGTCTCTTAGTTTTTGTCATGAATAGCTTTGAACCACATCATTTAATGTGATCTGCAAAATAAAATCTTACTTCAGGATTAAGAAATGAAATATTTATTGTTTCCTGATGTATAGATTGGAGTAAACTCTGGTTTTCAATTTGTTCTGCCTTATCTTGGTACTACTCTGGATAGAAGGTATGGAATAAACACCTAACCCATTGCAGAAGCAGCATCTAGAACAAAACTACAGTGTCCTTCACAGGACAAAAGTATGTTTCAGTGTGTTCACAGGGCAAAGTTAAATAAGTCTCCTTAATACAGGACTCCTCAAAACCTTTAGCATGACCATGTTCAGTGCAAATCTCTAAGAGGGGACTGTATGATGCAGCATGTTCTAAATTTCTTTAACTATGATTCCCTTTCCTATAGAAAATCTTACCCAATAGCATTCTGATTCACTTTAAGAAATGCAAGAGACTTGAGCTCCAAGTCTGCCAATAGCTGAGATTGCAAAAATATGCCACTTGACATTTTAGTGCCCATATTTCATCCTTTTCAAAGTCTGATCTCCTTTCTATGAACTTCCAGGGCTTTTGTAAGAATTACATGACAGAGATATGAAAGTGTTTTGAAAAGTTAAAAATGCAACCCAAATGTTAGGAATCATTTCAATATCTGTTACCCTATACTGCTAATATCTCACCTACCCACATAATTCTTTCTTAAAAGTTTTAAGTGTTCATAAGAAAATTAGGGCCTAGGTGTAAGCTCTTATAGCAGTCACATTTATTCTTGAGTTTTAACTGTTATCTCTAAATTCTGAGATGCTAGGCTCTTTATGTATAATGTGGTAATTCCCTGGAACTTTGGGAACCTGTGTGACACCTGAGACTCAGAGTTAGAGTTTTGCAGCTCTGAAAGTCAGCATTACTCCATACAGCAACAGATAAAGAAGCTGAAAAAGAGATCAGACTGCAATTAGAGATACGAATGAAGCTGATTTGGTTAGGGCTATGGTAAATCAGAATACAGGGTAAAGGATGATATTTTCTGTATTTTAAAACTTCCACAGAGTAAAGGATGATATTGCCTGTATTTTAAAACTTCAACTTGTGTGTGAGACCAAAGGAAGAGGTGTTTATTTTGTCCAAAATTTTAATTTTCTATAGCACACTATCTAATTTAACCTGTCTGGTCAGTTTATTTAAAAACATAATTACATAGAACCTAGAATAGGGAATTGGATCTTGTTTTTCTGTATACATTAATGTAATACCCTGATACATTCCAGAGTATTTTGGGCAGAAAGTAAAAAGGTATTTGCAAAATCCCTTGAGGGATTAGAGAAAAATGTGGAACTATTAAACTTCCCCATCTGAGGAATTCCTGATATTCTCTCAAGCATTAGAGACTCCCAATTTAATAAGTGAAGCCCTTGATCTTGAGGCTTGCCCTTTTGAAACTTATTTCTGTTATGGCAAAGTGTTTAGGTTTGCTAAATTTTCCAGAATGCAATATACCAAAAATGGATTGGCTTTTAAGTAGAGGATTTATTAGGTTACAAATTTATAGTTCTAAGACCATAAAAATGTCCAAACTAAGGCATCAACAAGAAGATACCTTCACTGAAGAAAGTCTGATGGTGTCGGAACACCTCTGTCAGCTGGGAAAGCACATGGCTGGCATCTGCTGTTATTTTGCTCCCAGTTTACATTGCTTTCAGCTTCTGATTCCAGTGGCTTTCTCCATAAGAGTCTGTGGGTTCTCACTTAGCTCCTCTGGGACAAACTCTGGGCTTCATCTCTTAGCTTAGCATCTCCAAACATCTTTCTGTCTGCATTTTCAAGCTCTCTCTCTCCCTGAGGTCTCTTAAGGACTCCAGTAAACAAATTAAGACCCACCTTTAACGGGCAGGGTCACATCTCCATGGAAACAACCTAATCAAAAGATCCCCCACACAATAGATCTGCCCCCACAAGATTGGATTAAAAGAACATGGCTTTTCTGGGATACATAATAGGTTCAGACCAGCACACAAACTAAGCCTACTTATAATTATGCCTAAGAGTCACCCCCAGAGAACCTCTTTTGTTGCTCAGATGTGGCCTCTCTCTCACTAAGCCAAACTCTGCAAATAAACTCACTACCCTCCCCCCCCTACATGGGACATGACTCCCACGGTTCTAAGTCTCCCTGGCAACGTGGGACATGACTCCCAGGGATGAGCCTGGCCCTGACATCATGGAATTTACAATGCCTTCTTGATCAAAAGGGGGAAAAGAAATGACACAAAATAAAGCTTCAGTGGTGAAGAGATTTCAAATAGAGTTGAGAGGTCACTCTGGAGGTTACTTCTATGCAAGTTTCAGCCAGATATTGCATATTGCTACAGTATGCCAAGCCCCAACCAACAGTATTCCTGAAAACCCTAAAGAATACCCTGAGCTCTATAAAATTTTTACTTATTAAATTTATTTTTTCAGAAACTTAAAGCCTTCAGATTGTTCCTATGTCAGATAAGCCATGAAACACAGAGGTAACAGTCTCTCCAAGAACATCAACCAGTTTCATTCCTCTACTCTATAATGTTGACACCCCTTTTAAGCATTAAGAAGTTAGAATGGTCATTGCACAGATATCCCTGAAGATTGAGAGAATGATCAAGTGAGAAGGAAGAGTTATAACTGAGAAGTTAGGATTTAACAAATGATTATGACTACTGACTCATATAGACATTTCTTTTTAGTTTCTAGTGTATTAGAATAGCCAGAAGGAAACACCTGAAATTGTTGAACTGTAATCCAGTAGCCTTGATCTTTGATAATGATTTATAACGATATAGCTTTTATCTTGTGACCACGTGATTACAAAAACCTTGTGACTGACACCTCCTTTATCTGGGTATGGTTAGATGAGGAATCAAAAAAGACATTCCTGGAAAAAGAAAGTTTTAAGGGTTCAAAATGAGTCAAAAGTAATCTAATTTAAATTCAAACCCCAATACAATTTAAATACAAGATAAGAACATTTATAGCAGTTAAAAATATATAGTTCAATACACAAACAGTGAATCCTAAGTTAAACCATGGACTATAGTTAATAATACCATTATAAAAATGTGCTTTCATCAGTTGTAACAAATGTACCACACCAATGCATGGTGTCAATAATGGGGTGGTGTTCTAGTTTGCTAATGCTGCCATAATGCAAAACACCAGAAATGGATTGGCTTTTATAAAAGGGGTTTATTTGGTTACACAGTTACAGTCTTAAGGCCATAAAATGTCCAAGGTAACATATCAACAACCGGGTACCTTCACTGGAGGATGGCCAATGGCATCCGGAAAACCTCTGTTAGCTGGGAAGGCACATGGCTGGCATCAGCTCCAAAGTTCTGGTTTCAAAATGGCTTTCTCCCAGGATGTTCCTCTCTAGGCTGCAGTTCCTCAAAAATGTCACTCTTAGTTGCTCTTGGGGTGTTTGTCCTCTCTCAGCTTCTCTGGAGCAAGAGTCTGCTTTCAAAAGCCATCTTCAAACTGTCTCCCATATGTAGCTACTCTCTCAGCTCCTGTGCATTCTTCAAAGTGTCCCCCTTGGCTGTAGCAGGCTCTCTCCTTCTGTCTGAGCTTATATAGTGCTCTAGTACACTAATCAAGACCCATGCTGAATGGGTGAGGCCACACCTCCATGGAAACTATCCAATCAGAGTCATCACCCACAGTTGGGTGGGGCACATCTCCACGGAAGCACTCAAATAATTACAATCTAATCAACACTGATAAGTTTGCCCACACAAGATTACATCAAAGATAATGGCATTTTGGGTGACATAATACATTCAAACCAGCACAGGTGGTATATGGGAATCCTGTATTTTATGCATGATTGTTCTGAAAGCCCACTTCTCTAATATTATAGATAACAAACTTTATTATTAGATAGATATCTAATCTATCTATATCTATATTATCAGATGGATGGATAGATAGATAAATAGATAAACAGATAAAAAAGAAAGTTAAGAGAAACATCTTTTGGCCCAGTGAGTAAACACTTATATTTTGGCATTATTTTTATTGGCAGATTGGGTAAATACATATTTAGGAACTGTTAAGGTTTGGTAAAGCTCCTGGAATGCAATATACCAGAAATGGGTATATTTATTTTGGGGATTTATTACCTTACAAATTTACAGTTCTAAGGCTGTGAAAATGTCCCAATTAAGGCAACAACAGGATGATATCTTCTCTGAAACCAGTTACTGGCAAGTTTGGGCTTTTCTGTCAGATTGCCAAGCACATGGTGATGTCTGCTTGTCCTTCTCTTCCAGGTTTCATTGCTTCAGCTTCTGGTTTCAGTGGCTTCCTTTCTATTCTGTAGGTCCTCTCTTAGCTTCTCCAGGGCTTTTCCCTGTAAGCTTCTCTTAATTTCATCTCTCTTTTCTGTATGTCCTTTATTCTCTTATAAAGGACTCCAATATGGAAATTAAGACCCTCCCTGAAAGAGGTGGGTCACATCTCAATTGAAATAATGAAATCAAAAGGTCCCACCTACAATAGGTTTGCCCCCACAGGAATGAATTAAAAGAACATGGCCCTTTCTGGGGTACATAACAACTCCAAACTACCACACGGACCATTAAGACATAGATTTCTGGCCTAGATTTTGATCTCTTTGCCTATTGGTGCAATTACTTTGTTTCAAGTTCTCCTAAACAAAAAGTCAGATCTATTAGTTTATTGTGCTGATACAGTAGTTGTACATACCCACACAATAAAAGAATTGAAAACTCATGCCTTTGTTTTCTTTATTATTCACATTACAAGTCAGAATCCATGTCTTACTAGAGGCTGTTCTCCTCAGCAGAGGGTGTATATCCTTTATTCACTTTTTATTTCAGCTATCTGAACTGCCTGAACTGAACACTGTTCCAGGTTTGAAATGGGAGGGGGCTTGCCAGGGAAGGGGTGGGATGGGGAAAAGCTGAGGGGCCTGAATTCTAGTATGGTTTTTTAGATGACAATTCTGATTTTGGTCCTTTGTTTCAAACGAGGCAGACCCTCTGCTGTGGTTCTCCTTTTCATTTTCCCCAATCCTCCTCTTTGCCCATTTCCTTCATTTTCTCCTTTAATTTTCCCTGTCCTTTCCCTTGCCTCCTCTTCATCTCCCTCTGAACACATTTCAATTTATTTATTTTTTTGTTGTTCAGATGTCCATGCAGTGCAGCAGTCAGAAGCCAACCAACAGACTGTATTCTTCTGTTAACTCATACAGCTTTGGCCACACAGATTTCTGCAAAGCCGTGACTTCTCCACCCCAAGCCTACCCAGTTTGGGGACTGAATAAAGAACCTTACATTTATTCTTGCTGCATTTCATCCTCTCTGACTCAGTCCAATAGCCCCAATTTTTCACAATCTTTTGCAGTTCTTTTTCCTGCTACACAGGATATCACTTCCCCTCCTGATCATTGGAAATCTGGTAAGTGTGAATAGAAATTGTTGAACAAGGCAGAAAAAGAGTAGAGTTTGGTTTGAGGGAGAGGGTAATTCTGTGGGTGTGGTCTACTTTGTGAACTGTAAAACAGTGTACTCCAAAGACATTACTACAAGGGCAAAGAAGATCCGAAAAAGAGATGTCATTTTCCAGAGAGAGCCCTCAGTATTAGGTCAGTGGGGTTTTTCCCCCATATTTTTGTTGATGAAAACTGGCATGATGAGCCTGAGTACCCACTGAGTAATATTTGTGAGTCTCCTTATTAATAAAGGTAGTTTATTTTCTATTAAGGAGTGGTTTGAGCAGAATTTTATCCATGGCTCAAATCTTGTCCTCTGTGTCTTAACCAATCTCAGAACAATTTTGTGTTCTTCGGTTAAGGAGCACGTCTGGCTGCAAATAACCCAAATAACAGGCAACTGCTTGTTTGATGGTAGAGAGAGAAATGGAAAGTAATAAAGGAGAAGCTAGATGCAGAGCAGAGGTTATAGTAAAGTCAGAAAGAATGGTTTTTTTGAAAGATTCTGAGATAGTTTTTAAAAAAACACTTTTGGGTTAACAATACTTCTGTCCTGGCTTAAAATAAATATTTAGGAGTTACCCTGAGCAGGAAGATAGATGCAGTTTCAACATAAAAGCCTATTGTTTGCATCTCCCTTTCCTAATCAATGTAAAAACAATGATTTCATGTTCTGATTCCTGAAACCATGAGAACCAGAAGTATGAGAAATGAGAATAAATTCAGTAGAAATTCCCTAATTATTTTCTGCTATGCTAAATTTGGGGGAAATGGGGGAAATTGTTGGCTTTAAACTTTTGTGATCTTTTTATTTCGTTCCATCTAAACAGTAAGTACTGTATTCCTGTGGATCAGTGGCTCAATTTTTTAGACTGTTTTCTTCTAGACAATAAGCTAATGATTATCATCTCTCAATTGATTTTGTATTCCAAAACCTCTCATGCCTCACACCTTATACTTAATATTAGTTTATATATCAAGCACCATGTATCACAGCAGGCGTTCCATAGAACAGAACTTTTTACAGATGGGAGAGTGGGAGAATCCTCTATAAGTTTTCATCTTTCTTAAAAAAAAAACAAACTTAAACAGGAGTGGGCTTTGGGGGCTGCTTTGGAGGGATAATTTGGATACCATCAAACTAATTGTAAGTTATCAGCAAATGTTTTTGAAACTGTTGTGTTACATAAAGGGTCACTTGGTAATAATAATTTCAAACTAATTAAAAGGACTAAGCTTAGATGCTGACAATCTACTGCGATGAGATAATCAGCTTTTGTTAGCACTAATAGTTAAGAAAACGTGGCCCTTTAGAACACATTTTAAAAACTAACAGTGCATAAAGATGAGAGAGAGAAATGACTACTTAGTTTTAGGATCATATCAGAAAAGAGGCCCAAGGAAAACTGGCAAAAATGAAATGATCATTTCATGTTGCCAGCACACAGGAGGCTAAAGATGATCTGCTACCTTTGTTAGCACCTAGCATATAGCCAGGCTTAGGTTGGCATTCACTAGATTTTTTTTTTTGCTTGAATCACAAATTTTTATAAAAGTCATAGACTTTTGGAGTTACAAGAGCCTTTGTCATATGGTGAAAAGATCATGTGCTTTGAAATTAGAAATATACACCTTCATAGCTTAACTGTACCATTTAGTAATTGTGACCTTACATAAGTTACTTACACATTCTGAGCTTTAGTTTCTTCATTTGTAAAATTAGGATATTATTATAAGAATTAAGTGAGATAACATACATAAACAACTTTGCACATTTCCTGCCTCAATTAATGTTAGTTTTTTTTTTTATTACTTTTGTATTACTAATTTTAAGCATAAGCAAGATAACCATTTAACTGATGGGGGTAATAAAAATGATAGTGGTTAATGTTTATTGAGTACTTGTTTTATGCTAGGCAGTGTGCTAAGTGGTTTATGGGCCTTATTTTATTTATTTGCTTTTTTAAAACAATCCGTCAGGTAAGCATATTTACTGGACTTCACAGGTAAGGCCGCTGAGGCTAGCAGAAGTTAAGTAATTTGCCCAAATTCACATAGTGGGTGAGTGGCAGTCATCCCAGCTTTGTTGAAATAGAAGGCATTAATCTGATTCCCAAGATTGAAGAGAGATGTTCAAGATCATCCTGTTGGATAACGTCAGAGCCAAAATTAGATTTCAGAGCTTCTACACATTCCTCTTGAACCTCTGTTTTCCCATATTCATAATAGAGATAATAATCCTATCACAAAGGATTAGGAGATAATGTGGGACTGAGACACCGGCTGGAATTTATGGGGACATGGTGGAACTAAGAAGACATGAGAGGACACCAAAGATGAAGTCTGCTGACTTGAGAATTCGTCCTGGAGTCTGCGCTTGAGGTAGGCAGAAAGACTGAAAGTCCTTACAAAGGGAGAACTTTATTTTTATTCATTCATCCATACATGCTTTTGTTCATCATTCATCCATCCATCCAACCACTATTTACTGACCACTTACAATGTGCTTTCCTCTTCTAGGTCTCAGGGGTACAATGGTGATCACAAAACTGATAAGGAGTTCATTTCTGGTTTTGGCTGGATGCTGGCAAGATTTGGGGAAGCCTCATGGAGGCTGTGCAGGTTTGGATCTGTAATGCACCCCAGGAAAGCCATGCTCTTTTAAGCCAATCTTGAAGGTGGAGACTTATTGTGGGTGGGATCTTTTGGTTAGGTTATTTCCATGGAGATGTGACCCACCCAATTGTGGGTAAGACTTTTTGATTAAATTATTTCCATGAAGATGTGACCCCACCCATTCAAGGTGGGTCTTAATTAGTTTATTCGAATCCTCTATGAGAAGATAAAATCAGAGACATTTTGAAGAGAGCTCAGAGATGCTTAGAGAGAAATTGCTCAGACACTTGGAGACAGGCATTGAAACCAGAACCAGGAGAGAAGGTAAGAGATGAAATCTAGAGTTTGCCCTGGAGAAGCTAAGAGAAGACCCCCAGAACCTTAGAGAGAAATGCCCTGGGAAAACAAGCAAGGATACACAGGAGCTGAGAGAGAGAAGCTAAGAGAGTTGGAAGCCCAGAGACATTTTGGAGAAAGCAACAGAAACCAGAAGCTAAACCCAGGAGAGGACCAGCAAACTCCAGCCATGTGCCTTCCCATGTGACAGAGGAACCCCAGATGCCATTGGCCTTTCCTCAGAGAAGGTATCTTACTCTTGATGCCTTAATTTTCATGGCCTTAGAACTGTAAATTTGTGAACTAATAAACCCACATTGTAAAAGCCAATCCATTTCTGGTATTTTACATTTCAGCAGCTTTAGCAAACCAAAACAGGCTAAGACACTTGTTAGCCAGTGGACCGTTTAACTACCTATGACGGATTTCTTCTGCCCCTGCCTACATAATTTCCGTTCATGGCTGATTCCAAAATAATAATTTGGAACCACTGGTTAACTCCCTGTTGGTCCCATAACGTTTTGGCTTTCTGAGGACTAGTAGGGTCCAGCCTTGAAAGGGAAAGCTGCTGATATAATGAAGAAGAAAATGCCTCATTGAGTCAACATCAGACAAGGTTGTATATTAAACAGAACTGATCCCTTTGCTGTACTCCATGAGTAGTCTACATTGTAAATTTAGGCTAATAATAAAAGGCTTAACGTAAACAAGGTCAAGTCACTTTGCTAGTAGATGGTTTTGGTTTCAGAGTTCTCTGAACATTCTGACTCATTTTAAAACTGACTGCTAAAGGCACTTTATCACAGAAAAGTGATTTTCTAGTTACCACTTTGCAGTTTGTCTTATTTGCCTCTTAAAGACTTTGTGACAGTCCCTAAAATTAATTCGCATTTATCACATGAGAAATAATATCATACATACTATCTTCTCATTGCCAAGGCTTAATCTCATTAATATCTTGTAATAGAGTATTTATATATATACATATATATATAATTAAACAACAACCACAGCTTTTGTTTAGACCCTAGATGTGTGTTGTCCAATACATTAGCCATTAGCCACATGTGGCTATTGAGCACTTAGCATGTGGCTATTCCAGATTGAAATGTTCTGTAAGTATAAAATACACACCACATTTCAAAGGCTTAGTATGAAAAAAGAACATAAAATATCTCATTAAAAATTTTTATTTTAACTACATGTTGAAATCACAATAATTTGGATATATTAGTTTAAATAAAATATATTATTAAAATTAAATTCACCTATTTCTTTTACCATGACTACTAGAAAATTTTAGGTCCAGATGGTTTCCCTGGTGAATTCTACCAAACATTTAAGGAAGAAATAATAACCGCAATCTATTACAGAAACTAGAAGAGGTAACAATTTCTAACACATGTAAGGCCAAGATTACCTTAATACCAAAACCAGATAAAGACATTACAAGAAAAGAAACTACAGATCAATATCTCTCATGAACATTTATTAATAAAGTCCAACAATGTATATTAAAATTTTAGCTCTCTCTCTGTGGAATGGCAGAACGCTGACTTCATTCTCCTGACCCACCACCATCGAGATGTCTTCTACCCCTCCAGCCAGCCTGTGTTCACCTACATATGGGAGAGACAACAGTGGACATTTACCATGCTACCACAAGGATATCCTCATGGCTCCACTATTTGCCATGGTTTGGTAGCTCAAGATTTAAAAATGTGGAAACCTCCGGCAGAGGTCACTGTCTTTCATTATACTGATGATGTTATGTTGACAGCAGACGCTTTAGCTGCCTGGAGCCAACATCACACAAGGCTGCTGAATGGCTACATAGGACAACAGGGCACCGAGGAAACCAGACTGTGGAGGCTGGCACAGCAATTCCAGTTGCCCATCTGGAGATAAGAGCTGAAAGACGTTGTTGACAACTGCCCCTCATGCTCACTGCTATGAACAAAAATGCTTCCTCACCAACTCCATCATGTCAGCCATGAACAGATCCCAGTCACCAGGTACAGTGGACTGGTCAGTTATATCCAGCCCTCACCAACTTCAATTCATGACCTCAAACAGCCACTCCCAGTCCTGTTGAGTTGGTAATTGCAGGACCCATGCAAGTGCTGCAAATTCAGGTAAAGGACTGGCAACATTAAGCCACAACAAACATCCCCACTTGGCATGCCTCTCTCTCTGAAGAATGGCTGTACACTGACTTTACTCTCCCAACCTGCTGCCATCGGGATGTCTTCTGAACGATCCTTGAAGACCCAGCCAGTTCAGATAAATAATGCTGAATTTTCACTCCTTGAGGATCTGTTCCTCAGAGCTATTCCTAATGCCAGATACACATTTCAGTCAGGGTTCAGTGCATAAATGAAAACGTATTTTAAGCAAAAAGGGACCTAATATAGGAAATTAATTCATTACAAAATCAGTTGAAAGGCTGGAAGAACAAGCTCAGAACCAGGCCTCCACTGAAGAACTGAACTGTCTGGAGCGCCACTCCTGACGTGAATGGTGAGACTGCCCTTGGGACTGCTAAATTCAGGAACAAACAGCTGTGGCTACAGTCTGGTGACCAGGAAGTCAGCATCAGTGCATCAATTTAAACCATCTTCCCCCAACAGAGAGTCATGGAGTTCAAACTTTATTTGGCACACTGAAGAAAACCAAGGAAAAGAGGAATTGCTCTACAAGAAAGAAAAAGATATGGATCCAGTAAACACAGGACTCTATAAAGGATCAATGGAAAAGGATTCCACAGGATGATGCTGAAAGGAGATCCTAGGATGTCACCTGTGTGCAGCACATGGGGCCCTGGGAGGAGGGTGTTGGTTAACTGCAGGTTGCATAAAAGAGAAATAAACTGTAGGTTCACACAGGTTGGGTTTAGTAGATATTATCTAAACAAAAATAAAAAGGGACTCAGCAGTTAAGTATATTATTTTTAAATATATAGTTAAATACCAAAAGAAATAGTGAAAATATTTCAAAGTGGTTGTTTAATAAAAAAAGGAATTGGGGAAGGAAAAGGATGGAACAGGTGACTATTCCACACATGATTGAGTGAAATTATTATCTGATATTTTATATATATAATTATATATAATATTATATATAACATGTATAAAGTTTATATAATTTAAAATTAAGTTAACAACAAGGAGAAAAGGGTAAGAAAATTATATACCACAACCAAGTGGCATTTATACCAGGTATGCAAAACTAGTTCAACTTTCAAAATCAATCAGTGTAACCCACCACACAAAAGACTAAAGAAGAAAAATAATATGAACCTATCAATTGGTGCAGAAAAAAAGCATGTGACAAAATTCAACACCCATTCATGATAAAAACTCTCAGTAAACTAGGAACAGAGGAGAACTTTCTCAATTTGATAGAGAACATCTACATGAAACCTACAGCTAATATCATACTTAATGGTGAGAAACTGGGCACTTTTCCCTAAGACTGAGAACATAGCAATGATGTCCTCCTTCACCACTCCTATTCAACATAGCCCTAATTAATGCAAAAAAGACAAGAAAGGGAAATTAAAAGAATACAGATTAGAAAGGTAGAAATAAAACTCTATTCTCAGATGACATGATTTTCTATGTAGACAATCCCAAAGAATCAACAAAAATCTTCTGGAACAAATAAGTGCATATAGCAAGGTTGCAGAATACAAGATTAATATACAAAAGTTCATTGCTTTCCCATATACCAGCAAAGAACAATTGGAAATTGAAATTTTAAAAATAGCAAAAGAAAAACTGAACAAATGGAGAAATATTCTGTTTTCATGGATTGGAAGACTCAATTGTCAAGATGTGAATTCTTCCAAAATTTATTTATATATTCAACACAATCCCAATCAAAATCCCAGCAAGTTATTTTGTAGATATTGGCACACTAATTCTAAAGCTTATATGGAAAGGCAAAAGACCTAAGATAGTTAACACAATACTGAAGAAGAAGAACAAAGTTGGAGGACATACACTACCCTATTTTAAGGCTTACTATAAGCCTCCAGTGATCAAGTCAGCATTGTATTGGCAAAATAATAGACAAATAGATCAATGGAGTAGAATAGAGAACCCAGAAATAGACCCACACAAATGCAGTCAACTGATCTTTGGCAAAGGAGTAAAGGCAATTCAATGAAGAAAGGATAGTCTTCTCAACAAAAGGTGCTGGAATAATTGAATGCGCATAGGCAAAAAAAAAAAAAGTGAATGTAAGCACAGACCATACACCTTGCACCTTACACAAAAATTAACTCAACATGAATCATAAACCTAAATATAAAGTGCAGAACTATAAAACTTCTTGAAGAACGCATAGGAAAAAATCCATGTGACCTTGTGTTTGGTGATACATTTTAAAATTCAACAGTAAAGAAAAAATTGATAAGTTGGCAGTCTCTTATAAACCTACACATAGCCTCTCCATATGATCAGTAATTACACTATTAGGTATTTACCCAACTGATTTGAAATTGTGTGTCCACACAAAAACTTATACACAAACGTTTATGGCATCTTTATTCATAATTGCCCAAAATTGGAAGCCACCAAGATATCTTTCAATAGGTGAATGGATGAACAAGCTGTCATAATCCATATAATGGAATATTATTCACCAATTCAAATAAATGAGCTATCAAGCCACAAAAAGACATGGATGAATCTTAAATGCATTTTACTATATGAAAGAAATCTGTCTGAAAAAGTTACATATTATAAGATTCCAGTTATATGACATTCTGGAAAAGGCAAAACTATAGACATAGTAAACAGATCAGTGGTTGCCAGAGCTTAGGGGGAAGGTTGTATAGGTGAAGCACAGGGAATTGTTTAGGGAGGTAAAATTATTTTTATGATACTGTAATGGTAAATACAAGGCATTAAGCATGTGTAAAATCCTACAGAAATTTACAACACAAAGAGTGAAATTAATGTCTGTAAAATTAGAAAAAAATTGTTAGGAAGTCTGAAGGAGTCCCGGGGTAGAATGCAGAATGTGACAAAATAATCTAAATGTATTATAAATGTGTGAAACAATTTCAATGAAGGGAGTGGGGGAATAAGGTGCTGACCTAAGTAACTTTGAAAATGAGTGAAGTCTGTAAGACCACAAAAACACCTGTACATAAGTATTGCAATCTAGTTGATAAAGTTTTTTTTTCCACAAGAATATGGAGTAATAATTCAAAATATTTGGAAATAATATACTGCAAGCAAACAATTAAGAAAATGGATGGCAGATGTCGGAGCCAGGTTTTTCACTTTTGGAGTGGGAGGTTACAGATAATCAAGGGAAAGAGGCTTGAATGATTCATGTGATAATGAATTAGAGTTGGAGACATCAGTATGAGCTCATAAAGTTAGATCCAGATAGTTACACATAGAAATATTTATAGCTATGGGTATATACACATAAATCTCCTTGTTCTGTCAACTGAGAGAGCCTAGAAGCAATGATACCCCAGCAGCATTAAGCAGACATAGTGCCTAGATCTTGATTTCTAATACCATTCTCCAAAAAAAGGAACTAGGACTCTTTGGAGAAATGTCTGATTCTAGGACTGAGGCAGGAAATAGACAGGATTAGCCTGGAGCATATGCCAGTGACAAGAAGTAAGAAAGTGCTAAACAACCAACCAACCATGATGATGGGCATATGTCAAAGGGATACAGGAACTAGCTTTGTTAATGACCAAAGCTGGAACAACTTGAGTAAACAAAATATATGTAGTATTGAATTATAACCTAAAGTATAAAATAAATATCCATAAGTCCACATGGATGTAAATTGTTGAATAAATAAATAATTGGGGGAGAAGAGACAACTCTCCTCTGTAGAAGAATCCCAAATAATTTATGTAGATAATCAAAGATGTGGAGCTTAACACCCTAAACCTACCAATGACTTGCTTCCAAAGAGTACAGTATGGAAAGGGAGTAAAAAATGAAAAGAGTAGATTTACAGTGGAGAAACATGACAAACACTATCCCAGCCTGGTGATTAGAATTATCAACAGTGATAAGTCATGTTGATAGTATGTATACTTGATATAATGTGATGGGAATTCACATTACTTACCTTTGTGCCTCTGTGATTTTCCTTCCCTAAAACCTATAACTCCAGTCTAATCATGAGAAAAGCATCAGGCAAATTCCAACTGACCAACATTTTATAAAATACCAGGAAAGTATTTATTCATCAAAAACCAGGAAAGTCTAAGAACTTTCCACCCAAGAGGCGCCTAAGGAGACAAGATAACTAAATGTAATGTGCTTTCCTGGATGGGATCCTGGAACAGAAAAAGGACATTAAGGAAAAACAGAGGAAATCTGAAAGAAGTATGGACTTTTGCTAATAATAATGTAACAATATTGGTTTATTAATTGTGACAAATGCCCCATGCTAACATAAGATGTTGATAATAAGGGAAACTGGGTATGGTGTATATGGGAATTCTCTGTACTATCTTTATAATAATTCTGTAAATCTGAAACTACTCTAAATTAAGTTTATTTTTTAAAAAATATTGATCCTATCTATTCCCATAGCAGGTATTTCTTAGAAGGAAGGAAGGAAAGATGAGCTAGAGAAAGATTTCATTACCTTAAGTACGTACTAATTGCTACAATGCTAAGCATCTTAGACATACTTAGCTGTGGATTATGGATTAAAATTACATTGCTTTATTTTTCTAGCAAGCAGTGTTACTAATAAGGTTCACAGAGTTTGTGTTGTTCTCTTAGGAAGTAAAAGGAATATAGAGCTCATTAACTATTTGGCTCTTCTAGACATAGTGCTCAGAGAGGTAAATGTGGGGAGAGCAGTAGGGATTTGGAGAGGTGTTTACAATTTATAGCTCAATGAGATGCAAAATTATACACTATTAATAGCTTCTGCTGGGAGTTCAGCAACCCAAAAAGAAAAGGAGCATCCACTCGTTGGTCTGTGGCGGCCACCTGCCTGCTTTGTAATTGTTTTGAAGGGGCCAGTAAGTGCCCCATGAATTCATTTTGGCATCTGCATGGTGATATCTTGGCTGAGCTGTTAAATGGGACATGGAAGTAGTCAAACCCCTATGTAGTTTTCAAAAAGTTACATATGATAGGTAAATGAAATGAAGGGGAAATATGAGTGAAAGAAGAAAAGTATGAAGACTTTATTTCTTTTTTTTAATTATTATTCATTTTATTGAGATATATTCACATACCACGCAGTCATACAAAACAGATCATACATTTGATTGTTCACAGTACCATTACATAGTTGTAGATTCATCACCAAAATCAATCCCCAACACCCTCATTACCACACACACAAAAACAACCAAAATAATAATTAAAGTGAAAAAGAGCAACTAAAGTAAAAAAGAACACTGGGCGCCCTTGTCTGTTTGTTTGTTTGTTTCCTTCCCCCACCTTTCCACTCATCCATCCACAAACTAGACAAAGGGGAGTGTGATCCCTATGGCCCCCCCCAATCCCACTGTCCCCCCTCATAAGCCACATTTTTATACAATTGTCTTCAAGATTCATGGGTTCTGGGTTGTAGTTTGATAGTTTCAGGTATCCACCACCAGCTACCCCAATTCATTAGAACCTAAAAAGGGTTGTCTATATTGTGCGTAAGAGTGCCCACCAGAGTGACCTCTCGGCTCCTTTTGGAATCTCTCTGCCACTGAAGCTTATTTCATTTCCTTTCACATCCCCCTTTTGGTCAAGAAGATGTTCTCCATCCCACGATGCCGGGTCTACATTCCTCCCCGGGAGTCATATTCCATGTTGCCAGGGAGATTCACTACCCTGGGTGATGAAGACTTTATTTAAATAGAGATTAATCACAATAAGGTTCGTGTGATACTAGGACTTCAAAACTCAATTTAGCTTTTTGCCTTTTCTCACCACCTTCCCTCAGCCTTTTCCCTTCCTAACATCTGTCACCAGCCTCAAGAACTTCCTTGAATTCCCAGGAATCTAGAAGTTTCCTTACTTTGGTAGAAAGTGATTAAATAATTGTATATTATGTGCTCCTGGCATCTTGGTCTTTTACTGCCCTGCTGCTGGATGATCTTCTCCTCCACAAAGGCTGCTAGTGCTGCACTTTGAAAGCACACATTAAAAATAAATCAGGGAGGCGGGGCAAGATGGCAGACTGGTGAGCTGTATGTTTTAGTTACTCCTCCAGGAAAGTAGGTAGAAAGCCAGGAACTGCGTGGACTGGACACCACAGAGCAATCTGACTTTGGGCATACTTCATACAACACTCATGAAAACGTGGAACTGCTGAGATCAGCGAAATCTGTAAGTTTTTGCGGCCAGGGGACCCGCGCCCCTCCCTGCCAGGCTCAGTCCCGTGGGAGGAGGGGCTGTCAGCTCCGGGAAGGAGAAGGGAGAACTGCAGTGGCAGCCCTTATCGGAAACTCATTCTGCTGATCCAAACTCCAACCATAGATAGACGGAGACCAGACACCAGAGAATCTGAGAGCAGCCAGCCCAGCAGAGAGGAGACAGGCATAGAAAAAAAACAACACGAAAAACTCCAAAATAAAAGCGGAGGATTTTTGGAGTTCTGGTGAACATAGAAGGGGGAAGGGCAGAGCCCAGGCCCGAGCTCAGGCCCTGAGGCGCATATGCAAATCCCGAAGAAAAGCTGATCTCTCTGCCCTGTGGACCTTTCCTTAATGGCCCTGGTTGCTTTGTCTCTTAGCACTTCAATAATCCATTAGATCTCTGAGGAGGGCCCTTTTTTTTTTTTTTTTAATCCTTTTTTCTTTTTCTAAAACAATTACTCTAAGAAGCCCAATACAGAAAGCTTCAAAGACTTGCAGTTTGGGCAGGTCAAGTCAAGAGCAGAACTAGGAGAGCTCTGAGACAAAACACAATAATCCCGTGGCTGAGAAAATTCACTAAACACCACAACTTCCCAAGAAAAGGGGGGTGTCCGCTCACAGCCATCATCCTGGTGGACAGGAAACACTCCTGCCCATCGCCAGCCCCATAGCCCAGAACTGCCCCAGACAACCCAGTGTGACGGAAGTGCTTCAAATAACAGGCACACAGCACAAAACTGGGCGTGGACATTAGCCTTCCCTGCAACCTCAGCTGATTGTCCCAGAGTTGGGAAGGTGGAGCAGTGTGAATTAACAAAGCCCCATTCAGCCATCATTTCAGCAGACTGGGAGCCTCCCTACACAGCCCAGCAGCCCAGAACTGCCCTGGGGGGACGGCACTCACCTGTGACATAGTACAGTCATCCCTCAACAGAGGACCCGGGGTGCACGGCCTGGAAGAGGGGCCCACTTGCAAGTCTCAGGAGCCATACGCCAATACCAAGGACTTGTGGGTCAGTGGCAGAGACAAACTGTGGCAGGACTGAACTGAAGGATTAGACTATTGCAGCAGCTTTAAAACTCTAGGATCACCAGGGAGATTTGATTGTTAGAGCCACCCCCCCTCCCTGACTGCCCAGAAACACGCCCCATACACAGGGCAGGCAACACCAACTACACACGCAAGCTTGGTACACCAATTGGACCCCACAAGACTCACTCCCCCACTCACCAAAAGGCTAAGCAGGGGAGAACTGGCTTGTGGAGAACAGGTGGCTCGTGGACGCCACCTGCTGGTTAGTTAGAGAAAGTGTACTCCACGAAGCTGTAGATCTGATAAATTAGAGATAAGGACTTCAATTGGTCTACAAATCCTAAAAGAACCCTATCAAGTTCAGCAAATGCCACGAGGCCAAAAACAACAGAAAATTATAAAGCATATGAAAAAACCAGACGATATGGATAACCCAAGCCCAAGCACCCAAATCAAAAGACCAGAAGAGACACAGCACCTAGAGCAGCTACTCAAAGAACTAAAGATGAACAATGAGACCATAGTACGGGAGACAAAGGAAATCAAGAAGACCCTAGAAGAGCATAAAGAAGACATTGCAAGACTAAATAAAAAAATGGATGATCTTATGGAAATTAAAGAAACTGTTGACCAAATTAAAAAGATTCTGGACACTCATAGTACAAGACTAGGGGAAGTTGAACAACGAATCAGTGACTTCGAAGATGACAGAATGGAAAATGAAAGCATAAAAGAAAGAATGGGGAAAAAAATTGAAAAAATCGAAATGGACCTCAGGAATATGATAGATAATATGAAACGTCCGAATACAAGACTCATTGGTGTCCCAGAAGGGGAAGAAAAGGGTAAAGGTCTAGGAAGAGTATTCAAAGAAATTGTTGGGGAAAACTTCCCAAATCTTCTAAACAACATAAATACACAAATCATAAATGCTCAGCGAACCCCAAATAGAATAAATCCAAATAAACCCACTCTGAGACATATGCTGATCACACTGTCAAACACAGAAGAGAAGGAGCAAGTTCTGAAAGCAGCAAGAGAAAAGCAATTCACCACATACAAAGGAAACAGCATAAGACTAAGTAGTGACTACTCAGCAGCCACCATGGAGGCGAGAAGGCAGTGGCACGATATATTTAAAATTCTGAGTGAGAAAAATTTCCAGCCAAGAATACTTTATCCAGCAAAGCTCTCCTTCAAATTTGAGGGAGAGCTTAAGTTTTTCACAGACAAACAAATGCTGAGAGAATTGGCTAACAAGAGACCTGCCCTACTGGAGATACTAAAGGGAGCCCTACAGACAGAGAAACAAAGACAGGACAGAGAGACTTGGAGAAAGGTTCAGTACTAAAGAGATTCGGTATGGGTACAATAAAGGATATTAATAGAGAGAGGGAAAAATATGGCAAACATAAACCAAAGGATAAGATGGCCGATTCAAGAAATGCCTTCACGGTTTGAACGTTGAATGTAAATGGATTAAACTCCCCAATTAAAAGATATAGATTCGCAGAATAGATCCAAAAAAATGAACCATCAATATGTTGCATACAAGAGACTCATCTTAGACACAGGGACACAAAGAAACTGAAAGTGAAAGGATGGAAAAAAATATTTCATGCAAGCTACAGCCAAAAGAAAGCAGGTGTAGCAATATTAATCTCAGATAAAATAGACTTCAAATGCAGGGATGTTTTGAGAGACAAAGAAGGCCACTACATACTAATAAAAGGGGCAATTCAGCAAGAAGAAATAACAATCGTAAATGTCTATGCACCCAATCAAGGTGCCACAAAATACATGAGAGAAACACTGGCAAAACTAAAGGAAGCAATTGATGTTTCCACAATAATTGTGGGAGACTTCAACACATCACTCTCTCCTATAGATAGATCAACCAGACAGAAGACCAATAAGGAAATTGAAAACCTAAACAATCTGATAAATGAATTAGATTTAACAGACATCTACAGGACATTACATCCCAAATCACCAGGATACACATACTTTTCTAGTGCTCACGGAACTTTCTCCAGAATAGATCATATGCTGGGACATAAAACAAGCCTCAATAAATTTAAAAAGATTGAAATTATTCAAAGCACATTCTCTGACCACAATGGAATACAATTAGAAGTCAATAACCATCAGAGACTTAGAAAATTCACAAATACCTGGAGGTTAAACAACACACTCCTAAACAATCAGTGGGTTAAAGAAGAAATAGCAAGAGAAATTGCTAAATATATAGAGACGAATGAAAATGAGAACACAACATACCAAAACCTATGGGATGCAGCAAAAGCAGTGCTAAGGGGGAAATTTATAGCACTAAACGCATATGTTAAAAAGGAAGAAAGAGCCAAAATCAAAGAACTAATGGATCAACTGAAGAAGCTAGAAAATGAACAGCAAACCAATCCTAAACCAAGTACAAGAAAAGAAATAACAAGGATTAAAGCAGAAATAAATGACATAGAGAACAAAAAAACAATAGAGAGGATAAATATCACCAAAAGTTGGTTCTTTGAGAAGATCAACAAGATTGACAAGCCCCTAGCTAGACTGACAAAATCAAAAAGAGAGAAGACCCATATAAACAAAATAATGAATGAAAAAGGTGACATAACTGCAGATCCTGAAGAAATTAAAAAAATTATAAGAGGATACTATGAACAACTGTATGGCAACAAACTGGATAATGTAGAGGAAATGGACAATTTCCTGGAAACATATGAACAACCTAGACTGACCAGAGAAGAAATAGAAGACCTCAACCAACCCATCACAAGCAAAGAGATCCAATCAGTCATCAAAAATCTTCCCACAAATAAATGCCCAGGGCCAGATGGCTTCACAGGGGAATTCTACCAAACTTTCCAGAAAGAACTGACACCAGTCTTACTCAAACTCTTTCAAAACATTGAAGAAAATGGAACACTACCTAACTCATTCTATGAAGCTAACATCAATCTAATACCAAATCCAGGCAATAAACAAATTTAGCAAAGTAGCGGGATACAAGGTTAATGCACATAAGTCAGTAATGTTTCTATATGCTAGAAATGAACAAACTGAAGAGACACTCAAGAAAAAGATACCATTTTCAATAGCAACTAAAAAAATCAAGTACCTAGGAATAAACTTAACCAAAGATGTAAAAGACCTATACAAAGAAAACTACATAACTCTACTAAAAGAAATAGAAGGGGACCTTAAAAGATGGAAAAATATTCCATGTTCATGGATAGGAAGGCTAAATGTCATTAAGATGTCAATTCTACCCAAACTCATCTACAGATTCAATGCAATCCCAATCAAAATTCCAACAACCTACTTTGCAGACTTGGAAAAGCTAGTTATCAAATTTATTTGGAAAGGGAAGATGCCTCAAATTGCTAAAGACACTCTAAAAAAGAAAAACGAAGTGGGAGGACTTACACTCCCTGACTTTGAAGCTTATTATAAAGCCACAGTTGCCAAAACAGCATGGTACTGGCACAAAGATAGACATATAGATCAATGGAATCGAATTGAGAATTCGGAGATAGACCCTCAGATCTATGGCCGACTGATCTTTGATAAGGCCCCCAAAGTCACTGAACTGAGTCATAATGGTCTTTTCAACAAATGGGGCTGGGAGAGTTGGATATCCATATCCAAAAGAATGAAAGAGGACCCCTACCTCACCCCCTACACAAAAATTAACTCAAAATGGTCCAAAGATCTCAATATAAAAGAAAGTACCATAAAACTCCTAGAAGATAATGTAGGAAAACATCTTCAAGACCTTGTATTAGGCGGCCACTTCCTAGACTTTACACCCAAAGCACAAGCAACAAAAGAGAAAATAGATAAATGGGAACTCCTCAAGCTTAGAAGTTTCTGCACCTCAAAGGAATTTCTCAAAAAGGTAAAGAGGCAGCCAACTCAATGGGAAAAAATTTTTGGAAACCATGTATCTGACAAAAGACTGATATCTTGCATATATAAAGAAATCCTACAACTCAATGACAATAGTACAGACAGCCCAATTATAAAATGGGCAAAAGATATGAAAAGACGGTTCTCTGAAGAGGAAATACAAATGGCCAAGAAACACATGAAAAAATGTTCAGCTTCACTAGCTATTAGAGAGATACAAATTAAGACCACAATGAGATACCATCTAACACCGGTTAGAATGGCTGCCATTAAACAAACAGGAAACTACAAATGCTGGAGGGGATGTGGAGAAATTGGAACTCTTATTCATTGTTGGTGGGACTGTATAATGGTTCAGCCACTCTGGAAGTCAGTCTGGCAGTTCCTTAGAAAACTAGATATAGAGTTACCCTTCGATCCAGTGATTGCACTTCTCGGTATTTCCCCGGAAGATCGGAAAGCAGTGACACGAACAGATATCTGCACGCCAATGTTCATAGCAGCATTATTCACAATTGCCAAGAGATGGAAACAACCCAAATGTCCTTCAACAGATGAGTGGATAAATAAAATGTGGTATATACACACCATGGAATACTACGCGGCAGTAAGAAGGAACGATCTCGTGAAACATATGACAACATGGATGAACCTTGAAGACATAATGCTGAGCGAAATAAGCCAGGCACAAAAAGAGAAATATTATATGCTACCACTAATGTGAACTTTGAAAAATGTAAAACAAATGGTTTATAATGTAGAATGTAGGGGAACTAGCAATAGAGAGCAATTAAGGAAGGGGGAACAATAATCCAAGAAGAACAGATAAGCTATTTAACGTTCTGGGGATGCCCAGGAATGACTATGGTCTGTTAATTTCTGATGGATATAGTAGGAACAAGTTCACAGAAATGTTGCTATATTATGTAACTTTCTTGGGGTAAAGAGACCATAACAAGGGAGTAAGAAAAAGACAACTAACCTAAGATAACTGCTTAACTTCCAACATGTTCCTACTTTACCCCAAGAAAGTTACGTAAAAAAAAAAAAAGGGCCCTCCTCAGAGATCTAATGGGTTATTGAAATGCTAAGAGACAAAGCAACCAGGGCCATTAAGCAAAGGTCCACAGGGCAGAGAGATCAGCTTTTCTTCGGGATTTGCATATGCGCCTCAGGGCCTGAGCTCAGGCCTGAGCTCTGCCCTTCCCCCTTCTATGTTCACCAGAACTCCAAAATCCTCCGCTTTTATTTTGGAGTTTTTCGTGTTGTTTTTTTTCTATGCCTGTCTCCTCTCTGCTGGGCTGGCTGCTCTCAGATTCTCTGGTGTCTGGTCTCCGTCTATCTATGGTTGGAGTTTGGATCAGCAGAATGAGTTTCCGATAAGGGCTGCCACTGCAGTTCTCCCTTCTCCTTCCTGGAGCTGACAGCCCCTCCTCCCACGGGACTGAGCCTGGCAGGGAGGGGCGCGGGTCCCCTGGCCGCAAAAACTTACAGATTTCGCTGATCTCAGCAGTTCCACGTTTTCATGAGTGTTGTATGAAGTATGCCCAAAGTCAGATTGCTCTGTGGTGTCCAGTCCACGCAGTTCCTGGCTTTCTACCTACTTTCCTGGAGGAGTAACTAAAACATACAGCTCACCAGTCTGCCATCTTGCCCCGCCTCTCTCTGGATTCATTCTTAAGGAAGGTAATTTGGTTTGTTTATGAGTGTTTACCTCATTCTCCTCTTCTCTTCCTAAAAGTGGCATTTCTGATCTGCTAAGCCTGTGTGTGCCTGTCTCCTAAACCCTGTTCCTAAAGATGAGTGGGGTTCTTTTTTGCATCAGTAAGGCTGGCATTTCCTCCCAACTGAGCAGGCCTACACCTTCTTGCACTCATAGCTTCCTGCACCTCAGTCTCTCTTTCCCTTCAGCACTTCCTGCCAGAGCTCTCCTGACAGGCCTTCCTGGCCTTCACCCTCCATCGTTCTGTTTCCCTGGTGACCAGCATTTCCATGCTTAATACCATTACCACAGGACTCCAGATCTTTGGAGCTGACTTTATTTAGCACATCATCTTCCTCTCTCTCTTTCTTGTTACTTAGAAGGTGGCAGTCCTTTCTATGTTCTTTATCTTGCTTCTGAGACCTCAACATTCTGGCCCCTGAGCCCTTGATATTTGACCCCTGCATCCAGTTCCTAACTGTGCTGAATTATCACTTAAATTGTCTCTTAAATCATCTAGAAATGATTCTTCTTCTTCCTGTTTTGGAATCCTGCACTGCGCTTTTGTTTAGGCTCAGTAACACATTTGGATAGCACAGGCCCCAATGAGCCTGAATTACAGACATTAAAAATAAGAATGTGCCACTAAAGCATTCCTTTTGTTCCACTATAAATTTTAAACATACCTGTATTCTAAGATAGTATTTATTAATATAAAAATATGTTCTGACAGTACATTTTGTGGTCAGAAATTTCACTGCTCTTGGGAGAAGTAATACAGAAGGCCTGAAGGCACATTTAACAGTCTCAGGTGAGGTTTATAATTCATATCACAGTAAAATGAATCATAAATGATTCATAGGTGACTCAGTAGCAATTAATATTATGTAAAATGTTCTAGAAAACATAAAATATTGGTCTGAGGTGGTGGAAGGGGCAAAATCACCTTAGCCTGCACTTCCTTTAACCTGGATCAGTTTGTTTATTTCTACACAGAGATAAAATGCTTACTTGAGAATGCTATTTGCAACTAGCTAATTAATCAAGAGCTGTATATAATATCTTGCTTTCAAAGTAGGAAGGGGTTTTTAAATAGAAAAGGAGAAGAAAGGAAGAGCAAAAAAAGATACCGAGTACGGGGAGTTAATGAAAAGATCAGGGAGTCACCAAGAGGAAAGACAGGCTCATGCTCTCTACAGTGTTACCTAAGGCTGTCTTCATTTTGCTGAGTCACCATGGCTACCTACCCTACTGCTAGATGCTAAATATTGTATTACTTATATTTGCTATAACTTCACAACAACCCTCATATTATAAGTGAGAACTCTGAAGTCAAAAGAGGGCAAGTAATGTGTTCACGGACATAGCTACCAGGCAGCAGAGCGGGGATTAGAACTAAGGCCTGGCTCAGTCCCACACCCTCCTCTCTTCCCTGTTCAGCAAAGCTGCTTGTGTCAGCAATTCAGCAGCACAGCAAAGCTCTGTGTGTGTGTGTGTGTGTGTGTGTGTGTGTACACGCGGTGGGGAAGAAGGTGGGATGGTGACATTCAGTTGTGCATGCATGCTTACTTTCTATGATTTATGAAGAGGAATTTGTATTGAAAAAAATAATTCTATGTTATAAAAACAGTGCATATTTGATATTTATAAACCAGAAACACGAAAAGAAATAGAGAAAGAAGAAATGAAAAAGCTCCCAGAAACCCTTGTACCAAGAGTCAGCCAATCTTGGCCTCTTAACATCCTTCCTTATAGCCTGTAAGCACATATGAAACAAGGGTATAAGCACTTTTAAGGCTTTATTTATGGACTTCCAAATTGCCAGAAGAATCTTTTCAGCATAGTCTACTATATTAAAATTAAACTTCATTATCAGGGAAATTGTTAATTAGGGTAACACTGAATCACAGTCAAGCTTCTACAACATCTCCGAAATTTCAGCCTCGAGAAAGTTACAAGGTTTTATCATCTAAAATGTTTTTGCATAAATAACAGCTAATTAGAATTTGTAATGAAGGAAAAGATCACCTTTACAATAGCAACAACCACATTTTAAAAGCATAGGATTACATTTAACAAGAAATGTCAAGAATTTATGTGAAGAAAAACTTAAATCCACTTTTGAACTACACACAAGAAACTATTGGAAAGGTAACCCATATTCTTGGATAAGAAGACTCAATTTGCAAAAATGTAAATTCTCTCTAAATGTTAATCATAAATCCAATGCGGTAGCAATAAAACTTATGTCAGATTTTATTTATTTATTTATTTATTTATTTTTGATGATGTGGGTAGGAATAAGACAAGGTCACTCTAAAGCTTATATGGAAAAATAAACAAGCAAGGATAACTGGGAAATCTTAGAAAATGGGATAAAGTAGGACAAACTATCTCTACTAAGCATAAAACATTTTATAGGACTTCAACAATTAAAGCAATGCAATATTAGTGCATGAATAATCAGGCAGACAAATGGAACAGAATAGAAAATACAGAAGTAGACCCAAATTCTTGCAACAATTTAATATGTGATACAGGTAGCCTCTCAGATCAGTGCTGAGAATATGGATATTCAACAAATGGTTTTGGAAAAATCAAGTAACCATCTGGAAAATGATAAAGTTGGATCTATACCTCCATATCTCATACCATACACCTGCATAAGTTCCAAATAGATCAAAGATGAAAATGCTACAAAAAACAACATGGAGAAATTATTTAATAACCTCAGCATAGAGATGGTCTTTTAAATTTCAAAATCCAGAAACTATAAAAGTAAAAATTGATAAACTGGACTACCCACAAAGCAAACACTTCTAAGTGAAAGAAAATCATAAAATCTAAAGACAAATGAAGAAAGAAAAAAGTGCAATTTACATTACCAACATAGAGTTAATCTCTCATTTTAGTTACTCATGTTAATCCCTCAAACAACCCCTATTCCACTGAGGATCAGGTACATAAAGCAAACATAAAAGCAGCAAAACAAAAATTTTTGGCCATTTTAGAAGGTAAAATAACATGTGATTAGGCAATCATTTGGCATACAAACCCAGTATTTGATCCAAATAAAGAAAGCATATTAACCAAATCAACAACTTTGAAGACCACTTAAGAAGGACCCAAAGTAGCTTCACCCTTTCTATAAACATTAAATATTTCGATTCTAAATAACCCTTTTCCCACTGTGGGTGTGGCTTTCCTTTATCGTGCTCTCTCTCACCTAGAATTATGGTGAACATGAAAGCCCCTGCAGCCATGTTCAGAGCTTGGTTAAAATTCTAGGCTGCAATTTATTCTTGTGGACAGAATCTGAAACTGACCATGCCTTCCCCTCTCCACAGCCTTAAAGCCCCTTTTGGTACCTCAAGTAGTCTTGGAAGTGTGGAATTGACCTGTGTGGGCCTGAAGCTAAATTTAGGGTGACCTGCAGGAAGTACCAGCCACAGCCTCAGCAGGGAACCCCTGGTCTTCACACTGATACCTCCTGGGTTAAATGTCCCCAAATCATTTGGAAAATAGCCATGAAGCAGGAATGCCTAACTGGTCCCAGGTTGTAAAGAATCACAGGTTTCAGGATGCGTTCTGAATAACCTTACCACAGCTAGGATTATAAATCAATCCAGCTGCCAACTGAGAAAAATTCCATTGAAATACATACGTTCACCTGAATATATATGACTTATTATCATTCACTTTGCCTTTGAATCTATTTACAGATTTTCCTTCCCTCTGGGGCCTGCGCACTGGCGGGCGAGGAGCCATGGCTGTGGCCTCAGGGTAGGTCAGGATATTTATTTCCACTTTAAAAGGACTTTCTCTTACTTTGGAGCTTTGTGGCAAACCTGTGGGAAAAGCAGGGCAGTTAATTCCAATGTATTGGAGGAGGAAACCGAGACTCAGATATGAGGAAGCCAAACAATCCAAAGGAGTGATGATCAGCCATCTCATGATAAATCTGGGTGTTAGTTCACATGACATGCCTCAGGATATCCAGTTGGAAACCGCACACCATCTCCTGGGATCTGGCTTTCATCCACTTAATACCCCTCTTTGCCTGAACTAGTAAAGCTAACCATGAATGGCTACCCAAAGGAGACACTTGGTGAAAGATTTCAGTCCTTACATCACCTGCTATATCTGTGACGTGTATCTGATCAAGCCAACTATGGTGACTGAATACCTCCATACCTTCTCTAAGACTTGTATTGTCCAGCACTTAGAAGATAGCAATGATGGTCCTAGATGTGGTAACCACCTTCATGAGACAAATCCATTAGAAATGTTAAGGTTGGAGAATATGTTAGAGGAAATTATATTTAAGCTGGTCCCTGGACTACAAGAACAAGAACTTGAGCATGAATCTGAATTTTGGAAGAAAAATAAGTCTCATGAAAATGGACAAGATGATGTTTCAAAAGTAGACAAACCTAAAGATGAAGAAGGTGATGAAAATCAAGATGATAAAGACTATCACAGAAGTGATCCACAAATTGCTATGTGTCTAGATTGTTTACATAATAGTGGACAGTCAGGGGACAATGTAGTAAAGGGTTTAATGAAGAAAGTCATCCGATGTTCTACACATGTGACTATGGGAACTATTAAAAAATTTCTAAGTTTATAACTAAAACTTCCAAGTTCTAATGAGTTGGATGTGCTGTGCATGGTGAAATTATGGGGAAGGCTCCTACTATGGAATTCATCTACATGACAAGATGGTGACTAAGAGGTGAAAGCTTTCGATGTTTGAGCGGCTCAGCTTTGCAAGTCTGCTGCCAGGCTGGCCCTGTTTATCAGTCATACCCCATAGTATTGCAGTATCGACCAAGAATTGATTTTAGTTAAACCAAGAGGACTAGATCCCACTGAGATGAATCCTGCACTATTTGTTTACCCATTGACAGATTGTACAATGAATGGTATGATGACTAGAGGGACACAACCAGACTTTCAGCATGCAAATAAGGCTATTGTCTGTCTCTAAATTGTCGGTTGCATCTATGTTGCTTCTATTAAGAACAAACCAAGTGCCATTCTGCTACTGAACTGTCTGCATTTGTGCTGTCTCACATTGTGCAAGTCAGGGTTGAAAACAATTAGGTGTGCAGCCACGATTCAGCCTTCAGTATATTTTTGCTTGCCTGTTCCAAGATTGTTCTAATGTTTGATTACACTAGTAAACTGGCTCAATCTTTGTGGTGTTGCAGTTTTCACATACCTAATACTTTATCAATTCTCTTGTTGAAATAGAATACTGTACATGAAATTAATCTATGTCTTCAAATTATTTTGTATGGGTAATATATTTAGAAAAGTTATTTTTAAGCCACAGTTTTGTTCTTGGTAAGCTTTTTGTGTACAAAATAGTTCACTCTTGGGTGTGCAAGTCCTTTTGCCAAGAATTCCAATTATTCTTTAACATTATAGTACATCACAATTATAGACATTTTAAGTCATCTGTGTAGTCTACCAATTGCACAAGGAAGGCCTGTTGGCCCTCCAGATTGAAAATGCATGTGACTTTTTGGAGAATCAAAGTGAGATTCACAACCAGTCAAAGGGTTGGCAGCTGATCATATTTCCTGCTAATAAAATTAATGTGTAAGAAAAAAAATCTATTTACCAAAGAATATATAACTCTTGCCTAAATACATTTGGATGGAATTTATAGTTAAATCTACTTCAATTTCACAAACATTAAAAGTTTTATTTCTTGGATGCCATCTGTATATGAAAGTAGCCTTTAATTGAGAAGAAGAAAGAGAAAGGAAGAGAGAGAGTGAGGAAGAAAAGAAGGAAGGGAGAGAGAGAACGGGAGAGGGAGGGGGAGGAAGAAAAACAACAAAAAAAGGGGTGGGGGAAGAGGAGAAACATAAATAACCAAGTGATGCATTCAGCACAAAAAAGATTTTTCCAACAAACTATCACAGTAAACTTGCTTCTGCCTCTGGCAAAATCTATTGATCAAAACTTTGCTTTGTTGCTGTTGGTTTGGAAATCAAATGCAAGTATGTTGTTCCTTCCAGCATAAGCTGAAATGGATGCTCACTCCTGTGCCCTATGGCTAGGAGTGACTGCTGGGACATAATGCCAGGAATGCTGTCCTGCTAGACTTCTGGGAGTACATTTAATTATCTATCCCAAGACATGTCTAAGAATTGATCTGCGTCTATCCCAATGATGACTTTTTTTTTTCCATGACATAAATTTTTTATTTTTTCGAGAAGTTGTACATTCACAGAATAGCCATGCATAAAATACAGGATTCCCATATATCAGCCTGTTATTAACACCTTGCATTGGTGTCGTATATTTGTTACAACTGATGAGAGCATATTTTTATAATTGTACTATTAACTATATAGTCCATGATTCAATTTAGGGTTCACTGTTTATGTTGTGCAGTGCCATGAATTTTTTTTTGTATCACTTTTTTTTAAATTTTGAAATAAATTCAAAGTTATATGAACAGTTACAAAAACAATACTAGCCCCATACACAGAATTCCATCATACCCTGACCCCCCTCCCCCGATAGCTCAATCCACCAACTTTAACATGCTGTCACATTGCTATTTCTTTCCCTCCCTATCATCCATCATCTATTGCTCTGTCTTCTGAACATATGAGAGTTAGCTGCACACATCCCTGAAGATACACTATAATTCACGCATACACTTCCCATGAACAAGAACATTCTTTTATGTAATCCCATTAAGTGCAGCTAAGAAGTACAATAGATTCAACAATGATACAAAGCTTACATTCTATATTTCCTTTTCCTTATGTCTCAACTGTGTCCCTTTGAGCCACCTGTCCTCTACCCTCCAGTCCCATCCAAGTTCATCCTTAGCATTCAATTGTCATCTATTTAGACTGTCTTTTTTTTTTTTCAGTTGTGGAAACATATATACAGCCTAAATCTTCCCATTCCACCCCCTCCCTAGCCTTTCATTAGTGGGATTAATCATGTTTAGAATGTTGTAATGCTCTTTCTCACCATCCATTACTAGAAATTTCCCTTTACCTCAAACAACAACCCTACACTCATTTCTTAACTCCCCATTGCCCCTTCCCCCATTTCTCTTAACCCAAACTCTACTTTTCATCTCTATGGTTATATTCTCTGATAATTTCTTTGTGTTTACTGTGGGGCTTAAAATTAACCTCTTAAATCCATATCAATCTTGTTTTTCTTTGATGCCACCTTCACTTCAATAGGACACATAAACTATGTTCCTATACTCCTTCATTCCCCCACCTTTATATAGTTGTCTAAAATTACATATTTTACATTGAGTTCAAAACCACTGATTTGTCATTAGAGTTTGTGTATTTTATAGCATGTAGGAAGTAACTAGTGGAATTACAGTTCAAAAATTATTGACTTCTATTTGTATTCCATTGTGTTTGGAGAATGTGCTTTGAGTATATTCAATTTTTTTTTTTTTTTAATTTCTTGAGGCTTGTTTTATGTTCCAGCTTATGGTCCCTTCTGGAGAAAGCTCTGTGATCACTAGAGAAAAATGAGTGTCCTGGTGATTTGGGATGTAAGGTACTATATATGTCTGTTAAAATTCTCTATATCTCTTTCTCATTTCCCTGTCTCTCTGCTGGCAGGGCTCCCCTCAGAATCTGAAGTAGGGCAGGTCTCTCATCGGCAAAGTCTCTCAGCATTTGTTTGTCTGTGAAAAATTTAAGCTCTCCCTCAAATTTGAAGGAGAGTTTTGCTGGATATAGTATTCTTGGTTGGAAATTTTTCTCTCTCAGAATTTTAAATATGTCATGCCACTGCATTCTCGCCTCCATGGTGGCCGCTGAGTAGTCACTACACAATCTTATGTTGTTTCCTTTGTATGTGGTGAATTGCTTTCCTCTTGCTGCTTTCAGAACTTGCTCCTTCTCTTCAGTATTTGACAGTCTGATCAGAATATGTCTTGGAATGGGTTTGTTTGAATTTATTCTATTTGGAGTTCGCTGGGCATTTATGCTTTGTGTATTTATATTGTGTAGAAGGTTGGGGAAGTTTTCCCCAATAATTTCTTTGAATACTCTTTCTAGACCTTTATCCTTCTCTTCCCCTTCTGGGACACCAATGAGTCTTAAGTTTGGATGTTTTATTTTATCTATCGTATCCCTGAGATCCGTTTCGATTTTTTCGATTTTTTTCTCCATTCTTTCTTTTGTTCTTTCATTTTCTGTTTTGTGGGCTTCTAGGACACTGAGATGTTGTTCAGCTTCCTCTAGTCTTGTATTGTGAATATCCAGAGTCTTTTTAATTTGGCCAACAGTTTCTTTTATTTCCATAAGATCTTCTATTTTTTTATTTACTCTTGCAATGTCTTCTTTATGCTCTTCTAGGGTCTTCTTTATGTCACTTATATCCTGGGCCATGGTCTTCTTGATGTCCTTTAAATCCTTTGCCATGTTTTCGTTCCTCGATTGTAGTTCTTTGATTAATTTTGCAAGGTATAATGTATCTTCTGATATTTTGATTTGTGTGTTTGGAGTTGGATTCTCCATATCTTCTGGTTTTATCATATGCATTAAGATTTTCTGTTGTTTTTGGCCTCTTGGGGTTTGTTTTGCTTGATAGGGTTCTTTCAAGTTGTAAAGAAAAAGGGATATTGATCTAATTTTTCAGGAACACAGTTTGGTGATGTACACTTTCTCTAACTAACCAGCAGATGGCGTCTGTGAGTCACCTATATCCCTCAAGTCAGTTCTCAACCTTGTTCCCGTGGTGTGTGGGGAAATGATTCTTGTGGGTTCAGTTGGAGAACTCAGTTTGGGTGTGTTGCTGGAGCCGTCTGTCCTGAATGTGGGGCATGTGTACGGGTGGCCAGGGAGGAAGGGCAGTTTTAATGTTCAAATCCCCCAGGATCCCGGAGATTCAAGGCCACCACAAGAGTCTAAGCCTTCATTTCAGTTCAGCCCCAGACCCTCTCTCTCGCTGATCCACAAACCGCCGGACTTGGTTTGGCGTCCCTGGGTTCTCTGAGCGGATCCCCCCTCCCAGCCGTGCTCCTCCAGGAGCTCAGCCGAGGGAATGCTGTGCTACGTCACCAGTGCATGCCGTCCCTCAAGGGAAGCCCCGGGCCGCCGGGCCGTGCGGCGGCATGCTCTCAGCCTGAGGCAAAAATGGCTGAACGGGGCGTCTCAGCCCCCTCCTCCTCGCACAGTTCCTCCTTCCCAGCTCCGGGACAACTGGCGGGGCTCTGGGCTGTGGGCACGGCCCCGGGCAGGAGTTTATCCAGCCCTCCGGGGGGCCAGCTGCGAGCTGCGGGGTTTCTTTCTGCTTCTGGCTCTCCCCTCCGTTCCCCTGGACCCAAGGGTATCTGCTGTGGGCTATCTTCCCGGCCAGACACCAAGAGGCCGGCCCAGCCCCCTCTTGCTGTGTTTTACTGCGTGGTTCCCACAATTGCAGCTGGAGCCGCTCCTGGGTTTTTCCCTTTTTTTTTTTTTAAAAGAGCCAGCCGGTCTCCAAACGCTGAACCCTGGCTTCCCCAGCCCGCCGCATGGCTGCAGGTCTTCCAGCCAGCTTACTCACTCATTTCAGAATGCCGACTCCCGGTTTCACCAAGTATACGGCCCCTCTGGAGCTAGGAGCCCTGGTCCAGCTGGCGCATCACTGTAACCAGTATTCTGGGTCACTTTCTGGTTTTTAGCTAGTGTTTTTCATGGAGGCGTTTTTTTTGCCCTGTCTCAGCTAGCCGCCATCTTAGTTTCCCCAGCCAATGATGACTTTTAATGGGTTTATTTTAAAGGATACAACTGATGGGGACAAACAGTGTAGGTGGCAAAGTGAGGCTTGGTTAATTTCAGGCTCCCAGGACTTTTCCCTAATGCCCTTGGGATGCTCCCTTGCTCCTCAAAGTCTCAAGAGTCCTCATAACATCCGCCATCACTTTCTTCTCCTCACTCAATACCTGCTATTAGATCCCTCAGGAATGTGAAGATGCAAATAATTAAGGACAAAAGAAATTGTTAGCTACCTGAGGAACTGCATTTCACCTAGGATGACAGCTTAAAACAACTATCACAGCTCCTTATGGGAAAGAACTATTTTGACCTAGAGACATAAAATCCCAACTGATAATTGGCCATTCAACAAACCTATTCAAAACTTCATATACTCACTTTATTATTATATTTATCTATCCATTCATTCATTTGAGAATATATAAGGAGCACCAACTATGTGCCAGGCTCTTGTATTCCATCAAAAGAAGAAACATATGTTGGTCACTGGTTCAAACCAAATGCCACATACTGAGGGAGAGCATCCAAATCCCACAGAATGTGACCCCTCCTTTGATACCATAACTGAGCCATTCCACCATTTTATCAGGCTTGCTGCTCCTGGGTGATGGGATGCATGCTAAGATCAGTGAACTTGAATGGCATGATTTAATACTGTACTCTCCTAGCAGTGCAATATGTCCTTCGGACAGCAGCAATGCTATGTGTGATAACATGATGGTAAATAAAGCATTCTGTAAGCCAATAGATGGTGGTGCTAAGAAGGCAGATACATACTCATAATAGGAAGAACAAAGTGTGGCCCCTCTATGACAGTAAATGGTCCAATGTAATCAACTTGCCACCAAGTGGTTGTCTGGTTCATTCAAAGAATGGTGCCAAATTGGGGTCCAATGTTGGCCTTGGCAAGGGGTATCCCATGTTGTTGAGTCTTTCAGATGTCTATAACCAGGGCTCCCATTGGCTAAATGCAGCCAGAAGCTGGTTGGCCAAAAAGCCTTGGAGAATGCAGGCTTCAGGGCATCAATCCTCCTGAATAGAGCAGGGGAATGTCAGGGAGTAAGTCTGATGGCAAATAGGCCTGATGAATTGAATGGAGACTAAGGCAGAGAAAGTGGTTTCCCAGTTGTCCAGCTTGGGTGACTGACTGTATAGTAATTCACTGAGTTGTAGATACAGGAGTCTGGGAACATGTTGAGTTTAAGGTACCTGTGCTATGTCACAATAAAGCTTCCCAGGATGCAGTCTGAAGTTTAGGTGAGAGGGCTGTGATAGAGATATAGAATGGAAGTTAACAGAAGATAAAGAATCATTGAAATCATGGAAGGGAGGAAGTTCACTCAGGATGATCAGAGAAGAGGACCAGAAACAAAGCTTGGGCATTACCAATATGCAAATAAATGGCCATGAAATAAAAGGCTATCAGGAAAACTACAGGACAATCTCCCTAATTAATATAGATGCAAAAATCCTCAACAAAATACTTACAAATTGAATCCAAAGGCACATTAAAATAATTACACACCACGACCTAGTGGGGTTTATTCCAGGCATGTAAGGGTGGTTCAACATAAGAAAATCAGCATAATACAGCACATTAACAAATCAAAAGGGAAAAATCAAATGATCATCTCAATAGATGCTTAAAAAACATTCAACAAAATTCACCGTCCTTTTTTTAAAAAACATTTCAAAAGGTAGGAATTGAAGGAAACGTCCTCAATGTGATAAAGAGCATATATAAAAAACCCACAAGCAGCATATTACTCAGTAGCAAGAGGCTGAAAGCCTTCCCTTTGAGATCAGGAACAAGACAAGGATGACTGATGTTACCACAGTTATTCAACACTGTGCTAGAAGTGCTAGCCAGAGGAATCTGGCAAGACAAAGAAATAAAAGGCATCCAAATTGGAAAGGAAGAAGTAAAACTGTCATTATTTGCAGATGATATGATCTTACATTTGGAAAATCCTGAGAAATGGATAACACAGCCAGTTGAGCTAATAAACAAATTCAGCAAAGTGGCGGGATACGAGATTAATGCACAAGTCAATAATGTTCCTACATTACATGACCTAACGGAAGAGGCACTCAAGAAAAGAATTCCATTCACAATCACAATGAAAAGAATCAAGCACTTAGGAATAAACTTAACCAAGGATGTAAAAGGCCTCTACATAGAAAATTGCAAAATTTTACTAAAAAATCAAAGAAGATCTAAATAGGTGGAAATATATTCCATGTTCATGGATAGGAAGACTAAGCATCATTAAGATGTCAATTCTACCCAAACTGATCTACAGATTCAATACAATTCAAACCAAAATTCCAAAAACCTATTCGCAGAATTGGAAAAGCTAGTTATCAAATTTATTTGGAAGGAAAGGGCCTCAAATTACCAAAAACATTCTAAAAAAGAAGAACAAAGTGAGGACTTACACTTCCTGACTTTAAAGTCTACTATAAAGCCACAGTGGGCAAAACAGGATGGTATTGGCACAGAGCTAGACATATTGATCAATGGAATCGAATTGAGAGTTCAGAAATAGACCTCCAGATCTATGGTCAACTGATTTTTGATAAGGTGTCCAAATCCACTGGACTGGGATGTAACAGTCTCTTAAACAAATGGGGCTGGGAGAACTGGATATCCATATTCAAAAGAATGAAAGAGGACTCCTACCTCACACCCTATACAAAAATTAATGCAAAGTGGATCAAAGACCTAAATATAAGAGACAGTATAAAACTCCTAGAAGATAACATAGGGAAACATCTTTAAGACCTAGTAATAGGAGGTAGCTTCTTAGACCTCACACCCAAAACACAAGCAATGAAAGAAAACAGATAAATGGGAACTCCTCAAAATCAAGCTTCTGTGCCTCAAAGGACTTTGTCAAAAAAGGTGAAAAGGCAGTCAGCTTGATGGGAGAAAATATTTGGAAACCCTATATCCAATAAGAGACTGATAACCAGCATATATAAAGAAATCCTACAACTCAATGACAATAGTACAAACAGCCCAATTATAAAATGGGTAAAAGATATGAAAAGACATTTTTCCAAAGAGGAAATACCAATAGCTAGAAAACTACTTGGTGTATACCCAGAGGATCTGAAAACAGTGACGTGAATAGACATTTTCACACTGATGTTCATAGTGGCCTTGTTCACAGTTGCCAAAAGATGGAAACAATCCAAGTGTCCTTCGACAGATGAGTGGATAAACAAAATCTGGTATATACATACAATGGAATACTATGCAGCAGTAAGAAGTAATGAGGTCCTGAAACATGTGACAACATGGATGAACCTTGAAGACATAATGCTGGGTGAAATAAGTCAGACACAAAAGGAGAGATATGGTATGTTATCACTAATATGAACTCTCTGAATAACATAAAATCAGTGTCTTAAAATGTATAATATAGGGGACATAGGTTTGTTAATAGAATTATAAGTATCTGTGCCATATTGACGGTGAACATGATTGAAAGGGGTCATTTAATGGTATGTATCCCACAGATTAACACTACCAATATAAAAAAGTGCTTGCATGAACTGCTTCTAAGGTATGACACTGGTACAAAGAGTTAACAACAAAGTGGTATATGGGAAAAGTTACCTATTGCAAACTGTGGACTATATTTAATAGGGATACCTTACTAGTACCACACTAATACTAGGGATAAATAATTAGGGGGTGATAAGAGCTTTGGGGTGTTTTGGGGTTAACATAATTGTTTAAAATTGAGTGTGATGATGATTATAACAACTAAGTGACGATAAGGTGAGACATTGTTTATCTTGGACAGAAGATGTGAAATTAGGAATCCCCTACTTAATAAGTCAAGCCCTTGATACTGAGGCTTACTCTTGTGAAATTTATGACTGTACAGGGGAGGTTAAGCCTACCTATAATTATGCCTAAGAGTCACCTCCAGAGAACCTCTTTTGTTGCTCAGATGTGGCCTTTCTCTCTCTAAGCCCAACTCTGCAAATAAATTCATTACACTACCCCCCATGTGGGATGTGACTTCCAGGGGAGTGAATCTCCCTGGCTATGTGGGACATGATACCCAGGAATGAGCCTGACCAGGGCATTGAGGGATTGAGAATGCCTTGTTGACCAAAAGGTGGAAAAGAATGGTAACAAAATGAGGTTTCAGTGTCTAAGAGGTTTCAAATAGAGTTGAGAGGCTATCCTGAAGGTTACTCTTGTGCAAGCTTCAGCTAACTATTCCAAATGGCCACAGTATGCCAAGCCTAAACCAACAGTAGTCCCCAAAATCCTAAAGAATACTCAGGTCCCTATTTGAGACTCTATAAAAGTTTCACTCATTAAGTTTATTTTTCAGAAACATAAATCCTCCAGAGTGTTCCTATCCCAGATAAGTCCCCAATCCCAGAGGCAACAGCTTTCTCAAGGACATCAACCAGATTCATCCTCCTTCCCCATAATGTGGACATATCCCTTTTCAATATGAGCAAGTTTGGGTGGTCACTGCTCAGATATCCCTGAAGATTGAGACAGTGATCAAACAAGAGGGAGGAGTAGCAATAGACAAGATAGGATTTAACAAAGGATTATGAATACCAAATCTTTATATAAGTATTTTTTTTAGTCTCTAGGGTATTTGAAAAGCTAGAAGGAAATAACTGAAATGGTGGAACTGTAACCCATAACATTCTTTGAAATTTGCTCTATAACAACTTGTTAAATCATACCTTGAAAGTTATCACTTTTCTCGGTATATGGTATATTTCACAATAAAAAATGTTTAGAAAAAGCTACAATGAGATACCACTTCACACCCACTAGGATGGCTGTTTAAAAAAAATAAAAACAAAAAATAACAAGCGTTGACAAGAAAGCAGAGAAATTGGAACCCTTGTACATTGTTGGTGGGAATGTAAAATGGTGCAGCCACTGTGGAAAACAGTTTGGCTGTTCCCCAAAAAGTTAAACATAGACTTGCCATATGAACCAGCAATTGCATTTCTAGATATCTATTCAAAAGAATTGAAAGCAGGGATTAGAATAGATATTCGTACACCAGTGTTCATTGCAGCATTTTTCATGATAGTCAGGCACAAAAGGACAAATAATTTTATGATTTTTCTTATACAAAATACTTAGAATGATCAAATTCATAGAGACAGAAAGCAGAATAGTTACCAGGGGTCAGGGGAGAGAGGAATGTGGTGTTATTGCTTAATGGGTATAAGTTTCTGTTTGGAATAATGAAAATGTCATGGAAATAGTGGTGAAAGTTACACAGTATTGTCAATGTTCTTAATGTCATAGAATTGCTCACTTCAAATGATTAACATCATTTTTAGACTCTATATATTTTACCGCAATAAAAAATTTATTGGTTAAAAAAAAAGGCTGTCAGAAAGAATTCAGAGTGGTGTCTCAGAAGCCAAAGGAGAAAGGGCCATCAAGAAAAAGGGAGTGTTAGAAAGGTCAAACTCAGAAGAGAGGCAAAGTATGATAAGCCTGAAAAGATCCAAGAGGATTTAGAAATAGAGGTCACTGATGACAGTTACCTAGATAAAAGTGAAAATGGATGGCGCCTTAACCAAACTCCTCCTTTTGCCTTTTTTGTTCACTCATCAGACCAGACCATCTTTCCCTCTACTTGAGGAAAAAGGCATACCAATCCAAAGTTTAAGTGTATATGTCTGAGCAAGAAAAGAGATGCTGTTGGTGGGGAGTCTGGTCAAGACATGTGACAGAGAGAATAGAGCAGTGGGAGGCAAGGGTCTCTCTCATCATTCTCTCTTATGCCTACTGACTGGGGAATGAAAAGGCCAAACAAGCAATTAATTCCCTGTTGCTTCTGGGAGCTGTGAGAATTGTGGTCCTGTTGACCTGGTAACAATTTTCTTCTCAGAAATAGTGTGTGGAAAGTACTTATTCCTTTTTAGTGAAAGTAAATATGGTAACAAGAAAGTTTTAATCTCTTAAAATAATTTTTAAAAACCATAGTTCTACCATCTTGTCATTAATTTTTTTTGTATTTCCTTTCATTAGTATATTTTGTACATGGCTGTAATCATAGCCTATGATTTTTTTTCTAATTAGAGTCATAAAGTAAAAGAAAGTTGAGGATTTTGCACCACCCTTTAAGATCCTTAGAACTAGGTATTCTTGTCTTAGAAAACTGACGTATGTTGAAGTTTTAGAATCATTAGAAATCTGTAAATGACCTTAGGGATCATCTTATCCCATCTCTGATTTTAGAGATGACTAAACTAAGGACCAGAAAGGAAGGGTGGATTCATATAAGGTCAGGAATTCACAGCAGGATCTTCTCTAGAACCTGGTTCTTTGGACTCCAGTTTCCAGCACTCTTGCCACCATCACACCTGTCTCTAGCAGTGGATTTATGTAGCACAATTGTGGTTAGAGTGCCATGCATTGTATATGCACCACATGTGGGAGATTATTAAAATAGTCCCTATATTCTGCAGCTCCTACTATCAAGGAAAGAGTATATTTCCCCATCCCTTGAGTCTTGTCTGGCTTAGTATCTTACTTTGACCATAGAATGCAATAGAAGTGACCTTGTATAATTGTCAACCTAGGCCTTAAGAAGCTTTGCAGCTTCTGCTTGAACATTCTTAGAACCCTGAGACCACCATGTGAAGAACCCAGGGCAAACCTGCCAAATGATGAGGGAGAGGTGGCTGAGTCATCATCATTGCCCTGCCAAATACCAGGTATGTGAGTGAGGCTATCCTGGATCATCCCCCCAACATGCCAGCAGAGATTAGTGGAGCCTGCCCAGACCAGAAGAACTGCCTAGCCAACCCACAGAATCAAGACTCAAATAATTGCTTGCTGTTTTAAGGCACTAAGTTTTAGGGTGGTTTTTTCATACAGCAAAAGCTAAACGATGCATACATCTCTTCATTGTGCTGTTAACCCACTCCATTAGAGTAAATCACATTTCATGTCTCATGGTTTTTTGAATCAGGAGACTAGGAAATGTATTTTTCTCTATGTTAATTTTTGTTTTATTACTTTCATTTAGATATCTAAGCTTCAAAAAGAAATTTATTTTGGACAGGCAAGTCTATGTACAGCTCTTTATAGGCCATCTGCTTTGAAAAGAGCTGTTGGTAGAGTCCTTTATTTTTCCCAACAATCTCCCCTTCTTCCTGTCCATAACCAAAGGCATTTGTACAAATGGATCAAGGTGTAATAAAGATGAGGCGGGAGGCAGTTCCACTGTGCGTTAGGACACAGGTTTTTTTTTTTCCTTAGTTTGACACTTAGCCTGGGAGTTTCTAAATAAATACTGCAGAAACATGTCCTCAAGTGATGCACTGAGGAGAACAAAGCAGAAAGAATATATTCCTGATCTGGAGCATGGCAGATGAGCAGGCTGGAAACTCCTACTCCCGTCAAAGGCTCTAGGGATTTATTACTCACAGTTATTCGTTTCCATGGAACCTTTAATTTGATATAAACTGAATCTTAACAAAAATGAACATATAGGAAATGTCCACATTTGGTTGGTTAGGTATACAGATGTCACATGGACTTCCAACATCCAGTGACCCAGTCTTGTGATCAAAGTTTGATATTCAGTTTAAAGAGATTGTGCCAAACACTGAGCCTGTGCTCTGCAGCCCAGCAAAAACACTAGGGAGGATAATATTTGAGTGTTGTTGTTACATGTCTGTAAGGAGAGAGTGGCAGGGGTTACCGTCATTTATAGATTTAGTCCCTCTGATTACACACTGGTTAGTTGAAATCTTTTCTATTGTTTAAATATACTTCAAAGATAAAGTCAAAATTCTTTAGACTATAGAGTGTGCAGTGAGCTTTTTCACCTTCTTTCTTAGTTTCTGTTTCCACATATCTCTTTTTTTCTCCATCAGGGTTCTCTAGCAAGAGATAAGCACCAAAAATAGTCACACTCAATGACACAGAATCTAATTAACCATAACCATCAATTAAAGAGCACTCTTGTCACACTTAAACTCTAAGCAGAGGGACAAAAGAACAGAAGAAAACTTAATAATAAGCAAGTATCCATCTTCTAGGAACAATCATTTATTCGACAGAAGTTTATTGAGCACCTACCATGTGCCAGGCACAATGCAAGTTTCTGCAGATGCAGAGTTGTACAGGAAAGACCTTCTATCTCATCCTTAGGGAATAGTCAGGTTATTCTGGTCTCAGCTTGATTTCTACACTTTTTTCTAGTCATATCTTTAGCTATATGTTTGTACCAAGAGAAAAGTTGCCTAGTGATGTATGACTTTTAATTAATAATAATAACCATTAATAATAATAACAGTAAAATAGCTAACATCTATACAGTGCCTACTATGTGCCAAAAAATATTCTATGCACTTTCATATGTTAACTAATTTAATCTTCAAAAATATTTTGAGATACTATTAGTATCCTATCTTTTAGGAAACTGTGTCATGGAGAGATTAAGTAATTCACTGAGATTCAGATTATTCACTCTGCTGTTCTTCCTAAGGTAGAATACTGTAGTGAGTTGTGTGTTTTTAAACAAGGATCGAAAGAAACTGTGATTTTGTTAACCCTAAATTAACTAATAAATTAGAGTGTCAAAGCATCCCATTGTCTAAGCACTCAGCCTAATTGAGATTTCATGATGCAGGCTGAATATTTTCCACTTAAACAGATGCCCATAAAAGCCACATACAAAGGGAAATAATTGTAGAGGGTACTGAATTTTCTTAAAAACTGCTGCTGATTTTCAGTCAGCCTGTCCAGCATTGGTGGAACAAGTGTCAGGGTGGTATACCAGAAGCCTGAGGAGAGATGAGGGGCTATCTGCTTGAAGACACCAAGTGCAGGAAAGGGAAAAGCATTAGCACCTAGAGGAGGTCAAGGATAAAATCTGGGAAAGCTGAGCTTAATCATAAAGTCTAAGCAGATGGGAGGGGAACCAAAAGCAGAAGAAAAACCCCACCATTTGGGACCTAGGCAGAACTGAAACGGGATAGGAAACTAGAACCAAGCAAGGTTGTGAAATCCCATCCATTTCATATAAACAGAGTCTGAGTAGCTGAGGTAGGTGGTTTAATTTGGTTTAAAGGCATAGTTCTGGGGTGGATGGTTCAAAGCTTTAAGGAGGTGAATAACAGGGTGCTAACTATGTTTAAAAAAGATAATTCTGTAATCAGTGTAAGAGGTGAACTAGACAACCTATATTGTGATGGTTATAAGCTCAGGACTGGAGATCGGGCAGTCCTGAGTGCAAATCCTGATGTCATGTCTACTAGTTCTGTCTCCTAAGGCACGTTGTGTAAGCTCTCTGGACCTCAGTTTTCCCACCTGTAAACTGGGTATCTTCAAAGGGTTGTTTTTGAAGTTAATGAGGTAATGAGGTAATCAAGCTAAGTGCTCAATTCAGTGTGGAGCATGCAATGAGTGTGCAGTGAACAGTGATAGGGCCCTTCTGAGGAGAAACCAGAGGCAGCAAGATCAATCAGATGGTAGTGAGGTAGTCCAAGGGAGCCTGTGGAGGGCCAGGCATGAGTCTGTCAACAGCTGTAAGAATGAGGAGCAGAGATGTAGTAGGGCTTGAGATCAGAGCTGGGTGTGCATGAGGGTGTGTGGGTAGATGTGAAAGGATAGGGGCGATGATACTAGGTGGAGAGAGAACACAGGAGCCTGCACTCCTACTTTGCCAGGGTACAAGCTGTGTCCCATCAAGTGCAGCAGACTGAACCCTGTGCCCAGAGAACATTGACAGTCACAGGCCCTTATTAAATAAGCTCATGCATGCTCCCGCGGGTAGCGCAAATGATCCATTTGATTTTCAGAACTGAAAAGGGCTCACTGTAATCCAATATTCTGCAAGGATTTAAAAACGCAGAGTGAACTTTAACCAGAGGCAAGCACTTTAGTTTTAATGATCTAGATCAGCCCTCAACAATTTGCACAAGTCTGGTATGTTGTTCAATTTCTCATAGAACTGAAGAAGCAATTCAAGAAAATCAAAGGCCACTTACTTGTGTAGTCAATCGACTTATGAGGAACAGCTCAGAGCAGATGCTGCCTATCTTCTCAGCCCAAGAGAGTTAAAGTTAAGAATAAATAAAAGGTTAAGAATTAATTGCACCTCCCTCTAAGGTCTCTGTTTTCTCCCTGTGTTGATTTCATTTCAACAAAAGGAAATCAGTTTATCAAAGGAGTTCCTGATGTTCAAATTCCCTGGGGACTAGGTGAGATGGGAAGGCCAGGAAGGTTCAGGAGGGAACATATCAACCCAGTGTGTGGTTTACCTTGGTGATTTTGGATTCTTCCAGACCCAGCACTGAGAGGAGCAGGCAGAAGGCAGTGAGGGGTGGCTAATGATGAGATGAGAGGAGGAAAAGGAAACCTTCTGTATTAGTTTCCTAGGGCCACCCAAAACAAAATGCCACAACAAAGTGCCACAAATTGGGTGGCATACAACAACAGAAATTTATTCTCTCACACCTCTGGAGGCTACAATTCCTAAATCACGGTGTCAGCAGGGTCATGCTCTCTCTGAAGGCTCTAGTGGAAGAACCCTTCCTTGCCTCTTCTAACTTCATGCCTGTCCAGTTGCAATCCCCCTCAATACCCATGCCGGCACGCAGAGTTCCACAGTTGTTCCCTAGACTTAATGAGACTGAGCACACATTTGTCAACTTTCTCATTCTGAACCCAGAGATACTAAGAAACTGTACTTCCCCACTTAATAGCAGCCTTTAAAATATCAGTTTTAATATTTGCTGAGGGTTGTGGAATCATTCAATGAGTAGTTCTCATAATTTCTTGTGGTGTTTGTTATCCTTATGAGAATATTACAGATAAAAGAATTTTGTTGAAATTTTGACTTAAGAACAAGGGAGAGGAAAAAAAATTAGATTTGAACTTCAGATGGAAATTCCAGAAAGCTAGATTCAGGCACGTTTATGCTTAAGGCTATTATTAATCAATTATGTGGATGATGATGCTTCTGAGATGGCTATTTTCTAATGGGAAGTCCTCAACTTTCTACTTAACATACTTGTCTTTGGCCTAACAAAACAGATTTTGATTAATGGGGAAAAAATGGTTGTCTGTTTTGTGGTCTATCAAATTCTATTCTCAAGAGTCTCTCCCATCCCAGTCAAAGGCGTCACACTCTTCTGAGTGGCTCAAAGCCATAACTGTTCCCCTTCCCCTCCCATCTGCACCCATTCATCAGAAAGTACTGATCTCCTAGATCAGTTTTAAGAATTTTCACAGCCTCATAAATGTTCCTCTGCAGCCATTCTTATTTCCATAAAACCCACACTCCTCCCATCAATTTAACTTTTACGTTCTTTTATAAACACACATCAACTCATGTCAGATCTCTCCCTAAAACCCTCCAGTGGCCTCCCATTGCATTTCAAATAAAATCAAAACTCCTTTCCAAGGCCGACAAGGCCTTACCCTATCTAGTCTCTCTTTGCTCTCTCTTAAATCCTTTCACTCTTCTCCTTGCTCTCTACCCTCCAGCCATTACAGTGCAGCCATCCAAATCATCTTACTGTTCCTCAAACATGATGAGCTTCTTTCTACTTCGGAGTCCTTGAACTAACTGTTTACTACCATCCTTCCATGTTGCTGCTAGTGTTGTTGTTAATAAAACAGATTTTCATTGAACCAGCTAAACTTACAGAGAACAAACTGAAATCAACTTTACTCTTTCTTACCATTGCTCTTTTGTCCAAGCATTTCTTCCTTAGCCCTGAATGAAATCCTGGACAGATTCCACAGCTTATTTAAGGGTTTTTAGGCATGAAAAGGTCCAGTAAAATCTATAGCCATGGCCTCTCACCTCTCACCTTTCTTGCGAGAGTGTCCACATGTTCTTTCACATGCATATCTAATAAACTTTCTGCCTGCTTACTCTACCTTATGTTGAGCCTTTGAATTATTTCTCATGACATGGCAAAGAACCTGGAAGCCCAAATCTGGAAACATATTTTGGCGAGCCAGCCAGGAGACACTTCCCTCCAACCATCTGGGCTGGTAAGACATGGCTATTGACTGGGAAGCTCAGCTGTGTGCTTTCATGTTTTCTGCTCACTTGGCTCATTGCTATCCTCTCCTGTGTCTTCATGCAACTCTGTGTCTCTAGGAATCTAGGGGCTCTGATCTGGCTTCCCCAGGATAAAATGGTCCACTCTGAGCTTTTGGCTCCCTCCTTGGAGGTGGCAGGAGCCCATCTCCATGCTGTGCAGATCCAAGGAGGTTCAATGTGGTGGGTTATACTGTCCTTTGGGACCTGACTGGGGGCTTCTCCCCGTGTCAAGCAGGAGTCCAATGGGAGTCAAATAGAGTCCTCTGTTTCTCTCTCTCTCTCTCTCTCTCCCTCCTCAGCTCTCCAAGACTTCTCCACACTCTGTCTTTTCCTACTCTCTGAGGACTGAGACCCTTCCTCCTGCTGAATCTGTTCCTCTTTTCATTTCTTTGACTAGAGGTCCTGTTTCTCCTCTGTCTGGTCTTCAATGCCTTCTGAGACTTTCCATCTTTTGCAACACAGGATTCTGGGCTAAGAATTCTTGAACCAAACAAAGTGTTGTCATTGTACCAAACAAAGTATTGTCTTTAGCATTCTAGGGAATCACCTCTGGTTTAGGCCCATGGGAATTGGGTACTTTCCAATGGGAGTGTCTTCCCTCCAGGCCTTGAGCATTTGGTCTCTACTGAGACCCTTTGCAGTCAAATATAAAGCTCTCCTTCTTCTAGATTATGCTCAGGAAACAGAAAACTTAGAGGACAAAGGTAATCCCATAAGCATTGCCCTAGACTTCTCTTAGGTAGGGCAGGTCCCCCCACATAGGGAGCATAGGTCTAGACATCTCCCACAGAGAAACATCCCAGGGTGCTCAGTGACTCAACTCAGGGATATCCAGTGACTTTACTCCCCATGTTCCCAAGACATTGGGCTGATGGAAAGGAAGTACTCCTTGAGAGCATTCCCCTGGAATTCTTCCTTGAAGGCTGGGAAACCCCCAGAAGAATAGGCCCAGACATCTCTCAGGAAAAGTGTGCCAGAGTTGCCCAGTGATGGTATTCCCTGTGTTCCCAAGAGATTGGGCAGGTGGAGAGGGAAATGCCCAGCTCTCATGCATGTTGGGAAGCCCCATGGTCACACTGGCACTAGGGAGGATACTGTATCTCCTTTTCTGAGAAAATGGGAAATGCCAAGAGTCTATAAGCTAAAATATGGGAAAGCATAGCCCCCCAAAGGGCTCTCAATTACAATACCATCCTCTAATCTGTAAAAGACAAGGAAAGTAGTCAGAAATTCCCTATGCCCAGATGTTTATAGCTCTCTATCCAAAACAAGGCCCTAAAAGGGTCACTTGTGTTATGCCCATGTCTCAATTTCTATTATAAAAGTAGACCTTAATGATCCCCTTTTAAAACCTGTTTGCTAAAGGCATGAGAAAATATACACCCAGCCAGTTAATTATAATAAACTAAGGGAGATCACTCAGGAGAAAGATGAAAACCCAGCTCTGTTCCAGGGGAGGCTAGTGGAGGCCCTAAAAAGTAAACCAATGTCAGCCCAGACTCCCAGGAAAGTCAGATTTTGTTGGGCACCCATTTCATCAGGCAGTCTGCCCCTGACATTCAAAGAAAGCTACAAAAGCTCTCCATGGGCCCGCAAACTCCTACTAATGACCTATTAGAAACTATTTTGTATGTCCTTAACAATCAGGACAAGTCTGAGGAGGAGGAGAAGGCAAAGAGACATAAGCAAAAGACCAGGGAACAGACTCAACTTCTTGCAGTCACTGTTAAAGGTGCCCTGCCCCCTCAAGGTCACCTGAATCGTGTCTCCCAGCCTCTAGGGCCTCACTTCAACTGTGGGTCAGAGGTCACTGGCAGAGAGAATGCTAGAAACCTCAAGACAACCCTTGACCTTGGGACCCACTGAGGCCTTACCCCAAGTGCCACCAACATGGACACTGGGCCAGGAACTGCACTGTCTCCCAAATGGGGGGCAGGTCAGCCCCTCGAGCCCTACTCATAGCAAGTGAGGAAAACTGAAGGTGCTCCAGACCATTTATGGCTCTGCTGACTTTGCATCTGACTATCAACCTAGAGAAGCCTCGGGTGACATTTGATGTGGCAAGTAAGATTATTAATTTCTTAATTAAATAATAGAGCCACTTACTCTGTTCTGAGCTGCCACTCTGAACATACTCTACTCAGACTTGCTTAGTTATGGGAGGTGATGGTAAAGCCAAACTAAAATTCTCACTACCCCTCTCTTTTGTAGGCTTCAGGACGTTCTAGATTCCCATCAATTTCTCATTGCCCCTGAATGCCCCCCCCTCTGGGGAGGGATCTTCTCCACTCCCTGAGGGCCATGTTAAGACTAGTAGACCCTGCTCATGTTTAACCCCTTGTTTGCCCTGAGGTTCCTACTAAATTGAGGCCTCTTGGCATCCCAAAGTAAATCCTTAAGCAAGTAAACCCATCTGTATGAGATAGAGGCATCTGTGAGCTAGCCTGCTGAATAGCCCCTGTCTGCATTCAGGTTCTCAGTCCTAGATCTTAAAGATCCATTTTTGTATCCCTCTTCACCCTGACTGTCAATACCTATTTGCTTTTGCATAGCAAGCACCTAAGGATAAAATTCCTGCCCTGCTCACTTAGACAGTGCAGCCCAAAGGTTTTCAAAATAGTCCCCATATCTTTAAAAATGTCTTAGCAGCAGATCTTACTGGCTTCCAACTGCAGGTAAGTGAAACTCCCAGCTCTCCTCACTGAAAGGAGTTGAACCCATGTTCCGCTGAGAGCTGGTAAGCCACCTTGTTCTCATAATGAGCACACAGGCCATCTTCCCTTCTTCTCACTCACAACACCACCCTCATGACTGGCTTCTTACTTTTTCTCTCCAGGTCTTTCCATCTCTTCATCCACTAAAACGTCCCAAGTCCCAACATGTTCTGCTATTAGCCCACCTTAGAATCCCATTCAGGGCAGGGGGAAACCATTGGCTGGTGAGAGGAGACTGTTGGGTGTGCGTTTGTTTTCTTGAAAAATATCTACACTGTAAGGGACGGAAAGGAACCTTGCTCCTGTCCCTGTCCAGACCTAGACCTCATGGATTGCCTGAAAAACATATTAAGACATATTTTATTGTATTCCTAGCCTTTTCCAGAATATTCCCCCTTAAAAGGAGCCCAATATCTTTGCCACCTATTCTTTCCCACTAGCCCATTCCATGGCAACACCCAGGGCTGGAACCTGGGAAATTCTCTCCCTAGAGTTTCTTTGTTTGTGGCAAATCTTTTCTGTTCTCTTAGGCCATAATCTAGGCAGTCAGTTAAAAGCACACACACCCAGGAAGATGAGTGGGTTGGTTCAGCCACGTCGGGATGATATCGGGCCATCTATCTCCTGAGTCTTAGAGAACCCCAGGGATACCTGGGGATAGGGAGCTGTTCCAACCCAGCTCAGCTCCAAGACACCAGGAACAAGTTAGACATGAGTTTACTGGGACTTGTGGACAGAGATGGTTCCACGGCAATAGCCAGCCAGTAAAGATGGAAGTTAGCACTATGCAATTTAAAAGAATAAAATTCAATTTAAAAATAATATTCAAATTCAGTAAATTTGCACTTACCAGACAAAAGTATTATACTATGGCAGCTTTTCCTGTTCACTGTTTTGAAGTTTAAACACAAATAAAAACTCCAAGTGGTTGCATCAAATGACAAAATTGAAGTACCTCAACTTCTGTTTCATTGTCTTTACAATAACAGTGTCTTTACAGTCACGCTTATTTTGAATCTACTACTTAAATGCAACAATATGTAGTACACAGGTTGAATACACAAATTACATACCAGGTAGCTCAAACAATGCTGTGCCATTGCACACCTACTCCCTAAATATACATGTGCAGCTGCATCCATGTGATAAGGTCTACCATATAATTGAGAGTTCTCCAAATTAACCTGCATGTAGAATACAAAGAAATGTTAAAGGATAAGCAATTAAAGTGTAAATTTCCAAATGTTGTTTAACAGATGAATGATTAAACAAACATGGTACATCAATATGATGGAACACTACGCCACAACAAAAAGGAGCAAACTGTTGATACACACCACAATTTGATGGATCTCAAGGGCCTTATGCTGACTGAAAAAGGTCAATCTCAAAATATTACATACTGTGTGATTCCATTTATATAATATTCTTGAAATGACAAAATTATAGAGGTGGAGAACAGATAAATGTTTGCCAGTGGTCAGGGATGAAGGGGTGGGCGTGTCTGTAAAGGACAGTATGAGGGAGATCTTTGTGGTCATAGAACAGTTCTGTATTCTGATTGTGGTGGTGGTTACATGAATCTATACTTAAGAAAAATTACGTAGAGCTACATACACATGCACACACAAATGAGTGCATGTAACATTGATGGAATTTGAGTAAAATCTGTAGTCCAGTTAATAGTATTTTGTCAATGCCAGCTTTTTGGTTTTGATAATGTCTCATGGTTACATAAGATGTTGCCATTGGGGGAAGCTGGGTGAAGGATACACGGGACTCTGTACTATTTTTACAACTTTTTGTGAGTCTACAATTATTTTAAAATAAAAAGTTATGACTACGCTAATTTTATTCTTATATATTATTAAAACTCATCAATAAATGCATTAATTGTTTAGGACTTAGACAAATCAAATATTTTGCAGGGGAGGATATTGTTTGGAATTGTTGGTATATGATGATAATAAAAAAGACTGATTCAAGTTGATTTTATTATTTTTATATTCTCTACAAACAATACATCTCCTTATTGCTTCTGACCAGGAGATATCACTCTCTACTTCTCCGCCCTTGGAGCACTACTAGTAGAATCATTTATTTGGACTGAATAAGGTATCCTAAAAGTACATTAAAATATGAGTTCACCTGGATCTGGGATTCACAATTATTATATTCAAAGAACTACCTTTTTGTTTTATAAATTCTCTGAATAAAGTACTCTGGCCAAAGATTATTCTAGCTGATGGGGATACCTTGCTGAACAAGAAAGAAAAGGATCCTGCTCTTGTGGAGCTGACATGTTTGCATGGGGGAGGGATGTTCCTGTTTGCTAATGCTGCCATTATGCCAAACACCAGAAGTGGACTGCTTTTATGAAGGGAGTTTATTTGGTTACAGAGTTACAGTCTGAAGGCCATAAAGTGTCCAAGGTAAGGCATCAATAGAGTACCTTCACTGAAGGCTGGCCATTGGCTTCCGGAAAACCTCTGTTGTCTGGGAAAGCACGTGGCTGGTGTCTTCTTCCTTTGCTCCCAGGTTGTGTTTCAAAATGGCTTTCTCCTAGGACATTTCTCTCTGGGCATCTTGGGGTATTCTCTTAGTTTCTCCCAGGCAAACTCTGGAGTAGCAAAAGTCTACTTTCAATGGCCTTCTTCAAAATGTCTCTCTTGGCTGCAGCAATGAGTTCCTTCTTTCTGAGCTCTTATAGGGCTCCAGTGATTTAATTAAGACCAACACTGAATGGGCAGAGCCACAACTCCATGGAAATAATCTGATCAGAGTTCTCACCTACAGTTGGGTGGGTCACGTTTCCAGGGAAACAACCCAATCCAAAGGTTCCAACCTAATCAAGACTAAATACATCTGCCCCCACAAGATTACATTAAAGAACATGGTGTTTTGGGGAACATAATACATCCAAACCAGCACAACGGACAAACCTCTCAGAGCACCAGGCTGGGAGTGGAGTAGAAAGTAAAGAAGGATGTAAGAATTTATGGGAACCCTTGAGGAGGCACCATGCTAGTGGTCTTCTCCTACATCCCCTCATATTTGGAAGATCCATAGACAGTGAGATGTAAACAGGCATCAGATGCTATCATAGCTTCAGTAGAGTCGAGAGAAGGATATACTTACTACAAATTAATAGATTGGGGGCCTGCCACCAATTAAGACAGGTTGCAAATAGATTTTGATGCACTGAACTTAAATGAAAGACCCATATTTTTCCCAACTTCACTTTTGTTTTCTCTTCCTTTTGTTTTATTACCATTTACAACCTCTAACTATTTTTCATGGATTACATTATCAAATAGACCTATGTAAAAAAAATGAACAGTGGTTTCCTGTCTCACTCAGAGTGAAAGCCTACAAGGCCCTATACCATCCCCTTCCCCCAACACATCATGCACACACACATGAACACCACACACACACAGACACACACACCTTACCTCTTTTAACTGAACTCTCTCATTTTCTCATTTCTGCTCTTACCACACTGGCTGCTTTGCTGTTACTTGAACAGGCCAAGCATAATATTGCCTCAGGACCTTTCCACTGGCTGTTCCCTCTGCCTAGAACACTCTTCCTCAAGATATCTAAATGCATCACTGCTTTAAATTTTATCAAAACATCACCTTCTCAATGAGTTCACCTATTTAAAATTAAAACTCCTCTCTCTCATCCCACATCCATACTCCCTACTCTCTTTGATACTTAATTTATCCCCATAGTATGTAACATTATGTGATATACTTCTAATATCCCTCCATTACAATGGAAGCGCCATGAGGGGAAGGATTTTTGACTGTTGGGTTTACTGCTAATATACAGTACCTGGCAAAAAGAAAACACTAAACAAATATTTGTCTAATGAATTAATAAATGAAAAGAATAAAAGGAAAAGGAAAGAAGAACTTCTGGGGAAGATGGTGAAGTACGGAGCTCCAGGACTCACTCCACATACAAAACAGCTAGTGGACAGGCAGGAATTGTCTGAAACAACTCCTCTGGGGCTCTGGAGGCTAGGAGAGCACTGTAGAGCATCCAGGGAAGAGTGACAGGAAGAGGATGAGAAACTGCAGTAAAGAACCATGAGTAGCTTACTCCACAGTTGCTGCCAACACCCATCACCCACTCTTGAGGTGGGCCACCTCAAGGTCTGGTCCCTGGCTGGCTGATGCAGATGGAGAGGGACATGGAAGTCCTCTTCCCCAAGAACAGATGGGGGCAAGGCTGAGCATGGATCAAAACTTTTGATCAGCTAATTTGGATCATTAGTTCCCAGCTCTGAGCTGCTGTTTTGGCCTGCCTAAGTCAGTTGACAGATGAGAGAATTGTTCTAACCATGCCCTTGACAGGGGCAGTGGCAGTGAAGCTTTATAAACATAGTACCCATTTAAGGCTGTTGAGAACAGTTTTCTGAAGAGTGCCATCTGCTGGACAGGCCAGGAAAGCACAACTTTGGGGAGTCATCAAAAAGCATTCTGGTATCTTTCCTGACCCTCTCCCAGAGTTCTCTGGAGCTGGTCTGTGCCCCCTCATGGGTCCCTGACATTCTTTGGGCTGGGAAATACTGACTAGAGAAAGTCCTCTCCAGGATGGCCCTCCTCCCAGAATTTCCCTTCAGGCAAAAACATCTAGATGCTATGAAAGGACTGTAAAAAAAAAAAAAAACCTATAGAGGCAAGACAAAAAAAAAAAACAGAAAAGATCAAGATTTCCAGAGAAGGAACAGAGGAAATGGTGAAACAATTGCACAAATAGTGCAATCTTTAAAATTGTACCATATATCCAGGGCAAGAATCATATGAAGAAGAGCTGGAGAAATCTGATTAAACAAGGGCAATTCTAAAGGACTAGAATAAGTTGAACTAAGTGCCAATGAAGAGCCTTAACACAAAGCCAATCATCAATAAAAGCCTATGCAAGAGAGAAAAACTGAACTTCAGAGTAAATACATCAAGATAATCGGATGCCTGGACATCAGCAAAAAATTACAATCCACAATAAGAAACAGTAAGATAGGTCCAGTCAAGACAACAAATTAAAACTTTGGAAGAGACACAGAATTTGAAACAACTAAGCAATGATGGTCAAACAAATCTCCTAAATCAATTCAAGTAGATAAATAAAATATGGCTAAAGAAAGGATATTAAAAAAAAAAACTGGATGAGTATAAATAAGAATTTGAAAGTATAAAAAGGAACATAACAGAAATTATGGGAATTAAAGGCACAATAGAAAAGATAAAAAAATACACTAGAGGTATACAACAGCGGATTTGAACAGGCAGAAGAAAGAATTAGTGAAATAGAAGACAGGACAATTGGAACCTTGGACGGAAAACCAATAGAGAAAAGAGTGGAAAAAATTAAGCAGGGTCTCAGGGATTTGAATGACAGCAAGAAGCATGCAAACATATGCATCATGGCTGTCCAAGAAGAAGAAGAGAAGAGAAAGAGGGCAGAAAGAATATTTGAGGAAATAGTGGCCCCAAATTTACCACTCTTGTGAATGACATAAATATATATGTCCAAGAAGTGCAACATACTCCAAACAGAATAAACCCTAATAGACCTACTCCAAGACACATCTTAATTGAATGTCAAATGCCAAAGGTAAAGAGAGAATCTTGAAAGTAGCAAGAGAAAAGCAATCTGTCACATACCAGGGAACCACAATAAGACTAAATTATAATTTCTCATCAGAAACCATGGAGATAAGAAGGCAGTGGTATGATGTATTTAAGGTACTGAAGGGGAAAACTGCCAGCCAAGAATTCTTTATCTGCCAAAACAGTCATTCAAAAATGACGGAGAGGAGTCGGGCAAGATGGCGGCATAGAGAGGAGTGGAAGCTAGGTAGCCCCCCTGGAACAACTACAAAAAAACAGAAACAACTAGTAAATAATCCAGAATAACTGCGGGGGGACAAACGAGATCATCCATTCATCATACACCAACCTGAATTGGGAGGAATGCCCGAGAACACAGCATAAAATCTGTAAGTAAAACCTGCGGAACCAGGTCGGGAGACCCCCTCCCCCATAGCCCGAGCTGCGGAGCCGCGTGGTGCCACAGAGAAGCTCTCTCCCAGCAAGCGAATACAGCTCAGCTGAGCTCCAACTGGGGTTTTAAGTAGCGAGTGTGAACTGCTCACTACAGGTACGCAGCCCCAAAAAAACAGACAGAGGCTTTGGGTGATGACTGACCTGGGAGAGCTGGAGGGTTGCCTTGGACTGGGTCTGAAGGGGACTATCTGTTTCTTTTTTGGCTCAGTGGAGAAAGCCCCAGTCATTTTCAGTTTCCAGGGCTGTGAAGCAGAGAAGGGTGGAGACAGCACAAGCAGAGAGAGAGCCCATTGAAATGCTAATGACCTCCACCTGGGGGGTCTGTCTTCTCTAGGAGGAAAGGGGTGGGGCCCTTTCCATTCAGAACCAGACCCCAGAGCCTGGGGGAACACGGCCATACCTCCTCACACCAGTCAAGAATTATAGGCTAACAGGCGTCACCTGCTGGGCAGAAAAGCACAGTGACCCGAGGCATCAAAGGGTGGAGCAATTTTCTAAGACACACCCGCAGGGAAACCAGATACTGAACATTTCTTCCCTCTGGGACCTGAGCCTGTTCTGGTCTGAGAAAACCCGATTTGGATAACCAAGGAAACCATGCCTAGACAACAGAAAATTACAACCTACACTAAGAAAAACAAAGTTATGGCCCAGTCAAAGGAACAAACGTACACTTCAACTGAGATACAGGAATTTAAACAACTAATGCTAAATCAATTCAAAAAGTTTAGAGAAGATATTGCAAAAGAGATAGAGGCTGTAAAGGAAGCACTGGACATGTATACGGCAGAAATCAAAAGTTCAAAAAACCTACTAGTAGAATCTATGGAAATGAAAGGCACAACACAAGAGATGGAAGACACAATGGAAACATACAACAGCAGATCTCAAGAGGCAGAAGAAAACACTCAGGAACTGGAGAACAAAACACCTGAAAGCCTACACGCAAAGGAGCAGATGGAGAAAAGAATGAAAAAATATGAGCAATGTCTCCGGGAACTCAAGGATGAAACAAAGTACAATAATGTATGTATCATTGGTGTCCCAGAAGGAGAAGAGAAGGGAAAGGGGGCAGAAGCAATAATAGAGGGAATAATGAATGAAAATTTCCCATCTCTTATGAAAGACATAAAATTACAGATCCAAGAAGCGCAGCATACTCCAAACAGAGGAGATATGAAGAGGCCTACGCCAAGACACTTAATAATCAGATTATCAAATGTCAAAGACAAAGAGAGAATCCTGAAAGCAGCAAGAGAAAAGCAATCCATTACATACAAAGGAAGCTTAATAAGACTATGTGCGGATCTCTCAGCAGAAACCATGGAGGCAAGAAGGAAGTGGTGTGATATATTTAAGATACTGAAAGAGAAAAACCACCAACCAAGAATCCTGTATCCAGCAAAGCTGTCCTTCAAATATGAGGGAGAGCTCAAAATATTCTCTGACAAACAGACAATGAGAGACTTTGTGAACAAGACACCTGCCCTACAGGAAATACTAAAGGGAGCACTACAGGGTGATAGAAGACAGGAGTGTGTGGTTTGGAACACAATTTTGGGAGATGGTAGCACAACAATGTAAGTACACTGAACAAAGGTAACTATGAATATGGTTGAGAGAGGAAGGTGGGGAGCATGTGAGACACCACAAGAAAGGAGGAAAGATAAAGACTGGGACTGTGTAACTTGGTGAAATCTAGAGTGTTCAACAATTGTGATAAAATGTACAAATATGTTCTTTTACGAGGGAGAACAAGCAAATGTCAACCTTGCAAGGTGTTAAAAATGGGGAGGCATTGGGGGAGGGATGCAATCAGCATAAACTAGAGACTGTAACTAATAGAATCATTGTATTATGCTTCCTTTAATGTAACAAAGGTGATATACCAAGGTGAATGCAGATAAGAGGGGGGATAGGGGAGGCATGTTAGACACTTGACATTGGTGGCATTGTCTGATTCTTTATTCTACTTTGATTTAAGGTTATTTTTCCTTTTGCTGCTTCCTAGCTGTCATTTTTTTTTGTTTCCTCTTTCTTTTGCCTCTCTACCTTCTTTGACTCTCCCTCCTGCCTTGTGGAAGAAATGTAGATGCTCTTGCTTAGTATGAGCAGAATGTTCAATTAGGATGAACTTAAATGTTTGGAAATGAACAGGGGTGTTGGTAGCAAGATGTGAGAATAACTAACAGCGCTGAATGGTGTGTGAATGAGGTGGAAAGGGGAAGCTCAGAGTCATATATGTCACCAGAAGGAAAGTTGGAGGTCAAAAGATGGAAATGTATAAAACTGAATCCTATGGTGGGCAATGTCCATGATCAACTGTACAAATACTAGAAATCACTTCATGAGCCAGAACAAATGTATGACAATACAATTAGAAGTTAATAATAGAGGGGCATATAGGGAAGAACTATATACCTATTACAAACTATTTACTACAGTTAGTAGTATTTCAACATTTTTTCATAAACAGTAACAAACGTATATCAATACTAGGAGTCAATCATTGAGGGGGGTTGGTTAGGGATAGGGGAGGTTTAGAGTTTCCTTTTCTTTTTTTCTTTTTTCATCTTTCACTTTATTTCTTGTCTGGAGTAATGAAAAGTTTCTAAAAATTGAACAAAAATTAAGTGTGGTGATGGATGCATAGCTGTATGAGGGTACCCAGGGGCAAGTGATTGTACACTTTGGATCTTTGGATAATTGTATGGTATCTGAACAATCTCAATAAAAATGAAAAAAAATGATGGAGAGTTTAAAGTATTCACAGAGAAATAGAAACTGAGAGTTTGTCAACAAGAAAACTACCCTACAAGAAATACTAAAGGGAATTCTGCAGACTGAAAGGGAAAGACAGGAGAGGCTTGGGAGAGAGCATAGAAATGAAAATTATCAGCAAGGGTAACTATAAAGGTAAAAACAAGAGATGAAAATAAGATAGGACATATAAAAACCAAAGGATAAAATGGTTGAAGTAAGTACTGCCTTTAGAGTAATAACATTAAATATTAATGAATTAAGCTATCCAACAAAAGACACAGATTGGCAGAATGGATAAAAATGTATGATCCAACTCTATGCTGTCTACAAGAGGCCCACATTAGAACCAAATATGGAAATAGGTTGAAAGTGAAAGGTTGGAAAAAGTTATTCCATGCAAACATTACCCAAAACAGAGCTGGGGTAGCCATACTAATATTGGACAAACTAGACATTAAATTCAAAACTGTTATGAGACAAAAAAAGACACTATATGTTAATAAAGGGGGCAATCCACCAAGAGGAAATAACAATCACAAATATTTATGCACCTAACCATGGTGCTCCACAAGGCAAACCCTGGCAAAATTGAGGGGAGAAATAGAAATCTCTACAATAATAGTTGGGAGACTTAATACAGCACTTGAATCAATAGATAGAACATCTAGATTAAGGATCAATAAGGAAACAGAGACCTTGAATAATATGATAAACGAACTAAACCTAACAGACATATACAGGACTTTGAACCCCCAAACAGCAGGATATACATTCATCACAATGACTCATGGATCATTCTCCAGGATAGACCACATTCTGGGGCACAAAAACTGTTTCTATAAATTTAAATCAATTGAAATTATACATGCACTTTCTCTGACAATAAAGGAATGAAGCTGGAAATCAACAACAGGTGGAGAATTGGAAAATTGACAAATATATGTGTTTTGGTTTACTAAAGCTGCCTGAATACAATATACCAGAAATGGATTGGCTTTTACAGTGGGGTTTTATTCACAAATTTACAGATCTAAGGCCATGAAAGTGTCCAAATTAAGGCATCAACAGGACAGTACCTTATCTAAGGAAAGGTAGCTGGCATTCAGTGTTCCTCTGTCACATAGGAAGGCACATGGTGATGTCTGCTAGTCCTTCTTCACCGAGGTTCTAGTTTCAAAATGGCTTTCTCCAAAATATCTCCGGGAATTATTCTCTTAGCTTCTCTGAGCTCTGTCCAAAATGTCTCTGTTTTTTATCCTCTCACAAAGGACTCCAGCAAGGCTACTAAGACCCCCCCTTGAATGGGTGGGGTCATATCTCCATGGAAACAACCTAACCAAAAGTCCCACCCACAATAGGTCTGCCCCGACAAGATTTAATTAAAAGAAAATGGCTTTTCTGGGGTATGTAACAGATTCAAGCCAGCACAAAATGGAAGTTTTCAACACATTCTTAAACCACCAGTAGGTCAGAGAAGAAATTGCAAGACAAATCAGTAAATAATGAGATGAGTGAAAATAAGAACACAATATATCAAAACTTATGAGATGTTCAAAATGGATTAAAGACCTAAACATTAGAGCTAAGACCAGAAAACTTTTAGAAGAAAATGTAGGGAACTATCTTAAAGATCTTGTGACAGGAGGTGGTTTCCTAGACCTTACACCCAAAGCACGAGCAATGAAAGAAGAATTAGATAAATGGGACCTCCTCAAAATTAAACACATTTGTACATCAAAGGACTTTGTCAGAAAAGTAAAAAGGCAGCCTACCCAATTGGAGACAATATTTGGAAACCACATATCAGATAAGGGTTTAATACCCTGAATATATAAAGAGATCCTACAACTCAACAACAACAAAAAAACAAACAACCCAATTTAAAAATGGGCAAAAGACTTGGACAGAAACTTTCCTGAAGGTGAAATATGAATGGCTCAAGAACATATGAAAAAATGTTCAACTTCACTGGCTATTAGGGAAATGCAAATCAAAACCACAATGAGGTATCATCTCACATGTACCAGAATGGCCGTTATCTAAAAAACAGAAAATTACAAGTGCTGGAGAGGATGTGGAGAAAGAGGCACACTTATTCACTGTTGGTGGAAACATAGAATGGTGTAGACACTCCAAAAGACAGTGTGGCAGTTCCTCAGGAAACTAAGTATAGAATTGCCATATGATCCAGCAACTCCATTACTAGGTATATACTCAGAGGAACTGAAAGATAAAACCTGAACAGACATTTGCAAATCGATGTTTATAGTGGCATTATTCATGATTGCCAAGAGATGGAAACAGCCCAAAAGACCATCAATGGATGAGTGGATAAACAAACTGTGGTATATACATATGATTGAGTATTATGCAGCTGTAAGGCAGAACAAAGTCACAGAGCATATAACAACATGGATGAACCTTGAGGATGTTATGTTGAATTAAATTAGCCCAAAACAAAAGGGCAAATACTGTGTGGTCTCACTAATATGAACTAACATTAATGAGCAAACTTTGAGAGTTGAAGCTGAGAGCACAGGTTATCATGAGACAGGAAGAGGGTAGAGATCGGGCATTTGATGCTGAGGGAGTATAGAATGTTCAACAGGATTGATTGTATAGATAAAGAAATGGATAGCATAATACTGTGGGGTGGTATCACAATATTGTAAGTACATGGAACAAAGATGTCTGTGACTAAATCTGAAAGGGGAGGGCTTGGAGCATGTATGACACCAGAAGTAAAGATAGACAATAAAGACTGGGGTTGTATAACTTAGTGAAAATTACAAGGTCAATGATTGTGACTAAAGTACAAATATAAAAGTGTTTTATATGTATGAGGACAAATGAATATCAATTTTTCAAGGTTCAAGGTATTGTGAATGGGATGGTATGGGGAAAGAAATATAATCAAGGAAAACTAGAGTATATAGTTAACAGTATCATTGTAATATGCTTCCATTAATTGTAAAAAGGCGATATACCAAAGCTAAATGTCTATGAGAGGGGGATAAAAGGAAGGGGTATGGGATTCTTGGTAGTGGTCTTGTTCTCTGACCTTTTTATTACATTTTATTATATTTTTATTTTTTCTTTTATTCTTTTTATTATTCTTATTTTAACTTTTTTGGAGTAATGAACATGTTCAAGGGCTGATTGTGGTGATGAATGCACAACTATATTATGATACTCTGAACAATTGATTGTACACCATGGATGATTATATGGTATGTGAATATACCTTTATAAAATTGCAGGGGAAAAATAAACAAAGGGATACAAGTGCTGGAGAAAATGTGGAGAGATGGAGTACCTATTCACCGTTGCTGGGGAAGTAGAGTGGTACAGCCCATCTGGAGGGCAGAATGGTGCTTCCACAAGAAGCCTAGTATGGGGTTGCCATAAGATCCTGCAACTTCATTATTTGGTACATACTTAGAACTGAGAGCAGGGAACCAAATGGACATTTGCACACTGGTGGTTATGGTAGCAGTATTCACAATTTTCAATGGATGGAGGTAGCCAAAAGGTACATTGACTGATGAACAGAATGGTCAACTGTGGTGTATGCATACAATAGAATAGTGAGGAGGCAGGGCAAGATGGTGGATTGGTGAGCTGTATGTTTTAGTTACTCCTCCAGGAAAGTAGGTAGAAAGCCAGGAACTGTGTGGACTGGACACTGCAGAGCAATTTGACTTTGGGCATACTTCATACAACACTCATGAACACGTCAAACTGCTGAGATCAGCGAAATCTGTAAGTTTTTGTGGCCAGGGGACCCGCACCCCTCCCTGCCAGGCTCAGTCCCATGGGAGGAGGGGCCGTCAGCACTGGGAAGGAGAAGGGAGAACTGCAGTGGCAGCTCTTATCGGAAACTCATTCTACTGATCCACACTCCAACCATAGATAGACTGAGACCAGACACCACAGAATCTGAGAGCAGCCAGCCCAGCAGAGAGGAGACAGGCATAGAAAAAAACAGCAAGAAAAACTCAAAAATAAAATCGGAGGATTTTTGGAGTTCTGGTGAACATAGAAAGGGGAAGGGCAGAGCTCAGGCCCTGAGGCTCATATGCAAATCCCAAAGAAAAACTGATCTCTCTGCCCTGTGGACCTTTCCTTAATGGCCCTAATTGCTTTGTCTCTTAGCATTTCAATAACCCATTAGATCTGTGAGGAGGGCCCTTTTTTTTTTTTTAATCTTTTTTTCCTTTTCTAAAACAATTACTCTAAGAAGCCCAATACAGAAAGCCTCAAAGACTTGCAATTTGGGCAGTTCAAGACAAGAGCAGAACTAAGAGAGCTCTGAGACAAAAGGCAATAATCCAGTGGCTGAGAAAATTCACTAAACACCACAATTTCCCAAGAAAAGGGGGGTGTCTGCTCACAGCCATCATCCTGGTGGACAGGAAACACTCCTGTCCATCACCAGCCCCATAGCACAGAACTGCCCCAGACAGCCCAGTGTGATGGAAGTGCTTCAAATAACAGGCACACACCACAAAACTGGGCGTGGACATTAGCCTTCCCTGCACCCTCAGCTGGTTGTCCCAGAGTTGGGAAGGTGGAGCTGTGTGAACTAACAAAGCCCCATTCAGCCATCATTTCAGCAGACTGGGAGCCTCCCTATACAGCCCAGCAGCCCAGAACCACCCTGGGGGGATGGCACTCACCTGTGACATAGCACAGTCATCCCTCAACAGAGGACCAGGAGGTGCACGGCCTGGAAGAGGGACCCACTCGCAAGTCTCAGGAGCCATATGCCAATACCAAGGACTTGTGGGTCAGTGGCAGAGAAAAACTGTGGCAGGACTGAACTGAAGGATTAGACTATTGCAGCAGCTTTAAAACTCCAGGAACTCCAGGGAGATTTGACTGTTAGAGCCACCCGCCTCCCTGACTACCCACACACACGCCCCATATACAGGGCGGGCAACACCAACTACACATGCAAGCTTGGTACTCCAATTGGACCCCACAAGACTCACTCCCCCACTCACCACAAAGGCAAAGCAGGGGAGAACTGGCTTGTCGAGAACAGGTGGCTCTTGGACACCACCTGCTGGTTAGTTAGAGAAAGTGTACTCCACGAAGCTGTAGATTTGATAAATTAGAGATAAGGACTACAATTGGTCTACAAATCCTAAAAGAACCCTATCAAGTTAAGCAAATGCCAAGAGGCCAAAAACAACAGAAAATTATAAAGCATATGAAAAAACCAGACGCTATGGATAACCCAAGCCCAAGCACCCAAATCAAAAGATCAGAAGAGACACAGCACCTAGAGCAACTACTCAAGGAATGAAAGATGAACAATGAGACCATAGTACAGGATACAAAGGATATCAAGAAGACCCTAGAGGAGCATAAAGAAGACATTGCAAGACTAAATTAAAAAATAGATGATCTTATGGAAATTAAAGAAACTGTTGACCAAATTAAAAAGATTCTGCATACTCATAGCACAAGACTAGAGGAAGTTGAACAACGAATCAGTGACCTCGAAGATGACAGAATGGAAATGAAAGCACAAAAGAAAGAATGGGGAAAAAAATCGAAAAAATCGAAACGGACCTCAGGGATATGATAGATAATATGAAACGTCCGAATATAAGACTCATTGGTGTTCCAGAAGGGGAAGAAAAGGGTAAAGGTCTAGGAAGAGTACTCAAAGAAATTGTTGGGGAAAACTTCCCAAATCTTCTAAACACCATAAATACACAAATTATAAATGCCCAGCGAACTCCAAATAGAATAAATCCAAATAAACCCACTCCGAGACATATTCTGATCACACTGTCAAACACGGAAGAGAAGGAGCAAGTTCTGAAAGCAGCAAGAGAAAAGCAATTCACCACATACAAAGGAAACAGCATAAGAATAAGTAGTGACTACCCAGCAGCCACCATGGAGGCAAGCAGGCAATGGCAAGATATATTTAAAATTCTGAGTGACAAAAATTTCCAACCAAGAATACTTTATCCAGCAAAGCTCTCCTTCAAATTTGAGGGAGAGCTTAAATTTTTCACAGACAAACAAATGCTGAGAGAATTTGCTAACAAGAGACCTGCCCTACTGGAGATACTAAACGGAGCCCTACAGACAGAGACACAAAGACAGGACAGAGAGACTTGGAGAAAGGTTCAGTACTAAAGAGATTCAGTATGGGTACATTAAAGGATATTAATAGAGAGAGGGGAAAAATATATATAACAAACATAAACCAAAGGATAAGATGGCTGATTCAAGAAATGCCTTCATGGTTATAATGTTGAATATAAATGGATTAAACTCCCCAATTAAAAGATATAGATTCACAGAATGGATTAAAAAAAATGAACCATCAATATGTTGCATACAAGAGACTCATCTTAGACACAGGGACACAAAGAAATTGAAAGTGAAAGGATGGAAAAAAATATTTCATGCAAGCTACAGCCGAAAGAAAGCAGGAGTAGCAATATTAATCTCAGATAAAATAGACTTTAAATGCAGGGATGTTTTGAGAGACAAAGAAGGCCACTACATACTAATAAAAGGGGCAATTCAACAAGAAGAAATAACAATCCTAAATGTCTATGCACCCAATCAAGGTGCCACAAAATACATGAGAGAAACACTGGCAAAACTAAAGGAAGCAATTGATGTTTCCACAATAATTGTGGGAGACTTCAACACATCACTCTCTCCTATAGATAGATCAACCAGACAGAAGACCAATGAGGAAATTGAAAACCTAAAAAATCTGATAAATGAATTAGATTCAACAGACATATACAGGACATTACATCCCAAATCACCAGGATACACATACTTTTCTAGTGCTCACGGAACTTTCTCCAGAATAGATCATATGCTGGGACATAAAACAAGCCTCAGTAAATTTAAAAAGATTGAAATTATTCAAAGCACATTCTCTGACCACAGTGGAATACAATTAGAAGTCAATAACCATCAGAGACTTAGAAAATTCACAAATACCTGGAGGTTAAACAACGCACTCCTAAACAATCAGTGGGTTAAAGCAGAAAAAAACAAGAGAAATTGCTAAATATATAGAGATGAATGAAAATGAGAACACAACATACCAAAACCTATGGGATGCAGCAAAAGCAGTGCTAAGGGGGAAATTTATAGCACTAAACGCATATATTAAAAAGGAAGAAAGAGCCAAAATCAAAGAACTAATGGATCAACTGAAGAAGCTAGAAAATGAACAGCAAACCAATCCTAAACCAAGTAGAAGAAAAGAAATAACAAGGATTAAAGCAGAAATAAATGACATAGAGAACAAAAAAATAATAGGGAAGATAAGTATCACCAAAAGTTGGTTCTTTGAGAATATCAGCAAGATTGACAAGCCCCTACCTACACTGACAAAATCAAAAAGAGAGAAGACCCATATAAACAAAATAATGAATGAAAAAGGTGACATAACTGCAGATTCCGAAGAAATTTAAAAAATTGTAAGAGGATACTATGAACAACTGTATGGCAACAAACTGGATAATGTAGACGAAATGGACAATTTCCTGAAACATATGAACAACCTAGACTGACCAGAAAAGAAATAGAAGACCTCAACCAACCCATCACAAGCAAAGAGATCCAATCAGTCATCAAAAATCTTCCCACAAATAAATGCCCAGGGCCAGATGGCTTCACAAGGGAATTCTACCAAACTTTCCAGAAAGAACTGACACCAATCTTACTTAAACTCTTTCAAAACATTGAAGAAAATGGAACACTACCTAACTCATTTTATGAAGCTAACATCAACCTGATACCAAAACCAGGCAAAGATGCTACAAAAAAGGAAAACTACTGGCCAATCTCCCTAATGAATATAGTTGCAAAAATCCTCAACAAAACACTTGCAAATCGAATCTAAAGACACATTAAAAAAATCATACACCATGACCAAGTGTGGTTCATTCCAGGCATGCAAGGATGGTTCAACATAAGAAAATCAATCAATGTATTACAACACATTAAAAATTCAAAAGGGAAAAATCAAATGGTCATCTCAATAGATGCTGAAAAAGCATTTGACAAAATCCAACATCCCTTTTTGATAAAAACACTTCAAAAGGTAGGAATTGAAGGAAACTTCCTCAATATGATAAAGAGCATATATGAAAAACCCACTGCCAGCATAGTACTCAATGGTGAGAGACTGAAAGCCTTCCCTCTAAGATCAGGAACAAGACAAGGATGCCCGCTGTCACCACTGTTATTCAACATTGTGCTGGAAGTGCTAGCCAGGGCAATCCGGCAAGACAAAGAAATAAAAGGCATCCAAACTGGAAAGGAAGAAGTAAAACTGTCATTGTTTGCAGATGATATGATCTTATACCTGGAGAACCCTGAGAAATCGACGATACAGCTGCTAGAGCTAATAAACAAATTTAGCAAAGTAGCGGGATACAAGATTAATGCACATAAGTCAGTAATGTTTCTATATGTTAGAAATGAACAAACTGAAGAGACACTCAAGAAAAAGATACCATTTTCAATAGCAACTAAAAAAATCAAGTACCTAGGAATAAACTTAATCAAAGATGTAAAAGACCTATACAAAGAAAACTGCATAACTCTACTAAAAGAAATAGAAGGGGACCTTAAAAGATGGAAAAATATTCCATGTTCATGGATAGGAAGGCTAAATGTCATTAAGATGTCAATTCTACCCAAACTCATCCACAGATTCAATGCAATCCCAATCAAAATTCCAACACCTTACTTTGCAGGCTTGGAAAAGCTAGTTATCAAATTTATTTGGAAAGGGAAGATGCCTCGAATTGCTAAAGAGACTCTAAAAAAGAAAAATGAAGTGGGAGGACTTACACTCCCTGATTTTGAAGCTTATTATAAAGCCACAGTTGTCAAAACAGCATGGTACTGGCACAAAGATAGACATATAGATCAATGGAATCAAATTGAGAATTTGGAGATAGGCCCCCAGATCTATGGCCGACTGATCTCTGATAAGGCCCCCAAAGTCACTGAACTGGGTCATAATGGTCTTTTCAACAAATGGGTCTGGGAGAGGTGGATATCCATATCCAAAAGAATGAAAGAGGACCCCTACCTCACACCCTACACAAAAATTAACTCAAAATGGACCAAAGATCTCAATATAAAAGAAAGTACCACAAAACTCCTAGAAGATAATGTAGGAAAACATCTTCAAGACCTTGTATTAGGCGGCCACTTCCTAGACTTTACACCCAAAGCACAAGCAACAAAAGAAAAAATAGATAAATGGGAACTCCTCAAGCTTAGAAGTTTCTGTACCTCAAAGGAATTTGTCAAAAAGGTGAAGAGGTAGCCAACTCAATGGGAAAAAATTTTTGGAAACCATGTATCTGACAAAAGACTGATATCTTGCATATATAAAGAAATCCTACAACTCAATGACGATAGTATAGACAGCCCAATTATAAAATGGGCAAAAGACATGAAAAGACAATTCTCTGAAGAGGAAATACAAATGGCCAAGAAACACATGAAAAAATGTTCAGCTTCACTAGCTATTAGAGAGATGCAAATTAAGATCACAATGAGATATCATCTCACACCAGTTAGAATGGCTGCCATTAAACAAACAGGAAACTACAAATGCTGGAGGGGATGTGGAGAAATTGGAACTCTTATTCATTGTTGGTGGGACTGTATAATGGTTCAGCCACTCTGGAAGTCAGTCTGGCAGTTCCTTAGAAAACTAGATATAGAGTTACCATTCAATCCAGTGATTGCACTTCTCGGTATATACCCGGAAGATCGGAAAGCAGTGACACGAACAGATATCTGCACGCCAATGTTCATAGCAGCATTATTCACAATTGCCAAGAGATGGAAACAACCCAAATGTCCTTCAACAGATGAGTGGATAAATAAAATGTGGTGTATTCACACGATGGAATACTACACGGCAGTAAGAAGGAACGATCTCGTGAAACATATGACAACATGGATGAACCCTGAAGACATAATGCTGAGCGAAATAAGCCAGGCACAGAAAGAGAAATATTATATGCTACCATTAATGTGAACTTTCGAAAATGTAAAACAAATGGTTTATAATGTAGAATGTAGAGGAACTAGCAATAGAGAGCAATTAAGGAAGGGGGAACAATAATCCAAGAAGAACAGATAAGCTATTTAACATTCTGGGGATGCCCAGGAATGACTATGGTCTGTTAATTTCTGATGGGTATAGTAGGAACAAGTTCACAGAAATGTTGCTATATTAGGTAACTTTCTTGGGGTAAAGTAGGAACATGTTGGAAGTAAAGCAGTTATCTTAGGTTAGTTGCCTTTTTCTTACTCTCTTGTTATGGTCTCTTTGAAATGTTCTTTTATTGCATGTTTTTTTTTTAATTTTTTTATTTTCCATACAGTTGATTTAAAAAAAAAAAAAGTTAAAAAAAAAACAAGGAAAAAAAAATGTAGAGCCCACTTGAGGAGCCGGTGGAGAATGCAGGGGTATTGGCCTACCCCACCTCGATGGTTGCTAACATGACCACAGACATAGGGGACTGGTGGTTTGATGGGTTGAGCCCTCTACCACAGGATTTACTCTTGTGAAGACTGTTGCTGCAAAGGAGAGGCTAGGCCTCCCTATAATTGTGCCTAAGAGCCTCCTCCCGAATGCCTCTTTGTTGCTCAGATGTGGCCCTCTCTCTCTAGCTAAGCCAACTTGAATGGTGAAATCACTGCCCTCCCCCCTACATGGGATCAGACACCCAGGGGAGTGAATCTCCCTGGCAACGTGGAATGTGACTCCCGGGGAGGAATGTAGACCTGGCATCGTGGGACGGAGAACATCTCCTTGACCAAAAGGGGGATGTGAAAGGAAATGAAATAAGCTTCAGTGGCAGAGAGATTCCAAAAGGAGCCGAGAGGTCACTCTGGTAGGCACTCTTACGCACACTTTAGACAACCCTTTTTAGGTTCTAAAGAATTGGGGTAGCTGGTGGTGGATACCTGAAACTGTCAAGCTACAACCCAGAACCCATGAATCTCGAAGACAGTTGTATAAAAATGTAGCTTATGAGGGGTGACAATGGGATTGGGAAAGCCATAAGGACCACACTCCACCTTGTCTAGTTTATGGATGGATGAGTAGAAAAATAGGGGAAGGAAACAAACAAACAAACAGACAAAGGTACCCAGTGTTCTTTTTTACTTCAATTGCTCTTTTTCACTTTAATTATTATTCTGATTATTTTTATGTGTGTGCTAATGAAGGTGTCAGGGATTGATTTAGGTGATGAATGTACAACTATGTAATGGTACTGTGAACAACTGAATGCACGATTTGTTTTGTATGACTGCGTGGTATGTGAATATATCTCAATAAAATGAAGATTTAAAAAAAAAAAAAAGAAAGAAAGAAAAGGCAACAACCAACAGTTGCTGGCATCCAGCCCCAGGATGCCATAGTCTTCAGGGAGCAAGCACTGCCTTGTTGATGCCTCAATGTTCAATTTCTCTGAGCCAATAAATTCCTGTTGTTAAGCCAAAAAAAAAAAAAAAAATAGAATATTGAGCAGCTGCAAGAAGGAAAGAAGTTGAGGCATGCAACTAAGTGAATGGATCTTGAGGACAACATTTTGAGTGAAATACACCAGAAATGAAAAGACAAACATTATAATGCCTCATTAATGCAGACTAATTATAATGTGCACACTCAGAGAGTTGAACCTGAGAGCCTGGGTTATCAGGGGAAGGCTTATTGTAATGGTTCCTAGACTGTAAGCTCTTACAGCAGTAACATCTATTCCTGAGTTGTAATGGTTATCTCTAAGTTCTGAGATGCTGAGCTCTTTGTGCATAACCTGGTCTGTCCCTAGAACTTCGAGTATATGTGTGACACCTGAGACTCAGAGATAGAGTTTGACAGCTATGAATGTCAGTGTTATCCCATACATTTCTTTTTCAGTTAAAAAAGCTGAAAAAGAGTTCAGATTTCTATTAGAGATACAAATGAAGTGGATCTGGTTAGGACTAAGGCAAGTCAGACTAAAGGGTAAAGGACAATATTGACTGTGTTCGCAAACTTCAAATTTTGTGTGAGACCAAATGAAGATATGTTTACTTGGTGCAAAATCTGTATTTTCTGTAGCACATCAGATAATTTAACTTGTACTCAAACACCATAAATACATGGAACTTTGAATAGGGAGTGAGATCTAGTTGGTTTGTACAGGTTAGTGTGAAACCCCCATATATCCCAAAGTAATTTGGGCAGAAAACAAAAATGCATTTGCAAAGCCCCTCTGAGAGACTGGTAGAAAATGTGGAAATATTAAACTTCCCCACCTGGGTAATTACTGATATCCACATAAGCACTGGGGACTACCAACCTAGAAGGCCAAGCCCTCAATCTTGGGGCATGCCTTACGAAGCTTGTTACTGCAAAGGAGAGGCTAAGCCTACTTATAATTGTGCCTAAGAGTGACCCCTGGGGAACCTCTTTTGTTGCTCAGATGTGGCTCTCTCTCTAAGCCAATTCTGCAGGTAAACTCACTGCCCTTCCCCTTATGTGGGACATGACTCCCAGGGGCATAAATCTCCCTGGCAAGATGGGACATGACTCCTGGAGATGAACCTGGACTCAGCATCATGGGTTTGAGAAAGAATTCTTGACCAAAATGGAGAAGAGAAATGAAATAAGATGAAGTTTCAGTGGCTGAGACATTTCAAATAGTTGAGAGGTCATTCTGGAGGTTATTCATATGTGTTATATAGATATCACTTTTTAGTTTTTGATGTATTGGAATAGCTGGAAGAAAATACCTGAAACTGTCGAAGAGCAACCCAGTAGCCTTGATTTTTGAAGATGATTGTGTAACTATGTAGCTTACATGGTGTGACTGTGTGATTGTGAAAACCTGTGGCTCACATTCCCTTTATCCAGTGTATGGACAGATAAGTATAAAAATGGGAACAAAATATAAATAAATAATAGGGGGGATGGGGGTGGGATGTTTTGGGTGTTCTTCTTTACTTGTACTTTTATTCTTGTTTTTATTTTTTCATTTTTTTCATTTTATTATTTTTTTGTAGTAATGAAAATGTTCAAATATTGATTTTGGTGATGAATGCACAACTATACGATGGTACTGTGAACAATTGATTGTACACTGTGGATGATTGTAGGGTATGTGAATATATCTCAACAAAACTGAATTTAAAAAAAACATGGGATGCAACAAAGGTAGTGCTGAGAGGGAAATTTAAAGTCCTAAATACTTGCATTAAAAAAGAAAAAGAGCTAAAATCAGAGACTGAACTACACACCTGGAGAAACTATAAAAGGAACAGCAAACTAATCCCAAAGCAAGCAGTAGGAAAGAAATAACAAAGATTAGAGCAGAAATAAAAGAAACTGAGAATTAAAAAACAATAGAATTTACAAAACCAAAGTTTGTTTTTTGAGAAGATCAATGAAATTGACACCTAGCTAGACTAACAAAGACACAAAGGGATAAGAAGAAAATAAATGAAATGAGAAATAAGAAGGGAGACCTCACTAGTGAACCCACAGAAATAAAAAGGATCATAAGAGGATTCATTAGATAAATTGGTCTGTAGTTTTCTTTTCTGGTAGTAGCCTTATCCAGCTTTGGTATTAGGGTGATGTTGGTTTCATAGAATGAGTTAAGCAGCTAACATCACACTCAATGATGAAAGACTGAAGGCTTTCCTTCTAAGATCTGGAAGAAGACAAGATGCCCAGTGTCACCACTGTTATACAACATTTTGCTAGAAATTCTAGCTAGAGTAATTAGGAAAGAAAAAGAAATAAAAGGCATCCAAATTGGAAAGGAAGAAGTACAACTTTCACTATTTGCAGATGACATGGCCCTATGTTTAGAACGTCCTGAAAGAGAGCAATTGAGAGTGACATATTAAAGCAGAGCTGCAGCTAAGAGAGGACAAAACACCCCAAAAGCAACATTTTGGAGAATGCCATTTTGAAATGCAACCTGGGAGCAAGCAGATGCTAGCCACATGCCTTCCCAGCTAACAAGTTTTCTGGATTCCAATGGCCATCCTTCACTGAAGGTACCCAATTATTGATGCCTTACCTTGGATACTTTTTGGCCTTTAGACTGTAACTGTGTAACCAAATAAACCCCCTTTATAAAAGCCAATCTATTTCTGGTGTTTTGCATAACAGTAGCATTAGCCAACTGGAACAGATTTTGGTATCAGAGAAGCGGGGTGCTGCTGAGTTTGCAAATACCAAACATGTTGGAATAGCTTTTTAAATGGATAAGGGAAAGATTCTAGAAGAATTGTGAGGAGCTTAGTAGAAAAGGCCTAGACTGCTATGAAGAGACTGTTGGTAGAAATATGGACTCTAAAGATACCTCTGATGAGGCCTTGAGCAGAAATGTTGAATGTTTCATTGCCAACTGGATGAAAGGTGATCCTTGTTTTAAAGTGGTAAAGAATTTGGCAAAGTTGAGTCCTGGTGGTGAATGGAAGGCAGCATTTGAAAGCAATGAGTTAGAATACTTAGCTGAGGATATTTCAAAATTAAATATTGAAAGTGCGGCCTGGCTTCTCTTAGCAGTTTATAGTAAAATGTGAGAGGAGAGAGAGAAGCTGAGAAGTGAAATCTTGGGTTCAAAGAAACCAGAAACTAATAGTTTGGAAGATTCTGGGCTTCCAAAAAGTGAGACTTCAGAGGCTACAGCCCAGTGTGAAGATTTAACCAAACATGGAACCCGACTGCCATTTCAGTACAAGCCAGGATTGGAGATGGAGTTATCCAGAAAGGATTTGTGGAAAGTCCTATTGCCTGGAGGTTTTGACCCCTGTAAACTTCATGCCAAACCAACAAGATTTTTGCAACATCTGTATAGAAGGAGCCACTGCCAGTCTGGACTGGAGGAATGGAAAAGGAGCAAATTGAAGGAAAAATTTCTTCAAAGCCATGGAGATCGAGGTCTGGAGTCAAGTCTCAGGCTGGGAGAGTGGAGAAGCCCATGCATGTGGAAAGGGTGAGTTTGCCCCAGAGGCCGAGTGTGGGCCTTCCACCTTGATGCTCAGGAAAAGTGTTGCCACTCCTGGCCCCAGAGAGGGTGGAGCATATTCTCTGGGGATTGGGGAGAGCCTGGCTGCCACCCCACTGTTTGCAAATGGGAGAGCCTTTGCTCCAGAAAGGCAGAGACCAGGTGGCACCCTGATGCTTGATGATGGTGGTGCTGAGAAGAAGGTGGTCTCCCCCATATGTGGATATGTTGGAGCACTTACCACAGTGTTTGGAGAGAAAAGGGCTATCATGTAGGCCCTTAGAGAGTGGGTTGGACTCCCAGTCTCTCAAGTGCCAAGGATAAAACATTGTTCTGTGAATGACTCTCAGACTTTGAAATCGACTGGAATTTGCCCTGCAGGTTTTAGGAAATGTTTTTGCCTCTTAAACCCTGCTTTCCTAAATGCTTCTCCTTATGGCACTGGGAATGTTTATCCTATGAATGTCCCTCCTTTGTGTATTGGAAATACATAATTTGTTCTAAGTTTCACAGGTCCACAGTTAGAGGGGAATTTTGCTTTAGGGACAGACCATGACTATAACTGATTTTGATGAGATCTTGTACTTACCTATTGTTACTGAAATGATTTACATTTTGTGACATTGTGATGGGATGAATGTATCTTGTATTTGGAAAGAATATGTTTTTCTGGGGTTCAGGGGGTGGAATGTGCCAGTTTGAATATATCATGTCCCCAGAAAAAGCCATATTCTTTAATGCAATCTTGTAGGGACAGATGTATTAGTGTTGATTAGATTGGAATCTTTGATTGTGTTTCTATGGAGATGTGACTCAATCAACTGTGAGTGAAATGTTTGATTGGATAATTTCCATGGAGGTGTTACCCTTCCCATTCAGGGTGGTTGTTGATTGGATCACTGGAGACATATAAAGGAATTAACAGACAGAAGGACTTCATAGCAACTGAGAGTGACATTTTGAAGAGGAGTGCAGCTAAGAGAGGCCAAAATGCCCCAAGAGCAACATTTTGGAGAATGCCATTTTGAAATGCATCCTGGGAGCAAGCAGATGCCAGCCACATGCATTTCCATCTTACAGAGGTTTTCCAGATGCCAATGGCCATCTTTCAGTATAGGTACCTGATTGTTGATGCCTTACCTTGGACACTTTTTGGCCTTAAGACTGTAACTGTGTAACCAAATAGACCCCCTTTATAAAAGCCAATCCATTTCTGGTGTTTTGCATAACAGCAGCATTAGCAAACTGGAAAATATGCTAAGTATAGCACTGCCCTATGATCCTGCAACCCCATCATTAGGCAAATATCTGGAAGAACTGAAAGCAGGAAAATAATGGACATTTGCACACTGGTGCTTATGGTGGCAGTAGTCATGATTTGCAATGATTGGAGGTGCCTAAGTTTACATTGACTGATAAGTGGAAGGGTGAACCCTGGTGTATACATACAATGGAATATTGAGCAGTTTCAAGAAAGAATGAATTTGGGAGGCTTGCAACCATTTGAGTGAATGCTGAAGGCAGTATGTTTAGTGAAATAAGCTATAAATGAAAAGAATATTATAATGCCTTACTAATATGGAGTAACTATAGTGTACAAATTCTGAGAATTGAATTCAAGATCATAGGTTTTCAGGGGAAGGATTATTGTAAAGGCTTCTAGATTTTAAGCTTTTACAGAAGTCACATCTATTCCTGAGTTGTTACAGTTATTCCTAAGTTCTGCATTGTGTATAACCTGGTCAATCCCTGGAACTTTGGGTATCTGTGTGACACATGAAACTCTGAGCTAGAATTTAGAAGCTATGAAACTCAGAATTACCCTATAAGCAACTGTTTAAAAAGCTGAAAAAGATCAGACTTCAATTAGAGGTATGAATGAAGCTGATCTGTTTATGACTAAGGCAAATCAGACTAAGGGGTAAAGGAAAATATTGACCATTTTAATATTTCAACTTCTGTGTGATACCAAAGAAGTGATGTTTATTTGGTGCAAAATTGACATTTTCTTTCACACACTATGTAATTTAACTTATATGATCAGTCAATTTGAACACCATAAATGACATGGAAACTTGAATAGGGAGTGAGATATTGTTTTGCACAGGTTGGTTTGTTGCCCTGATACATCCCAGAGTAATTTGGGCAGAGAATAAAAAAAAATTGCAAAGCCCCCTAGAGGGGCTGGGGGAAAATGTGGAAATGTTAAACTTCCACACCTGGGGATTTCCTGATATTCTCTCAAGCATTGAGGAGTACCAGTTTAATAGGCCAAGCCCTCTATCTTGGATCTTGCTCTTATGAAACTTATTCCTGCCAAGGTGGAGCTAAGCATATTTATAATTTTATCTGAATCACCCACAGAGAACCTCTTTTTTGCTCAGATGTGGCCTCTCTGTCTAAGTCAACTCTGCAGGTAAACTTACTGCCCTCCTCCCTACCTGGGACATGACTACCAGGGGTGTAAATATACCTGGCAACAAGGGAAACGACTCCCAGTGATGAACCAGGCCTTGGCATCATGGAATGGAGGAAGCCTTCTTGGACAGAAAGGGGGAAGAGAAATGAAACAGAACACAGTTTCAGTGGCTAAGAGATTTCAAATAGATTCAAGAGGTCATTCTGGAGGTTGTTCTTTAAGCATTATTTATATATTCCTTTTTAGGTTTTAGTGTTGAACTGTAATCTAGTAGACTTGATTCTTGGAGATGATTTTATAACTATATAGCTTTTACAGTGTGACTGTGTAATAGTGAAAACCTTACAACTGACACTCCCTTTATCCAGTGTATGGACAGATGTGTAAGAAAATAAAGTAAAAAAATAACTAAATATTAGAGGGGGGGATGAGCACTATGAGATGATGGGTGTTCTTTTTATTTTTATTATTTTATGGAGTAATAAAAATGTTAAAAATTGATAGTGGTGATGAATATATAACTATATAATGAGACCATGATCTCTGAACACTTTGGATGATTACCTGGGATATGAGTACATATCATTAAAATTGCATTGTAAGAAAAAAAGTAACAGTAAAAAAAAAAAAAGAAAAAAAAAAAAGAACATCCTGAAAAATCTATGACAAAGCTACCAGAACTAATAAATGAGTTCAGCAAAGTGGCAGGATACAATATCGACATGCAAAAATCAGTAGTGTTTCCATACACTAGGATTGAGCAATCTGGGAAATCAAGCAAAAATTCTATTTAAAATAGCAAATAAAAAAATCAAATATCTAGGAGTAAATTTAACCAAGGATGCAAAGGACTTGTACTCTGAAATCTATAAAACATTGCTAAAAGAAATCAAATAAGTGTAATGAAATTCCATATTCATGGATTAGAAGAATAAATATCATTAAGATGTCAATTCTACCCAAATAGATTTGCAGATTTAACACAATCCCAATCAAAACTTCAACAGCCTACTTTGCAGAAATGGAAAAGCCAATTATCAAATTTACTTGGAAGGATAAGGGGCCCCAAATAGTCACAAACATCTTGAAAAAGCAGAATGAAGTTAGAGGACTCATACTTCCTGACTTTAAAGCATATTACAAAGCTATAGGGGTCAAAACAGCATGGTCCTGACATAAAGATAGGTATATTGATCAATGGAATGGAATTGAGAGTTCAGGAATAGACCCTCATATCTATGGCCACTGGATATTTGACAAGACTACCAAGTCCACTAACTGGGACAGAATAGTCTCTTCAACAAATTGTGCTGGGAGAACTGGATATCCATATCCAAATGAATGAAAAAGGACCCCTATCTCACATCTTGTAAAAAATTAACTCAATTTGGATCAAAGATCTAAACTAAAGAACCAGGACCATAAAACTCCTAGAAGAAAATGTAGGGAAGCATCTTCAAGATCTTGTGGTAGGCTTTCATTTCATTGACTTTACATCCAAAGCACAAGCAATGAAAGAAAAAATAGATAATTAAGACCTCCTCAAAATTAAAAACTTTTGTGCTTCAAAGGACTTTTCCAAAAAGTGAAAAGGCAACCTACTCAATGGGAAAAAATATTTGGAAACCACATATCTGATAAGGGTTTAATATGCAGAATATATAGAGAAATAAAGAAATCCTATAACTCAACAATATAAAGATGAACAACCCAATTTTAAAATGGGCAAAAGACTTGAAAGACATTTCTCCAAAGAGGAAATACAAATGACAACAGAGCACATGAAAAGATACTCGGAGGAGGCGGGGCAAGATGGCAGACTGGTGAGCTGTATGTTTTAGTTACTCCTCCAGGAAAGTAGGTAAAAAGCCAGGAACTGCGTGGACTGGACACCACAGAGCAATCTGTCTTTGGGCATACTTCATACAACACTCATGAAAACGTGGAACTGCTGAGATCAGCGAAATCTGTAAGTTTTTGCGGCCAGGGGACCCGCGCCCCTCCCTGCCAGGCTCAGTCCCGGGGGAGGAGGGGCTGTCAGCTCCGGGAAGGAGAAGGGAGAATTGCAGTGACTGCTCTTATCGGAAACTCATTCTACTGATTCAATCTCCAACCATAGATAGACTGAGACCAGACACCAGAGACTCTGAGAGCAGCCAGCCCAGCAGAGAGGAGACAGACATAGAAAAAAAACAACACGAAAAACTCCAAAATAAAAGCAGAGGATTTTTCGAGTTCTGGTGAACACAGAAAGGGGAAGGGCGGAGATCAGGCCTTGAGGCGCATATGCAAATCCCGAAGCAAAGCTGATCTCTCTGCCCTGTACACCTTTCCTTAATGGCCCTGGTTGCTTTGTCTATTAGCATCTCAATAACCCATTAGATCTCTGAGGAGGGCCGTTTTTTTTTTTTTTTTTTTAAATCCTTTTTGCTTTTTCTAAAACAATTACTCTAAGAAGCTCAATACAGAAAGCTTCAAAGAATTGAAATTTGGGCACGTCAAGTCAAGAGCAGAACTAAGAGAGCTCTGAGACAAAAGGCAATATTCCAGTGGTTGAGAAAATTCACTAAACAACACAACTTCCCAAGAAAAGGGGGGTGTCCGCTCACAGCCACCATCCTGGTGGACAGGAAACACTCCTGCCCATCGCCAGCCCCATAGCCCAGAGCTGCCCCAGACAACCCAGTGTGACGGAAGTGCTTCAAATAACAGGCACACACCACAAAACTGGGCGTGGACATTAGCCTTCCCTGCAACCTCAGCTGAATGTCCCAGAGCTGGGAAGGGGGAGCAGTGTGAATTAACAGAGCCCCATTCAGCCATCATTTGAGCAGACTGGGAGCCTCCCAACACAGCCCAGCAGCCCAGAACTGCCCTGGGGGGACGGCACTCACCTGTGACATAGCACAGTCATCCCTCAACAGAGGACCCGGGGTGCACAGCCTGGAAGAGGGGCCCACTTGCAAGTCTCAGGAGCCATACGCCAATACCAAAGACTTGGGGGTCAGTGGCAGAGACAAACTGTGGCAGGACTGAACTGAAGGATTAGACTATTGCAGTAGCTTTAAAACTCTAGGATCATCAGGGAGATTTGATTGTTAGGGCCACCCCCCCTCCCCGACTGCCCAGAAACACGCCCCACATACAGGGCAGGCAACACCAACTACACACGCAAGCTTGGTACACCAATTGGGCCCCACAAGACTCACTCCCCCACTCACCAAAAAGGCTAAGCAGGGGAGATCTGGCTTGTGGAGAACAGGTGGCTCGTGGACGCCATCTGCTGGTTAGTTAGAGAAAGTGTACTCCACGAAGCTGTAGATCTGATAAATTAGAGATAAGGACTTCAACTGGTCTACAAACCCTAAAAAAACCCTATCAAGTTCAGCAAATGCCACGAGGCCAAAAACAACAGAAAATTATAAAGCATATGAAAAAACCAGACGATATGGATAACCCAAGCCCAAGCACCCAAATCAAAAGACCAGAAGAGACACACCACCTAGAGCAGCTACTCAAAGAACTAAAGATGAACAATGAGACCCTAGTACGGGATACGAAGGAAATCAAGAAGACCCTAGAAGAGCATAAAGAAGACATTGCAAGACTAAATAAAAAAATGGATGATCTTATGGAAATTAAAGAAACTGTTGACCAAATTAAAAAGATTCTGGACACTCATAGTACAAGACTAGAGGAAGTTGAACAACGAATCAGTGGCCTGGAAGATGACAGAATGGAAAATGAAAGCATAAAAGAAAGAATGGGGAAAAAAATTGAAAAACTCGAAATGGACCTCAGGGATATGATAGATAATATGAAACGTCCGAATATAAGACTCATTGGTGTCCCAGAAGGGGAAGAAAAGGGTAAAGGTCTAGGAAGAGTATTCAAAGAAATTGTTGGGGAAAACTTCCCAAATCTTCTAAACAACATAAATACACAAATCATAAATGCTCAGCGAACTCCAAATAGAATAAATCCAAAAAAAACCCACTCCGAGACATATACTGATCACACTGTCAAACACAGAAGAGAAGGAGCAAGTTCTGAAAGCAGCAAGAGAAAAGCAATTCACCACATACAAAGGAAACAGCATAAGACTAAGTAGCGACTACTCAGCAGCCACCATGGAGGCAAGAAGGCAGTGGCACGATATATTTAAAATTCTGAGTGAGAGGAATTTCCAGCCAAGAATACTTTATCCAGCAAAGCTCTCCTTCAAATTTGAGGGAGAGCTTAAATTTTTCACAGACAAACAAATGCTGAGAGAATTTGCTAACAAGAGACCTGCCCTACTGGAGATACTAAAGGGAGCCCTACAGACAGAGAAACAAAGACAGGACAGAGAGACCTGGAGAAAGGTTCAGTACTAAAGAGATTCGGTATGGGTACAATAAAGGATATTAATAGAGAGAGGGAAAAATATGGCAAACATAATCCAAAGGATAAGATGGCCGATTCAAGAAATGCCTTCACGGTTTTAACGTTGAATGTAAATGGATTAAACTCCCCAATTAAAAGATATAGATTCGCAGAATGGATCAAAAAAAATGAACCATCAATATGTTGCATACAAGAGACTCATCTTAGACACAGGGACACAAAGAAATTGAAAGTGAAAGGATGGAAAAAAATATTTCATGCAAGCTACAGCCAAAAGAAAGCAGGTGTAGCAATATTAATCTCAGATAAAATAGACTTCAAATGCAGGGATGTTTTGAGAGACAAAGAAGGCCACTACATACTAATAAAAGGAGCAATTCAGCAAGAAGAAATAACAATCGTAAATGTCTATGCACCCAATCAAGGTGCCACAAAATACATGAGAGAAACATTGGCAAAACTAAAGGAAGCAATTGATGTTTCCACAATAATTGTGGGAGACTTCAACACATCACTCTCTCCTATAGATAGATCAACCAGACAGAAGACCAATAAGGAAATTGAAAACCTAAACAATCTGATAAATGAATTAGATTTAACAGACATCTACAGGACATTACATCCCAAATCACCAGGATACACATACTTTTCTAGTGCTCACGGAACTTTCTCCAGAATAGATCATATGCTGGGACATAAAACAAGCCTCAATAAATTTAAAAAGATTGAAATTATTCAAAGCACATTCTCTGACCACAATGGAATACAATTAGAAGTCAATAACCATCAGAGACTTAGAAAATTCACAAATACCTGGAGGTTAAACAACACACTCCTAAACAATCAGTGGGTTAAAGAAGAAATAGCAAGAGAAATTGCTAAATATATAGGGACGAACGAAAATGAGAACACAACATACCAAAACCTATGGGATGCAGCAAAAGCAGTGCTAAGGGGGAAATTTATAGCACTAAACGCATATATTAAAAAGGAAGAAAGAGCCAAAATCAAAGAACTAATGGATCAACTGAAGAAGCTAGAAACTGAACAGCAAACCAATCCTAAACCAAGTACAAGAAAAGAAATAACAAGGATTAAAGCAGAAATAAATGACATAGAGAACAAAAAAACAATAGAAAGGATAAATATCACCAAAAGTTGGTTCTTTGAGAAGATCAACAAGATTGACAAGCCCCTAGCTAGACTGACAAAATCAAAAAGAGAGAAGACCCATATAAACAAAATAATGAATGAAAAAGGTAACATAACTGCAGATCCTGAAGAAATTAAAAAAATTATAAGAGGATATTATGAACAACTGTATGGCAACAAACTGGATAATGTAGAAGAAATGGACAATTTCCTGGAAACATATGAACAACCTAGACTGACCAGAGAAGAAATAGAAGACCTCAACCAACCCATCACAAGCAAAGAGATCCAATCAGTCATCAAAAATCTTCCCACAAATAAATGCCCAGGGCCAGATGGCTTCACAGGGGAATTCTACCAAACTTTCCAGAAAGAACTGACACCAATCTTACTCAAACTCTTTCAAAACATTGAAAAAAATGGAACACTACCTAACTCATTTTATGAAGCTAACATCAATCTAATACCAAAACCAGGCAAAGATGCTACAAAAAAGGAAAACTACCGGCCAATCTCCCTAATGAATATAGATGCAAAAATCCTCAACAAAATACTTGCAAATCGAATCCAAAGACACATTAAAAAAATCATACACCATGACCAAGTGGGGTTCATTCCAGGCATGCAAGGATGGTTCAACATAAGAAAAACAATCAATGTATTACAACACATTAAAAACTCGAAAGGGAAAAATCAATTGATCATCTCAATAGATGCTGAAAAAGCATTTGACAAAATCCAACATCCCTTTTTGATAAAAACACTTCAAAAGGTAGGAATTGAAGGAAACTTCCTCAACATGATAAAGAGCATATATGAAAAACCCACAGCCAGCATAGTACTCAATGGTGAGAGACTGAAAGCCTTCCCTCTAAGATCAGGAACAAGACAAGGATGCCCGCTGTCACCACTGTTATTCAACATTGTGCTGGAAGTGCTAGCCAGGGCAATCCGGCAAGACAAAGAAATAAAAGGCATCCAAATTGGAAAAGAAGAAGTAAAACTGTCATTGTTTGCAGATGATATGATCTTATATCTAGAAAACCCTGAGAAATCGACGATACACCTAGTAGAGCTAATAAACAAATTTAGCAAAGTAGCAGGATACAAGATTAATGCACATAAGTCAGTAATGTTTCTATATGCTAGAAATGAACAAACTGAAGAGACACTCAAGAAAAAGATACCATTTTCAATAGCAACTAAAAAAATCAAGTACCTAGGAATAAACTTAACCAAAGATGTAAAAGACCTATACAAAGAAAACTACATAACTCTACTAAAAGAAATAGAAGGGGACCTTAAAAGATGGAAAAATATTCCATGTTCATGGATAGGAAGGCTAAATGTCATTAAGATGTCAATTCTACCCAAACTCATCTACAGATTCAATGCAAACCCAATCAAAATTCCAACAACCTACTTTGCAGACTTGGAAAAGCTAGTTATCAAATTTATTTGGAAAGGGAAGATGCCTCGAATTGCTAAAGACACTCTAAAAAAGAAAAACGAAGTGGGAG